>NC_088119.1:4538047-5794047 GCF_036370855.1 Dromaius novaehollandiae | reverse complement strand
TTGAGACATCGGGATGTGAATTTTCACATTACACAAGTTGCCAGTTTCCTGTTCACGTTGAAATGGTTTGTCCAGGGCCCTGAGAGCACTCCAAGCATCTCCCGCTCCAGAAACTGCATCGCTCCCTCTCACAAGTCAGCAAGTCTCATAATGCTGAGGAGAAAAGTCTTGTAGCAGCAGGGCACTTATCTGGATGTCTGGGACATAGTCCCATAGGCAGGACCTTTCTATTAGAAGGCAGCTCTATATACTTCTCACTGAGGAAACCCTTCAGCAACTGGAGCCTTGCCAGGGAAACTATAGCAGAGGCAGTTATTTATTAAGGCAGATGGATCTGTGATAAGAGCTATACAGCTATTTGCCACTGGGTGAAGAGGCAAAGAAAGCCAACAGGTGAGAAAATGACCCTGGAAGTGATGCACCAGGGTGGAAGAGCTCTGCTGTCAGGAGAATTGGAAAGAATTTGGCAAAGTAAGTATAAAGCAAACAGCTGGGACAAGCAGTTCCATGTAGGACAGGGAACAGAGAACTGGAAAGCCACAATGACTTTGCACAAACACGTACAAAAGCTAGAATCCCAAGAGGTGGAAAGTCAAATCCCTGATCAGGATAGCAACAACAGGCATATCAGAAATTCAGCAGAAGGGAGACAGTCATGGGACACTGTCACACAGGTACAACACATACAGGAAAGAGAAGTTGAACAGTTTGAAACGAAGACTGCTGAAAAAGCTAAATCTGTTGAGTTACAGAATCCCTATGGATTGAGATCCCAGGCTCTTGTATCCATATAAGTGCCACAAGGTACGTTACCAGCTGCCCTGCTGAAACTGGGACCTATGCTACAGAGACTTATGCTACGGGAGATCAAGGATGCTGCAAGCAGAAAAAGGAGTAAACCAAAGTCTCCCAGTCTAGATAATGCTCTAGTCTGTCATGAGTTTTAAGATACCGTGTGCAAGTCAGAGACCATAAAACGCTCCCGACTTTCTACTGAACAATGGAAAGTTTCAGATATTAGTACTGAAGAGCTGTTTCACAGACAGCAGCCATGGTATACTTGAATTCAGTATCTCCACAGGAGCAAGAAAAATGAGAACTTCATTACTGCTGGACTGCATTTCAGAGAGGGCAGCAACACAAGAGGATGCTTGGTAAGAAGCCAAAGGGACAGTCAAATGGCTAAAATTATTTTAAAGTGGTATGGCAGCTACACAAAGAAACAGATGACAACTCAGAGCAAGTGTTTCTCATCAGACCCGAAAGCGCACAGCAAAGAGGTGCTACAAAAAGGAGAGCATCCTTCAATATGGGGAAGGCATGTCCAGATGAGGGCTGAAAGAAACTAGCAAGCAAAGGATGAAGACGTGATAATGTAAGGGGAAAAACTGGAAGTCAGATTCCCCAAGCGCCCGTACAGCCAGCGCATGATCCTCATGGCAGACGTGCAGCAGCAACAAGAAGTAAATGAAGATTTTACATCTGTTTGTAGCATTTGAAGGACTTAAGGAAGTTTTGGAGCACACATGAGAGAATTAGCCTCAAACTGAGGGAGATACTAAAACAGCCTGAAAAGAAAGAGTAACAACTATTAGGACCTAGTAAGAACTATTATGATAGGGTCTGGATGGCTTTTTTGAGAAAGCCGTGTGGAAAATCAACAACTGTGTGACAAAATAGACTCGGCTGGTTCGAATTTCAGAAAACATTTGAAGCTTTTCAGCTTCCTTAAAAATTAAGCTGCCATTAGGCTGCCATGACCAGATAACTGATTACCACAGATGAGCGGGCAGGAATAAGTGGGCAGTTTCTCATAGCGGACGGTCACCAGCAAACACAGATAGGACCAAGCTGTTGAACAGCCCTATGAGCAATGTGCAAAAAGGTTCGTAATAAGATGACCGAGCTTGATGATGGCTGCTTAGACACGAGCAGGTCGAGCAGAGAGTGAAAACCTGGGGAATAAAGGAGCAGCAAAATGAAAGCAGTTTTCCTTGGTGAATCGCCTCCCGCCTGGGAAGCAATGGGCCAGGAGCTCGCTAGCACAAGTCGCGGATGAGGAAGGGGATTTATAAGTCGCTGCAATGAAATCGAGCCGGGAGCAGCCAAACCAATCCGGATCTGGGAACTCAGAACAAAGCCGAGGGCAGCGCTGGTTCCACGTTCACCCGCACCCAGAGTGGGGGCAGGGGCCTCTCCGGGAGCCACCGAGGACACGAGACCGACACGAGGGGACGGAAAGCGGCCGAGGTGGGAGCACAGGGCCCGGGCCCGGGAGCGCCGCCCGCCCGGAGCCCCAGCACCATGGGGCGGCCCGGCCAGGCCCCGGGAGCCTCCCCCCACCCCCCAGGGCCGGGCAGCGGCCGCAGGAGCCCGCCGCCCCGGGCACAGCTCACCCCGCCCAGGTGCCGGATGGCCTCCGCCAGCTCCCGCGCGCTCCGCCCGCTCGGCACGTCCAGGTAGAAGGATTTACCGCGGAGCGGCCGCGCCGCCGCCGGGCCCGCCATGGCGCCCCAGAAGGCGCCGTGAGGGGCGCCGAGCCCCGCGCTGCCGCCCCGCTCCCCGCACGGCGCGGCCCGACGGGCGCCGGCGCTCCCTCAGCTACCGGCGCGCCCCTCCCCCACCCGCCGTTTAAATTTCCTTCCGCCCCGCCCCTAACGGCAGCGGGCTACGGCGGCCGCGCAGGGACACGCGGCTGCTCGCGAAGCCAGCGCGGCGCTCAGCCTCCCCCTCCCCCCACCCCCTTTGCCGCTCCGCAAGCGCCTGGTGCCGCCTCACCCCCGGGAGGCACCGGGGCTGCTCGAGGAAACGGCACAGGGTGATCGCCGCCACTGAGTGTGTGTGTGGGCAGGGGGGGGCTGAGGCACCCGGCGCAGCGTGACCCAGCCGCCGGCGGGGGCTGACCGGCCGCCTGGACTGCGGACACCGAGGGTCCCCCCCGCCTCCGCGCTGCGCCAAGATTGTCCCCAGCGGCCGCCGTAGCGCGGTGGCGCCGCCCCGCCAGGCTCTGTGCGCGTGCGCGCGGCCCCGGCGCACCAAGATGGCGGCGCCCAGCGCGGCGGAGGTGGGCGGCTTCGCGGCCTGGCTGGCGGGGCGGCTGGAGGCGCTGGGGCTGGACCGCGCCGTGTACAGCGCCTACATCCAGGGGCTGCTCCGCGAGGAGGAGAGCGACGAGGAGAGGCTGGAGGCGCTGCGCGGCGTGCTGGCCGCCTGCCTGGTGAGGGCGGCGGGGGCTCGGGGCTCCGCTAGGCCGCGCCGGGGAGCGGGGAGGGTGGCGGCGGCGCGGGCCCGGCCTCGCCGCGCTGCTCCTGGGGACGAGCACGGGCCTTCCTCAGGCTGGCGGCTGTCCGTCACCGGGGGCGGCGGCCGCGCTCCCTCCCTCAGCGCTGCCCGGGGGCGGCGGCAGCTCCCTGGCAGGCAGCAGAGCAGCCTCGTTTGCTGCCCGGGGCCAATATTCAGCTGGTGGCAGCTCGGGACGAGCTGCTGGATTTGCCCTCTGTCCCAGAGGTTTTCTCTGCGGAGGTGATGGGTGGTTGCTGTCCCCGTGAGGCTGCTCCTTCAGGGCAGATCAGCGTGGGAACCTGTGAGGAGGTGGCTGCAGGGGGTGACTTGCCTCCACACAGCTTTCACACACCCCCCGGAAACCTTCCCTGCTGTGGGGTAGGCAGATAATCAAGGTGCCGGAGAGTTTCTCGAACTGTCCGTGTTCAGCTGTGTTTCTCTTTCGTTCCCTTCAGATGTGCCTTCGCAGCGTGATACCTGTTCTGAGGCTGATCGGGAAGTTCGGCTGTGGCGAAGCTTGGTTGCTTGGAGAAAGAGGAGGGTTTTTTGGGTGGAGGATGTTCAGCTTAGCATGTGAGCTGGGTGACCGTCTGTTAGGCGAAAGTGTGGTCTAAGAGGTGGTTCTTAACAGCAGATGCTTTAAAATGGCTGAATTGTGGCTGTGTTCGATGGTTATTGTTCTCTTAGCTGATCTCATTTGTTGTGGTATCTCCTAGGGGTCAGTCATTTGGATCAGACTGGGGTTGGAGTTCATAATTGGGGGAGACACTAAACTTGCTGCCAGCCTTGCTGGAGGCCTGAGCTTTCAGTGATCAGCAGTGTTCATCTCCTCTCACACACTTTTAGGAAAGAAAGTTATGAGAGAGCAAAAAAGACTTTCTGAGAGTCAATCGTTTTGGGGGCTGTGTGATTTTTTTACTTCATTTGAAGCTTAAAATCTTAAATAGCCAATGAGCAGACTGTTCTTTCATATCAGTATGCATTTACTATCACCGATTTCCTCCCAAACTGTCAGTTTAGGAGCATAAAACTCAAAGGGACAAGCTCAGTCGTTATTTTTTGTGTTATCATAGGCAACTCTGTTATATAATTCCTTCCATTAACTAAATTTGTGCCATTTTAGAGCAGTTTTCCTAACACACAGAACATCTTTTCCCCACCTTCCACCATCGCTTCACCAGCAGTGTGTGTGAGGGGTGTGAGGTGGTTTCTGAAAGAAGTGCAGCTGTGCCACCATGGCCGTGTGCCTACAGTAATAGAAGGTGGAGGAAGGAACGAACAGCAAATCCTGCTGGAATAGGAGACGGAGCAGAATGTTTTTGGGAAACACTATTCTGAAGCCTTGTGTATAGCTGTGGTTAACTAACATACCTGTAATTTTCAGCCTTGCTTCATTCCATCGCCAAAGGCAGAGCCCAGGTCTGATCTTGGACCACGTTGGTCACAGACTTGCAAATCGGGGTGGGCCTCGTGTTTATGTTGTGATGTTTTCCATCTTTATTGCTTGCTTACCCTTCTCTTGCGCTGCCACCAAAGCGGTTTTTGAAAATTAGTGTGCAGTTTTCATATTTATCTAGTTTTGGGCTGTTCTTAATCCCATGCTTGCTGCATGACAGTTCTGTTTCTTCTCTCCATTTTCTTTTTCATGTCATTGTTGACTCTCTTGTGCTGATTTTGCTTCATTTGCAAGTTCTAACTCAGTTTGATTTCCTGACAATTCTTGTAAAATGTTGAACCCTAGGACATGGCTTTTTTTCTTTTCTTTTCTGATCTGTGCTTTTTTTCCCTTTATTTGTAGATGTTACTTATTTTTGCTATCAATACCAAAAATAGTCTTTCATCCACTTTATTTGGGGCCCTTCTTGCCAACTCTTTTCTCTTTGCTCTAGATACAAATTCCAATTCTTTTGCTTTTCTTTTCTTTTTTTTTTTTTCTTGACAACCCTGACTAAAAGAGATTTCAGGCTACCTCTTCACTCATGTCCCTGTTTCCTCAGTCCAAACAACTCCACAGGTTAGTTACCTGAGTTATTTAAACTTATCCACTTCAGATCAAGAAACTTAGAATAGAGATTTGTTTCTGTTCTTCTATTTAAACCAAACAGACTTCAGATCACTTGGTCCAAGTGTATTTCCATTCTTCTCTGTATTTACTAACTTCTGAAATAACATCATTTCTTGTTTGCTTAGGGAGTATTTCATGGAAAACATTTGCCTGTCACATCCACAGCTGTCTTTACCAGTGTTAGCAGCTAATACTGGATTGTTCTTTGCATCCTTCCATAAAGGTTTAGTTTTATCTAGGCTGCTACATCATGTTTCTTTTCTGTTGCTTCATTCATGTCCGTTCATACGCTGCCATCCTGACCTTCTGTTTCTTCCTTTCTGATTACGAGGACTCTTCAGCTTCAAAGTCGTGTTAATATTTCTTGGGTTTTGTCATGTTTCTCGGGTCGCTAGAAGATCTGATTTTCATATTCTTCTTCCTTCATAGACCCACCTACATTGATATACAAATACTTGATTTGTTTCTTGTTGCTCAAACCCTCCTTTGAGGGTACAGGTCTCTCTGTCATTGATTTTAGTCTTCTGCGGTTCATTTTTTTTCCTACTTATTGCTGTTCCTTTATCATCACTTACCTGATTTTCTTCTTCTTGCATGATGATACCAAGCATACAGGATAGTGTCTTTTCCAGCCGTCTCTACTGGCTTAAGGTTACTAACCATTTTGCCAGCCTTGATTCCGGTGCTGTAGTGTTCCCAGCACTTGGCGGAGTCTGTCCATCAAGGAGAATCATTTTACTGTGAGTATTTCTAGCAGTTAAATACCTTCGTGTCTTCCTTGTCCTTGAACCATGTTGATTTTTATTGTCTTTTTGTAACTTAACCCTGTTTCTGTAAAGGCTGGAAGGGTTCCTTTGTCACTTGAAGTTGCATTTCTTTGCACATCATCCTCATGGTGTTCTGCTCAGCCAGCACATGTTCCTATGAGGACCGGAGAGTGTCATCTCCCAGCAGGAACAGGGTCAGTGGGTTCTTCCAAATCCACTTCTCTTGTGCTTGATCTTAGCAAACAGTACCTCATTCTGTCATCTGCGTATAGCCTGGTTAAAAGCGTGTTGATATCTTAACATGGAGTTTGATGTTGATTTGACTCACAAACCCTTCGTGCTTTTGTTGTTTTTCTGTTTGTAGATCATTTCCTTACTCACAGCCTTGAGTATCCTGCATGTTTGTCCTTGTGGTGCCTCTTCCCTAATGCAGGGACCTCATTCTGATGTGTGTCTGGTCCTGTACGGTGGTCAAGATATCAGTGCTCAGCAACCTTGTGTAATGGTGTTGCTGTCTGTCTGTTCTCCTCTCACCTCTCTCCTGTGTGGAGAAGTTTGTGCTTAGCTGTTGTAGACTGCGGATGGCACAGTTTTGCTCTGTGTGTGACTTACTCTTTGTTGGAGCAAAAGGTGGAGAGATGTTGTCATACTTCCTTATCCTTTTCTGTTCCACAGTTGTGGAAAACTCAACTTTTTTTCCTGTCCCTCATGCAAAAGAGCTTTGCTCTGCTGGATCAGTAGTGTTTTCAGTGACTGTGCTGGAACTTGAAAGTGGGTTTTAGGTACCTAGTGCCCACGTTTTCAAGATGTGGATTGTGAACTTGATATCTCTTTGGTGAGAAGTCTGCGTAGACACGTTTGGTGTGCTTGTGTCTCAAATGCCAATTACTGAATGCCTAGCTGTAAAAAGTGAGGACAGGCACAGACAGCTCAGGCTGGGTTATTATGCACCTATATAAATGATTTTTTTTTCGAAACAGAGGTTGTAATGTTGCTTGCTGCTTTTCAGGCGTAGGCAGAGTAGGTGGTTGTCATGGGTGGTAAAAGAGCCCCAGTAAGAGGTGACCGTTGCTTTGCTGCCTAATTTGGCCCTGCTGAAGTGTGGTACTGCTCACTAAGGAGAGGAAAACGACTGCAAGGAGTTGCAGGCAGTGCCTGGATCTGGCCTGAACCACTAGCCCTTAAGAGCTGCAATGCGCTGGACAGACCTGCTAAGGTGCAGAGGAAGGGGATGTCTCATAATCCTGGCTGGCTCATACCTGAGGTGTCCCTGGTTAGCTCGTTTCCGTTTGGTATCAACTCTCCGCAAGCCCATTTGTCCCATGCTTCTCTGCTGCTGTTTTTTCCTAAACTGTGGATAGATTTGCTGTTGTGTGAACTAGTGCTAAGGAGCACACATTACACATGTACATCTTCCCAGTCAACTGCTCCTGGTTGCAACTCCTTGAAGACACTTTTCCCTTTTATTAGGATCATGTTTCTTGCCTGGATTCAGCTTCTGTGACCTGAACTTCTCAAATATTGGGCGAGTCTCATAGAAATGCTGTGACCGCGTGTGCTGAAACACGGTAGAGTTGTGTGTCATCTGCCCACTGCTGGGGTTTGAGTTACGGTGTTGATCAGTTCACTAAGAAGCTGCACGTAGACACTGGGCAGAGACTTAGCTGTACCGGAGCTCCACGAGCAGCGGGGTCTGGTGACGGGAATACCTGTCTGTTGCTAATGGATTGCTAACGCATTTTCTTTCTTCCTGTGGTTTAAGTTCTTCCTGAGTAATGAATAACGATTTGACTACATTCCCCTGCCACCTCTCTCGATTGCGTTTAATGCTTTAGATAGGTCAATGGAGACAAGAATATTTGTCTTTTTTCTGCTGATGGGAGTCTGTGATCTATCAGCACCACCAAAGTGGTTTCAGTTTTGTGCCGGCCCTGACCCATGTTTTGTTCAGTCTGATACATTAGCTTGAGTTAGGTTGGGTTGGAGGTGGCCTTTGACTGGCTTCTCCGCAGCCTTGCTCCAGAAGAGGTATGATGCTGCACGGTGCTTGGCTAGAGTTAAGATACCTTGGTTACCTTCCCACAGTGTTGTTTTATCTAGACAGCCTGCCTGTATAAAACCAGATAAAAAAACCTCTGTAAAACTGTATCATGCACAAAAATAAGACATCATGGCGGTAGAACATCTCCTGGCATGGTGCAGAGCTGTTGGATGGCTACCTTGACACCTTGTGTTCACATTTGTGTAGCAATCGAGGCTATATCTAGTTTTGAGCTATGTAAACAAGTAAGTGCATCCGATGACTTGTATTGTCCTGCTGCTGCAATTAATAAAAGTCTTATGTGTGCATTAAATAAGTAGATTTCATGGGAAAAGCTTTATCTCTTGGTGCTGCCTGGTGCTCAGATTCTTTGGAGTTGATACTTTACATATCTGATTCATGCTTGTTTAAAGCAGACTGACTTTGTTCAAAGACTGAGAAGTCTCTTTTCCCTTACTAGGAAGAAGATCTCTTAAACGATGTTTGCAGGGAAGTAGTCGAGAAGTGGTCTGAAACTCAGATTGTTGACGCCAAAGAGAAAAAAGAAGGTAGTGTCACTGCTCGGAGTGTCTTTCCACGTGGTATGAGTGCTTTGCAGGGCCTTACCGGGATGAGAACTGTGTGTTCGTCCTGTTAGGAGTTAAAACCAATGTTGCTAATGTGTTTGCAGATCTGACTTGCTTCTCATTGCTATTGCTGCTTATTTACTTTTTTTTGTCTTGAAATTTGAAATGAGGTTGAGTAGTTTCACTTCTGGCTTTCATTAGCATCCTGCTGCGCTTTGGGCTCATAATCCTGCAGAGGAAAAGGTTAATTTTTCCTGCAGGATTTTTAAAATTTCCTTTTATTAAAAAAAAAAAAAATAGGGCTTAATCTCCATTAAATGATGTAGCTGTGGCCGCCAGGGCTCTGATGGCAGATGCAGTTATTATGGTACAAAATGTGCATAGTGCTTCCATTCGTACTAATTTGGGAAGCGAGCATTTTTATACCACTATAACTGCACCTCCGGAGAGCCTCCGTGCTGCTCCTTGCGCTTCTGCTCACCCCAGGAGAAGGCCCCAGTAAGCATCAGGAAAGCATCCTTATTTTTCTCTTTCCAAATCTTCTCTTAAACCTGTCTTTTTTTTTTTTTTTTTTTCCCCAATAAATGCTTGTTGGGGGGAAAAACTCTGTCAGGCTGCTGCTGCTACACTGATGCCGCTGCTTTCACAATAACTTCCATGGTCCTGTTGTTTCTTTGTGCCCTGTCTGAATTCATCCCTCGTCTTCAGCTGTCGGCTCTGGAGCAAAGACCCCCTTCTTGTTGTTGTTCGTTGGGGGAGGCTTATTCTGGTCAGCGAGTAGAGCTCTTGAATACAATGAAATCATACGCTGGAAAGGTTTTGGTGGCTCAATTTGTGATCTTCTAACCGTATGGGACCTAACTGTAGGCCCGTGTTGGTGACAATGTACATCCCTTTTGGCTAAATCTGTTTTTTGTTTGCTTTGGGTTTTTTTTGTTGTTGATTCATGTGCAAGCAGAATACTGTCACTGATGGTATTCTAGAAATACTATAAGTGAGCCCTTATTAATGAGACCTGCATTTATATAGTACTTTTCTTGTCTAAATCTCAAAGTATTTTGCACATATGGGTGTCACTTAATTTCTCTTTATAGATGGGACAGCTGAACTACACAGTGCTTAAGTGGCTTTCCCTGAAAATTCATTGAAGTACTGTACCCTTGGCCTAACCTTGCCTTTGGCCAGGGACAGGAAGAAGTTTTGCTGTTCTTTGTGTTAAAACAAATCCTTCTTTTAGGGATGAGTGATTGGAATTGCTGGGGTTGCTACTGAGCTCCTTCAGCTCGTACTGTTGGTTGCTCACAATAAATCAAGGATTTTTCTTGTTAGTCCCAGAAAGAAGGTAGCAATATATGTCCTTGTATTTAGGTTGTTAGCAACGTAAGGATTTAATTACTTCACAGTGATTCCATCAAAGGATAAATCCCCTCTGAGGTCAGTATCTACTTGTTCTAACTTCTTAAAAATATATATTAGGTGTTAGCACTTGGTAGGAGAATGAAATCTGTGAAAGAAAAAGCTTGGCGGGAATCTTTTAAATTGGGCACAAAGTCTAAGCCTAATGGAAACTTGACCTTACAAAACAGGCAATGTGTAGTAGCCTTTCTGTATTGAAAACAAAATCCTAAGAATAAGTTATTAACCAACTAAACAAATATTACTTGCTGTCAAAAACAAAACGTCATTTTAAGAGAGAGAGACAGCAGAACTTAATGTTGAAAGGTAAATCAACTGTTTCCCTAGGTAGGTAGAAAAGGTGGAGTATTAAAACCATGTTAAATTGAAATTCTGAAAATTCAAAGTACTGATCAGTATAACTACGAAATTAAATAACAAACTCCGTATCTTTTAACTGAATGAGAATGCGTAAATGATTTTCATCAGCTGGGGTCTTACTAATGTATATATTTTATTACGAAACTTCCCTTAGTCCCAGAAAAGCAGCACCTGATCCGTGCAGACAGCATGGGGGAATTCTTCCGTGTGAGGAGAAGGTGGTGTGTCACTCCAGATGCCCCGCTGGCCTGAACCACCTCCTCGGCAGCTGGTGGCTTGGGCCAGGAGCTGCGGCTCCTCCATAACTGCCGCTCTCTCAAGCCGCAGATCGAATTCTCGAGAATGCGCTTTGGGCACCGCAGATGTGTGAGTTGGGAGCAGCACGTGGCAGCTGTCAGCTAGGTCTTCAGTACTGCGTTTGCAGGGACGGACTGATGCTCTTGCCTCTTCTCCTTGCCAGATGAGATCCAAGCGATTGCCAGCATGATGGAGAAGCAGGCCAAGATCGTAGTGAAGCCAAAGGAGGTCTCCCAGGAAGAGAAGCAAAGGAAAGCTGCCCTCCTGGCCCAGTATGCGAACGTGACAGATGAGGAGGAATATCCTTTTCCTGACCCAGTCAAGACTCATTGCTTGGACAGAAGATGTTTTATTAAGAATCTTCTAAAGTGCCTTTCCAGTTTTGCAGGGTCTAGTGGGAAGGATTGCAGGGACTTTTCAATCTTTTCTCCACAGTGAAATAACTTCCATGCAAAAAAAGCATGGAAGCTCCTAGTTTATGAAGTGCCATGTGCAGATGCCCCTTTGAGTATGTTCCTCCACCATTTCCCTGTTCTCCACCAGTATATGCTTGGCTGTGTCTAGGGTTCGTCCAGTCTGGACATACTGCAGTAGATGAATGTATCACCTCCAGTATGCCAGTAACACTCCGTGCATGGTAGTTATGTATGGAATTTACCTCCTGCTTTCTGGCAAGGGATCTGTTGAAAAGATCCTCTTTAGAAAGGGTACATGTAGAGGGGAGAGTTTAAAGTTACCTCTTTATAGTGCTGAAGAACAGGCTCCTCTTTGGAGATCGAAGTTGAATAAGAGGGAGTCTTACCTGGCACTGGAGCAGACAAAAGAGTTGAACAGTGGGTTTCATGCTCGCTTGGGCCTTGGTTGTCCGTATCAGTTTTTAGTTGCTTCCTTGTGGCTTAGCAGAATTGTTATTTGCTATGTTTTGAGCTAAGTGTCACTGTACAGTGGCATGACTTCATTATTGATGTCCAAATTTCCTTAATTCTCTCACCGGTGAGGATGAACAGGATGGATCCGCTGCAACAGCAGTAAATATTGGATCGGAAAAATGTATCCTTTAAAAATTTCAATCACTCAGATGAGAAGTCTGAGAAGGAAGAAGTCTTTAGAAGGAAGGCAGCTTCCATGGTGAGTTTCCCATCCTTTCCTCTCTGTGTTTGTGCTCACTGTTTCCTTAGTGCCACCTTTTAGTCTTGGTGATTCATTTTTTTCCACATAGTCTGACCTTACTCATAATGAAAGTTAGAGGTTCATCTATTTTCCTGCTCTCCTTTCCCTACCCTGTGTGTACTGCTGAGGCCAACCCTGTCATTTTTTTCTTCCCTCCTTCCTTCCTTTCTTCCTTCCTTATTTTATCCCCTCCAAAGCTTTGCAGAACATGATGCTATAATGGATAATTCTCCTAAAACATCAGCTTAATACCAAGCGGTTTCCAGAGAAGCAAATCATGCCAGGAATTACTAAAAATATGATAGAAACAAAGCTACTGCAAAACTGTGTAA
This sequence comes from Dromaius novaehollandiae, assembly GCF_036370855.1. Lineage (NCBI taxonomy): Eukaryota > Metazoa > Chordata > Aves > Casuariiformes > Dromaiidae > Dromaius > Dromaius novaehollandiae. The sequence continues at coordinate 5,781,751 of NC_088119.1, read as the reverse complement.
GGCCAGAGCGCATGTGAACTTTGATAGTGAACAAGGACCAATCCTCTCAGGATTTTGTAAACACAGTAGCTTGGGTCATTCCTTGAACTTGCCAGCTGACAGGTTTAAGTTGGAAGCAGGCTTTCTCACAGGACATAATTAAAATTTGGAACCTAAATTGTTTTTGTCGCTAAATTACTGATAGGAGGAAGAGTCAGATGGGGAGACACCTACTCACTCTGTTTCTACCGCTCTTCCCAAAGCATTTATCACTCGCCATTATGGGAGAGAGGACGTGAGACTGTGGCAATCTTTGGTGCGAGCTGGCTCATCCGTTGCTGTGTCTGTAGCCTTCCTACGTGGTGAGCAGGATGAGTAGAGCTGTCCGAGATGATACTGTCCGTGTGGTACCATTCCTGTTTCTGTTACAGAGCCAGGCAAACCTACTGAGGCAACTGTCCCGTGTAGAGCGTGAAGGTATCATCTTGAGATGATGGCCCTTTGTGGCTGTATGTAGTCATGGACAAGAAGGTGCCGCGTTGCCTGTCGCAGGCACGCATGTGCTGCTGGTGCAAGTCATCTTAGTCCAGCTGGTGGGCTCCATTGCAGCAACTGGTTGTCAGCTTCTGGTCGCTGTGGTGTGTCAGTTCTCATCAGAGTGGTGCAACCCTGTAGCATATATACAGCTAGATGTCCCAAGGAAGCCCTACCTATGTGCTGTTTTTCTTCCCCTTATATTCCTACAGGTTTTAAAAATGTTGACACAGCAGTCTTAAGAGCCTGCAGGCAACGTGATTTCTCTAGGAAAAACAGGGAGCATACATTTACTCTGCATGACTTTTCCATTTGGAGAAACAAGCAGAGATTCCTTTCTCTTTCTCCATCGCTCATTTCTCATTCCCAGATTCCTCACCTGCTTGGTGAAGAAGCAGAAGTGGGAGTCGGAAAGGTTACTTTTTCAGGCGCACCACCTCCTATAAAGTGTCGGTTGCGGGTGTGCAGGGTTTCCCTTCGCCGCAGAGCCCTTGGGAGAAAAAGGAGCAGCTGAGATCTGTCTGAGGCGAATTACTGCTAGGCTTATGGAGGCAAAGCTCTGCCTTGCTCAGAGCAGGGTTGGGATCCTTCAAGACAGAGCCATCGGCAAGGGGCAGGAGAGCCTCAGATGTTACCGCTGATAGATGTGGCCAGCGAAGCCACACTGATGAGCTGTAATCAGGGCATAGGAATTGGGGGTGAGAAATGGGACAGAGCTGACGGAATTGGGGCCTTTTCCCTTCGCCTGCGAAGGTTGTGCTCTGATAGCAGCTGTAAGACACCACGCAGCGCTGGCTGCTGTCCCTCTGGAGGGGAGATACGCCGGTACGTGGAGGGGGAGATGGGATAAACCAGTCCCTGTGTGCTAAACCCACTGTCTAGTTTACGGGCCCCAAAAATCACCAAAAAGGGGAAGCTGCATGTGTTCAGACAGAGCACGTTGTCTGTCCTTAACTCACAGCCAGCTTTGTTCCGAAACACGAACGTGGAGGATGTCTTGAATGCCAGGAAGCTGGAGCGGGAGCTGCTGCGAGATGAGTTCCAGAAGAAAAAAGAGCAAGACAAACTCCAGCGAGAGAAAGATAAACTAGCCAAGCAAGAGCGGAAGGAAAAGGAGAAGAAAAGGACACAAAAAGGAGAACGGAAGCGATAGCTGTGGTTTTTTTGGTTGGACTCTGAAAGGATGAAATTAATTATGAATATGGTGTGTGTTTAAAAAGCAACAGAAATTCTGGGCACGTGGCTGGTGAGTGGTTCTTTGGGAGCGTTTCCTCTTACATTTACATAGCAAGAAAGAAATTTCAAACACCTCTTAAACTCCAGATTGCCATGTGCTTGTGGTGTCAAATGTCCCAGTCAGTTCTTGTGGCCAATGTCTGTACCAAAGAGTGGTGAAGTGATGATGTCTGTGTTTCAAATTGATCAATTTTACTTCTAACCACTTCAAGCAAAGCAAAACAAGATGTAGGAAAGGGCTTCCAAGCTGGCTGCGTCCTCATGCTGGCCTAGGATTTGCAGCAACGGCATGTTACGATTTGAGAATAGAGCAAAGCCCCTTTCTGACCTGTAATTAAGGATATGCTGCTACAGAGTGGATGTGAATTTACACTAGCCTTGAAAAATGTATTTACAAATACATTTATATATGCTGCCAAGAACAATGCTATGTTTTTATTCTGACTGAATTGAAAGAGCAGGGTTTGGCTCTGACCTCAGCAACAGTAAATGCTGTTCCACAGCGACGGAAGGGAAATCTTATGAAATATATATGAGTTCCAGCTCTGCGACTGCTTCACCCACAGGCTCTTGGTAAGGGGAATGCCACAGTGATTTGAATGTCAGAGCAGCAGCAAACTGGTCAAGTCCTAATGCTGTCTTACGGCTTGATGCTGGTAGCTAGAAAATGGTGCTCCCTGATGTGGAAGAACATCGACTGTTATTCCTACGGTAGTTGCAAGGGCAAATGCTTTAACGCTGGCTCAGTGCTGAGCAGCTGTGGCTGTAACCGATTTGGACGCACTGGGTTTACCAGCAGGTCACCTCTCACCCGGCACAGCTGCAAGGAGGAGCTGTCCTAGCTGGGGAAAAGCAACAGGGTGTGAATACTTCTCTTGCCCACGGAAGGACTAGTTTCTTGTGGTTTTCAGCCTCCTTCATGAAAGTCTCACCTGCCTCTGGGAAGGAGAACACTAACTTCTGTGGACTGCACCTAAAGGAAGACCTGCAGCTCTTCAGGGGGGGCGGCAGGAACCGGTGTGCCCCATCCACGTGCTGCTTTTTGTTAAAGCCCCTGCTTAGCTGTCATCTAGGATCAGGAGCACCTACAGCCTTACGGTCACACTTGCAAGCGTGTTCACTTGCAAGACTCCTTTTTGACGACGGGCAGCTCCTGACCAGCCGTTGATGGTAACTGTCCTTATCACCTGCTTTCAGCACCAGTCTGATTAAGGGTTAATGCATCCTGTTTAAGTAACTGCTGCAAGTGTGAGTAACTGCTTTATCTTTGGACTTGAATAATAAACCTGGTTGGCAAAGAAGTGGCGTTCCTCTCTGTGTCTGAGTAAGCGTCGCAGTTAATGGTTGTGGTGCCTGATGCAGATCCTGCATCCTCTGTTTCTGTTTCACTGCAGAAATATTTCTGAGGTCTGGCCTGTTGCTGTCATGGGGTTGTTCCTCTTCTATTCACACCTGCTCTCCTGAGCCTGTACTGCTGTCCTTCACCTCTTCCCTAGGTCCCTGTGGAGAACAAATGGCCAGTGCTACTTCTGGGCTGGGCTTATGCTCAGGGCTTGAAGCTCTTCCCAGTCCTGAGCATTGCGGTGGATCCTAGCTGCGGCGTTTCTTTTGAGGGCGTTTCCCTCGTGTGCCGTGGCTGGATGGAGAAGTGAGGTGGGGTAGTTGGCCACGAAGAAGCCAGGTGCCCCAACAACAGAGCACCACAGGGGCGTTCCTGCTTTCTCCTGAGTCCCAGAGCGCTTTGTCCCACAACTCCCTTGGCAAAACCCCTCAATTTGACTCTGGGTGAGAGCACTAAGCAGTGGCTCAACAACTGCACCTGAAGCAGCGTTAGCCACACTCTGGTTTTAGGAAGCTGCCAGTTCTCCCAGTGCATTTTAACAGTCCCCCTTTCACTTGCACCTCGGTTGCTGTGGCAGCAACAGCCTCCTTCCTTACTGACAGCAGCCAGCAGGTGGTAGAAGTCTCTTTTTCCATGTTCCTGAGCTGTGCAACGAGCTCTGCAACGTGGTACTGAAGTACCCCAAACCTCTACAGCTACTTTGAAGTGGAAAGAAAACAAGGACTGGGGCTCCGCATCTGCATGGTTGCTTGCAAACCAGATGGTGTTTTATATAATTTCTTGAGACCTTTAGTTATAGAGGTCAAGAGAAAAATAACGTGTATTAACCTAGTCCTTAGAGGAACTGAAGCCCTTCTGCCTATAGTGAGAGCAGGCTGTCACCTTCCAACGAAGAGAAGCCTAAGCCATGAGCGTGTGTCATCCATCACAATGTGTATTCATTTAAATGCAAGGTGCATGCATTTAAGAAGGGACTAGGAGCTCCTAAGACCTGCTTGTGCCCTTTCACAGACAGGTGGCTCATATCATCCATACTCCAACCCCCCCCCCCAAAATCACAGGGACCTAGTTTAAATTCCTTCTGTCCGGCCCTTCAGGACTTTACTCTTGGGAGCATGCACACAACAGTGCAGTAAGCCTATAGCTACGAAAGGCCCCGTTTTACTGACAGGGAAACAGAAACTAATGCCCAGCCTTGTGTTATTAAGCAGGCGGCTGGGAGCTAGTGTGGAACAAGCACACCCAGACAGCTTGACCGGCTCTTGGTGTTGCAAATCCAAAAGCAGCGTAGTCCTGCACAAACACGAGGCCATGCCTCAACAGTACCTGAAGAATTTAGGTCCCCTTTGGCCGTATGAGTCCACCACAGTTAATGCTTCCTGCACAGTTAATGCTAAGTAATACAGGCCTTTCCTTAAACCGCACAGCTGCTATTACTGGATGTCAGTAAATGTTGCTATTGATTAAGTGCCCAGGCAGGACAGTGTCTCTGGAGAGCCAAATGTTTATGCTACACTAATACTGAAGCGTGCGTTACTGCAGACCCAGAGGTTGCTGTTACTGAAGTTCCTAGTCTAACAGACAATATAAAGAGAATAAAAGTGTTACTTCGTTTTCCTTGTCCTGGCATCAGTGCCCAGCAATTTAAAAGGCAGGAAAACTTCAGCTGTGCTCCTAAGATCTCTAGTGCAGATACTGAAATTACTGAATTAGTTTTTCCTGGTAGCACACAGTTCATAATTAACAAGAGAAACTTAACGGACAAAAAAAGATCTGCCAGCCTGGACTCACTACACTGATACAATTTTGCCCTTGTTTGTCTAGAGCAAAGTTACAGTGATTTCCTATTGTAGGATCAAGAGAATAATTTCAATGCCAACCCTGCTGGCTTTGCTCCTCTTTTAACTTCTTTCAGTAATGAACTGAAAATGACAATGCCTGTAACAGAGAATGTTTTAGGAACTGAGACTACGAAGACAAATGCAGAACAAATGCTTTTCAACAAAAGTTAATTTATTTCTTACCAGACAGACTAAATTCAGTACAGTATTGTTTTTAACATCAACATGTCCTAGGTTTAACTTAACAAATCTTAATGCTGTGACTTGTGCTATGAAGATGTACTTTGTTCTCCTGCCCCACTAAATTCACTCTGGCAGTATTTTTGGTCATATCAGTGATCAAAATGGTTACTTTAGTTTCTCCTGCATTCTCATTCAGTTTCTTTCTCACATCATCTAATGACAATTTATGTGGTGTGATTACACCTTTTGCACATCAGGATTTCTAGAAGTAAGAAGAACACAGACATTTAAAATGTCAATGTATCTAGGCAAGGATAGTTGAATAAATTTAATCCACACATTATAGTTAAACTCGATGCTAGAATTGTTAAAACCCTGTTATCTCCTGAGCCACATAATATCAACATTTCATATCAATAAGTTATTTTATTCAGTACAAAGATATTAAGATATGCAGATAAACCCCAAGCATTAATAGCTGTCAAAAATACAGATGCAAACTAATAAATGTAAAATATGACAACCAAATCTCAAACCAAACTAGCAAAAGAGTAACTTTAAAAATAATCTAAATCTCATAACTTTGTGATACCCTCTTTTCAAATTTTAAAGTGAAGGTATTAAAACCAATACTCATTATTTCAGCTGCTGCACAGCTTTTTAAAGGTTAATATCGTGTGCATGTTGTATTTTGATTATGTTTAAATACTTTAAAACAGAGGTCTTTTCTTCCCAAGCACATACCCAAATGATTTCAACATATTTACTAAATTGTATGGTTTCACAACAGCAATTTTATAATATCACTAATTTAGTAGAACCTGGTGCATTTCCTTTCAGAAACTTGGATTCTAAAATCTCAAATTCATAAATATTAGCATTTTAAATATTTAATTTTACATGAATATTGGGTATTTCTAGCATTGTTTTCCTCCTGTTTCCAGGTATTAGTTTGATAAGGAAGACACTTTTACATCACAATCTTGTCTGATACTAGACTGTATGGTACATTAGATTACAGTCTTTAAGAATCATTATTTTAAAACCTACTTACTAAAACAAACCTAAAAGAACTTATCAGAAGAGTTTTATACCAGGGCCCAGCTGCAGAACTGAAATAATATTTTGGCTGTTAATTGGTTAATTAGTCTCATTATTTTTTAAGTTAACTTTCATCAGTCAGGCTTTACAATATACTGGCATTGTAAAGCCTAACTGACATTATTGTAATGTTAACAGTTTAAGTAGAACCCGAGGAGCCCTTAAAGCAAGTTCAACTTCTCATCAAGATATCAGCTTTAAGTATGAATGAAAATTAGTTGTTCAAACTTTACAAGTAAAAAGATTTAGCGTATCATCTCTTCATGCATCCACACTGCAAATCCACACTTGCATGCAACTGATATTTCATTAGCGCTTGCTGGTTTCAGCCCTCTGATTTAGGACGCTGCAGCTGTTCGTGTTTTCACACACTTTGTCTTCACATTGTACCATCTGCTGAAGAGCTTTCTCTGTATCTAGTTGTCCAGCTGTAGCTTTTGGTAAGGTCATCTGGAGCGCGCACCAGAGAGTAGTACGTACTTTACGTGTTGCTATGCTCATCTCTTTAATTGCCAAAGCAAGAGCAAAAACATCTGTAGGGAGGAAAGTGTTGCATCTTTATTACATAGCTAACCAGGAAACACTATTTGAAATTAATCCACCCTGGCAATTCTAAAAAGAGCAAAACCTTTTAGGACCCTTTCAGCATCTTGTTTCTCTTTCCCTATAGGGCTGTAGAAGTTGAATCTAAGAAAACAGTGATTTTTAGGCTCTAATAAAAAAAGGCAGGTACATGGAATTTAGGTACTTATTTTGTTAAAACCTCTGCTTAGCTGTCATCTAGTATCAGGAGCACCTAAAGCCTTATGGTCAGCTCTTGTTTTTGAGAGTATTCCACGTACCACGCACTAGAGGCATCTCGCTCCTCCCCTGTGTGAACTCATTGCTCAGTGTTCATACCAACCCCTTCAGATCCATAAACTGGATCCTTTACCCATCTTGCCTAAGGAGTTATTCAGGCAAGACAGGTGAAGGAATAGCTAGTTCACGGCATTTTACTAAAGCATACAGATCAGGCTCCGCATAAGATGTGGCAGAAGCCATCACTTTAAAATGAAGAGAAGCAGAGGTGGTACAGTGGTCCATTTACTCAACAGTTCAGTGCTTACAGCACTCAATGCATATGTAAAGCTCTTGGTTTCAATTCTAGCCTGTGTGTGAGGAAATGAATTCGATACCCTCTTCTAGGCACCAGAAATTTCAGTCAGAACTTGCATGTTATTTTGGGGTAGGAGCACACTCACTCCCATTAGAGCTGGTTCACACTGTGTAACATTACACACCGGGCTGCACACAGAAAGCATGTGTGAACCTGACTCCCTTGTAACACAGTTCCGTGGAGTTTGGAAGCAGTGGAAGACTCAGGCTTAAAACTGCTCTTCCAAGTGCTTCCATGCTCATTAAGCATGTTTTATTTTATTGCAAAAAGCTAGCACCTACCTTCAACCGTTATTTCTTGGCTTCAGTCCCAGCGGAAAGGACACCGTTCCTACAGGTGCTGAGGGTGCTTTAGAAAAGGGCAGAATTTCAAGGCCTAACTGTATCTCTCACCATTTTCCTCTTTGCTGGCTTGCGTGGCTCTTTCACTCAATGGGCTGATTTCTGTGAAACTCTTTCTGAGATGTCTCTCTTTTCCCTCCGCACAAAGAGTGACCATTGATTCCTGTATAGCTACTGCTACTAAGGGGCTGGAAGGAGTGGCATGGAAAATGGATTCATGTAGCCATGAAGAATGACAACAAGAATCCACTTGTCCAACACAACTGTGAGCCACCCAAAGAATTTTGAAAGGTTGTATTTTGAAGGATAACTCCAGAGAAATTAAGCACAGAACACAAGAGAAATTAAGGACAGAACACAGAGTGGGAGGACATGATTATCAGCTCTTGTATTTTCAGAATCCCAATTTCTGCACCAAGGTTTGCGGAATCCAGAAGTCTGGACCACAGGAATGGTGCCATCTGGACTGTTGCCTAGAAGAACCTAAGAAACAAGTGATGCTTATATAAACAAGCATTTCAAAGCTGTAAGATAATCATGAGTATTTGGGTCACTACCAGGTAACAAGGGAAAACCTCACAGGAATAAAGAAGAATTGCTTTAAAGTTTTTGGCTGAATACAGTGCCTGAGGATTACAAAGATTTAAAAAGGTCTTTTTTCCCCTCAAAAGATGATCTGTAAGACCTAGATCCTTCTGAGAGATCTCAAACAGAGGTAAGGTCACAATGGCTCTGAAAGCTGCACTGAAAGGCTTGGATAGTTGTTCTGGGTGACAGATGACACTCACTAAACCATTTTTCTCATCATGATTTCTTCCAGAACTTCATTTATTAGGTCGTCAAAACCATTTACAGATGACTGCCAGATACCTGGTACAGTTCTGCAAGTCCAGTGCACAACAGCAGAATTTTTCAGACCCACAGTGTGCATGAAGACCACAGACATGGGACAATTCAGACAGCCCTGCTTCCTATTGAAGTAAATCTGAGCCACAATGACAGTGGTGGAGCTGGAAGAAGAGAATACCATGGCTCCAGTAAGAATTTTGTTTAAATCAAACTTCCTAGGACACAGGCCACAAGGTGCTGTAGAAACAAGGTTGGCCAGGGGGAGGCCTCTCTTCAAAAACGAAACAAAACAAAGCAAAACAAAAAAACCCCCCACGTAACAGCAAGGAAGCTGCCATCAGAGAGGGGAGATGCACGGCTCCAGGCATTTGCCTCAAGGTCTTTCCAGACTTGCAGGGAATATTATTTACTGCCTCAGCACTACCACGAATATCCTACTGTTCTGAAAAGTCTCCCCAGGTGCCATGATAGGCTAATACACCTTAGATACAGCCATTACGGAGGGTGAGAGGTAGACAAAGGAAGAGCAACTCTCCTAGTTCCTTATTATCTTAAGTAATCACATCCCTTTGTACAAAGCCCACTTCTTTATCTTCTCTTCCTTAAGCAGTGGGACCAGGGGAAAGATCTCAAGGTAGTCTTTTCCATACTACTGACTTCCAAACAGCTCACTGATTTGGTTAAGGAGTAGTGCTAAAGCCAATGCTAATTATTTTGATGGATTTAAAGACCAATCACATACTCCATTCTTAACAAATAACTTGATCTTCAAGGTAAAGAGAAACAACAACACAAGATTGTCATGAAATGAAAAAAAAATTGCTACAGTATCTCCTTTGAAGTAAACTGAGAATGACAGAACTGCATGATGGGACATCTGAAAGGAATAAGATAATCCATCTAATTCAGCTGCAGAAAGAAAGGCAGGAAAGGAAGCACACAGAGGAGTCTCAGAAGTGTAAGAAAGCTTCCCCCACAAAGCCATATACCAGAGCATCACAGACAGCAGGAATTTATTCTGATTCACATCTTGGGAACAGAGAGAGAAGGGTATCTCCTATTCTGCCTGTACACTAGTGAAAGATAAAGCTGAATTTTCTGCATGTTTCGGATACCATAAAAATAAAAATATTCCAACCAATCATGTTTGTATATCCATCCACAATGTGATTTATATTTTATGATAATCTATGAGAGAAATGCTTAAAGGAGAAATCCATGTGTAACTCAAGGCCAGCTTAGTTTCTTTTTGTAGATTCAACACTGAGATACCAAGCAAGTTCTACACAGAAATACAGACAGGGTAGAGACGTGATGGTAACACGAGTATGGGGGAACAGGAAGAAGAAGGTATAATAGCTTGAGGCCATCTCCAATCCCAAACTGCACTACAAAAAAAAAAAAAAAAACCCCACTAACTTTGTTACTTTCTAGTTTATTTATGGGATAAATGATTTAACCAATTTGTCTCATATGTAATGTTTACAGTACCCTCTCAAAACCATTATCTAAAAAACATGCAGTCTATCTTTCTCAAAGCTCTAGATACATATAAATTAAGATCATAATACAAAAAAACCCATATGTATTTTATTACAGACTTGCGATACGTGTAGAATTTCAGCTACCTAAGAAGGGTATGTAAGCAGAGTTATACCTCTGTCGTCTTGGCATCTGGGAGCTCCTTGCCTTCGTCGATTTGAAGCATTTACAATTTCATCTTTCCTACGTGACTGCACTACGTGAATTACCTCCAGATGTTTATCAAGAGCAGTAGAAATGTTAGCGTGAAGGGGAGAACTGCGAAGGCGTTCCATTTTTCCCAGTAAAGTCACAACCTAATGAACATTTAAAATCTGTTCAAGAATTCACACTGTACTCATCTAGACGTAAATGAAAATTACAAAGAAAAGATTACAAAGAAAAGATTAACAATAACAGTTATATTCTTTTGAGAACAGTACATGAAGTTATACTTCAAAAGAGTTAAATTCTTACCTAGGATTTCATCTTCCAAATAGAAGCTGTACAAAACCTGGGTGTGCCACAACAACACTGATATACTTTTAAGCTAAAATACCCAAATATCAGGATACCTAACTTATTGGCTAATAATGGATATATATGACTTTGAGACAACCCTGGAACAGGAAGTAGTTCCATGACAATGTGCACTAATCTAAATAAAGGCTGCCCTGATCCTGCCTTCCATCAGCATTCCTGCAATTACCTGGGTGAAAACCACATAAAGACCGGCTAGTTTTCACCCAGATGAGCTCCCTGCACTAGTGCAAAGGAAAGGGCAATACGAGAGCACAGCAGTCACAATTTACATCGGCTAAAAGCTGCTGTGGAACCCTAGCTACAGGCTTTCAGAATGGATAATCAATGCTAAAGGAGCTCTTCCGGAGAGTACCAAGCACAAGAACTGCAAAATCATTCAGTTTTATTCAGTCCACTTGAAAATCTTGGTCTTTTCTTGTCTTATTTCATATCTTAAAGTAGACAGATTACTACGAATTTCCCCTTGGCCAGCGATTCCCAAACTATTGCCCACAGATCACTTAAGACCTGTAAGGAAACCTGATGATTAATGGTCATCCACGGGTTTAAAACAGAAAAAAGCTGGGAGCACAGTGCAACCCAAACTTGCTGATGTATCCCTGCATCAGAACATGACTGCAGGTTTTCCGAGGAGAAACAAATTACACTTGTATGCTGTAAGAAAGGCTTGCTAACAATGGCACCTGAGCCAGTGCAACTTGTCCAACCTGTCCTAAGTATCCTCAGAGCAGGCTGTAGGTCGAGACAGTTATTTGGGCAACAGCATCCAGAAGAGCGGAACATAGCAGCCCACTTGCCACTAGCTTTTTTGGTTATCAGGCTCAACAGAGAAAGCAATCGAGAGCTGCCTCCAACTACCAGAACTGTCCTGCTCTCCCTTTTATCTGGCAAAAGCCTGGAAAAAAACACCTGTAGGCAGGAATAAACTACACAAGTTACTGTGACAGCAGCAACAACCAGCAGACTCAAAAAGTGATAGCACTTCATATTGTTAAGGAAGCTGAGAGGTTAAAAAAAAAAAGTGGAGAGAGTGGGTAGAATTTCACACAAAAACAACTGAGAAATCAGTCACTAGGATAGGGGATGGAAGCAGGTTAAATTGTTTGAAAGTAATTAGACTTGTTTCTGGAGAAAAAGACAATCCCAGAGTGGGATGGTAGGATTATGTAAGCAAGTGAAATGAAGTAAGATAAACCTGACAGTCATTTTGCAAACTTACTTAATAGCATGTCCAGAGCCACACAAGGGCAAGTTCTGCAAGACCTGATTTTCAGGCACCACACCCTCTTCCCAAGGGATCCATAGTCCTGAGTTAAGTGCCTACATCCTTTATACTAAGCCTGGGAGAAGTGCTAGGTGTCTAAAAGCAAAATCCATTAAAGCCAGCAAAGCTGGGCTGCTTAGGCAATCCAACAGGAACCACTAAAGGCTTAAACGCTCTCTTTCTCATCCCCTCAGGTTTTTCAGGAGTTTCTCAGATTACAGGGGAAACTTCTTAACGCTGTTATTTTGGGGCTTGTAAAACAGCAGTGTAAAAAGTGTAGAGGCCTCCATACAAAACTTCAGCCTATCAATACACCCTTCACTATATTCTCTGCTCAGCTGTATGAACAAAACCAGGCAGATTTCAGCAGTCAGGGAGCAGGCACAGCTCATTTCACCTGTGCAAAACCAGTAAGAAAGGCTAGCTGCTACTTACTACCACTGGCTTGGGAGCAGCTAAGCACAGGGGTACTGGTTCCTCCCAGAACCAGCACCTGTCGGAAAAATAGCTGTTGCTCCTACTCCCATGTCCCCTAGCAGTGGCAAGCCCTGGTGGCCATACCTTCAGCCCACATGTCTCTCCTTCTGCAAGATGAGGAACCTGTCTTCAGCTTCTCAGCAACAGATTAGCACGATCGGACTCTTACTATTCTGCTGGCAGCACAGAATTGGCTCTGCTTCTGTTCACCACCTCCCTTGCAGAATTCAGTGCAGGTTGCTGCCCCACAAAGATGCATGGTATCACACACTGGCAGCATCGCTTGGCTACAGACCCACATGCAGTTCAAGGGACACCAGTCACGCTTGCCCTACAGGTTGTGACAGTTTGCCTAAGAAGCAAACTAATTATGTAGAAATTCAGGCTGATGTTGTATCACGTAACTATCCTGCATTAACAAATACATCCTAGAGCTGTGCATGCAGTTAGTCTAGTCAACTGGATTCTGGCACTGCGTGCACACTCTTATGCTAGAATATACGTCCCCCTAGCACTTATGTACATTAATGTACTCGACTGCTCAGTGGGTTCCCTCCTAACAGCAGCAGTGAACCTGGAGATGTAAAGATTCTAACAGAACTGCTGAAAAACTATTCCCTATACCTATACAAGGCTATTTTGGGAGAAGTTGCTCTGCTCTCTTAGGGTATACACAGTACTCTAAGTTCAGCATGGTAAGTTCGACAGAGTTTCTACAACTCACTCTGGCTTGTTCACGTAGCTGATCCACAATTAAGCGGTCAACTCTTGATGGGTTTGACGTCAGCCTTGGGATCGGAGTGTTGTTAGAACTGGAAACCTTTTTCCCTGGGTAATTCTTAGCAAGAGCTGATTCAGTCTGCAGGAAAACAGAAGAGTAACTCCCTAAAAATCTAAGTTTGTAAATTTTGCTTTACTACAGAAACAAGAAGAAATATCAGACATATGATTTTTTCCCTGAATTAGATTTTCCTTTAGGGTTTTGTATTTTTTAAAGAGTAGATAAAAGCGGATTTAGCCATTTGGGATTTAACCATGTGGTAATACAATAATCTGCTTTAAGTGGACAACTGCTTTACTTGAAGCAGTTTAAATAAAGTATTTAATGTCAAGATAATATGTTTCAGAACTGCGGTATCATCTGACATCCTACATTAATTTTGTTTGTAAATAAAATGGAGGCAAGTTAGACTTACAAAGCAAGAAAGAATGAGCAAACAGATGTGGACCTCGCTCACTAAATTAAAAGTGTTTAAGTCAGCAATTAACCTAAATTTTATATGAATTATTCAAGAAACGATAGAGGTTTTTTTCCAAACAGTATTTTGTCATCAAAAAATTATTTTGAAACCTGACCATAAGATTTCAAATTTCAGCAAGATCTTATTCACCCCAACTTTTTCTGTCACTCTGGAACAGCCTACCTAGCTTAAAGTGTTGTAATGTTGCGTTTCTTAGATTATTTTGTGGTGGTCCAGTGAAGGGTGCAACCTAATTTTCTCCAGACCTTCTGTGCTCCAGCCCCCCTGTGATTCTTTGCATGCACACATCAGCTCTTTCCCTTTGGCATTTTTCTATGCAAGTACAGATATCAACCGCTTCTCCTCAAGTCAAACTCCTTCTTCCTCCAACCACTCTATTCAGAGCAACCACTGGCTTTTGATAGGGTTTAAGGTAGATTTCAGCCCATGTGTTTCCTATTTTCCCTTCATAATTAAGTTTATTTCAATGGACAGGCACAGCAGAGCTATTCTCAAGTAATTTTTGGTCAAACTTCCCTCATAGAAAGTGGTGGCTCCAGATGGTTTTTTGAAGTTCAGTATCAGCTTGAACTGGCAAAATGAAGACAGCTTTTGCATTCACCGAAGGGACCCTGAGACACTTATGTTTATTACCAAAAAGGAAAATTGCTTTAACTAAGGCAACCACCTTGTACAGAATTCTCTGAATATTTTTAGTTTAACAATGTTTTAATATTACTGTTTTTTCAGCCTAGTATATCTTAGGTTTAACATCTCAGGGTAACAGCAGAAGGTCTTTAGAATTCATTGAAAGAGCCAGAAGTGTAGGGCATAAGAATTTTAGTTAATTCTTAAAAGGATTAAAGTTTAGTCTCCTAATTCAAAATATATTTATGGATTTGGTTTCAAAGTTTCAAGATAGAGTGTTTATTTCACATGTGTTAAGAAAAAAAAGAAAAAGAAAAGGTGTGACATCATTTTGGTAGTGACAGAACATGCCCCCCTCCCCAACACAAACAGAGGCTGAAAAAGCCACTGAATTCCTGTTTAAAATGCAATATTCAATATAACATAAACTATGCTACCAACCAGGCTACAAACTTCACAACTTCAGTAATGGACGTAAATTATTTTCTCTTCAACTTTCAACCCACAACAGTGAATATTACCCATGTTCTCTAACTGGTCCGGACTTTGATGAGATCTAAATCAATTTTGTGATATGGCATGCTAAAATTATTAGTTTATTTTTTACCTTCTTTCTTTCTTTCTCCAAAGCTCTCCACTGTTCATGACATTCTTCTAGTCTAACATACAGTTCACTGGCAAGCCCACTACGAGTTTTAACTGGCCTTTGAAATCCAAATGCTGGCACAAAACCAGAAAAGGAACTGTCACCGTACATCATATCATTAAAATAAGGATAGAATTGAGTTAAATCATCATAGGAAAACAAGCCGTAAGATTCCATCAAAGGGACAACTGAATGGCCAAATGGACGGGCTGATCTCAAGGGGAATCCATTTGAACCAAGCTGCTGATTATGTCTCAAGGCACCCATCATGTAATTGTTGGAAAAGCTTGAAACCTGTGGGCGAGTGACACGACTGACAGCATTACTGTCTCCACTTCCCTGTCTGAGGTTAAATGGACCCTGAGACTCCATTAAATCTTGGTACGCGCTCTGCAGCAACCCATCTGCATGTTTTTGTCCTTCGTCCAGATCATAATGTCCACTCTGTGGCTTCAACTGGAAACAGTGCTTGTTTACATTTTCAGTGATCTCAAACTGTTGAGCTGAGTAATTTTCACAGAATCCATTTGGCTGCTTTAATTTCTTGTCACTTACAGACTCAAAGAGGTTCTCTTCTCCAGTCTTTACTAGTGATTCCACATAAGCAGCAGACTGAGCTCGATCTGCGGTATTATAACCAAAATCAAAACTGGAAAAAAATGAAGGATTATCTTGACAGCACTTGTGAAATAAATTACTATTTAAAGGGAAATTTGAAGATGACAACTGAAGAAAATCATTCGAATGACTGAAACTTTTTGAAAGAGCAGATAAATGATTATTCAGTTTCATCAATGGACTTGGATTCTGAAACGGGACAGAAGCAGTGGTTTTAGTTTGAATGTTCATCCAAGTTGGCCTTACATTAGTACCCGCTGAAGAGTTTGCGGAGTTTGCTAATAATGTAAGTGATTTACAGTATTCAGAATTCTGTAGATCAGACTTGGAAAACTGCTGCTTTTCTACAACATTTGCACAGTCACTATTTCCTGGACAAGCTGTAAGAGATTTTAGTCCATACTCTGATTTTTGCCCCAAATCAGTACAGAATGAAGGTTTGTTTGCAAACTGTTTTTCTGATAGAAGCCCTCCAGACTTGGAAAATGTAAAGTTTTGCTGATCTGGAATTATATCTTCCATTTTTTTCTGAGTTCCTGGTTTAACTTGAAATAATTTAGTATAGGTTTCTGTGTCCATAGACGGTGCCTCAGTTGTTCCATTCACTAACTTTTTGTTTTCTTGGAGACTACAATTGCTATTCTTGTTAGGCTTTGCTTTATTAGGATGAGAATATTCAGTATATCTATTATAATCTGCATTTTCATTGTATCTGTGAAACTGCGGAATAAATGTTTCTGCCTGCTTTTGATGTAACTGCACATCTGCTCCTTTGGGACATACCTTCTCTCTTCCGTAAGAGTAAGCATCGGCTCCTGACTCTTTGATTACTTCTGAAAACCCAACCTGAGGTGTAAAGGTGTTTTTAGCATATGGATAGTTCTGTAATATGGGTGCTGTCTTAATATTCTCATTAGTCTGCACGTTGTAACAGGTGGCATGATCATTCCGAGACGGGTATAACCACTGCTCTTCAAAGTCTGTGCCAGTAAACCCATGATAACATTCATCTACTTTCTGTTGGGATGCAAGATTCCCACTTTGCAGGTACTGTTTTTCAGCAGATGTGGATTCACCAGCATAAAAAGCCTGTTGTGAGACAGCTGCTACAACCGGTCTTTTAGTTTCTGACAACAGGTCGTGGTGGTCTGGAATTCTGGTCGTGTTCACAGGCCATACTGACTTTAAGTTGGAAGAGCAACTCCTTGAGAAAAACAAGAAACACATGGTTAGAATTCTGTCTGTGCTGTTCCTCCTCCATTTCCAGACAAATGCAGAAAGAGGTTTAAGAACCCTGTTTAGGGGGTTAACTAAGGTAACTTAGACATCTATACATTCCTTTGTCAGCACTAGCATCAGGATATATTCATTCTTCATGGAATTCTTCCCTCCTGCCAGTTCAGGAAACAGCAAAAGAGTAGGATTTCCTGTTTTGTGTTTTCTTTCTGAGAATTTAAATGCATCAAGGAAGAAACCCAAAGTCTGAAGTCAATTTTGATCTAAAAAGTTAGCCCAATGCATATATTCAGTGAGATTTATTTCAATACCTCATTTCTAGAATGTCAACAAAAACTGTTTATAAAACTTTTTACAAAAAAGTTCTGTAGACACCAGAAAGTGAAAAGCTACCAAGTAATTTGAATACTTAGTCAAAAAGCTTCCATGTATCACATGAAAGTGAGGGGAATGTTATTCAGAAAAAGAGAATGCCAGTAGAGCCTGCATGGCAACATACTCACCCATCAGCAAAATATGGCTGTGATTTATCTTGTTCTTCCAAGATGTTAGACACAAGTCCATATAAATCCGTTTCACTACCATAATCATTCCTTTCAGGCTGAATCCTGAAAACCATTACTTAAATTAAAATATTTAATTAAGCTAAAATTAAATCAAACAAAAAAATCCACCCATTCCTTCAACATAAAAGCTCTTTCTCTGTCAAAAATGAGTACCTGGACTTTACATTAATCTGAGAACCAGAAGACTGCTTAGTATCATCTCCGTATATAGACCATGGTGTGTATAAAAGGGAAGAGTCCACAGGTGCAGAATATTCTGATGTTGAAAGGGGAGAATTGTAGGTCTGAGGTAGGTCTATACTATCTTCATTCTACATTTTAGATACAATAAAATTATTGAGATTAATATTTATCACATCAAATCGTCATTTCATTATACAAGGTTGTAACTGGGATCATCCTTGTGAGTAACCAGACTCTAAGAAGCAAATAAACGACATACTTTTTGATAGAACACTACAGGTAACTTCTGCTATTGATTACTGCTCAGTGTAGATGTGCGTAGGAGTATAAATTTCAGTCCTCATCAGCCTAAAACCTCTGCACCACTTTGTAGTAGATGATTACTAATAGGAGTCAGGAGACTTTTTTTTTTCTTCCCCCAAACCATTACACATTAAGTTACTCAAGCCAACTTACTGCCAATTCATTTCTAGAGGAAGGGTCTTTCTACTCAGTTTAAGTGAAAAAGAAGCAAATGCTTGTTTGGTTTAAATTAGATATGTTTTCTTAGCTCTTTGTAAATGAAAAAAATTAATAGTGCTTGGAAAACAGTTCATAGGGTTACATTTAAGACCAAACATACATGACATATGCCTCTCTGTGGAACGAAACAATCTAGGAGCTATAGGAAGTGACACAGAAAAATAGGTTTTACTCTCAGTTCCACATGGCCTTTTGACTATGGACAAGTCTCTCTACTTCACATCTCAGCTTTCCATGTCTGTAAAATACTTCTGTGAGCAAAAAGAAGCCCAACTGCTGGACTGAACACAGAGGAATGAAGTCACCAGTCTCCCATAGGTAAGTAACAGGTCTTGGAGGTACCGGGGAAGGGGTTTTATTAATTGGAATTTTTCACCTCAGTGAAAGTTTATGCCAAAAGGGAGAGATCTAACATACTTAACTCTCTTGATATTTTCTACTGGTCAGACTGAGAAGACTCCTGCTTGGCAGACTAGTTTCTATGAGCAGAATGTTTGGATTCTGAATTTATGGTAGGCTGGTTTCTATGAACAGAATGTTTGGATTTAGAATTTATGGTATGCCACAGAAATATCTGCTCAATACCTAAGCTTCTCCTTCTCACTAAACTTCCGCTTTCCTGAATGCGGTCATTTACTCCACCCCTTCTCCTAAAAAGGTTTCGGCTAACAGAAAAAGCAAGAACACAGCGAAATACTACCAAATCACCACATTCCTTCATCTCTAAAGCTGTGTAACAGTTCATACTATCTCTGAATCTTTTTAAAAACTCAGCTTCTGCTACAGTTTCTCTCCAATTCTAATCCCCTCTCTTTATCCTTTTTTTTATTTTTATTTGACTGTTCTTAAGTCACAACCTCTTGCTTTTGCTGTTACGACTCTTCTATTTTCCCTACTCTTAATCATTTTCACTCCTCACACAGCCACTTCAAGCTACTACCTTCTTCATTTTACTGTGTCTTGGTGAGCCCAGTACAAATAATTTCAACTACCACCTAATAGCTATAGATCTATTTTCTTTCAATCTGTTTCCCCATGCTGGCCCTACCTAGTCCTACATTTTAACATGCCAGTGTTAAGCCTTGTATGGCTCACTCTCAGCTAAGCACAGCTGAAGTGGAAGGCTTGATTTCTCCTCCCACACTGTTTTTTCCTCCACATATTCTCTCATGCTGGTTAATGCTACCTCTTACCCATTTGTCAGCTTTCTACACAAACACCTGTGTCTTCTGTCACTCTTCCTCATAAAAATATGAAAAGTTCAATCTTAACTGATCTATTGTCCTTTCCTCTTTCAATTATTTTGAGCCCCACTTCTGCTGTGATGTTCACAATGAACCAGTCACTAAACTGAGAGAAAAAGTGCACAATAAACAGAGCAGAAGGCTTAAGATCAGAAACCATGGAAGTTATCAGACAAGTAAACAAAAAAGGAGAGCAAGCCCATCATTATTCTGAAATATTTTTCAAATTGAAGTATCTTTTGAGGGAGATTTTTTGAAATTGTGAATATAGTGGTGATGATAGCAAAAATTTTTTGATTAATCAGAAAAAGATGTTATTGCATAAAAAGTAACTTGTGCTACTTTAGACAAAGTAAGCAGCGAAACGGAAGATGAAATACACAATAGGTGAACAACCTTTATTGTGACTGTATTAAAAAACAAAAAAAGATCTTCTTGATTAATATTACCTTAGATATTTAGGTATTTATTACAAATAAATCAAACATTGCTATTATATTCTCCAGTAGAAGCAACTGTATTAGAAATATTTTCGATTGTTGTGTTTATAGTCAACTGAACCTGTGATTTGTAGCAATCATAAAATGAGCCAGAGCCTGTCATTACGCTACTGAACGCATCAGTCAGCCTCCCGCCGGTTTCTGTGCTACTCCAGCAGCGACTGCCACCTCTGAATGCAACTTTAGGCTATGTAAGACAAGGGAAAAAGAAAAACAGGTAGAAGGACATAATTATACATAGACCTGAGAATTTCAGATTTTATAGCAACATTAACGTCTTTAACTCTTCTCATCTGAGTTTTCAGGGAATTAGTTCTACATATTGACATTATAACACTTTCATATTTAGTCTTAGCTAAAGGACTAATCCAACAAAACACAAGGAATTCATAAGGTGTTTAAAGAGTGAAGAGATGCAGAGTAAGAGGAATCTGCATTCTCTGTATTACAGGAGCTATCTGAGTTTTGGAACAGCCAAAACACAACAGCAGAATACCAGATTATGTCAGTGGGCACTAATGTAATCCCTGTCACCACCAACAGCAGCAGAGGAGTCATTTGGCCATTACTGTATCGCAAGACACCTCTTGTCAATAACTATCATTTTATCACTGTTCTTATTACATCTTTTATACTACATGAATGCAGACATGCACAAAGACTCTCGTATTTCAGAAGCTATAGTTTTACCATAATACACACGAACAAGTTTCACACAAGAAACACCCCCCACTCTCCCCTCTGCCAGCCAGCCTGGAGGCCTTCAGGGATAGGTGGCTGGTGGAAGAAGGGGATGAAAACAAAACAAAAAAAGGGCTTCTCTTTCTCCCCTTTTTCAGAAGGTTGATGCACACAAACATTGAAAATTAAAATAAAACTGACTAGCTAAAAAAAAAAAGACTTAGGGAAAAAAGTTACTTGTATGTTTAAAACATTACAGCTGCACCTCATTCAAAATGGTTATCAAATTTAGGAAAAGTTGAAATTTCACATTAGGGTTCCAAAATAAAAGAACTCCTATGGACTGATAGCTTATAAACCATACAAAGTTAACTGCTCACTCTTATTATTGCCTCCTATGAAACATCAGTAGTAGGGCGCACATGCATGTTTTCTAAGTATTCCTCTCTAAACAGATGTTCTTCTATAGTTACGGTAGGATGAAAACAGACTCTACATCTAATGTTTGCAGTCTACAGCTTGATCTTCTTTCTAGTTTACGCAAGTTATACTGAGGTTTTTAACACATAGGTTTCTTCATATACACAGATTATAGATATATGAACATGTAAAGCCAGAATTAATTGTTGTGGAGTAGACTCCATTTCTTATACCATTTATGCCATATTTTCTCCTTATGAACATCCTTATTCAGTAAGGACACCCAGTGCTTACTACCCACTTGTACAGTTTGCGACCTCAGAGAGTGAGGAAACGTAGACACACTGTGAATTTGTGACCTGCCCCACCAAAAGTACTCACTTTACTAAAATTAAAATTTTACAGGACCTTTTCCTCAACACTTTCAAAGTCCTCTCAAGCCTCAGAGATCTGCTTCACAGCACCCGGTGACACAGGACAGGGCCAGATCCAGACGACGCCGGGCAGCCCCGCACGCCCTCAGGGGAGGGCACCGGCAGCCGCAGCCTTCAAATACCGACTTTTAAGACGGTGCTAAGAGAAGCACTAAGCGTGAGGCAGGAGCCACACGCTCGGCAGCAGCGGGAGCCTGTGAGGCCTCAACCGTCTGCCCCGCTCAGGTACCGGCGCCCAGGCAAAGCTCAGGCCCCGGGACAGCTCCGAGCTTCTGACATGAAGAGCTGCGCAGCATAACCCAGCCCCGCCACCGTCTCCCCAGCCTTGTCCCCAAGCCATGGCGCTGCCCCGCCCCTCACCTCCATGGGCGGCCCCGCCGGACGGCGGCTGCGACGGCGACGGCGACAGCGACAGCGCGCCCACCCGCCCCCACACACCTCGCCGCGGCAGGCGGCCTGAAGCGCCGGCGGCCGTTAGCCTCGCGCCGCGGCGCGGGCGGGCCAACTGCCGAGCCCGCCCCCCCCCGCCCGCTCAAGAGGATTGGCCAACGCCTCGAGCAACCTAACCAATGAGAAGCCGCTCTGCGCCCTCGCGCCCCTCCCGCCGCGTGACCGACTCGCTCAGCCACGAGGCGATGAGGCATCGAGAGCCTTAATTGGCTGCCGGCCCGCCAATGGGGAGCCGCGAAGCCGTCGCTCACCCGGAGACAGCGCTGAGGCGGTTACAGCGGCCTCGCGCCTGCTCCCCGCTGTGCTCCCCGCGCCGCGGCCGCCGGGCCGGGCGCTGTCGCTGCCGGGCGGTGCGGCCCGGCCCCGGCCGCGGTCCCGGCCGGTGTCTCCTGGCCGGGTGCTGACCGGAGCGAGACGGCAGCAGGCCCAGCCCTGCAGGTCTGTGCAGCCCGTGAGGCGCTGCCTCCCCTCGGGCCCAGGCAGCGAGCCCACACTCAGCTGCTGTTGCCCCCGCAACCAGCCTCTCCACCCCCAGAGGAGTCCTGCCAAGGGCCAGACTGCCCCCTTGACTCCACCATGTTGCTAATGGAAGGAAGAAGGCGGCTCCATTATCTGCCCCCGACAACAGCAGCCCCAGTGCTGCTTCATGGCTGGCTGCCTGCGATGGGCCTCACTGGGCTGAGCCCCTCACTAGGGAGTCGGTGGCCAAAGACATCCTGGAGCTGGGTGTTGCAGGATTAAAAAAGAGCTGGGGTTAAAAAAGAGCTAGAGTTGAAAAAGAGGTCATAGGAAAACCCATGGAAGAGAGACAAAGGAGCACAGGTCCAACAGCAGGGTCACAATGTTGCCAGCTTTTGTTTCATTATAAGTCTCATCAGTTTTGCTGTTCTACATAATGTGCTGAGCTGTATACTGGAGGGATTATATGAGCACCTTCGCTTTCATTAGAAAAACCTGAAAGCCAGAAACCAAACAATACTGACTTGATTTTTACTTTTCAAGCTATTTTTATGAAATCTAAGGATGTCTTTTTGCTTCAATCTCTATTTGGGCATATAAACTTGGTACACAGATAACTTCATGATGAGAATCCTTTAGATAGAAGCAGAAATTTTTGATGAATTGTGAATTTTTGTGTTTTGATACATCTCTCTGCTTTCCTGATGCTAGCTATCCTCCAGTTTTCTTACTCCCTCTAGCAGGTTCACACTGAGGTTAGTGGGATGAGCCTGTCACCTGCCAGAGGCAGCTGCAAAGCACTGTGCTGTGGGCCTGACCTTCCCAATGCCTTCCTGAGCCCATCCAGGGATTGGGGCCATCCTGCCTGTCCTGAGATTCAGGATACACAAGTTGTGTCTGCCGGAAGTGAGAGGTTTCACTTGGCAGGGAGATCCCAAGCTCACACAGGGGACTGGAAGAGCAGTGAAGATCCCAGCTCCACAGCATTCACTGTCCCTGAGCTTCAGCCCTTGCTCCCTGCCCCAGGGAAGGGCTGGCTGTGAGGCAGAGCAGTCATAGGTTTGCGATGTGCCCTGGTGAAGGCTCTGACCTGCTTCCTCTCTACCCTGTCCAAAGCTCCTTGAGCTGTAATCCTACTAACCTGGGAGACAGATTGGGGCTGGAGTCCAGGACCAGCTAGGGGATGGGCTGGAGTCCTGGTTGGTCCTGAATCTGAAGAGGAACTGATGGGGTGTTAGTGTTTGGGAAGTTTTGCTTTTGCTCTTCAAAAAGGTTGGGAGGCAGAGAGAAGCTCAGGCCCTGAGGAGGGATTTGCTCTTCTCTGTTCGCACCTGCATGGCCACCTCACCTTGCTGTCCCCTCACTTGGCTCCTTGCTCCCAAGATCCTACCTCGAAGCTCAGGCAGCCATCCTCCCTCCAGCTCTAGCCTTTCTCCCTGCAACCCAGGCCCTTGGCAGGACCTAGGCCTCTCACCTGCTTGCCACAGGACTACAGAGGCAAGGGCCCTGCCAGAGCTCCGAGGAGCTGGAAGCCCTGCTGGAGGGCAGCCAGGCTGGGACTGAACTCAGAAGGGCTCCCAGCACTGTCCTCAACCTGCTGGCAAACACATCAACAAGAATGGCACTAATAATTCCTGCCTCCCGGTCAGGTGTAATCCCTACCACTCTGTCCATCCATCTCCTGTCTCTCTCTCCCTCTCTCCTTCCCTTCTCACTTCAACCCTTCCATCTACTTCTTCTACTGCCCTCCCTCACACTGTCCTTCCTTCTACTCTTCCCTCCACTCCTTTGCTTAACCCCTCTCCATCTTCCATTCATCCATTCCTCTATCCCTTCTTTCATCCATCAGACTCTTCTTCCATCCCATCCTCTCTCCACCCATTTATCATCTACTCTTTTCTCCATTCTTCCCTCCCTTGCTGTACTATTCCCTCCATGTATCCATCCATACCCGCCTCCATCCATCCCTTCCTCCACCCCTCTATCCCTCTATCTCTCTGTCTAGCCCCATACACTTATTTCACTGGTCCTATGTGCGGATCCAGCTGTCCATGAATTTACCCATTGCACTTAGTCCCATCTCCCGTTGCATGTAGAGGAGCAGCCCCTGCTTGGAGCAACCAACACTTCCAAGGCAGCTGAATCTATGCAATACATTTTGCTGTCAGCCTTTGCATTTGCGTATCGCAGAGCACATGGGTGAGAGGCTCCATGAGCCGTGGGGCCAGTACCAGTAGAGCCCTTGTTTTAAGGACCCGGGGACAACGTGTTACTGGGGCGATGTGCTATCTAGTTACCAGGTAGCTTGAGATATCAGGAGGTAACTGAGGTCTGGCTTGTTTACAGCCATTTTTTGCCTCTACCCAAGGGGAAGGTGAAATTTGTGCGATTTGGCCTTTGTTTGAAACACTAGATGTACTGCTGTCTCTCCAGGGACATTAGAGGGGACCCAGGGTCTAGCTTAGATTCTTAACAAAAGGCAAAGGATCCCGGGCTACTCTCTCTATTGAGCTTTTATTACTGAAAGGCCTTTTAACAAAATAAGTGCTCGACCCCAAACAAAGAAATCCTTGGGCAATTATACCCTCACAATCTATTCAGACCGCCCTAAGTGTGATGATTCAGTCCAACCATCTCTAGTGGGTCTGGGGTCTTCTATCTCTTGATTGGTTCCCATCAACCATCTCAGCAGATCTTTTGTGTTGCCAAGGGGAAACTTCAAGTCTCTTCTTGCCTCAGTCACATGCTATGCTCATGTCTGTTTTTCTGCAGTCATGTGCCTACTCACCCAAACATCTCTCAACTTGTTTTGCACAGTCTGAGCTCATGATCCGTGTTCTATGCTCCTTCCAGAAGGTCACATAGGCAACATTTTGTTACATGATGTTGGTCCCCTACATTACACGCACATCTGCACTTTACCTATCCCTACACACTCTTACGTAAGATTCTACCCCTTAAGTAACTATTCTTCTACAAGATGTAGTTCAGAAGTTGGAGGGCTAACCCCCACCTGGCACTCTACAGGTATATACTGGTATATACTGGGTATCATGCTCTCATGGCATTCCTCTGGTTGGATTAAGTCCATGCAGCTCAGGTGGGTCTGCTGTGCCATTGCTCTCTGAAATCCCACAGAACATCCAGAGTAAATGAACCAGGCTTGAAGTGGAATTCCCAGCCTCAATCCACAGGCCCCGGTGAGCACTGCTCTCCCATTTGCAGGAGCTGAGGGGCACCTCAGGAACACCAGACCTGATACCAAAAGAGCTGGACCCCAAAGGCTGCCCTGGCGGATTCCTCATTGGCTGCATATGGGCTGAACAGGGATTCAACAGGTCTCTCTACCAGCAGCCAGATTTCACAGGATTTAGTTGGTATTTTGTGTCTTTGAGACTTCAAATTCCCTATCAAGTTGGTGCAATAGCTTTAATATATGAACTGTACACATTAGAGAAGAATCATTTATCAGGAACTATAAAAATGTTCGGTTTAGGTAAGAAGAGCTGCTGCAAGCTGAAATCTGGCCAAGAGCCTGGACTTTACTCAGAGTCCTAAGCATTGTAAGATTTCATTACAGGTGGGATATGAGGTATTGAATAGTCCATAGTAGGACTATTTCCCCAAAGATTCAGAGGTTGTATTTGCTGTGTTTACTTCCCATGGGAGACTCTTTAAAGAAATGCCACATTAGCTCAAGGCCAACTGGTAGAGAGATTTGGGAAGCTCAAAGTGGTGTGAAAATGTCCCCTGGTAATACTATTTAGCAAGAGTTCACTGGAGGTGCAGCAGCATGGTACCACATCCCTTCAGAGAGGGCCCTCCAGGCCAGGCAGCCTATTGCCAACTGCAGAGGAACATGCTGTTTCAGCCAAATCTGGTATTTACATTTCAGTGTCACAACCTGCTTCACGCCTAAGAGAGGCCAGAAAGCAAAACCCCACCAGCAAGAACTGCCCAGCAGCAAGCTGATGGGTTACTTGCAATGTTTAACCACTTCTCCAAGATACTCCTTGTTGCTGTGATTTCTGTTAAGGAAGAGATACAGATTGAGAATCTCTGCCCTGCTATTGCACGAGAAATAAGAACACTTCTTTCAACTGGGGGGTTTCAAGTTCTTACGTTGGTTAGAGCTGCCCAGAACAGATTTAGGTATTGCTCTGATTTCTTTACCCACCAAGCACTATATTCATTGCCACTTTGCACTGGGGTACATATATGTACTAACCCCTTGCAGCCACCTTGGACCACTGTGTTAAAGGGTGAGCAACTGCAAAAATGTTTTTAGTCGCTGCTTGCATTAATCCCATAGTCCTGATGCTCCTTGTAAGGCAACTAACTTGTCAGAGCTCATTTCCACTGACGATGCACAGCAAGTTACAGCCACGCTCACCCACACCCATCAGAGATTCCTAGCTTCAATCGACCCAGTATACTGCTCGCCCTTTACCCTGAAGGGACCCTGGTTTTCCATGAACTTTGCATTTCCTGCTACATTACAACTAACAGTACTACCTATTCAAGGCAGCTAACTGGCTGTTTAAATCATTATTAATATTTTATTATGCTGTCAACACCCAGCACAGGAAGCTGAAGTAACAGGCTGCTAATGCACTAAAGCTTGCTCGCAGAACTGATTTCCAGCCCGTTGAGGTCAGCTTTGGAGACAGTATTGAATCCTGGAGTCCAACAATTTGCCATCTTCCTCCTTCAAAGCAAAGTCAAGACAGAAGACCATAATTGTAATTTCATTCTCCTGCAGAACATTGCACAGGGGGATGCAGCTCTGTAAACAAGCTATTTTCATCTCTCAGGATGAGACAGTTTATCCACTATGAGCTGTTGTTAGACAGAAACACTATTTCAGCCAAATCCCAGCAGGCTCCACATACAGATCCATGGGGATCTAGAAGTCTGGCTACAAAGATTCAGTGCTCAAATGGGACCAAACTGTGCCAGCTCCCCGTAAAAGAACTGCGCGGGTAGACAGCCACATCACGAGCTAAGGTCTAACAACTGGAAGCTGCAAGCCCTACCAAAGAATGAGGTTAATGCCAGGCTTTCACATGTGTTGAGAGACCTCAAAGAGTGAGTAGCAACTCTAAGGTCCCATTATCTGGCTTTCAGATTTGCACAAAGTTGTAATTTGTAGCACAAACCAAAGCATGACAAGAAGATGCTGTTAGTGTAAGTCAGATGCTATAGGAACGGAAAGCTAGCTCAGAAAAAAGGCAAGCCATTGGATGTGCTACTGCAGGATGCCACAGCACCCCATGAAAGAAGCCTACAGTTTCCATATGCTGCACTATTAGGAGCAGCCTGACAGACCTGAAGTCCCTCCTATTCCACAAAGACCTGTAAAACTGCTGGCTGAAAGCTGTTTCAGACTCCTTGCCCAGGAGGCCAGAGCGGAGGGGTCTCCAATGCCGGTGGCTCTCGAGACGTGGCCACCATAGCCCTGCCTGGCCTGTCCCAGCGCTGGTGCCAGCCCCAACCAGTGTGTCACCTCACGGGGATGCTGGACCTCCGGCCGCCCCTTCTCGCGGAGGCCAAAGCTTGGCCCCAGCGGTCCCCAGGCAACACCAGCCACTGCAGAGCCCTGTCTGCAGCACCTGACCCGACCACCCGGGCAGGGCAGGGCAGGGCAGGGCCCTGCTCACACACGCTGCCGCTCTGCTGAGGCCATTTTATGGCCTCCCGCCTGCCCGGGGCCGCCCCGACCCCCAGCGCTGCCACCCCGCTCCCCTCGGCCGCCCGCCCCGGGCTCCGCTCCTCCCAGCCTCCCGCCCCGCCGCGAGCCCCCCAGCCAATCCCGGCGGCGCTCCCAGCCGCGTGTCCGTGACGTAAAAAGCAGAGCCCCTCCCCCGGCGCTGCCAGCATGGCCCAGCAGCAGAGCGCCCCGCCCCTCGGCCAATGGGCGGGCGGTGCCTGGAGGTGTCCGCCAATGGCTGCGCGTTCCGGACGCACCGGCCAATCCCGCCGGTGCTGCAGGGCGGGGCCGAGGCAGGCGAGAGGGGGAGGTGGGGCCGCGCACCGCCCCGGGAGGGTTGTGGCTGCGCTGAGGCAGCGGCTGGGGGCTGGGAGGGGGCTGTTGCGGGGCTCCCTGCTGCGAGCCCCCAGCCCTGGGCTGTCTCTGGGCTGTTCCCGTCTTGGCCCTAGAACTGTGCCGAGGTGCTCGGGGGGGGCCCTGTCTGGCTTCTCCACAGCTCTGGCGGGAGCTCAGTGTGTGTCTGGATGCTCAAGTTCGTTATACTGTAAAGCTCCCCCTAAATTTCTCTCCCTGAGGGAAATTGGACTCCTCAAATGTAATTTTGGTATTACTCTACCTGTCCAGTCAGTAAAATACTCCTCAGATTGAGATGCTTAAATGGTAATAAATTAGGAGAGCTGGAGAAGAAGATCTTGAAAACCTTTCACCCCTTCCTCGTTTACATTCATTTTGAGTCTAAACTGGCTCGTTTCTCTTCCACAGTTCGGGGCCGTGCAAAAAGGGCACAAGGCAGTGCTGGAGGCTGCGTGTGATGTTCGGGGGAGCGTTCAAGATCTCTTGGACCAAATGGGGCTGATGTGAGGCAAGAAGTGGGGAAAATTGTTTCTGGAGGACTACTTAGACAGTGTTTTTTCCAAGGAAGGCTGTCCAAATAGCACTCCGAGAATGGGACTTGCATTTTTTCAAAGTACTCCCTGAAAGCAAGCAATGTGTCATCAATAAATCACTTCTTCAGGCTTAACCAGCACTGCGCTTTGTGCTCAGCTTACCTTTCCTATCAGGAAAAGCTCTTTGAATGGATTAAACATATTTACTGGCAGACGGAGCTAGTAATGCACACCAGTTTCCTGGTATCTGAGCAGAGAACAGAGCCAGGCAGATGCAACTGGAAATCTTCTCAGTAGGTGATCCTGGCCCTCTTCACGCAAAGGTGAAATGGGCTGATTTTTTCAAAGACTGTTACCTGGGACTGAGCCCACCATTACTGACTGGCCATCTGCAAGGATTGAGTTTGTTACATTTGTTGGGTTTTGCCCAATTCCTATGGGATAAATGTTGAAATTTTTTTAGGAAACAAGGATGTAAATGGAGGCAGCACACACTTTGGTAGCAGATGCTGGGTGGCACGTTCCCCTCACGTTGGCGGCCGACGTCTCCCACACCAGAGGCTAAAGCCTGGCCTCCTGGCAAGAACAGTTGCTCTATATTTATCCCCACCTCCCGCCACTCTTCAGACCTTTCCTTTCCCCTTTCTCCGGTTTCACGACTCTCTGTGCCCTCCCGGGTGCTTACTATAAATGACCCTTTGCTTTGAGTTTCTTTAGCAGTGTCGTACTTAGGCTTCCGTCTCGCAGTCATTACGCACGGTGCTTTTGCAACCGATGTTTTCGAATTTGGAGAAATCGTGCTAAAGCGAGCTGAGAGTTTGGGCCATGAGGGAAGAGGCCTTTATGCGAGCTCCCCGCCCGCGTTACTGCCTCAAGGCGATGAAGTGGAAACGGCCCCAGGCCGCCCTCGAAGCCGCTCCCGGCAGACCCCAGCGGGCTCCTGCTCGGCGGGGGCACCGGCTTCCCGGCCCGCCGGGCTGACGCGGCGCCTGCGCTGCGCCGCCCCCTGGCGGTCGCGGGGCGGGGCCGGCTCTGCGGCGGAGAGGCGGCGCTGCGGGCTGGGCGCAGCAGCAAGATGGCGGGGCGGGTAAGTGGCGGGGAGCCGGGGGAGGGGGGGAAGGGGGTCCTTTACCCGCCGCTTCTTCCCTCCCGCCGCTTCTTCCCTCCCGCTCTCCCTCCGCCCTCCCTCCGCCGCCTCGCTTCGTGGCGGCTCGGTGCTGTCGGCTCCGCTTTGCCCTCACGCTCTGTGCGCTGGGCGCCAGCGTTACCGGCTCTGCCCCGCGCTTCAGTGGCTCCTCGTGCCGGCAGCCCCGGCGCTGTGGGGCAGGGTTGTGGGGTGCCTTGGGGGTGCCGCGGTGCCGGGTTGTGGGGTGCCCTGAGGAGCACCACAAGGCCCTGGTGCCCTCTCTTCCTGTGAGGTGTGGGGCACGGCTTTAGGGTGCTCTGGGGTGCCGTGTGGCCGAGGTGACCCCTCGGCGGTGTGGGGCAGGATTTTGGGGTCTCCTAGGGGTGCTGTGCGGCTGGGGTGACCCCTTGGTGGTGTGGGGCAGGATTTTAGGGTCTCCTAGGGGTATTGTGTGGCCAGGGTGACCCCTCGGTGGTGTGGGGCAGGGTTTTGGGGTCTCCTAGGGGTGCTGTGCAGCTGGGGTGACCCCTTGGTGGTGTGGGGCAGGATTTTGGGGTCTCCTAGGGGTGTTGTGCGGCCAGGGTGACCCCCTCGGCGGTGTGGGACAGGGTTTTGGGGTCTCCTAGGGGTGCTGTGCGGCTGGGGTGACCCCCTCGGCGGTGTGGGACAGGGTTTTGGGGTCTCCTAGGGGTGCTGTGCGGCTGGGGTGACCCCTTGGTGGTGTGGGGCAGGATTTTGGGGTCTCCTGGGGTGCTGTTCAGCTGGGGTGACCCCTTGGTGGTGTGAGGCAGGGTTTTAGGGTCTCCTAGGGGTGTTGTGTGGCTAGGGTGACCCCTCGGTGGCGTGGGGCAGGATTTTAGGATCTCCTAGGGGTGTTGTGCAGCCAGGCCGACCCCTTGGCGGTGTGGGGCAGGTGTGCAGAGGCTGGGAAGCACCACAAGCCCCTGGTGACCCTCTGCCCTGTGGGCACCAGCTAAGCGACATCCTTTTAAAGGCTAGCACAAGACAGAAGATAGCAGTTTATAACCCTGCTGCGGTGCTGGTCCAAACGGTGTTGTATTAAAACACACCTTAAGGACTATGCAGTTATTTTATCCTGTACATATATATATATATAAATGAAATCCCCTATTGCTGACTGCTTAGATAAAATCAGTAAATGGCATAAAAGACTTGAAAATTGTAAAGGAAAAATCTCATCTGTCAAATCACTTTTTCTGGCATCTTATACACCCTCTTTTTCAAGTCTAATCTTAAAGTGCTGCAACTTGCAGCTAAGACTGCTGCTCTCTTTGCTATGAGCTCGGTCCTGCTTTGCCAGCCATCGGCTTGTGAAAGTCAAATTGTTCGTTGCTCTCTGCTTCAGGCTGAAATCTTCTGCCTTGGCCAAAGCAATGCAGTGGTCAAGGTCTTGGAGAATGGGTTTTGTCATGGTGTGTCACGTTCTGTTGCGTGTCTGGTGGATACAGTGGTGGATGGTGCAATGGGGTGTTGTCAGAGAGAGCGTGGAGGTCAGAGCAGTGGCGAGAAATTTGGCCCAGTGATAGCTCTGCGTCACGGGTGAGCAGCACTACTGGAGTGCCACCCCTCAGATGCTGTTGATTAATTGGGCAAAAGAGTTGCATGTCATGCTGCCTGGCTCTTTTAGGAGCTTTTCTTCTGTCCCTGCTCCCAGATAGGTGGTCTCGCTTCCTCTCTTGCACCTTTATTCTTCATCTCACCCTTTGCTGAGCTGGTTCAGCCAGCTAAGCCAGGAGAATCTCCTTGCTTTGTTTGACTAGATTTTTTTTTTCAGCTTTCTGTAATTGAAAGGTCTCAGTGCCTTGATCAGTGGTAAGATCGTCTTGACTGTAATGAACAACATCATCCTGAGACTGTGGCTCCCTTTGACCTAAGCTGATCTGGCTGCTAAGGTCGGGCCCCTGTTGCCCTGCTCACCTGAACCTGCACTAAGCGCTTTCAGCATGTTAAGTTGACAGAAAGCTACCTAGGGAGTTTGAGAGTGAGTTTTCAGTTGCCCCGGTGTGCTGAAAAGGCCTAGTGAATGGTCTGAGAAGCTGGAGGGTGGTGGCTGAGGATGTGGGGAGGCAGGAGAAAAATCTGTCTCAACTTTTTCCCGCTGCTGCGAGCTGCTTCTGGACTTTTCAGTTTCAGAGGATGACTGGTGCTTAATTGTCACGTAATCTGGCAAGTGAAGTGCGTGATGCTTCCCTTGGGGTTATGAGGAAGCCTCTTACTATTCAGTGTTTTCATGAATTATCTATAAATATATAATTATTGCTTAAGTTGCAGAATTGTCAGATTATTTAATGCTGAGAAGAGAGTTCCTAAGCAGAGCGTTTTATGTCACTTTGTGAGCTTGGTCCAATCATGCGCTGTGCCAAATGCTGTTAATGTAAATTAATAAACAAGCTGTCTGCTACCTCCAGCTTGCATGTGGGATAGCACTGACTCCGAAAAGGATGTGGAGGTCGTTGCGAACAAGCAACAGCATACGTTTCTGTTGTGACGCTGTGATCCTTGTCTGTACTGTGATCTTTGTCTGTATAAATAAGGAATAGCGGGTAGGCGGACGGAGGTATGTGATATCTCCAGATACAACAGGTGAGTCGGATACGGGAACACTGATGCTGTTCTCTTTTCAGCATTTTAAGAGGGCTTAAACCTAGAGAGTGTGTAGAGTAAGCTTCAGTGACTACTTGTGGCCTGAAAAAATGTCCTACAATAAACTTTACAGCTCAGTCTCTTTTATTAGACCCGTGTGATTTGATTTGTGTGTGTATACTTTTACAGAGATAAATTAATGGCTTTCCTGAAGTAGAAGAGAGACATAATCCTTTAACTTCTAGTAATATTTTAAAATAATGTAGAGAAATGCTAGGTCAAATATTATTAATTGTCCAGTGCTGTTCCAGCTATGTTACTCTGCTCCCTTAATTGCGCTGACTTTCCTCAGTCACAAGGGAGAGACTGTGATTAACAGCAATTGAAGTTTACAGGAAAAACAGCTCATGACTATTAGAAATAATGGCTGTTTCTGATACAATTTGTTCTGTATCTCCCTCTGTGTGCGTGGTAAATGGTAGGTACGCTGAACAGAGCGTCAAGGCTTGCCAAGACATCTATCGCTTTGCTGCAGAAGAAGGAATGGTGTAAGCCTGTCTAGCTGCATCTGCAGTTGGGTTGCAGTTTCCTTGTACTGTCTGGACTTCTGGAAGTCCAGACTGGGGGCTTTACTGGAGGCTGTCTGTAGCTAGCTAATTATTATTTGAACCCCATTAGGAATTAGTTCTCAAAGGGATGTAGAAAGGCCAGATGAGGTCTGTGCCTCTGTGGCACATTTAGAGACATCCCTGCCTTTGTTCCAGCTAGTATCAAGCTGTTGATCCAGAAGGAGCTGCGTTTCTGCTTGTATCTGCACCAGGGTGAAGAGCTACGTAGCTGAATGGTGTAGGAAATGAAACAGGGCTTTATGGTTGCAGTTTTACTCTCGCAAGTTGGCAGGAGGTCTTCAAAGGGGAAATCATGCGTGCTGAGTGTTGATTTGGTAGAGTGGAAGCTGGTGGGGATCCCCTATCCGAGACTCGTGCTTTTTTTTAAGGAATTTTAAAATTATACAATAGCTGTAACTTGTATAACTCAATTTTCTCTCTTTCTCTCTTTTTTTTTTTTTAATTTGCTAATTGAGACTCATT
This sequence comes from Dromaius novaehollandiae, assembly GCF_036370855.1. Taxonomy (NCBI): domain Eukaryota; kingdom Metazoa; phylum Chordata; class Aves; order Casuariiformes; family Dromaiidae; genus Dromaius; species Dromaius novaehollandiae. Next base: position 5,748,115 of record NC_088119.1, on the reverse strand, counting down.
AAAGTCAAGCATTAGCAGGTAAGAGAAAAGGGGAATTCCACAGCACAGTGGCAGGAGGCATTAACCTTTTCCCTTCGCAAAAGGGATTCATGTCTGTATTATTAGAAATGATTTTGGCTTCACTTGGTTTCTGGTAGATGTTGCTTTACCTTGCAGAACTGTGCCGTAACTCCTTTAGGAGAGCCTGTGGCTTGAACAGAAGATGCATTACAGACATCTGTTGAAATGAAGTGTCAAATGGAGAGACTGTAACAGTTGCGGAAATTGGTGCGAGAGGCAGATTGTCTCCCTCTGTGCTATGTGATGCTGAAGACATTGCTGGGCTAGTGCGTGCTCTCTTCCTTGCACTCCTTGCAGTCAATCACAGGACAATTTTAAGTTGGGAATTTTGGTAGAAGCTTTGAAATAATTAGGGTGGCTTTTATGTTCATTTGTAAAGCCTGATTTCTCCCCCTTTCTGGCCTCATAAGGAGTCAGTCTTCATAGATGCAGGTGTCATCAGGCAACTAACAAAACATTTGTGAACCAGCTTACTCCTAACATGGTACTGATCCTTCTGTCATCACTTATTTTTTTCAGTGCTTTCTAACGTGTAATATACAGAAATAGTTTTTTGGCAATGCTTTCAGGGAATGGGAGAGAACTCTGAATCTGAATCTGAGATCGCTTCTGCAGCTATGCACCTGTCTTGTGAAATCACCCCCAGTGCACTTGTGTACTTCTTACAGGACTTCTGCGTTGCAAAAAAACGTGAGATTATTTAGGGTACAATTTTGACATCCATGTGACTATTTAAATTTTGCCTTTCTCTTAGGTGTGGGATATCTGACTGTCATCTTTGATTAATTTGTTGTTGCAGGTGCCACGGTAGAAATAATTCAATTTAAAGCCAATTAATTTTAATAAATTTTAATTGAATTAGAGTTTATTGCCTACTGTCAACAGAACTGTCCCACTTTAAGAAAACTTGATGTTGAGAGTGAAGTAGATGATCCCTTTTCAAACAAGATCTCTAAAAGCATAAATGTCCTGTGATCCCCAGTTGAATTCGGTTCTTGGTGAATCTCCGTGCAAGCAAGGTGTTGCTGGAGCGGACGTGTCCTGGAAATCTTTGCCGGTTAATGTCTTCTGTGCCTGCAGAAAAGGTTTACTGGAGTGTTTTACTTACTAGAGTAACCTAAGGTTCCTTTTTTTTATGTTTAAATGCTTAGTGTAGTGAATTCTGAGTGTGGTTGGGATCCGTAGCCTCTGAAACTTTACCATCAAGTGTCAGGAATGCCTCTGCTGGCGCTGGAATAAAGAGCCGCAGCACTTCCCGAGCAGACTGTTCTCCTTCAGTCACAGGGATAGGGAAGCCTGGCAGAATAAGGTGCAAAAATGCTTATTCTCATGAGGCCTGTTTATCCCATCAGTTGGCCAGGTTTATTGCTCTTCCTTTTCCTTCAAAACTAGCTGTGGAAGAGCAAGAGGGAGAGCGGTGAGCGAGAGGCTTTAAGAGACCCCCTTAGCTGTTCTGGGTCTTTTCTCAAAGTGTAGGTCTGCTGTGTGTAACCGAGGTGTAGGTCATGATTCACGTCTTAATTGTCATTGTCTTAAAAATGGACGTGTGCTTGACATAGTGTTGCAGAAACAGTGTGTTTCCAAACCTTATACCTGGAAGGACAACGCAAGAGGGAGATGGCAGCACTGCCTCTCCTGTCTCCAGTTTTGGGGGTGCTGATACGTCACACCTCTTTTCTTCTCGTGGGCAGGACAGAATGACTTCTCTGTGTTCAAGATTTGCCTTCTCTGGCCAGGGAGCAGGAGACACCTGTAAAATTCAAAGAATCCTTAGGAGGCTTGTTTAAAGTGTGAATTTCTATAGCACAGCAATATAATCTCCATTCCTGTCCTCTACGTTCTGTACCCTAGAGCACAGAGGTTGTGCAGAAGTAAAAGATCCTATTGATTAGAAGATGAACTAATTGGAAATTTGGAGCAAGTTTGTGTTGTAATAACACCAGCTCTGCTTGAGTCCACAGAAAACCATCCCATAGAAAACAGAGGTATTCTTTTTTTGCTATATTGCCCATCAGGCAGGACACGGTTTTCCCTGGCCGTAAAGTTAGCTTTGATTCCTTCCTTCACCTGAAATCACACAAAAGTCCTGAGAACTCAAAAATAGAGGTCCTATGGCAGGTCTTGATCCTTTTCTGATCCGTATGGGAGCAGGTAGATACTGACCAAATACACATAATAGCGTGAGAGAGGAGACAAACTTTAGGAAGCCCTAGTGCACTGACTGGCAGCCGACCCCTGAAGAATGTGACAAATGGTAATGGTCTTAATAACCAAAATATTTTTTGAGGGAGAAGGTTCGGAGTGTAGTCTCTACACGATGCAGTCATTTGCTAGGCATATCTGTCAGGACATTGCCTCAAAGCAGGAATTTCCCTGGCAGAGACCTGATTTTTGTGCATAGGTTTCCACGTTGGCTGTCTTAGGAAGTCTCCTAACTTTTAGGAGTTGGAGAAGGTCTGTGAACAGAAAAAAATAAAGCAAGGAATCCTGCCACTAAGATCAATGGAAAAGCACAGTATCCTATTACTATCAGTTTGGGCCAATGGATATCATTGCTTGTTCTATCAAGGCTGAATATTTAGTTCTTCAGATGCTATCTTGCCCTGTCCCAGCACTGGTGTATTTTCTGCTGTGTATGAATGTCAGATGCTCAGTTCAGAAAGGTCAAATATTTGAGGCATAAAAAGGTGTAACACTTTTCTCTAGTCCCCTGGGATGCAAATAAAGCAGTGACCCTCTGTTAAAAATTCTTGAATAAGTTATGCCATAAAGTTGTAGCAAGTTATATGCTTTTTCTACGAAACCAGCAAAGTATTAGATCTTAAATACAAGCTGCTTTTAGCTGGGTAGCATTTAGTACAATAGTCAGTGCCCTGGCGAAGGGTACTGCTAGATATGGCCCATCGCTGATGTGGGATAGCAGCATCTCAGGCTTTGACAAGGCATATTCCGAGTTTAAGGCAGTATTTTAGATCTTGTCCTATTGCTACTGGGTGACTTTTCTAAATAAGTGGGAAGAAATTTGTATCCAGTAGCTGTCCTCACAGCTAGTGTGTCAAAACCCTATGACTCGCATCCTAGGCTGAAATCTCCGATATGGTTATGCAGTGTTTCTCTCCGTTCAGGCTTTTCAAAAGAGGCTGAGATGAAACGTGACAAATCACAGTTCCTTGTAATTAAACTGTAGGTTGTCTTGGCTTGCAGAAGAAATCAGAGGTAACATCAACTCCAAAAATAGATGTGTTAATTACACATGCATGTATTCTGGGCTGTTATTGCTTAACTGGAATGTGGGGTTGATGTTTACATTAAACTGCCAGGAAACAACTTTCTGATTATATGGCACAGCAGTACAGGTACAGATATACTTGCTGACATCGCTTTGCTGCCAGTATTATAAAGAAGTATGGAGAAGGGCATCTTTGCTGGACAGAACAAGCTATTTAATTAGATTATAGATGCTATATTAGTGGCTCGTAGAATTTCCCCTTTAACACACTTGATTCTCCTGGTCTTTTGTATCAGATGAACCTTTTAGTCAGTGAAACTACCTTGGTTTTTTGAAGAGACCTTGCTTGCACTTATACTAAGTTCTGGCTATTTCAAAGTGGCTGTGGTCTTGCTATTTCAGTATTTACTTGGGGATGTGCTTGTGTTTTTATTTTACTCATTGTAATTGTTAACAAGAAATCTAGCAATGACTAGGTGGTAAATTGAACCAGCTGTTCATTAGCTCAGGAAGAAACCTGATTACATTTGCGCCAGAAGTGCTTGAGTTAAGTCTTGGAACTGTAAATTGTGTTTCTGATAATGTTGCAAAATAATGGAAATAGTACAGGCAAATCCCTGAACCTACATACTCCTCCTGAACTGCTCAGGGTAAAATAGCATTGAAGTTGCAAAACTCCCATTGTAGAACTGAATTCATTGGACTGTGAACTTTGCAAACAAAGGGTAAGCAGCAGCCACCACCCTAAAAAACACATATTCTCTGATAGCTAACTAAGATAGGCACTTCCATCCTAATGGCTTTCACTTGCTAAAGTGGAAGTAATGTCTAGCTCACTGCCCAGGCCCGTGAGGGGAGAGCACTTCTGCTATTAGATAGAGATAACGGAAAATGTGTTAAACTTCGGCATATATCATGTATAATGAATTGCCATTGAAAGCTAATTGGCATCTATGTTGCTAATTTGCTGTATGTTGACTGCTGTATTTTTTATCAGATGAGAAAGCGAAAGTTACTGTTGTGCTGCTGGTATGAATCAATGAGAGGAAAGATGTTCTGCAGTCCGTTTCCGGCTTGGGATGCTTCAGAAAGTGGAGATGTGACCTCTTCCCTCTCCTGTGCTGTAAGCTGCTTCAGCCTCTGCGTCTGCCGATAGCTGGCATATATACGGAGTAGCCGTGTTCACTTTGGTGCCTCCTTGGTCGCTTTAGAAAGCACAAGGAGCTGATTCATACCAGTAGAAGCTTTGCGCTTGCGGGGAGTGGGAAGGATCTCATCTCATCCACCGTTCTCGTCTGGACTCTGTATTGAGGCTGTCTCGGTGTTGGCTTGCTCAAAGTGCCTTGGCTTAGCAGGAATTTTGAATGTTAATGCTGAGATTTTTAACTTTCCTAATGCAAGCATTCCCCTTGTAATAGGAGAAGAAAACTGATGTTTATGATCTTGTTATGTATAGAGTGTGCAACTACTTCCAAATCAGAATAAAATCTTCTAGCAAATTAATCCAGAAGGTCAAATGGAGCAGATGGAAAGGGTGGTCCTGAGCAGGCACTCAGGGTTGCTTGTCCTGGGGGACTGTGCTTAACCTGCTGGGCCCAGCAAGGCTCTGAATGATTGTGGATTTGAAGCAGAAACTTGTTTTGCCAAGCCTGTTGTTTCTAAAAAGTTATTTGTAGGTGCTTGGTGTCTTCTCGTGCAAGCAGCACTGCAGAACTCTTCAAGTTTTATTAGAATTTTTTTCACATGTCCAGAAAAACCTTCTTCAAACTAGTAACTTCTTTAGGGCTTTTCTTTTTTTTTAATTTTAGAAACACAGAATTTAGGACATCTGCTGTTGCTGAGTCAAGTCCCTGTTGTAGGCACCGCGTACCATCTCTTTCATAATCTTACTGAACACCATCTTTAAAGGAATTTTGGTTTTGTCTGTATTGTTTCCCACTAAAGAGGCCATCACAGTGCTGGCTTCCCCTATTGCTTAGGAACCCTTTCTTAACTGCTAGTCAAAACTTAGCTGCGATAGTGTTGTTACTATTTTATACCTGTCCTTTATATTCTCTTAGCATTGTTTTTCCTTTCTGCTATTTAGCTTCATGGTATGTGTGAGTAGTTAAAGAAAAAGTAGTCATAATCCTCTTTGGGCTTTTCTGTGCCGTTTTATCTCCTCCCAGGCTATTGCTGACCCAGCTCTGCTTCAACTCGTCTTTCTGGGTGCTGATGTTTCTAGGTCTGCGTGCAGCAGGCTGTGGATGTCTGCAGTTTTAATGTTCATCTCTTCCCTGTTCTTTTTGCAGAATCTTTGTGCTTGACCCATTGGTCTTTTAGTACAAGCTGTATCGGGCAAAGCTTCAGGCATGTCTGTTTTCCGTCAGGACCATATTGGATAATGTTGTAGGGTCTGCATAGCATCGTCTCAGTTCTCTGGTATTCTTCAGGTCTCCTCTAGTGGCATAATTCTTCCTTTTAAAATTCGACAAACTGCTTTTATTTGCAGACTTCTGGTGATGAATGAGTGTCTGACTTAAAACACCTTTGCCTGAGTCAGCCATGCCACCAAAGGAAGCACAAGGCAGGTAGACATCAGCTGAATCTCTACTAAATAAAGACCAACTTTTCTTCCCTATAACAACTCCTCCACAGAGTCTTTGTTGCCCTTTTCTCTGGACTAGAGACTCAAAGGTATTTTGGTGCCTAACAGCTGTTGTAGTAGAGCTCAGGTGCCTTTTGGGATGGTGATCTCCACTCCCGTACAGGTGACAGTGGGGCTTACAGAGGAAACTTCAATTTCGAACATCTGGAGTTGTGTATCATGTTTCTGAGCAGTTGTTTGCCAACAGCTGCATAAGAGAACTTATATATGCATATACATACCTGCATATATCTACAAGAACATATATTCATGTCTGTGTGACAAGAACATATGTTCATGTATGTGTGTATGTATATTACATAAGAGGAAAATTTTAACTATATAATGCCTTAACAGTACTTGTCTTATACAAGAAACAGTGCTGAGAACAAAACCTGCCTCTGCTTTAAAGGCTGTTTCATAATCTCTTGGGTAGGATTAGGAAATTAAATGAGTTAAGCTTTCCTGTGTCAAATGAAGAGCATCTTTGCCTAAGCATTTAATGTTTTAGCTCTTTTATTCGGTAACAACTGACAGGTAGTAGTGCACTTCTATTATGTACCACCAACGTATCTCCTGAGGAGCCTGAGTAATGGGAAACATGTTTTCCTTTAGCTTCTTCTATCATCAGTCTTAACAATTCCCAAATATTAACCATATTTTTTGTATGATATGCTCACACATACTTCTATTGTATGGAATATTCCAGAGATTTTTATTGTTCGTTTTCTCCTCAGTCATGTTTTTAAAGCAGCAGTGCTTTACTGATGTTTAGGATGCTTGTTTCGAAATTCAGAAAGAGAAAAGATGTTTTTTATATATGTATGAAAATACCTGAATAACTTCACGTGGTCTTCTGCCTCAAAGCAGCTGAGGTCTTCCAAAATGCAAGGACAGCTCAGTTTCATTTTTCAGGAGAGGAAAACTGGAGTCTATGCAACTCTGAACATTTCTGAAAGATTGGACATCATGATATTATTTCCATGATGAAGCTATTTGGGGTAACTGAAAGATGCTTTGTAAAAGTAGAATATAACAGCACGATTGAGCCTCCTGGCATTGAGTTTTCATATTTAGCATCAACTCAGTAGCAGAGGGGTGTTACTGCTTTGTCATAAATCCGAAGGCGAAGTCCTTCATTTGTCTCACAGCATGAGGTCTCTCAGTGCGTCATGTGCTCTCATTTTTCTCTTGGTGAACAGAAGGAATATTGGAGTAGACTTCTGTGTAGGCAAGAATTTAATAACAGGTGCTGCATGACAGTAGATGGATGATGGATGCCTTTAGCTGAGGATACTTTAGAAACGCGGTGCTATCTTAGATGTGGGGTCACCTCCTTTCGGGTTTGCTGTCCCTGACATCCCCTCCTCGCACAATACCGGTACAACAGCTGGAGGCAGTGAAGACTTCTTTGCTCTCCTCAGCCTGATAGGTCTACGTTGTGGGCATAGGGGTAACTGCAACCTTTGAAGATGTACGTGGGTCACCTTTAAACTAGTGCTGACAGCAGTGTGACTGAAGCAGATGGCATTTACTGTCAGCTGCAAGATCTGCTCTGGTGGCTTGATAGAGCTGAGCTTTGAGCTGTCTTGACTAGTCGCTAGCAGTAACCTACTAGCTAGCTCAAAATTAGCTTGTGTGCACATACCTGAAGCTTTCTTAGAAATACTCTTAAGGTTTGTGCTTCCTCTCTTCCCTGACATTTGGTGTGCAAGAGTAGGAAGTGGGAGTGTTGGATGGCAGAGAGGAAAGAGGTTGCAGGCTTCAGAGTCCTTGTGCTGGTGTCCTGGGGAGCTGGAACCCAAAGCGCGAGAGCTGATGGAGATGCGTGTATCCCGTGAACAGCGGCGCTGGGGATATGAGCGTTGGAGAGGGGAGGTGAGAGGAAACGTTCCCCTCTGCTGCAGGTTGTCTCCAGTTCACTAGAGCAGTGTACTCCTCCTTCCTCTCAGTGCTTTCTACCTTAAGTATCATCTTTTACATGATCATGTTTGACCAAATTCTCCCTGTACGCTCACAAAAACCTTCTTGCCACTGAATGACATCTTTTCTTTGCGCGAGCTGTATTCTTTTAAAAACACTTCTGTAGCATGATAACGTATTGAGGCTTTAAAAACGGCCTTGAAGCTTGAGGTAGGCATATCTTTGAGAGCTGGGAGCATAGCGTAGGTTAGATACGATCTGAAACGTTGGGTATCACTAAGAGAAAAATGGGCTTCTGCCAAAGGCCCCAGAAGGAGAATGCGCTGTAGGGGCTATGGGGTGGCTAGCACAGTCAGTACTGATACTGCTGCAGAAACAGCTACATTTATTTCACGTGTCAAATAACCAAGGACATTTCCCCACGCAGTTATCACGCCGAAGAGCTCGCAGAAGGAACACTTTGTGCTGGATTTGAAGAGCATTCCTTTATATTTATACATTTCCTTAAAGCAAAGCTCATGCGTTCCTGAATGCCGACAGCAGTAACGTAGAACGGTAACTTTGCCAGGTGCTCGCTGTTACGTGTAGAAAGCGGTTTGTCAGGATTAAAAATGCATTTGAGGACTGGTGCTGTAAAAACCTTTAATCCATGGGTCCTGTGTACAGAATTTTCTCCAGAAATATCCTATCTAATGCGTTTAGCAGGATGTGCTCTTCTAGAAAATAGTCCCATCATGAATGAAGGGAGAAATGCTAATGTGGTAAATGCCTTTTTTTAGTATTAAGTGCCAAAAGACAGGAAGCCTGAAAAGGCAGGTTGTATTTTTTAGAAGCCTGGTGAAGTCCCTGATTTTTTACAATGAAAATACTTAATTGAGTCTCTTTTTACACTTCAGATTCAGGTAGATAAAACTGTTTCAAGGCTGCAAAACAGCATCTTTTTCTGTTGTCAGACTTGTGAAGGGCAACTAACTCATTCAATAAAATTATGTATTAGTCTTTTTCTAAATAGCAAGTATTTTAGGAAAAATTACATTAATGCATAAAAGGTTGTAGAGTACACTTGCTTAAATCTATGTAGAGATGAATTTTTTTCTGATTCTTTTCTCAAATGGCCCGATGGAGTAGGGGAAAAAAGATTGAACAGGATGGTAATCATGGGAAATTATCTATACGTGTGTGTCAGAATCAGTGCTTTTCCTCCTCTTGTTGCTGGGATTTAGGAGTGTCTTGATAAAATACATTTTGAATTGATTTTAGAAACTATCTGTCAGTGTCAACCTATTGCTGTTACCCTGGCTGCAAATTTGTGTCTGCCAGATAAAATAGTTGTGCTTTGACTCTGAAAACAGCATCCCCAGGGTTCATGTTTAGTTTTTCTCTGAATTAAATTTGTTCAGTCTACAGCTAGTGGTAGAAATATCTTGCCTTTTCCATTCTTTTCTCCCCTTCTGGAGGCATTTTGCACCCAGTTTTCATCTTTTACCACCATTTTCTGGAATATAGGAATGTAGGAGAAGGTTGAGGTTGTTTTCTTCCGCAACCCTCCTCTGTGCTCCTCCGGCTTTCGCTGCTTTATGCTGGGTGCTCCCTTGTAACAGGGAGAGGGGCAGCCTAGGCTGAGTGTTCGTGTTTAGTTATTTTAGCTGCTGACAGCAGAGGAAAAAATCTGAATGGATATTCTTGAAATAGGACTGCTCCTCTGACTCCAAAGCTGCTTTTCTGTCAAATCTGAAATACCGCAATGAAACAGACATTGATTTTTTTTTTCTTTTTAAAGAATACTTTGTTGCAGTAATTTTTTTGAGAATGATAGGCTGGAATTGACTGTTTAACTTAATTTTCTTGTCTGTTTGCTGATCCGTAATGATCTAGTTTCCTATAGCATGGGAAAGATTATATGCCTCTTGATATTTCTTTGGATAAGGTTATGGGGAGATTCTATTGAGTTGAATAGCAGTTGGCTGAGAATTATACCTTGCTAGAGCCTTTTGGTGATGCCCTGTACTGCATTCTCCTAAGTATGTATGTCCAGAGCGAATATGCTCAAATTTCAGTTTTCTGAGTAACAACTTCAGACTGGCACAGAAATATTCTGTTGAGGTCTATTATTAACATTATCGTTTGGGGGAAGCGAGGGAAGAAGGAAGAAAGGTAACACCTTTATTCAACCTGCTTTTCCCCATGTGGTCTCTCTCTAACTCAGCACAGCAATGTGAGACAGAGTTACCCAAGGCTGTAGTGCGATGGGTCTGTCACTAGGCCGCTTGCTTTAAGAGCTTTCAAAAAGTCCCAGCTGTTGTTGGCAAGAAATGCCTTCCTGTGAATGACTTGTGTTGGCATCCTGGCAGTTGCATGATGCAGGGAACATCAGGGTCCATCAGCGAGCTAAAACTTGCCTTGCAGTTTTTTTCCCCAGGTAATTTTTAGGTATTTTCCCCAATTTAGACTTATAAAATGCAGAGATTTTGGATACAAATGTCTATGGCAAGTAAAAGCCTGGGGAGAAACTGTGAAGGGAGATTGTCAGTGGTGGTAAACTATGCTCTGAGGGTATATCATTACTGATGAGACCTATTTGTGTTTTGTGGAGCTAAAGAAATTCGGAGACTTGGAGACTAAAGGAAAAATTGAGTTTTATTCGATAAGTTTTCCCCTTTCTCTCGTTCTCTCCTAGCCTATGCAAGCAGCAAGGTGTCCCACAGATGAACTATCATTAACCAACTGTGCTGTGGTGAATGAGAAGGACTTCCAATCTGGGCAGTAAGTATATGCTGTTGCTCTTTCAGCTTTTAACCAAAAAAGAATTGTTTTCAAAATTTGGGTGGAAATGAGATGGAATTTCTGATTTGGGAGCCCTTGAGGAACCTTGCTGATTTGGGAAGGTGAATAGAGTAGGTTAATTAACAAAATTCTTGTAGCTCTGTGTCTTTAGAGACAAAAACTTTGCGTGTGCCTCTTTCTCAGAACTGGATATACTCTAAAATGATAGATTTTCTTTTCTTTTTTTCTCTGAAGCATTTCTAGCCTGGGAACTGGAGCTGCTTACTAATTATAATAACTATTTTAATGAAGGGCATCAGACCCTTTTTCTTTTTTTGTTTCTGTTACCTAGTTAGAATATTTGAGCTAATGGGTTGTTTTCAAACAGATTTTCCTGATTTAACTGTGTTACTAGGACCATCTTCTCACTTCCCCATCATAGTGGAGTACTTTCTAGAGTCAGCGAAAACTCTCTCCTGTTGTTTTCCAGCATAAGACCAGCAGGGGAAGACAACCAGAAAGTGGGCGCAACAATTTGGATACTTTAATTATGGTTCTGTGTGACTAACAGAAGCTGATTCTGGGTTTTATTTTTGTTAGAAAGGTAGAGAACACATTAATTTTTCAGCCCAGCCTACACAGAAGAACATTTTATTTTAAAACAGACAAAAAAACAGATAGTTCCCTTGCTTTGCTGCAGTAGTAATGTGAGTCTTTAAAACACTGCAGTATGTAGATTGCAGAGAGAAATAATTGGTTTCAACTGAGTGTATCACGTGCAACAGAAGGCCGAAAATGGGAAACAGTATTTAACAAAAGGTTTTGAATGATAAGCATAGGGCCTTGGGTCACCTAAGCAGAAGACACTTGGCCCAGATGAATTTTGCTAAGGATGGAAAACAGAATGTCTCCGAATGGTGGGGAAGAAGGGAGCGGAGGCCTTTGGAGACTTGCCTCGCTTTGTGCTGTCGGCCTGCTGTGCTGCTACCCAGGAGAGCTCCTGCGCTGCGGGGAGCCGTCCCGTCCGCTTGCTGTGGTTGAATTCTGATTTCACAACCCCACCTTTGGTGTAAAAAAAAAAACACCAGCAAAACTTTTACAGCCAGAAGTAGGCAAAGTATCTGCTTGGACAGGGTAAGTGTTCTGGTCTCTTTGAATCATTTCCCCCACCTCCCCAGTGGATTTTTATCAAAGTAATTGGCTGATAAAAAGGATCCAAACTGAGCGTTTTACCTAAAAACCATTAGCTCATGCCTTCTACAAATGCTAATTTCCTGAAATATGAATGTCCTGATGGGACCCAGCTTGTAGACCTGCAGCAGCCAACTGCTTTCCTTTCACTCTGTAAATGAGAACCCTCTTTCACTGCATTTAGGGAAGTGTGCAGGAAGCAATATCCTCAGACTTGCTTGTTAAACAGGCTGGCCATGATTCTGGCTGTACTGATTCTCCCTGAGAGCCCTGCCTATTTCTAGAAATTGGGGCTTACAAAGAAAGCAGCATATGTTTGGTTGTGAACAGATGCTATAAATTGCTTTGCAAATTATAAGACTAGAGTACAGAGAAACATCTCGATATTCAGCTGCTCCTGAAAGATGTAGTCATTCTGCTGCATTGCAGATATACTGAGCAAGACCATCCTTATGATCTGCTGCAGTAAGTTGCACGCAGTCAGCTGTTCTGGTTTGTGCTACTTTAACCATGACTGGCTGCACAGAAGATTTTTGGTAGCAGCTACACAAAGGACTTTGCTTTAATGCTTCCATTTGGTGCTTGCTGGCTTAGAGCTGGGAGTTTGACCTTGAATCAGTGAAGTGGCTTATCCCCAAGATGCCACTGTAGATCTTTTCATGCTTCATTTTTCTGCATCTTGTAAGTTGGACAAGTATGAGTCATAATTTTGTGATGCATGAGTTCATGGTATGCAGTGACAGTGTTGGTTTAGTAAGTGTTAAGGTCTTAGGTTCCTGTGCATATTTCCGCCCTGAGGACTCCCAAAATGTTTTGGAAGGAGAAACATGCTGAAAGCAAACAGACAGACTGAAGGAGACAACAGTCTGTGAGGAAACCATGGTAGGGTATCTGAGCAACAGTCTTTTTCTGCTGGGAACTGATCAGTAATTCCTGTCTTTTACATGGGAGGACCATCCATCTTATCTCATGGCAGTTTAGTTTTCTGAAGAGCCCTTGAGGAACCTTGCTGAATCATCTACATGGGTTTCTAAAAGGTGCACCAAAGGAATAGCTGCCTGTATTGTTCAAATGCTTATTGGGACCTTTACACAAATGCGTAAGGCATCCTCTCCCTTACAAAAGCAATGCTCTCTCTTCACTAATGTAAAAATTATAACAGGTCAGTGTTACCTATTATAGCTTCTGTTGGTTTGCTCAACCTGGTCAGCAGAGTTAACCAGCTGTCAGTGTCCTGGGCCTGGCCTGGAGCTCTTTTTAAAAATCGGCATCACGCTACATTTTGATGTTGATCGTTTTAGGTGAGGCTTTACACATGAATTAGTAAATCAGCAGTTTCATCCTTTAGGGTTCTTGGGATATATCTGGCCCTGGTGACTCATTGCTCCTTTTATTAATTTATAAGCAGAAGCTAGTGTTAATGAGGTTGAGACTTCCCCATGTGTCTCCAGGAACTCTTCAAGCTCCTTCCTGGTGAACATCAATGCAGTTTTAATTTTTCCTGCTCTTGCCTTCATTTTGAACATTTTTCTTAATACCGTGGTTGCAGCCTGTGGGAGGCTGCCTGCTCCTGCCGTCTTTGAGAGAGATGTGCTGCTTTTTTTTCTTTTTTTTTTTAATGCCTTTTGCAGATTTTTCTCAAAGAACCTGTCAGGATTTGACCTTTTCTATTCTTCTTGTTTGGCTATAGATTTCTTTCAGAAAGCTGAACTTTTTTTCCCTTCTCCTGGCATCCCTTGGCCTACTGTTGGGCTGTTCTTAGCTTTCTGAACTTCTGGAAATATTTTTGATGAATGGTACACTGCAATATAATACTGTTAATTTCTGTGCCAAATCTTTGTGGATACCATTGTTTCTTTTATAATATTTTTTTACCAGCTACTGTCTTTTTCCTGCATTTAGCTTCTTTGGAATGAAATCCAGCAGTAGCGGAGGAGTTCTCTTCCTGCAGAGATGTTGAATTATGTAAGCTACAGTCACTATTGTGTTTTGAGCCGAATTCAGTGCACTCTTCAGGACCCATCCCAGTCTTAAGAAGTTTTAATGTTGCATCTTTTGCTGTCTTACGAGCAGCTTTTAGTAGGGTATTATTTGTCACTGAGTGTATTTATTGGTGAGGTATTTCTGTAGCACAGCCAGAACTTGTATAGTGCTTACAGGCCTGTTTGTCTAACGCTCTGCAACATAATACCTTGTTTACCAGTTGGCTGTGTATTAATATGAACTTAAACTATTCAAGCTGATACTTTCTATGCTGTAAACCTACTGCTCCTTGGACAGCTTCTGTGTTTCAGCTAGTAATAAGTTTAAAATGAAACAGTCCCTAGAGCAACATTCAATCTTGGGTGGGCCCAATCCTCTGCCTCCCTGAAGAGGTTAGTTACATTTTAGGCTGCTTCTGTGGTCACCAAACCCTAACCCTCAAAAGGATGGAATTTCAGGTATGCCTCTGTGTCTGGCATTTCCTACTGGTTAGAGGCAGATGTTATATGCTAAACATGCAGGTTGTTTTGGGTGGCATTCTTACTGAATCCCAGAATAGCTGAGCTTGGAAGGGACCTCTAGAGATTGTCTACTCCAGCCCCTGCTCAAGGTATTGTCAGGTAGAGCAGGTTGCCCAGGACTGTGTCCAGTCAGGTTTTGAATATCTTCAAGGGCAGAAACTCCACGTCCTCTCTGGGCAGCCCGTTCAAGTGTTCAACCACTCTCACAAGAAAAAACAGTTCTTATGTTCAAGTGGAATTTCCTGTGTCTCAATTTGTGCCTCTTGTCCTCTTACTGGATATCACTCAGAAGAGTGGCCCTGTCTTCTTTATTCCCCTTCATCAGGTATTTATACACACTGAAACGATCCCTCCACACCCTTTCTGCTCCATGCTAAACAGTCTCAGCTCCCTCAGACTCTCCCCGTATAAGAGATGCTCCAGTCCCTTCATCATCTTTGTGGCCCTTCGCTGGAGTCGCTCCAGGATGTCTATGTTTTCTTGTAGTGGGGAGCCCAGGATGGGACACAGTACTCCAGATGTGATCTCACCAGTGCTGAGTAGAGGGGAAGCATCACCTCCCTCGAGCTGCTGGCAGTGTTCTTCCTAATGCTACCCTGGATACTGTTGGCTGTCTTTGCCTCAAGGGCATGTTGCTGGCTCGTGTTCAACTTGGACTCCAGGTCTTTCTGTGCAAGGCTGCTTTTAAGCCTTTCCAGCTGGTTGGCCCCCAGGCTGTAATGGTGTGTGGGGTTATTCTTCCCCAGGTGCAGGACTTGGCATTTCCCTTTGTTGGACTTCACGAGGTTCCTGTCTGCTCATTTCTGTTGAGGTCCTTCTGAAAGGCAGTGCAATCATCAGGTGCATCAGCTCCTCCGAATTTTGTGTTGTCTGCAGGCTTGCTGAGGGTACATTTAGTCCCATCATCCAGGTCCTTAATGAAGAGGCTAAACAGTATTGGCCCTAGTATGGACACCTGGGGTACACCATTAGTGTCTGGCCTGCAGCTGGACTTTGTGCAGTTCAGCTAGTTTTCAGTTCACTTCACTGTATATTTATCTAGTCTTTATTTTGTTGGTTTGTGTGTAAGGATGCTGTGGGAGGCGGTGTTGAAAGCCTCACTCAAGCTGAGATGAACAACATCCACTGTCCTCCCCTCATCCGTTTAGCTACGTGTTTCACCGTAGAAGGCTATCAGATTGGGCAGACGTGATTTCCCCTATGTAAATCCATGCTGACTGCTCCTGATCACCTTCTTGTCCCAAATATGTTTGGAAATCGCTTCCAGGATTATTTGCTCCATCACCTTCCTGGGGATGGCAGTGAGGCTGACCAGCTTGTAGTTCTCTGGATACTCCTTCTTGCCCTTCTTGAAGATTGGAAGAAAGCAAATGTCAGTCCTGTCCTCAGGAACCTTCTCTGATTGCCATGAAATTTCCATTAAATGCTTTGCTTTCCCCACATGACATGTATAGGGAGCCAAACCACCTAGGATAGGTTTCTGGATTTACCCCTGGGGGAGATGGAAGAGGAGGCGTGAACATCCCTACAGTTGGGGCTTTAAGCAGCTAATGGATGATTTAAGGCCAGAATAAGTAAATAATCAAATCACTTATCCACCTGCCAAAGAAGGTATATACCTCTGTGTGATATGTTGAAAATGTTTTCTTACCTGCTGTACCATCCAGCGCTAACAGTTGCTGGAAAAGTTTTGCAGGCTTTCCTGTATGTTTGGGCTAAAGCTAGTGATGTCTAGTCTTTCTGGTTATGCCAGCCACACATTTCCTCTAGTCTCAAAGGGCCATATGTTCTTTCCGACCATGTTGCTGAAACTATTACACGTACACAGTGTAGTCAATGTATATGTATGCAACAGATTGACTTTTGGATGGTGCTGGATTTACAGTTCATATGCAAATGAAAATATACTGAGCATATGTGCATCCTTCACTCCAAGGGAGGGAGCATGGCCAGGAGTGTGGGCTTTGACTGTTAGAGTAATTCATCTAGCCCTCGGTTTCTAACTGTGGAAAAGAGAGTTGGGAACCACAGGTCACATGAATTGGTGGCCACATATATCATACGAGCAGTTAAACTATAGCCAGGTGCAAAGAACAAGGTGATGTCAAACATGATTCTTCCATCACCACCGTCACTGGTGCACACAAATCCCATCTTACTTTTGTTTTGTTTTCTTAAGCCAACAAAAAGTCTGCCTGTCACATGATGAGGACTATCATGCATAAATTTAAGCAGCTTTTGAGTCTCTTTTTTTCCTTACAGCATAGTTTTTGAGAGTGACAGGCAGGCACACGCAGTTGCTACTGTTGTGTCTGCTTCTGACTGTTGGCATTGTTGTGTTTTGGTTGTAGTGTTCCCCATCTTTGGGTCCTGTGCGAGCTCAACAGATTCTGTTCATCACAAGCAAAGAGGACAGTTGGCCTCAGCACCTTATGTGATCTTGCTTCTTGTACAGGAGTTCTTTCTCTCTCTCTCTTTTTTTTTTTTCCTCTATGATCAAATTTCTAAACAGCATACTATGATCCTTTTATAGGCTTTGCATCTCTTTCATAGTAAAATCTTAAGTGGGTTACTTGGATTTTGGTAAAACATTTTTGCCTTGGCGTTAGAAGCTTGAGCTGTGAAACTGGTGTTGGTTTAAGATATGGCAACCTTGATCTGTGTGGTTATAGTTTGGTTCTGCAAGTTTTTATAATTCAATTCCTGAAATAAAGGTGGTGGTTTTAAATAACAAATATTAGTACAGTGTCTTGTGGCTGAGCTTTGAGATCATGGTACATCACTGAAGATGGGGGACTCCTGTGGAAGACTGCTGTCCACTTGCATCATGGTGTAGATCTAAAGCCTTTGTTTTTTCTGTTACAGGGCCAGAATGTAAACTAGCTTGTTTCTCTTGAATTCTCACAGCACTGCAAGCAGTTTGAAATCCTTCTAGGTGTATATTGAAGTAAAATACTGTTCTCTCTTCTAGACATGTCGTTGTGAAGACTTCCCCCAACCACAAATATATTTTCACGCTGAGAACCCATTCCTCTGTTGTTCCTGGCAGCATCGCATTCAGCTTACCCCAGGTACGATGTGGTTTGACTTACCATTTTGCTGTGGAATAACCAAAATCCCTTTTGAGATCAGGATTGACCATAACTGTCCTCACTGGGGGGAGGTGCCTGTGTAAAGTATGTACTATAGCTGAAGCAAACTTTCTTTTATTCCTTTGATCTTTTTGAGCTTATATATACTATAAAAGGTTTAATTTGGCCTTTTTAAAAAACACAAGCAACAAACTATTTTTAAAAGAAAAGCTTGAGTAATATCTGTTATGCTGTGAATTGTTATTGTCCTCTGTTTTCCCTTGGCTTTAAAGGCTTTTCTTTCCTGTGCTGCTCTTTCAAAGACCTACAGGAAATGTTATTGATTGTATTCAGTCATTGCTTGTATTTCCAGACAAAAAGTGCAGTGAAATGCATAAAATAGGTTTAACTTGTCTCCTCTTTCTTAATTTATTAAGTCAAGTTATTTCCTTTCAAATGATGGTTGGAATAAATAATTGATGCAATTCTAGAAAAATGAATCTGGTAACATGTAGCCTTTAATTGACATATACAGTGAGTTGCATAATGTAAAACAGCAGCAATCATGGTAACTGATTTAATGCTTTCATATTTTCCTGCTAATAACCGGTCTAGAAGTGGAGTCTCCATGCTGCAAGCGCAAGACTTTTTTTCCACAACAGATGACTTGGCCTGGTTCCAAAAACTACCTTTTGCTTTTTGACATGTTGTTCAAATTCAGATTTGTCCAGATGAGTGGGTGAATAGAATGGTGCCATATGCCCAGTTATGATTTACGATGCCAAAAGTGAAAACCAGTTATCAGTACAAAATATTTGTATTACAGGGTTAATGTAGGTGAGCTCATGATCTAGGACTGATTTTTTTTTTTGTAGATTCCAGTAGTTATTGTAGCCTTGGGAAAGACTTTGCTAAGGAGTGAAGTAGTTTGCTTACCTTTAAAATGTGACTGTGGTGGTAAGTGTTATGCCTGCTGGTGGATGAATGTTTTATTTGAGTATTCCTGGTGCTGGGATTTAGGTTTCCAGTATTTCCTGAAGTCTTTGATAACCACAACCGGCATTACACAAAATACGTATTTACATCAAGTCCCATCTCATGTAATCATGGACGGTCCTGTAGTGGATGTTTTAGTTTGCAAGAACTTCTGCTCTACGTTGCTTATGTGCATTAAGTTTTTTACTACCATCATTCAATAATAATCTTAACTCTTAGCCTTAAAGACCAAAAGCTATTTATATACTGCAGAGAACAAAAGACCAAGGGTAGTGCAGTGATGGCAAACTTCTTAGGAGAAAGTGCCCAAATATACCTAGAAAATGAGCTGTATCTCTTGACCCAGAGAAAATCCTAAGGAATTTTTCTAGCTGAACTTGGGCAGATTTCCTCCTTGTCCTGAAATTTGGTGATAGCTTTAAACTGGTGGGTTTGAGCAAAGCCCAACACTTCCCAGTATTTAGCGGAGTGCCAGTGTGCCTGCTCACCGTTCTTGCACTGGCGGTCACTGGTGTCTGGTACTTCAGATGAAGGTGAGTTTGCCCTATGTTTTGCTGAAGAGTTACAGTGTCAGGAGGAGAGAGGAAATTCTTTGTGGCCTTGCAGGTAAGCGATGGAAGCTGTGAAGCATGAGATTAAATATGGAAACATCTGTTTTCACCTTTTTGGGAATACCAGCAAGTCAAACACTTAAGACTTCCTATTCTGGGCACTGATTTCTAAGAGGTTGTTCCCTGTTGCAGCGAAGGAGTTCTTTCCTTAAGCTTAAGTTCTGTTTTGAACCACAAACATATTGAAGGGGGAGTATAGGAGGAAATTTTCATTTTTAAGAAAGGTCACTGTATTGTTTCTCCCAAACCTGTTCCTTTTAGCATAAAAACCCAGACATAAATGGCCATAAAGTACGATATTTCAAATGGAGTCTTACCAGAGCCTCGTGTAATGATACTAATAATTTCTTGTGATTCACGCCTCTCGTTCATGACTCTCATTCTTACAAGCTTCATTTTATCTTACTAAATGCTGTTTCTTGTTCCTGTGAATGCTACATGCTTTTGCCATTACTGACGCCTAGTTTTGAAATAAGAATGAGAGAAGGAGATGTAATCTAGTAAATGAAACACAGAATGAAGCTGTCAAGCAAATAACACTACCAATGTCAGCCTGAAGGGCCATTTCTGTGTATTTCAATTATTTGGGGGGAGAGGACTTAGCTATTAAACTTAGTTTATAATGACTAACAAGCCATTTCAAAATAAGAGTTCTTGTTTTTTGGTACACAGTGGGGAAGAGATCATGAATGTTGACTAGCCTGAAATGTGGACTGTAAATAATCAGTAGCCAACCTGTAGCACAAGAACCATCAGAAGATGACCATTTGTGCAATAATCAAGCCAGAATTTTTGGCATAGTAAAAGCTATAGATTTCCATGTCATATAATTATTGAATCATTTCTAATTTTTTCTCCTGCAGTTTTGTGCTATGCAAGTGTTTTTTAAAGGGAAATTGAAGGGAGGCAATAGATTTGAAGAGTTCCTGCTAGTCCTCTGGAAAACTTTTAATTGTTTTAAGTTATATTACTTCACATTGTAACAAATTCCTGCAGCTGATGTTTACATGTAAGCTTTTAAAATGATCATGGAGTGCAGGGCAGCCTTTCCTCCCTGTTGCACCACATCTTATGTGATCAGCCCCTCAGCTTGATTAGAAGATGAGTAGAACGGCCAAAAAACATCCAGTATGGCAACGTCTGTCGCAGAGATGGTGGGGTGATCAATGATACGAAGGTCGTCTTGCCAGGCATTAATGAACGTAAACCCCGTCTTTGGAGTTAGACGTGGCCTGTCATTCCAACGCTGATTACTGAATTATCAGATGTTGAACATGAAATATCATGACAATACTTTGAGCAACTGATACAAAATTGATGTTAGCCCTGCTGAGTGGGGGAGGGTTGAACGGGGTGACCTCCTGAGGTCAGAGAATGGAATTATTAATAGAAATGATTCTTTGATTTTGACTTGTTTCCTGTCAATTTGGGGATTTTTGTAAGGTCTTATTCTGCCATTTTTGCCATTTAAGCTTTTGATGGAGGGGCTCGTTTTTCTAAATGAGGCTGTTGACTCCTGAGTAGACACTGCCGCTACTGAAAAACAGGCTTTCTGAAGCTTTTGTCTTGTTTTTACAGCGAAAATGGGCTGGACTTTCCATTGGACAAGAGATAGATGGTAAGTCAGACAGCAGCGTGATCATGACATACGTTTGTAAAAGCTGATTTCCATGTTTCCAGACTGAAGTGAAATTGAAATGGAAAATCCAAGATCTTTGGCCCTTCCTCAGGTACTGTAGGGCTCTCATTAGTGAAAGACAGTTGCTCTCGTGTCTGAATACTTCCTGTTTCTTAGCATTGACAAGAGGTATTTTGACTTTTGGCGGAGGTATTTTGACTGTTACCTTCAGACATCTATCGATATAGCGGCTCTGCATTGAACAGCAGTGTTCACACGTGGATGTGAACCCTTAATGTGTATCCTGAATGGTCTGTCCTTGTGGTTTTGGGGAACACCCATCAGCTGAAGGAGAACAACTGTTGTAGTTGAGGATTTTATTATTGGCATCTAAACTTTGATTATTGAGAATGGGATGCTTTTAATGATAAAGGATGTTAAAAGCCAGCATATCTGCTCTGGATTGCTGGAGTGATGAGCTTTGTGAATAGCACTGATGTTTTCACTGAGTTGCATTTAAGAAAATGCCTCCAGATGGTCACCATGTGAATATAATCTCAGAAGATGCTGGGGAATGTCTTAACATTAGTGCTAAGCATGTTGCATTATAGGAAGGTGTCACCGTCTGTGGGAAAGCACTTCTGCTTGCCTGTTATGCCACTCGCTGGAGTGCTTTATTTCTTATGTGAAAAGCCATCTTGATGTTGTTGTTTGCACGTGTTCATTTATTATCTCTCTTGCCTTCCTCTTTTTTAACCTGTGCTCTTGCAGGAACATGGGAGGCATGAGTATTTGCTGCCAGTTGGAACTGAGGTTGGCATTTACACTGTGCTCAGTGTTTCCTGAGCAGGAGGCTGCAGAATTGAAACCTCTGCACGTAGTTCTTGTATGTTCAGGCACTTCACTAATCGAATGCCCTTCCAGTCGAAGGGTCAGAGGTACTTCACAACACTTCACAACATAAGAAACGTGAATTTTAAAATAGTCTCATAGACTAATTTAGCTGCCAAATGTAGTTGGGCTTCTTAAAACGTGGGGGAAATCTCCTTGTGCAGGTTACACTTACACATGCTATGCACAGACCAGTGCTCTTGAGGGCCTTCAGTCCCTTCTTCATCCTCTGATTTTGAATCTGTTTGGTGCATGATTGATATTGTCTTGATATCTCATTGTGTCAGATGCTCATCTCCCGGACAGACCATCCATAGGAAAGCTGAAGTCTATAGCTTTTTGCTCTCACTTCCCTCCCTGCTTTTAAACAAGATCTTGCCCCATTAAGGGGCAAATGGTCTTCTGATTGGGGACACTGTAAGAGTGGTATTCACCGGAGATGAAGGGTTCTGCAGTGTGCTGGAGCAGAAGGGGTGCCATCTACAGTTTGTACAAGTTGAAGATTTGTATTCCAAAGTTTAGGTTTTAATGGGACTTTTGCCAGTGTTCAAAGAGGAGACTAACTGGCATCTCTCAACCTGCATGCTGTATCGTTCATTTACTCAGGCTCTCTGTTGTATTTATGTGGTTATGTGTGGTTTATGGAAAGACTAGGATCACTGTCAGCTTCAGGTGCTGCTCTTTGGTCTGTCTGCAACATCTGAAGTATTGACAAACTCCTGACAGCAGCTGCTGTTGTAGGAAGGTCTTCAGTTTTTTTATAACAACTGATCAAGGTAAGGGATGGTCTTTAGTCAGGAATTACCTGCATGTTAATGGGGGCAGCCATCTCCTCCTTGACGAGGTTATTGTGATGAGGCCTGCTCAAGTGGTTGTCTGGCTCAGGGTCATTAATGTGCAGCAGCTGTTTTTTAGAGCACTGTTGTGGCATTTGAGGTGTTTATGATCCTTCAAGAGAATTCTTGTTTCATTTGAGGTTGTGGGCAGAGCTGATGACTGTATGCTGCATCAAAAAATGAAGAGAACATAGACTGAGAAATGATAAAGCTGTGAATGTGAGGTGTAGTTAGGGAGGCGCTCTCCTTGGCTTTTCATTTTTCCAGCTTCTTTGAAATCAGCAAGTCAATGGGCCTGGGTCATTGGTTGAATGTAAAGTCTGATGTCTTTGTGGATCTCTTTCTGTACTGGATTCTCATGCAGTTTTTGGTATTTGTTTGGATTTGTTTGCTTCTAGACACTCATACTCTTACTTGGAAGCTTATTCTCTTTGCTAGTTGAATTTATGTGGTGGGTTGTGGTGGTTGGTTTTTTTACTGTAGAACCACCTATAATTTTTTGCAGGTGTGGGGAAGGAGCGATGGATTTACTTCTCATCCTTGCTTGATTGCTGGTCGGTAGCATGTGCCAGCTGGTTTACAGATATGTTTTTTGTAATACTACAATTATTTTGGAAATAAAGCACTAATATTCAGCATAGTCAGTTGTTGGAGCAGATTTCTGATTGTAGTTGTACTACACCCTGCTGCAAACTTACCAAGTGTGTGGGAATGTATATTAAAAAAGAAATTGCAGCAATTTCATGCAGAGTGACTAAATGTCGTATGATTCCCTTGTGAGTATAAAGAATTAGTAAAGCTATGCTACAAGTAAAGAGAAATATTCATAAAACTAGTGACTTACCAGGACTCTTTTTTTGTCTTGTTCCTCTAATAACGTGAAAACTATGTTTTAAATGTCAGCTTAAAGTGCAGTTCTTTTCTTAATGGTACAGCGAAGCTGAGTTCTGTCAAGCCCCTAATGCTATGGTTAAGGCTTTGCAGGTGAGTAAAACTCGTAACTTTGCTTTTGTGGAAAGGAAACTTGGGACTAAGTCCTTCCAGTGGATATTGTCATCTTGCTTTTAGTATGGTTTGGCTTCAGTTTTATCAGCTCCTGTGGTTCAGTTGGAGATGTGCACCTAGAGCCGGGTGCTGGCTGTGCCAGCTCCACTCTCAGCGCCAGGAGATCACTGCTGCCTTCTCACCCTGCCTCTCAGTTTTTAGGACTTTATGGACTTTTGAAGCTGATGCAGTGTGTTGCTTCCTGGGGCACATCCTGACTGGTGCATTAATATCCTCCTCTGTACCAGACATCTCCAACGCTTGCTCCTGGACTTAAAGAGCACTTATTGACACCTAAGTTCTGTGAGATGGCCATGTATAGGGACTAATGCTCTTTCCAGACTCTTTTGTTTGACAAAGCCCTGAGATTAGAGAAGCAAAATGAAACAACTGCCCTGAAGTGACCTATAAGGTAAGGAGGAGTCCTGTTATGTCCTTGCAGGGCCAGTGTCCCTCCCTCATCAGCTATGACTAATATGATACCCCTGGGGCCACGTCCCATTCCAAAAGAAGTAGTAGATATGCCTCAGTTCAGGAACTGATATACTGTTTCTTCTTTATCCCTATTTCCCTGAAGATCTTTCTATAACAGCTCATTTCTCGGTGTCCTGTTCTTATACAAGGAAGGACATTAAATCTATATACTGTAATCACCTACGTGTCTTGTAGTATCATCTTAAGCAAGTGGCAGGCTCTTTTCATTCCCTTCATCGGAGTGAATCTGTTCTCCTGGCTGATGCTCCTCATAGATGGATGCTTGTGTCAACTTAGCGTCTTCCCAGGAGTTTGCAGGTTTACTCTGGAGCCGTTTTCCTGCCAAGAGGGTTGATAGTAAATAGCAGGCTACGGGGGAAGTGTATTTCCCTTATTTACCTCCTACTGCCTTATCCTCAGCTGTGACTTCTGTACCAGACAAGACTTTTTTCTCTGGATTCAAGGCAAACCTGGAAGATATCTCCGTGTTCTGGAGAAACGTCTGCTTCTATCCTTTGCCGCAGTCTGGAGTTGCTGATTATTAAGACTTTCTGCTTTGTGTAATCCTGTCCTTCTAATCAGCTGTGTGTTGAGGCAGTAGCCCCGAAGGGGTGAAGCATGCTCTCCTTTCCTTTGTACCCTCTTTTCTCCAGCTACAACAGCCCTGAGTGTCCGCCTGGTTTTGATGTGATGTAACCTGAGCCCTGTAGGGATTGGATGCAATTGGCAATGCCTATGAAGTACCTTCGATGCCACATTGCTTTCTGCCCCTTTTTTGATTCTGCGTCACTTGAAGTGTGCTAAGGCATGCTAAGATGGGCCTCAGTGCACCTCTGGGGTGGGGGCTGTTCCCTGGTGTCAAAGAAGGGTAGTTGATGCCTTATTCTGGGTTGTGGAAGCCTGGTAGATTATCTGCAGGTTTAAGGGCAGGGATAGCAATGTAACCTAACTTTCTGCCACCTGGTCTGGAGGAGACCCAGTTCAACCTATTGCTGCGTAAGAACAGTTATGACTTCTTGTCATTGCTTTACCAGCAGGACTGCTTTTAGTGCTTGCTTTGGGGCTTTCTGAAGATGTCTCCTTCAAATCCTGGCTTGGACATTGATGTAGATATTGTGGTAGTATAGTGTGGGTGAATTAACTTTCATTGTCCTTATCCCCAAACTCCTGTGGTGTGTGAACTCTTTTGAGGGCATTAATAGAGGTTTTAAAGAGATGCAGGTGTTTTCAGTAGAAATACATTTGCTGTATTTTTTTTATATTGCAGTAGAAGATGGATATAAGAGAAATGAGGGTCTCTATCAGAAATAATAGACAATTTTATTAGATCTATTTAATTCATATAACCACGTTATTTCAGGTAGTAGATGTTCCTATTTATCAGAAGGATTTTTTTAAAGTGTTGGATGGGACAAATATTCTAAAAATATTAACATCTGACAAGTGAGTAATCCCATGTAACTGGAAGAACATGTATTGACAAACTTGTAGCATGTTTTAAACGTTGTGTGGAGATCTTGCTGTGCTGAAATGTGCTTTTTTTCTTTAACAGTTTCTTTATACACTTTTGACAAAGCTAAGCAGTGTATCGGCACGATGACGATCGAGATAGATTTTCTGCAGAAGAAGAACATTGACTCAAACCCCTACGACACAGACAAAATGGCTGCTGAATTCATCCAACAGTTCAACAGCCAAGCCTTCTCAGTAGGACAGCAGGTGGGAATTTTTTTTAGCCTAAAATGGTCTTGAAGAAAGATGTGTGTGCTGGTATATGTAATGATATGAAATACTGAAGAATGCCTAATACTTAGCCTGTACTGCAGAGGACAGCTTATAGACAGAAATTATTTATTGTGTGAACAGTTTCTTTATGAATAGTTGAACTACCGTGACTTTCACTGAGAGCATGAACAGAGTGGTTTAAAACCTACCTTTTCCTTAGCTGAAGAAATATATCTTTGTGAGGAAAATCCTTAGGCTTAAGAAACCTGGGTTCTTTCTCCATCTTGGCCTGGCTGGATATAAGTGGAGCAGCTCCTGGAATCTTTTGATGAGTAACTTTGTCTTCCTTCTGTATGGAATGAATATAAACACTGTTTTAATTAACTTTCAGTAGCACCTTTGATGTGCAGTGTGTACTGCTGCAAACACTTATTACTGCTCTACAGGCTCCAGTTGTAAATTAGGTATAACACATTTGACTTAGGAATTTCTGAAAGCTGGTGTCCCTGTAACTGAGCCTTTTCAGCTCTGTAACAGGTGGGTTTTTGTCCCTAAGAACTATTGTGATAGTGTCTAGTGTGCCACATTCTCAGACTGTGGTCTGTCTCTCAGGGTAGTTTACAACATGCAGGGCCTGCATCTTAAATCAGTTGCAAATGTAATCTTGGAGGAAAAGAATTGCAAAGGCAGACTGCTGTCTTCTATAAGATGGGACCTACTTCTGTTGATATTCGCTCTGTCTCTCTGCTTACTATTCCAGAACAATTTTTGAGATATTCTTGTCAAACCAAAATGCAGAAGATTGAAAAGATTTGAGCTAAGTTGCTTTCCTGGCCTAGCACCAATATTTAAAGTATCAAGAGATGATACAGAACATATAGCCAGGGGATAAAGGAGAGGGAGAGGGAGCGGGGAGAACAACTTTTCTTGGAAGGAAGCAGCTCTTTGAATTTTCCCTCTTGACGTTAGGTTGGGCTACTTTCGCTCTATTGCACTCAAGTATGAGACATGGAAAGGATGTGTTCAGTACACCAGGCCTTCACAGGGAAGAGCTATATGGGATTTATTAGGTGGTAGACAAAAGAGTCCTTGGGCTTCTTTCTCTTCAAATGTGATTAGTCTTGTCAAAATCCTTTTTAGCTTTTTAATGAGTTAAAATCGCCTTCTGCTGCTTCTTTTCACAGCTTGTCTTCAGTTTTAATGACAAACTTTTTGGCCTGCTGGTAAAGGACATGGAAGCTATGGATCCCAGCATCCTCAAAGGAGAGCCCGGAGCTAGCAAAAAGCAGAAGGTAGGGCCACAGGAATTCGTGTTCATTCCAGAGGGACTGCAGAGACTCAAGAACTGATCAAATGTTGTTACAAGGAGGCATTTAGGTTACTTGCATTTTCAGAAGCTATGTATTTGTTTCATCTGGCTGCTGCTTTTGCCTTGGAAAAGATAAAGAGCAGTATTTTCAGTTAAATACAGTCTCCTATGCTTATGTATCTGGGAGCTTAGAGTTACACCCACTGAAGGGCAGAGCCGGGACTAGATACAAGGAATATTATTTGGTCTTTATGCTCTTGTTCCTGGAAACTGTCTCTTTTGACGCTTTCTGTCCTCCAGATATGTCCAGTTGTGATTTTTCCTCCTATAGAAAGCATTTTCTCATCTCCATTTACTAGATCTCGCTGAAATAAAATACTTGGTTTTGAACTAAACAAATAGCTTTAAAAAGCCAGCTTATTATAACAGGAGTTCCTTAGATATAATAAAGTGCATTCAGTGTCATATGATTGTTACTAAAATTAATGTTAGAGGAAATGTTGTTATTTCACATTCTTACCAATGAGTTCTGTAGTGGAGCTTTTGCCACTGTTTCTTGCTTTCGAAGATGTGCTTGGAAATATCCAAAGAAGAATCTGAAGTTGGACTTAACTATTTCGTTTCCTCCCTTTTGCAGATTGAGGTTGGTTTGGTTCTTGGGAACAGTCAAGTTGCCTTTGAAAAAGCTGAGAACTCTTCTCTCAATCTGATTGGTAAGTACGTCTGTATCCAAAGAGGGGATAAATAAATAGAGCCTGAAGTGTGCTACTTTTGCAGGCCTTAAGGACATGCCTGCTTCAAAGTTTGTTTTTCCAGTTATATCATTTGACCAAGTTGACTGAAAACCGCATCCCCAAATTTTTCCCAGGTATCTGTTTAAACTAGCAGATGACTGGACTTGCTCTCTTAAGAACCTTTCACAGACCCTGTAGAAAGCAGGTTGTGGAGGTTCAGGAGTCTTGAAAACTGCTGCCCTAAGAAGATACCACATCTCCTGCAAATATTGCTTCTTCTAACCACGGCCTCTGTAAAAGTCACTGTATCATCCAAGTAAGCTTCACAACTGACTGACATACTAGAGCTATTTTGTAGGCCTTCGTAACCATGCTTATTACCATGGTCTATCTAAAATGTAAAGGGAGAAGATAAGGAGGAAAAAATGTCAGTCCCTCAAAGGCACTCACCATAAGAAACTGAGTTACGTGAGTAGAGAAGGTAGCCTAACCACTCTGCTCTCCTACACCTAGATTAGAGAGGCACCGTTGGCCAGTAGCTCCAGCCAAAGACAACAGCTGTTTGAAATGTTTTAACTCTGTACATCAAAGAATGACATTTTCAGGGACACTAACAAGCCGATACCTCTTTAATTCAAACAGCAGAGAAATGAGAATGTGAGAAGAACTTTTCTGAATGTGTAAGTCAAAGTTGCAAAACAAGCGCAAAACTTGTGAGAATCCCATCTCTAATATCTCTTCTCTAGGGAGAGCTTAAAAAGCTGGTAGATTAGAGAATAGCTTGTGAAAAACACTTCAGTTTTCTTGTCTTGTGAAAGTGTTACCCATCAGAAACTGATGCTAGTTGCAAAATACACCACGGTGCGTTTTTGTGTGTGTTTGCATTAACCTGTTCACATAGTAAGGTTATTAACAAAAGTACAATCCCCTTTTTAACAAGCACTTTCTAAATCCTCAACAAAATCTTCATGTACAGATTTAACCAGCGAACAAATCGGGGAATAATTGGTGCTTCCTCCATACATTCATTTAGGTAGAAAACTGGTGTACAGGTAGAAAGGGATCTCTGATATGTTCCTGCGGGTCCCTCACCTTGAATGGTAAGGGACCTGGACAGCAAAGTGGGCAGTGAGGGCACTGTCCCTGCAGTTGGCTTTACATGAGCCCTGGGACCACTGCAGCTGTCCTGCAGAGCAGGTACGTTCGCTGTTAGTCTGGCTGTTCCTTTCCTTGTCTGTGTCAGGAAGTGGACAACACCTCCCTTGTTGGTAATATGGGTCTAGGCTTTCCTTGCTGTGTGCGATTAATGTCCTGCACTGAACAGACGTTCCTATATTCCTTTTGCTTTTCTAGAGTCCCTGAACTAAGAAACCTCTCCTTTTTGCTGCTGCTCTTCCACAGATGAGAAGTGGCAGAGCCTTTGCAGCAGGTGAAGGCTGCTGTGGCTGAGGGTTCAGTGAACCTGGCCGCCTCAGTTGAGTGACTGTTTTAATAGTATTTTTGCAGTGGGCTTGCGTTCAAAACTCAACTCTTCTTGATTGCGAATGCTCAGTACTTTGAGTATCTGGTACAGATTTGGTACAGAAATAAAGCATGTGAGATTAGTAGCCTCTTAGGAAAATACAATTTCACATAATTCAGCGTTGTAGGAGCTCCTGGCAGGGACTGAGTTTTGATGCTGCCCAAAAGTGCCATCTTTTCCTCAAGAACTTAATGTTCTGTACTTGTATGCGATGCATGCTACAGTCATTGCAAAAATGGGGAGATGTGAAGCTGTTCTGTAACTACATACCTTGCATATTACATAGACATCTTCATGTGAAAGCACATTCTGTACTAAAAAAGAAACGAAAAAAAAAGAAGAGTTCTGTGGAAAGGGATTGTAGAGGACACTGTAATTAAGCATATTAATTAGGATATAGTTTTTTAAGAGCACCGAATGAAGTTTGCATGAACGTAATTATAGCCCATTTAATTTTTACTGTTTCAGTGGGACAGCTTGAGGTGGATATTAACACAATCCAATTTACTGCATCATAGCAAGCAGTGATATTTTACTTGATTGGTGTTCAAAGCCATATAATGACCTGTGATCTTTCTCCTAGCATGGATAGGTATGAAGAATGGTCCTCTGGGAGAGGTAATTGAGAATAGGAATTCTTCACTGCAGTTCTACTTCATTGCCTGCAGACAAGACAAGAGAGTTGCTTATACTTCAATTTATTTCTGTTAGATTGGTACTTTATTTAATCTCCTTATAGATCTGAGGCAGAACTGCTTAATGTGCTTTGTTAGTCTCCGGAGAATTGCAAAGTTGTGAGTAATTAAATTCTGAGAGGGAAGATAAAAGTAAAGCAAGTGTCACTGAGCAGTACCTTCTATAAAGGGCCTTTATTTTCCTCAGTAGAAAAGAATTGTGATCATTAAAAAATAATGCCAATTCTATTTCTTCCATTTAGCATAAAATGGTGTGTTAAAACCTGCGAATGAGGTTTTAGATCAGTTTGAGAGAATTTTATTGTGATCAGGTTCATCCAGAAGGGGGGGATATAGGCTAAGTTCTGGAGGGAAAATAACATGTCTGGGTGAGTGTTCTGATCTGAAAATTGCAGTGGAGCGCTGAGATAATAAATATACAGTAATTAGTGAATGAGATGTTCACCGCTGCCCTATTTGGTACTGTGTGTTAGTGATGCATGTTGTACATAGTACCATGTTGTCATTAATGTGATAGAGATGTGTTCTTGTTTATTTTGTCACATGAGGAATTAAAGTATTGATTCTAGGTGTGTTTAGGCCAAGATTAATAGCAATCTAATGCAGCGTACACAAAACTTTTATTTAGCGTAGTTACTGGACTCTGGATGCCTGAAGTTAGGGGTGGTTGTAGTTCTCAGGCCCAAACCTGTAAAGCACTGGCTGAGTCTAGGAAAGTATAAGACACCCAATTTCAGCGAGAACCAGGGAATAGCTTGAGCATCTTTGCTTCCTCTCTGGATTTTTATTTTACTTTTGTTTTTTCTAGTAGCCAAGCAAAGTGGCTTTAGTGTTAATCCGACCAACGTGAGTATCAGTGCTTGTTTGTAAATTCCCTCAAATGAACTTAAGGGGAGACTACATGGCTTTGTCGACATTGCAACTGTATTGTTCTTATTGTAGCACTTTTGCTTACTGTCTGCCTCCTAAATGCATTGATTGCTTTTAAGCTCCTATGAAAAGGGTGTATGGAGCTCTCTGAGACTAAAACTTTGTCAGCAAAAGAGAAAGGGGGACTGTTGCACTATGGCCTAGAGAATACAAAACCTGCGTGTAGGGGATCTGGCTTAACTTGAAATATCTGTAGAAGAGGTTATGGAATAAATAGCAGAAAGAGCAGCGGTAGTTTGGCAGGGCTGGCTTTTATTCACCTGAGTCTTAAAGGAACTGAAGGATGAAACAGCTGACCTCGTAATGCTCGTTTATAACCTTGCTTAAAATTGCTCTGCTCTCTGAGGACTGGAGGATGGCAAATGTGCTGTCAATGTTTAAAAAGATGCCAGAGAAGCTCTGGGGAGCTACAGGTCTGTAAACCTGCAATCTGTACAAAACGAATTGGCAGAAACTGTAGGAAGGAATCGAATTAGTGGATATTTGTATAAAGATGATACATTGGGAAGGGTCAGTGTGTCGTCTGTAAGGGAAGTCCTAGATCCTACTGGAGGTTCATTACAGGAATCAAAAACCATGGGCATGGTGGCTGACCTAGTCTGCCTATTTTTCAAAGCTCTTCCAGCAAAGCTCCTTATCAGAGTTTCTTTAAAAAGAAACTTAGCAGAAATGTGTAAGAGAGAAGGTCAGTGGATGAATGATGAAAGGGTAGAAGTAAATGGCAGTTCCAGTGGAGTTCAGCATGAGTCTCTGCTGGGGCCTTTACTTTTCATTATAATTATTGAATAAGCTGTGGAAAAAAAAGGCTGAGTAATGAGGTAACAAAACTTGCTCTTATGGGGCTGAGTGACTAGGAAATAAAATGGCAGAGGAAATTCAGCATAGATAAACATAGAGATGTGTGGAAGGAAAACACTCCTAACTTCAGTCAAAAATGATTGCTGTTTAGAGCCAAGATCCTGGTTATAATAATTCCAAAGAAACGTCAGCCCCACGCTCAGCTGTCTGAGCCCTCTCGTTAAGAATTATGAAACACAGTTGTTAAGATTATTACGCATTATTAAAAAAAAGTTTGGAACAAAGCAGGGCATAATGTTGCATCTGTATTCAATGTGCAGGCAAACCGCAGTGTGTGTTCTGGTCTGCCTGTCTCCAAAAGGATATAGGAGAAATAGAGAAGACTGGGAAGAGAACAACAGAGATGCTCAAATGTGGAACAGCAGCTGTGTAAGGAATTAGTAACAGGTTAGGACTCTTCTATCTGGAAAAGCCACAACAGAGGTGGATACAAGACAAGTCTAATAAAATCCTAAGTGGCCTGGAAAGGATGGAGAAGAGCTGATACTCTTCACTGTTTCTTCAGGTGTAAGAACTGGGGGGGCATGAAATGAAGCTGGTAGGAGCTGGCTCCAAAGATACAAAAGGAGCTGATTTGTGGAGCTAGATGCTGTAGGGTGTTTTAGGTTCTAAATTTACACAGGTTCAAGAGGCTTAGACAAATTTGTGGAATAGAAATCTACTGAGGGTTATTAAATACGTGAGAGTAACATCTGGCTTAGGAAGTCACTGAACAGAAGCGGTTGAAGGCTGGGAGAATAGTAGGGGGAAATGTCCAGCACACCGACCTTGCGCTCATACCATAGTGCATCCTCCTGACTAATATTTCAAACTGAACATTGAATTACATGGACGTGGGACTGACCTGGTAGAACTGTCCTTGTATTGGTACTTCTGTGAGCTGTAATTTGGCTGTACCTAATGTTTGAAATGATTTTTTTTTTTCTCCCCCCCCCAGGTAAATCAAAGACCAAGGAGAACCGCCAGTCAATCATCAACCCAGACTGGAATTTTGAGAAAATGGGCATTGGAGGCCTCGACAAAGAATTCTCAGACATTTTCCGACGAGCCTTTGCTTCTCGAGTTTTTCCACCTGAAATCGTGGAGCAAATGGGTGAGTATGATACAGGGCAGTATAGCTGGAGTACAGGATGCAGGCCTTTTTGGTTCAGAAGGATTAATATCATCTAACGACCTCGTGATGCCGTGACACTGCAGTTGCTTAGGGATCCAGTAGACTAACAAAACCTTTTCTTTTCCCGTTGCTCCTAAATGTCTTTCATACTCTCGTCACTTGGCTAGAGAAGGGGGACAAAGAAACAACTCGAATACTCAGCACCGTAGACAGAATATCTGAGCAGATGAGATATATGTTTTAACTGAATACTCTTCTGTTGGAACTCAAACACTTCCTATTCTCTTGAATACTTTGTTTATTCATAGCAATGAGATTGAATGTTCCCGTTCCTGACTTCTCTGCAGTGGGCTGCCTGCACAAATCAAAGGAAATTCTGGGTTTAATGATCTTGCCTTGCATATAATATCTACTGTCCTGGCAATTGCACTGTAAACCTAGGTCCTTTGCACAGTGTTAGCCCAATAAATAGAGTATCTTGTGTGATCTGTGTTTAGTCAGATTTGAAATGCTGGAGGGGATGCACAGGCAGTGCCTGTCTTGAAGTTTGTGAAACAAAGCACAGGTGCTAAATACATCTTTTCATAGTTGGAAGAAAGAAGGGCAGTCCCAGTACTTTGTATGCACATGCTGGCAGACAGATAAATGGTGCTGGTTTTAAAAGTACCTCTCAGCAAGCAATATGCAGCTGCAGGAATCTTATTTTGTAACACAAAATGGCTGGGGATGTCCTAACTAGTCTTGTTTCTTTAAATACAATCTCTGTGGATTTGTATTTAAGCTCTGGATCTGGAGCTATGTATTCTTTTATTTATGTTTGTATTTCTTGACCTACCTCCCCTCACCCCAGAAATAAAGCAATCAAGATTTTGATTGCAAAACAGATTTCCATCAAATGATATGTCCTGTTTGTGTGTGGCTGTGTACAGTGTGTCTGTTCCCAGTGCTTGTGGAATTGATGTCAAAGTAAACTTTCCTGGGAGGTGCATTAGGTCTTTTCTTACAGTGATTTAAACACTTAAGGAAAAACATTGAAGAAACCCTATAGGCTGAATCCATTTAGTGCCTGACTCTCTCTCCTGCCTTTTTATTTCATATCGATCTAGTAGCCAAAGCCTTCTGGGGGCTGATCTTGGTTCTCTTGAATTTTGTGTCTCTGAACAAGTCATAACTTCTCTGTCTCAGTCTGAGAATGTAAAGTGCTTAATTTTGCTAATATTTAGCCACTCTGCAGAGAGAAGTGAGAAAAATGGTGTTAGTTATGGAAAGAAAAGCTCTTGTCTCACCAATGTGTTGTATGTTGTGCCCAGTTCAGAAATGTTCCTTCAAGCAGGCCTTCGGACTTTGGCATTTCAAAGCAACCATCCTATATCTTCATAGCACAAGTGCAGAGTCCTTAGCCCTGACCATGCATGAAGGTAAAAGATGCAGG
Source organism: Dromaius novaehollandiae (assembly GCF_036370855.1). Classification (NCBI taxonomy): domain Eukaryota; kingdom Metazoa; phylum Chordata; class Aves; order Casuariiformes; family Dromaiidae; genus Dromaius; species Dromaius novaehollandiae. The sequence continues at coordinate 5,713,959 of NC_088119.1, read as the reverse complement.
TGTTGGGAGTTCTCATCAGTGTCACTTGAGCATAATGAGAAATATGCTAGTAGACTAGAGAGAATTATAGCTTGTTTTCCATTTGCTGTAGCTTCACCTATTCAACTCTTGCGTGCTGCCTGGTAGCATGCTAACCAGTGATGTGTCAAGGTAGGATTATACTAACTAACCTGAAAGCTGGGCGCTGTTTGGTAATAGTGTGCAGCAGCTAACTTTGTAGGTGGAGGTCTTTCATGGCAACAGGTACCTCTTGAGAAGGTCAGAAAACCCTGCTGGCTGCAGTGCCAGGTCGTGGAGCTGCTTTTCAGGGTGTGCTGCTCAGATGGTTCCTCTTGTTAATCGGGGTTGCTTAATACAGGAAGAAAAAAATTCTCTGAAGGACCACTAGTATTTTGATTACCCTGGGCAACGAATTAAAGGTGTGCCCTATTATTTGTATAAATACATATACCCTTACTTGTGCATGTTTACACACATACTACACAAAGAAACATTTTTCTGGTAAGGAGTTAGACTCCAAACAGATTTCTCTAGCTCTCTGATTAACCCTAGGGCTAAAAAGCTTATCTGAAATTTGAAAAAACAAAACTTTCTGACATTCATTTTCTTTGCCTTCGTTATAACTTGCTCTTAACTATATTTCAGATCTGAAATGTCAGTGTGACAGCTGTTCACCTTTGTGTATGATTTATTGGGAAAGGAAAAGAAAGAATGTGCTTGCTATCTGGTGCTCTAGTGCTCACCCACTTCTGGTTTTTGCCCAGCGCTCAGAGACTGCAACTTCCATGCCAAATGCAATAAATTTTTCTGTCCTGTAACTATATAGAGGCTGTAGAGACCCTTCAGAAATTGCATGCAATTTGTGTGTGGTTTATCTAACTTCCAAGGAATGTTCTGGGTTTGGAGCATACAAATTAACTTTAGTTAACCGTATCATCCAAGGGTGTAAATACTACTTGGATGCTACAATCTCTGGTTTATCCAAGAGAAGAAATCTTAAATCGGCTTCAGTTAGTCATTAAACCTCACCGTAGCTGCCTACTGCCCCTGAAAGGGGCAATTTCCCCTTCCTTACCCACGCCTTTCCCTTGTGCATATACACTGCTTCCGTTGTGGTTGATTTGGGCTTGTATGGTTCTGTAGAGAGCTAATACACCAATTTAAGGTGATTGCTTTTAAGGCTGTACTTTCACAAGTGTTTAATGGGGATCCTTTAACATTATGAACATCAGAGACACATTAGCTGAGAGATAATTGCATCACTGAAGTTAATAAGCTTGTGACTGCTGAGGTGGAAATAAATCTTTATCTGGTTGAGAGTCGAGGAGGCATCCTGAGACAAAAGGGGGACTCCTTTTTAGTGGCATCCATGAGGCCTCACTGTGGTAGGAATGGTACTTTTAAGGCAAGATCTTTATATTTGCAGGGCAGCTGATGGAGGTAAGATAGCAGTCCAGTTACTTTAAAAAAGGAAACTTTTAATGTATATTAAGTATTACATGTTAACTTCACTCATCTTGAAAAGCTTTCTGTTGTCCTTATTCGTGACTGAACAAAAGACACTTAAGTTATTCTAGTTAAGTTACTCTATTAAGTTATTCTAGTTATTAAGCTATTCTAGTCAAAACAGCATCCTCTAGTAGGAGAGGGGGAAAAAAGGATCTCTTTCTAACGGGCAGCTCTACACAAGCAGTATTTCTAGGCAATCCTCCTCTTTTTCAACCCCTTTCCGATTCTCTGTGACACTTAGCTCAAAGCAAAGCTGTGCAAGTTAGTGGTGAACTGCAGCTTTTCTGCTGCTTCATCCCCACTAAGTTGCTTAAGACTAGTTTTGGTCACTCTTTGTAGCTCGTGGGCATCTTCTTTTTCAGACTGTAGTTCCTCTTTTTTATTTGATAAATATTATACTTTGTTCCTACAGACAAGCCTTTTCCTCACGTCTGTGTTAAATGCTAGTTCTTTCTGTTGACACTTTAAATTCAGCTCATTCAGTTGCTTCTGACACTGTCTAACGTTAGGATTGCTGAATACTTATTATAACACTGTTCTTTCTCTGACTTCAACAAGTGTTTAACCATTTGGACTGGAAGTTTTGGTATTCAGTATCAGAGACTGTAAATTTCAACCAAACAAGAAACCTTTTCTAAGTCATCAGAAGAAAATGCTAGTGTTCAACTCTCTTGTTTTCCCTTTTTAAAGAGCACTAGGGTCTCCATGCATTCGAAACATGATCTTTACTTTTGTGAGGGAAGTGATTTTTATCACTTACATTGCACAATGGTCACTTTAGAGACCTTCAAAAAAGCATATTTCATATGTATGTGTGCCTGTTTAATAACAGGTAGAAAAATGTTTGGCATTACAGATAACACTTCTCTTGAGAGATTGAAATGGAAGGCATGTTCCTTGTCCTCTCCTGTTACCATCAATAAGTGGGTTAAATCAGACGTTTTGAAGGTGATTTCCTGTTCTTGGGAACCATCTCAACCTGTGCTCTGACCTCTTGGGATCAATTAGTCTCGGTACCCTATATATTTGAAGTACAGCTCGCTATCTAAAAGTGAAATATTAACAAACACAGAATGAAAGTTCAAGTTAGCAGATACTCAGATCTTTTTCTTTCTTGTCTTCACAGGTGGAATCCAGTACTCACTTGTTTTCAAAGTTATGTTAATACGTTAATGTTCTTGAAGTACTCAGATGCTATGAGAGAAAAGTAGGATTGGAGAGGATCTCACCCAGTCCATTCCTAAAACAGGATAATTTCTATGAGAAATCAGTGTTGGTCATATTGTCTAACCTGTATACTGAAGTGACAGAAATGCCAGAAGTTCCCAGGACAGCTTATTCCACTGCTTAGAGTATCTTTACTGTCAAAATATTCCAAATGTTTATCCTCAGTCTTGCAGCAGTTTGTACTATAGATAAATGAAATGTTTCTTTGTTTTTTTGGCTTTTACATGCCTGTTCATATTTCTGTTCAGCCTTCTCAAGACTGGATCCCAGTTTCTTACCTTCTCTCACAACTTATGATCTCTAGACCACTGATCATTGTTATTTCTCTTCCTTGGGTCATTCTTAAAATGCCCTTGAAACAGCACAGTAACCACCTGAGCCACCAGCCAATTCCAAGTAGATTAGCAGGGTTTGTTTGTACCTTGATGGCATGTTCCTGTTTTTAATCAATATAATGATGTTTTTGTTTTGCAACATGCGGTTAATTATTCCTACCCAAGTGTAGAAACCTGTGCATTGAAAATTACATTGTTTTCAAATGAATTTAATTCTGCCCTTCAGTGTACTAGTAGCTGTTGTAGTTTTGTGATGTGCAGATTTACTAGGTGTGTTCTGTTCCACCTTCCAGGCTGTTAGTAAAAGCATTGCATAGCTGTGGATCCAGGGTGGATCTTTTCTATCCTTTCTTGACAATGAGCTGTTGAGAATTGTTTCAAAGTTTTTTTTGTTTGTTTTTTGTTTTTTTAATTTTGTTTTGTGTCTCCCCCCCCAACCACTTTTCATTTACCTTAACTTCATTTAAGCTGTATTCCTATGAGGGTGTGTAAGACCTGTTATAGCTTTATGAAGGTCTGAATCCCCCCCTACTGATTTTTTTTTTTTTTTTCTCAACCCCTTCATGACCTGCTATCCTCTCCTAGAGGGAAGTTGTGTCAAACCAATCTAATAAATTCCTATTGGCAATTACTCATATCCTTGTTTTCTTTTACCTCGTTAAAAATACTTTGTGCCAGACTTCTTCCAGGAATTAGGTTAGTGACAGGTCTGTATTTTCCTGGCTCCTCCTGTTTTCCCTTCATGAAGTCATGGATGACATTCACCTTCTTCCCCCCACCAGTATCTTGCCCATCCACTACAAGGTCTCAGTGGCTCTGAGACTGTTTCACCCACTGTGAGTGCTCTTAGGTGAAGTTCAAGTCCAGGTAATCTGCAAGTATCTAATACTCTTTTGGGTGGTAACTTGCTCTTATGCTATTCTGTGCTCAGTTCTTGCCTGTTTGTTACAGGCATTAATATTGGCTGGTACTCAGCATGCGGAGTTTTCACTCAAGTGAAAATTATTTAGCAGTTTGAACTTAGCATTGTTGATGGCTTTCTTCTTCACTGAGAAGGGAACCAATGCTTTCCTGTGTCTTTTCTTCCTAACATGCTTATAAAATGAGCCTCTTCTCACTCTGAAGCATGTGGCTCCCTGTGGCCAGTGTGGCTGAATCTGGTCACTTAGCTCTTCCTCAGCCCATCTGAAGACTTCTGTGTGTGCTTTCTTTGGGAAGGACAGCTAAGAATCTCTGACATCTGTCTTTTCCCTCACCTTCTTCAAATCATAGAGATTGACCTCAGACCACCCAAGCTCCCCCCATACTACAGAGACTTGAAGGAAGTTAAGAAGCCAGTAACATGAGGGAAGGTCCTGTGTGGATAGATGAATGGTTGAGGGAACAGAGTAGGAATAGCTGGTCAGCACTCTTTGATGGAGGAAGGTCACAGTCGAGTTCTGCAGGATTCAGTGCTGTTCAACAGTGGGAAATACGAAATCCTGCACATAGGGAGGAATAACCCCATGCACTAGTACGTGCTGGGGGCTGACCGGCTGGAAAACAGCTTTGCAGACAAGGACCTGGGGGTCCTAGTGGTCACCAAACTGAACATGGGCCAGCAGTGTGCCTTTGGGGCCGAGAAGCCAACAGCATCCTGGGCTGTTCTAGGAAGAGTGTTGCCAGCAGCTCGAGGGAGGTGATCCTTTTCCTCTACTCAGTGCTGGCGAGACACACATCTGGAGTATTGTGTCCAGTTCTCCGCTCTTCAGTACGAGAAAGGTATGGACTTACTAGAGCAAGTCCAGTGAAAGGCCATGAAGGCAATTAAGGAGTTGGAGCATCTGTCATCAAGGAGAGTCTGAGAGAGCTGGGATTATTAATCCAGGAGAAGGGAAGGCTCTAGGGAGATCTTATCAGTGTGTATAAATATCTGAGGGAGAGTGCCAGATTCTTCTCAGTGATGCCTAGTGACACGCAGTGACAGGACAAGAGGCGGTGGGCATGAATTGAAACACAGATAACACTTCTTTACTGTGAGGGTGGTTAAACACTGGTGGGCATTGCCCAGGGAGGTTTTGGAGTCTCCATCCTTGGAGATATTCAGAATTCAATTGGACACGGTCCTGGCCACCTGCTCTAGCTGACCCTGCTTGAGGCAGGAGGTTTGGACTAGATGATCTCCAGATATCCCTTCCAACCTCAACTATCCTGTGATTCTACAGAACGATCTTCCAAGGCTGAGCCACTGAGTGATAAAAGACCTGGTGAAACTCCATGTTGATCAGTGAAAATTGGTGCGCATGAAGTAAAAAAATCCTTGTAAACTTCTAAAAGCTGGGTTCTGAGATGACTTTCCACTTAAGAGCAAAGTTTTCGGGCTGTAATAGATGTACAAAAACACCTGCTCGAAGCTAAATTGGAGTCATTCAATTCCTACTTGAACTTTATGGATTCTTAAGAAAAAATAAATCAAAAACCAATGTAGGACTTAATTATGCCACTGTATAAATCTGTATTTTGTTCATATTTGGAATGCCGGATGCAATTCTGGTCTTCACTCTCAAAAAGGATGTAGTAAAACTGGAGAAGGTTTGGAGGAGGCTGTCAGGATGATTAGAATGGAAAACCTTCTCTGCAAGGACCGAATCAGCTTGAAGATCTTCAGCCTTGGAAAGAGACAAGTGGGAAGAATGTGAGAGAGATCTACAAAATTCTGCATGGCCAGGAAAGAAGAATATTTGCTCTTTCAATACAGGAATATGAACATGAGGCAAAGTTTGCAAGCGGGCAGGCTCAGAACAAAGGGAGGGGACTCTTCATGAAATGTGCTGCAAGGAATTTCCCTATTATCTAGCAGATGCTGTAAGCGAGGGAGTTTTGCAGGTTCAAAGGGAAACTAGAAATGGACATGGGAGAGAAATCCCTCGGCAGTTACTTAATACATAGGCACTGTTTTTCAAGAGATGCCTAAGCTGTGTGTGGTAGGAGGTGCGAGAGAGGTATCTTTCTAGCAGGTGCTTGTCCTGCTTTTATACACTTCTGTGTTGATGGCCAGTCATCGTCATCAGATCCTGGGCTATAAGGACTTTTGCTCTAACTTCATGTGGCTATAGTTATGTTCTTTAATTAGCAGGCATCACCATTCCTTGGCAACCACAATTTTGCTCTAGTTGGAAAACCAGGCCTCGGGGCATCTGGTGACCCTGTTATGCTGATACTTGTTTACTCTGTCATGCTTTGCGAGTAATATTCCATAAAACATTTACGAATTACATCATGTTGACTTTATAAGTAGATAGAAATGATCCAGCTTTACTTCAAAAAGTAGAGAATGCTGAGGAGATTTATGGCTATTAACACCCAGGTTGGATATGACTATAAACATCAGCTGCTGTATTCTGCAGTCCATCCAACGATTCTGCATAATCTTCATCTTAAATTAGCTACATTTTTGTAACTCATCTATTAAGAGGCAAAGGCATTTGCTCTTTTTTGCTGCAGTGATGACTTCTTTTAGAGATTAGTTTGTTTTGTATATATTCTTATCGCAATCCCTTTTTCTGAGAGTCATGATTTTGTTTGCGTAGCCAAAGGCATTGTGTTGGAAGCTCCCTTAAAGCTGATTTATTTTCATTTTTTATCGCTTTCCATCAGAAATTGATAAATGTCCTGCTGTTGCTGTAAATCTAATTATTGCTTCCTTATGCACACATGCATTAAAAAACTTCTCACATCTATGTAAGACATGACGAGAAAGCTGGGAGATGGTTTTCAGAGGTCTAGAAAGAAGTTACCGAGTTGGTTGTCCTCTCTTTAGAGTAGCAAATGATTTGTTACATCAAACAACTGGCTGTTGAAGGTCCACTTAAGGTAAAAACTTTTGTTTAAAGTGAAGCCCTTTGCTGGTCCCAGCTTTGAATTAAAAGCAGAAGCAAGTTGCTTCAGTCTTGCTCCTTGTCAGTAGGACGTAAATCCTACATGAAGATTAACTGGAGGCAGCGATCTAGGCTGGAGTAGTGGTGGGTTTATGGGACGAGAGGAAGGGGAAATTCCACCCAACTATGTTCATGGAAAATCTTGTCTCTGTGGCAGGTGAAGTCCAGGAACCCTGATCTTATTCTAACCTGCTTGAAGATTAATGTGAAAAGATAAACATTTCTCCTTGACGTATTCAGGATCGGTACTTTACTACAGATGTGGATTCCCGATAGGTGTATCTGACTGATACAATCACACCCGAATGCTTTGATTTTAATGAAAAGGGGAATTCTACTCCCAAGTAGAAAATCTGTATTATATGAAAACATTTCTTCTGATCTTTCAAAGAAGTGAGTAGTGAGAAAGGAACAAATAAACTTCATTTTGTCTTTGGGGAAATGATATTCTGGTTCAAAAGTGTTCGACTTCTTTTGGTGGCTTTAGTAATTATCCCATTCTTACCAGTTTTTATGATTTTCCCCTAATGTTTTGTGTAGAATGCTTTCCATACAGGTATTGCAGTTCCTGTTGACGTACCCGTTCAGCCTCTAACCGTATGTCATTAAATTGTATAATTAAGTATCCCATTACAGCAATGACCTTTGATTTGGAGTCCTAATGGTGAGCTTAACGAGTTAGAGATGTCTGCACTGCTAATAATTTACGTTTATAATATTCTCATGATAGTACTGACATTTGGCTGCGTTGGTGAAATCAGCAAAGTGGAGATAAACTTAATCAAAATTCCTGTGTGGTGCATAGGATCCCACTGTGATTGGAGACATAACATTTGTAGTTTGTCATCACCTGTCTATTTTAATAAAGTCCTGCTTATGTTTAATTTTAGCCAGGTGAGTGTAGTTATACAAGGAAATCTCTACTGGAGTAGCTTGTGGCAATTTTATTTTGAGGAACTAACCGCTTTGTTTTCAAGAATGTTTTTTCCACCTGAGCAGGAGTCAGCTCCCACTTAATGCTTTCCCTGTTAAGTGTATATTCAGTGTGAACCAAGTCTTACGGCGGATGGTTTGTAATGTCCTTGATGTTCACATGTGGGGGAACACGTGTGCTTGTTCTTACTTGCTGAAGAGCAAGCACGGCCTGTCCCATGGTGGTCTGAACTTGTCTGTGAGGTTTGTAGTTAGATGTCAAGTTGTTTCTGGGATCTGGAACCTGCTGTGTCCTACAGTTGATCTTTTTGCTCTAGTGGGATGAGTAGCTAATGGCCTAGTAAAGCGTGAGGACTTTGGCAGGTAGGGAGCTGAAGCAGCGGGCTAGCTTTGTCCAGCCTGCTTTTCTTCTATATTCTTCTTGCAACAGCCTCTGTCCTTTCAGCAGCTCATCTTTTTTTCTTTTTGCTTATCATGATGAGACATGACACTTTCTCATGGTAAGTTTGAGTACAAAGAGGGGAAAATCCTGTGAGGCTTTTTAAACAAATCTGTCCAAAGGCTGAGATGAGACTTCAGGTGCAGTGTGCTAGCGCTTTGTTAGGACTGCGTTTATTCACACAGGCGAGGGGAATATTTGGGCTTTTCAAGAAGTTCACTTTGCTTTGGGCTGTAGAAGAGAAACTTCTAGCAGGTATAAGTAGGTTATAACTCCTAGGAGAGAGCCTTTTAATTTCAGGAAAACCAGAAAAAAATTAGGATTAGGCCATTCCCTGTAGTTTTATCTTTTTTTTCTTTCAGAAAGAGTATTAGAGGAAAATGAAATTGTGCAGTACAGTTTCCCTGCCTGTTTCAGGATGCTCCCAGGCCTGTTTGTGTGCATGTGCCCTGACATGCTGGTAGCCTTTTGATAGCCTCTCTTGCTGGAGCACAGAGGAGCTGTCGGAGCATCAGCAAATTTGTGTGCTTGGGGTTTCCCTTCAAAGTATCACTCATCATCCAAATCTCCCTTTGTGCTGTTTGGTTACATAGGTGATCATGTTCCTCCACAAAACACATTAACAATAACTTGCGTGACATTGATTTGACAGGAATAGCTTTTAATTTATCTATGCCTCATTTGTTCATGTGTGAAATTAGTCTTTACTGACAGTATATTTTGTTCATGTTTTTGACTCCCGGATGCCTGAAAGCTGACTAATGAATTCTTCTAAACTACCTCTCTTGGTTTTTTTTATAGTAAGACTTTTCACTGCAGAGGAACCCAGAAAAAGCTTTGAGCTTTATTGCTGTGCTTACCCAATGCAGTATGTTGCTTTCTGAAGTTTTGGTAGGGATCAAAAGCTCCTCGTAGTGTTGTTCTCTTGAAACTTCATTTCAATGTGTCATGAATAACCTGAAAAAGAGAGAGCAGTGCGTGCAGATCATAGAAAACATTTTGTACTGAGCAGTTATTCAGATTGAAATCTATATTGAGATTGAAATCTGTATTTTCTGGGAATAAAAGAAATGAAATCACGGCTGAGTGTTGCTAAGTGAATACAAGAGAAATGTACTTGTTCCTTAAATGCAGAATACGAGAGAAATGTACTTGTTCCTTAAATGAAGATCTTTGCCTTGAGGTCTCTGCAACAGTGAGGACTCTGTGCTAGTGAGGCATGTTATATGGGAAGAACTTATAGTGTAATTAAGACAAGCTGGAAACCAGGAGGGAAGGGCTTGTTAAATAATTTTTCCAAGTGACTGACGGGTAACTTGATGTGCCCAAGTTCATTAAGCTTTTGATGATGCTAGGAAGTGAGCTCAGGTCCTCCAAGTCTGAGCTCAGTGCCATCACAGATTGCTTCATTTCTCTGCTGTTAATGTATCTCCTGAGCACTGCAGGACTCCTGTTGCATGGTTTACATGCTTAAAAAAGTCAATCAGCAGGAATGTAATCTCCTAAAATAAACACATTATGCATGTTGTCTACTGCATGGAACTGTTTCCATTAATACGTTGGGTTTTTTCCTTCAGTTAACACCTGAAGGTTTTTAAGGTTTTAGATGGATCCAATTCTTCTTGAGACAAAACATAATTTTCCATCTTCCAATTTAGTCATATCTTGTGTTCCTCGCTTGTTCTCCACTGCACGTGTGTGAGGATTTTGTGCAGCAACAGGAAGGAGAAAAAGGAAAAGAGAGAGTGCTACTGAATTCCCTACCCCTGTAATTAAACACTTGTGTTCAAAGCGGAGATCCTTGCTAACGAAAGCTGCTCAGTGCAGATTCTAAGTGTGCTGTTGCCCTGTAGGGTCGGTGGATAGAGCTACCTCAAGGTCTCTTTCCGTGGGAAGTCCTGTAGGTTTGGTAGGTGAGGATGACAGTGACGTGACTTACTACTACAGAGAAAAAGCAATAAGTGCAGAGCTCTGTCAACTTGCTGTTGGTGCTGTGCGTGGCTAAGACACTCTAAAACATGAGAGGGAGGTCTTGTGCCTTTTTCAGGCTGTGTAGTTGGCTGTCTGCACATCTTGCTTTCCCGTGGGCAAGGTGAAGGAATACAGCGAGGAACTAATACTTCTTACTGTGCTTGAAATTGAGTAGGAAGAAATAAATTACTAAAGTATCTGCTGTGTCCTGAATGTGGAAGATAAGTGTGTTTACCCATAATTTTGTGTTTATTCTTTGGTCTCCAAAACCAACCGGAAAATAGAAAAAGGAGGTCTGCTGGAAATGCAAGGAGTTAGACAAAATAAGTTACATATTTCTTTTTTTTTTTAGTTCCTCACCACTCTGCGACCAGACAATATCTAACCTTGCTCTCCTACTGAATCTGTCTTCTACACGTCTCTGTCTTATAAATTGGGCAGTATATTGCTCGTATCTCTTTTCTTCTGCAGCTTGCTTCTATTTTCCTTGGCTGTTTTTCTAGTTAGATGCCTCTGCTATAAAATCTGCCTTTCTTTCCACTCTTTGGGCTTCCGCTTCAATGAGCCTTTCCCTGAGTCTGGTGTTCAACGTTTAAAACTTGGTGCGGATACATAATCTTTGCTCTCCTATTTCAGGATTTTCCAACACCAGCCCCTTTGGATTGCTCCCACGAAAAAGGTTTTGTCTTGATGCAGTTACTTTTCCTGTTTGGCTAAATGCTGATAGTCTCTTTAAATAACTAAAATCAACTTCATCGTATGTACGTATGTGTACCACCACCTCCCCTGGTGCAGTATAAGGCCGAGCATAATATATTCAGGCACAAGGATTTTCAGACAGTTGATAAAATACATCTGGGGCTCACAAGCTGTATATCTGAATTTTTGTTAAAGGCCTGTGAAGGGGTGGTTTATCTAAAGCTACACTGGGAGTTCACATTCAGCTGAGTAACTCTGAGGATCTGATGCTTTTTTCCTTATACACTTGAAAATTAAACTCAGCTGAAACTCTTAAAAAGGAAGACTGCTTTTTTATGTGCTGCATGTACCTCTAGGAGAAGAGAAGAATGAACCAGAGTTAGCACATGCTTGTCCTAAATTGCTAGCGTGTCTTTGCTTGGCATTCAGGGTGTATGATATTTAAAAAAACATCTACAATCCCTTGCTGTCTGGAGATGATCAGCATCCTAGGATGTACCTCTTATGTTTTGTTGGACTGGAATGTATCTTATTCACCTGTTTGCCTGATCCTTGTTTACCAAGTGGTCTCTGTTGCTTTGTACTACTGACTTGAAGCTGTTCTTCAGGCTTTCAGTCCTCATTAATTTAGTCCTATTAACTTAGCATGCCTAACGTATATGGAAGAATAGTCATGCTATTCTATGAGTTATTTTTGCTGGCTGCTGCGTTCACTGGAATGATGTTGATGCAGTCTGGCAATTCTGCGTTTATATTTCACTCATGAAGGCATTGAGCAGAGTTAAGGCTAATGCACATCTCTGCAAGTTGTCTGTAAAAGCACCCGTATTTTAAATAGCAATTGCCTCTTCACTCTGTTGCTCTTTCCTGTGTTAACCTGCTTTCTAAACTTGTTCTCTCTTGTTCTAGGCTGCAAGCATGTAAAAGGTATTCTCTTATATGGACCTCCAGGCTGTGGTAAAACACTCATGGCTAGACAGATTGGCAAGATGCTGAATGCCAGAGAGCCAAAGGTGGTCAATGGTCCAGAAATCCTCAATAAATATGTGGGCGAGTCTGAGGCCAACATCCGCAAGCTGTTTGCTGATGCAGAAGAAGAGCAAAGAAGGGTAATGCAAACATAAACAAATAGCGTGGTCAGTATGAATGTGCGTAAAGAATGACCAGAAAGGAAGTTTATAATCAGAAAATTGCTGCTTGCATTAAAAGACTGAGTCACTGCTTAGCTTGTGATTGTAGTTACTCACTGCAAGTCACTGAATATTAGTGTTCTACAGATTCACACAATGCTAGTTAAGAAAAAAAGCAATCCTAGAACCTGAAAAGGTAGCCTGTATCCTAGCTAGCCATATTTGAGCCCAGGGTGAGAAGAAACACTCTGTGCTGAAGATGGACAGTTTGTTTAGCTTTCATTCAGAGTTATTTTACAGTAGTGTGGTAGGACCTTTCCTAAACAGGTAATGAAACTTTTTTTTTTGATTTCTCAATTTCTCACCTTGAGTTGCTATTGTATATGATGGCTCTGCATCATGGTTTCTGTGGCTATATTATATTATACAGTGCATCAACTGCTCAGAAAGTGGTTAAAAGTAGGATGCTAAATGTTTTGCTCCTTTTTTTTAAATTTGGAGCCAGTGAATCTATTTGGATTTTTGCTACTGAATTCAGGTGGTAAATAACACAGCATGAGTGAAAGCATAAGCTTTCCTGGCTTCAAGTTTTTGGGTTACAGGATTATAGTGTAAATATAGTATAATCGAGTGCTTATAAAGCATTGTAAGCACTACATCACTAATTTTTCTCAGCAGAAAACTAATGAATAAGAACGTTGTCTTGAAACTAGAGAATGTGGATCTTCAGAAATGGAAATGGAGACATAGACTCTGTTTTTACCAAATTTGTTTTTTACGCAATATTGAAGATTGGGCTTTTGATAGCCAGTGATAGTTTGAAGATGTAAATACTTTTTTCATGTGTGCTATGGTAAATTTTCCCTGCTGTGGATCCCTTAATTTTGATACAATTTTCTGGTAAAGAAAAGACAATTTCAGGTAAGTCACAGTTAAATATAGTGAGATCTTTTCAGAAGACGGTAGCAAAGCACATTGTGTCCCTTAATTTTAGTTAGGCCTAACAACATTGCACGTTTTGATAGTGGCTTGATATTACTTGATTTTCTTCTGCAAAAGTCTTGTTAATAAGTAAGTCAGCTTTGCATGGGAACCCATAGAGATGTAAACAATCTCCTTCTCTCTGCTTGTTGCAATATAACTGAAATCTGTGAGCTCCTTTTCCTTTGCAATAACACACCTGTTAAAATAGACTTTATATTGGCTGGAGGGGATGGTCCTGATGACAAGTTGAGAGATTAGAAAGGTCTCGAAAAGGTTGGTATTGTAATGACTTGTGTCTGGGGCAGATTGCCAGTGACAGCACATTCAGCCAGTATTAACATGGCCTCCACTGTCCACAGAAGACATTTCAGAAGTAAAATTTGAAGGGGAAAAGCTTCATAATGCATAGATGTGGTCACAAAAAGTATCCTGTTCTCTTACCACCTGCAAGTGCTGCTTCACCTTTGAGTGAACCTGGAAATAAGCAGTTCTGTTCCTGATTGGCACAGAACGAATGGACTCCTCAAAAATATTAAGACCAAAGTTACTCTGACATTAAGGTATATCTCACATTGGGTACATCGCTCCACGGATGTGGTTTGCTTTGTCTCCCTTTCAGAGGGCTTTTCCAGATACCAAGTAGTGTGACCCTCTGTCTGGGCTTTGTGCTCCAGCTTTGGGACTGTGCTTCTGTTGTTCAGGGTAGTCCTCTCCCTTGAGCCTCTGCTTCTCCTATCATTGCCAACTATAAAGCCCTATATTTGGACAAAGCCTACCAACAACCCCATTTTGCAGAGTGATATCCCGTGATTCTGGAAAGGGGTCTGATACAGAGCATGTGATATTATATTGAGATACCATTGTTTTGTATCTCCCTGGCTGGTCTTGTTGAGAAGTTTTGTTTGGATTGCTTTCAGTGATGACTTGTGGCATTCCTGACATGTTTTTTTCTCTAATAGCTCGGAGCAAACAGTGGTGTTCATATCATCATTTTTGATGAGATTGATGCGATCTGCAAGCAGAGAGGGAGCATGGCGGGTAGCACTGGAGTCCACGATACCGTCGTAAACCAGTTGCTGTCTAAAATCGATGGAGTGGAACAGCTCAATAACATCCTAGTCATTGGTATGGTGGTCCTGTTTGTCTTGTAATGGGGTCTGGTGGAAAACTGTTGCTATTTTGCTCACTGCAGGTCAGCAAGCTGGTCATTAGTGGTACTGGATGTGTTTAGACACATCCAAATGACTGCTATTTTACAAGCATCGGTCAGAGTTTTAAAGCAGAATGGCAGTGTAATAGGCTGATGTTGCTGCTTTTATTTGAAAGGGAAGGAGGAAATTGTTAACCCGTGTTTAATAGTTTAAGAAAGAAGCAGGAAATAATATGTACTGATGTATCAGCATATGAAGATCTGGGGTTCTCTAGCTGTGCTGTCCAGTCGTCCTGGTGCCATGAGCCCTGCACATAGTCTCTCACTCTGCTCAAATCTGGCATGTGTCAGACCCAGCTTGTTCACTGGGCTCAGTGCTGCAGTGTGTGCGTGTACTGTATATCTCACTGCTAGTATAAGTTGCTGTAATACCTGTCATTTCATGAATTCCCTCTGATGATAGTACCTGTACAATTAAATTCTCAAAGGTATGGCTATCCACTGCTACCTTATTCTGGATGGCCTGAGACTTGCTTTCTCTGTCCTGTGGAGCATGTGACCCTTTGCACCACTCTTGCCATCACCATTAGTAATAGGTAGGACTTGGAGCTGGGGAGAATCTGCTGTGATCTCTGCCATAGTCAAGGCTCTTAAAGCCATAGAAGTCTCTGTGTTTGATCCCTATTGCTGTGACTCTGCTTTAGTGAATGACATTCCCAATATTTCTGGAGATGGGTATCTTTTGTCTGTTTTCTACTGAGACTCTCCAAGTCTCTTCTTAACTCTATGGGTTGTATTCAGGAGCTGAAGACCTAGTTGGTAAGCTTAGCAAATGCTTATTTTGGTTTCAACTTCACATTTAGGAATGACCAACAGACCTGACCTGATTGATGAGGCTCTGCTGAGACCGGGGAGACTGGAGGTGAAAATGGAGATTGGTAAGAAGGCTAGTGTATCTCCAAACATAAACTCACAGGTAGTTAAAGCAGTAAAGCAGACATCTATCCTGTGTGAACAGTTGACCAGAACAGCATAGCTGCTAAACTTTATGCAGCTCCCCTTATAATGTTTTATGGAAAACGCAGATCATTTTATTTGCATAAGGTGATAATGGTGACTTTCACTTCAGTAACTGCAAATGCTAAATAGCATCGGCTAAATATTCTAGACCTTCTGAAATCAGCAGGTCTGGGTTACGTGCATCAGTGGTTCAAAAAGCAGGCCAAAGAACTCTTAGCCAGTTATTCTGGTGAGCTGGAAAAGACCAATGTTTTTCAGTAGCATTTGAAAAGGATTTTTGTAATTGCACATATCTGTGTGGCACCATTCCCAGATCTAATAATAGAATATCTGATAATATAGGATTTAGTAAGAAATTAGGCCCAGATCAAATTAGATTCATGCCTGCAGGTGCTGATGTTTAGTTTAAAAGAGCCTATAAAGCATTTTCCTCTAACCCTGCATGCACGTGCACACACACACACACACACACACGTGCGCGCACACCCCGTCCCCCCCCCAAAATATTTCCTATGCTCTGAGCTAGGCACTGAGTATTGCAAAAATAAAAAATCTCAAACTGTAATAAGCTCTATGAAAAGAGTAGGCAAGGCCAAGAGCATCACTAACATCCTTGTCCTGTCAGTTGCAGAGAATTAGATGAAAATGCCCAGATAACCCTAAAAAATCATATGGTACTGTACTGCAGAGGAAGGCAAAAGAGATTAGAATTGTCTGTGCTGGTCTGAACTGCTGGGAAATTCTTGAAATCTGATCTCTCAGTTTAATCTTGGGAGATCACTTGGGGACTTTTTTCCTATCTTTAAAGGGTAACTTTACTCTTTCAAAGAGCCAGAAAGAGGAGAGTTTTTGTGACAGCTGAAAAGGGAAGATTTTGGGCAAAACAACGAATGAGGAAGTGAGGTTGATGGCTCCTGAGGCAGCCACAGAGATAGGCAAGGCAGTGAGAGCTGATGGTGTTAAGGCTGTCCTAGATAGGAAGCTGTTTATATCAGGCCATACTATACATGTAGCTCATGGAGGATGGGAGGGCAAGAGATGCAACTGAAGCACTAGCTGTTACTTAAAAACATGTAGAGCACCGACAACATGGATAGTTTCAAATATGCAGGAGATTATGAGACTAAGACATTCATTTAGATGAAGGAAGAATATTGGAAGAGACACTTGTGCCTCTTCCTGGCGTAATACAAAAAAAAAAAAAAAGAAAATTGGGTAAACAAGTGTATAGGTGTGTGTAGAGAATTAATAGAGGTCAGGCAGATAGATGGTAATGAGAAAGAATTAGCATTAACAAAAATTAGCCAGACACAGTGTTTCCAAACTAACACAGCTTCAAGGAGTTGAAGTGTGTTTTAGGGATCAAGAAGTGTAGTCATGATGACAGTTGTCCTCTCTGAACAATCTTATGCTTGAAAACAAATGCCTGGTAGCAAGCATTATTGCTAAACCCAGGTGAGTGTTATACTATTGCACGCATAGTACCTGCATCTTTAGTTGAAAAAATTAATTAAAAACATTACAGGCAAGGCAAGTCTTTTTTTAGAACAAATTCAACAGATCCTTGTAATACAGGATGTGAATGTAGGTTGGAAGGTGAGATAAAGTACAGCATGGGTTTACCAAAAGCGTGTTGTGCCACACGGACTTGTTATCCATTCTTTATATGGAAGGATTTTCTTTGTCTTCCATTACATGCATTTCAGAAGGGACTTGATAAGGTACAAGCTGGGAAATTACCATCTAAACCTCAGAAAATGAAGATTGTACAAGAATTGTGAGATGGGAAGAAGCTGGATTGGGTAACTGGGTTTAGGGATGCCAAGGGACTGACTTGCCAGAATGCCCTTGTGTAAGGTGGATTCCTGGTCTGGAAGTCTGAGAGCAAGCAACCGGGATTGGGAACATCACGCAGGAACCAAGTTATGGCAACCAGTACCTTGATTTGTGAACCCTGAGGAAGTTAAACCTTACACTATTTCTTTCTCTAGTCTGAGGGTGATGCTAATTAGTTTACAAAGGTAATTGGCGTAATTTGAAGTTCTCAGACAAAAAGCCTTGTCAAATATTTTACTTAAAAGAATGAGTTACTCACAGTGAGAAACAGCCTTTGGAAGTGAGGAGAGGAAAAGGCTGTGCTGCAGTTGCGGTGCTGAGGCACTGGTTGACATGCATTCTGTTTAAAATCAGGTTTGCCAGACGAGAAGGGCCGATTTCAGATTCTTCATATCCACACGGTACGGATGCGAGAACATCAGCTGCTAGCTGAAGATGTGGACATTGCAGAACTGGCAGTTGAGACTAAAAACTTCAGTGGTGCTGAATTAGAAGGTTTAGTTCGGGCTGCACAGTCTACTGCTATGAACAGGCACATCAAGGTCAGTCCTACTGCATCTCACTGGGGCAAAGAAGAGAAAATAGCTGTTTGTGGAGTCTTTTCTTATATGTTTACATCTCAGCATGTCTTAGGAGATGGTTTTCATGTGGACACCATGTTGTGACTGTGCTTTCACATGGTTGTGACTTACCTCTTTCATCTCCTGAACTCCAAGTGGTTGTTAGTGCCTCAGTGGGAATGGAAGATAATTGTCTATCAGTGTATTTTACAAAAACTGAAAAGAAACCCAGGAAACAAGAGCAGGAAGTGTGAATAGCCATTGATATTGGAAGGATTTCTGCTGGAGCCTGCGCAGCTCAATATATTCATAAATGATCTGGAAAGAGTGGAGGAATAGCGAGGTTACAAGCTTGCAGCTATTTGTGGTCATAAAGATGAAGGCCCCCTGTGGAAAACTGCAGAAGGAATATGAAATACTGAGTGAGTGGACAAGATGTAATCAGTGTATTTAAGTGTACAGGGAGAAAGAATATTTTAAAATATATAGGCAGTGATAGGGACTGAACTGATCATTGCTTGGGAGCAAGTTCTTCAAATTATAATCATCTTGAAATATCAGCTCAGTCCTCATCAGTCAGAAAAAGCAAATGCAACATTAGAAATTACTAGCAGAGATGCAGAGAGCAAAAATGAAGGCTTGGTTATATCATGGATAAATCCCTGGTGTGTTTGCATCTTTGTTACTTTATGCAGTCCTGGGACAGCCATCTCAGAAAGCATATACGAAAGGATTTGGTAGAACTAGGATATGAAAAGAATTAGGATGCGCAAAGGCAAAAGAGAAGGTCAAAGGCGTAGGAGGGTTTTTGTAGGAGAAAGGGTTAGGCTAGAATTTTTCATCCTGAAAAAATATGAAAAGTCTGTAACATCACGAGGGGACTGAAGTTGGTGAATAGGAAGTGAGTATTTACTGTCTTCTAATACAAGAGCTTGGAGGACAGCAAATGATACCAGGTGGGCCGGGTTCAAAGCAAAGAAGAAAGGAAAAAAAAAACCCGACACATTGCGTGAAGAAGTGTTTAAGCTGTGGAACTCATTGCTTCAAGATGTCATTGATGCAAAAAGTCTGTCTGAGTTCATAAAGTGCTTGTACAATGTCTTCAATGCATTTCAAATTAAGAACTCACTTGATGACAGTCTTAGTGTTCAGAGAGATCTGTAATGTTCTCAGTTTCCTCCATTCTAGGAGATTGCCCTGGTTTCCTAATGTTTGCTGATTACTGGGATCAGTGTATCTTTAACTGGGGAGAAGTTATAAGGGCCATGAAATGTCAGGTTATATTAATCCAAATGCAAAACATGGTATTTGACAGTGTTGAAATATGAGATAATTAGCTCATAAAGACAGAGGCTGAAAGATACAGCCATTTCACTCGAGTGGCCAAGATTTGGTGTGAATTACTGCAGAGAAAAGCTTTCAACATCATACCAACAGCACTCACGTGTTTTTAAGTAAAAAGGCTATTCAGCCCCAGATATGAAGAAAGGAAACCACGCTTTCGTTTACGTTTGGCTGCTTAAACACTTCTATCTAGGAGCACTCTACTTAAAGGAAGAATGGCTCCTGCTGCTGCTCCTTGCAAACATAATGGTTGAAAAGCTATTAACTGGTTTTCATAACAACAACACGGAAGCGTCAACAGCTTCTCTAACTTCTTGTGTTCTGACTCACAAACCCCCCCCCCCACCACCCTTCCAGCACCTCCAGGTGTATTTTCATCACTTCACAAACAAAGCATTTTTCTTAAATAATTTATTTTCCTTATAGCTGATGCTTTTTCATTGCTTGAATTTTGGGTGAGGCTGAGAGCCATTAGTGTTTTGATAAGTTCCCCATTGTGCCAAACTGTCGCAGGGGGAGAAGAGAAAATGGCAATGCATAAATACAAAAAGGCGGTCCCCTCCTTTAAGTGTGTGACTGACAATGTAGTAATATATGCATGTGTATTCCAAATGTCAAACGGGCACACTTCATTTTTCTTTCCAAAGACTTTGACATAGTATTTTTGGGTATTTTTGTCATTCATTGTGAAGTTGTTTTCAGCCAAACGATGTACTAAGATATTTCATTCTCTCCTATAAGTATTGCAGAACTTAAAATATACATCATAAGCCTGACCTAGTTTTCAGAAGCACCTACGTGAAGCAAGAGCACAAACTGTATTTGAAAATCAAGTGGAATTATTCTTTTGAATCATTTAAGCTTTGCTGATAATCTCTCAAAGTGTGTGTTAAAAAATGAAATATGTAACTTATTAAAGGTTAGGACAGAAAGAAAGACTCATGCTTTTAAGTATAAACACCTTTAGGAATACATTGACTGTGTGTTTCATGTGCCTTCGCTTCCCTCTGCACAGTAGCAAAGTGATCAACCTGTCCTAAAGATCCACTAGTTTGATATATTTGGCATCTTGTATTTCTGCTTGGTGGGTGCTTTTGTGAGAAGGGACGCTGTCATTTCAGCCATCCTCTGGTTATAATAATTTGTTTGGCACAGTATTATTGGCCGACCTTTAATTAAAATGATCGCTGGGTTGCATAGCTTGCTGTTTAGAGCCTGTTTCTGCCACTCTACGAGATAGGCACAATGTGAATTTTCTTCCGATGCCAAAGTGATGTCCTTGTTCTTGTGGATCATCCTGGTCAAAAGAGGATGTCTTTGAGACATGCCTTTGAGAGCGATTGTTATTTGACTTGTCCATCCCCTCAGTCTGAGGCCAAGGTTATAGAGATCAAGCAGAACTATCTCTGTGGTCTAACATCGGGAGCCACTTTCCTTCACTTGATCTTTTACGGCAATTCCTTATCACAGGTCATGGCTCCAATATTCCCTGGTTGGGATTTCTTCCAAGAAATGCCATGAAATGCCAAGGTTTTGTCTCTTGAGATCATGCAGGGCCACTGAATGCTCATGTAGAAGCATATGGTGTTGTTAGACTCAGGTAAATTTCAAAGAAAATTATACTTGTTTTGGAAACTAGAGAAATTTCTTGTGGAATAACAGGGAAATAGAGAAATTAATAAAAGCCTTTCAAGGCTGCACTGTGACAGGTAGAAAAACAGATCTCTTGCCTCATCTCCATGTTGCTTTAAAAAATAGGCTTCTGCCTCACCACTTTACAGAGAGATTATTTGCTTTCCACAGATCAACTTCTGCCCCCTTTTGTGACTAATCCTTTTTCTGGTATCTATAACTCCACCCAGGATCCTCAGTATATTGCAGCCGTAGGATTAGTGTGTAATAGCCAGTGTGCGTATGCCATTGAGTGGAAAAGTTGTTTCAAATCCATTTAATTCCTGATTGCTGCCCTGGGCAGTCGAGATACTTGCACATCTACAAATAATCCTACTAAATGGAGCTGTTCCATATTGCAGGGCTGCAGCCATACTCAGTAAGACATCTGAATAAAAGTCTACAGCTGTAAAGGCTACTTGCTTTCAAGCTGTTTTCAAGAATTTAAAATCTCTTTTGGCTGCAGTGTGAGCAATTTTCTGCCATCTCCCAGCAGGACCTATAGTTTTGATGGAGGAACAATGTCACATGAAGATTGCTGTAGTGCTGTGTCAGCTGTATGTTTGCTCCCAGTCGTTAGCTTTTAAATGTTGCTGGGCAGTTTGGGCATGGCAGGAGGGGAAAAAGGTGACATCTCTCATTCAGAAAGGAGAGCAATCTGAGCTGAGCTAACTGCTGCTTATTTATTCTAAGTAATACTGGTAGTGCCACTTTGGGAAGAGTCATGAATGTGGTTGATCTGAAGCAAATAAAGGCCAAGCAGAAAGAAATCTAATATTTACCAATCCCCTGAAAGACTGTTCTTGGAGGAAGAAGTGGTGCATGGTTTGAATAGCAATCTAAGATCTCCTGAGATAGGGCTATGTGAATAATTCTTATTTTTGGCTCACTTGCCAAAAGTGGAGCAGGGAAATATCAAGTTGTGCTAAACCAAACTTTAATTATTTTCCTGTGAAAAGTCACAAATCCCCTTCCCATCCAGCAGCCTGTCGTTCTCTGTTGACTCTAATGGAAACCTACGTAACTCCAATAAATTTTAGAAACCTAAATTTAGGTGAGTGAGATCAATCCTACACTGGGCTCCAGTCTCTGCCTCACTGATACTTGGTTTATTTAGGCAAGGTAGAGCAGCATCATAGGGATGGTGCAGAGCCTCCATCCTGCTCGTAGCTGGAGTGGCTGCTTTGAAGAGTAGGGTCACGGCCATACTCTTTAACTCAACTTTTTGAGTTCCACAGTTGATACTTACTGACTTTGTGGGGGCCAGTACATGGCAGTGGCTCTGCGAAGACGATGTTGCTGCAGTGGTACCCAAGCGTATGTCTTAACAAATGTTTTGTTAAGAACCGTTTTTTGTATTGATGTAGACCCTTTTTTTTTTCTTATTGACCCAGACCAACTACAGAGCTGGATCCTTGGGTGGAAGCTGGTAAGGGGTCGTGTGCTGCGGTGCTGTACTTCACTGTGTTTTATTGCCTTTGTTAGGCCAGCAACAAAGTGGAAGTGGATATGGAGAAGGCAGAAAGCTTGCGTGTCACAAGAGGAGACTTCTTTGCGTCTTTGGAGAACGATATCAAACCAGTGAGTAGGATCTGTATAACTCCTATAATAGAGTCGGGCCACCCGATACAGTCAATGACACAAGCTTGCACCTTCGCTCTGTGATCAGATGTGCAGTGGTGCACTGTGGCTTGGGGCACTGTGTTCTGTGTAATGGGAATGAAAGTGGGGAGCCTCTTTCTGCGTGCAGTGGTAAGGCTCCCTTTTGTATCTTTTGTTGGGCTCAAGAATCATGAAGAGGAGTAGGACAAGTAAAGAGAGCAACTCAGAGTTCCTCCTCTTTGCTGTATATACACTCTCCCCTTTGGGTTATTGCAGTTAACCAAGGACCTTAATAGGAGGCTTAAGCCTCTAATTTTTGAGAACTGTCTTTAAATGATGTGGACTCAGAACTCATTGGTAACTTGTGCTGCTTAGAATTTGTGCTGATACTATATGAGGAGACATTACTAAATATAAATAGTCCTTAGCAGCATTCAGTCCTTTGAACTCAAATGTTCGGTGTCACAGTGGGTGTTCATTACTGAGAGCCTCATTTAGCTTAAGCATCTTCCAGAGTCTTGGTCCTGGTCACTTCGATGACGTTTATTTTGTGTTTTTTTGATGTGATGCAAAGTTCCTGAGTGAAATGAATGTTTCCTCTCTTAAAATACAGGCATTTGGAACCAACCAGGAAGACTATGCAAGTTATATCATGAATGGTATTATTAAGTGGGGTGATCCTGTAACAAGGGTATTGGATGATGGGGAGCTGCTTGTTCAACAAACTAAGAACAGTGACCGTACTCCACTGGTTAGCGTTCTTCTAGAAGGTAAATTTAGGAAAACTATGTATTTTAAAGAACATCATCAGGGTCATTCACTGAGTCTGGACAACAATTTATCTGGCCACGTGCTGGTGTCCACTGTTAGACAGAGGCGGATTGGCCTCTAGACTGTTTTTGACTATAAGGAGTCTAGGAAACTATTTCAAATTTCTATACTATAGATAGTGGGGTAGGATTTGTTGTTTACTGATCCCTTCTTTCTTTCTTTCTTTTTCCTGAATTCCCTAAATGCAGATTGCTACCACTGCTTAGGAGTCTGTTGCTTTGAAATTAAACCCTGAATAGCTCCCCTGAATAATTCTGTGTGTTTGTGGTCAATATATTGCTAGCATTCAATAGCCTATTGCACTCAGAGTTCCTTTGCATTAGGCGTATAGATTAAGATGCATCTTTGGTTTCTGTTTGAATTATTGTGGTATGATTTTAAGCAATTTATAAATTCTGTGTTTGTTAATGTTTACTTGGCACTCATGCAGTTGGCTTGTTTACCACAGTACTTCTAGAAATCATATGCAGAAGAGGCATAAGCCTGTTTTAAAAAGATTCTCCAAAATACCAAGAGATTAGTAATTTCTCAGCAGTGGCCAAGTCTGCAAAATGTGTTAACATTATATTTCTTATCGATTTCTTGGCAAATTAGCCTGCACACACTCAGATAAGTCACATTAATTTTCTTCATCTGGAGGGCTGCACTGAACTATGGGTTAGTTTGTGCCTTCTGCAAGTAGAAGAAAAAGTCATTTCAAAATGCAGATCCCTGTGAATGGGATTATAAACATGTTTAAAGTATCTTCTATGCTGAGCCTTACCAGACCTATTTTCTCATTTGTTTATTGATTGTGTTTGTCCTTTGTTCCAGGTCCCCCCCACAGTGGGAAGACTGCCTTAGCAGCAAAGATAGCAGAAGAATCCAACTTTCCTTTTATCAAAATCTGCTCTCCTGATAAAATGATTGGATTTTCTGAAACAGCCAAGTGCCAAGCTATGAAGAAGGTACTTAAGCGTCCTACTATTTTGTTTGATTACAGTCCAATTCCGTGTTCTCTGATGGACTGAGAAGGGAATTTTCTTTGTGGTTGTGCTTTCTGCTGCTGTAGCAGACAGCTACAGGTCCTCAGTTCCTAGTAGGTCCTAAATTCCTGTACATACATTTGTTTATAAAGTTGAATGAATGTTGTCATAGCACTGATACTGTGCATGACTCTTGTCCCATGATGCTTAGTTTCTTTAGGAATCCTTTTGGGAAACCCAGTATACACTGATCAGTGAACGTTAAATAAAACAGCTGTTCACTGGGAACCACCTCTGTGTGTATCACTGCATGGATCTTGTAGAAAAATGTGAATTGATATACCGCTCTGTGTGAAACAGTGTCATATTAAAGCTGTGTCCCTAACTTCTGAGTGCTTTCTGTAATAATGCACTAGTCCACCCAAACCCTCAGCGAGTGTGCTGCATAATTCTGGAAGAGTGAAGTCAATTGAATGTGATGTCAAAACATATTAGATTCTGTACCAAGCATCTATTTATGTTTAATCCAGTAAAAATCCTTTTAGATGGAGCTTTGTGGCAGAATTGCTAATATCACAGATTCTTCTAGGTGCCCTGCCCAGTTGGGTCTGATGTATAATCAGTACTGATAGTGGAACAGCTGATCTGCAGTTGGCAAGTCTGGAGCTCTGTCTCCAAAGATGAAGGCAGAAAGGACTTAGGTTTGCACTTGGCAAGAACAGATCTTGGCTGACTTAAGCTAGAATCAGTTTTGAGGTGGTAATGGTTAGTTAGACAGAAGTTATAAGAAAAAAAAATTAAGACATTTACAAATAAGTTGAACTTCTTAAATCATTTCAAGTAGTCAGCTGGCAGGAGATCTTAAGGAATGTCATTTACAGAAGCAAGCTAACACTTACATTCTTTTTGTAGCTGAGTTTTAATGAATTAGGCATGTAAACAAAATATGTTACCCTAAGAACAAAGGGGTAATTCATTGCAAGACTGCATAGTTTCCAAGAGAAGCAATGTGCTCATAGCAGGAAGCCCAATTTGTCACTTAGATTCATAAAGGAGCCTTTTGGACTTTGCTTGAATTCAGGGTACGCTGGAGGTGGGCCTGCAATGCCACTGACGTCCTTAGTGCTGCTCACTGTCCAAACTCAAAGGTTTGCAGGGCACTGCTTTGCTGCTCTATAAAGGGTGATGTGGAGGCTTAATCGTACCTGAGTAGGTCTGTTTTCCCTCTGGTCCACTGTTATGAAGAATAAACAACTTGGATATAAATCTTCATAGCTGCATTGCATTGGTGGGATTGTTGTGTGTGTGTGTGTGTTACAGTATTGCTCCAGAAAACAGAGGAATGTTGCTCTGTTTTGTCCATTGCTTGGAATTAAACACAGAGGCAGCTGGCTTTTTTGCAGTGTGTCTAGGGTAAATGAACAAAACTGGGCTCTGAATTTGTTGAGAAGTCTTATTAAATGTAGGTAAAGTCTAGTGGCTTGGTACTGATTTTTTCATTCCCTGCTCATTCTTCTGAGTACTGCTGAGTTTAGTTAAAAATGAGTCAACAAATCCTTATCATGACTATTGTAGTTTTACTTCTGAGATTTAACAATGAGTCATTTTGTTGTTTTCTAGATCTTTGATGATGCATACAAATCCCAGCTCAGCTGTGTTGTAGTGGATGACATTGAGAGACTTCTAGGTGAGTTAGTGTAATGGGAGCTATGTTGGCCATGCAGTAGCATTGCAAACCAGAAGCGATCTGGAAGCATTTATCACAGGAGCCTTGAACTGTTTTTTGACACAGTTATGTAGCTTAAAGGTGTATCATTTTAATGGGCATTCAAGCACATTTTTCATTTCAGATTATGTCCCAATTGGACCACGGTTCTCTAATCTGGTGTTGCAAGCCCTGCTTGTACTTCTAAAGAAGGCCCCCCCTCAGGTAAGAAGGTAATTGAGGAGTAAGATGCTGTATTCCTATAATAATTTTGATATTGGAGGACTTTGTGTCTTGATGATAGCTGCTGTGCTGCCAGTAGTGTTAGAGTTATTGTCTCTGATTCAGCCAAGATAATTCTAGGCTGCTGCTGAAGTTTGCACTGAATGAGACAAACAGGGAGGGACTCTCTTGCAATTCTTCCTGTTGTTCGTTGGAATTCACTTGTGTCTTTGAAAGTGAAAACATATCAACAGGAAAACCTTGAAGGCTGGTGTCAGGAAAAAGCAGAGAAACACAGCCTGGATGAACTCAGTTCTTTGTAACTTACTATCTTGAAAATGGAGTAGCATATGCGTGAGAATTGTTTGCATTAGAGAGTTTGGTGAAAAGACCTTTCAAATCTAGAACTTTGAACTGAATTGTAATGTCACGGGCCCTGAAGTTCCCCACGTGACTGTCAACCTAAGAGAACAAAGACTTTTCCCGGTGAACTGTCTCTGCTGTGTGAAGGCTCTAGTATAAAACTTGGATTCTGCTATCACATAAGAACAGAGAGATTGGCAGTATGCAACAGTGCAGCCATTTTTGATAGTCGTGATCTCATGTAATCATTGATTTATTGCTGGATATTTCCACAATATCAGCAAATGATTGTTCCCATAAATCAGGAGGGGAAAATGATGATTTGCTTCAATAGTCCAAGGAACTTAATGTCATAAGTTGTTCATTTTTTCACTGCACCCTCCAAGATTATGTTGCACTTTTGTTGGCACCTGAGTCTCCATGAAAACAGGATACTGGACTAGAAGCTCTCAGATATTTGCCAAGTTTATGCATGTTTCTAGAGATTCATACTTTGCAATGTTTGAAATGCCCTTGAGGCTGGAAGACTTTGGGTTGACAGCCAATATTATGGTGACTTAAGCTATAAATTGTTGGAGGGTAGAGAGAGAGCGAGCAAGAGAGACAGAGCTTTCTTAGGAAATGTCACTGTTTGATTGATGTTAAATTTTTTTGCTAGGTGTCCACTATCAGCTACTGTAGAAATTAGGACACTGGGTTAGGTGGACCCTTTGGTCTGACCTGGCTGGGAAATTCTGATGATGGGGTTCTTAAGACACAGACTAGCATATTTATTGCTTATCAGCTCCCTGTGACAATTATTACGTGGGGATTTTTTCATTAAAAAAAAAAAAAAGAGGAAAAACTGTGTAAAAGCAGAAGATTCGTGAAGAAAAAGGCCAAGGCTTTGCTGCTGTGAACCTTTATCCTGAAAGAGATCGAATCTGAGCATGAAGACTCTTAGAGTTTAAACTTAAAGTGAGAAATCCATGAGGAAGATAAGATAGCTGGTTAATCGTTGCCCTTCCAAGTTCCCTGTGAGATCGCTAGTTCCCTTGGGGAGCAATTTTGCTTTCAGTTTTGGTTGTAAGTTGAGATGCAAATACATGCTTTAAATGTACATGAGTAGCATCAGTACTACTTACCTGCTGCATGAGGTCAAAGTGACACGAAATCTCCCTCAGACCAAGGTCACGGTTCAGGTTCATTCCTTGTAAAACTGGAGAGTCCTGGCTCGTACCAGACATGTCCCAGTGCTGAGAAAATTTGTCGTCAAGTTGCTGAGGAGACAATATCCATTTTCCATTGCTGTTAGTAGGCCCTTGTTAGTCTGAATGGCCCCAAGTGTGAACTACGCAGTTAATTTGAAAGGTTTAGAAACAGGAATTAGAAAGCAGTTGAAACTGCAAGCAAGGAATGAGTGGGAAGCGGAGCGTGCATCTCGACGGTACAGCTACGCTGCTCCCATCTCAGTGGCCTGGATTACGTATTCACACAGTGTTGTCACGGCACTTGCAGTGAGTATACTTAATGTGCAAACAGCTTCCTACGATTACTGTGGGGTAGGTATATAAGAGGAGCGTTTGCGGGATGATATATCACTAATTATGCATTGAGCTATTGAGTCTCCATTAAATTGGCTCATGAAAACTGCCACCCAGACTCCCCCTCTTCCTATTGCAGCTATATTACTTTAATTTGGTGTGGGAAGTGCAAATACTCCAAGCTCCTGGTTTTCCGGGCTTTCTGCCTTGTTTGTACATTTGCAGAAGTTTGGGGAATAAACACATAAGACTTTAAAGAAACTAGACACATCTCTGAATATGCTTTAAATTCCCAGTCACAGCTCATGATTCCTAGTTCCTCTGAGCAATGCTTGAATAGTGGTATCTATTACTAGTTCAAGAAGACTGAAAAACATTGCATTTTGTTTAGCATCTTTTTTAAACCAATTAAAAAGCTTTTCTAAAATGGATTGAAGAGAAGAAAATAAACCATGTTCTCTTGGGTCTTTATTTCAATCAAGTTTCCCTGTGTTGTGCAGGAGAAGAGACTGGGGGGGGAATAGAAAGACTGAAAAGGGCTGTCGCAGCAGGGAGCCAAGCGGGAGAAAAGGACTTCTCTGAGAACTAAGCAGCAGCAGCTCCGAAAGCCGAAGCTGCTTCATCTACATGCAGAGTCACACAAGGCATGGAGACGCTCACCAGCCCCACAGAGGTTTCACATGTGCTTCCCTGCTGGTTCCTGTGAAAAGCTAACAATTGGCTCAAAGGGTGAAAGACCATTGCAGCATCCCCGCGCTAAGCTGGACGTACAATTTGTGCAGTGTTATGAAATGTCTGGCTTAGCGAGATGCTCTCGAACGCTCTTGTGGATGCCCTTCCAATGCTCCCAGAGGCCCCCAGCCCCTTTCCTCCCTGGGACACTGGAGGCATTTGCAGATTTATGAAAGTTGACGGGGGGAAAGGGGGGAATAATCTCCTTGTTTCATATAATCCCACATGCATTCCTGATTCCACTTCAATTGGTGTGAAATGGGAGCAACTCCACTCAACAGTGACCTCAGGTTTACACCTGTAAAGCTGGAGAACTGCATTTTCTCCCATTACACGCAAAGAATTGTTGTTACTCCCAAAACATCTGCTTAAAAATTTATAAGGGACCAGCGTTGAGTGAACAGCCATTGGGTAGCCAGCAGAGGCACTTCCATCATACTTGGCTATAGCATCCTTTGAGTTCCCCTCTGCTTCCCTTGCCTGGGGTGGTTAGTTTTTCTGACCCGTTTGCATGTTGAGAGTCCATTTGTGTGTGGCAGAGCCTATTTAATTCTTACATGATACAGTTTGCCTGGGGTAGTCAATGCAATAATATGGTGCCCATTAGGAGGTGAATATTGTGTTAGGATCACTCTAGAAATGTTTGCAAATGTAGTAATTTAAAACTACTTCTGCTTTTGATCTTTGAATTCCATAGTTCTTTGCATGTTTATATCCATTATTCAGATAAAATCCATGCAGTAGGCAGAGGGGAAATCTAGGGTTATCCCACCTCTAGAAGGCAATGGAGCAAGTTACCCACCTCTCTACTGGGTACATCTCCCTGTGAGTATAGAGGGAGCTTGGGCTCCTAACTGGGGTGCTTTAATCGCCTCAAAATGGTCAGGATGAATCCAGGCTTAAGTGGCATGCCTGTATCTAGTCCTTGTCGACGGCAGAACCAGCACTAAAACTGCCATGACGAGTCCGAAACCAAATTATCTAAAGTTGTTGAAGTTCCTTATTGCTTGGTTGGTACTCTTTGGTAATGGTGATTTTTGGACGTTCAGCTTGAATCTTGGTCTTCTGTGGGCTGAACACATATGGCACGTTGCCCTTACTGTGGCTGCTGTAGAAATTAAGGGTGAAAAATGTGAAGGTTTCTGAAGATGGGGACACTTTAGCAGTGTATCTTATGGGAAGGGTGAATCCATCTGTGTCTGTGTGTCACTGCAGAGTAGTTGGATGAGGTCAGCCTTTCAGTTTGGCTTGATGGCTTTTCATGCCTTTGTGGTACTGCCTGGGGCAAAACATTTCTGATTCGTAGGTTTTCCTGTTTTTTACTGAGCAAGTTCCCTGAAACTTCTAAAAATACAAGGGGCTCCTGACATGTCTTCATTTTCTTTTAGTAACTGATACAGCAGAGATTATGCTTGTTTTATGGTAACTGATTTTCCAGTGGATGAAGTTTAAAGGTAGCGTGCTGAAGTGCATAGCTTCTTTTGAAGAAAATAGAAATCCATGCATTTTGGGTGCAGCACTTAAAAATCTTAAGCAATGTTTTCCAATGTAACCCTCTGTTCTGATGAGATTTCTTACTTTCAGTCATCAGCTTTTTGGGGATCTTGAGCGTGGATCCAAACAGTCTTACCTAAAAACTACTGATGAATCTGTCCTCTGTTAACTCGTCCTGTTAATTTTGAACCTTGTTAAGCTTTCGTCATTCTTGGAGTTGTGCTGCATGAGTTCAACTTAACTTTGTGTGAAAGCATGCATCCTTTTATTTGGTTTAAACCTGATGCTTGATCATTTCGTGTCGTGCTTTGTAGTTTTTATTCTGAGAAACAGCAGTTTTAACCTGCACCTACTCTACACAATCTATGACTTCATAGACTTCTCCGATACCCCCCTACCAATTTACCAAGAGTCTATTTAGAGAAGTCATTCCATACTTCTGACTGTCCCCGTTGCTCCCCGATTTCACTAGATGAGTCTTGTGTTCGAAATTGTATTTGCAATGACAAAGATTGCACAGTATCTTTAAAGAAGGAGCACCCTGGATTCCTGCAGTAGAATAATAACTTCTGTTTTACTTTTTCCCCATTCTAAAAATTTCTAAATTGTTTGTTTTGCATGATGCTTAGCACTGTGGTTGTATTTTCGGAGGACTTGCCACAATGACTGATTCCGGTGGCTTTCTTAAATGGTAATAACTCATTTTAGAGTCATTTTTGTGTGTGTAGTAATTGTCTGCTGGCCTGATTTACAGCAAGTTTTGGGTTCGTCTGACCAAATGTGGCTGTCAGCAGTTTGGTTGCCTAAAACTAGTTGTTTAGAACATAGTTTGCTGTGTGAGTCTGGAGTGTAGGCAGCTTCTTTGGGAGGAGATAAATACCATCTGGGCTTCATTAGCTGAAAAGGAAATCTAGACAACGAGCTCATATATGGACACCTGAAGCCAGAAGAGGTAAAACTTATCTCACTAATTAAATCTCCATGCTGTTTAATTCCTGGTGACCCTTTTAGTGTCTGATGAAATCACAAACTGGTCTCCATTTTTATCGTAATCAAACGTGTACGGCATCAGCTTAGAAACTGTTCAGGTAGTATCCTGCACAAAGTTGGTCTGCAAGTCGTTTCCCCCCAATTGATGTCGAACCTGCTGTGCTGTGCACTGGGCCGGTGCTGTTAGCTGTATTTTGGGAACACAAACTGCTCTGCTGTGGCCAGCGCAAAAGTGTGGCCGACACTTCTTTATAAAGTGCTCGTAGTTCATGCTGAACTCTTATTGACACCATTCATTACCCAACCTTTTCTGGATTTTGAGAATTCTGTGGGTTTCACATAGTAATAAACATTTTTTTAAAGAAATAAGGCACTGTTGTATCTTGTAAAGCAGATCAGTTTTAGTGGTATAAGTTTACAGAGACTTGTGCTTGCAGGACAGGGATGGGGTGTGATTTGGAGGTCTTGGTTCTGTTTGAGAGTCTCTCTTTGACTTCCTTCAGTCTCCCTATCCGTATAATGAGAAAACTGTTCGAAGGTGCCTAACAGCGTGCGTGTGACTTGTTAAAATTTTTTCAGTAAGCTAGCGTGTTTTCTCTTTACAAGGCTTGTAATTTTGTTACAGGACTTGTAGTTTTTACTGAGTTATTATAGCATGTATTATATCAGATATATCAGTAGTATTGATAAACAAAAACACACCATGTGTTGGGGAAATAAAGAATAACCAGAAAGCAAAGTAAGTCAGGATTAAGATGAAACTGTCTCCATCAAATCTGCTGATGGTCTCCATCTCTGTTTTCCTCTTAAGGAAGACTTCAAACATGCATCAGTTCTGCTATCCTGTGTGCTGCTATCCCAGCTGTATCTTTGCAAGTGGAAGGCACCTTTTAACCCTGTCCTTGGGTGGTAACTTGAGAGCAAATGTCAGCCGCTCTCTGTAGCAGTCGCATCACACTTCTGTGGTCCATGGGCAGCTGAGGCTTTTAGTCTTTGGAGGATTGATTTCATACAGCTTCCCAGCCCGTGTTTAAAGTCTGTTTTACCAACACCAGAGGTGAAGACAACTGAAGTTTTGTCTTTGTGTAGGCAAAAAGCTTATCCATTGCTGAGCATCATTTATTCTTTTCAGTCTGTTGAGTGCTTTAGCTGAAACTGAGCACCTGATGGGACTTTCTCGCACTCTAATTCTTCAACTTGTGCTCCTTATAGGAGTGAGGATCAAATCCCACTTGTTTACTCTCCACTGAGTGCACAAATTTCGTCTTTGCACGCAGGATCTTTTTTAGCTACTCAAATTTGACTCAAACTTGTAAAATAATAAAATATTTTCCTGGACTTGCCATACAATGACTGTAAAAGAAGAAAATAAATGATACGCAACGCCAAAGCAGTGGACATACAGAACATAGCACAAGAAGCAGTTTACGGAATAGTTGTATTTATCATGCTTTATGCAGGTAAACACTCAGACCTTACTCTGCTTGCTGAGTGCCATCAGCAGGTGAGCTTTGTCTAGCTATAAAGCATTTTCCCAGCCCTGCATTTTTAAACCTGGCATTTCTGTTTTCAGCTGTCATCAGTTCACAGGTTGGCTGCTTTTCCCCATTAAATTTCCCAGTATGTTTCTTAGGATGCCCCCTCTAAGAGGTGCCTGAACTCCTGAGTGTGGTGCCTCCTGAGATGTAGACAGTGATTAATACACGAAAGTGTTAGCACAGTGTTTCCCTGACAATGCCTTTGTGTGAAGCTCATGACCTGGGGCATGCTCTGGTTTCAGCTTGCCAGACGCGACTTCCTTGTGCTGTCTTAGGCTGAAAACAAACCTGAAGCAAGCACTTCAGTTAGTTACCATTTCTGGTGCTTTCTCATCGTCCATCATTCAGAGCAGGAATGTAATCTGTTCAAATATAAAGTTAGTGAAACAGAATGGCAGCTGGGGAAAAACAAGTTGTGTGGTTGCGAAGATGCATCATCTTCATAAAGATGTATTACGTTTAAGTAGGTTTTCATTCTTCATTAGAGGAATGCAAAGCATTCATAAAATTAATTCTAGATATCCTGTGGGGAAGGTTTTTGTGTTTTTCAGTGATGAATTGAAGTTTTGTGTTGCAAAGATGAAGTCTAGAACTTTGTTCTTTGTTGCTGAGCATCAGTGAAACCCTTGTACAGCAAATGAGTAGGATACTGGGCCAGCCAGGCCTCTCCTCAACCCGAGGGCTTCTCGTGGTCCAAATTGTAAAAGGGACTGATCACAGCTCATGATCCCACCACATCCTCCCATCGGCCAGCCGTTGTCAGTGTGCGAACACTGAATGGTAAAATTCAAATAGCATTGAAATGGCACGTGCAAGATGAGCTAGCGAAAGTTGATTTTTATTGGCAGTTGATGTTTTCCATTCTTTGCTCCTTAACTCTGTTATTTATAGAATTGATTTGCGCACTGTTGGTTTGAACTCAGAGGCTGCCAGACTTGTTACTAGCCTTTTGGACAACTACACTGATAAGGGGAAATCTTATCAACTTGTAGCCAGTTCTTAAAGCATGAGCTGTAAAACTTTTGGAGCTGTCTGTACAGTGGCAGAGAATGTCGCTATATCCGCAGGATTTCTAAAAAGAGGGCGTTACTCTGAGAAGTCACCTGTAATTCAGTTTTTGGAGTGGGGATTGGTTTGTGCTTTTAAATCTAATGATGTTTCAGCTATTTGTAATGGTGAATTTAGTAGAAAAGGTAAGATAGGAAAGCCGTGAGTACAGGTGAGTCTCTTGTGTACCACAATTTTTGGGCCCTTTGATTCTATTATTCTGACTTCTGCAATCTGGTCCTAGTCTCATATGGTTGATGTTGACTACCTCAAATATTGATGTGTAATCTTATTAATTTTACTTTAAGGGGTATTTTTGAATGGTCATTTTCTCTCTAGTTAGCTGGAGCTTCCCAAGTCTGGTTCCTCTCCTTTTGTTTTTCCTTCCTTGACACTTTTTTTTTGTTGTGTGGACAGGGTCGCAAGCTTCTAATCATTGGAACCACCAGTCGCAAAGATGTACTGCAGGAAATGGAAATGCTGAATGCTTTCAGCACTACTATTCATGTGCCCAATATTGCAACAGGAGAGCAGCTGATGGAGGCGTTGGAGGTGAGAAAAAGTTAATGAATGTCAAAAAGGCTCAAAATTTGCTGAAAAACAAATGATTTTGTAGTAGATCTGCATTTTGGAACACTGTCTCACTTAACTATGACCTAACAGCAATTATGAGGCTTCCCTGAATTACTTTGTTATATGATAAGGAAAAATAAGAGCAATAGATCTAGGGAAAAAGTTCATGGAGCGGATTGAAAAGTTCGGAGGGCATGGAAGTGGGTAAAATTATATAATTGGGGCACTTAAACTGAAATGTGCCTGGAGGGTGCTGAGCTCTCATTAGCTGGAGCAACATCAAATGAAAGTGCTTGGTACTGGAGAGATTATAGGTTCTTTATAAATTGATGCCCCAAACGTCGTCTTATGCTGTGCCATAGTGGAACTTGTAGCACCTATTAAAGGCCTGTTGAACTTTTGTGCAACATTGCAGAGTTGTCACACTGATAAAATCACTAAAGCATGAAAGATTTTGCAACTTTTGCAACAGGTTTGAAAACGTGTTGTAGCATAAGCCACTATGTTCCTTCTAGACTTCAATCTGGAGAAAACCCAGAATGGGTCATAAGACTGAATCAGCAACTAGCTGGTTAGAGATGCTATGAAAAGAAACACTATGCAATAAAAGAGCAAGTGTTTTGCCTTGTCTGGGTATATTGCAACAAATCAGCTGTCTTTCTAAGCTAGAAAATGAACTAGCTTCTCATTCCCTTTGCCCTGGGTTAGGTGGCATTTCTCCTACTGACAGTCTCCTGATTTTTTTTTTTTTTAATATATATTTTTCCCCCCAGCTCCTGGGTAACTTCAAAGACAAGGAACGCAGCACCATTGCACAGAATGTCAAAGGGAAGAAAGTCTGGATTGGTATCAAGAAGCTGCTGATGCTGATAGAAATGTCATTACAAGTAAGAACTTTTCTGGTCCAGGAAGGACCGGGGTAAATAGAAGTCTCAGAGGCTCCCGCTTGTCTGCAGACTCTTAATTTGACTGTGTGCTGGGAGCTTTTGAATCAGTTTAACTGAAAAAAGAAGAAATTCTCTAAATAAAGAAATTGCCAGGTCTTGGTCTGTGGAGCACTCTTTAAAAACCACGGTGCCTATAGGCTGTTTAGAGCTGCACTTCAGAGAAGAGCATCTGGCAACTAGAGGGATTGGATTAATTTACCTTTCATGAAATTTCTGCTCTACACACAGCATGTTAAGATTGCAGATAGTGATCATTTAGGGTGTGTTTTTTGTTTTGGGGTTGTTTTTTTTTTTTGAAGAGAAAGGTGCCTGTGCAGGTGTATGTGCTCTTTCCCTGAAGAAGATAAATCTGTCAGGCTGTTCAGCTGCTCCTCTCTTTATTTTCCACTTTCAGCACTTTAAAGAAAATAATTGCAGAGGGTAGAAATATGTAGCTCTTAACCCTCCCCCGCACCCATCATCTATGCCTGCAAGCCAGCCATCAAGCTTG
The DNA here is from genome assembly GCF_036370855.1 of Dromaius novaehollandiae. Taxonomy (NCBI): domain Eukaryota; kingdom Metazoa; phylum Chordata; class Aves; order Casuariiformes; family Dromaiidae; genus Dromaius; species Dromaius novaehollandiae. The sequence continues at coordinate 5,678,212 of NC_088119.1, read as the reverse complement.
TGCTCGACAGTATATGCATGCTAAAAATGAGAGGGTGTAGCATGCAGCCCTAATCCTCCACGGCTGACATTTCAGCGCCCTTCTGAGGCCCCCCCCTCCACACACACACTCTCTTTTCACATCAAATGGATTTAGTGCAGCTGAGTGAACTGTCCTTAGATCTTCCTAGGAGAGGCTGAGCATAAGCTAAGAGGCATGTAGTTTAGCAGCATATAAGTCATGTATCCCTCTGTTCACTATTCACAATTCTGTTAAAACTTGCACAGGACTAAGGATATGCTCTGACTGGATGTCACCTCAGGGAATAAAGTCATTTATCTAGATTACTTTTTCCTCTTCTTCCTTCGCTTTTAATTCCATACCTACAGGCAAGTCAGTAAGTCATTGCTCACATGTATTAAATGTATTTAAGGGGTGCAGGCCTTCAGGGACTGCCTGGCTCAGTTGCAGTCCATTTCACTTAACCTTGACAATGGATTCCTTCTTCTGGCATAGGACTTTTTTTTTTTTTTTTTTTTCCTGCTTTGACCCTAAGTATTAAGTATTTGTTCTTTTCAAAACTGAAGATGAAGGCTGTGTAAATTATGTGCAGTTCTGAATTTGGATCATGGGTAGAAATACCCCAGACTTGTTTACAGCATTGTCTCATGGCTACACATCTGTAATGCTGTAGTTAGGGGATCTCCGTGCATAGCAGACAGGTTGCTACCCTGGACTATCTAGACAGGTAAGCTGGTCTTGTGCATTTTTTTTAACCAGGCAACTGTTTTGTAGATAAGTCCATAACTGGTCAAGCTGAGAGAAGACAGGCAATGCTATGACTTAGTTCATGCCATTTTCTACGAATTGGAGAAGCACAAAATGAAGGGTTGTTACTGCTAATAACATAATCACCTGTCTATGCAACTCTATGTGGATGGCTGGTAGCAATGCAACTAATGTTATTACACTGAATTCATGGAATCACATGGAGTTGGAAGGGACCCCTGGAGATCATCTGGTCCAACCCCAGCTACTCAAGCAGCGTCAGCTAGAGCAGGTTGCCCCGCACTGTGTCAGGTCAGGTTTTGAATACCTCCGAGGACGGAGACTCCACAAGCCCTCTGGACAACCTGTTCCAGTATTGAACCACCCTCCCAGTGAAGAAGGATTTTCTAGTGTTCAAGTGGAATTTCCTGTGTTTCAATTTGTGCCCATTGCTTCTTGTCCTGTGACTGGGCACCACTGAGAAGAGCCTGGCTCTGTTTTTTTTATTCTCTCCTATTGGATAATGATACACTTTGATAAGATCTGCCCCCCAGAGCCTTCTCTTCTCCTGGCTAAACAGCCCCAGCTCTCTCCTTGCAGATCACAAGCCTTTCAGCCTAGCAGTTTAGCCAGTTTTCAGTCCATTGCACTGCCCACTTATCTAGCCTGTGCTTCATCAGCTTGCCTGTGAGGTTGTTATGGGAGACAGTGTAAAAAGACTTACTAAAGTCAAGGTATATAACATCCACTGCTCTCCTCTCATCCGCTAATTCAGTCCTCTCATCACAGAAGGCTTATCAGGTGGGTTAAGCACCTTTTCCCCTTGGTAAATCTGTGCCGACTGCTCCCAGTCACCTTCCTCTCCTTCATGTGCCTGGATATATTATCCAGGATTAGTTGCTCTGTCACCTTTCCAGGGACTGAAATGAGGCTGACTGACTATCCAGTTGGACCCAAATCAGGTGAATGGCATATGGAAGCTTAATGTGAAGAAGTTCTGTTGCAAGAGCTCTGAGCTGTTGTGAGAGGTCTGAGTTGTTTACATGTCTCCATCTACTGAGCTGCTGTAAATACAAAAAAGTAGTACAGGCTCTCACTAGCTAGGAGAACACTTCTTGTGTGGCCTTGAAAGACCACAATAATATTTGATTTGGCTTGCTTTTACAAGAAAGTAGAATTTCACCAAATGAGAAAAAGTCCAAGATCCATTCCTTTTTTTGACTGAGCTAGAGCACAGCTTTCAGAATGAAATTTGATCAGAAATCTCAAATCCCTTAAGAATTCTAAGTGATGGACGTTGTTTCTTAAAATGCAGGTAATTAGATCCCATAGTAAGTTAATTCTTTGCAAAAAATGCACACCTAGTTTCTTTCTCTGCAGTCACTGAACCTAGCTGTGTCTGTTTTTTTTTTTTTTTTTTTTTTTTTTTTTAACTAGATTAGTGAAACCTATGTAGGGAAATCTTTTGTATATGTAGAAGTTTTTAAGCTGATCAAATCACTTTCAGTTTGTCTTATTCTAAGTCTTGCTGAACCAACCTCAAAATCAAAATCCTTTCATGGGGTACCCTGAGCCACTGCATTGCTCTCCTGTCTTGGGTTGCTTTGTTACATTGTTTACCAACCTTGTAAACCCATACTTTTTTACAGCTTAATTTCCATTAAACCATGTTTATTGGTATTCCTGGCATTCTTTAATGTTGAACTTCTCACATTTAGTGTCAAGTCCTTTAGTCATCCTGTTTACACTGTGAATTCTGTAATGATGTTATGTTCTTGTTTGAAAGCAGTGTTTGAGGAATGGATACACTCATGATCTGCCAGATGATTCTAGAAAAGTTTAGTTTTGAACTATGCTTGATAGCAGTACATGGACCACCTCACAGTATTATTAGGTGCCATTCAAGCTTCACCCAGGCCTCCACTGCACCCCTAACCTGGGATGCTGCTGTATTTCTGAGCCTTTTTGTTCCATAGCTAGCAGGCTGGTTCCTTCTGCAGTTTCTTACCTGCCTAGCTTGTTGATCTTGGATTTAATTGTCTGCTCTTTCCTTCTTGGAAGCTTAGCCAGACAACTTCCCAGACAGCCCCCTTTTTCATCTCTGATATTTTCTGATCCAATAACTTCTGTTTAGCATAAATAAAGCTGTTAATCTAAGCTACTGTATGTAATGTATTTTAACATACATAGGAACTTATTTTGAAAGATCATCGTATAATATTTATTTTATTATCTTGTACCAAACACTATACCTGTACTTACTAAGAGAGTTAGGATTTAATGACAGGTTTACAGAAGTATGGTACCGCCCAAGGATATGGTCTTGGTGGAAGATCTCCCCTCCTCTGAACTGAAGATTAATGAAGTCCGTCCAGTTTCCTTTTTTCCAAGGATTCCCAGGCAGCTAGGCCCTTCCTGGGGATACTGCATTACCTAGAAAGAAGTAGCCATTTTTTAACCGCCTGCCTGAGCTGTGTCACAGAACCAGTCTCCACTCTGTTCTTTTAGAAAACCTTTCATCCAGCTTGATAGGAGCAACATTTCTTCTGTCACAGGTTATGAGGTCTGTTCAGGAGTTCTGAACCTGCTTCCCCTTTGCACTCTATTGACACTATCTTCTGCTCTGTTCAGAACAGATCGACTTTTTTTTGGATAAGCATTTTGGATAAGCTATTTGATCAAGTATGACTCTTTATTGCCTTTCAGCTTTCTGCTTTAGTTTTTTGCACAAGATCTTTTGTCCGCAGGTAGATGCTATTGCTCCCAAAGAGTCTGTAGAAACCCTCTGAGGACGGGTTATGGACAAACTATTATAATTATGGCTACTTTCATGTGCCCATGTGAAAAGAGGCAAGGAGGCAGTATCTTTGATTTGGAAAATAGAATGCTAGCACTGGCAACTTTGAGTTTCAACTGGTAGCCTTTAGCACACATTTTCTAGCAATGAAAAGAAGAGTTTAGTTTGTATATCTCAGTCTCAGGTCATGTTTTATTCCAGCAGAACTATCTGATCAGTCCTTTGCTGCTATTTCCAGATTATGATGAGTTTTGAGTGTTCATTTCACTTTTCCATGGTTTGCTGAAGTTTTCCTTAGGTCCTGGCAGCTGGACTCTCTTCTTTCCAGGTGGATCATACTCTTGATTCCTGTGCCAGTCGTTGAGATAAGTAATCTCAGAGTGAGCCAGGCCCTCTGACTGTTCTTCATGAAACTCTTTCTACCAGCCTTGGAGTTCTTGGAAATGGCCAGAAGCCATGCCTTGCTTCCTTCTCAGTGTTCAGGGTTCCTTGGGTCAATCTGAGTTGTGAAAGATTCTCTCTTAACTGAGTAAGCTGGCTGTTTTTGTGGCCTCCATAAAAAGAGTCTTGACTCTGCACTCACAGTTTTGTGAATACTCTGCTGGCATTGGATGTCTGGCAGCATGAGCACTTGCTATGCTCGTACAGATTTTGCCTTTGACCTTGAGGCTGTGGTTCTGTACAGAGTGCTGCTACTTACGTAGTGAGTTGCTGTTCCTCCCACCATCAAAGGTTCCTTTCTCTAGGTTGCTTCATTCGCAGAATACTTAGTATCTTAGAATCACACAGTCATTCTGGTTGGAAGGGACCTCAAGAGGTCATGTAGTCCAGCCTCCTGCTCAAAGCAGGGTCAGTGTTGAATTCAGACCATCTTCAGAGATTGTATTTGTAGGTGATAACAGACATCTTCAGCATCCTCTACTGCCTTAACATTTGGGAGGAACCAGCCTTTCCAGCTCTGATAGGAAGGAAGTAAGTTTGGTTGTGGAGTGTTGCCAGCAAGGCACACTTCTTGGCAGTTCATTTGCCCACCTCTTCTAGCTTCCTCACGGATAATCTACCTGTGAGTCTGGATCACAGGTGAGAGGTCAAATCTGAGGACTTGATGGGTTGCCTCTTGAGTTACTGCTCTCAAAAAGTCCTTTCAGAGTGGACTTGTTTGCTGCTGCTATGAAGAAAAATGCTATAGGTCTTATTTCAGAAGGTCAGGGATCCCTTTCAGAGCCACTTCTCTCCTCATGGTCAAAGGTGAGCTGTATTATGTCGTTTTTCTCAAATCCCTTTCTTCTGTGGGCTTTCTTCAATGCGTGGAGAGGTGGAGCACTGGTAATTCTTTTTGTTACTACTTGGCTTTGCAGCTTTGGTTACCAGGCTTGGTTTGGCTGTCTGCATAATCTGATCTTTTGATCACTTCTGAACCTCATGTCCAGGAGTTGCATTGAGAACTTCATCCAGCTCCTGACTCTGTCACACAGTGCAGGTGGTGTCTGGTTCTCTAGAGTAGACTGTGACCTGCTCTTTGGATGAGTCTTGCTGAGAGCAGGTAGGTGCTGAGTACGTATGCTCTGCTAACTGAACATGATTTTCAACATAATGTTCTTTCCATCTTCAGTATCATTTGACCTCATTTCCTCTGTGAGACCTCTTAAAATAGAAAGATGTAAGGCTTTCCCTTAGTTCTGTAGAAATCTATCTGATATGTTATCTTGCATGAGTCAGCCATTTGATCAGATCTGTATGTTCCTACACTGTCCATAGATTTCTGAAATGATTGATATGGACATACTGTCCTGCACATGAGCCAGTTTTTTAGCATGGGACTCAAATTTGGTGTTAAAGTGTTCTTTGGTGGCTCCTGCATTCTGAACCCCTTCTGACATCTATGAAGAGGGCATACTTCATGGTTGTTATGTCATCAGAAGTAAGGGAGATTTGGGCCATTGTGGCCAACCATCTGCATGCCTTCTTACTCAGCAGATAGCCAGACTTCAGACTTTTCCCTAAATGTTTTGGGCAAGGTAGGAGAGGTCTGTCTTTAGATGTTTGAGCAATTCTACTGAAGCTTTATACTTTGAGGGTTGAGTATGATTTTCATATGCTCTACTTTAGGTGAGGTCTTTCCTCTTATCTTTATGGGCCGGGGCTTTTCTGGATGGTAGGTAGATCTTCTGGTGGAAACAAACTGTCTTGCGATTTGTATGAAGCATCTTTCCAAGTGATTTCTGGTGGCGTGCAGGCCTGTTGTGCAACAGGAAAGATAGAACATCTGGTAGTGGCCAAAGTATCATCTGCCATCAACAGCAGCACTGTGCATCCTCGACACAGAAACAAAGATTCGTTGAAGTTGGAAGGGACCTCTGGAGATCACCTAGTCCAACCCCCTTGCTCAAAGCAGATTCAACTAGAGTAGGTTGCTCAGGATCATGGCCAGTTGGGTTTTGAATATCTACAAGGATGGTGACTCCATAACCTCTTTGGGCAGCCCAACCTGTACCAGTGTTCAACCACCCTCACCATAAAGTTTTTTCTTTTGTTGGAATGGAATTTCCTGTATCTCAATTTGTGCCCATTACCTCTTGTCCTTTCACTGTATACCACTGAGAAGAGTCTCTCTCTGCCCTCTTTACTCCCTTCCATCAGGTATCTATACACATTGCTAAGATCCTCCTGGAGTCTTCTCTTCTCCTGGCTTAACAGTCCCAACTCTCTCAGCCTCTCCACTTATGAGAAGTCCTCCAGTACCTTAATCGTCTTTGTGGCCCTTCACTGGACTTGCTCTAGCAGGTGCCTGTCTTTCTTGCACTGGGAATCCCAGTAGTGGGCACAGTGCTCCAGGTGTCTCTCTCACTGGCACCAAGTAGAGGGGAAGGATCATGTCCTTTGACCTGCCGGCAGTGTTTTTCCTAAAGCAACCCTGGATACTGTTGGCCGTCTTTGCTGTGAGGGTGCATTGGTGGCCCTTGTTCAACTTGGTGTCCTCCACAACCCCCAGGTCCTTCTCTGCAAAGCTGTTTTCTAGCTGCTTGGTCCCCAGCAGGTAGTGGTGCTTGGGGTTATTCATCCCTGGGTGCAGGACTTGTCATTTCCCTTTGAGCTTTGTGAATTTGCTGTCTGCTCTTTTCTGCAGCCTGTCAAGGGGCCTCTGAAAAGCAGCCAACCTTCTGGTGCGTCAGCTACTCCTCCCAATTTTGTGTCGTCTGCAGACTTGCTGAGGGTGCATTCAGTCCCATCATCCAGGTCCTTAATGAAGAGAGCAAACAGTATTGTCCCCACGATCAACCCCTGAGGGACCCCACTAGTGACTGGCCTCCAGCTGGACTCACAACCCTTTCAGCCTAGCAGTTTAGCCAGTTTCAATTCACTGCACTGCCCGCTTATCTAGCCTGCACTTCACCACTAAATGACACTTTATGTGGCCACTTGGAGTTGTGTTCACACCTTGACCAAGTGCTAGCTGTTTCCAGCACATCCAGAAAGTCAGATAAGAAGTGGTACAGTTGTCATTTATCGTAGGATAAATGAAGTTGGAAGAGATCTCAGGATGTTGTTAGTCCAGTCTCCTGCTCAAATCAGGGTCAGCCCTGTGGTCAGACGAGAGTCATTCGACAAAGAAGATCTGAGACCCTTTGCCAGGTGAGAGTCATCATCTAACTGCTCAGTCATCTGGTGTTGGCTTGCCCGTGTGGATTCCCCCAAAAAAGGGTTACTTACCAGTAACCAGTGCTCAGGGTGTGAGGCCCATGTGCACATATTAATATCTCAATTGACTTCAGCCTTTCTGATAGAAGTGAGAGTGGTGAAATAGTGACAGATGTGCTCTCCCCTTATAAGCCATGTACTGAACAATAGAGACTCGGGAGAAGAGTTGGACTAGAGGGATACTGCCAACAGGAAACTTCTTGATCTCCTGTGACGTGGTGCAACGATCCCTCTCTTAGTACCTGTGTATTACACATTTCAATCACTGCTTTAGGTGGTAAAGTAGCCTTTCTTTTCTGCTGGGGTCCTGAACATAATGAATATTACTTTACATGTTTAAAAACCCAACTTAGTAGTTCAGTGATCCTTGGTAGGTTCTTTTAAATCATCTTGTTTCAACAGATTATTTTTTCTGAACTGAAAACAGTTCAGTAGTTGGTATTGAGCTGTCAGCCTTGCTGACATATTCACAGTGATAGGAAATTACAATTTTAGGGGCTTTTCTTAGCACGTAGCAGAAATGCTCACTGGCTGTTTCTTCCCTGCTTACATGATTAGTAACACTGCTGTTTTCAGGATTTATTTTCTTCTGTTGTCTGTATCTTACAGTTGGGGGGAAGGCAGGACTGATCTTTAAGAGGGATGTTCCTGGTTGACAGAGCTACAGCAGAAGTTGGTACTGAAGTTCTGGAATCCTTGTACAGTGGTTCAACTCTCCCTAACATGCTCACCCACCATGTACACCTCCTCTCCTCTGGCACTTTGCTGCTGGCATCTAGAGCATGTAAGGGGGAAGGAACAGAGAGGAAAAATGGGAGGATCTTCAGTCCCTTTTGCTCCTGACTATACAATTTAGGCTGTCCCAGCTCTGGAAAGGGGCAGGGAGAAGCAGGCACAGAGTGGGACTAGTTTGTGCAGATCCAGGCTAGAAGGGGCACTGTGGGATGAAGCCAGTGTTAGGTTTGCCATTAAAACAGAAATGGTCGTGTGTATTTCCAAGTCATCTTGTCTTGTGGCTATGTGAACACACTCTTGTTTGTGCTACTAAGCTTTGTGTCTTCGTGCAGTGCTGTGTCTGCACCAGTTAGCTGCATAAGTTCTGGACAAGCAGGTTTGTCTCTGGCCAGGCCAAAGCATGGGCAAAGCAAACGCATGCATTCTTCCAGCTAGTTTTGTGGCTGTGGCTTCGTTTTCCTATTGGGCTATTTGGGAGGTTGCATCACATGTTAATGGAGATCTGTTTTGTCTGGTATGTAGATGGATCCCGAGTATAGAGTGAAAAAATTCCTGGCTCTTCTGAGAGAAGAAGAAACGTAAGTACTTTTATTTTAAAGGGTTGTTCCAAATTTTCTTCTGGACTCAGAAACAAGGCAGCTACCTCCCTTTCAGGCGAAACTGCCCTCATATTTATGAAGAACTGTGTATCAGATCAGTTCTCCTTATAGCTATACCCCAGTTGTTACCAGTGAGGGGTCCTGAAGTCTTTTTGAGAACTGGCATGCCTGAATTCTCTGCTTTCTTCATTTACCTGTGCCTTTTAAAATTTAATTGAGATATTGGACCACAGTTCTACTTTGCTTAACTAAAGTAAATCAGAAGAGGTTCTGCTAGAGTTGAAGTCCAGCTGTTTATCTAAAATCTGGACCTCTGGTTTCTGGTGTTTTTCCTGTCTGAGTAAAGGATGTCCCACTTTTTCCCCTGTAGGTATTACAGGGAATAGTTAGGCCCAGTCTTGACTGTGGTATCTCCTAGAAAATGAGTAATGCATGTAGGGCAGTACCTGTCCTGGGGAAGTTCGCAACACTATCTGTCCTGGCTACATGTAAATACTTGATGCGTTTATACACGTATGTGCTTTCTTGATGGATTTGGCTTCTTTTGCAGGAGTTCCCTAGACTGAAGATGGACCAAACGCAAGATCGACAGCTGGAAAAGTGACCAATCTGGAGAATATACACTGGGATCTTTACTCTTCTGTGTTCAACACACTGGACAAAGTGAAAAGCTTCCCTGTTTCCAAGAACCCAATGTGGAATTTGCATGTTTAGTGCAATACAGTATCTCTATCCTTTGTCTTTAATATACTGATGTCATGTGGAAGTGTCTTCTAGAACACTGTGCTTCTGTCTCTGTGCAGGCAAGGCTATGTTCTCATTTGATTTTAGCATGGGGGAAATGCAAGTTTTGAAGCTAATGCTCACTTGTGTCCAGCATCCAGTTGCTATGATAGGAAAGAAAACCTGACTTCTAATAAAACCTGATAGTCCTTGGTGAAGTCATATTTAAAGTACTGTTCTGATCTGATGAATACCTTCTTGTTCAGTTTTGTTGTCATATGCCTCATTGAACATAATTATTGAGCCAGGCAGATAACCTAACGACAGTGACCACAAAAATCTAGAATTTTCTAGATGCTAATACCCATTTTTTTTTATGCCCAGGTATTTTGTGGCCTGATGGGGGAGAGACTGGCCAATGGCATTAGTGATAGGAAGAAGGCAGAGAAATATGTTGATCAGAGTAGAGGAAACTTTCAAATCTAGTATTTAAGGCTTCAGAACTTCTTAATTCAAAAACAGTTGTGAGAGATGCTGGTTCCAACCTGAAAGCTCTTCACGAGTGCAGTGGAGAGGATAGTTTTAGCATTAGCCAGGCTGATTATATTCCATTTTTCTGCCATGTTACCAAAGGTTAAAATTCCTCCTTTTGAGAGAGAGAGAGGAAGCTAAGCTCTCGGGCATCAATGAGATGTATGTTGCCACGGCTTTGCACTGAAGTAAAGGAATGTATCAAACTTTGCTGCATGGTCCTTGCCCAGTAGTCATCTCACTTCAATGAGATGCTGTTGCTGATGACTGCATGAGAAAACTGCCCTCTGTTTCATTGGCTCCACCTGTTTAATAAGGTTCATAGAACGTACCTCAGTTTGGTGGGGCAAAAAATCAAAGCCATTTATGAGATCATAGTCAGTGTAGCTTCCTAAACTTGACTATACACGCTGTAAGGACTAGCAGCTTCGTACCGAAAGAGATGTTCCCAGGGAAGGAGGGTGCTTTACGTTCTTTAGGCCTGAAGGTGAAGGATCTTTAGTCCTTATTTTGCATACTTACAGCAATCAGAGTATTTTAACCACTCCACCCTCGTTTCTTTTCCTTTGGCAGTGCTGTTGTGTTGTGATAACATTGCGAGTCCCAGTGGTTATTACTCCCTTTCATTTTGTGTATGATCTTGTGACTTTATTTGTTCTCCTCTTTCCTCTGCTAGTCCTAGTGACAACAGCACACGTTAACTTATTTTTCAGAGTAAATGATGTAAACCTTATTGTGTCTTTGTCCAGAGCTATATTGATGAATAAATATCTGGTTTAATTGCACATTAATGGATTCAATAAAAAGCACAACTACTTGTGATGATCTGGGAGACAGCTGTGTCTTTGGGGATAGTTGAGCAGAAGTGTATGTATTGAGTGCTGCTGTGTGGCATGAAGATAGCCAAGTGCTTCCCAGGCTGCTGAAAGCCAAAAGGATGCTAAGCTGTTTGGACCTGAGCATGTATAGCTTGAATACAGATAGATCTAAAGGAGTTGGCTGAGAAGAGCTTTGGTCCACTCCATTCCAGAGTTTCTTGGACCCTGCAATGCTGGGGAAATCCTGAAGACGGGGAGGTGATATATCCTCCTTCAGGAAGGACAAGTTGGAAGACCAGAACAAACTGTGTGTGACATCCCACCCTTTCCACCCTATTCTGTGACTTTCCATCTTTTGGGTTTACTGCAGGTGGGAGATGGCAGAAGAGAATGACCCCTCTCAGCTCCTTTCCATCACATTTCCTCTAAGACACTGTGCCTTGGCAAGAGGGGTTTTACATTGCTTTAAACAATAATGAACAAATTCTTCCTCCCCTTCCTTCCTTTATCCTGTTGCTGCTTTTTTCCTGAACTTTACAGAAATGTAACTGTCTTGCAAATTGAATTGTTGGCCAAAGTCAAGTAAGTTTGAAAGTGTTGGGTTTTGGGGCAGGTGGAGGGGATTGGAGAAGGTGATGGGATGATGGACAGACGTGCAGATAGCTTCCAAAGGAAAATAGGCTCATAAGCTTATGCTAGGCACAAAAAGCCCCACGAGGGCAGGGCTGTCAGTCATCTGTATTGCTAGCCAAACATTATTTGTGTTTGTGTAACTTTGAAGGTGTCACTGCTGCCCTGCAGTAGGAGATGACGCTCTGGCAGAAGTGTGCTGTGTCCAGCATGGTGCAGTGAAACAGAGCTAGGAATTATTAATGCACAAGCAACGTGACGTTTCAAGCAATGCTGTACAAAAAGGCAAATAGAATTGTTCCATGTATAAATTGGGGTACAGGGAATGTAGAATGATTTTTTTACTCTGCGTGTGGCCCCAAATTAGGCCAGTGCTGTGGGAAATTGTGTGTGCCTAAAACCAACATTAATGTATGGGAGAGGCTGCAGAAACACCCACAGAATTATTCATGGACAGGAGAAGATGTCTTTAAGGGAGAAAATTTGGCTCTCAGTCTGTTCAAACAATCAAAAGGTCATTCAATGATAGCATGCAAGTACTTTTTTAGGGGGGGAACTTGTCTGAAGGCTGTTTTAGTCCAGTAGTCTAGCAGTGTGTGTACACTGCGATATTGCACTCTATAAAATCAGTCTTAGCTTTTTGCTGTAAAATCTCATATATTGGCTTTATGTTACCATCATCGTCTTGCATTCACGTGACTGTCTCTGTGCCTAAGTAAGTGGATGAAGCACCACTGCTCCCGTTGATGTCCTTCAGCACTGAACTCAAATGACCTTAAAAGGCAAACCACACAAGCTGGCAAGTGCATTTTTTTTTTTTTTTTACCTTCTCTTTAATGACTTACCACAAAAAAAATGCAAGTTGAAATATATTTTTCTCCAAATATATATATTTATATAATATATAATCTTAGTTAACTCAAGTATATACATTGTATAATAAATAATGCTTATAAAAAGAGAAATTTTCTGAATATAAAATAAAAAAAAATCAACCTCTACAACTTTATACAAAACTTTGGATACAGCAGATTGATGGAAAAAGATCTTCCATTCAGTGCTAGAATACCTGGCTACAGTAAAATAATTACAAGGCAATAAATGTTCTATTTAATATTAAATACCTTTTCTTGATTAAAAAACAAAAAATGAAAGGGATTTTGTTTAAAGTCAGGTACTTGGAGTCTTTCCAGACACAGGATTTAATATATACTTTTAAATAGAATGCATATCAGAAGACAGCTTATTTCTGAGACAGAGTTTTCTTTAGCTCTCCTGTGATCTTTAATTTTAGAAAGCTAATGCTCATGCGGCTGCTCGAATCCGGTAGCTCTTCATCATACTCTGCAGAGGAGGAACTGAGAATTTTGTTCTGATTTTTGCCACTCGCGGGTTTGAGCGACTGGGCAAGGTACTGTGCTCCATGTTGCAGGGGCTTTTACCCATATTATTGCTCTTTGCAGTATAAGGTACAACTGTTTCCCATGGACAAATGAGTGGAGTAGAGGACACAGCTTTCATGTTTTAGACACCTTTCGCAACTCCTACATCAAATCACTGGCACATGAGAAGTGGCATCTGACCCTGCTAATGTCACCTGATTGATCTTGAACCCCATCATCTGTGGAGGAGCCCACCAGGACATAGAGTTTTGGGTTTTTTTAATTTCAAGGGTCAATACATCATGAAAATGTGAGCCCTGCAGGAGTGGGTGGATGTGGCCAAGGAGCACCAGGGAGCAGGAGGAGGGACAAACACTGATTCTTCTGCAGTGAGATGTGTTCTGGGTCATGTGTGGCCACACCTGGGGGCCAAAGCCATGTTGTTGTTACAGAGCTTCTAGGCTTGAGCTGAAGCCCTCATAAATGATTTGCTAATAGCTCAAGAAATAATCCTATGGGAAGGAAAGGGTCTGCCTGGAATTGTGATACTGCTTAACACAGTAAAGTCTGCCCTTCCCATCTGCCCTAGCCTCTCTTGCTGGACAAGGTGGCTTGAATGATTCTGATAGGAGAAATGCTGATGAAAAGGGCTGGACAGAAGTCTCTTTGCCATAGCTTCTGTCTCCTGGCCTGTTATTGATAGTAAAAGCGGGCGTAGCAGCTAACCTGGCATGTGTCCTGTTACCAGAGAGATGCTGTGAGCTCATCTTGTGATGAAAGGTCGTTTTAGGGGATGCTTAGTAAATAGGTGCATCAACAGCGTGGATCTGTCCAGTTTCGATCTTGGACTGCCTGGAAAGATGGCAGCAAAACCTTAAAAATCTCCCTTCAGCAGTTACACAGCAAGAAGCCTGATGGGGTAGTGACACAACTCACATAAGAGATCACAGCCTCACCGTGTCCACTCTGCTCTTAGCTAAGGCTTGTGCCAAATGTCAGAGGATCAGTTCTGGACTCTGGTTTCCTGCCATCCCCCTCAGTGGGATTATAGGGGGTCATCTCAGGGGGTGAGGAGCAGAGATGGCAAAGGGGAGCTGAAAGGAGAGACTGGATGTAGGGCTCCTTCGCAAGCTCACTTAAACATAATTGTTTCTCCAAAATCATCTCCTTGGAGTTGGAAGGAAAAAGCCTGGCTGGTGTGGGGAGCTGGCTCCTTTCCTTCCTTCTCACACTGCATCTGCTGAAACTGGGACAGTCTGTGCAAGCAGGCAGGGGAAGCCCGTATTTGTTCAGCTTTCACTGCGTTAAATTCATTCTCACTTGAAACCCTGTATTAGCGTCTACGTGGGCCAGGCCTCCAGGGGAGGACGGAGCTGGAAGCTCTGGACGTGCCTCGTTAGCGGCACACTGACTGATCGCTGTGGCTGTGCCTCCCTTGGGCCTGTAACGTCCCTCCTCCCTGGGCAGTCCATCATGCCAAACAGCACGAGAAAAGTCAGCGAATAAGTGATCTAACGTGTGTGTGGTGTCAGGCCTAGCCTCAAACCACCTTGCTTGGTCGAGACTTGGTGATGCTGTGAGTCTTCTCTGCAGCGCTGGTGCTGGCTACGTGAGGGTGTTTGCCCTGGCCAAACTGGCCAAGGGCTTTGGGATTTTTTTCTGTCATCCTCTGAAGCGTGAGGCCACCGTGTGGAAGCTGATCACAGGGCCAATGAACCCCTGACCCGGCTCTGGAGCAACCTCCCCTCAGCTGGAGACCTACCTACGGTTACTTGCAGGTGTGGACGTCATAGACACGTGTGCACTCCTGGCAGCTCACGTAGCAGCACCAGTGGAAGATGCAGTGACACTTCTCCTTCCGTTTCTCAGTCCTGGTGTTGTGGCCACGACCGCAGCACAGCAGGTCGCAGCCATCGATCCCGTGGGAGGTGACGTTGCACGTTCTGTCCCTCGTCCCGAAGGAGCCGGTCTCTGGGTTGGGCTCGCAGAAGTTGGGGGAGTTCTCGTAGTAGACCAGATCCCGCTCTGTTGGTGGCTTGAAAAGAGCGTACTTGGCCCTAAGAGTTTCTACCCATCCCCGAGATTCCCGGTGCTTTTCAACAACCATCTCGGAGGCGCTGTCGTATTTATCCTTCAGGTAGTCACCGATTGCCCGGAAGTCTGGCTGGGCCCACCAGCAGGTCTTGACCTCGCAGCTTCCCGAAAGACCGTGACACTTGCACTTGAGGTGCATGTGATCCAGAATGGTCTGTCCGGAGGAGAAAAAGCAGGCAGTCAGCAACAGATTACAACCCCTGTCATTTGCTCGCAAATCCACCCCTTGCCACCTGGATATAGATGTCTGGTCTGAGCCTGGTCTGGAGCGTGTAGGCTAGCTGAAAACTCGCTGGAGCTATGGCATGTGGCAGAAACAACTCTAGCCAGATACGCTGCACTAGAGAGACATCAGGACGTGACTGAGATCCAGGCATGTGCTCTAACCATACTTTTGCAACAGGCTCTCTCTGTGCCCTTTGGCATATCACTTAGGCCAAAATTCTCCTGCCGCTGCCTTCCCTCCCTCCAGAATGCATTGCCTGAAGTGAGACAGCTCTGCGATTGCTTTCCAAACACATCGAGCACTTACAGGTGTCAACTAGAGGGCAGGTGTCCCACAACTCTGGAAGTTAGACCTCAACCCCACCGCTGCCAGTGCAGTAAATAATGTTGAGCACCGTTATTGCAGAGCATGTAAGATGCTTTTCTCAAGACCCTTCTGTTGCAAGTGTCGCGGTCCTTCCTGCCCTGTCGGTGGGAAATCAGAGCCCAGAGTAGTTGAGGGTTAGGTGATTGCTCTGGCCCACCTGGATCCAGGCTGACTCCCCAGGTCACAGCTTTACAAACAACTTTTCATTTTATATCCTGAGTCTGTCAATTTGCACTAGAAAGAAAATGAAATTGTAAATCTGAGGACATTGCATTGTCTTCTGCAGAAATCTCATCCATGTGGAGCAAAATAATCACTGATTACTGTTAAATTATTACCCATATTTTTACAGGAAATCATCAGTCACTGTTAACGCACATTACAGATTCAAGTTTCTGCCCTGCCACTGCTGTCTGTTGTGACTATGGAAAAGTGATACCTACCTGGGTGTTTAGTGTTTGTTTTAAGCACTGTTTGAAAGATCTCACTGTAACATGCTTAAAGTGTTTTTAGCTCGCAAGTGGCCTAGAGCAGGCAGTTGCGTAGTTGCCTGCCTACAGTAAGAATCACTAGCTAGGACAAGATCATAATGTGCAACCAGTGTTCAAGGGCAATAACGCAATGAATAATGCAATGGGTTCGAGTGTGTTGGGTCCTGGACCTGGAGCATGTTCTGGTATTTGGTGTCTTGTGTATGATGCCGACTACTCAGCAGAGCACCTGAGGGCTGCCTGGGCAGAGGGGAGCTGCATGGTCCTGCCCATGCTCCGTCCTATGTCTCTGTGTGATGCCACTTAAACACATAGGGAGAGTTTAGGAAGGAACTGCCTGGGAGGAAAGCCTGGCTCACCATTGACCTGAGGGCTTGAAGTTAGTGTTGGGTTTCTATAAGCTGAGAAAACCTGCGCTGCCTTGAGGGATGTTTGCCCTGGAAGCAAGCTGTGCTTTAGTTGTCCTTCTGCTTGTCTTAACCTGCACCTGTCTTTTTGGAGAGAGATGGAGCAGGAACTTGATGGTGCCCTGGGAAAAATCCCGGAAAGCTCCTGCCTGGGCTTTATCATGGTCCTGTTATATCAGTGTGAGGCTGTTGCTGTAGTAGGAGCCAGACTGGGCCACCCACCCATGTGCAGTGACCAGCGCTGGAGCAGAGGTGTTAGGCTGAGCACTCACCGTCCTGCCGGCCTCGTTGTTGTGCCTGTTCATGGCTGAGCGGGCATCCGGCCGGTTCTCTCGAGCATCCGCGAATTCCCGGGACACCAGCACTCCGAAGTCGGCATCCTCACTGCATCCCCCCCATTTCCAGCCATCTCCTGGAGGCCCTTTGTGGTGGGAATCACAGCCGCAGATCGTGGAGGTGCCCTCGGCGCAGGAGCGGGTTACAGCGAAGGCCACACCTGCTGACGCAATGGCATGGACAAAGGCAGACTCTCGCGTGGCTGGGAATAAAAAGAGTCCAGGGGATTATTTGCTAGGGTAACACTTTTTGTTTTCCTTACCAACCTCCTTCAGTATCATCTAAATTTCATTTTAAAAAAAGTTGTTTGTTCATTTTTCAATTAACATTTTCTGAATCAGATGGTGCTGGCTGGCATCACCCTTCGAAGCATGCAGGCAGGAACAGCGAGTAGGAGAGAAGCATGACTCCAACTCTGCATATTGCAAGCGTAGTATTTGGCCCAAATACAATGGGTACAGTATTTGATCCGGTGCTTGTGCTCATGCTTAAACAAAAAGACAGTGTAAGCTTGAGGGGAGCTTGGAAAAGAGTTACTGGAATAATTCCTGGTCTGGAAACCCAGAGAGGGCAAAGGGACTCAATGTCTGGAATTAGTCCCAGGGGAGATGAAATAACTTCTCTATGTGCTGAAATGGGGAAATGGTTTCAGGTTATACAGAATAGACAATGGCAGAGCAAAGCCTAAGAGCTAGAAATTAAAGTTAAGCATATCTAGACGAGACTACATGTGACTTTACAGCAGTGACTGCTCTTGACCATAAACAATGGTCAAGACAATTGGAGACAATCTGCCCCTATGAAATAATGTTTCAGAGTTAAGCCTTGACTATCTCACCCCAAAAATAGGTTCCTGAAACAGAGTGAGACAGTAGAAGACATCCCTTCTGACCCTTTGGCAGGCAGGGAGAGACTTTCAGAGGTCTCTGCGTTGCTGTGGCAATGACAGCAAAGGCTTATTTCCTTGCTGGTGGAGGGCATACACCCGTGTGCACCGGGATGAGACTGGCTGATAGCTCAGGATGGGATGCTGGCTGAGTCACTTCCGCTTCAGCTTCATGTGTTGGAGGATCTCTCCAGGCTGAAATGTCCCTGCAGACTGATAGCAGAGCTGTTGGGCTGTTCATCTTCATGTACTTGCTCTTTCATCCCTGCATCTAATTAACCCACCTGGCTCTGCAGTGGGCTAAAACCACTCTAGGGTGTGAAGATGACCTTGCAGTTGCTCATCAATTATGGAAAATCCTGGAGGAAATCAAAGCAGATGAGATTCAAATCTCTCCTGTGACTCTGTAACTGTTGGCATGCTCCAGGTGCACAATTTCAATGGATGAATTTTGGCAGGCCCAGTGGAGCAAACCTGAACAAAAAGCTGGAAGCTTTGAATGCTGAAGAAAGAGTTAAATAAATTATCCAGGATGCCTAGGAGGACTGGGAGCTGGGAATGGGAGCAAGTGGGAATCCTCTGTGCTAACTGAGAGGAAATGTTTCAGTAGAACAGATACCTGAGCAGGAGTTGGGAACAAAACAAAGAAAAACTCCACATTAAGATGTGATGGGTTTGCTGAACTGGAGCACCTCTGTCCATCACCTCTTCTACCTGGGACCTTCCCTGGTCAGTGTGCGAGGCCCTGACACAGGAATGACCTGGCTTTTGGACAGCAGCAGCCAAAAGACACGCAAGTATGAGGAAACCATCGGATGAAGATGTTTGCATTGACAGGCCATCGCAGCCAGCTGGCTCTGAACAGGACAGCAAGGCCAAGCAGGACGGGTGGGAAACCAGACTAAAACTGCCTGCTCTGTGCCTGGAGCCTCTGAACTCGTCTCATCTGCCTGGGGGCAATGAGGAGCTGCTGCTCTTCACTGTGTGCTGAAACCCCTCCAACAGCCCTGCACACTGCAGTAGCATCTGCCTGAGGCCCTTCCTTGCTCAGCGATGGCTGCTGTAAGCACAAGGAACCTCTTATTCAGGGTGGGTTGTTCTGGGTAGAAATGACCAAGGACCAATGTTGAAGTGCACCCCTGGGCCCCAAGAGCAGGAGACACCAGAGATGGCATGGGTAGCAGTTCTGAATAATATACCCAAAGCAGCGGCTGGGATGAAGCCATTTGGACAGACTTTCTTGACCTGCTGCTACTGGACAAAACTTATGAGTTGTTAGAAGCACTAACAAACAATACCGTAAGGGAATACACCTCTATCGAGGCTCTCTTTGGCAGTTCCTGATCCAAACTGCAGATCCCATAAGTAAGGGAGCATTTTTTGACACCAGAAATGGAGACTCTTTCAGCAATTTGGTGTTACTTGGTCCCTCAGGACTTCAGGAGAAGTAAATGCGAGATTTACTTCCCTATGTCCCTTGTGCAATATGCTGCAGGGAGGCAGAGGTGAATAGGTAGTCTAAAGAAAAAATGCAGAGAACTGGGAGAGGCTACCAAAAATCACAGCAGACCTAAACCTAGTGTTAGAGTGTGCAGAGGGGGATGGCCTGGTCCAATTAATATGGTTGGATTTTCCTTCTAGTAGGTCTCTGAGTTTAATATCACATCTTTGGAAGTCTTGTACTCAAATTATCCGTAGATGGATAATAAGCTATCAAACCGAAAAGACATTTCCTGCCTTATGTATCTGGGTATGCTAATTCTTCAAGAGGCCGTTGTAGAAGTTGGGAGATGGACTAGAGAAGCCACAACTTTGAATTGAGCTAGTCTTTGCCCTGGTGCCCAATGGCTCTTCCACCTCTTCAAATGTGGGAAAATGTCTAACTCCTCTGAATTTTCAACCCACATTAAAGCCCAGCCAATGTATATCCTTTGTTCCTCCCATGAGTTTGGTTGCTAGCTTCAAGGGTCCTTTTATGGCCTGTGTTTTTACTTCAGTGTATTAACAGAGAAAAAAGCCTTCATTTTACTATGTTCAGTGAGCAATATTCAGTAAGTCTTTCCATAAAATGTTTTCTGTTTCACTCATTAGCCTGGCTGCCCATCTCTGCATCTGTTCCTGAGTTTGATTCCTCTGTCTGGAAGTGGTGAGGAGAAGTAAATGGTCCATTCCCGCTGAGGACTTACTGGGGCTGATGGAAAGCAAGTCCTACACAGGCTCAGAATGGGTCAGGGATTTCTCCTCCTTTAGGACACAGACCTTCAGGGTCTTAGTGTATTTTCCTGCTCAGCACAGCGACATGAAGTTGCTTTGGTCCCTGGATTTGGAGTCCAGGTTCTTGGAGTAATCACCTGGCTGTTCAGCTAAAGAGCTCTGCTCAGGATGTTTTTAAAGCTTTATTGGGATTTTTTTTTAAAGCAGACAGTGTTGTCCTCATGCTGCTCACTTTGAAATCAATGCGAGTTTGACCACTGACTGCAGAACAGCTATATTAAATACAAGCTTTCCGAAGCACAGCCAAAGTAATATCTCAGTCTCACTTTTCTATTTGGGAACAACTTTCAGTCGTGCTGGTTCAAAGCCTCTCTGTTTGAACCATACTTCCTGGTATGCCACAGTCTAAATAGGTACAGGACCATGGCAAATATCATTGGAGTGGTTTAACCCCATGTGGCATCTCATAAAGAGACCTTATCTCCATGTGACGTGATTGTCTCAAAATGTTCTTGACAGGGATAGGTCAGGGGACCTGTCTTCCTCTGGGTGCTGGAACAGTCCAAGGTACAACAGAGCTGTTCTCAGTGGTCTTTCTCTCTGCCTGCATGCTCTGCACGTGGCCTCTGTCTCTGTCCTTGCTCTCTGCCGATTTACATGACTGACTAAGCTCCTTTTCAAAACTTCCTTTAATCTCTTTAAAAGTCCTTTTCTCCTCTGTGAACTCACACTTTCATCTTCTTGGTCTCAAATGCAGCTTCCAGCCTTATCCTCTGCAATGTGTGGAGTGGGAAAGGGAAGAAGCAAGGATGCTCTTGCCTCTGAACACCTCTAAGACTGTTCCTAGACTATACAGGCTGAGTGAAGAAACTTTAGGAGAGATGCTGGCTCAAATGTACCAAGGCCTGAAAAACAAACCTTACAATGAGAGCCTTAAGGAACATAGTGGACAGAAGTCAGAAAAGAGAGGTATGAGACGCTCTGCTTCTCGTGTACCTATTCTCATACATGGAAAAGAAAGCTGACACAGGGAGGGGGAAGGCCAACTTAGACAAATGTAGATGTTGCTCATTTGGGGGAAACTAAACTTTGGGAGAAGCTGAGCGTGATGTTGGATTCATCAGTGCTTAGATTCTCTAAAGTCAGACTAGATGATGTTGGAGTCAATCCCAACTCACTGCCCCAATGTGCAGGAGAACAGGCATGCGTTGAAGGCAGATTGTCAGGGTCTGTGGTGTATGGGGTACTATTGCTGGTGGATGGTGTCTTTGGTGCACTGCAGGAGGTGTTTCCAGGGGCCTTGTGGGTGTAGCTTGCCTGAATGATCAGGGCAGCCATCAGTAGATGTGGGATGGAGCAAGAATTTTCCCCTATGTCAGAGCAGCAATGATCCTAGAGACTGTCCCTTTCTTCCAGAGCAGGAGCTGTGAGTCATCTTCTCAGCTCCTTGGTGCATCTCCTGTCTCATCTTGTGCCCTAGGGAGGTCTTGGCTGCTCCAGGTGTCTCTCTTTGGCCTGTATTTTTCTCTGCTGGGGTAAGATCTAGCTCCCTGTGTCCAAAAATTAGACATCTCAATCTGAGCTAATTTCACCCATCACAGGCAAAAGAAACAAGCAACTTACGTGTGTGTGCTAGCCACGAGAAGCCTCTCATGTAGGATGAGGAACGGAGATCTAGATGCCTAACAATCCTAAATCAGGGCTGCTCAATGCTGTCTTTGCAGGTGGGATTACTCAGCATTTTCACTTTCTTTTAATTCAAACTCTTGTTTCCTTTCCCCTCCTGCCTCCAATATTCCAGGAGAGATCCAGCCTCTATCTAGCAATGTAAAGCTTCTTTCTCTTAGTTGTCTTCCATCAACCAGTTATAAGGGGACCACTGGGGGCTATAGGCCACAGGTTGAAAATCACTGCTCTAACTCAAGTTTTCCAGCCTGACAAAGGCTATTTGGGTGGCCTATGATATAAAGCAGAGCAGATTAGATGAGCTAGTGAGCCCCTCTGGCCTCAAACCAGGACAAGTCAGGGGCAGAGGGGGAGGACGCAAACAACTCCTTGCTGGCGTGCCTTTGCTTTCCATCCTTAGGGGGAAAAAATACCTGTGAGGCACACGCCGTCTTTGAAAATCACACTCGAAAGAGTCCAGTGCCCTCCGACGCTGGCACACACGGCTGCTCTGAAGGTGGCTGTCTCAGCACTGGCAGCTCGGGCCTTCCTGGCCATATAGATGGTCCCTGAGAGCCGAGCCGGCGCTAGAGCTGCCACGGCCGGACCACACTCCCTCGGTGCCTTGCGCGCCGGGGCTGTTGGCCTCTTCCAGCTGCCTCCCGAACACCCGGTTCGACAGGAGCCGGACACCGATTCTGCCAGCTGAGTTTTACGAGCGGTGTCAGTGTGCGGGGGGGAGCTGCAAGAGGGAGCTGCAAACACAAATGAGTCGCCTTGAAATTCTCCACTGGGTCTGGGCAAGGAGTCGGGAGAATTTCCCAGAGATGAAATGAGGGAGCAGAGTTCCCAGAACCAGGGGAGGGGCTCGCGAGGGAGGATTAGAGCGATCTTGACAGTGCACCACTGCGACTGTCTCCCAGCCAGGCCCGTTACCTGCTGGGACACTCAATTTGCCATTGTTCCCGCGGTGTCACACTGTATTACCAGCATAATGCAGAATGTTTCCGCCGGCCAGCGTACCCACGGCACAGAGCACTGGCATTCCCCAGGAGCACCTCGTAGCAACGGGGCAATGTTCCCCTGTCCTGCCGTCACCCTCCAATCCCGCCAGCCGGGCTGGGAAATCCCTATTGATGGCTCTCCCCAGCCCCCCGCCACCGGATCAGAATGGCTAAAGGGCGTGTGAATGGTGCAGCAATTTGAAACGACTGCAGTGCTGGGATGGTATCGCTCGCCCTGCCTCACAGTAGGGGAGGAAGCTTAGCTCTTTCTCATCAGTATAAGCTTATTTTTCTCTCTCCCTCTCTCTTTTCCCTCCCCCTCCCTTTAAGCTGTTGAGTTTATATCAAGACGGCCCCTGATCCCACACACCCCTGTTTAGATGCAAATGACTGCAAGTGTCATGGCTGAGAAAAGCCATGGGTTATCTTGGTGCGGTCTGCCTTTTCACAGCTCGTGTCAAGGGCTTAGCCAAACACACAAGGACCCCAAAGGCAGCCCGGGCCCAGCTGCCTTTTCTGCACCTGGCCCCACTGCTGTCACGCTCGTAGCAGCCGAGCACGGGGAGCTGCAGCCCCGGCTGCTGCCACCAGCAAGAGGCTCGAGCCTGCCCGGGGTTGAGGAGGACCTGTCTGGAGAACCGGTGGCATCTGCCTGGAGGGGGAGAGAGAGCAAAGGCCAGCTTCTTTGCAAGAAGGGAGTGAGAGGAGCCGTTCCCTCGTTGATCTACATGTGGGGAAACTCATGAGCTCTGTAAGGCTCCTGCCAGATTCAGTCCTGCAGATCCAGTCCTGCCTGCTTCTCAGAGACCTCCTCTCCATCGCAGGTGTCAGTCTCCTTTCTTAATGTCTCTGGTATATTCCTGCTCCTTACACTCATGACTGGCTCTTTTTGGGTCCTGAAGTTTGGACAAAGTCCCGTATTTCATCACTAACACAAAGAATGAGAATCGCTCGGACTGTCCCAGAGCAGCATTAAGTCATGTGGTCATTGGCTCAACATTGGCTTTGGTGTAGGACTTGGCTGGAAGAAACGTTGTCTTTTAATAAACCCTGACCTTATTTTAAAAAGAAAAGAGAGAGAGAAGCAAGAGAGAGGAAAGCAGGTTTTTCCTCCCTCCTTGTCCTAAAGCTGCCCCAGACTGCACACCTGCAGTGTAAATCATGTTGGAGAATCTGCTTGTAAAAACATGATCTTACCCCAGATTGTGGATTTCTTTTTGGTTGTAGCCCATGTTAGAGTGAAAAAATGATATGCAAAAGTAAAACTTGTAGGAAGATAAACAGTGGCCCTAGGAAATCAAAGGCTCACCAGCTATGTCTGCCACAGATTTTAGGGCAAAACCCCTCTGAGTTTGAATTTTGGGTAGGGCAGTGGCATACAGGAGGGAATCAGGTCTTTCTAGGCAGAGCCCTTAGCAAAGGTCTGCGTTCAGCAGCTCATAAACAGGAACACTCCAGCCCCCAGGGGTTTCGCTGTCCTGCAACACTGGTGAATTTGAAGTCACGTAAGAGACTGAGAAAGGAGAGATTAGAGTCATACATACAGTGAAACTGGAAAGAGAAGTGAGCTCTCTGCAGGATGGAGATGTGATGGCAGATTATGGAAAGACCTGAGGGGCAGGAATCTCTTAAACTATACGAAGGAGAGATCCCCTGTGATCCCACACTGACACCAGCGCTCAAAGCTGGGACAAGGTGCCCAGAGGGAGGCAAAGCTGAGAGCCACCAAGACATGGCTTGAACACTTGACCTGTGAGAAGGGATCTGCACAGCCAGACTTCAGCTGACTGCTCATTTTACCACACTACCTTGCTTTTTATATTAAATTCTGCTTAACTGGCAGCAACTGTGATTAATACTTTTATAGCACCTTTAAGATGAAATTATCCTCAATTTCTTTGCAAGATGTAATAGAAATGATTTTAGTGCTGCTGTAGTGAGAAGTATATCTTTGAAGTTTTTTTCTGAAACAGCTTGAATGTAACTAAAAGGGTAGTAGATGTGAGTAACCTAAATGTTACTCTTTGATACTTAGAGGTTATTTTATCCAAATATTTATCATAGCTTAAATACCGACTATACTGGGCTTAGTATTTAAGGTCTATTTGCCTAGTGCATAGTACCAACCGCAACAGTGATTGTGATCTTAGTTTGAGTTCTACCACTCATTAGCTATTAGTTGGCTGAGTTGCATCCCTTTGTGTGTCCTGGCCATGACTGTGGTTGCCTGGAAGCCAACAAGAAGCAAACACAGCAATAATTGCCACAAACACTTACAGGTGCTCAGGGCCCAGCCAGAGGTAAACCATGCAGCTGGGGAAGATCATGGACATCGGTTCCAGCTTCTAGGATCAAAACTCCTGATTTTTGCTATTGTCGTAGCTAGGGAAGATGAACTATGGATTGGGAGAAGATGATCCTATGTAAGCAACAGAAGTGTCCAGCAACCCCATCCACAGCTACCTCCAATCCCTCTTGGGAAGGACAAGCAGTGTTGTTCCCCAGATTCATCATAGCTAATGTGATATAACGTGGTAGGAGAATAACCTTTTTATTGCCAGCATGAACTCTTCCTTCAGCTGAGAAAACAGACTTGGCTGAAAAGGGTATGTTTTCCTCTGCACCTGCTGATGCTGTAAACCTTGGGAATAGCCAAGCATTTCCTAGTGTTACTCATTGCTGCAGAGACGAGATAAGTCCAATCCCTTCTCTGCTTACTAATTTTCAAGACAGCAGGGAAAGATATTAGCAATATTTGAAAATGTAAATAATAATTAGAATCAAACGGTTGGACTTTGAAGAAGTATCGTCATTTGTAGATGATACTGTGTATTTTACCTATTCAACATATGTTAGTTAGTTAGACATGAGAACAAGTATTTGTTTCAAGCTAATTGCCTGGCAATATGGTCCAGTAGACTATTGATACGGCATTGTCAAGGAAGCACTGTAACAGAAGTGCTCAATAATTTTTCTCCATCTGTCAGAAGAATTTCAGAGCTATGGATGATATTTTAATTTGTCAGCTTGGAGTGCATAGAAATGTTGAGGCATGTCTGCATGTGAGGTTTTGCTCTACTCCCTCCAGCTGAAAGAATCTTAAAATATTCTTCATAAATTCAGAGTTCAGTTTGCTCATTAAGGAAGAATGGTTCAAATCCAATTTTTAAGCCCTTTAATGCTGACAGAAATGGCGTTGAGAGATTTTGAGTGCCTGAATGCTATAATAGGTCTTCCCTAACGAACACACTTAAAAGTTTTTCATGACAGTTTTTATGAGAATTAAAACTTTCTGATCATGTAAGTGCTGAAGTTTATGACCTGTGTTTATTAGGCAGCAAGCTGCAGTGTGACAAGATGTGGTGACAAATTATTTGGTTGTAAATATAACAGTTATCGAGAAATACACCCTGGCAAAGCAGAAGGAAGTTGAATCTCGACATACCTAATGTGACTTTACAATCCTGATTTCAGCAATGAATCTCCCTTTAACCCAAGTCAGTCACTTTCCCTGAAAGACGCTGTTGATGTCTCTGGAAACTGTACCACCATTGGAAGGTTGAAAATTGAAAAAATATCACAGACTGTTTATATGCAGCGTACTGTAGTTTTGCAAGAAAGACTCATCAGGAGATATGCACATTCCAGGACACTATTATGAAATAGTCTAATGTTCTAGCTTTCAACCCCAATTTCTTAAAAGACCATACCATTGTTCCCATTTCCAAAGCAGCAGCAATGGCAAGAATAATTTCTTTGGAAAAAACAGACCTTATTGGACTGCAGAGACTCAGAGAGTATCGACACCAATGAAATAGAGCTTCAAAATTGGTTCTGGTTGTATTTATGAAGCTGTGAAAGCAAGGTATTATCTGCAGATGTCACTTGTGCTAAGCTGGGTATGGAGTCAGTGAAAGGCATGAGATGGAAATTCTGGCTTTCATCAGTCCCCTCCTTCATCTGAGCAACTGCCTTCAGCAAAGCATTTCTGCTTTGATCCTAACAGACAGATTCATGGCGCTGGCAGAGTCACGTGAATGTGCAGCCCATCCTGTTCTCCCTGAAAACAGGAAAGCTGGAAGGGATAAGAGGTCCTCAAACCTGTGGTTGTGGCACAGACAACACTGGTGTGTTCAGTGCCAGACTGTGCACAGGAGAAGCTTTGTGGGTGGCATGGTCTGCAGGCTCTTGGGGAAGGGAAGACAATGCCCTGTACCAGCTGCTGCTATGAGCGTGCTGTGCTTCTCTTCTACCCAGAGGAGCTCAAGGCACCAAATCTCCAGGGAAGATTCCTTCAAGTGGAGCAAAGCTGCAGCTGTGAGTCATCCCTGGATGCTTCCACACATCAGTGAGAGCCATGGGCTGGGATGGAGGGGTAGGGGAGTTTTTATCTGCCATATGATTTAACTTCATGTGAATAACTTTTAATCTAAGGTCTTGGCTTACTAACTGACCTTCTGTGAGATGTGGGGTAGGTTATCTGCCACCAAGGTCCTCCAGCGTCTTCCTTGCAGCCTATATTCAGCTGCCAGCTAATGTTATAGGTGCCCAACTGTCTTGGGGCCCAACATCTCGCTTTTCTCAGTGTAATGCCCAAGCTGTGACCTTGCTGGGATTCCCAGCATTTTCTCACCTCATCAGTGTGCTTCCAGTGTGCCTGATCCTTACCAGTGGATCTAGAAAGGTGGCCTTTCAGGAGGAGGTGATGGAGGGGAGCAAGCCCATGTTTTTGGGGAGAAGAGAGGGAAAATGTGTTTACTTCCACAGCTTCTATTTCAATCCCTGATCATTTTGGACACATCTGGGAAAAGGTATGTTGAAATCCAGACTAAGCCTGGTCAGGACCATAGACTTCAATGACGTTTTTTTCAGTGCCAGGGGAAAACCCTGATCCCTGGGCTATAGGGGCAGGCAGTGCTGCATGCCTTTTGCAGCATGGCAGATGTGCTGCAAAGGGCCTGCCTTGACCCTAAGGCAGGGCTTAGAAGACTCCTCAGAGTAGACAGACTCTCCTTCTGCCTTGGACTTGAGTACCATGCAGCTCTTGGGCCAGTTGTTGGCCACAACCCCTCTCCTTGGCTTTTTTCCTGGGTCTGCTTGACCCCACTGTGAGGTGTGCTGCATGGGCAGGGAGATTGGAGCCTGCAATTCCAGGATGTGTGAGCATCCACGGGGCTAGATCTTGCCCTTCCTGTACTTGGTCTCACCTGGTCCTACTGAGAGCTCCCGGGAAGGGAATAGACTCTTGTCTTGTTACGCCACTCAATGCGACACATCGTAGTAAGATGTTGGGGGGGGGGGTGGCCAGAAGCCAAGTGGAGACATGCTTGCCCTGACAACACTGTCCCCCCCACCAGCCAACCACACTTTGCTGTTTACCTTTGTCTAGGACTGGCCCAAAGATGGCTAGGCTGTCATCAATGGTGGTGCAGTTCCATCGGCGGCCCCGGAACTGGTGCTGGCACTCCTGGATGCCCAGCTTCACCCCCTCAGCCACGCTGGGCATGATTTCAATGTAGTTCCGGCAGAAGCGGAGCTGCTTGGGGACAAGGCCAGGGATGGAGCCGCAGAGGATGGGCTGGGACCCCAGGGAGCTGTACTGCTGGCCTAACGCAAGGGACCTGCAAAGGAGAAAAAAAACATCTGAAGGGTGGTTGGGAAACCAGCTGGCACCATCCTTCTCGCTCCAGCAAAATTTCCCAGAGGAATTTGATGAGTCAAGAGTTTAAGATAGTTCAGTGAGAGAGAGTACAGAAAAGGAGGGATTTGATAAGAAAACAGGGGACTTTCTACTAAATAGCACTGAAATGAAAAGGGCTTTCTCACCTGGAGATACCCTGGGCTGCAAAGATGCATGTGTTAACTCATCCTCCTTTGTGGGCACAGACAGAGGGATTCAGCTACCTGAATGGAGGCACCTAGAGCTACTTGAAGTACTCTGGAACATCTGGGACATCCCCATGGGGCTGGCAGGTCTGACAAAGGACCTATAGGGAGCTCTATCCTTGGAAGCAAGAGCTGGTGGCTGGGAGAATATCATGGGGTGTCTCAGGGGTCAGCAGACTTCGATGTGAGGCCTCCTGAATTGCAGCCAGAGTGGGGTGTCCTGCACCATATCACGTTCAGCAGCAGTGGGATTGTTGTTTACTGGGGAAGGTCTGGGCTCGGATCAGGCATGTCAATGCCATACAGCCAAGGCTGCCTTGACACCTGTGCAGATAGTGCCCATCAGAGGCTGAACCACCACAGGATCCACCTGATGACAAGTGGTCCCTAGGCACAGCTGTGAGCCAGGCAGGCAGCTGCAGAGAATTTGCAGATAACTCCAGGGCTGGGCCCAGATGGGCCATGGGAGCTAGAGCAGCTATTTGCACAGACTCAAGCATTTCCTGGTACCCAGCTCAAATACTGAAATATCTCACTAGAGCAGCACTGCTCTAGAGGTCTCTCAGCCAGTCCTCAGGGTCATTACTCCAGACGTTTCACACAGACACAGAAAATGAGGATCTGTGCCCCAACCAGCTGACGATCTGCTCTGCAGTTTGATTTCCTCACCCATGTTTCCTCCTGCTTGAAGGATACCTGGCCTTGGATACACCACCTAGAAACAGGAGGATCTCCATCTAAACTCACTGTAGGCTCAGCATGGATGGTAGTGAAGCTTGTTTGTTGGGGACAGAATTTGACACTAAAAGCAGCCCTGGGAGATCTGGTGCCTGGAGTCTCAGGCAGGATGCTAAGTTGACACCAACAGTTGGTTGAATTAATTGCATCCTAATTGTTGTAGGATATACGGGGAATCCCAGGGGACCAGCTCAGGAGACATGCCTCCACTGAAGACTGACTAAGATGAGCTGAGTCCCTCCCTGGCTGTGAAGTGCGTGCCTCCAGTCCCTGCCCTTATGCTGTCTTATGCCACAACTCCGTGCTCAGCCATCTTTCAGCCCTGTTTCTTCCGCATCTCTGTGCCCATCTACCCAGCAGTGTGGCAGTCCTGCAGCTACTGCTGCCCCAGCACTGTAGGACTTTAGCACAAGACACAATGTTTTGACTCTGTCTCTAGCACCCTCGGATAGGACACACAACAGTGGCAGCCAGACAAGGATGGGAGGCAACACAGCCTAATGGGCAAAGTGCTGGGACTGGTTCCCAGAGCTGCTTTGTGCTTCCAGTTCCCACTGAGAGAAATCTGATGGAGGAAGATCAGCACTGCTGGGAAGAAAGGACACCTCCAAGACACAGTTGCAAACACCTTAGCCTTGTTCTCCATCCAGCAGGGCCAAAAAGGCCTTGAAGGATGGGAATGGGCAGGAGAGAGCACTACCTTTCCCTAGACATCCATTCACACAACATTCAGTCTCAAGAGAGTGACATGCTCCGACATGCTTGCTCCTGCCTTGGTTTGCACAGCAGTGGAAGTGAAGGTCATATTCAATGCCAGTGTTAACTGCTCTGCCTGCAGTAGCAGCTTCTCGCAGTAATGGTAGTGCAGGGTTGGCCTGGTGTGCTTGCTGTGAGCGCCACAGCATGTCGCTCATGCAGGTTGATTGTGCTGTAGCTCACTGGTGTAAAACCTGTCCTAAGGCCTAAGATGGATGAGCAGTTGAGCCCCTCAGGGAGCCCCCAAAAAAGAGTAATGATCTCAAAGGAGTAAGAGCTGGGACTCCTTATGGTCTCCTGGCGAACTCCTGAAGGGGATCACCTGCCTTTGAGACAAAGACTTTGTCAAATCCCTTCTTTAAGGTCCTCTGAGTTATGTCACAACAGACTTCCCTGCACAGAAAGCCAGACTGGAGATGTGAAGTCAGTGTTAGTATGTCTGTTTTGAGGTGGGAGCTGAGATCTGTTGCATGGGAGAGGGCCTTGGGAAGGACAAAGACTGCTCTCAATTGCATATGGTCTCTCACCCAGCTCATGAAGTTGCTTATGCACATACATGCTATGAAGTAATCTCACTTGTCTTTTTTTCCTCTCTCTGGCAGAACTGGCTTGGAATGAGTCATTTGCTTTTGTTCAGCTTTCTCAGCTATCTCCTTTCTTCCTCTTTTGGATGGTCTCCATCATTCTGGAGTCTCTGTCCTTTATTTTCCTTGCTGATGGTTATTGAAAGCACCTTCTATTCAGTTGAGTCTGCTGTTCCTTCTCAGAGAGATATCAAAAACCTCTAATTCCTCTTGGTCCATCATCCCTATCTATCCACAAGACCTGGGAAAGCACATGTGTCAGGACACTGTGGCTAAAGTACTGCTGCTCTGCTCTGACCTCCTGGGTCCCATGGACTGATGATTCTCTATGTAGGGTCTGGTATGTGAAGATGAAACAAAACCTATCTGAAATCCAAATCTGAGATTCGAAGGGCACATCCTGGCTCTGTGTGGCTATAACACAGAAGTGGCAAGAACTCATGGAGAGAAAGCAAATACATTTGGAGATTAAGAAGTATCACAGGAGGAATTTGGGATAGATAGCAGAAATGGACAATTCTTAAAGCGCAAAACTCAACATAAAGGCTGGCAACTGCATGACCTCCAGAACCCACACTTTCTTTCAATGCTGGGCATCCTTCCTTGCTGTCTGACCTTGTCCTGTCAGCCTTCCTGCTCCTGGCCCATGTTCCTCCAGTTCCCATCATGTCAAAGGGAAATAGCTGTTTTGCAGCCCTGCTCCACTGCCCCCAGCTTCCCCTGCAGGAGCTGACAGATGCATTTTCCTAGCATCAGCTCATGACCCAGATATTTTGTGTGCTCTATTGCAAGAGCCATAAAAGCCAGACAGCTCTGCCTGGATGGGATACTCCCTTTCATCTCTGTGTGTACAAGTGTGAGCAGACAGATGTGCACATAAAGGTAGGCTTTTGTGTGTGTGTATGAGTGCAGTGCATAACACAGGGAGCATGAGTGCACATGGCAAATGCACGGGAAATCCCTTTTCTTTTTTTCCGCTTAATCCCCTAAATCTCTCAGGAGTCCCGACACTGTCTGTCAGGCCAGTAACTCCTTTTGTTCCCATCCAATAGCACTAGTCATAGCTGAGCTGTGGATCCAGCAGTCTCCAGTTGACCTTCTACGGATCACATCGATCTGGGACGAGCTTTCAAAGCTCTGGGAGGAGACTGTCTTGTGCAAATGCTCCTTCTCCAATTTCAGTTAGGTGCATCCTCTCTGGGGCTGGCTGGGGAAGAAGCAGGGCTTGTGAATCTGCAGGCAAATGCCTGGTCTCCACATGGGCACTCCTACTAGGATACCTGACCTGGAGTAGATGTAGGCATTTTGGGATGTGCTCCACCACCGTGTCCTCCTTACCTTACTGCAGTGTCCTTGGAGAGGTAACTCATGTCTTTGCACTGCCTCAGTGTGTAAGATGTTGTGCCCACCTTTTCGCTCACATGCATCCCACCTGTAGAGATGGCCTGCAAACCCATCTTTTTCTACTTGGGCCACTGGTAGGAAAGACACTTGGTATCAAGAGAAGTTTGAGCTAGTACCATTTGAAAGTAGCAAGATTTGACCTGATCAGAACTATGCCAAAATGTATAAAAAGGAAGTTTTATGATGAAAGGTTTGCTGCTGGCAAGAGCTGTTGGGATATGAACCTTTCTTTGCAAGAGACTGGAGGTGGCATTGCTTGGAGTACTTTGGACTGGGCTGGACAATGCACCATGGGCTGTCCATCAGAGCTGAGTTTTCCAGGCCAGAGTTCCGGGACCCCAGCTGTTTTTCCTTTCTTGGTGTTGGAAAATACTGATGTTTGAGCAGTGAGTGCATTACAACCCCTAGGAAGCTCCAAAATTGGGCATCATCTCTGCTTGCTGTGAGTGTCTGAGGTCATTGCTGCAGCCTTTAACTTGAAATGCAGGGGGAAAACTTCCTGGATGTGCTGCTGAAGGAGTGTTTTCTAGCCCTAAACTCAGCTGAAAGTGGATGAATTAGTACAGCAATTTTTCCTTTCTTCCACCATATCTTGAACTGCACCAGTCCTGTGGCCAGTTGGGTAGGGCAGTTTGGGTGGTAGAGGTGCATGTCTCCAAGGGTGAGTCTTGTCCCATGGAGCTTTAAACATTCCTCACATTGCAACTTTTCCTTGCTTCCTCCAAGAAATCTGCAATGTAAAGGGCAAATGTAGGCATGCTACCTGTGGATCCTGTACCCCACTGTGCTGTTTCCCTTGGATAACTCAAAAGAAAAAGCTTATATTTTCATCTTGGGAACCCCCCAACTCAACTGTTGTAGGGCTCAGCTCAATATAAACTCCTTGCAGAAATACACGGCTGTGAACATTGCACAAATGCTGCTGCTGGTGGTGATGAGATTAGACTCCAGTGACGAAGGGAGTCACAGCAATTGCCATATAGGCTAGTAAGTGCAATGTTCTCAGAGACACAGATTTCTGATTCTGTCCCGCCCTGAAGCTTGAGTAGATGCATGCAACGAGTCAGCTCAGTTCAGTGCTCTGCTGTGCGAGTGCTGGAGGCCATGGCATGGCTGCCTTCTCCCTCTGTTTCACCGTCAGTGAAACAACAACCGCTTTTCCTAAATGCTTGGAGAGACATGGCTGGAAACACTGTGAGGGCACCAAGGAATCTGTAGAAATGAGGCTCTTTTCAACCACTGCAGTTCTTCCCACAGTAACTCAAATCACTGCGGCATAATGTTATAGGGCAAAAGTCAGTTCTGCTTGTGCCTGCTGAGGTCTTTTCATTGCCCCATATTGATCCCTGCGCTATTTATAATGCATTGGGAAAACTATGAATCGGTAGCACAAAAAGCAGGTCACAGTTCAGATTTCATTTGCCACCAGCTGTATTGGAGAAAACCCTTCTCTGCCTGAAGAATTTTTTGTTGTTCTATTTTTAGATATATTTGGCATTTTCCAGTTCTGGGCCACATTCTGCTTAAAACAGACAATTGCATAGGCTGGCATGCCACTGTTTTACAGTGCTCAATGGCCCAGGGTTGATACACTGAAATGCACATTGGGAAGCAGCCATTTTTATACTGGCTTTTTCTCTGTATTTAGAATTGAGCGCTTCCTACCTCCTATGAAAGAAGGACTTTATCTCATCCTGGCATCATCACCATCACTTACTTGCTTTTCAGGTAAGAAAAGGCTATACAAAATCATTGCTAGCAGAGTTGCATTTCAAGCACAGGTCTTCTAGATGGAGAACTAAACCCTGCTGGTTTTGTTATGGTACTTTTTGGACTGTCTGGCTAGTTCAGCCTGGTGCCAATGTTCAAAGTGCTTTTTCAAGTAGCAGGTGTTCATTCTAAGATCAGAGATCATGAATGTTACCCCAGCAGATAACTTTGACAGAGGTGTCCTTGTTTGTAGACAAGTGCCTCCAGCTGCTAACTCTGTTCTGCTGCCTGACCTTAGAGAGGATATTATATCTGGTATAATATTCATATTTTTTAATTCTTGTAATTTGCTGACTGCAGTCCTTTGTGAATAGGGTAAGACACAAATTCTTGGGTTTGTCTGAAGATCAAGAGCAACATAAGGATATTTTTGCAAGTAAAAGCATGCAATATATATGCACATATGAGCTTGAGATATGACAGGTCTTGACTGAATATGCAGATTGGACAAGAAGACAGTTTACTAGGGAATGGGATGCTATTAATGAATCCCATGTCTTTGCTCGTAAATCCCTCATTACTTAATCCCTACCGAGCATGTCTTAAGTTTTGAACTTTTTCCCATAGAATAGGCATTTGTGTTCCTGATATGAGATGTCACTGTCACTGCAGGCTCTCCACCAGACTGCAGTCAGTGGTGGGCTCTAGGAAACAGATGGGAAATTCATTAAAAAAAAGAGATTGAACTGCCTGAGCAAGCATTAGAGGCTGATCCCTCAGACCAGAATGAGTCCCATTGGCACGAGACCTGATGTAGTTCTACAGACAGATCTACTCTACTCTAGTAGAGTGCAGTTCTGCTGCACTACTGCCCTGGAAATACACTGTGGATTTTACACACCAGTGTGGTGTGAACTCTTGAACAAGAGAGTTTTTTTTCAAATTGTTGTGTTTGCAAATTACCTGAGTAAATCGTTCGTGTGAACTGCTGCACGATCTGCACAAAATTCAGCAACCTGCAAGGCCAGATTCTCTCCAGTTAAGACTCTGTCTTAATTTAGTCAGACCTGAGGGTCAGGAACCTTTCTAAAACCTTCACAAATGCAAAAATTCATCTAGGAATCACTCCCAAACCTGTGGCTTCTTAGAAATAGGCTAAGTATTCCTCTGGGAGCTATCCTAAAGGGACATTTCAGGGCATTTCAGTTCCTCTAAGTTCTGTGTGATTTTTATTTATCATCCATGAAAACATAGTGGTACTTTCCTCTGGGAGTTTGTTATCTCCAGCTGCAGAGTCCGCCTCCAGCAATCTCTTCTAGAAGGACTTAATCCTTCCTCCAAAGAAGAGGGCACTGCAGGACAGAGAGAGATTTCCCCGACGGGAAGCACCCCATCGGAGGCTCTTGCAAAGGAGGCTCCTACAAGGGGTGGTTGCCCCCTGTGTTGTTCAGAGGCATGTTACATAGCACCAACTGGTAAGAAATTGGAGAACCACAGATTCTAATTTTAAAAGATACCTGTGACCTCTAGTTAAACCCACCTGCCCCATTCAGAGGCAGAGAAATGCTGAATATTATTTCCAGACCAAGACGAGGAGAAGGCACTTAATGATATGATTCTCTCATCAGCATATGAGGTTTGATCAGCATGATCCCTATATGAGCTGAAGAAAGCGGTCTCACTGACAGATATACCTTTATTTTAAGATATCAGACAGATGATTTCTTAGTTGTTACAGAAATGTTAAAAAGAAAGCCACTTAAGGTTTGAGGAATTAGAAGGAAGGGCTTGTGTTATTTTCTTTTAGCCTCAAATCAATACTAGAAGTTATTGAAATGTCATACGCTGAACCCACGCTAAGTCGAATGAAAAGACCCACATTTGTGCGCAGTGAAAATTGTTCTTTGTAGCCCAGAAAACAGATTTTTTTTCATGATGAGTGGATACTAAATGGTCTCATTATTCTGGAGTGGTAAACTCTTTTCCCTATGACCTTTCACTCCTATGTACTGCAGGTAAAAAGGTAGCAAAGCTCAAAAAAGCCATTGTTATGGATGGTGATGCACCACCAGAGTAATTCCTTACAGTGGGCACTAGTTTAGAGGCCTCTCGAAATGGGGCAAAGCATGACTGCTGCACTAATGGATGAATTGCTCGTGCTCTGGCTGCTCTCCATGAATCTTAGAGCATGCAACAAGTGTGTACATTGGTGCTGAAGCCTGCAGAAGTTGATGTGCTCTTAATTCACTCCTGGGCTGGCTGTGAGCAAGTTTCCATTTCCCCCATCAACTTTGTTGTTTTGAAAAATGTCAGAATCATGGAATATCTATTGCAAGAGGCTGAAAAATCAGCTCCTGTTAGGAGTGAAGGACTGTTAAATCGCAGAAAGGCACCAGTGAAGTGGCTGTCATCCGCTGACATCACATACAACAGGGAACTGCAGCTAGGAAAGTCTGGACTGTGGGAAACCAACACAAGTCCCTGGGATCTGCTGATAGAGATGGATGAGGCCAAAGAAACCATTCTATCTGCTTTGGGGTCCTAGGAGCTACTATGACTTCTTGGAAAATGAAGCAGTGGATAATGGATGGGAAAAAGTGGTTGTAAGCAATATTTGTATCACAAAAATTGCCTCAAGGTTGCATGAGATTGGCACTTCAAACAGACAAGAAAAGAACAGGCCCAGGCAAGTAACAGCCTCTAAAGAGAGGGGGAGCATGTGATTACTCTGACCAAACATGGGGGTATGCCTGACCGAAGGGGGCTTAATATCAAACTCAACTGTAGATACCCAAAATGAGGGGAGGCAAATACCCCCGCCGTCCCAGGCTGGTGGATTTGCAGCTGCCGGCAGTGGCTGTGTGGCCATCTGGAAGGTCCTCCAGACCCAGAAGGCAGCCTTGGCTGGACCATTGCTAGTGAGTAGGCTGAATGTGAAATGCTACATTATGTTAATACTGATTGCTAAATCTTTTCATCCTCAAGTCTGTCTGCAAAAGGAAGGAGTGAGGAAAATGTCCTTCCAAAGGCCCTGCACAAGCAGGTTGTGACCACTCAAAGCTGAACCAGTGGTCTTAGCCCCATGGCTCTGTTACCCTGCCCACCAATGCCAGGGCCAGCCAGGCCTGGCTCCTGGGAGTGAGGAAGCCAATTTCTCCTGAGGTCCTGGAGTTGAGGGGGGAGGTCCTCAGCCAGTTTTCAAAAGCCTTGTCCCAGATTTTTACCAGCTGGGAATTTTAAGTTGGACAGTGAGTCTGACAGAGGACAGGTTGACAGAGACACTGCAGCAGAAGAAAAATAAGCTCATGTGTTAGGATTAAGGCCAAATTCAGGTGATATGAATGATGTGCTAGTGAGCAGATGGATGGGAGAGAAGGCGAGCAGGGACTTGCCCTAAAGGCAGACTGACAGAGGCTGAATTACTTTAAAGTCTGAGCATTTAATCCCAGGGAGACATCAATAGCAAGGAGGGCAATGAGTGCAGTGACATGGCAAAAAAGGAGAGCTGGGGAATGACAAAGGCAGAACGAGGCTGAAGGAAGCACCAAGGCAAGGAAGGAGATAGTTGGGGAGGAGTTTGCTCTGTTCAGTGGGGAGAGGGTAGAGGTGTTATGGGAGCTGCTGTCATCAACTGAACAGGAAACTCCAGGGCCAAACATGTGAACTAGGACAGCGGGAGCTAATACTCAAAGGAATGGATTAAAAACTCATCTCCTCTGTAGATGGGATGCAGAGAGTCTTCCACCACCAACAGAGTACACATAGTCTAGGTGTATAAAAGCAAGTGAAGGGAAAAACTGGGAGAATATTTCCTAGCAGGGGAATATAAGGCAGGAAGCAGGGAAGGCCTCTACGAGCATTTGTGCCCAACAGAATATTAGCCATCTTTTTGTGTATTTCCCACGCTATGATTTCAATCATTAAAAGAAACTGCCAAAGGATGCCTTGTAACAACAGGGCATCCCTTCTAAAGACAGCTGTCCTATGTTTGTGTTTCATCTTCTTCTTCCATTCTAAAGATAATTTAACTACTGTCAGTGGGATGTTATTTCCTTCATTCCCTTTGCAAAGTGCATCCAGAATGCCAGCTGAATGAAGCTTTGGGGTACATATAGGGGTGCAAGGGAGATGCTTTGACCAAAACCCAAATGTTCATGTCAGGGCTCATGTCATGACATGGCTTCTTAACTGAAAGTAGGATTTAGGCATGGATGGTGCAGTCAGTTACTTTGATGCTTAAAGCCCACATGAGTATTCCTCAATCTCCCACGTAGCTACCAAATAACCTACGTATTTGCCATCTCGAATGCCTGCATTTTGCAGAAAACATCCCCTGCTACTTGAATGTTCCTTACAAGGCTTGTATGGTAAGAGGATGCTAAACCCCAAATCCTGTCTGCTGGACTGAGTCCCACTGGCAGTCATAGGGTGCTCACATCAGTCTGAACTCACATGTGTCAAGCAGTGACAGGGCCCTCTTCCACTGAACACCTATGGATTGGGATGAGCATGTGGCACTTGAGAGGTTGGCCTGGCTGAATCCCACCTCTGCCAAGGAGATGCAAGCCTTTGTTTCTGAGGGTAATGTCCTGGCTGTGGGACACAATAATTCAGGGCAGAATCTTCTCATTCAGAGGTTGTTTCTGAGCATGCAGGCTTCGGGAACTAGATGTTTTCCCCACTGAAGACTGCTCCACTCTACCTATGAGGTTAGGATTCCTGTTCACCATCAGGTTCCCTGTCTCAGACTAAAGAAGGCTTTCGTACACAATGGACCATCTTTGGCAGGAAGGACTGACTTGCTGGCACTCCATAAATTGCACTTAGATCACCTCCAACTTTGTGACCTGACCCTCAGTAAGCAGTGTCCCACATAGTTCCTGCATATGGGGGAACCAGTAGCTCCTCTGGTGCTGGCTTGAAGGGAATGTGTTGTACAAAGCCCTGCGCTCTGAAACTGCCCATTGGCCTGAGCCTTTTTGGCAAGGCAGGGGAAATGCCACTGGCTGGTGCTTGGAGAGTCAGACCTTCGGATGGGGAAGCCTGCATGCCACCTGAGTCCCATGGTCTTTTTTGGATGTTGTAAGCCTTGCTATAAATGTATCTCTCAGGGCTAATGGGCAGTGACGCCAAGCAGCTGTGTGCTAGCCAGTTCAAACAGCTCTGAGTTGTGATGGCCCTTGGGGGTTCCAGCAATGCCAGGGATGAACTACAGTTATTACTTACTAGAGACTTAATGCAGTGGGTGGCCATAATCTGCAGGGATGGTAAATAGCAAGGTGCCATTTGCAGAAGCATCTGATGCCACACGCAGGTCCCGTTGCCTGTTTTGGGGCAGGATGTGGGCACAGAAGGGAGTTTACTGACCTCCTCAGTGCACAGGTCCCAGGGAGCCCCACTCTGGCACATACAGGAGAAGCAATTGCTTGCAGGCAATCAGAGCAGGTGCAGGGAGTGGCTGAGATCTTGCTCAGACTCAGTGAGTTTTGGAGTGAAGAAAGAGAAGAGCAAATACAGGAAAGAAGGTGAAGGTGTCCAGCTGCAAAGGGTGTCTTCATCACCATCCTGAAAATGATTCAGCTCTTCTTGGGTTAATAACCTCCCATTTACTCTTGTTTCTGGTCCCATAACCACTCCTGATCCATGGGTCTCCAAATCCATCGGCTTTCCAAGCTAACATGTCCCTGCCCAAGAGAACTGTCCTATCCTCTACCTGGCTGTGCTGAGTAATGCTTAGTGCAGCTTCTCCAGCATGTCACAAACAAGGAATAACAGGGAACCAGACCCCTGGCCTTGAACCACTAAAATCTTTTTTAAACTCTTGATTAGATGCTGTGAAGATTTTGGGGGCTGTTTGTTTCCTAGAACAAGGTTCACCCATAGTTTCTACATGGGAAATGGCTGACCATGCCTGGTTTGAATCCAAGCCAGTGGTTGCTCTCAGCATCAAAAAGGCAAATCTCTTACTGAGCTATGCCAGTGTGTGGCCAGCACACAAGGGGAAGTTATCATTCCCCCTGGTAGGTGCTAGTGAGGCCAGACTTGGATCTTTGCATCCAGTTTTAGGTCCACTAGTGCATGATGGATGTGTAGAAAAGGGAGAGGGTTCAGTGGAGGCAACCATGATGGTTAGGGATTGAGAGGATATTGTCTACCCGGAGTGGTAGAGGGAGCTGGGCTAGGTTAGTACGGAGGAGAGGAGGCTGAGGGGTGTCTAACAGCTGCCTACAGCTAGCTGTGGGTCAGTTGCAAATCTCTTCTCAGTGGTGCCAGATGATATAACAGAACATAATAAGTTCAGGCTGGGCAGGAGGATTCAATCCTTATCCGGATGGCTGGAGATGGCAGCTCTCATCTGTGAGAAGCATCTTTCTTCAGGCAGCATCACAGAAAATTAACACTGAGCTCTGAAAAGGTAGGATGCTGCAATTAACTTGAACACGGCTGAATTTCACTGCTGCCATTTGTGTGCTGTTTGGTCTGGTCTGGCAGGGTACAGTCAGTTCTGTGGGCCCTGGGAGGTATTAGTGCCTCGCAGAGATCACTACCAGTTTTCAGAATAGTTTGAGTTCTTTGATGTAAAAGGTTTTAGGGAAATTCAAATATTTGAAGTGCAAACAGGTCCGGACTAAGACCAGAAGTATATTTGCTGGGTGAAGATTAATCTAACTGATGAGATGAATGCAAAGGCCAGGACATGTTGAGTGGTGTTACCCAGAGTCAGAGTTTCAGAAAATGTTGATTTCTTTAGGTTTCCTTCTAACCTGTGTCTGGCTGACACCGAACAGAGGTGACATGCTGTCCTCTCTATCACAGGGACCAGGTTCACTTCTTCATTTTAAGCTCCAGGTGACTGTATGCAGACTTCCTGGGTAGCTGCTGGAGAAAAACAGGCACCGACAGAGCACAGCTAATCTAGTCTGTGTAGAGTTGCTGAAGGAGGAGAGGAATCACACTCCAGATGAGCCCCTTTAACTTCTCTGACTCCACGGAGTACTAGGGAAGTACCTCTCAGATTAGTCAGATGAACCTCCCCTTGAGGCCCAGAGAGTGCCGTGCACATGGTCTTTACAGGTTGAAGGCCAGCCACGGAGAATAGTGACCTCCAAGGGCAGACCTCCAATGAAGGTTTGCAGTGAGATTTCTGCCACATCAGCTAAATTTAATCTCATTGTTTTATTCCATTTTTCTTACTACATTTTTTTGTCCTGTGGGCACGCGATGTGATGCACTCTTGTGTATGAACTTTCCAGATACTATCCGCATCCTTGCATCCACTCTGCCACTATTTTGCATAGTTTTCGTAATACAGTTTGCAGCTGAGCAATAAAAAAAAAATAGGATGTCTCACCCACCCTTCCTACTCCTCCTGCCTCTGCCCCAAGACCCTGATGCTTCCCCTGCCACTACCTCTAGTTTCGATTTAGCTGAGTTAGTGTT
Organism: Dromaius novaehollandiae; assembly: GCF_036370855.1. Lineage (NCBI taxonomy): Eukaryota > Metazoa > Chordata > Aves > Casuariiformes > Dromaiidae > Dromaius > Dromaius novaehollandiae. The sequence continues at coordinate 5,637,344 of NC_088119.1, read as the reverse complement.
CTGATGATTTAGCAAATTAAATTGTCTCTGGTCCATCAAAAGAAATGCTGGACCTGATACAGGTGAGCGGGTGGGGAGTCCATGGCAGGGAGGACCGGCTGGTGACAGAGGGAAGAGAGTGGGGGCAGTGGGTCTGCCCCCTTCTGAGAGGGGTAAATTGTTAGACTGACTTTGCTGTATCAAGTACCTTCACCCTAAGTGCAAGTCATCTGAATATGGCTGAAGAAATGCCAGCCCTGTGGAATATACCTAATCTGAACTTCAGTATTCGTCTTTTTGGTACTGCAGTTGTGTTTAGAACATGGAAAGCCCAGGAATATCTATCGAAAAGGGGGGGGGGGAAACTACCTAAGGATGCTAGATAGTAAGGTTGGCAAGATATTCTTCATCAGTGACCTTACTGATGGTCACTACTGACCTCTGACTGCCCATCTAACATCTGTGGCACTCTGCTCTCCCCTTGCCATGGCAATAACTCTGTCCCCGGTATGTAGGTAGGACAAAATCAGGTAGGGAGTGGCCAGCACTAGGACCAGTAGAGAGCCAGAAACAGGGTCTAGGGCATTGTGACTCTCTGGCACTGACCAAACCCATGGACAATAGCTGAGGGACACTGCTGATACAGCTGGTGCCTGATACACAGCTTTCAGGAAAGGACACCCTGTTGTATATATTGGTTGATATACCAGCAGTGATGTTACTCCATCTACTCAAAATTATAATATAAATGTACTATTGAGGCATATTGAAGCCTGATCACAAATGCGACTTATTTAGCAGCAGTCTTAGCCCGTGCAGAATACAGCTCAGTGCTTTAATGAAGCTCATGTAGGCTGTGAGTCATACCCTTGTACAATGGTATCTCCTTTAGAATGCAACCATTTCCTTTGACCTTCGGCAAAGTTAAATAAGATATTGAAGGGGGAAGGGTACAGGATAATGTTTGTGAAATTGGATTACTCAGCTCCCAGGCTCTGAAGGTTGCCTACAGCTTCTCTCCTGGACATGTTAAGGATGGTTTTGTGTTTCTGTTGCCTTCACCGAATTCTGACCAAGCGTGCACTCTTTTATCCAATAAAGTGCACAGGACACTGCAGCCATTACTCCAGAAACTGGAGTATTTCAAGCCTCCTCCTTGTTCTAAATAGGATGTTAAACATGGAAAGGGGACAAAAGAGCAATAGTGGTGAGCTGAGGCAGTGCCTTATGTTGACAGTTTGATTAGCCTATTGGAAAGACTTCTGAGAGATTATTTAGTTACAGTGAGAAAAGGGGGAAGATTAAGACTTTCTGTCCAGCAAAAGAGGGCAGGACAATGCCTGGTGAATGGGAATTCAGAATAGCAAAATGCAAAGGCACAAGTTTCAAAGAATGGGACAAATGGCCAACACTTGTTGCAGATTCTCTGCTGCTGGGTGTCTACAAATCTGGACTGTGCCTTTCTGGAAGAGCTGTTTCAGCCAATAGAAATGAATTCCTCACCTTTGAGGTAAAAGGAAAAGATTTAGTGGCCACACTACACAGCCCCATCTGGCTTTGGATGGAGGATTTTTTTTTCTTGTCCCCTGGGCTCATAAATAGGGAAAGCCCAGATGGTCTGTGTCTTTGCTGTTATTTCTGCCATAACAGGTCCTCTGCACATGTTGATAATGGCTGCACTAATAGAGGTAGCAAAGAGAGGAAAATGGGCTTGGGCAGGGTTAGAAGAACTTAGTTCTAGCTGTAGTGCAAAGTGAGCTTCTGGCAAGTCAATATTCCTTATTCCCCCTCTAAACAAAGGTTAAGTCTTCCATCAGTTTTTGATAGGATGCCCTTAAATTACCAAGTGGTACACATGGAAGGACATAGGAATACTGTGTGTAACAACTTCAAAGTCAGCTCAGGAATTTGAAAAAACATTATGATAACTACAACCCACAAATGAGTTTCTGAGTCCCTAGTGCAGGGGATGGAGGAAGGATGCTGAGTCCCCCAGACTGGCTCTGCTGAACACCTCCTAATTCCCACCGATGGCACCATGACACTGAATACTGTGCTTAAATTCAAAGAGCATCATGGAAAATTCCTGTGTTGCCTGTAGATTTTCTTTCATGCAATGCTCTCTGCTAGATATGATTTATTTCTGTCTGATCCAGACAGATTTAAACATTTTTCAAGTGCTCTGTCTGGAGCTCCAGGTCGGCAGCATAGCCACATCATGTTGCAGAAGCACTCACAGTCTGCAAATGCCAGGGGAAGCCTGGGAGCTGCTCCCACTACCCCAGGCACCTGGCTCATTCCCTCACATGCTCTGCAGTGCCTGTTTTCTTGGCAGCTTTTTCATAATCTCAGTTATTAGGTTGGACTGTGAGTCCTGATGGCTGAAAAGCAGAGACAAATGCTGGTCTTCAGCCCCTGCTACAGGCCTAGGGAGGACCTGCTGTCCCGTTGGGCCAGCAGCATCTTCAGCAACTCTGTCAGCAACCAGTTGAGTTTCGTGTCCTCAGACCAGACCTGGATCCGTTCACTGATCTACTTGCAGACTTCCTGCATACTCTTTGCCTCTCTCTGTTCTCTGTCCTTACCAGGGATAATGTGACCTGAAGGCAGCACATTTGTCAGGCATCTGCAAAACAATGTGTGTGCTACCAACACATATCTTGCCCTGCACACTCTGTTGACACAGTTAATTTCAAACTTCTCCCAGGTGGGCGAAGCCCTTTCTATAAGATTCTGAGATATTTCCTAGATCAGGACTTTGGTTATCTCCTCTTAGCTCATGTAGACCAATGTGGAGCACACTGCCAGGAGTACATGGCAGTGAGTTAGTTGCCTTGGCTCTCATGAGAGCCATCCAGACGTCTGTGGCTCCGTGCTGGAACAACAGCTCATTATTAACGTTAAGAGCATCACATAGATCTGAGAAAGATCCAGGTTTTTTTGAATGTCCTGCCAGAGAAGTGACCCAAGCGGGCTCGCATTACTGACGAGAGGAGGGAGAACACAAGACTGTGGCTGATAAAGGACCATGGCAAAATTATGCCCTGGGCAGGAAGAGTTGCAACTTATGCTAAATTCCCTTTGCATTTTTGGAGTTAGAAAAGTCCTAAATGGAAGAAAATCCACTCCTGATCCTCAGGATTGTTCCTCATAATACATATAAAAGCTCTTTCTCTAGCCATGAATTAGTAGAATTACTAAGTAGCCAACAACACTCCAAGCTAGCAAGTCTTCAAAAACATGTTGCTTCTTGCAGGAGCCTGGCACCAAGAAGTACCACACATGGTCTAGCTGTAGTTGGAAATCTAAGCTGAGTTTCAAAGTGCTGATACTTAAAGAAATAATAAAATTCAGATGCTTGTGTCAAGCAAAGAGGAAAGAGACAAGGTAGACCAGGATATTGGCTGGATGTTAAATGACTTTTAATCACAAAGAGTAATAAAAAGATAGTCTCCCTACCCCCATCAGCTCTATTTAGTGACGGAGAATGTGCTGCTGGACATTGCAGTACCAAGAGAGGAGGATCTAGAACAAACTGGCAAACCGAAAAGCAGGAAATACCAGGGCTGGAAGAAGATGGTTATAAAGCAATCAGGCTGCCACCAGCAATACTAATTTGTCTGTAACAATGAGCCATTGTAAGGTGGTACCTGTGTGCAAAGTGGCTGGTAGAATTATCAAGAAGATTGTCAGTGAGATTATAACTGTATGTGGTAAATGATTTAAAATGAGCACTAGTGAAGAATACTAAAACATCCAGAAAATCCTGAATTAGCATGTTATAAAGCTAGAAGAAGCAATTGGATCATATAGTCTGACTTTTATAGTGCAACCTGAAAACTTCCGTAATCCCCTCAGCTTGGGCTTGATGATTTGAGTTTAGCTAAAACAACAAAAGGTGATATTTCTCTTGTTAAAAGGTGGATATGGTGTACCTGAGTGTTTGTAATTTCCTGGGCATGTTTAGTGTATCTGTTAGTCCAGACAGGGGAACACACAGCAGGAGAACTGAGCCTCCTGGATGGGTCACTATGCAAGGAGCAGGCACGGGCACAGTCCCCTGAGGGGATGCAGATGTCTGCAGGTTGGACAGCTGGAGTCCGTCTGATACACAGGAGGCCAACATCAGAATTTTAACAGAGAAGATCCAGAGCAGGGAACAATATCCTGGTCCACACTGAAGTGTTGGCTGGAACAGACCTCTGAAGGCTCCAGTCCAACCTCTGAGAGATTGTCCTGACTAGAGCAGGGCAATCTTCAACACTAGACCAGGCTGGCCATGGCTTTGATGAGCTAATTTTTGTAAACTTCCACGGATGAAGATCACCTATCTGTCCAGATACCCATCCAGAGGCTGTACAGCTCCCTGGGCAAGGGATATTTCCTAACAGCCAACTTAAATCTCTTAATAAACGTGAATTTGATGCCTTTCCTTGTCTTCTACTTTTACCAGTATTGGACATGGTATTTTCAAGGACATCCTAGCTGTCCTTCCATGGATGCTTCCCATGCTTTTAAAGATTTTGAACATGTATTATTACAGATTTTTCTTGATTAGCCAAAAGTCTTGTCTGAGAGTTCTCTCCTCTCATCCACAGAAGCTTGTAGGACTGCTGAGAAAGCACTTTTGGCTGCTGTTCTCTAAGGCCACATCCACAGTGCTAAATGCACTTCAAGTGTTTTAGGTTTGTCATATTCCTGCTTATCACAAACAGCCCTTTCTAAGATGCAGCTGGCCCTGGGGTCTCCCCGTGTGGTGGCCCTAACCATGATCAACAATTTGTGTGTGTGTTTTAAAGCAATATGCATTATCAGAGGACCAAGTCCTTTAAGTAAAGTGAATGTCTGAGTTGACAGAGAAGATGCAAACTTGGAACAAAACAGGCACACTGATAGCACCAGCCTCAGCAGCTAGAATTTTTCAGCCATGTGCTGCACTTTGTCCTATCTCATTGCATTAGAGCCAGGATGGACTGTATTGTTTTGCACACAACTGCAATGGTGTACTAACCAGGGACACAGATTGACATACTGTAAATTGCCACTGGCTTCTTCATAGTGGGGACAGCTTCTTAGATATGGACTCTAGACATAGGAGTTGCCGCATCTGGAAAATCAGGAATTGCTGCTGTCTTCTCAAGGCCATTGAACAAACATGACCCAAGGCCTACAGAAATTTTTGTCCCACCACAAAGTGCCATTACACTCAGTTGCTGTGGCTTGAGGAATGGGTCTGAGGGCAATGGTTCTGACTCCAATGAATGCCCCATGTTGTTCTCCAAAGGCCATCCAGTGTAAGATACTTTACTTTCCTCCAACTTCTCCCAGACTTCCTTGGAGAATAGTCTGCAGGGAGAGGGCTGTAAGCCTGACCTTCTCTTCCCTCACTGTGGGATCTTGCAACACACTGGGGAGCCAGGATAAGCACACAAACACTCAGCATTCCCAAGGATGGTGAACCCTGAACATGCAGGGCCTCTCCTGTCAATCTCTGAAAGATTCTGGCAAATGGGTGGATGGGTGAAGTCCACTGTTTATGCCTGGAGAAAGGCAAAAGTCGAACCTATCTTCAAGAAGGGCAAGAAGGAGAATGTGGAAAACTACAGCTCACTCCTTGGGAAGGTTATGGAGTAAATCCTCTTGGAAGCCCTGTCCAGGCACATCAAGGACAAGAAGGTGATAAGGAACTGCCAGCATGAACTTATCAGAGGCAAAACATGTCTGACCAATCTGGCAGCTTTTTATGATGAGATGACTGGCTCTGTGGTGAGGGGAGTGCAGTGGATGTTATCTACCTCAGCTTTAGCAAGACCTTTGAGATTATCTCCCATAGTATCTCTATTGCAAAACTGGGTGAAGTACAGACTAGACAGATGGACTGCAGGGTGGGTGGACCACTGGGGTCAAAGAGTAGTGGTCAGTGGCTCAAAGTCTAACTGGCAGCCAGTTATGAGAAGTGTTCCTTGGAAGTCAGTTCTGGCAGTGGAACTGTTTAACATCTTCATTAATAACTTGAATGATGGGGCAGAATGCACTCTTAGAAAGTTTGTACATGATACCAAACTGGTGGGGGGACAGTTGATATGCTGAAGGGCAGAGCTGCTATTCAGGAGGAATATTCTCAACAGGCTGAGAAATGGACTGACAGGAACCTTATGAAGTTCAGCAAAAGCAAACATGAAGTCTTGCTCCTGGGGCAGTATGGTCCCATGCAACAGCACAGGTTGGGGGCTGACAGGACAGAGAGCAGCTTTGAACGAAAGGACTGGGGGATGCTGGTGGGCAATGAGTTGAAAAGGAGTCAGCAGTGTGTCCTTGCAGAGAAGACGACCAACTGCATTCTGGGGCTGCATTAGCAAGAGAGTAACTGGGAGGTGGAGGGATGTGATTCTTCCTGTCTACTCAGCACTTCTGAGACCACATCTGGAGTCCTGTGTCCAGTTTGGGTTTTCCCAAGCAAAACATGGACATAATGGTGTGTTGATTAGATGGCCAGCATAGGGAACTAACCTCTGGGTGTCCCCATCATGGACATCACCGTCTAAGCTAATCACTCAGGATCCCTTTTTAATGAATGGAGAGAATGAGGCACTTTTAGAACATGATCTGCTGACCTGTTTTACCTGTTTACCTCTGAGGTGAGGTGAACTGCAGTCTAGACATGCAGTCTAGACACTTGGCTTTAAATTGTGTCTACCCATCTGGCTCAGATGGCTCTTACCAACTTTTCATTCCTGGCAGAGCTGGAGAAGGCTGCAAGCACACACCATGAAGGGTGCATTATCTTTTTAAAAGGTAAGGAGGAAAAGCCAACATGCCATTAGGAAAGCCACAGAGATGCTTCTCAAACAAGCTACTGGAGTAACCTGTACCCTACCCATAGCAATGCCCTGTGAAAGCCAGAACCCTGCCCCCTATTTACAGAGCAATTCAGAAAAGCTGTTTTAGAAGCCTTGAATGGCATGGACTATGCTATTCATTTCTCTTGGAAAGTTGGATTATAACAGAACTAAGAATGCTCAGTTAACAGACTCACCCATGGATGAGCTGGATCCCTTTTGGAGAGCTGTATGTGCAGTTCGACACTGTACCACTGTCTTTACATATGCAAATCTGCAGGTAAATTGTTTAGGTAAATGATGTATCATTTGAGCTTCTGGGCAACAAGGAATTTTTCTGGTAAAATGTGAGCACATTCAGAGGCTGAGATGTGGGTTGGATGGAATAAGAGGAGTTCAGTGGGTGAGGGTTTAGCTTTGCCCTGCAATCCCAGACATATTGAATGGGCAGGTAAGAGAAATAAGGAGTAATGGAATGATCTCCTCATTGGCCTGCAAGTGGAGCTGTGGAACATGTGTACAACTAATGAACAAGCAAAGACAATTTGGGGCCACTAAGATGATAAAGGGATTGGGGCATCTGACATATGAGGAGAGGCTGTGAGAGCTGGGATTGTTCAGCCTGGAACAAGAGCACTGGGATAGGCTGCTCATATCCTTGGAAATATTCAAAAGCCACCTGGCCACAATCCTGGGCAACCTGCTCTAGCAGATCTTGCTTGAGCAGCGGGGTTGGACTAGATGATCTCCAGAGGTCCCTTCCAACCTTCTGTGAGCCTCCAGAAAAGAAGGCTTGGGGGATCTTATCAACGTGTATAAATACCTGGCAGGGGGAGTAAAGAGCATGGAGCCAGACTCTTCTCAGTAGTATCCAGTGAAAGAAAAAGAAGCAATGGGCACAAATTGAAATACAGGAAATTCCCCTTTAAAATAAGAAAAACCCTTTTCCTGTGAGGGTGGTCCAACACTGGAACAGGTTGCCCAGAGTCTCTGTCCTTGTAGATACATATTCAAAACCCATCTGGACACAGCCCTGAGCAGCCTTCTCTAATTGACCCTGCTTTGAGCAGGTGGTTGACTAGATGATCTCCAGCGGCCCCTTCCATTCTTAACCATTCTGTAACTCTGTGATTCTGTGACCAGATATGTAGTCCAGCAGCAATACAACATGGATTTACTGCTAAGGCACCAAAAGCATTGTTGTAGGGCTGTTGGGACAGAATTGACTGGTGCATTTCTGGAATTCATCAACTTGTGAGGGGAAGATAGAGACACACAGCTGGGAGCTCGGGGAGAAACAGGAATGTACCAAAGCATTTGAATGCCCCAAAGACAATGATTCTTGCAGCCCCTCCTACTCATTTGGCTGGATGAGCTTTCTTAGATAGCTGGGAGCAGAAATTGTCATATATTATGTTTGTCCAGACCATAACCTTACCTAGACGTTTACTAAGGCAGGTTTTTCTCCTTAACCTTCTTTCTTCCCATCTCTACTGAGCAGATTCTCATTTCTCACCTTTCCCCCAGCCTGGCACTGGCAGCAGTGAGATGGGAATTCTCAAGGCAAGCTCCCAAAGTTACAAAAATCTTTAAACATCATAAGGCTGAACCCAAGTTGGACTAACGCAGACTTCCTAGCCTTGTGCTTTTTTAAACAGCTCTCCTAGAAAGCCTCTATTTTCCAATTTGGGTGTTGGCACATGGCTGAAAATCCAACCCTAAAAGCCTTCTTGTACTGGGAGAACCTCTCCTCCCACGTTTTCAGTTCATACTCCCCTTTTGCTCAGTCACAGCTTTCTTCCTCCATAAACCTCCTACCCCAGACTTCCTCCTTCCCTTTAGTCTCTTACTCATCGCATCCCTCATGCCGCCTACTGTTTTCTTTAACTATCCCTTCTCTCCTCACATCACTTCCGCCTCTACTTTTCTGCTCCCATCAATCCCTTCCCCGCCTCCTCTGACTTTCAGCCCTATTCTAAGTACTTAACTGTTTCTCTACCTACTTCCTGGCTTTCATGCAGTGATCAGCAATGTTGGCCTCTTGCTCTTTGTGTCCTGAGCAGCATCTCCTACAGCTCCCTACAGGGCTCGCACTGTCTCCTCTCCCAGCTGTTTCTGTTCTCTCCCGAGGCCCTTGATATCCTTCATCCTAAGCTATCCTGTCCGTGTCCTTGAAGGGACAGCCTGGCCCAATGTCCTCTGCTCCTGTCAACCCTCTCCTCTGAAGCCTCCGTATTACTTTTTCCCTTGAAGCCTCTTTCTGTATAATGCCGACCGCCACATCCATCACTGCTGGTGACTCCACACTAACACATCGCTGGACACTCTCTGTTTTTGTGGTTCAAAAGGACCGCAAAGGAGGGAAAAAAGGAAAAAACCCTCCTCACTGTTGGGGGAATATTGCTTCCTCCCCACACCTGCTTCTGCTTTCTGAGCTGGGCCCTTTCTGAGTGAGTCTGAGCCCTGGCAAAGGCCTTTTCCAGTCCCACTGATGGGAGACTCAGCTTTCACACTCTGCCTGACCATGGGGTGAGCAGGCAGGCAGCAAGAGACACAATCAACCCCCAAAGCTTGTGCAACTTCCTGAGATATTTTCTCAACTGATCTAATCAGCCAGCGTTCACATTTGCAAATGTTTTCTCATACAACCCCACTTACCTGGCTTTGGTGATGGTGATAGTATTGCCTGCCTGGCCCTAGAAGTGATTTTCTTACTGCAATGTGGGAGCAAGGCACTTCCCAGTGCGGAGGCAAGAGGAGAGGGCAGTGCAGAGAGGAGTCGCTGCTGTAGCAGGGATGTCTTTGGAGCCTGCTGGTGACATGAGCAATAGCCAGGGAGGAAGCTGGGGCTAGGGCCTGAATGCTCCTCAGGCTCCATCACGCCTAGTCCAGCTGAGATATTAGGGTCTCAAGTGGCCTTGTGAAGAAGTCCCTCTCCTAGCCTGGCCAACAAAGGAGACTTTAGCAAATCCTCACCTGGCTCAGTGTATGGGATTGTCCAGCCGGGGAGCAGGGGAGTGGAGTCAGATCTGAGCCCTCCGCCTGTACTGAGACTAGCTCCCTCTAATGTCCGAGGCCCTTTGCCTGAGGAGTCCCTGCAACAAAGGGTTTCATAATAGAGCAAGCAGAACCCTCTAGATTACTGTAATTTGTCTGAGCATGGCGTTAAGCAAATGAATCTGCTGTTGCATCCCTTACATTATCTCTCTGCCTACTGTTGTGTGGATTAGTGTTGCTGCAGCAACAGCACTTTTGTAAGATGAGCCCGTTTTGGGAGAGCTGCTCCAGTTTGGGTGACTCAGGGCTCTGTCATGGGCTTGAAAGTGATTTGGCATCTGCCTCCACCCCTTTGTCTTGGCATCACACAAGGTTGGGCTCTGACTTCTTTGCCAGCAAACGCTGGGAGGATGAGAGAGGGGGCAGGGCCTGGGAGCTGGAGTCTGCTTCCCCTCCTAATGAACGCAGGCTGAATAAAGTTGCTGTCAAGGGTGTGTGTCCAGGAACTGGGCTCCTTTATGTTTCACGTATCAGATATAAATGTTATGTTCAGCAATGCCTGGTCAAAGCAATGTCACTCTCAGCTTAGAAAACACAATCAAGTGATTTGACATGGGAGAGAATCTATTCTGCAGGGACTGTGATAATATTATTCACCCAGGAATTTACATAAATGCATATGATTTGCATATGTAAATTGGGGCTTCCAGGCTGACACCACTATAAACAGAGTGAGATTTTCAGCACTGCAGAATCGTTCCTCCAAAGAGCGAGATGCTGAAATTCATTTGGAGACTCCCTCATTCCAAATCAGTGGGTCCTGGCAGGGCTGGTGGCTGTAGATTTGCATATGCACTGCACATGACTCTAGCCACCACATTTGTCGGTGCTGTGCTACCTTGTCCATCCCTCCCACTGGTTGCCTGTCTTGCCTGTGAGGCATTCTCAGCAGCGCGAGAACCCACAACGACGCTGTTTTGCCTTCCTTTGCTGCCTCCCTCCCCCAGGCTGGAATTCATGGAGACACATTTCCTACTGGAAGGAAGAAGCAAATGAGACAGTCAGTCCAAAACAGAGCATTACAGAAATCAAGGGAAGGAAAAGAGACCTTACCACCTGGGCCAGCAGGAGAGCTGGCTAGCTCTGATCTGCTAAGACCTCTCTGCATACGTCCATTTGGGAGGTGCCTTGGTAGTGGCTAACCTCAGTAAATGGCTAGCACCAGCCATCTGGAAATCAGTCTCTGCGAAGCACTGACTTTGACATCAAAAGCGTATTACCAATGCTCAGATACTATAGGCACATCACATTGTGGATGGGGATTACTGCATCAACCCAGCTGTCTCAGTCTGGGGTCTGATCTAAGCCAGATGCCTGGGTTGTGTCTCCTCAGAGAGTCCTTCATCGTGCTCTGAGACAGGGATTTTAGATAACGGGAGTGGTTCTGCTCTTATAAACTGGCTGAGATTAACCCAAGAAGGACTTGCCCTGGCCTTGGAAGAGACAGGGAGTGCCATGATCTTGCACCGAGCTTGGGTCTGTCTGTCCTGTACTATGTGGCTGAGACTGAGGCACCTAGTTTTGTTTCAGCTGGATGAACTGTATCTTAAAGTACTTCATGTCTGCTACAACATGGAAGGATCCAACTGAGCCTTCTGAAAACTAGATCTAGAATTAATCCTGGCAGTTTCTTCTGATGAAAAATTCTGCCTCAGTGCTCCTCTTTCCATGGAGAAGACAACAGTCTTTGGAGAGAGGTGTGCTGGACTCTAGAAAGATGTGAGACACAACATGCCCTTGAATACTGCAGAAAATATTGAACCAGTTGACACACTGGGTTCCACCTAGCCTGCCTCCTGCCTCCTTGGCAGATAAACTCAGATATGTAGGCAAACACCATGAGAAAGAGAGCAAGTGTAAAGGAAGCCTTTGCCCAGTAGATGTGGGTTCCAGCAGTGATGGGTTATGGGATTTCCTGAGTTGAAGCTTAGCTCTGGACTATCATTCTCAAGAGCCACTGGTGGAGTGATCATCAGTAATTTTCTCTAAGTCTTTTCTTACCCCATTCATAGACATGGCCTTCGCAGCACTTCCTGCGAACAAGATCCATGATCTAATTATGCACTTCTCCCTGATTGCTTTAAACCCTAGGGCTGATAATTTCACAGGTAACCTTTGGTTCTTATATCCTGGGAAATAAACTTATTTTCCTAGGCACATTCTTGTCATCATTCACAATCTACAAGGTCTATGTTGTAATCACCCGTAATTGTCTTTCTCCAAGCTACAAATCTAAGCTAAGTAATCTCTCCTCATGTTCAACCATTTAACACCATTTAATTCTAGTCTCCCTGTTTGCTTGTCTCCTTGTTTTTTTTTTTTGTTTTTTTTTTTTATATATATATATATACGATTTTGGGAAAAGGCAATGACCCAACTGTGAATAGAGCTCAGGATGTAAATGACCCTTGGACTGACACAATGCTGTGCTGACATTTTCCTTTTTGAGAACAAATCCAGCAACATTTCCTAACAGATTTGTTCTATCACTTGCCAGCCAACATATTCACAAAAATCTGGACAAGAGAGCAAGCAGCAAGGTGCAAAGCTTGTAAGTGCAATACAAATCTACGCACTGCTTACTAAGCACTGAACGACTAACTGAAGAGAACTGTCCATAATAATGCCAAAATCCATTTCCTGGATGCAGAAAAATTAACCTATATCATTGTTACACAGTTTAGGGATCCTTTTCCCAATGTGCTTTACTTTGCAGATATTGACAATAAGTTAATCTACCATTTTACCATCTGTTCAGTATCTGGAAACCCTGTCATCTGTAGTCACCTTTATGCTGGACCATCCTGAGTCACTAGCTGGAATCAAACCATGTCTCACGGTCTGGCTTGCAGGATTACAGGGCTGCTGGGCTGAATGCAGTCAGACAGGAGCTTAGACATTCAGGCAGGGTTGTCCCAAACATACGAGACCTGTAGACTGTGAGACAAGTGATGCTGTACTGATCACTGTTATGGAAAGGGACCACACTCCTTTGAGCTAGGCTACCTGAAGAGGACTAAACAAAAGTGAAAGTGTGTGTATAGACAGCAGAGCTAAATGGAGTATCATCATTTTTGAACATCTGGGAGGGCTCAGCCATGTCCTCTAGGTATAAAAGGCCAATTTTCAAGAACTCGACCATTTAGCATGTAGATTATAGCAGCATCACTGGTTTCTCTCCCTACTGTCTAGGAGTTCCCGTTTCTCCTTGCAATACCTTTGTGCAAGCTCTCATTAATTTGATCAAAGGATGAACAATGGTTACTTCCAAGGTATGAGATCACTGTTCAAGACAAGACAATGAAGCCTGCAGACATGGCCCCAGCAGGCACAGGTTGAGACTCTTTGAGGGGTTTTGGTAGAACTTAGTCTCCAAAAGTATGATTCTCAACTCTGCAAAGCTATTGCCTTAATTTGTGTCAAAATTCCCATTCGTAAGGGTTTACATCAGCTCCAGATGTGTTCTCATTCTTTCATCTTTTTCATGTTACTAACTAGTGGCAGCAGGCCATACCCTACAAAAACCACGGAGGAGATCTTTGTTTCTGGAGATCTTAATTTTAAGAGACCTGTATTTCAGGAAAACTCATCTAATTGAAATGAAATGTGAAGACATATGGTATCTGTAACTCAGTTACTACATAAATGAGCCAAGAAACCAAAATCAGATGCGTTTGATTAAAACTTATTAGAGATGGTTTGGCCGTTATCAAAGATAACGAGGCTGGAGCACATACAATGTAATAATCAGAGTTAGAATTCTATGAGACAGCTGAAAAACTTGTTGCAACAGAGAAAACAAGAGAAACAACCAAAATATCAAAAGCATCACAATTATGGGAAGCAGATATTAAGAAATCAGGTGAAAAACGATGAATAGTGATGAGTGGATTGCTGAGCCAAGGCATGGGATATTTGTGCTACTGGCTGAAATCTGGGCTGTAGGCTGAAAAAATGTGGTGCACATGTGCCATTGTCAGTAAGGCAAGTAGCTAAGAGGGAGCGATCTGCACTGCAGATGTCTCCAGTGAGGGGAGAGGGGTAAGGACCAAGTTGTTGAGTGTAGCCAGCTAGGGCTACACTGGAACTGTGAAAAGCCCTGTGTGATAGGTTTCAAGGGTCACTACAAATTTTTTAGCTATAATTCTTCACAATCGATAGAAAGTAATTGCAGAAAAACTGGGTGGCTATGAGATAGAAATGGGACCATAATAACAAATCATGACTTTATTGGCTAATACTAACCCCTTCTGTTCTAAACACGGAGGATCTTTTTGTTGAAATGACAGAAGAGGACCTCTGGTATCCGAGACAATGTGATGCTAGGATGGCTCAGGGAAAGTGTTTCCCAGCTGAAAAGGAAAGGTGCCCATACTGAGAAAGGTGCCAGTTAGACTTGATTAGATTTCTAAGATTAATTAAAACCAGATAGGCTCAGAAAGACGTGACAAATTAGCAAGTCAGGAAACAGAAATTAGAATAAGTTTGGCTTTTATCCTAGCAAAGTCACTTATCAAAGCACACTTTTTACATGTTTTCAGAGATGGAAAAGCAACTACACAGTCCTGATAATCAACATTTTTGTGAAGGGGTAAATATTCTGTTACTCAAGCTGGTATACAAGAAGCTCTTTCAGCCAAGGAGGACTCATGATTTCTTTCTTAGGTGACGATGGAGGTTTTCTGGGCTAACCTGAATGTGCATCAGCACTAGCCTACCTCTCTATTAAATAAGGTGGTTATACAGTCTGGAAACAGTCATCCTGTGACGAAAGTGACTTGTTAGACAAGGGAGTCGTGATATATTTATAAAGGACCACCATCGTACTCAGTGGTTTCCAAATATCTTCTGTTCTGGGGTTAATTCGGAATTTTTTTCAGGATGCTGCCTACACTCCTAGTCTGAGTAAATCATAAGAAACACAGGGTCTAGAAAGGGTCCTGGACTGGAAGAGGTAGGAGCTGTCAAGCTATACCTAGATATTATTATACAAAAAGCAGCTGTAAACTTATGCAAAATCAATACATAATAAAGCAATGATAGATTTAAAAAGGCAGTGAGTGTTAAGCAGACCATCGTGTTTCTCAGCCTGTGCCCATGGAGGGTACTGAGATGCAATTTAGCAAGCTGAAGGGTATCCTTAAAAATCCATATTCCATGAACTCTTGAATCTCTCCAATTCATATAAGTTCCTATTTTTCACCATATAGCAGTCTGGTTTGGTCTTTATCCTGAAAACTTCCAAGAGAATAACATTAAATAATATAGTCTGATGCGCATACATCTTAAGCATTTCATTACATCTAGTATTTCTATAGTCAGCCTCCAAAACTGAGTAATATTAAACCATCTCTATTTGTAGACATGAAATGTGCCTCAGATCAAAAATAAGAATGCATGTGGCAACAGAAGGCTAAAATTAAACTTTGAGTAATTTAAGGAACATGGGATATCACTATATGTAGGATATGTAAATTATAAAGCCGGTTCCTGACACATTTTTCTGAAAAATCACTGAGAGATCTGCTGAGTTGTATTGGGAACCAAGGAAGAATGAGATTATGAACACATGCAGGAGTCAGTGAGCATTGGATCTGTCTCATCCTAACAACAGCCAGCTGAAAATAGGTGTCTAGTCTGTGCTGGCTGAGTGGCTTCGTCTTCAGTCAAGGGGAGAGAGATCAGAATCTCAGGAAGGTGATTTCACCCCTTTCTGAGATCAGACCTAAGACAGACCTTCTGGAGCTCTGCTTTTTGGAGCATCTTCCATCAGCGAAAGATGACCTGCTTAGAGTAGGATCCTACCTTTCAGGGAGAGAAATCCCATTGCAATTCTTTTGCCATAGATCAGTATTTTAACAAGTAATTTATAACTCTTTAAAGCTGTGCCAGGCTGGGCAGGATTACCATTACAATGTCTGTTTAGAGCCATTGCCCTTAGGAAACTGAGAGCAAGAGTGTGCTTAAATAGAGAAGGAATGCCAGCCTACTGGATTTGTATGTCCCAAGTTTGACTGTATCTCCTGGGACATGATCGTATCTATATGGACAAAAATCAAAACCACCCAAAGTCCATCTTTGAAAAGCCTTTGGTATGAGCTTCATAATGCTGTAAATCTGATAAAAACAAATCAAAAGTATTTCTTGGATGGACAACATAAGCAAAGGCTTTGACTTTCATTATGGACTTTGGGTGTGTCTACACTGTTGCGTGGCTGGATCCTCAACCTGGAATTCATTTTGTTTTTAATACTCCAAAATTTGGTGTATTTGATATGCTGACACATACTAAAAGCAGTCAAACACCTGGCTCAGTAGAAAAACAGCAACCAGCAACTGCTAGACTCCTATTAAGCTTGCCAAGGATGCTTTATGCAGACTTAGGAAGGACATCCCAAGAGGCTCAAGTTGAGTCAAATTGCCATAGATATTAGCTTGGTCCAACACAAATCATGCAAATAGCAACTACAATGGCAGCAGGGTGTTAGCAGCGAGACGTATCTGAACAAGTAACATTGCTAACCTAACTGACCACAATTTATGTATGTTAATCATACACCATTTAAGGCAGCTTTGTACTCTTGTTAAAAAGGGATGTGCCTTGAAAAAGGTGTAACTGGGCACTCTTGTTCACACTGAGATTTCTGTTGGCAGATGCACCAACACTTTCTGTAGCTGAACAACAGATGAGTACATTCCTAGATGGCTGGGCCATCTGCTAGTGTTCCTTAGAAACTGAGATATGGAGTGTGCATCAAATAAAGACATTTTTCCATTATATGCATGACCCAGAGGACTGACAGTATTGTGTATTCTATCGAGATATTTTCATTGCACACTATCTACATTGCACAATTCTTCATTCATTATTATCTCATATTTAAGATTTCCATTGGAGTTCTTTAAAACTGGCTACTTGGATATTCTCCTGCATTTTCATATGAAATCTAGCCACTGGTTTAAGTTAAACTGTTTGACTTGGCAGTGGAAGGATCTGGATGAGCATCACTGAGACCCTAGCACCAGTCTCAGGTGGGACATAACCCTCTACCTCCCAATTACAAGCCCTGGTGAGTATGTGAGCAGTGTTCCCTGGGCCTTCCTAATAAGTGGAAATCAAGTGATTTCAGAGTGTCAGCTAAACTGAAAATGCAATTTAAAAGTCAGAACTGACTTAGTGATCTTAGGGTTACATTCTCTGAGGGCTCAGACTGCCCAGAGCTGTATTGTGCCTGCAGGGAGGAAAGAAAGGCTAAAGACATTCACGCATCTCCCATTGGCTCACACGCTCAGTAAAATATTGCGACTGCAGTGCAGCAGCTGGAGATCTACAGAGGCAAGATAAACGCAGTGGGAAAATGTTAGCTGAAGAGCTGCCATGACCTAGCTTCAGTGGCAATGATATATATCTGGGCACAGAACAGGATGTGTAGCGTACAGCAGAAGTCCTGTGAGTAACCATCAGGCTTCTCCTTGGCATGTGTTGGGCCGTATGTTGCCATCATGAGCCTTGGCCTGTCACGTGGATGGGAGTTGGCTTAGCTGTGTTTAGGGTTCTAATGAAGGTCCCACTGTCTGTTAGACTTGCACTAGGGGCTGAGTAATCCAAGAACTGTACGGCATTTTGCATCGTTTGTAGCATGGCTGTTGGTCAGCAAAGGGTGTATCACAAAGTCACAGAAATGCTGACTAAAAAGGATCCCTGGACATCTCTTGACCTGCTCAAAACAGGACCCTCCCTAGCACCAGCCCAGAATGGCTTTGTGCAGCTGAGTCCTGCAAACCCCCAAGGATGGAGCCTCCCCACCTCAGTGGGCACCTTGCCCAGGGCCACACAACCCTCTTGGGCAAGGATGGTCTCCTCATACCCAATCTGAACCTCCCAAGCCCCAGCTTGTGGCCGTTGCCCCTTGCTATATCATCTGGCACCACTCAGAAGAAACTGGCTCCCATATTTGTAACTGCCCTTAAAGAAGTCACAGACTGCTGTTAGACACCCCTCAGCCTCTGCTTGGCCAGACTAAATGAGCCCAGCTCCTGCCATCTCTCCTTGCAGACAGTGTGCCTCAGGCTCTGACCATCTTGGTAGCCTCCATTGGCCCTCTCCAGTTTCTCCACATCCCTCTTGAACTGGGAGGCCAGTTCAGGACACAGTATTGTAAGTGCAGCCTTCCAAGAGCCAAGCAGAGGGATGACAACTTCTCTTAATCTATTGCCCAAACTCCTCCTCCAAACATAGCCCAGGATGCAGTTCATTTAGCTTGTGATGAAGACAACTGCTGGTTCATAGTCACCCTGGTGCCCATTCTCAGTGTAGGTCCTCTTCAGCACAGCTGTTACTCAGCTGGTTGTATGCACACAACCATGTCAGTGGGAAATGAAGTCTCTACCTGACCACATCAAGGTGATTGTTGACATATAGCTGTGAAAGCAAGTCATGGTTGGCATGTGAATCTGTAGGCTGGTGGCCTCCAGTGTCCACAGCACCTCGCAGTCAACCCTGGGTTAAGAGAACCAGGTGAGCAGAATTGCCCTCTGAATTTCCAGGGCTCTTGCATGGGGCCATTAGGTGGGTGCTTAACTTTATTAAATGCTGCTTTTGAATGAAGGATTCAAATGAAAAACATTTGGTTTGCAATTGAACTGCCTCTTAAAAGCTTGTGACCATTTAAATTTGCTTCTTAATCTAGTTATGAGAACAGTATCAGAGATCTCTGCTTAAGGGCAGAGACATCTCTTAAGTCTTTATCTGTGAGTCACAGCATTTCTCCGTATGTTCTTTTGGCTCTGGACTTGTGTTGGCCCTGCAGAACAGAACGGATCCCTGGGGCTGAGGCACTCCAGGAGACAAGAATGGTTAGTTTTCAAGGGAATGACACTTCCTGATGGTCAGGGAAATGCATGGATTTCTTACTATTTATATCTTTACTATCGTGTTCTAGTAGCATTTTGAAGCTGACACTGAACTCAGGACTCTATTGCGCTGCAGTCTGCCATACAGGGGAGAAAGAGAACCAGCAAGACCAGCTATCTAGGCATATTAACACTGTTGTGACTTGGAGCATTTTGAGGCTGTACTATCCTCAGAAACTGCCCTCTGGTGATATTTGGAGCTGCCCCTCTATGTTTGCTGAACAGGGCAGAAATGAGTCTGAATTTCAGCTTGATCCTTGACAGCTTTTACTATGCAGTATTGTCTGACCAACAGATTCTGCAGGGAGGTGATATAGAGTCCCATGGACCATGTCTAGCTGTTCAAAATGCCAAATGACCTTTAAAACCAAGATCTGGAACTCTTATGGCCATTTAGTTGTTTATGGCTGTTTTCATGAGCAGCAGAGCGTCACTCCACCATCCTTCTTTGTTACCTTTGGCCTAACTACAGTGCCCAGGCAGCTTCACCTCCAGCCTTGGCAGACAAGCTTTGACACATCAAATCAGGCACATCTGGTTTATAGCATTATCCCACCAGCTTCTTGCCTCTTCCCACTGGCAGACGTTAGCACTGCTCTGGCAGCATCAGCGTAAGGCAACATGGTTTTATGCATCAACTCTACCAGCTGAGAGCTTCATGTATCAGCACAGGCTGCTGATGGAGGAGCTTTGGCTTCACGTGCTAGACCGGGAGCCAAGGCAGCACTTCCAGGCTCGCACGGTAAGTGCTGTCAGTTCTGTCACTTACATGCTCCATCATTATATTAATCGTTTTTTCCCCAGAACTGGCTGCATTTTAAGGCAAAGGGAAATTATACCTGGGGTTATTTTTCTTCTTTGTAATTCTCTAGCAGCTGGATTTGCATCAGGAAATCCACTCCTGTAGTCTGATTCTGCACTGCAATTTTACATATTTCTTTTAAATAAAGCTTTAGGAGCCACATGCATACAGGAAAACATAGGCTGCAAGATATAAACATTTTGAACCTTCAGAGAGTGAAAGAAAAAAAGAAAAGGAGAAGGATGGTGAATAGAATGAACTCTCCCATTCATTTCAGCAAGGTGAAACACTGAAAGCTAAAGAAGACAAACTACATGCCACCCCATACTGCATCTACATGGAAATGGTTTTCACATATGGGTTTTTCCAAATCAGGAAGCTACTGTGGGACCAGTGAAAACTTGTTTTTAAGTTTCTATCTGCATCTTCCCAGGGGCCCAAGGCCACCGTGATCCTCAGTGAGCTGCCCAAGCCTCCAGCCTCTCTTGAAAACATTTCTGAGGGATAGAAATAAAATTTAATAACATATAATGGACAAATTCATTCTTCCAGTTGCCAGATCATCTGCTTAGAGGCCAAGAAATGCTGGACAGAAAGATGCACTATACTAGAGTCATAATTATGTGCAGTGACCTGTTCGTACTGCTTCCTGAGGAGCCATGGAGTGAAGCTGAATTAGGTCTAACCCTTTACTCCAGACTCCCTGGGTACACCAGTGGCTCCAAGTCTGACTCTCTTCCCCAGTCTGGTGATGTGCTAGGGTTTTCAAGAGTCCTTGCCCCATTCAAAGGCAAACGATGTGCATGGAAGAGGAGAGCATTTGGTACTTCTCCTCAGTTCATGGGTGAAGCTGTCTCCCTAATTGCCTTCTTCAGCCCCTGCATACCTATTATCAGTCTGAGAGCAGGTTTCTAGTTGTTTTCTGGGCCACAGTATCTCTGTCAGATTGCACTGACCCAGCTCTCAACACAGACTGGATTTCCCCCTTCATCTAAATTCTTTCCAGACAGCAAATGTACCAGAGAGCTCCAGGGCCCATCTGTCAGTTTGTCTGTATTCAGCATCGCCCAGTCTTTCATACCTTAATCCGTATCATCCCCCATGATGGAGCCATGTGTTGTTATGCCTGCTGTTAGGAGGACATTTGGGCCTGGCATTAAAAAACTGACTGCAGGTGTGGCTGTGGTCTCCACTGTTCCTTCTGCAGGCACCTAAGAGGGTTGTTGGCATGACTCAAGGCTGCTGGCTGCAAGGCTGGATGCCTGCTTCCACCCAAGGGGCAGGAAGAGCAGCAGGTCTGGGTCTCCCTGGCCTCACCGTGTGTCTCCCTCTCTTCCTTCTGTGCCTTTCTTTCATTATAGCAGCTCAGCAGTAACTCAGACAGCATAATTGTTGTACAGCATATCCAAGGAAGCTTTTATTGGCTTCAGCATCTAGTGTTGGTCTTATAGGCAGTGTTTAGGTGACCTTTTCCCATCTATGCCACATTTGTCCCTTTCTGCTGCTATGACGGGGTGGAGGGCATGTGAAGAAGACTTGGCCCCATTGCAAAATATGAGGCCCTGCTCAATGAAGGTTACATCTACAGTCTGCGTTACGCCTGGACCTTGCTCAGGCATTGCCTGGGAAAATGCTGGTTTGCTGGGGACAGGGCCGTATTGGGGAGTTGCTAGCAATTAAACAATCTGGACTGCAACCCCCAGGCCCTGTCCCTGTCGGCTTTACAGTCTACCTGCTCCACCATCCTACTGCCCTGTTGCCACCAGCAGGCCTGGACACTGAAGATCTGTGTTTGCACAACAAAGTCAGCCCCTTCCCGTGCTGTTTTTTCAAACTGCTCCCACACACTCTCTGTGCCAAGAGCTGATGCCTTGAGCCTCACTGCCTTGCACGTAACATTTTGCCACGGAGGCCAGGGGCAGAACCCACCCTCCAACCTAACGGCCCAGGAGCTGAAGGGTTTCTATTGAATTATGAGCTCTCTAGACACCGTACGCAGATGGGCAGCACCTTTCCTTTTTCCCTCAGTAAAAAAAAAACTCAGTACAAACCCTCAGCAGCTTCATCTTTTTGCTTTTATCCTTTCCACTACACTGTCATTGATGTCCTGCTTGCTCGCGTTGTTTGACTACACTGTGGAGCAGTGGGACTGTTCCGGGCATCCCCGAACCCCTTACTAGGTGCAGAGACCCTGTTTTCATTGCACTTCTTTTCTTTGTGCGTATCCAGTCGCTTCCTCCCCGCTACAGAAGCTACAGAAACGTTTTTCCCATTTATATCCAGAGCCATCAATGTGGCTGAACCTCTTATAACCAGAAGCAGAAATGATCTGTTTTGATTTAGCTGCAAAAATATTCCCTATACAGTAGAGAAATACCCAGAGAGGTTGCACTAGCATGATTGGAGATTATCTGTCAGCAGTCTTGGGGTCCTGCAAAATGAACAGTATTCCCAAAGGTCTCGTATTTAGCAGAGATGAATTTAGCAGAGGATAAAGAAATGCTAACGATCTCCCTGTCCAGCTTGGCCTGGTGAGGTGCCGGAGCCCTGCACAGGGGACCCGGTGGAGGCCGTTCACAAGCTCTGCTCCCCTCCCTCTGCCTCCAGGCATGCTCAGTCCTCCAAGGGGGACTCATGCCCCAAAGTCTGCTTGGTGCCTAAAGACCACTGGTGATCAGGAAGACAACCTGAAAAGGATGTTTTTTAAGAATACACATCTCATTAAACTGGAGGGGACAGGACATGAGAATTCAGCTCCACAGAGCAGATATTTAAAACCTTCAGTGGGGCTGAAGGAGGCATTTAATGTTGTGTGCTGTGGGAAGCATTGTCTCTGCCTGAGCAGTCAGGGAGCCCTGGCTCCAGATATTTCTGTCCTTCTGTTCTCTCAGCCTTGAAGAAGCCTCTAAAGCCTTTTGCCATTTTTGATAGCCTGTCCCCTGCCCCGGTCCCTCTCTGGGGTATCTCATCACACCGTTTTAGTGCAGTAGAGACTCTCTATCACCTTGCATATTGCCTGATTGTCCTAAAATGTGCAAGATGCAAATTTATGGAATGAAATTCTGTGGATAGCTTGTTTGACTCACTCTCTTCCCATACGCTGCCTGCCATGCCCCTGGTTTTTCAGTCCATCACCAGCAGTCTTGCTTCTCCTCTGTATTGTTCCTTTTGGAACAAAGTGGTACAAATTTTGGGGAAGGCAAGGGCATGGCACAGACACCTGTCTGTGGTGTCTTCTCCTGAAAACAGGGAGAGGCATTTTGCTCATGGGGACATATTCTCTTGAGAGGGAAAAACAGACCTTTTCTTCAAGGAGATTTGGGTTCCTCGCTCCGAAAGTCAAATCCCTCCTGATTCAGGTGTTAAATCCTAATTTATATCAGAGCCTGAGGCAGGTCAGGAATCAGCGAGACCCCGGGAGAGCTGATGTCACAGCAATGTACCATTGCCCCATGTAGTTTCCAGCGGCAGGTTGTTCCCTTTAGATCCAGCCATGCAATTTTGACCTGTGCTACTACCCACTGCACACCCCCCTTAGACACACCGCTCCCCAGATTAATGGGAAAAGGGCATAATGAATCAAAGCGACGTGATCTATATTTTGGTAGTCTCCCCTGCCTCAGGCTCAGGCCCTGAAGTTAAGCAGCCGTGCTCAGGGTGAGGAAATCATTTAATTCTTTGAGAAAACATGCTGTGATTTAGCCATTTCATGAACCTGTGTAGCTTTTAAACAATTCCTGAGCGTGGACTTCTCATTGTATTCTTAGTCTTTCACTACTGCGGCTGCATATATTCTTTCTTAAAGTCCACGGCAATAAGCCGATTATTAAAAAATTCGGCTTTCCATTCTCATTTCTAAATATTCCCAGACATGGCAGTCCATTTCCAAGTTCACTCCCACCTACTTCTTGCCATCTCCATGTTGGCACTGAAAGGATCTAATTCAGTAATAAAAAAAGACTTTTCTGGAAAGGCGAAAATCATCCAAGAATCTCAGTAGCACTAATTCCAACATCTCCCTCTTTGCCCTACAGATCATTAGGCTTAAAGCCCCTACCTGGAACATACAGAAACTTAACGAGATATATTCCAATGAGAAATCCTACATTATAAACAGAGAAATTAACTGAAATATTCTGTTATGCAACTCAATGTCTGCTGTGTTTAAATGACCTCAGATGTTTTATTCTGAATTTTTTGTTTTAAAGTGCTTCCTATTGCATTCTGTTAATATATTTATTTTTAAAATGAGGAATAACTCAGGTTACTTATCAATCACATTATAAAATATAACCAGTTCCTTTTGCCTCTTATTTTTATTGTTGCTGCGAGAAAATAAGTGACATTTCCGTAATTATAAAGAACAAAACCCATCTTTGAGGAATTTTACTAATGAATATTTTCTCAGGTGCCATTTGCGTTCTCAGCTTATTTGCCGGACTAAATTCACATGACAGAATACAACAAAAGAGGAGAAAGAAGTCCAAAAACTGCATCAGCCAAAAAGAAAATAGAATTAAAAATTTTTAAAAAGGATTGATTACAGTTTCATAGAAAAGGAAGAAAATACCTGCTAAAAAGCCATGCAACAGACAAAATTTCTATTGCACAAGAAAATAAAAACGTATCCTTTTACATCTAAAACAAATGACCATGCCTACAGTGACAAAAATGGAGAAATTAAGAGTGGTGGGGAAGACTCCATTTGTGCAAAGAGAAGCCTAGACCCTGTCCTTTAAAAATAACCCCAAACTTTTCACTAATTACCAGGCAAATCTAAAGAAATTATGCTTAGAATCAAACATGCAATCATGGTGAGTTCAGCAGGGCTAAGGATGAAAAGGAAAGAACACGCATACACACAAATCCCATTGCTAATAATTAATTAATTAATTAATCAATCATAGAAAGAGGCAAGAGGGGGGGAAGAAATCTTACCACCAAATTGGGTAACCGGCTAAGACCTTTGTGCCATTGAAGAGAAAAGATAAAATTAATCCAAGCAGGTGGTAATCCATTAGTCCAGGCTGGTGGAAGGGGAAAATCTCAGCGAAGTTTTCAGAAAAACATTAAGTGTGAAAATGAAGAACGCCCCCCTTCCCAGAAAAAAAAAAAAAAAAAAAAAAAAAAAGAGTTAAACAAAGTCCCTTGAAGTGCGGATGACTTTCTGGCTTGTCAGAAACACACCTCTCCAAGCCTTTTCCCTGTAGATCATCCAAAAGCGTCTATTAAAAAGTGCAGGGCTTGGGGATGTCAGCAGGCAGCCAATCAGACCGCATGGCCCAAGGTAAGGGATGAGTCTCAGCTCAGGGCTGTCAATCATGCTCTCCTCCCCCTCTACCCCACAACTTTGTTCCTAGCCCTTGCTTCCACAGTCAAACCCTTTTTGCAAGAGACCTTACTGGGGTAGTGAGATTTTTGGTGGGGTTTTGTTTTTAATTTCTTCTTCCCCCCCTAAGTTCACTCAGAAACCCAGGATGCACAGACTCTGCTTCTGGCTTGGCATGCCAAGACGTTGCAAGGTAAGGATGAAGGCTGATGCTGATTTTGCTTAAGCTCACGGTGGGGGTGAGATAGACAACTTATTCTTTAGATGGAGAGGGAGGTGAACATTAACCCTTGCAGGAGGGAGGCAGAACTGAAGGGAGCACCAAAGAGCCAGAATGACCCTCTGAAAGTGTATCAATATGTTGAAGTGAGCCCAGTGGGCAAAACTGGTTATAAACTTTAAATGAAATCAGCACTGCCCAGGCTTTTAAAAGCTTGTGGGTGGGATGGATGGAGGGGGGAAGTAATGGCAGCCTGAGAAAAAATGCCATGTCATGGTTAGAGTGGGGGAGAAAAATGTGAAGATATTCCATTAATTAATTTCTTGTGAAGTGCATTGCTGGGTGCAGAAAAATGAAAATATTAATAAAAAAACACACATGCAATAAGAAAAGATCATCACAAGCAGTATCAGTTCTCTATACAGGTTGCATGTTGCAAATAGACCTAGCAAAGATTTTCCTTGACTATCTTTGTTATTGCATAGAGAAGCTGTATTTACGGGCACTATTGTGTCTGAGTAGCAGGGCTAGGGAATGACTCAACAGAAAGAATGGAGAAGTCAAAAAAAGGTGCTTTTGCTCACAAAGCATCTCGAGCCATCACAGTTCCAGGGTCTGCAGTGAAGCTGCCTGGTTTATAAACACTTGGAGATTAGGCTCTTTAGGAGTACCCACCAAACTACTGTAGTGGAGAGCAATGGCTATAACAGAGGTCCACAGTCCTGGCTTGAGCAGTCCAATGCATCTGATAGTTTCAAATACTACAGACCTTCTCCTGGTACTAAGGCTGTGGGTGCAAATGAATTCCTTGTTGGTAATTAATTACTGGGATGCACCTGCCTCATCTGGCTCTCTTGCTTTTTTCCCAGTTCTTAAAGATTTTACTGTATTTGGACACTGAGGTAATGCAGAGCTGCATCAGCTGTTCTCATAGGTGGTAAGCAGGTTCTTGGCCATCATGTGTCCAAGAGAGGACATCCATCACCTCCCTGCTCTGCACATTGCCTCCTCATCAATCCCTGAATCTGCTGTATGGACTATGAGACAAATCTTCTCCAGGCTTAGGCCAATGGGCTTAGCAGCCATCATATTAACATGGCTTGTTCCTCTTGTAAGATTTCAAATTCCAAAGGGAATATTAGGTGTAGTCTGTCCTGGAAAATCTCTTATGTGACACCTAGCTATGTTTGACTGAATGCAATCACTTGGCTTTAATAAGCCATGGCTTTTAAATGGGCATGGGGACCCATAGATTTAATCTGTTCCACCAAATTAAATGGGGAATGTTCCCCAGATCTGAAACTTTATTGTCCAGGTTGTTAGATCTGAAGCATAGATCCTGGCAAGGTCCTGACCTCGCCAGCTAGTACTGTCTTGAGCAACTTCTAGTCACAATTTTGGGATTAACATGGAATAGGAACTATTCCTAATGGACCTTAAGATATGACCCCCATCTTATGGAGGGTGAGTTTAGTAGGATGGATGAAGGCTGTTCTCTGTCCCTGTCTGTCTGGTTCCAGTACCAGAGAATGGTCACAGGCACTTTTAACTTACTAGGACTGACGTAGCCATGGAGTACAGCTAGAGAGCCGATAATTGTTACGAACAAAACCAGACCTTAAATTGCGATACTGGTTTGTACCTCTACTGGTGAGTGTTTAGGAGGCCCACAAAGGCAATAAGGGGTAAAAGTACTGGGTGAAACCATTTTAGTCATTGAAATGTCAAACTGTTAAACAGGCAGCAAAAGGAGAGACTGAAGTGAGATATCTCAGATGATCCTACAGGTGACTGACATTCCATAGAAAAACATGAAAAATCCCAAACAGCACAGAAATCTGATTTGAGGAAGCTTCTTTTGGAATCTGAATTGAATGACAAGTTGGAGTTGGAGCATGTGTGAGGCATTCAGCCAGGCAACAGAGAAAGACAATTTCTCTATCATCCAGGACACTGGCAGTTCTTGGTGGCTGGGACATTTCCATCCCATCAGACACCAGAAAACAATGCAAAGTGCTCTTTATCAATTTCTTTAGGTTAGGATTTATAAATCAAGGCAATAAGAAGCCAGAAAGTGCTTCTTCTGCAGACAACAAAGTGTGCAAAAGCGACCTAAGACCCCAAATCTGGAGACCTTAGTTGCTGTTTATTTGGAAAAGTTGTGTGTAGCAGTGTTGCCTCAGGAAGTGCTGCATTACCTAAGAAGTGGAGATGCTGAGATGCTCACCCACATCGCGATAACTGCCAGTGTCACACTGATGTGGCCACAGACAGCATAGCACATTTGTAAAGATTTGATCCTTAGCTCACTGAGGCCAAGGGAAAGCTCTGCGTTGACTCTGACAGGTATCTGATCAAGTCTCACATTGAGTTCCTTGTCCTCCCACACCTTTTAACTTCTCCCATCCAGTACTCTCTTTGTCTGCTCTGAACATTGTGGACTGCTTGTCCCAGGGTCAACAGGAATTCATGATGTCCTACTTTTTGGGAAGATACTATGTGCTTTTGAGCGTGTCTACAGTTGTTTTGGCTTGGAGATCCTGCAGGTCCTGTGAGTAGAAGGTCATTATGGTCTCTAACTCTGTTCACATGTGACATGATAGACTGGTACAGAATAATCAGATGGAAGTGACTCTTGGCTCCAAATTTCTCCCACTGGAATGAGTAGAAAAATGTCCATTGATTTTAGTTGTATAAGCCTAGATCCATGAAGCTGTAAAACGGTAGGCATTTCTTGACAGGGATCATGACTTGTATCACTGGACTGAAGACAATGTCAGCCATGAATCCAGCAGACTTACTCTCAATTTTCTCTGCTGCGAAATGAAAATCTGATCCTTAAATGCTAAAATCACCCCGGGGAAATTTCATGCTAACCTAAACAAATATTTATACGTCATTGTGCAAATCCTACTTTTAAATTTACTTTCTGAGAGGAAATGACAGTTAACAAAAAGAGTGCAATTTCAAAATTTCAACTACAGATACATCCTCATACTGTTGACTGAGAGTTTTATTTACTGAGGGTCTTTTGAATCACATTGGTCTGTACAATTTGGCAATATTGACTTCCTAGCCCAGTTTGAATAAGCCCAGCAATGAACAATAGCTGGACTGCTCAGGAAAAGTCCTGTTGCCTTTACAGTGTCAGTATAGAAGTTTTTCTGTATTGTGCTAGCAACATAGTACAGCCCACTGCAAGCTCATGGACATGTTTAGGCATTTAGAGGAGGTCCTTTGATTAATTCTAACAACAGTCCAGCAAAGAGTCACTGTGATCCCATTGAAGACATAATTCTCTTTCTCCGTGGCGTAATGCAGGACAGTGCCCTAACTTTTGTCACTTTTCCTTCTTTTAGGTTCTGTTTCCTCCATGGGAATCCACTGGCAGAAACAAGCCAAGTGCCCAGGGAAGCTGATGGGACCATGGAGTCTGCCTGGATTTGGTCTCATTACGCACCTCAATAAACCAAGCAGTTGATGAGTGTAAGCACGAGGAACTAAAATTGTTCCTGGTGCACTTCTGCTGGCCTTGGTGAAATTACACCATCATCAGTGTGACACAAAGAGGGTGACTCAAATCACACAGTGAAGGGCAAGAGATGAATGACCTGGGGTCACTGCTGCCAGAGAGGGTTCAGATGCCTGATCTGATGTGGTGGGGAAGGCAGAGATTGTACAAGAACAATGATTCATTCTGTAGCAATAAGCAATGGCATTATGGTGCTTGATTTGCAGATCAACTTTGGTTCAGTGGAGAACAGTGGAGAGTAACTTAGCTAGTTGCTAAATGTTGAACTGCACATTTGGGCACTTATGAGTATGGCCAGAAACAGAAATGAGAATGTGTGTGCCTTGATACCACGGGCCTCTGGGAAGTGCAAGATCTCAGAAGCAGCTGGGTTTCCTGTTTTGTGGACCTAAACTTTGGGCTTAGTGTCTAAAGTGGAGGCAAAATAGCAGTTAGTATTTTGGTGACTCTCGTCTTTAATCCTAAAATAAATCCATATTGGAAAATATATAAAATCTGAAGCTCCTCCCCCAAATATAAACGAGCAATCTGAGTGCCTTCCACAATCTAAACTACCAGAAACCTGTGTCTTTCTGAGGGCTGGGTTTGCTGCTAACTTATGACCGATAACATTAACATTTCTCTATAAATTTAGCTGTCTCTCAGTTTTCTTGGCCATATATCCTCTCTTCTAGACACTTATGTTCCCTCTGTCCCTAACAAACTCCCCTCCTCTACTGTTTTCTTCTCCTTGCTATCACAGCTCATGGTAGCTGGACACACCAAAGCACAGTCATTACCTGGAAACGCAGCATCTTGTATTAACACTTGAGCAGTATGATTTAAAGAAGTGCCTCAGTGGGTATTACATCACTCCTGACCTTGTTTGGACTGGAACAACTTCATATATTTCCACGTATCTTCTCAACATGCTCCATCAGCACTGATCTTGGGGTATGCTCCAACACGTCCATACTGCATGGACCCACTTAGCACACCCTTCCCTCCTGTTAGGTACCTTGAATCCATGTTTTCTCCAGCAAAGTTTTATTAAGATCTCCAAATTTATGTCATATGCTGGATTTCAGGAAGGCTGCCTTCTTATGTTTGCCAGTCTGTTATGTTCAAAGGAGCCCTGTGTACAGGTGATGTGTAAAGCTTTTAGGCGCCTACATGAGATAACAGTGGGGGAGTCTGATCCACTGGGATAGGAAGATGGATCTTTACTTGGTCAGATGAGCACCATGATGATGTTTCTGCCTGATATTTCACTGAAGTTTCCCTGTCTGAAGGTGCTAAAGGTTGAAGCGTGATTCCTTTTTTGTTGGAACTCCAGTAAAATGAAGCATGTTCCATGTAAAAAGGAGGGGAAAGCCAGGGTTTAGCCTGAGGCCTGGTGTCAGTAAAGATGATGGTGATGGAAAGCACTTACTAAAACTCTTCATCATCTTTTTTTATCGTTTTAGGAAAAACTTCATGACTTACTGTTCTGCAAATGCCCTCCTCCCACTCCCTTCATTTTTCTACAAACTCTTCTAAGCCCACAGTATAGAAATCCTGCACTGTTTCATTAAGGTGTTTTCTGTCTTCCAGAAATGCTAGAAGCTCTTTTGTACCGGCTTTTCATGTCCCAGAAGGACTTGGGGCCAAAGGAATGGGATTTCCATTTTTTGTTTGGAAACAAGAGATTGCATTTTAAAAACATTGGTGGAGTAACCTGATACAGTACCAACTGTCATACACAAACTCAGAAAACTTGGTGTAGTGTTCTTGGCTTTGTCAGTGACTCTTTGTGTGATTCTGATAGGTCAGGTTCCTTATTTGTGTCTGTATTTCCTGCTTGTAAAATTTTGGAAGTAGTTGCTTCTCTGTGTGTCATATTAGTTCCTTCAGGAAGGAACTGTCTCACTCTCTGGTTGTGAGGACCTGAGCTAGAACATCAAGGTACAGCTATGAATCATAGACTTTATAATAAAAATAGATGCCATTGCTGTTACTGAACATATGCGCAGAACTGGGATCCCAGTTCTTGTATTTGAAGGCCAGAATGAATGATAAATGGTGCTCCATCTTATTTACTTTTTCTCCTCCTTTTTATTCAAGTATATTTTGCTCTGTGGCCAGGGGGTCACAGGAAATGCATGAAGTGCAAATGTTGAATGCTGCTTCCTCCACCATTGCCAGTAAGACAGAAATCTTCTAAGGACATGGTTTCTCAGTGCCTGGGTGCCACTGACCTGGAACTGTTACAGACTTTCAGACTGTCTTTCAGACTTTCTTTCAGACTGTCACCGCCTTAACTTCCTTTAGCAGTTCGTACTCTGTTTGCACAGGTTTAGTTTGCACTCTGTTTAGTTTTTCAGATGCTTTCCTCTATCTTGTCATGGAGATCTGCAGAAAAGAATCACCTAATGGAGCCCTAGGACACATGGATTTAATGACTGTCACAGCTCAGAGCACAGAGAGCTAGCACTGAAACCCATATCAAACTTCAGTAAATACAGGGACATAAATATTATGTTTAATTGGCACAATTCTGCCTGAAACAGTGTTGGCTCACACTGCATCGTGGAGGAACATTGCTTCAGTGAAGGGCTTAGGGAGAGGCAATAAATGTGATGAAGCCTTATAGTCTTCTCTGTTCACTTTCTGTTCTTTTATCCAAGGACTGATTGTACTCATCCCTACTCTCTTCAGAGATAAGGGAAGATCAGAGCTTGGCAGAGGAGGGCATCTGTCCCATCAGCTGTCAGTTGCTGTTGTAGAAATTATTTCCAGGTAAGTTTTAGGGTCCTGTTCAGCCTTTGCTGCTGCAGTACCTCAGTCAGGCAGGCTAACACCCCAGGCAAAAGTTCCCTAGGGATCACGTTATTTTGATTTTTCATCAAGTTGAAGCAATAGCTTGGGATACAGAAGAGGTGTGATTAGGATGGTTGAGCACGTGTAGAGCATTGATTGCCAATGTGTGTGTACGTGGTCTACACATAGGTGTGTGTGAGCAAGCGTAGATGGCTGATGAGCATTTGTAGATGAATGGTTGTAGCTGTACATAGTCTTGCTGGTGAGGAAGCAGACTTAACACCAGCCCCAGAGCTTTCTGGGGAACAGGTCCATTGTAAAAAGCATTGTGTGGTTAGTGCACACTGTCTGCAACTGTGTGGTGCGGGGCAATTTTATGCCCTATGTGTTTGAGGCCAGCCTCACTCTACAAGAGAGGCAGAGCTGCCTTTCACAACTGCAGTAAATCTGACTAATTGGACTAGCTGAGCCTGTGAAGAAACTGTGCCCCAGGTCTTGAGCTTGTTTGAAGACAGCTCTGTCTGCTCTGACATCTGGAGGAATGCATGACAGGGACTGGGGGAAGGGATGGAGAGCAAAGAGAGCAGAGTCATGCCGCTCCCTTCTTTTCCCAGGACTTCAGCCTGGGAATATCCTAAAGGCTGGAGAATACATGATAAAAACAGACCAGATATTTCTGGGGCAGGCCATGACTTTCCAGGATGTTGTAGCTGGAAATCCTGGGGCCCTCTGATGCAGGCAAGTGCTTACGCCGTTGGACTGAAAGGAGCAACACGCATTTACGTTGATGTTGCACTTCTGGGCCATAGGGTAGAGTAATGGTAGACACTGCCGCTGGAGCACTGCCAGAACTGAAGACTCTCTCCCTGCTGAGACTCTGATACCTACCCAGGCTGTAGTGGCCATCTATAATGTCTCCATCTATACACATCCTGATCCTGAGGATGCCAAGAAGTGAGTGCCATGGTCCAGGACAGCTGGCACATCACCAGAGCAGATATAGTTTTGCTCTGTTAGATTGTTCTGATGAGCTGCACCGCCTCACCTCCCCCATGTTAGTGGTCCTGCCAAAGGTATGGGTTAATGGAGGAGATCTCAGTCTTCCTGGGTTATCACCTGCATTCAAAGACCAGTTATGAGGCCTTTGCTGGGTCTGGTATTGCTGTGCATGGCCAAGAATTTGACTCCTGAAGGGCACTGTGCTCTGCAGGAATCCAACAGGTCTTGCTGTGCCTGAAGCCTTTATAGGAAGACAAGCTCTGCTCAAGCATGGTCTGGTTCAACTGTGTATGAGCACTCTAGCATGGACAGCAGGTCTAGATTGCCCTCGTGCCCTTGCTGAGACAGCTAAGCCCAAGAGCTCACAGAATCACAATATGTGCTTGATCAGCATAAGGATGTTCAGCTGCATTGTAAGAGGATGAAATATGGGGGGACAAATGTGGGACTGGGGCTGGGTACGGACTGGGGCTGGGGCTGGGGCTGAGCTTGAGGCTAGGACTAGGACTGGGGCTGGGTTCAGCTGGGTTGGGTCTGGGCTGGGGCTGGGATTGGGTTTGGGCTGGGGCTGGGCTAGGCTTGGGGCTGGGGCTGGTCTGGGGCTGGTCTGGGGCTGGGCTTTGCTGGGCTGGGCTGGGGGTGGCCGAGGGTGAGGACAGCTGGCTGGGAGGCAGGCAGGAGGCCTGGAGCTGCGCCGTAGGGATTCAATCCGGGCCCTTGGCAGGGAAGTTTTAATGACACAACAACAACAACAACAAAAGAGGAAAGGGGGGAAAGGAAGAAAAGGCCCCTGCAGGGCTCGTTGCCACGGAGACCCCAAGGAAGTTTGAACCAGTCCTGCTCTTTTCACAGCCGCCTTTGAGCCAAGGAGGGAATTATGGCTGGCGATAAAAGGAGACATGTGGCCCTTTGCTCATAGGGACCGGCCTCTGCAGTTACGAGTCTTCGGCTCATTTTCCCCCTTGTCTCCTCCTGCAATTATGCATTCTGATCTCAGGCAGAAAAAAACTAGGACAAGTTGTGCACCCCTTGCCCTGGGGAACCCATCCCTGGAGGGCAGACCGCTATCTCTTTCAGCTGCCTGTTCCCCCTGCTGCAGCACGCCACCCCCACTTCCTCTATAGTTATGAAATTTTTACGCGTTTGGAGCTGATAAACAGCTCGTGCCGTCTGTTGTCACATCAGACCCTGCATAAAACAGCCTTGCAGAGGAAGGGGGGCTGAAGACCTTTTCTAGGGGAGCGGGAGACGGTTTTCCTGTTTGCTGTGGCTCTTGGGTTTTCAGGGGAGATCTCTTCTGGTTGAGCTGTGGGTCTGGCTGGCCAGATGCTGGAAATAAATGTGAAAAGGATAAATTCTTCTTGATTGAGCTCTGTGCTGCCTCCTCTGAT
Source organism: Dromaius novaehollandiae (assembly GCF_036370855.1). NCBI lineage: Eukaryota > Metazoa > Chordata > Aves > Casuariiformes > Dromaiidae > Dromaius > Dromaius novaehollandiae. The sequence goes on along the minus strand of NC_088119.1, from coordinate 5,603,505 downwards.
TTCTCCAGTGACAGTTGCAAATACCAGTCCCAAAGCTGTATTGTACTGCTCAGGTTGTGTCCTTGCCTATTCCTCTTCATGGTACTTGTACTTCCAGTCTCTAGTGTAAAATGCTGCATGAATTTCTGCTTGGGCCTGTACAATGCTCTATTCAAGGGACTAAAAGGCAAAGTGAAGCCAGAGATGCAGGCAAGAGAAATGAGTCTCCCACAGGCATAGCACAGCCTGCAGCTTTCACTTCCTTAGCAGCTAGACTCAGCTGGGTTAGAGTCCACTTCTCCTTTTCCAAGGGTTGTCAGGGGCGTTTAGGCCTTCTGTCAAAGCCAGCAGACCTCTGGTGCTGCAGGTGTGACAGTGAGCTATGAAAGACCATGTATGGCTGGGAATAGGGAGTAGGGAATGAATCTAGGCTCTGCTCTCCCCTCCAGCCCCTAGGACATCACCCCAGAGCCCATTTCCCCTCTTGTGCTGAGCTGCAGTGTTGGGTACTGTGATGGGAGTGAGGCAGAAGGACAAGGGGGAGAAGCCAAGCCAGGCTGGGTAACTGGGTCCCAGCTCACTCCTGGGTAGCAGCCTTCGGCTACGTGTGGGCAGAGCTACTCTTGGAGCAAAGCATTCGAAGGGACTGGAGGGTTGAGGTGTCAAGGAGGATGGGGTTGACATGATTGTGAAGAACAACCATTTCCATCAGCTTCTTGGGTTTCTTTTTTAACACAGAACTTTGTCTGAAAAAATATTATTACCCAGAGAGGCTGTGGGATCTCCATCCTTTGAGGTTTTGGAGACTCAGGTAGACAAATCCGTGGAAAACCTTCTGACATTAGTCCTGCATTGAACAGGAAGTTGAATTAGAGATGTCCTGAGGTCCATTTCCACCAGCACTTCTATAAGTCAATGATGATGCTGTATTGATTTGCAAGTTAATTATTTAGTCTAATTTTTTGTGCATAATAATACACAACTTTTAAATAGACTAGAACAATGTCACAGGAGTCATCTGACCAATGGGTTACAGAGCCAGGATCCTTCTTGCTTATTCTCCCTGGCTCCATGCAGCACATAAGGAGTGCTGCTGACCAACTAAACACTGTGTGGTGTAAGAGGAAGTATGTCTCCTGGGAGCTGTCCCGAAAGAGGGCACAGACCTGGGATCACATGAAAAATTCAGACATGAAACCTGCTGGCTGGTCAAAAGCTGAATGAGGTCTGGTCAGCTGCCTGTTCCCACTGATGAACCTCTCTGCTCAGGAGGAACGTTCCCGTTATGGTATTAACTGGAGAGCACCTGGAACAACTTAGAAGTATTTGCACAAGTTCAGGAGAAATATTTTTGCCTGACTTTGCCCCATTTTAGTGTTCCGTTCATCTACCACTCCTGCTCCCACCTCTGCTTTTTGGACATGTGATCATGCATCCTACCCTCCTAACCCCAAAGTGAGCCTTGTTTTCTCAGCTCCTACTATGGCCCTGCTTTGCAGCTGATAATTTTCATTCTCTGTGTTTAGTGCTTTCACAGTGAGGAGACTCATGCCTACTGTCTTATATAAAACAAAAAGAGACTTGAGTGCCTCAGAGAGCAAACGAGTGCATGAGCATGACCCCGGAGTGGACAGGGGAAGGGAGCTGGAGCGCTGAGGGAGCTACACATCCCCATGGGGGCGTTCCTGTCATGTAGCTAGGAAAGCGTGCCACACTTGGAGGTCTTACTGCCAGCGGAAGCTGCTACTCAAGCCTCCCTTTTGATCCCTGTAAATCTACTTCTGTCCTGTAACAAGGCAGAAAAGCCAGCTGGAGCATCCCCCAACTGGTGTGGTTCTATCTGTACCAGAATCCCAGTGTTACCAGTCTCAGACAGGGAAGTGAGCGCTCCTCAGCCCCTCCTTAGTGACTGTCCTGGGTTAAGTTCCTGTATAACAGTCTTGTCACAGGAACTTGTTCCCCTCCAGGGCTTACTGCTTCAGCTATCCAGGTACCCTGTTTGTGGGCTAGGCGGTGAATCACAGCAGCAAACTGAACTGGTATAACTGTTTTGTGGGTCTCTGTATACACCACTGTCATCTTCATATATGGCTTTGTTAGCATGTTTTTGATGGAAAGTGCATACAAAAATGAGTAGGTTTTCTGTGTATTAGAGCAGGACCATGGTCTCTGTGTTCATGTGTGTCTACATCTGTGCATCAGAGCTAGCATGTGCAGCATATTGTGTCCTGCTCATACCTCTTTGACCCATGGCTGGTTCTCCTCAGTTGTCGGTGTTTCTCCAAGTCCATTTTTATTTGTAATGGAAAACATCACAAAGGGCAAGGCAGGCAGTACAGTGACTAATACTGACCTGCAGACCAGTTGCAGCCCACCTATGCTCTCTGTAGTCTATGATCTAGGGAATAAACATGTTAGGATGGGTGTGACTTGCCAAAGGAGTGGGGGAGTGTGTGACACAGTGCCATCCAGTGGGCCTGCCACAGCAGACCACATAGCATTGAAATGTAGCGTGTCCATTAGCTATGTGGATTTAGGTACCGGGCTTTATATAATGCTTCCCTGGTATGCAAACAAACCTGGACTGTTCGACAAGGCGAAGCACAGATTATATCCCTGAAGACATGTTCCCCCAGGCCTTGGGTACCTGGCAGTGCTCATCACTTGTGTGTGCCAGCTGTGAGGATGCAGCAGGACAACTATTCTGGAACAACTGTACCTGGGGGACTGGCACATCACCGTCCATCTCCCCCCCGCACTCTGGGATGGAGCTGTACTGTGTGATGAAGAGGAAGCAAAAACCAGGTTAACACTTGTCTGAGTGGTTAGCGTCACCATGAGGAGCGAAGGGAGCGACTGCTGCAAGCTGATACCCTTGCACAAAAGCACCTCATCTCAGGAGCACAGGGCAAGAGCGGTTCAGGGAGACAAGGGCTCAGCAAGTAGGTAGAGGGAAAAAAAAGAAAAAAGAAAAAAAAGGAAGCAACTTTCCAAATTGTCTGGAAGGATTTCTCAATGGAAAAGCCTTGCTGCTTGCGTGATCCTTGGGTGCACAGTACCACCTGCTGGCAGCGGGACGGTAGCAGAGCAAGAGATGGAACAGACGGGGAAAACGCAGCCCTGGCAGTTTGCTCTTTTCCAGAATCAGAGCAGGACGGAGGCTTGCTATTCAGTCAGTCCAATTTTAAATATTTCGGTTATAAACTTAGGCCTCGAAGTCGAGTCATCCTTGCAAGGGACAGATTCCCCTTTCAGATAGTCACAATCACTAAGGGTCAAGCTGTGACACTTTTCTGTCTGTGAAAGCAAGGCAATACAGATTCCCAAACAGAGTCCAGTTTAACAAATCTGTGGATAGGGTTTATTTAGGTAGATCTTTATAGTTTTTTCATTGGTGCCTTATAAAGCTGTACTTCAAACAGCATGTTTTCAACTCCTCCCCTCTTCTTCACCGTGTTATGCATTACATCAGCACTTCCTACCTTCCTTCTCAATCCAAATTTTTCTATTCTGTTCTTCTCTCTTCATCTCAACACAGTATTTACTCTGTAACTCTCCCAAACTCTACTCCACTTAAATTTATTTGACTAGGAAATGTCAGCTGATCGATTTGAGGCTGAACTGTTAATAGTTTTTAGTAAATTTTACCCTCAGGACCCTTAAGTCTATCAGTCATGTCCACACTTTGTTTCTTCTTAGATCACTCTTTGCTCCTTTTCATTGCTCTTTGTCTTGTCCTTGGTTAATTCGTAGGGCTGTTTCTGTCTTCTAGAGTATGCAGCTGATGAAAAAAGAAAGCTCTGCACTCTTAGCTGCTAGCCCCCACAATTTGGCCCAGAAACTGTGGTTTAAAGCAAATTCATAGGATTTAAAACACCATGCCTGAAAGCACTTATTAAACATTGTGGGTCCAAATATGATCTAGGACTTGGTCCCATGCTTGGAATATGCCCTATTGTCTGAGGATGGGAAAGGGGCAGGACAGTCCCCACTTGGCTGCACTTCCCGGATTTTGCTTTCCTAAACCAAACTCATCTATCAGCATGCACCTGACTGATGATTTGTATGTTAAGATCTTTGAAAACAGTGATTTGTCCATACCTGCAAAATTACCTGCTTGTGCCAGTGCAGCACCTTGGAGTTGTGGACACACCTGGCTAAACTGGAAAAGGGACTGAGCTGAACACTACAGGGCTGAATTCAAGACACTTTGGGTAAGATTCAGCTCACCTAAGCTCAGATGCTGACTGTGCAGGACTTGGTCAGAGCAGGGGGTCTAACACCTAGTCAATGTTATGGCTGTTTGCCAGCATGGGTGCTCCAGCCTCCAGGCTACGTGTGGGCCTGGGACTGGATGTTTTCAGGGGAAGGTTGGTGAGATGGTGTGAGCTGAGCAAACAGCTCACTACTGACAAATGCACGGTCCACCATGGGCTGTGCATCCATACGTCTCACTTGGAGACAGCTTGGTGCCCACAAAACCCATTATAGACTGGTTCAGCCCACTGATTTGGCAGAACATGGCGAGAAAGAGCTTGTGCTCCGGGGAGCAGAAGGGTGATGGGGAAAGCAGCGTGTGTGTGTGTGTGTGTGTGCGTGTGTGTGTGTGTGCGTGTGTGTGTGTGTGTGTGTGTGTGTGTGAGAGAGATATTCCCCTTTAGGCAGCAGCGAGCTGTTAGACTGGCTCAGCTTCTCCTCTATCTGCAGCCTCAGACTCCTCTGTTGGAGCCAGGCAACCCGACATAGACTATCTGAATATTAATTACAATTGACAGCTCTTTTCCATCCATCCCAGGCACCTCACTGGAGGCCTGTCTGAGCTGTTGACTTTTTCTTATGGCCTTGGCAAGACTGGCAGCTTTTTGGCATGACCTGACCTTTCGCAGATAGCAACGTAGAAGAAAATCCCCTAATTGAGCCTTTGATACATAATCTGCATCCCCGTGCAGCTGGCAGAGATTCCCTCTGTGAAATAGGCATTGGTCTTGGTGGATCTTATGAAGACTGAAGTCTTCTGGACTAGGGCTAGTACGGTTGGGTGACACCCCCCTCTATTCCAGTAGTGTTATCTCTAGGGAGCAAGGAATACCTTGAACCTGCTCTTCTCTCCTATTTTGAGCAATCATATGGCACACGCTGCTAGACTTCAGTCTCACCAACCTACCTGGCTCGCACAACACACCATTTTATCTGGCCAAGTAACACTGAGATGCTTGCCTCAGACTGGGCCTGAGGAACATCTGTTCACTCCACCTCCTTGCCCCGGATTCCTACCCAGACATACAGTAGCAGGACCTTTCACCAGCAAACAAAGGAAATCTGGGATTTCAGATTGTATGCAGGTTCAGACCTGGAAATTATGCCTCAAAATCCACCACAGAGTACTGAAGATGAGTGTACTCACAGTGCAGTTCATAGCATCCTTCACACAGGTTCTTTCTGTGGTGAAAAGAAGACCCTGGTGCATGTGTACTTTGAGTGCAGTGAGCTGCAACCCCTATTCCAGGTCCTCTAGGGACTCCTGCTTATGTTTCTCCCTTTGTAGTTTTATTTTCTTTTGATTTATTTCCCAGTTTTGCCAATTTTCTCTTTAGATTTTCAAATTGGGCTCATACCTAGCAGGGACAATGTGCAAAAGCAGATTCCCAGGGAAAAGCACAGGAACAGAATGTGCACGCAGAGACACTTCCCCTGAAAAAATTCCCAGATGCCAAGAATTTGCAGGTTAGGGATTTCCCCAGCCCAAGGTGGCGTTGATAGTTTTAGTAAAAAAATCAGTGTTTTCTCTCTTCCTTAAACTGGCATGGTACTCCCTTAAGCCCCATTCAAACTTTTTGCTTCCTTGACATGGTGTAGCCAACAGTCCCACAACGCCTGGTGACCATGTCATAATGGCATGAAGAACTACATGCAGTGCTTTTAAAAATGCAACCAGCTGGCTTCGTTTGATGCCCCAGTTGTTGTCAGTTCTTGTCCACCCTTTCTCAGCCGCTTAATCTAGGAGACCTGTAATGTATCCCTATCAGTTGCCTCTTTTCCAGATTGAAGAATCCCAGCCTACTCTTCGCTCCTTGTATAACACCTTCCTCTGTCTTTGATTAGCCTTGATATGATTCTCTGAACCTTTTCTCGTTCTACTGCACTGCTTTTTGAGATAGAAGGGGGGCTGATCTGTGCCAGGATCTGGACTTAAAGGGCCGCAAAATCAGACTACCCTAGAAACCACTGCTTTCTTGCCATTCCTGTTCGTATGAGCTAAGGAAGAACATAAGGCAGCCAGATACATGATCAGTTGAGTGTTAGTAAAGCAGCAGGACAATGCTTAGGTGAAGAAATACAGAAGCAGTCAGTGCTCTAGAAGATTATCTGCAATGGGCGGAGGATTTATTTATTCCTTAGCTAACAGCTGGGAGAAAAAGTATCAGTTTCAAAGGACAGAGCAACACAATGGGAGATGGGAGGAGAGACCCAGCTGATGACAGGAGGATGTCTACAACATGAGTGTCTATGTCTGAGCTAATTCACTAGTTTCCCTTTATGGACAATGAATTTCCATTCAACAATGGGCACTAAATAAGGTACAGCCTTTCAGAAAAGGACTATATGGTGACTTCTATAAAAACATCATCTCAGATCTGCAGGATGGTCAACATGGCAAGCAGAACATCAGGAATTACTGCTAGAGACCAAGACAGAAAACATGTTTGGAGTAATGCATGCAATTCTGGTCTCCCTGTTGACAGAGAAGATCCAGAGGAACCAGAGCAGAGTTCAAGGATAATGACAAATGGCATTAATAAAGGAGGACTAGAACTCCATCTAGAAAAGAGGTGACACACGGAGAAACAATAGATGTAATGAACTGTATTGAAAGAGGTGAGCAGGGAATGTTTATTTCCTGTTTCTTCTAATACTAGCTTATCAAAGGAAATTACCAATGAAAGCAGGAAGTCCAACAGAGGAGCTGCTTGTTCAATCTAGAGGTAAACCTTGAAGGACAAACTGGATTCAGACACCAGTTTGGAAAATTCTTGGAAGAAAAAAACATCTGGAGTCTGTCGGAAGTGTGAACACAAGTCTTACCTGGGCAGCTGCCCATAGTTGTAGTTCACAGAGGCGTGTTCAGGAAAGGACCACTTATGACTCGGTCAGTCCAGAAGCACCTGATACTGTCCATAGCTGGAAACTATTGAGCTAGGATGCTTGCTGTGGTCCAAGTGTGTCCTTTCACATTCCTGTGAGAGAGGAACAGTTCAGCAGAAGCAAGAAATCATTCAGCATGTTAGGCCAAGGGTACACCAGGAGAAGTCTTCCCAGGACAGGTAGGCTACATAACACTCCAAACTTTGAGGATGTCAGGATGTAGGGAATCACTCAGCTGACATGCCTTGCTCCCAATTTTTGTCATTTGTTGCACTAAACATCCTACCCAGCCTCTGAGAAATGCTGTGGGCAAGCTAGAGTTGTTCGTATTAACTCCAGCATTAATAAGAAGTCCGCATAATAATTATCATCTCAGATTATGAAGTACTGCAGAAGAGATGTGACCTCTCTCTTGGGATGAATGAACTTCCTATAAGCACAACAGAAAAGTGAAACACCATTTAGATCTTAGGGATGAGCCAGATGAACTCTGTGCTCCATAGAAGCCAACTGTAAATTGCACCTGAATTAGAGTAGGTTGTTCAGTGCCCCCCAAATGGTGGTTCCACTTCCTTGTCAACTTCCTCTTCTCTGGTGTCTCATTATGCAGACTCTGGGCAAGGTGCTTCAAAGCATTTGTGCTGGCCCATCTCCAGTCTTCCTTCTGCTGAGAAAGGAAAGGTCTTTTGTTCTGTGGGTTAAGACATATGCACAAGACACGGGGTGCTGCACACCCCCTCCAAAGCATGGGTCCTGCTGCCAGGTACCATGTTAACACAGCACAGACCAAAGCCATAATGGAAGAGTGGCTCTGATGGCTGGATCTAGAATGGGAACATTTATCTTTGATACTCTTTGATCAGGACAGGGTTGGATGAACTAATTTACAACTTGTATGAAGACAGAGGTTGGTTTTGCAAAGCCCCTGGATGGGAAAATGCTAGTACTGGTTCTGCTGCCACATTCTCAGTAAGACAGAGAATACCAGTTTCTTCCATCTGCCACCCAGGCTTGAAGCTTCCTGTTAAAGCAGCTGACGTGCTGAACTCTGCAGTCTTCTCTTACATGGGAGATTCGGCCTTTGAGGCCGTGGCACAGCACAGATGACTTTTATATTTTAGAAGAAACACAGTTTTAAAATGTGTAATTTATGACCTCTGCTCCACTTTAACCACCTCCTTAAATTCTGCAAAGCTGGGGAATTAGCCTCTACAGTCACACTGATGTTCCTCTCCCTTCACCAGAAGAGGATGTAGGAACTCTGTTATTTATGTATATAATAGCTCTACTATTATATAACACATCATCAATATCTGGGTGTTGGAAACTCCTGTGAACCCGAACTCCATCACAGAGAGATATTGACTAAGAGCTTTTCTTCAAAGCCATTCAAAATACCATTTCTCGAAAACCTTATAGTATGTGCTGCTTTCTTGTATATCCACCAGAAGACAGGTGGCAGCTGAAATTCAGTTAAAGCTCTATGAAATTCCATAGTTAAAAAGCTATGTAAATTGTGGGTTTGAAATAAGTACTAATATAGAAGCTTGCACAGAATGGCTATAGGAAGGACAGTGAACAGAGCATTAACAAGCCACTAACTTGGAAAAAACATCTGTTTTAGAAGAGATATGGCCATTGTGCCTTCTGAAATGTTATCTCTAAAAGTGCTTTCAAATCAGCTCAACTCAAATAAGCTGAAACTGGGCAGAAATCTCTTGTGCTGTGCAGGGTGCAATGAGCAGGGCAGTCAGAACAGCCCTCTCACCCATACAGATAAACCACAGCCTTCCCGGTTTCCCCAGTTTTTCTTCCCCCAATGTCTTGTTGCACCCTTCTCCTCCCACATCCTCAGCACATCTGAGCCTCAGCCTTGTCTCTGACAAAGCCCACGTAATTACTCTTCCCTACCCTTTCCATTCCTGCTGCCACCACAAAGTGTTGCCTGGCCCATGTGCTTGGCCACCCATATTCCTGCTCTTTGGTTTGCCTCGTGCCCACTTCTACCACCATTTTCTCCTCCTCTAGGCCTGCCCAGTCCCTCCTGACATCTCTTTTGCTGCCTCAGACACCAACTTACTTTTCACTTTATCCTCCATCTGACCCACTTCTTCACCGATAAACCAAATGCCTGCAGGTTTCCTGCATTTTGCCCCACCAGCATCTCCACCAATGCACTCCTCCCTCTTTGTTTGAGCCACCTTCCCTCCTAACACTTGTCTGTCTCACAGCTTGTACCTTAGGCAGAAGTCATGGGAAGAAGTCCTGCTACAGTGGCTCCCCTACAGAACCAAGAAAGGAGAGAGGTCTGGAGAAGAGATGATCTCTCATGTCACCCTCTGTGCTGTTCATTTGATGTCTTGCTGCAGACCTCGACTCCATTGGTCCTGCTACTGTGGCTTGGGATGAAAAACAGTAATAGGTACAGGTAGGGGTTGTCCTGCCTTAGCCCACCACCTCTCCCAGAGCTTCCTTTGCTGGCAGAAAGAAGCAGAACCAAGAAGGACATGGTCCCTACATAAAAGATTTACTGCAGGGCATGAAAGCATGCACAGCTTGCCCAGTTTCTTGACCTTCCCTCCCATCAGCTCCTCACTGTGGGCATTGCCTCAGCAGTATCGTAACATGCACAGTTAGCTGTGACCTTATGGCCACAACTCTAATACCAAAAAGCATGGCTGCTCCCTCCACCTGCCCTACAGCTCCCACCACCTCCCCTACAGCTCCCACCACCTCCCCAGATCCTTATACACTATTTGAGATTCCCTTCTTCACACCAACCAGAAGGCAAAATGTCTTCTGCCTACTCTAACTCTCCCACTATCAGTAGATACTGCTGAAGATGTGAAAATCTGGCTGTGGTTGTGGCCTCCAAATTATATGGCAAGGTCCGCTTCCTCACATCAGAGACACTTTGCAGGAGGCATAAGACACATGTGTCCTCTTCCCCACTGCTGCTCACCTTCCTCCCTTGACAGCCCTCAGTAAGCTGGTCTTTCCTTCAGTATTGTCTAACGAGGGTCTAAGACCCATACTGCAGCATATAATAGTCTTCTGCCGGCACTTCATCACCCAGATCCTGGCAGGTCCTTTTCATCCTTCCTGAAAGGGTCCCTTTAGGGATTGCATAGTCCTATGGGGTCTGTGCCTCTATCCTCTCTGAACTAAGCTTCATGGCATGCCTGGGGAGTTGCATATGGGCCTTGGACCAAGCAGTATTGGACTTCCAAGAACAGCCAGGACTACTGGAACCGCTCCTCTGCCCACCAGGGTTCATAAAACAGACTTTGCTAAGCCAGTTCACTAGGATTGAGGCAGGTCAGGGAACACCCAGGCAGCTGCACTGATACCCTGGGGGCTGCACGCAGTGCTGAGCACCTAGGAGGAGGTAATGGCGTCACAGCTTCTTGAGGAGCCTGGGAAGAGGAACCTTGGCTGCTTCAGCAGTCAAAGGTTTGGGGCTCTGTCACACCTGAATTTTGAGAGTAAGTCCCAGCTCAGGAGGATTGCTGACCACCAGAAGAATCATTGTAGCCTTCCTGCCTGAAGTATTAAGACTTGACCATGGCACTGGCAGGCATGGCACTTTTGATGTGTTCCCAGTCTCAGATTCAGATACAGGTGGCCACCTTCTTTCTGGTCTTTCCTTTAGTGGCATCTGGCTGGGGATGTCTCTGCACTGTGGCCGAACACTGCAGCTGAAGAATATTTCCAGCTTCAAAGTTGTGTTCTCTGATGTGCTCTCAACAAATACTAATATCCATGCTTCCTTAAAGCTTATGCTAGTACCCTCTGAAGGCTGCCACTGTAGCAAGAAGTAAAACCAGAAATGAAAGGGTTATCAAAATCAACCCCCTCCTAATAATTCACATGCAATTTGATGAAAAATAGCATCAAAAGATACTCCTATAAAAACACCCCCAGAGGGGAAAAACTAAGTCATTGAGTCTCTGTGTCCCATCTAATGAGCCCTGCCAAGAGCAGAGATGGAGCAAAGTTTCTCAGCTGGGCAGGAAAAAATGCATTTTGCTGCTGCTTGAATGTTTGGGCAAGCAGATTTGAGGCTGTAGCAGAGCAGGTTCCAAGGGAAAGGCCATGGGGAGTTAGTAGTGCCCTGGGAAAGTGAGGAGTATTAGGTGTTGAGGAGCTCTGTAAAGGGTGAAGACATCTGGGTTGTCCTTCTTTTCCCCCTTTTTTTCCCCTCCCTCATGGGACCTCAGATCATCCTTTTCTGATATGCAGCCACATATCTTCACCCTCCTGGGCTTCCCTTCCTAAAAAACAACCCTATTTATCCTAACCCTTAGCACCTCCATGCTTCTAGTAATATGGCCAAGTTCAAGACAGAGCATGGGAGGAGAGTAAGACTTTCCTCTTCTTACTGTAGCTGGACTGGTGTGAGATGGTGACTGTTAGTGTTGTCCCTGCTTAGCTTGATCCCTCTCCTAAAATCACCAGTCACTGAAGCACGGCTGTGCAGGCAGGAGATGGGTCAACTCATCTCTGTCTTCTAGTCAGAGCACACTAGGGCCTGCAATCCTGGAGTTAAGTTGGGAGAGAGTCAGGGTGCAGTGTCACACTAATGTATCATCTACATGGCATTAAAATGAGACATGTACCACCTCACCTGCTCCTAGAGATCTTACTGTGCAGTGCTGCCTTTTGCTTGGTACGAGTATCCCAAGTTTTTGGTTTTGGAAGTCTGCATGCAGATCCTCTGTGTTGATTCCATTCTGTGTAAAACAGCACACTGGGTCTGCGGTAAAAAGCCATGCTGGTGTGGACTCGTGTAGTTGTCTTGAATGGTGTTATGAACAACTTTGGAATGGGAGCAAAAGGCTGACTCCCATACCTACATGTTCTGAAAAGAAAATGCTTCTAGATCTCCCTCTCTCTGCCAGTCTTAGGCAGAAGCATTGTTAGAGGTGCTTTGCCCTGGGAAGACCTGCTGCCAGGAGCCCTTGTGTAGGAAATCCAAAAGAAAAAGCCCAAGTATGGGCAGGAGAACAGCAGTGGCCTCAGTAGTAGAAAATAGGTCTCAGTAGTTCCCTCCCCAGCATGAGATATTTGAAGGCACTGCTGCAGGGATTGCAGCTTCAACATGTGTTCTTTAAATATCACTATGAAGTGCTGTAGTTCAAAAGCTTGCACTCACTGTCTGCAAAGCAAACTTCCCAGAAACACAAGCTGAAGAGCATCCTTCCCACCAACATTTCTATGAGATGTTGCTTGTGCAATGCATGTTTGGTTCTAGGTGCCTGGGGGAACATGCTGCAGAGCACGTGTTTGAATCTACCTGCTGTGTCTGTGAACATCAACGCACCTGGCAGCAAACTTGAGTGGAAGCAGGAACGTGTTGGGTGAACACCAGGTGCCTGAGCACTTCATCTTCTCCTTGAGGCATCAGGTTGCTCTGCTGCACTGCTGGCTGCCCGGTCATGCTACACTGCCAAAGGCAGCGGTAAACCTTGGGAGTAAGACATTCCCCCACTGCATATGTCGCTATTATTGTGCACGGTGCCGCCGAGCATCCTTGAGGCCGGTATGGAGACCGCCAAGCCCCTGCCCACCTCCCGCAGGTACCAGCCGCGGAGGCCGCTGCTGGACAGCTCGCGGGGAAGGAGGCACCTGGCCAGGCGCGGCCAGGCACCCCATCCCCGAGGGCTGCCGGGGCTCTGGGGCCAACCCACCGCCCCGGGGCCGGGGTGTGGGGGGGCAGGTCCGTGGGGCGGCGGCCAGGGGGGCGGCAGGTCCCTCCGGAGCCCCGGGCGCCGCGGGCGGGCTGGGTGCCCGGCGCCGAGGCATCCCCGGCGGCGGGGGGACGGGACGGGACGGGACGGGACGGGACGGGACGGGAGGAGGGGGCCGCCCCGCCTCCCGCTTAAAGAGCCGCGGCGCCGGGCGGCCGGGCAGCGAGCTGCGGAGCGGCGCCGCGCCGGCACCATGCGCTGTTCCGCCGCCGCCCTCTGCCGCCTGCTGCTGCCGCTGCTGCTGCCGCCGCTGCCGCCGCCCGCCGCCGCCTACTTCGGGTCAGCGCCGCCCGCGGGGCTCGCCCCTAGCGCCGCCTCCGCGCAGGGCCCGCGGGGGCCGCCGAGGGCAGGGGGACGGCGCGGAGGCTCCGCGGAGCCGCGAGCGCGGGGAGCCCGGGGCAGGGGCAGCGCGGAGGCTGCAGCGCGCGCGGCGGAGCCAAGGCGCGGGGGCTGCGCGCGGGTGTCTGCTCCGTGGGCGCCGGGGGTACGCGGAGGCCGGAGACCCCCGAGTCCGGCTGCTCGCCCACCTGCAGCGCCCGGTGCATCCACGCACCCTGCTCCCCGCGGTGGCACCCCGCGCTGAGGGGCGTTTGGGGGAGAGGGATGGGCGCAAGGGGTTCCCTGGGAGGTTTGGAGAGCGGTGGTGGTGCTGGGTGCTCCCAGGAGCCCTGCTGTGCACCCAAGGCACCCAGGGGAAGGGACTGGGGGGGACGGTCCCAGGGGGCAAGAGCGGGATGGAAGACTATTAGGGTGGAGCAATAGGGAGAAAAGCAGTGACTTTCCACATTCCTGGAACTGTGTTTCTGTTCAGGAGGTGAAATTACCCCAGGACAGTTTCTGACTTTGAAATCTGCCTCCAAACTGCTTCCCTGCAGGGAAGAAGGTGGGAGGGGGGGACTGGCAAAGGGAAGCGGGGCTCGGCAGACAGGGTATAGATGACACCCAGGAGCTGCAGCGCTCTGCAGGGCTGGCGAGGACTGGGCTCAGCGAAGCAAAGCTGATGCTCCAGCGCAGGATGCTGCTCAGGATCACCTGCATGCGATTGTTGCTGGGCACATGTCAGGCTCAGAGCTTCAACTTCCACCCTCACCCCCCCTTCCTCTCTTTGTATTTTAATTTTTCTTGGGTTAAAGATGAAGAGTTTTTAACAGAAAGTTTTTAACCAGTTGGGTCCATACAGAAATTCCCCTGAAGAAGTGTTTTGTTTTCTGCGTAAGCTGCTTCATACACAGGTTTTCAGACTTTTATGGTAAGCAGAGCTGTCAGTGCATATATCGTAGTGAGTGTTGGGAGATGCACGAGTATTAATACACTCAAACTCACTGCTGTATGTGAGTGTAACGTTCAGGACAGAGCTGTGCTGACTTACACAAGCAGAGGATCTCGGTCCCTCTCTGCTGATCCTCCCATCGCATGCCAGTCACTTCTTCCTACGTTCACTTGCAAGTGTCTGCTGGCTTGGCACCCTTATCTAGGACAATGATTGCTATTTCATTTTTGTTTGAAAGCATCCTTAGATCAGGTGGATTTTAAGTTTATTAATTATTTAGCCTAACTCATATCTAAGTGCATGATGACAGGGAAAACTCTACCTTTCTTGCTGCTTGGTCATTTGTAATGTGTGTACAGGCATATTCTTTTTATGGAGTTGGGTTGCAGTGAGTGTGGCTTTCCGGTTACAGGAAGCATGTGCACACAGATATATTAAGTGGAAGCGAATTTATTCGTATTTCCTTTTCAGATAACTCATGCAAAGCAATTACTGACTATTGCTCAAGCTGGATTCAGTTGTTAAAGCAACCTGAATGATGATTCTTTTTGTAACAATGATCTTTTGGGTATGAGCTGCCTTCTAGTCATATGAAATTTGTGTGTGCTGGCTTTTGATGGTGTATATCTCAGAATTTGTGGCTGTGGTTTCACTTTTTTGTGGTTCTTTTTTTTTCCTTGAGGGCTTTTGACACGGGCATGTGCTGTGCATTCTCACCTTTTCGCTTTCATCTATTAAAAGTCACGAGGAGGAATACGAGACAGAAATGAAAGCCTAAGAACTGAACGAGTGTTTGGTGGTGATTAATAATGAGATATAGGGATGCTTTCAGCACAAATTGGAGTCGATGGGCTAGAGGGGAACTTGAATATCTTAGAAGTGTTGATATGAATGCCTGATGTGACTCAGTCTGGGAGAAATGTAATCTCATCTCCAAAACTGCTGCTGAATTGGAGGGGCCCTTAGGCTCTGGTTCAGTAGTCTATGCCTAAGCTTTGCTGCATAGGAAAGACTTAGACATGTCAGTCAGATGTTGGCTTTCCAAACCTTTTTATTAAGAAAACCTTAGAGAAATAAGGACACCTTAGAGACAGTAAAGGAGGCTTTTGTGTGGCTGTCGTTGGAGACAGGGCCTGAGCTCTTTGGGTTGTATAGTGTGGATTTGGCAAAGGTGATATATTGCTGGCTGACACTGCAGAAGAAAATACTACCCGCGTTTGGTTGTGGCAGGACAAAAGTAAGGCAAGAAGTGCACAGGGTGGTCCAGCAAAAATGGCCAAAGAGCCTGGGAAAGATGAAGATCATCTGTAACTATATAGAGCAGAAGTCTTGCTGGGGCGAACATAGTCTTGCAATGGAGAAATAATGGCAGCTGTGGGCAAATTTCAGAAGACCATGTTCTCACTTTGACTTCAGTCTTCCCCCATGCTGTTGCCTCCTGTAAGGTGTTTCCTCCTTCTCCTCTTATCCATGCTTTTTCTTTCTGGATGTACAACTCCTGGAATGGATGGGAATCACTCTAGACCTCACTAAAAGCTGTCAGCAACCCATTGGTTGTAAAAAACAGTTTGGGAAGTGTTGGAGGGTAGAGAGTGCTTCATATCTAAGAGGGCAGCAATTTCCCTCTTCCTAGAATTAGGTCAGGGCAGATTTTTAGAGAAGACCCACTTCAGGCAGGATGTTGTTGGGTAGGCAGAGGCAACAAACTTTATCAATGCCTTCTGCTAGAGAGATCTCCAGGAGCGGTCTGCGGCACGTCTCATTCACTGGCCCATTTGGCCTGTGCTTTGTGGGCAGCAGGAGCTGCTGCAGCATTTCTTTTAAATCGTCCTGAGATACCCGTGGTAGGTGCAGGAAGTGCCAGGCATCCTGGAATTTCACATTATGTCCTACCTTGATTCGCAGCTCCGCTTAATTCATCCTATGTGTGTCCCCTGTAGGTATTGCTTTGTGTGTGCCATCAAAGTCAGTGGCACAACTGTTGCTCCTTTACATGAAGAAAAGTTTTGGCTCTTGGATTGATTTGTGTTTGTTGATCCCTTAGATAGTGAAAGGAACATGTGACTTGCAAATCTATTAAAGCTTGGGCTTGCTTGCTTCAGGCATGGTTTAGAAAATAACATATCAGATGACATCTTAATATAAATACAGGTACCTGCAAAAACCCTGTCCTCACCTCCTCAATAGCTTTCTAGAGATTTCAAATAAGCTTTCATCCAGCTAGCTTGTTCCCTATATATATATATGTATATATATTTAAATACCCTTACAATATACTTTTTCGTACTTCTTTGGTAACTGTAATTGCAGCGTTCCCTTGTTGAATCTACTGTACCAAATCTGCTACAAATAGGGACTGTCCAGCTCTAAATGCTCCTGGAAAAAAATTAGCATTGAACTGCATCTCTGACAGATAAACTAAAGGTCCATATTAGTTACAGGCTGCCTAAACATTCCTCAAAGTACAGTATATTGGGACAGTTTGTTACAGCATCTTTTTTGCATTGTCAGTCAGACAGAATGCTGGAATATTAAAAAGGGTACGTTAGCAGAAAGAGTAGAAATGAAGGGGAAAGGAAAGTTTCAATTAATACTTGAAGAGATGGAGTCTGTAGTGTCTGGCACAGCGGAGAAGATGTGGGGCTCTTGATGCAAAGAATATTTAAGGGCTTTCCACAAATGCTTTTTGATCATCTTTAGTTCTCAGAGTCTCTTTAGTTACAACCTCAGGGCATCATAACTTCTAAAAATTCACCAGGTTGTGTTGAGTGTTTCTTCTAGGGGACACTTCAGAGAATGCAACCAGTTCAGAGCTAGGCTGAAAATCTGGTCATCAGCGCAGTGATTGACCTGAGCGCTGGCTTGGGTTAGACTGTCAGCAGCATGGACGGCACTGCCCCTGAAATCAAGAGCTACACAGATATGATTTCATGTGATGGAGTTTAGATGGGGAAGGATTTAAACCAAGGATGTCCAGACTGTGGGAGCCTAAAGCAAATAAGGAGGAAGCAACTGGTACAGTTGAGTGACCTAATTCAGCTGGTGAATAGACACTAACCATGGCAGTTCCCAACTAGTTCCCACAGTTGGGGAGTTCCCACACCAGATTACATACCTCTCCTCCCAAAACAGTCAGCTCTTCCTCTGTGAGATATTTATATGCTCTTCTCTGTGGAGTTTCAGGAAGATTCTTTTTTATAAAAACAAGTCTGCATCTGGACACATCATCTGTTGCTGTTCCCAGAAAGGGTTTGCAGCAACAGAGAGAGCTTAAGGGCTGGAAAGCCCAATGCCAAGGACTCCAACTCATAACCTCAGATAACTGTATGAATCTCACTTCAGTTTTTAATTCAAGCTCTTGTTCTTTGTGAGGAGCAAAAAGCTTGCCAACAGACCTGGAGAGCAGCAGTTATATGAACATCTACCTGAAGGTCTGAAATGAAACTCTGAGGGAGACAAATAAAAAACCTTTGAGAGCAATAGCTTATCCCAAGGTGCTGCTTTGGGGATTTCTGCCACCTTCTCTTTAGAGAACTGATGATACAGAGCACAGGAGACCAACCCACTTAGGCAAGCCGATACAACATTGCTCTTGGCTATCCATTTGTCCAGGGACAAGTATT
Source organism: Dromaius novaehollandiae (assembly GCF_036370855.1). Lineage (NCBI taxonomy): Eukaryota > Metazoa > Chordata > Aves > Casuariiformes > Dromaiidae > Dromaius > Dromaius novaehollandiae. The sequence continues at coordinate 5,585,740 of NC_088119.1, read as the reverse complement.
GACAATTAAATCGTGTTGCTTCTGAAAGGATTAAAACTGTGCCACTGAGCTGCTAGGGAGAGAGGATAGCTGAGGACCCTGCGTGCACCTTAATTTGATCTGTCATTGTCCAGTGTTCTCCTGGCCTTTCCTGTATGCTTGCTGCAGCAATCTGGGGGGGTGTGGATATTTCTGTGGAACATGAAAGGCCTGTGAAATCAGATATGAAGTGCTGTTGTGGCTCCCTTTGATTTCTTTCCTTTCTTGGGAGAGGGAGAAAAAGCATATTTTTAAGGGTTTTAAAGACCTTTCAGATCCAGAGGACATTGGGCATTGCACAGGAACAGGCTCTCATTAAAAATCTCTTAAGCAGCTGGAATGTGGCTGGAAGGAGATTAAAGGAAAATGATGAATTTAGCAAAGTGCTTAGACAGAAAAGTAGAACTAAAAGTTTGAGATCCTTATTGTTTTTCCAGATTGTGAGCAGGTGTGCATTAATGCAAAGATTTTACTTTTTTTGCTGTATGATCTGTAGATAAAAAACTCTAAATCATCTAAAAATGATGTGCAGTTTGCCTAGCTGCAAATATCTGCATATTTTATATTTAACTTATTGAGAATGTTCTTTTACTGTAATGTTAATCCGTTTTTATGTTTGTTTTACCTAATAAAATACAGTTATAGTTAATATGGTCAGAGCCTGCAGCCTTCTATTTACATGAGTAACCTTAGTTATACCTGTTAGGAATCAGAGTGGCTTCTGCTGTGCCAGTGGTCAACTGGGTGACCTTGGGTAACTCCTTCAATTTCTCTGCCTGCTTCCCTAAATTGAAATGAAAGTGGTGTGTTTCGAGTATTGTGTCTGTGCACCAATCCTACGCAATGAAGCCCAATGTCTGTAGGAAACTCCAAGCATGGCACTATTATTTTTTTCATGCCGATATTCACATGTGTTATATAAAAAGAGTGTGATAGCTCACATGAGGAAGACTTCCAGAGAAAGGTATACTGCAGAAAGCTTTCGTCACATATCTTTGATTAACCAATTTATTGCTCATTGTGTTTACTACTCAATGCATTATTTCCATCTGGTTGTTTCCATACTCCACTTTTAGAGGAAAGACAAGTTACTTTCTGTGATTAAAAAAAAGAAAAAGTAAGTTAACATTATACTATTGTTGCAACTTTAGAAATTCACAAATGACGAAGAACTGAAGTGTTAAGAAATAACTTTGCCTATCTGTGCAGGATGCTGCATTACCTCTGTAGGAATTTCAACTACTGCTGGATCCAATTGTAGAAAGCGTTTTTCCCACAGGGCTTTTGCTTTGTGTCATGTAAAAGATGAATTATACTTGGTATAAATATAATTCACATCCTTGGTATCTTTGCTCTGTGTGTGGTCCCAGGCTGTATTTGCTGTGCACTATTCAGATTGTTCTGAAAACGGAATTAAATTCTTCAAAGGATGTTTTTATGGTGCCTGTCACTATCCTACTTGAGTTTTTCACAAATATTAACATCTAACGTCCTTCAGGGTCTGGAGAATGGCAATACCACATTCTCCCAAATCTCAGTGGCCTCCTATAATGCAGGTCATACAACATCTTTAAAATAATCCCTGTCCAAGATTGTAAGAACAGCTGTATTGGGTCAGACCAAAGGTTCTGCTAGCCTCACAGCTTGGTTTCAACACTGGACAATAATAAGCACGAAGGAAAAAGCATTAAAAGGAACTAGCAGACAATGATGTTTTCTCAAAGTACTCTCCAGCTTCTGACAGTCTGCACCTCAAGGATTTCCTGTGTCAAAGAAAGTACCTTTGTGTTTAATGGGCCCTTACAAATTTTTTCTTCCATGACTTTGTAGGAACATATATACACTTTTAGCATCCCTGGTGTCCTGCAGTAAGAAGGGCTGTAGTTTACCTACAGGCTGTGTACCTCCTTTCATTTATTTTTAATCTACTGATTAATAACTTCATAGAATTCCCCCTAGTTTTTGCATGTAAGAGACAGGTATAGTCTTTCTTTACTCACTTGTAGGCCAGTCATGATTTTACAAACTTCTCCTCTCCTTGTATCCCATTTTCTCCAAGTGGAAAATGTGAAGGATGTCCAGTCTATCCAGTTGCTCTTCATACAGGAGCTGTTCTGTGTGTCTGGAAATCTATTAACTTTGGAAGTTCAAGTAGATAGTAGCATCTGGATCATCCTTGTTTTTTTTAGTCAACGACTCCTTCAAAGACCTGTAATAGGTTTATGAGGCATGACTTCTCTCTACAGAAGCTGCATTGACTCTTCTCCACTATTTTGTATTTAATCTATGTCCACTAATTCCATTGTATTCTGAGGATTTCCACCAACTCCCCCAGTACAGCTCTCTCCTATGCTCTGTAGATCCTCACATCTCTTATAAAAATTTCAAGATCCATTTGCTACCTTTTGTACTCACGCACTTTTAAACAATAGGCTACACACTACAACATTTTCCTTCTTGAGTCAGCGTTCTGATGTGAATACCATGTCCAATGAGCTATACAAGAACATAGAATTGACTTTAAAATTGCCATGTGAGAAAATTCACTACAAACCCTTACAAACTTCAGGGATCTTGATAACCCTCAATTAAATTGTATCTGTTTCAGGTCTGATATTTTGGCTTTATTTTCTATCCTATGGATTTTGCTTTGCCCTTTACCAAGAGACTGAAGAACTATCTACCATAGCTCTTCCCTGTGAGAAGGGATTCATGGTTTTTAGGCCAATATCCTTGCTCCATGGAACCAGCATGTATGATGACAAGAAGAAAAAGTGAGCAATTATTTCTGCTGCTTTCTACTTCATTTGCAATTGAGAGAGTGCTACAAGTGGGCTTTGGTAACACATTCACCATGCCTCTACAGTGGAGCTCCTGCTGCCTGTGAAGCCACCATGAAAAGAGAAGGGCTCTGAGCTGATTCCATCTTTTGTAGGAAGGAGATGAGTAGGTCCAAACAGTCAGAGAAGCTACTCCTTCTGTCTCAGAAAAATCTGACAAGGCATGAATGATGGTTTAGCTGGAATGGAGGGCACTAAAATGAGGATAGAAACTAGCAGGAGTGGAGTTCTTTGTTTTGGGAAGGGATCATTGAGAGTTAGGATGTTTGGCGTGAATGGTAGATCTGTCAGTATGTGGACAATCAGTAGCTTGGTCTACAGGAGATTGGTAAGATCACATATGTGGTTTTCCAGCAGTGAGCAATTTCAGTGTCCTTATAGGAAGCTCTGGATTTGCCTTCCCAATGTCAGTTCTCTTTTTTTTATTTCTTATCTTTTTCCATGAACTTGGGAAGCTTTGCTGCATGGGAGCACAGATAACACATGACAAATGGAAAATAACCATGTCTCACATCTAACTTGTTGATGAGTGTGCTTTCTGGGGATGTGTGAGTGCTGGATTGCAGCTATCATGCAAAGTCTGGGTCTCCTACTTTCTGGGCAAATGGTCTCACTCCTCCAGTTACTGTAATGGTGGCACCTCTTCCTGAACCCAGTACTGTCCCAGTAAGTTACGTATAGTCTGAACATCTCTAATAATCAAACTTTTCTTGATATCTAAGTCCCTCCCTCTCCATCTTGAGCCGACAGTGGAGCTGGTTTTTCTTGGTCTTACCTCTAACGTGCTTCAGAGCTGAACACGTGCTTAGGCACCCAGGGAAATCTAACTTCAATGGAAGAGTAGGTTGATTTTTAAGCACCACAGTGGGTTAGGTAGACGTGTCAAAGCTTGTTCATCATGTGTGGGTCTTGCTCACTTCAGTCAATCCTGCATTCCTCACTGCAGTTCCTCCAGCTCAGGACTGCCCTGTGCCTTGTGTGCCAGGTGCTTCTGCCCTGGGTGAGCAGTGTTTGCTGTCAGATAGTGCTTAAGACTATGCAGTTTGAGTTGCTTTCTGAAACTCAGTCACCTCAAGTGTATTAATTTATCAGGCTGCATCTGGCCCCAGGTATTTCTGTTTTGGTTTTCAGTGTCACATGTTTATCTCTTGGCTTTCACTGGAACATCTCATGTTTCTGTCCTCCAGTTCAGCAGTGACAAATGGATTAAGAGATTCTTCTCATCCACTTAGTTTCTAAAGTTTAATATTTGTTGCTTTCTGGGATGATTTCTTGGTTCATTCACAGGTCTCTGGATGACTTCCGTGTGTTAGCTAATCCTATGGCCACTTGTTGTGTGTAATTAGAGATGTGTGCGTGCACCCACCTGGAAGTTGCAGGCTACTGTGAGAATGAATGCAGAAGTGCTGTGGGATATTAAATGGAGGCGAGGCCAGTTGAGTCAGCTCACTACCAGTTGCACAGTGGGCCATACAGTTCCCTTTGTCTCTCTGTCTTTGTACATAGTGAGTAATAGTGTGCTTGCTCCAAATGCCAGGCAAGCAAGGTGGGGTTCATCTGACTAACTGTGAGTGTCCGTGTAGGCTTCTGTAGCTAAGCTATGTGTACTCTTTTTACAGTCAGTGGAGAGCTAGTCAATACTAAAAAGGGTTTGGAGTTCAGTGATGATTTGAAGTACATCCCTAGGTTAGGTCAACTGAATTGTGCTATAATTCCCACACTCGGATAGACTGAGTTGTCACTGATGATAGAGAAATCTAGACAACTAGCTCAGAAATAGATGCCTACAGAATTTCCAGGAGACTAACATCTTAACTGCAGTGCTTGATTTGCACCCTACAATGTGAAGGTTATATCCCTCCTAAGAAAATGTTCTTGCTTGTACAGCTCAGAAGGGGCTGTTAGAAATAACTCTTTTGTGAAGCCAGGAAAGTCTTCAGCTTGCTCAGCTTCATAGATGAAAATTCTTTGCTTGCAAACCACAGCATGATAGAGAAAACCTATACTGTCGTGTTCACTGACACAGACTTTCCTCCACATCAGTGCAGACCGACTTTCTTTGCAGAGAAACTTGCACACCTGATCAGCTAATTTAGCTGGTAAAGATACCTCTGCTAAAGAGCCATGCTTTTTGTGGGAAACGTAATAGTGCAGTGAGGCGAATACTCTCATGTCTACACTGCTGTAGGGAACTGTGGCATTGTATCAACTTACTAACCTGCTGTATTGATTAGCAGGCATCGCTGTCTGGCTTGGTTTGTTCAAGGACCCAGATGGGCAGGGAAGCTGGTGGAGAGTCACTACACCAGTGATAGGGTTGGTAGCTGTTTGTTTTTTGTAGACATGGCTTATGGATTGCTCTTATATATCCCTCCCTAACCAGCCTTGCTTGCATGACTCCCACACGCACCTTGTAGAGCAACGTAGCCCAGTCTGCCAGACTGGGGAGGAGGAACTAGAACCAACTGGCTCATCTGTTTGTCTGTGCTGAACTAGCTGTGGACTTGCACAGCAAGTAATGGACTGGGGGGGGGGGGGGTGCCTCTAAGTCTTAATGTTGGAGCTGAAACGTGCCAAGCGGTAAAGGTTCTTGGAGGTTTCCATTTATCTGTCTTGCTGGTTTTGGCATTTTGGGGGGTTTCTCTGATTCTTCCCTGTTCTATCAGCTAATGGCAGTCCTGATTCGTGTTGTGCAAATACATGACTTTTCCCAGTCTGTTTGCATCAAAGCAGAATAATTTCTCTGTTTTCAAGTATTCTAAAAATATTAAGAGAATTAAAGATTTTTGAGATCTGTGACTTTTTTAAACATGCATAAGCACACGTTAAGTGCACTACCATTTCATTTGGCAATATGTTTTAGTTGACCCCCATCTTTTCAGAAAAAAAATATTTTCCCACAAAAGTTGTGCTTGCTCTAGAAAGGTGTTCTCTGATAAATAGTGTCTCTCTCTATTCATCTTTCCTAGATATAGCTAGTGGCATAGTACCAGGACACACATAAAGCTGAAGGGATGTGGCTAATGTTTTTGGGAGTAAGTACAGTACTGTGACATACAGTGACCTGCAGTATGATTAAATTACCATTTACCATTGTGTAAAAATGCAGGTTAATAAATCCATCTATGTGGCTGTGAAGGCGCTGTGAAGGAAAAAAAATGCAGGTCTACAAACACATCCTTTCAGGGAATAAAAATGAGCTTCCCACCCAAGGTGCGTTGCTGGTGACAACACATATGCGTTTCTTCTTTCTCCCCACAGTGTTAGGCTTCTACTTTGTCTTGGTCCGTGGTAGAGATGGGATACTAGATCTAATCAGTCTGTACTGACTAGTCTTCTGAGCTGGTAAAGTACCCTGGCTAGCAGCTTTCTGAGTATCTTTTATCCTTCCCTCTGATTTTCTCTTTTCTCTTCCATGACTGTTGTTTTCCCTGACTTCCTGCTTTCTGTCTGCTTTTTTTCAGCTTGACTGGGAAAGAAGCTCTGACCCACTTCCCATCCCTGGGGTCCTCGACAAACTCTGCCCAAGGGAAGGTTCATGTGAAACAGTGTGATCTGCTGAAGCTGTCCCGCAAACAGAAGAGGCTTTGCCGGAGAGAGCCCGGCTTGGCAGAGACGTTGCGGGATGCCATCCGACTTGGGATCATGGAGTGCCAGTATCAGTTTCGCAGCGAGCGCTGGAACTGCAGCCTGGAAGGACGGACTAGTCTGCTGAAGCGAGGTACAAGGTAGTCTTTTCTTTGTGGTATCAAATCTCACTCGGTGCTGTAGCTCCTGGATATGGTATCTCATAGGCAGCTGGGACATGGGGCAGTAACCGGGGAGTGTGGAGATCATCTGACACTGCTAGCAATGGGAGCTGGGAATAGGAGTGTGATATGGGCTCTTTTTCTGCAGAAAATAAAAGTGCCCTATCCTCATTTTTGCTGCATTGTTTGTCACTGATTGAAAAGTAGAAGGAAATTCACACCCTTGGCTTGTGGATTTTTGTCTGAGACCAGAGTTTCCTAAGCTGACCATCTTTCTTGGCTGGCAATCAGGGATGACGCTGTGGAAAGTAAGGGTTAGTGCCCTATTTCAAGGGACGTTTTAAGAAAAGGCTTTTTTTCAGCTCTTTGGATATCTTCCGATGTAAATCTCTGTTGTTCTCAGATGCAGAATTTAATCCTAATTTATTGTTTAAAAAACCTGTTTATCAGCTATAAGGTATTTCAGTGCATGTTTACAACATCTTGTAAGACTCTCGCATACAATTGGAGTTCCCACAGAAGTTCAGTTGTAGTGCACAAAATAGTCACTGGCTTTTTGTTTCACAGAATACTTTACAGGAAGAAAATGTCCTTTAAATTCTGTATTTGAGGTAAACGGGAGAATAGTAAACTCCTTAAACTAAAAGAAGTTGAAAAAAATAGAATGAAGATAGACCCTAAGACTAATTTCTTGATACAAGTTCCCAGAGCATGCACAAATACTCTGCTGAACCTGCCTTCATCCAAGTGTGTGACCAGCCTTTTATTGAGTTTCAGTCTTTCAATAATGTTTAGTTACCTAAAGAGTTAATGTCTTTTAAAAGAAAGAAGCTGAATGAGCCAATATTAACTTTGCTTGATGAAATTAAAATGTTAATTTTTTAGCATTGGAATTAAAACATTTTAACATTTCAATTAAGAAGTATCAAATTTTATTAAATTAAATATTGAATTAATATTTTAGAAAATGTCATATATCAGATCTCCATATAAAAATATGTATACCTATATATACAGATCAGATTACTTCATTTTAAGACTGTTGTGAATTTTCTAGCAAACTATGGAAAAAATTATTTGTGATCATTTTGAGTGACTTTCTGACATCTCTACCTTCATCAGCCTCAAAGAACTTGAAAATGACAATTGAGTAATCCTCATCTTCAAATAGCTGGAAAACATTTGATTATCTCATTGTGGCATGCCTCAACATTTCCATGGGCTCCAGACTGACGAAATAAAATATCACCTGTAATTCAAAACCTGTTTTGGCAGATGAGGAAAAGTGTTTGAAAACTTTTATTACACAAGCTTCAAGATCAAATGATGATTTAATATAGCTAAGTATGCTATACACATCTCCTATATGAGAGGACAATTGGCTGCAAGCAATTATTAGTTCTCATTTTTCTTAAACTTCCAAATAGGTTAATTTCCTTCACAAAGAACATTCACATTTTCAGTTGCTACTTTTGATCTGTTTCTCACATACTCCTGATGCAGTTTTGTTGCTGCCTTAGAAATTGTCAGTGAGATAATGGATTGTTCTCTTTCACCCAAATAGTGCTGAAGAGTTCTAGAAATGATTAAACCTTTTGCTATTGCTATGGTTGTAGAGGAACTGTAGAGAAAAATGCACACTTTTCAACACAGTCTTTTAATGGGTTTATCACTGTAAGAGGGGGAAAAAAGCTCATGTCCCAGTAAGATGTTTCATTTTTGTAATTGATGAAAAGCCACACTTACTTAATTTGTAGTCACAACTAAAAAAACCTCTGTGGCTAGCCTGGGATCACAGATGCTTTTCCTGCTTCTACAGACGTCACCTTCTCATTTTGTGTATTTACATAATTTTAGTAACAAAAGAAATGCCAAGGGCTTTCCGGTTTTTGAAATGCCAGATTTAATTTCACAGTCTGCTCCACTTGTTGTTTTACATTGACACTCCTCTGGACACAGCTGGGAAACTCCTTTTGCATAACCTACAATCTTTTCATGACTATTGCAGTCACTTATGGTGGTTATCACTCTTCACTGATCCGTGCAAAAATCTCTCTGCATTCCTTCTCAACTTCTCCTTTAAAAAAATCCATAAAAATAGATTTAAAATGGTTCTGGGAAGACATTTCAAGCCATCTTTTTGCATAGTGACAGCTGATGTCTTTTTCATATAAAGCTTGTAAAGCAGTGATCTTTTTTGGTATTCAAGGTGTGGCATAAATGCAGTCAGCTGCTGCTGGAGTAAGCCATATTTCATCTCAAACAACATGGTGATTTGGAAAAAATAAATACCTATAGCAAAGATAGCTCAGATCCAGCCACTCGGAAAAATCCTTTTTGAGAAATGAGTACTCCACGGTCCTTTCCTCCATCCTTCCATTTCTTTGCTTCACATTGGTCAGATTCTTTGATCTTCAAGCAGCGGTTTCATTGATTCTACGAGGAACCTGGGAGCGGAACAGCACAGGAGCAGTTGCTCAGAGAGGCTGTGGAATCTCCATGCTTGGAGGTTTTCAGAACTCAGTTGGACCTAGCCCTGAACAACTTGATCTAGCTTTGGAGTTAGCCCTGCTTTGAGCAGGAGGTTGGACTAGAGACGTCCAGAAGTCCTTTCAACCTAAATTTTTCTACAATTCTATAACTTTGCAGTCTACTTTCTTGCAGAGAGAAGCCTCTTCCTCTTGTTCTAAAATGCTCCCACTATCTTTATTGTAACCTTGAAAAATCTTTGGCTTTGACCATCTTTCCTTTGGCAGAATTGCCATATGGCTAAACTCCTCCTATTATAGTTTTCTTTGTGGTGTACAGCACACCACGCCACAGAACAGTGTCTTGCCATCACAGAAAAAGTCCTTCTGTATTTGTAGGCTGCTGAGCTACAGAAATAATTCCAGAGGAAGAGTCCTACCAGGAGGAGCTGGCTTGCTTCAGCATCTTGAAATTCAACTCTGCACCGGATGTTTACAATCAAACCTACAAAGCAAGACGCCCAGCAAACACATCTGTCTTAAGATGTTTCCCTATGTGCTAAGTGTTTAAGCTTTCATGATGGTCACTAGCAACGTAGTCAGTGGTTCAGGAGAGTCATTCAGCCCTAAGACAGACCCTGAAAGCCTGGACATCGGAATTGCCCTCCAGGCTCCACTGGCTATGGTAACAAGAGCTGCATTGACAGAGTGGGAGGGTAGATGCCTGCACACATGGAGAAAGCTCCATTTAGATCTTCTCAAGAACATGTTAGTTGGAGCTGAATCTCATTTGTTTGTGCTGTGATCTACTGAAAATACAACTTAAATAGATGTTCTGTTGCTCATTATTACCCTGCAAGGGCTTAAGGGCCACTCAGCTTTCTCTTTACACATACAACTTGTGACTTAAACAATTAAACAAGGATTAGACCCTTATTACAAAGTAGAGGGAATCATCTTACACTTTTCAGACAAGCATCTGGCATTCTGGTGATACTGGACCTTTGCCTTTAAAAGAGGTAGGAGAGGCTGAAGAAGGGGCAGATTTGAAAGTATGCTCGTTATCTTCAGTTGCTGCTGTCTGCAATGGCCTGACCACAAGCAATGGTCTCTGATTTCAAGAGGATTGAAATCTGGCCAGCACCGACATGGATTACCACAGGAGAAACCAAACCACCACTGCTCAGAAATAGCAGGAGTAGTGTGGTATTCCACAAAGTCAGATTTAGCAGGGTATGTGGAACTGACTGGTGCTGTTAGCTTCATATGGTATGGGAAAGCTTTTCTAAAGTGCTCTCTCCTCTTCTGGTGTCAGTGCGTCAAGTAAGATATTAGGAATCTGTTAAGCATTTGGAGATTAGCTACAGGAATGATTTGTCAGACTTAGGATGACTCCGCATTGTTATTGACTCTCTCATTCATGTCCATACTGTTGCTAGTTCTTTCATCTAAAATTTAGGAATTCCAGCAAGTTCATGTGAAGACTATCTTGAGGTTGCTCATGTGGCCTCTCCATTGTTTTCATGATCAATCAATTTTTCCGTCTTCTTACTGATAATTGTCAGAAGAGCTCTTTGTCCTGCTCTCTGGTCAGTTTTATGGTGACCTCACAGGGATCTCAGCAGTTAGTGGTCTGATCTATAAAGAGAGCTGGATGGGAATTCTTTGAGGGAGTAGAGTCATGGAAAGATTTGAGGTTGGACTGGATGGTCCAGAGGTCCCTTCCAATGTCTGCTCAAAGCAGGCCTAACTGCAAGACTAGATCAGGTCTCTAAGGTTCTCTCATTCTTTCATTGTTTTGGGAAACAGATTTGTTTCCTTCCAATGTGGCAGGAAATGCACAAGTGCTACGTTTTTCATAAACCAGATCTTTTTCTTGTTTTTTCTTTTTTTTTTTTTTTTTTTTTTTTTTGGCCAGTCTTATCGAGTTCTGCACTCTGAGCTATTGATCACAGTCACCTGTCTTTCTCTTTCTTCCTCTAATTCCTAAATAGTGGTCTTGATATGCAGTGTTCCATTAATGGTTTTAATTTCTGCAGATAAACCCTGGAGGAAATGTTAAGATCTTCCACTGCATTAAATTGGAGAGGAGGTAAATAATAAAAACAAAATAGTTTGTGGTTTAGGTCAGGTCTGTGTCAGTTCTTGTTCTAGAACTTCTGTGGAGCTCATGGGAGTCATATTTGGGAATATCATATGTCCATTCCTATCTGAGCCCATGTCTTCGAACTGAATTTCTTTTCAGACACTGTACTTTCTGTCCTGGTTGAAATGTCATGGTGTGTCATGGTCACGTACATCAGGGCAAATATAGCTCAGCTGGGAAGCTTGCTTTAAAAAGGAGAATAGATTCAGAAAGCATCACCACAATCACTGGGAGTACATACTTTTGAGAGAAGCCACAAAGTCCACTTATATAAAAGAAAATTATTCTCCTTGCCCAGGATGTTCTTTAACACGTAACCTTTCCAAATCAAAGTACATTTGATCTTTCCATAGGAAATACTGCTATGTTGACACAGTCCCAATTAAAAACATTTTGAGATAATGGGTCAGGGTTTTTAGTATTTTTTCGGTCTCTAATAAATACTTCATGATTTTAATCCACATCATGGTTTCAGTGACTGCCTTTATCCACACATATCAGCTGTGTGGCGAGGATGGTGGCAAATGGAGTTCCATGACTTTGTCAGTTTCTGTAGTTTGATATTTTCCCAGGACTATTTGGCTGTTGGCACCCATCCCTTGATTCCTGAGTGGTCTCCTATCTCAGTACTGAATCAGCCACAGCCACCAGGTGAGACTAGGGTGTTAATACACAAGTCACGTCAAACCTGAAATTCAGTTTCACTGCTAGAAACAGTGTGCAGGTAATGGAAGAATTTTGTCTCTTTGTTTCTAAGCATTCTGCTTGATTTTAGTGGCCAGTGATTTCATGGCCAGAGCGAGGAGAGCTAGTGAGGCAGATGAAAACCATATTTTGCCTTTCCTGCTCCTACCCTCTTCTAATACTTCTTCTGTGCAGGTTTTAAGGAAACTGCTTTCCTCTATGCAGTGTCCTCTGCAGCTCTCACCCACTCCTTAGCCAGAGCATGTAGTGCTGGGCGCATGGAGCGCTGCACCTGTGATGACTCCCCAGACCTGGAGAACCGCAAGGCTTGGCAGTGGGGTGTTTGTGGAGACAACCTCAAATACAGCACCAAGTTCCTGAAAAAATTCTTGGGTCAAAAGAGGATTGGAAAAGACCTGCGGGCCAAGGTGGACATCCACAACACCAATGTTGGCATCAAGGTGAGGAGCCACGGCATCGTGCCCAAAAAGAAATTAAAGCTCAGTGCAAGTTTCCCAGCCCATCCTCAGCTTAGGCTGTCTCTGAGCCCTTACTCAATAACCAGACCCGTTTACCTGTGTGTTCTGGGCCTTATGGTACCGAGAGCTCCCTGGAAAGTCTCCTGAACTCTGGTGTGAGGATTTGCATGTTTGGAATGGAAGAGTAACAGCCTACACCCTCTGCTGATGTCAGAGGCTGAGTGACAACAATATGCAGCACAGTAACAGCTGTAAAACTCACTGGCTAAAATACTCCATGAGTTATGCCATAGCCACAGGGAGTTTTGAGTGCAGCTAGAGCTTCAAAGCTGGTTCAAACTGTGAAACAGATTGAGGGTTGACACCCTTGACTTCACTTCTGGGTCTGCTGGTGATTTGTTGTGTTCTCTGGTACATGTCACAAGCTTGGTCAGGAAGACCATTAGATCAAGCAGTTTGGCCTGTATGTTATGGATGATTGACTTATCACTGTTTTCCATTTATTGAACCTAATTTCTTGTGATTATAGCATTGCCTTGATTTGAAGACATCAAGAAAGGGAATGCACCATGCTGGATATGCGCGGTTTCATGGTTAACTCTTCCTGCTGTTCCAAATATGCGTTTAGTAAGAATTTGGCTGGCCTCAGTGTTCAGCCATTTGTCTGCGTCTGGGCTTTCTGCTTTCCAGCTCTCCAGTTAACTCTGTGGCTGCTCCTGTGTGTTTTTTAGTTTTGCTCAGGAAAATAGGAATAATGCCAATAAAACTGAAGTAATTCTGGGCTGCCTGGAATTTGAGATGTTAGCTGTACCCAGAACTATCTCACAGTCCTGGCCAATAATGATTACCACTTCTTTTCCTCATCAGGCTGTGAAGAATGGTCTCAAAACTACGTGCAAGTGCCATGGTGTCTCCGGCTCATGTGCTGTCAGGACGTGTTGGAAGCAGCTTTCACCATTTCATGAGGTTGGCCGACTGCTGAAGCTGCGCTACGATGATGCTGTCAAGGTCTTCAGCACCAGCAATGATGCAGTGGGACACTCAGAGCTGGCTGGCCCCCACAGACACAGCCATTCCCCCAAGCATCCTGCTTCACCCCGTTCCACTGACCTGGTGTATGTGGAAGACTCCCCCAGTTTCTGCCGGCCCAGCAAATACTCCCTGGGAACTGCTGGGAGGACCTGCTCTCGGGAGGGTAACTGTGACAGCATGTGCTGTGGACGAGGTTATAACACCCAGAGCCGGCTAGTTACCTTTTCTTGCCACTGTCAGGTGCAGTGGTGTTGCTATGTTGAATGCCAACAGTGCATGCAGGAAGAGGTGGTCTACAGCTGCAAGCAGTAGCTAGTGGGTCAGGACAAGTCTTAGAGGAAAAGAAAGCAGTAAGGAGAGAAGGACATGATTCTCTGCTGTGGGGTAAAGCAAAGGCAAGAACCACAGTGTCCAGCACTCCTATTATCTCAGTGTTGAGATCCCCTGACCTGGCGAGAGCCCCTGTATGAGGGATGAAAACCAGAGGTTTTGTCAGGTAATAGATCAGGAAGAAGGGAGAGAGAATGGCGGTAATGTGGGGACAGCAGAAACACTGAAGCAGTCAAAATGTCTCTTGAATTAAACCTTATACTCTCATCTGCAGGAATATCCCTCTTCCCCATTCCTCACTTGCACTTATGTAAATGTCTTGGGGTGGTAACACTAAACTACTGAGGGCCTGGGCCCTGGTCCTGGGGAGAAGAGGAAAAAAAAGGGACTGGAGAGACAACCAACTGGACTGGATCCTGATGTATCAGGGACAGGCATGTTCTTGCACCAAGGCAAAATGACTCTGGCAGTAGGGCATTTTAAGTGCTGTCCTCTGGGAGATGATTGAATCCTCGCTGCTCTGAACTCAAAGATACACTATTGAGTAGCTTCATTTTGATGCATTTGATGCACATTTTGCGTCTCAGAAATATTGCTTGAAAAACAAATGGAGCTCTTGTCTTGTCATCTCCCAGATCTAAACTTTGGGCGTTAGACTCCAAGTGCATTCTAAACGTGTTTTAACCTTGCTATCCACAAGAAATCTGGAATTCTCTCAGTTACACTGGGTTGATCACAGGTAACTCAGCTGAAGTCTGTGAAGTTACCCTTTGCAGTGTACTGCATCGCAGGGGAGCTATTTTATGGTGGTGGAGCCAGGTGATGCTAATTATCCACATTTTTCCTCCCAATCAAAATTTTAATTGCCTTTTCCCTTATGTGTACTAGTCAGTGCCCTGGTACCCAATGTGCATCGCATCACACTGTTCTGCCCAGTACTAATGTTAGAAAACATTTTTGAAAGGGATTTAGGAACCACAGTAACTGGGCTGTCTAAAAAAATTTGCAAGTTGTGAGTGACAATCTTTGTGCTGGCAAGTTAGATACATCTAGACAATGCAGACATCTGTCATGAGAGAAAGGGACCTGAGGGAAAGAGCACAGCCTGCTGCAGAATTGTGGTCCCCTGACTTTGAGCCATGTTTCTGTAGTTAACTATAAGTTGAGCACAGCAGAAACAGCCTGTTCTGTTTCTTTGGCTAGGTCTTAAAGAGCAGTCTTGGGAGTGGCTGTGAGGCAGCCCCTGCTCTGGCCACCATGTAGACACAGAGGTGTGTGACACAACCTGTCTGGGTGTTGAGATGTATTACACTGCTTGGCAGTGTATTTGCCTGCTCCAGGGCACTTTCTGGTTAATCCTGCAGCAGCAGTTAGAGGTTCCCTGTTTGTACTGTGAGTCAGCTTTGGTGAGCCCCTGAGAAAACAAAGCTGCTGTATTTTCTCAGTCTTGGTAATGGCTATAAACCAGCAAGTAGAATGCCGATGTGTGTGGATTGGCTAGTGCTAGAATGGATATTTAAATCCTCAACCTCAGATCAAAATTCATTTGCAATATAATGGATAAAGACATGGGTTTAGGTTCTTTGAATGGACTGTGGCATGACTGGAATTAGGCAGTGTTTCAATGTAATTGAGTTCTCCTAACAAGCAGTGAGATCTTGTCTATGCGCTCCAGCTCTTCTGTGTGGATGTCCTGAAGTGAGACAGCTACTATGTACATTTCCATACGCTTTTAGCACTTACTTTGCAGTGATGTTCTCACACTCTTGACCTTGTTGTCCATTTGCTCTTCACAACTACTTTTGAGGTCTGCTTTGTGAAAGGGTGGCAGAGAACTGGCTCAGGGCAGAGCTAGCTATTAACTGGCTATTCAGAAGCCAGTAACACCTTCCCTTTGGCTATCTACAAGTCTCTTAATGGGCTTAGTCCTTTTTATCCCTTGTTCTGGCTTAAGTTGACTTGAACTGAATTAAAGTGTTTATGACAGATATATTAGTGCAAATTGGGTTAATTGGCCTTACTTTTTTTTACTTCCTAAATGCTCCAGAAATTAATATTGAGCAGACCATTATTTACATATTGCTTTTAATCTTCTCAGAGCTGAAATCTTCCCACGAGCCTCAGTGTTGAACACAATGTTAAAGCATCCCAAAGAATTAAAATTGTTAAGAACTGGCATCATAGGAGAAAGGACAGAGGAAGTAGCTCTGCTCTGCACTATTGATCCCAAGCTGCCTGCCTGACCTCCTGGGTTTTCCAACATCTGAGAGGGTATTTGGAGATCCCATGCCATTGCATGGGACATTCTCATGTCAACAGAGAATGCGGCTTGGTGGGTGAGAGGGGAAGCACAGCTGGATCTCATTCTTTGGGAAGGAAGTGAGAGAGACACCTCTATACCCTTGTCAAAACTGCACTTCTAGGTCTTCCACTGGCTGGTAATTTCTGGGCCTGCACAGTCCTTTCTGCTTACCCAGATCCCATAATTTGAGGGCAACTAGGGTTCTCCTAGCTGGGTGAAAGTGTTCTTGATGAGCTCATTCTTTTTTATTCCCTCTTTGGGCTAATTTTGATAAAGTTAATTAAGGGAGGCACGTTACTGCTGATTGGGAATCAAGCATTTTGTAGATCAGACAACAGGTCTTGCATAATGTCACTGCAGGCAAGAGCTTGGGACAGAACATCAATTTTCATTTATTTAGTAAGTTCTGTCTCCAACTTTGCCACAAACTTGTTTGGAGAAGAAAAATCATGGTTCTAATCTCCTAGTAAAGTTACTTGGGTCAGCGTCATTTGCTGACAGCTGGATCCCAATGAGGGGTTATTGCCACAGGAAATTCCACTTCAACACAAGAAAACACTTCCTTACTGTGAGGGTGGTTGAACACTGGAACAGATTGTCCAGAGAGGTTGTGGAGTCTCCATCCTTGGAGATATTCAGAACCCAACTGGACAAGGTCCTGGGCAACCTGTTCTAGCTGACCCTGCTTGAGCCGGGTGAGGTGGACCAGATGATCTCCAGAGGTGCCTTCCAATCCCAGCTAATCTGTGAGTCTGTGGTTATGGACCTGCTATCTCACTTCTTAAAAGAGCAGGCTGTTTATGTCACACAGGGTGTTAGGTCTTCTCTTAAGAGCTGTGTGCTCAGTGAGACCCAGTGGAGTACCATTGTGGTTTTCTCTGGCATTAGGAAGTGTAAGGCTGCAAACTGCTCCTACAGTTGGGAGCAGGTCTAAGGAGTCCTGATGCACTCCTGCCCTGCAAAGCCAGCTTGGACCTGTTGGAAAGGATCTACAAGCCATCCCACGCATAACTGAACATCTGCTTTCTCCCCTACCCAGTTACTCCAGTAACAGAGCAGAGGCTGGGGCTTGGCTGAGATGGCTCTTGGGCTATGAGCTAAACAGGAGCCTGGCTGGTGTTTGAGGGCTCTTGGGGTACTCTCCAGTTACCTGCAGAGTGTCCTCATGGCCAAGTGAAGCTTTTTGTCTTGCTCAGACTCACTCTTCTGTACTCTTCTTGTAAAAAGGAGAGGGGAAAACCACACAAGAAGAGGTAGTTGGCAAATCTTCTCCAATGACCTTGTCCTGCTCTGCAGTGAGAGTGAAAGGAAATACATGCTACTAGTACCTTTCATTTTCCTGTCAAGAACTTTTCGAATTTGTAGACTGGTTCTCCCATCTCAAAGGCAAATCTGGCTTTCACACAGCTAAAAATGTTATTTTAGTAAGGACCTTTATCTGGCTCCAAATATTGCAGTGCTTTGAGCAGGAGGTGCCATTTCAGAGGCATGTTAGGTGTTTTGCACAACAGACTCAAAATCAAGACCAAAATGATGGTAAGATGATTATTTAGGCAGAGAGGAATATGGTCAGACTAGTAGAACTTGCAACTTTGATTATTTGTATCTTGTGAAGCCAAAACACTGACGTCAGCAAGAACTGAAGGACAGGTTTGTGGCAAGGGTATCTCAATGGGCACTAGACACCTGTATTTAGCCAGCTAGCTCAAGCCTATTCAGTGTGGATATTTTGGACTGAGTTGGTCCTTCAGCTACCCTTCAGGCAAAGAAGACACATTTAAGGCAGGATTAGATACTGCCTTGGAGCACTTGAAACGGAACTTCGTTCTCGTGTGTATCATCTGGACATTCATGCTTTTGAGGTGGTGTCACCAAGTCCCACATCCCTCATGAAAACGCTGGCTCCTGTGAAATGTGCAAGGATTACCTCTAGCTGTGGAGGTTTTTAGCACTGATCTATGTTACTGTTTGAGCCGTGACCTGTTGTAACTGGCGGTGTCTATGCAATACCCTGTTTTTGTCCAGTCTTGCTGCCAGCGACTGTGAGCTGGAACTGCCCTTTGTCTTCAGTGTTGGGCTAGCCCGGTGCCATGGGGATCTCATAAGAACATTGTATTACTAAAGTCAAAAAATAATGTACATAAAGTAAATTGAAAGGTAAAGTTGTGCCTGGAAGTCCTGGCACCACAGAGGAAGTGTTGAATACATACAGGACAAAAAGATACTTCATAGGAAAATTTCTGATATAGCAAAAGGGACTGTTGCGTTGGCAGCTGTTTGCACTGCATTGCTCAGCAGCTGCTTGAGGAAGGGTGAACATGGAGAAGATCTGTGGAGGGGAAGGTTCCTTGGGGTGAGTTTGGGCTTGGTGGAATATGGAGGTTTGGCATTTTACTGGAGCAAAGTTTGGTTGTTAACTGAGCTGGTAAGCCAAGAAGTCTGGGTAAGGAAGTCTAGTCTCCTCTGGCTTTGCTCTGCAAGATCAAATGCAATTTCAGCTCCTCCCTTTCACAGTTGAAGGCCAAGGCTTTCTGCTCAACCCCTGCCACCCAGAATAGACAGCTTCTCTCAGCCTGGGAACCAAGACAGTGAAAACTGATGGAAAAATAAATAATAAATACCTCTTGAAAATGTTTCATGTGAGGGTCAGGAAAAGGACTTGAGCATGTGTTGAGTTTGAGGCAATGTTAGTATCACTCCTTCTGGCATCCTTGAATGCTAGAAGTTTTAGAAATAGTATTACAGATAAAGGAGAGATGGAGCTTGCTTGAGGTGGCAAGATTGTTTTTGCTTGTTTCTCATTCAGTTAGCCAAGGCTGTTTTATTGCCCAGACATGAAACAAACTGGGCTGACATTTAGCAATATGCTTTACTTCAACTACCAGCACTGGGAACCTTTGTGTGACCAGGAAGCAAAACTTGGGTTTGGTCAGCATTCCGTATGCCCAGGCTTGAACTGTATTTTTTTCAAGAATCAAAACCAAGCAAAACCATGTTGAGCAAAGCTCTTCTGCCACCTCCTGGAGATCCAGGATGTGAGGACCTGGGCCTCCATTTGATCTATGTGTGAGCTTTCAATTATGCTGCACACCTTATGATCTACTACAAATCCAGAGGATGTGCCATCTCTTTGGTTATAGGTGCAAGAAGTAACTGAAGTGACTGGAACGATGGAAATTCAAGGGCATTGTGCACAAGTCTTTGCATGGAAAATTTTTGGCAGCAAAAGTGAAATCCTAGGTCCTGATTATAAAACAATTCTTCCCCAAGTGCAAATGCCTCAGTGTGGTAACTGACAGTAACAGTCTGAGAGGCACATGCTTTCCTATATAGTCTTTTGATTGAGGAAGAATCCTTTTCTCTGTATCTTAGATCCAAGTAAACTAAGAACAGTGATAGCTCTAATACTTTTAGCTTAATCCTCGCTATACACAACGAGGGCTACTGTGCAGACATAGGACATGCCCTCTCTCAGTGTGCACTTCCTATTCCAGTCTATAGTGCCTCTCCTGTTGTGTTGGGATGCTGGGTTTGGTGGTACTTTGTCCAACACACTTATTGCAGGAGGGAAATAACATTCAGAAAGGTTTTAATGAGGATTACAAAGTTCTGGTGTGGATGGACCCCACCAGCCCCAAGGGAAGAGCTGCCCTTGCTTGAGAAGAAATCACGTATGTGGAGAATGCCAACAAATGATTAGACAGCTGTAATTTCTTGAGGCTTAACCAGGGATCCATGTCTTTCTGTACTGTTGCTGTTATAGAAGGGCGGTGCAATGCTGGCATCAGAAGTGCTTTACTGGATCAACAGAAAGGGCCATGCAAACCAGTGGACACTAACAAACAGGGTAAGGTAACAAACCCTACTCATGCAATGGCCATTTGTATGTACTCAAACATGGGATGTAAGACTGGAAGGCAATTTGAAAGAGTACAATGGGGTCACTTGAAAAAAACAAAAAAAGGCTGTGCTTTAAGGGAAAAGAAAAACATTTGTCTACCTCAAGATGTACAACTTTTGTTACAGGAAGTATGGATGTTATTTATATTTCTTATATATCTTCTAGAAAGAAAATGGTGCTGTGGGTTTTAAATTGCATTACAGTCCTGTTTGTACCTTCTAAATTTTATGTAATCTGTAACTGATTTCCATTTGATTATAACAAGCATATTTGTGCAGCTGGCTGTGTTGTCTGGTATTGCACTAGTGTCTGCTCTGTTTGTGTTCTTGTCAGTCAATAAACACCATTTGTTTTCTAAAAATGCACATTTCTGCTTTTCAAGGAACATCACTGGGAATATTGTTGAATAACTATTCCTCACTGGCACACCAGTATTATTCCTTCTGTTCTCCTTTGTGCACAGCCTCTCCCCAAGATAACTTTAATAGGAGCCAGACTCTGCTCCAGAAATATCCATTTCTGCCCACCCAACAGTAAGGGATGCCCAGGCTGGCTGAGCTCAGACAGGCATGTTTGTGTTCCAGGTACATGATATGAGTGAGCTGAATGTCATCAAAAGCATTTCAGAGGCTTATTTCTTCCAGCAGGATAACAGACTTGAGGACTTCATGTGCCTCATTGCTTGGTTCTGCCCTGATGCTGCTGGTGCTCCTTCATCAGCTGTTTGGACAGAACTGTTTGTGGAACTGGGAAACCTACTGGATCTCACTGGTGCAAAATGTGGTCAGCCTGAAAGACTGTGGGTGCCCTGTGCTCCTCAGACTCTTTCTTTGGGTAGACAAGAGGGCTTGTCTGAGGGAAGCCCCTGGGCCGTAGAGGAATGCCAGGTCAGCCTTTGCAGGCAAGCATGATGCGCAGAGCTACTGCTGGGGCTTGCTTTGCACTGCAGTGATTATACCAGACTCGGTCCTCTTCTTGCCCTTCAGTTTGGGCAGATGGGAGCTGCTGGCTCTCATAGTCCTGACCAATGGCTGAGAGGGTGTTTATGAGGTGATCCCAAATAGCTACCCCCAGACCTTGGTCTGGCACCAGGCCACCATGGCATGGGGGCACCTCATCCCATTCTGTTGCTCAACAGTGACCACAGAAGGCCTTGGCCATGGCTTGTGTCTGATGCATGTGCCAAGCTAAGCCGTACAGGAAGTGTGGTCAGCTGTTGTGACCAAGGCTCAACACAGCCCACAGCCAATGTGTGCAACTGCCCAGGCCCCAGCACGGCTCAGAGCTGCCAGTCGTGGGTTACAGCAGAGCTACCTCACACTGTGGTTTGCATTTGGTTATTGGCCATTGCTAGTAACACGTGGATCTTGTTGCCCCATTCCTCCTCTCTGCCACTAGCTCTCTCTTCAGCTCCTCCACATCATGTCTGGGCTTCAATACCGGGCTATTAAAAAGGAGCACAGTTGTTGCCCAGATCCAAAGCTCCACACAGAGCTGTCCTGCTCCTCAGCAGGTACTGAGCTGAATACGCCAGAAATACAGTTCAGAGTAGCTGGGTCCCCCGAGGTTAAAGTATGCCAGTGCATTGGGGAAGGCAAATAATGCAAGACATTCAAGGGCCCTCTCCCAACCCTCTGCCTTAACCTACTTATCTGGCAGTCCCTGGTGTCTCCTGAGATCTGCCACAGGCATAGCTTGTCTGTGTACCAGAATGGCTTCCACTTGTAGCACAGTCCATGCAAAATCTGCTTCTCAGAAAGGATAAAGCAGGCCATACCTCCCTGTGGACAAGCTTCACAAGGTTGGTGGCATTTTCTTGTGAACTGGCTGAGATAAGGGGAGCAGATCTGACACTAACCTAGCGCTAGGGATACTTGTCCATCATAAGCACCAGCACGCAGCAGGACTTAGGCTAGCTTGGTTTCCCCAGCAATGGCCCAAGCAAAACAGCACTACTGAAATGGGGTAACCACCATCCCTGGAAGTTTATGCAGAACCACACAGCTGTCATACAGCAGCCTCTTTGGCTTCTTCCTAGGAAAGTAAAATGTGGCTTCTTGGGGAGATGCTTGTCCTAGCCTTTCTTGTGGCTTCACAGGGACACTTGTGCTGCATCCCCACTTGTCCCCAGCTAACAGTTTCCCTTACCCAGTGAGGCAGTGGTACCTACTTAACTTTCTCAGCAAATGAAGAGTGCTGACGTGGAGATATTCTGGGCAGTCTGTGCCAGGATGTGGCATGAGCACCTTCCTAGCTTTGCTCTGCTGTCATATGAAGCAGAAGAGGCTACCACACTCTCCTTGGATGCTCAGCAGCATGGCACAGAGAAAGCAAAAAATCAGCTCTCAGACAGATGAAGAAGAGACGATGAGGAGAGGCAGGCTTTGGCCTTGTGTAATTCTGAGTCATTTGCAGCCTGGATCTGTCCCAAAACTTGGCCCCGACCATATCCTAATAGGATATTTTTTGCCTGTCAGCATTTTCCTGGCACCAAAAGGCAGTGGGCCTGCTGGGTCCAGAGCCAGGGACTAAATGCAAACCTCAGATCTTGCTGTGAGAGGAAATGTTCCTAGAAGAAAGCAGCATCGGTGGAGAACTGGGTGGCAGAACACGGCGAGACACACCATCCTCCCTTGGCAGTGCCAGACAGCACAGAGCCTGGTCACACAAGAGTCAAGCCAAGCCCTTAGCAAGGCAGGCAGTTTTCCTGGGATCATCCATTTCTGTGCCCTGTTATTTGGGCTAATTGTAATTTGAGGTGTTTGCTTTCTCAGTCCTATTGAGAGTACACAGGGTGGAGGGGTTGTGCATGCTCTGTGCTGAGTGGGTGCAAAGAAACCTTCTCATGCTGCCTGTTCCTGTCGCGGTGAGGATTAAAATGTCATGGGAAAGAGCTTCTGGCAAATGAGGCAAGTAGGATGCCTGCTTATTTGTGCAGCTATGCCAAAAATCCCCTGTCTTGCTGAATGGAGAAATGCTGGACCATCAGGGCCAAGTAGGCCTCCTAGGTTATTTGGAGATGTGCTGGGTTTGTGACAGATGTGCTGTTGTAGCTCCTGGCCAGCCTTGCCATCTCTCTCCTGGGTAGCCAAGACCTCCAGCAAACTTTTTGAAGGAACTGCTCTCAATAACTGAGACAGTAGCAGGTGTCCCAAGTAGTTTGCAAGTCACATCCTAGATACAGAAAATGCAGGACATACTTCTCCTGACAGATTGCTCTCTGCTAGGCCAGATTGCCTCCCTCGGTAGCATCATGGATGGTCAATGTCCCATCACTTTGGGAGATGAAGCAGTTCAGTGCGAGCAGTTAATAAACAGCACCAATAAACAAATCATTTTCCTGTTTTGTGTCAAGGATATAATCAGCACTGGATATGTCTCCAGCAATTCACCAGCCAAGCAATTTTTCCCTCTCATCCACAACTGCATCTAAACAATTGTGCAAATCAAACATACCCTCCAGTGACAACTGTAAAGTGTGAGTTATGTATCCTTAGCATGGCTTCGCTGGTGCTCACAGTATCATCCCAGATGCTGAAATATCACTTCATGCTGTAGCTTCTTCACTGCCAGCATTCACGCTGTGATGTAGGGCTAAAAGAGGTGACACTGTAGTTGGAGACTGACCTGTCTACACCTACCTAGAGAGCCTTAATGACCTGTAGTACTTTCGGAGAACTTTCTTTTATCCTCTCTTTTCTGTAATGGCAAATCACATTCTGCCCAGGACTGAGATGTACTCATGGGCATATGTACATGCTTCAGATGCTAGTTTTCACCCTATCTCAGTCTTGCTCAGATTTCCAACCTAACTTTAGACATCTGAAAGCTGAGCTGTAAATCTGAGCCAGTCACTGGGTTGTCAGTCCAGAGAAAGAAACAGGCATCTCTCAAGGGAGACAGTATATATTAACTAAATTCAGGGCAAAATAACCCCAGCCCTTGTGGATTACTGCCAGCTCTTTCCAAGATTATGTTAGTTGTAAATTACATAACTGTGCCTGGGAGAATAGCATCTGCAACCCGGGGTATGTTTGCTAGCACCTTTCTTTTGCAATCTTCTCAAAGGTTTGTGTAAAGTTTCTGCCAGGACTTGTTTTGAAATGTAAAACATATGATATATTTCACAGGATTTTCTGGACCTAGCACCATTCTCTTACTTGCATACACCCATGTTGTCTCAGGGCTTTGATTAGAAACCTGAGCTGACAGTACTGGATGGTGTCATCTTTGTCACCTCCTAGCTAAGCTACCCATTCCTATCAGCATCCCATGTTATCCAATACATTTGATAGAGTAAAGCCCTTAGGTGAGGAATTTTGGCAGCCAAACTGGGTAGAAACTCTCCAGTAAAGTATATATTTCTGAAACTTTTGTATTCCTTTTTTGTCTGTAGGTAGAGGCATGTCAATAATTCTCTGTACCTACTGGTACTCTTCATTCACATTCCTGTTTTTCCTAGCTAGGTGCATATTTTTTCCCTGAACTTACATTTCTCTCTGTTGATTTTTAACCCAGTGCCACAAATGCTTTCCAAAGCACTTTGGACGTTCTTCTACTTTTTGTATCTGTGAGTAGCATATCAGGTCTACAGATGCTGATGCCTTGGGACTCTCAGTTATTGATATTGTACATTTTGGATGCAGAAAAAAAGTCCCAAGATGACCTGGGAAAAGTCCCTTGCAATTGGTATGTTAAAACTGCTCCAAGGCTAGCCTTGTTTTAGAGAGCTTGCAGAACTGAGATGTACTACCTAAAAGGATGCTTTTAACTGAAGGCACAACAGAGCACTTAGATTTTGACATCTTTTTTTAAAATGCTGCTGACTGCTTTCGTAGATCACTACGAGCAGCTGGGAATTGATCTTAGATATTAGATCACAGTCCCAGCACAGCATGTGTCTAGCTAGAAGACATTTGCTTTAGTGCCAGGTGCAATATCATCTGTAGAGTCATGTGTGTTCTCACATTTCAGCTGTTTTGCACCTCAATAGACCCTTGCTTAGGTAGAAACATTGCAGATGCCTGCGCAAAACTCAACTCAACAGGTTTGCTGCATTTCCCTCCCCCTCCATCACCTCCACACCTCCAGCTATACACACTGCTTCAGGTGTTTGTCCTTGGGAGTTTTGCAAGTCTCTGATCCTGAAAAGTTTAGTGACATGATTCTGTGTATGGGCAGGATGCAGAAGCTGATCAAGACAACACTGTATGCTACTGAAATGTCCCCTAGAGGAGGTCTTCTAGGATTCAGCTCTTACCTATTAAAATAATTATTCTTTTGAGTCATCTGTTGGCTCTTGGAAGGGCTCTGCTGTGGCACTCAGCTGGCCTGATCTTCTTGTAGAGACACAAATCCATGTAGTTGCCTTCATATTACCTTCTTCTTGACTGCCACCTGACCTGATTTGCTGGCTTTCCTCCAGTGTTTCCAGCCTAACTTTGCTTTTTCTTCAGTTTCTGTTCCCCGCCCCCCCCCCCCCCCCATCCCTTATTCAACCCAGATTCTTTATCCTTCCTTCTTTGTGCAGCTCTGGCCAAAACCCACCTGCCTCTTCCATTTCTCCATCCGCTCTTGCTTTTAGTAGGAAAGTTATTCATGGCATTGCAGTGCCCCAGGCAAACTCCAGTTCAAAAATACCTTGAGAGCATGTAGGCATGGCTGGGGTTAGCAGGGCCAAATCCAGCCATACCTTGCAAGAAGGCTGCTCAACCATGCAGTTAAAGAGATACTGTATGAGTTTAGGGAGAGCAGTTGTTGGTGCCCTAGTCCCTAGGTGGCTACAACCATGGTTTGTGCTTTCCTGCAGGGCACTGCTCTCCAGTTAGTGTGACTTGTGCATGTCTTGAGAAGAGCTGGTAGCAGGATGCAAGTTCAAGTACTTGTACAGTCATTCCAGTTCCCATCGGAAAGTCACCTGGCCTCTGAGATCTGGGAGGTGCAAAAAGGTACAGATCCCTTTTGTGTACCTCAGTTACAGTTCAAAATCAGGACCTGTTTTGATTTCCCTCCCTCTTTTTTCAGTTCAAGGACAAGTTCTCCCTGTGTTTAACCCTTTTACCCCTCCCTGAATGGAGTAGGTCTAAAGATGAAGAAAGGAAAGAAAGGAAAAAGCAGCGAGAACATGACTAAAAAACTGGTGCACCACTCAGTTACAGACACAGGAGACCCACAGGGAGAGCAGAAGCCAGAAGACGAGGGTGAGACAGGAAACCCTTTCCCAACCATGTTTGACAGCAGACTTTTGCCTGTTTGCCTGGACAAGCCCAGCAGCATGGAAGACAGAGAAATAAAGATTAGCAGCTTGCTCAGCTCTAAGTTGTGACTGTTATGTCACTGTCTTGAAAGAGGGGGAGAACGATCCCCTCCTCACTATCCAAAAACACCCTGAGGTCACCTGAAACCAGCACATTTTTATTAAAAAATGTCCTTAAACACGTTTCCCCCTCCTCTGTGCTGAGCTGCTCTCTGGCTCACCCTGCGTGCCCAGAGGCTCTGAGAGCCACAGCCCGCGCAGGTGTTGTGGAGGATGGAGGGCTCTTCTCCCACCCTGGCTCCGGAAAGGATGGGGGAATTGCTGAAGGGGGAGGGTGACACACATCAGGAACCAGAGCTGCCAGTGTTATGTTTCACATTTCCTTCTGCTCAGGCTGTGGAAAAAGCTGGGTCAGGTTTGAACAGGAGGGTTAGTCTGTGGCTCATAGCCCAAGGTCAAATAAGATTTCTGCAAGACAGACAGCAGCACATCGTATCAGGTTGTTTTTGCAGAGATAACCCAATGACCTCCCCAACTCTCAGCCCCTGGCATCCAGGCAAAGGTTTTCAGGGGGACGCAGCATGGCCATCCTATCCTCTGTGGCATGGGAGACCTCTGGCCTGTGACTCATGAGTCCAGTGTCATCTTCCTAGCTCCACTGCTGATGTGTTTGTGAGCATGCACAGGACCCCCCCAGCCATGCCTGTCTTGGGCAGCACAGTACAAAGATGCCCAGGCTGAGATGAGTCTCCAGACTTACCTTAACAGGTGTTACCTTAACACAAATATTAATTCCCATTAACATTAATAAGTAAGGACATGCGCATCTCTGGGGAAGTCTTGGAGTATGAGCCCAAATTGCAGAGGAAGAAATGGCCTTGTCTCAGGCTACCTCTTTGCTGAGGTAAAATTCAGTTAATTTCACCTGTTAGCATCCTGGGGCTTGGGAAGGTTAAGCAAGAGGTTAGGAGCACTTGTTGCTGGATTCTCTTCCATCCTCATTGAGTTTTTCCATCCTTGTCATTAAGAATTCATTTAAGCCTTTGAAAATCTCAACCTCCACACTGAAGACTGAAGAGATTTAGACTGAAAGAGAGGACCACCTTGGCAGTAGCCCTCTCCCTGGGGGAGATGTGAAACTCAGCCTGTGAATGGGATACAATTTTCTACCCTTGTCTCTCTTGAAACTTCAAATCCAGCCAGCCTGGCTTGGCTGCAGGGTCAACCCTGTTGTCTGTTTAGGATTCTGCAAGGCAATCCTTGAGCAGATACAGCCTGTCACATAGTCACTCATAAAGTCATGACTGGTCAGGTTACTCCCTGGCTGCACTGCTAGTCCCAAGTGGTGAATTTGATTGTTTAAACATCAAACAAATCTAAGAACAGAAAGATGCAGATTCTAAAGCAGGAGACCAAAGAGGTCTGGGGTGACTGGAGCCTCTTCCTTAATTCTTCTGAACTTCGATTGCTGCTTATTTGATCTGAGGAGGAGGAAGTGAATATTGACTCACTTCTCAGAGACTGAAATAATTCTCCATTAATAAAAGGAAATACAGCAATTCTACAGCCCTCTTAGGGGCCAGAGTGGTGAATCAGTGATGTGATGGTGCAGTTATGTTTAACAGTGACAATTAGCTCCTTTCCAGACATTTTGTTTCTACACTAGATGTTACGTCTTTTCATAGTGACTGGATCAGATAAATTGCAACCATGAAGTTAAAAGGAATTAGCTAGGAAGTGATGTTTAACAAATCTTGGGCTGGTGGAGAAGTTATGGGAAGGAGCAGAAAAGCTCCTGTTGAATTGTGGACTCATTTCATGGATGCCTGACGAAATGATGGAAAAGCTGACATGAGGTCTAGTATAAATTTGTCTAGCTTCAGCTGCAAACTACTGGCTCATGATGTCTATTACCTATTAGAATAAACAGATATCTGGTCTTGGAAATCTCTTCCCTATGTGCTAGCTGTTTAACAGTTTCTTGGATAAACTAGGTAGTACGTGATTCTTTCCTTCCTAGGTATGGAGAATACTTTCCATACTTGAAATCATTTGGTTGATGTAGTGGCAGATTATGTTTTGATTTAAAAATTCAAAATAATTATTACCCATTCTAAATCAATGAAAATGTGACTGGTAAAACAATTGTAAGAGAAAAATTATTACGTAATAGGAATGTTCATAGACAGGTTTGCCCCTGCCACAATCATGTTTGATATATGCTGGTGATCTGGACTAATGTAAAATATTATCAGTAAAAGTTGCAAAGGACCTAAATAATCTGGTGCAATTTAAAACAAAAGCCAGGTGTAAAGAATGTGTTGGATCACATTGTACCTGGTCTTATTTAAATAGCATGGCTGGGATTCATCCACTTCATGTGAACACTGTATAGATCCGTTTTGTAATGGTTAGCCCATCTCCTCTAACTGTGGAGCGCTCCATGTATTTATTTAGCTCAGGGTATCTCAGCTGCCCTTCTAGCTGAATGAGGAACTAGTCAATAGAGTCATGCAACAGGCTACTGCAGTTGGTAAGGTACACAGATCCTAAAACTGCAACCAGGAGAGCACTGTTAGAAATAGGATCACATAATGATGAAAACCTTGCTATGAGCATTTTGAGAAAAGTGCCTGTCTCCCTTCTTCCCTGCTACAGTTATTTGATCTAAGTGATAGTATTCAGACCAGGCTCTGAAGAAAAGCAGACTCTGGGTATGGGTGTGTGCTTCAACACCAGGTGGTCCTATATGACTCTATTCCTACTATTGCCTTTGGGGGCTGATCTGGTGTCCTCAAGGTGAGAGGCTCTGCAGCCCATCCCCAATGCCCAGAACTACCTGGGAGCTCCCTCCCAACACGATGCCATTCCTTAGATCTCTGAGCAATCTGCCCTGCTCAGCCTCTTCTCCCCTGATTAATATTGTTGCTGTCAGTTTGGATTACAGGCCTCTATTTTCTTTGTCTCAGCTTAAAATACTTGTGGTTTCATATTCTGTCAGAAGAGATAAATAAGAGAAGAGCTTTTCTCAAAGAACAGCTGATGATGGAAGAGGAATGTGTTGCTACGGATTCCTGCAGGAGTCTTTATTAGATCCCTCAGGACATATTGAAAGGCAAAGATATATGGAGGGAGTGAACAAGATGGAAGGAACAGGGAGCTCATAGGAGCTACATATTGCGGCATTCTGGGAAAGGTAAGACAAGCCTGTAGTTTGAACAGAGAGAACCATTTATACTTTGAAACATGAGATTGACAGTTCCCAGAGCTGGTGACTCCAGTCCTTTGTGTAGATGTCACACATGGTCTCAGGGACAGCAGGATTTTCACCCCTTCTGCTTCCTTTAGATGGTCATTGCAGAGTGCCCTAATGGTTAGTCCCAGGCTTCTGGTATCCAGCACCCTTTGAGGTGTCGGGCAGGTTGTTCGCATGGTCTGCACATGCTTGTCTCTCCCCCAGGGCTGTTAGAACAGCTGGGATGGAGAGAAGGTGCCTATTGAGTTGGAAGGAGCAGTTTGACATAAACAAGCATCTTCCTATGCTCCTTAATTAAACCATCTCAGCCATGGGTTTAGGAATAGCAATACCATCAGCCAGCTCTATAGTAGGGACTGACGTGTCAAAGACATGGGCAGGCAGATAGGGAAATTGTCATGTGTCAGGCTGAAAGACCAGGACAAGCAAACTGAACTTGAGATATCTTGGTGCTGGCTGTTCTTGCTCAGGGTAGGGGAGTCATGTAGATGTTTCTTGAAGTGTAATTTGTAGGTGTCTAAATGAAGATGCATGATGGCTTTTAGCTTTCTTGAAGGAAGCAACACATGACATAGGAATAGAGAAAATGAATGTCATTTACTTTTTTAAACATCATTTTGCCTCTCCTTATTTTTTCAGAACATTTGTCTGTCTCTGAAACATATTTTCAGCTCAAGTGCTGCCTTTTGCTATCCCTACTGCCCTCTGGATCTCAGTTCCTTGTAAATAAGGAAGGCTGATATTGACTCCATTTCAGTTAACCTTGCTAACTGAAACTACCCAGTTGTTTCACCCAGTCTAAGATTTTCATATCGGCTTAGATTGGACACTCATTTTTCACATAGTGAAATTATCTCTGCTTTAACCTAATATCTCTGAATTCACTCTATTGCAATGGAAAGAATCAATAACTCCTTTGCTAATTTGCTCTACCTTAGACATTAGCCTTAAATACATGCATTCTTCCACTGGAGCTGATGGTGAGCAGAAGCCTAAATGGCTCCTCATCTGAGACTGGCTCCCTTGACAGGATTCATTTAACTTCACTTTACTCATCTATGATGTTGAATCTGCAGCTGAGCTAGCTGTCCCATGAGAGAAAGGTAGAGTAAGAGACTGGCTAATGGAGAAAATTAAAATGAAGGAATTAAGCAGGTATCTCAGATGCTCTGGAGAATGAAAAGGAGATGGAAGAGGAAACAGGCAAACACACACACATTCCTGTTTGAGGAGAAGATTGCAAGAAAGAACAGTGGAGAGGATGGTCTCTAGGGAGAAGGTGTAATGGGAAGGCTAGAACTGGAGATTCCTTTCTAACTGGTAAATCTTTGCTGATGTGGCAGCTCTTTCAAGAAGATCCATAAAATGGAAAAGTATTCCATCTTCTAGGAGTAAAATATGAAAGGTGGATCTGAAGCTGACCAGAACTGTGGTGGGGCACATAAGTATCCACCACTGTCCTTTGCAATGGTGTGACAGACTGAAGATGCTTCTACCAAAATAAGGCATACCTAGAGAACAATGGAGGTGGACATAAGCAGAATTCTTCCCAGTTCTGGGATGGAAGATAAGTTATAACAATAAAAATCAAGGTAACAGATAATTTCAGATTTGGTGATGTAAGAATGGTTTTTGATGTTCCACTTTCAGGCATTTATTAAAAACAACTTCTTCCTAGTGGATGAATCTAACTGAATGTAGTGAATTCTTCTGGGGGTGAGATCAGCATGACAAATGGTCAAACTGAGAAATGGAAGATGAAGTTGGGAGAGACTTCTGTGAACTCCACAAATGGAAAAGAAATTCAGATAAAGGAGGATAAAGCATTGGACAAGTTACATCACCTGGGCAAGAGGCTGGATAGTGAAAGTAAGAAAATTTCTATGTTGGTAGATACCACGGAGCAGTGGTGATGTGGTCAGTGAAGTATCATTTTGTTAACCTCCTTTCAAATAGGGTCCATTCCCTGCCATACTTGCTCCTCCTCATTCCCATATCTGTATTATTTACACCCAGTTTTTTCCAATTTTGGAACTGTTGCTGCTCATCCTAAATCATGCTAAATCTGCATAACTGTGTCTCTCCACCATTCAGTTCTTATCAAACTGCCCTGCATGCCTTGAAAATAGCAGTGCCTTGGTATAAAAAAGGAAAGAAAAAAAGTTATATGGGCAGCTGTAGGCTTGTGTATTTGATCTCAGTAGTACACAAAAGATTTTGATGGAACATGTACCTGAAGAAGTGGATTTGGCTAAAACACTGGTTTAGCAGGGAAAAATTGTGATAGACCAGTCAAACAGAGTTTTGATAAAGCAACTATTTTCCTAAAAGAAGAAATCTGAATTCACTTGAAATGAGTTCTGATCTTGTCTTTTAACATGCGGGAAGACCTTGCTTGGTTGCCATCACCTACATTTTAGAACTAGAAAAGGTATTCTTTATTCCAGTGTCCCAAACATTAACCAATGCAAATACTCACAAAACCTGAACAAGGATACAACCTGGGGGACCACACAAAGTTTGATGATGAAACTTCATAACCATTCCCTGGATACCTCTTACTATTATTTGAGCTAGCTTTTTTTTTCTTTTTTTTTCCCCAATCTGCTTCAATGACTCAAGTGAAATCAAGAAATATGAATCCACTTGCTTTTCTCTGAACTACCAGGCCTGTTACCCTAGCACTAAATCTGAGCTGCTTTGGTGTGATCTGTTCTTAAAAAATCCAGGTCAGATGTATCTTAATTTAATGTGTTAATAACACAAAGCTGTGAGGCACTGCCACTACAGAAGTGATAATGATAGTAATAGAAAAGAGATGTAATTCAGGAGTACAGAAAGGAAGGATATGCACTTATGAACTGCTTACAGCATTTTCTGCTGTGTAAATTAGGAGCTTGTCTCCTAGAAGCATCAAGAGAGTAGAAAAGCTCATGAGTGGAGTCAGCCACTGAATGGATCTGGGACTTCATATGATGCAGCTATGAAAAATGGAAGTAAGATGTTTGAAGGGTGGGAAGAGTTGGGGGAGAAGGGAGAATTGAGATGGCAAACCTAGAAGGTTTGTTGCCAACGGGTCACTCCAGCCTGGTAGAAGCTAGTGGTTAATAAGTTTGTCACCTGTAGTGGTGGGATTTGGAGGCTAGTTTCTTGTGTGTGGCTACTGTGCTCTGGTATGAGGAAAGGACTACAACTCTGGGAAAAGGTATTTTTGGGAACACATTGATTCTGCCTTGTCAGACACTACACAGGACAGACCTGAACATTTTTAGTTGAGGATGGCTAGCCCTTTGGCTGTAATTGTACTTGTGTGCTGTTGGAGGACAAAAATGCTATCACTGTTATCACAAACCACCCTTTCCCATCAGGAGGAGGAATGCAGCAGCAGCAGGTGAGAAATTCATCTATGGCCAAGAACTAGGGTGGAGAACCCAAAGATTATGGTGCAAGTTAGAGGATATGCCCTGCATGCTCTTCTCAGGGGCTTCAGTGACTGCCCCTGAAACAGGCACTCCTAGCCTTATAGTAAGTGCTCTTTGTTGGGTCTGACATGTATTGAAAATGCCTTCTTCCATA
Organism: Dromaius novaehollandiae; assembly: GCF_036370855.1. Taxonomy (NCBI): domain Eukaryota; kingdom Metazoa; phylum Chordata; class Aves; order Casuariiformes; family Dromaiidae; genus Dromaius; species Dromaius novaehollandiae. The sequence goes on along the minus strand of NC_088119.1, from coordinate 5,552,703 downwards.
TCCCAAGCCTGACTGCCTAGGACTACTTTAAGCCTGATGATTTCCAGCTATTCATTTCATTTCAGCAGCTGATTCATTGATTCCAGTGCTCCTGATCTTATACTACCACACAGGACTTCAGCAAGCCTCTCTCAGCAAAGACCTGGTTATTCCAGGCTTTTGCACTGGCCTCTTGAATGATATTTTTAATTGGATAATCTGTTCCTACTATTTAAATCTGTCCTCATGCCATCAGTCAGGCTTCATTCATACACAGCATTGCTCACCTAGTTGCTTTCTCTTATGGGAATTATTTCCCTTATGACAATTTCTCTTTGTTCTAGTCTCTAAGAAGCCTTTGCACTGTCTGTGTCTAGCCCACAGGACATGCAAGCAATGGAGCTACCAATGCCCTTCTAAGCTCTCTCATAGCCTTTCTATTTGCTTTCTTCTTCCACAGTTTGGTTCTCATCCTATGTTTTTTTGTCCTCTAGCTCTCCCAAAATGCTCTATTGGTTCACTGGTCAGAGAGAAGTTCCCTTATTTCATGTGCTGGCCATAAAATTCTTTTCTTTTGCTGTTTTCTGTTGTCTTTCCTGGTCCGCGTTTCCCCACTGTTGGTACTGCTTGGCTGTTGGCAAGTACCTGCTGTCATATGGGAGGACGTTTGACCTTAGAGGTTGGATTGCTCCAGCTTCGGAGAAGTTTCTATTTGTTTGGGTGCCAGTGACTTTGCTGATCCTTCCCATTCCATGTGTATTTCCATTCTAGCACAGCCTTTCATCACAACTGAACATAGGTGTTAGGGGGGCAGGTATGCAGTGATATGCAGTTGTCTCCAGATCTGCATCTGGAATTTGTGGGGTTTTGTGTTTGTGCCTGGGCAGATATCGGGAGTCATGATAGTTAAGACAGTTGTCCTGTGGGAGAGTCTGTTATTCCAAGAGCTGGTTCCCTGTGGTACAGGATGGGGTTCACATTAAGAAAAGGATCTAGGCAAGCATTGATGGAGCTAGGTATAGAGGACACATGTTCATCCCTCCCCCATTCCTAATTTCACTAGATACCTAAGAATAGCCAAACTCAGAGTCAGGGGAGCAAGAACAGGTAGGACAGGTCTGCTGTGCCTGTGGCTTTTTCATGTGCCTACACCAGGAGAATGAGAGGTATTGCATGCCCCTCCATCATAAGCCCCTGCTAATGATTCCTTCTGCCCGGAGGACATGGTCGGGATCGATGGAGGGTCAGCCATTAGACATACATTTCCCAATGCCCAGCATAGCACACGGGGTCAGGGAGCTAATCATCACTGCTATCTTGCCTGCCTCGCTGCGGTGTCCAGCCTAGGGCAATTGGAGGTGCATTAAAGATTAAACAAGAGGTGGGGGGTCTAGTGAGTGTGTTGGAGTAATTCCAGGGTGGGTGGGCAGTGGTTGGCCCAAGCAAGTGGATTTCTGCTGCAGCGGCCCCTACCTTAGATCTTTCAGCCGAACAAACCAGCGGCATCTCTGTTGAGACAAAAAATGCCTCTAGCTAAAATTCCACTATCTGACCTCAGAAGGGCTCCAGCTGTTTCTGCCACCAACATAGCAACTAGAAGAAGAGTTTTAAAGAGGTTGGCCATGCCGAAACAGAAATCCAGTTCTTCAACAGGCCCATGCCATGTAGATTTATTGAAGGATCTGTATACCTCTTCTCAGGCAGGAGGACTCAATGTCTCATTCGACATCTTCATTCCTAATGCTTCCAACCTCTAAAATCAGTTCATTGCAACTCCTGTCCCTACTGAAGTAAAAACATTTTCATGGGAATAGGAAAACACCTCACATTTGGGGTGTGCTTAGTGGCACAGTGGCTTGTCCTATGTCTCTGAATATGCTGGTGTCAGTCTCAGAGGTGATTTAGGCAGGATGTTCACACACCCTTCTTCTTTGCAGAGCTAATCAGTGCTGCACTAACATGTCTATTCTGACTCCAGTGGTCATATGAGCCATTCATATCTAGCTTGGGTATCTATGAGTTGTCACAAGTACCTTTGCCTTCAGAGACTGCTAAGCTTGATTTCAAGAAGCTTTGGCACTTGAGGGAAATAGGAAAGTGGTTCGCCTGGCACTTATCAATATCATTTGGAACTGTGTGGGCTCAGGAAGTGGTGCTGGCTGACTGCCATCCTGCAGACCCTGCCCTTTGGTTCCCCAAAACCACAGCTCGAATTCACACTCATCATTGTAAGATTAGCAAAAGAAGAGCAGGGGAAGTGAGTCATCCAGAATAATGAGCTGAGTCAGAGGCACAGCCATGAAGAAAACACAGGACTCCCCTTTCCCTCTGATAAGCATTAAAAACTGTTCACTTCAGGGATACTCAATTTCAAGGCTTACCATCAAGTCAAAGGTCTTTCCTATAAAGTCCTGATGCAGTGGGGGCTCTTTGCCAGAGCTTCCTCAATTAGTAGTTCAATGCCTCCACCTGAGCTAGCTACTCTGTGCTCCATTTATTGTCAATGGACCTCCTTCAAGGATAACTGTTTTTTAAGAAGGGCCAAATGAATTGCCCTGAGCCTCTTTTCTTCACTGAGTATATGCAGAGCCTAATAGCACTGGCTTGGACTTGACATCTAACTATTCAGTTCTGGAAATGGTATGAACCATCCCTACGGTCTCAGGCCCTGGACACTCACCTGCATGTTCTACCTACTGGCTGGGGTGAGGTTTTCAATTGCATTAGATGATATGAACTGAAACAAATTTTAGCCATGCTGATCACCTAGCATTGCTTCTGATCATGATGCTTCATTATCTCCAGCATGACTGTACTGTAAAGCTTCCTCTCAACAAGACTCTTGTCCAGGTTTGCCATTGCCAGAAGAGCAATTTAGCATGTGGGCTGCAGTTGCTATTCTTATGAACTGAGCATTATGTATTTCATGTGATACATAAGAAGTGTTATTCATTTACTGGAATTATCCTTTTATCAAGTCAGTTTCCTATTGCATTTCACCCTTCATTGCACTGGCAGTCCATTCTTTTAACAAAGCTGTTTCTATTCTTGAAAGTATATTCAAGAGGTCTCGTAATTTTACCGTGAAATACAGCACATTTCCTTTTCTTTTTAGAAATCTGTTCCAAATGTCCTTGAATTCTGGAGAGCCTGGAGCAACAGTAGACTAACTTATCATGAGGTGAAAAGATAATAAACAAGGCCTTACTAGAACAGTCCCTAATTTCTCTTTGAGATAAATCTATTTTTCTTTATTTATTCTTAAACACTTTTACCTGTCAGATTTTGTTTTCTGTTTCCTATTTTAGCCTTTGTTTTCCCAATCCTGACTTGTACTGGACATCTGCTCCTGAGTCTTTCTGTAAACTTCTGGCTAACCTTCATAAGAGGGATTCAGACAGTGCTGAACAAGCTGTGCAATGCCCAGTTTGAGGTTTTAGGTCAAGCACAAACCCAGATACAGCAAATGTGAGAAGTGGGCTGCCTACAAAGCAAGATAGTATCAGAGCGACTAACCAGGCAGCGGACAATGCTGGAGCAAAGAACTGAAGATTAATTCTGCCTCTCTTAGGGAAGTGGGGGCGTAGGCAGGTCATGGGGAGATTGCTGAATCTGTGGACCAACTCAGAAAAGGAATCAGTGAGTCAAAAGCCAAGGATCAAACCATAGACTATCTTACAGCCTCCAGCAGCTCATTGTGAATTAGCAGCAGTAATGCCCCTGCTGCGGGTGTTTGTTAATCAAGCATGGAGGCAAAGCTGCAGGAAGGGCAAATTGGCTCAGGTACCAGTGAGCCCTCAGTACCTCTGCTGGCTTGAGGCCCTGAGCCAGCCCCTCAGCACATCTTTGGTGAGACTTCCTCAGCACATCTGGGGTCTGGCTATTTTCTAGAGGCTTGTATGACTGCTTTTGAGATTCTTAGCTCTCTCCTCCTAGTGAATTACAGACTGTAATTTGTACCAGACTTTTTTTTTTTAAAAAAAACAAAAATTTCTTCCAGGACCTGAACAGTCAGTGGTCTGAGTGATGGGGTGAGCTATGTGGGCAAAAGCATAGCATGGGAGGTTTCAAGAAGACAGGAGAGGTTAGGTATATCTTCATGGAGCAAGAAAGGATGAGTGGTTTTTTTTCTTTTTTTTTTTTCTTTTGAAGTTAAAGACAGGTGATGGACCAACACAGTGGAGAGCAGCGTGTGGAAGATGGTGTGGATGGACTTCAATTCTGGCAGCCAAGCCTTACCTGGTAAATATATCCTCTGGATCTTTATGTATTTCCTGCAATTCTTCACCCATGTCTTCAGTTCCCCCCAGCCCTCCTAAACATTGCATCAGATCAGCAGAAGCAAAAAAAAGAGGTGCCTTAAGAACACCTGAACCCACAGGTGAAAATTACATTTGGAATAAAAACCTGGTTTGCTGCATAGAGGAATATAGAGTTATAAGCAAATTCACATAGTAGAGCTCTGCTGAGAATTCAATCTGTGATAGTACTCTAAGACCCCATTAAACTGGTGTGATTGTTCTCTCTGAATGGGATGATGAGGTGCAGTCAAATTTTCTCATGAGGAATGGAAAGAATCTGCATGTCCACTTGTCAGACATAAGTATCATGAGCAAACAAGGCAGGCAGAAGAACATAATAGTTATACTGCATCAAAAGTCCACCTTGTACCAAGTCTGAAAGTAGCTGAAAATGGGTATTCAGGGATGATTATGTGAACAGGGCAAGTAGGTGATGAGATTATCTCCGGATGTCCTCTGAGTCTCCAGCAGTTTGCAGCTCAGGAACTCAAGGAGGAAGCCATCTTTGGAGTGCCAGGATCCTCTTTGGAATGGGGAGAGTCATGGCACAATCTAAAACATCTCATAAACATGCTTCTTTCAGAGAAGCACCTAATTCTGGTTGCTTGGGACAGAATGGAGCAAATCTTTTTTTCAATGAGGCAAAAACCCACCAAATCCCTTTTTGTGCTGCCATCTATGGCTATAAGTTATAGACTTGGTTAGTGGCATGGTACAAAACATTTATGCTTTCAGGAAAGAGCCTCTGCTTCATTATTTCTGATGGCTGGCTGATAAACCAAGGTAAAGCTGAGCCAGGCACAGATTAGGGATTAGTGTATCTGGCACAGATCTGGATCTGTAACCTGGAAATGCCAGTGCTTGCCAAACTTGGTGCTTTCTGAAAACACTAGTCTTTTGAATACTGTTGACAACTTTCAGGGGCCTCTGATGGCTAGGTCAGCAACACCAGGACATCCTGGTTTTACTGGACAGGTAAGACTCCTTCAACATCCTTTAGAACTTCACTGTACAAGATGTCAGACAACTTCCAGAGATCATTGATTAGCCCAGCAGTAGCAATGATGTACCTAGCAATTCATCAATGAAAGGTGAAACTGAGCTTATATTCATCTAGCTATTCTAAGATTAACTAGGCATATCCATCATGCTGACTGGGATCTCAGAATATCACCTGGTATCACAGACTGGTCTAGCACATCATGGGAAACATTGCTCAAAAACACTGGAAAATTGCCAGATGGTTAGCAGCTGCAAAAGGCCTTGCTGTTTAGATGTCTTGAAGGCCATCTTCTGTTCATCTTGACTGCAAAGATGTAAGGCTCTATTCTTCTCTCTCTCCTTCATCACCTGAGAAATCTAACTTGGCAAATCATTCAGCAGTACTTCTAACCATTCTCCACAGAGGCTCAGGGCTTATCTATTGCATATAATAAGCTTGAATAAAGTTTCAGAATTCACAGCCAGAGACAAACTTCTGTCCTTTACTCGGTTGAAAAATATTATATCCTTAGCTAAGGAAGTGGATAAAACCACTTTTTCAGACTTTTCCTGGGTATTCCACAAAGTCTTGGTTACACAAGGGTTAAATCAATCCCAAGGAAATCAAGAGCTGAAATTTGATGGGATACTCATTTGTTTGAGATGGCAGCTGCCAGATTAGCTTCTCATCATAAGCTTCCACCAGATTGAGGTACCTTACCAGAAGAGGTGCCTCACTTACAGGTGGAGAGGCCAGCAGAGGTAGACTCTTGAAATAATCACATGAAGGATATGGGGGCTTCTAATGATATGCCAACGGGAAGTTTAATCTCAGAGCAACCAGCCAGCTCTCACTGTGCTGACTCAAATAGGACCATATCTGTTCCCGTAGCATGATGGGATTGTGCAGAGTGCACCACAGGATACTTCGTATAATTAGATTGGGTCATGTAACACTGGGACTGCCAATACTTCTAAATGGGTATTTCATGAGGGACAGGGTCCTGTTCCTTATGGCAGGATGATCTCTGCTGACAGAGGGGTGACCCTGCTCTATGTTGGTCCTTTCTCAAATCCAGATTCACTGTGTTTAGAGAGGTCCCAGGCTCCCAGGTACCTCCTGCTATCTAAGTACCCTGGTGCTAGGTCTTGTGGGGAGGAGAGGGGTTCTGACCCAAGCACTGGCCTGTTCTTTGAATGCCAGGTAAGACAAAAAAATCATGTTGCTGCAATTTTGGCATTTAAGCACAGAACTTAAGTGCCTGAATTGATGAGGAAAGTTCTCTCTGACCAGTTAATGGTGAGAGAGATCCAGAGTGGCAGCCTGACTGCCTTTCAGATTTGGCTAGAGAATACACACAGGCATTAGCAGATGAAAAGGCATGACTTGTGTTTTTGCAGAATGTAGGTAAATGGTGCTGGTTATAAAAGGAACCGTGGAGTGTAACATTTCCCTTTGTCTTTCCCTATACCTGGAAATTCTTTTCAAGAACCTCTGGAGTGGGCTTCATTCTCTGCTTACCTGTTCTTGTCCACCTTCTTTAGACATTGCTTTTGGCCAATGCCAGGGGACTCAGCTCAAACATATCTTGCACCTGATTCAGATTTGACATTCCTGTGTCCTCATGTCTAAACCAGTGGTGCGTATAGGGATGACTCTGCACAGCCTGTGCCTCTTTCAGCTATATTTAAGTGTCCTGTTTAGGCTTTATGTGATGCTGGGAGGAAACAGACAGCTATCTTGCTGCTAAGGCATTGTATGAGAATGCTTTTTTAAAAAAAATGTAATTTGTGCTGTATTGCAGAAAGCAGAAACAGTAGCCAGATGAAAAATGTTGCCAACTAATCATTCATGCTCATTTAGAGAAAGTGCAATCAAAGTGCAATACAAGAGAAGAGTCCTTCTACTGAACTGTATCGAATATTAAGAGTTCAATGAAAGTAGGCTCTTAGACAGGAATGGAGATCCTATATCTACATTTCAAAGACTTCATTGTCCCAAGGCAAGCTGAACAAAATGTTATTTGCATATTAACTGACACTGGAATAGTATCCAATGGCATCAGCCAAACTGAAGAGAGAAACTGAGAAAAGGGAGGTGAAATTAGCATACAATATATTTCTTTAGATTGAAAAATGAGAAGGAGGGAGTAGGAGGGAAAGTTCCTCAGAGAGTTCTTTGATGCTTCCTTTTTCCCGAAAGGAAAGAGTATATTGGGAAGCTGTGATTTAAAATGTAGTTCCGTGATACGCTAAATCTAACTTGAGGGCTTTTAGTGCTAGAGCAGAAATGCCACAGCCTCATGACTCAAAGCATTGATCTGGAATAAACTTTTTGTGCCAGTTCAGATTTGTTCAAACAGGACTGATGGGTTAACTTTGTGCTAACAGATTTCATGTCAGATAGGCCATCCGCATGCAGACAGAACTAGTGTTTTCTTGGACTTCCCTCGGCTTGTCCACAGGTCTTTTCATCAGTCCCTTTTTGCTCTCTTCCCATTCATAAAATCTTCAAGTGACTGCCTCTGTGTGTCACCACACCTCCGTATGTAGCTCAGGGCCCTAAATATTTGTTTTCTCTTTGGACATTTGGCATCTTTGTTCCTGTCTTTGTCATGGACCTTCCCATGGACCTTGCCCTCCTCATGGCCTCCACATCAGGCTTTGCTATCACAATACCACTGATCTGATACTGCTGTTCAACATCTTCCCCAAGCCACATTCACACCCCAAGCCATAGTGAGATCCACTGCAAGAAGTATGTCCTGCTTTTATCTCCTGCTGACCTAGTTCTGTTCACTGCAGTGCTGACTGCATCCAGGCAGAGCCTCATGTGGGATGGCTCTGGGATAAGGTGGTTGTGCTGCAGGGTTGGAGAAGTGTGGGACCAGGGCCAAAGTCCTGGAAAAGGTCTCCCAGAAGGACAAGGATGCCTCATTACTGAAGGGAATTCCTGTCTGTGTAACAAGGATCTTAGCCAGAACTTGTAACAGTGCAGAGACCTTGTCTGGAGTGTGTGTGGGAAACCTTGCAAGAGTATTAAGATAACTTCATCTCCTCCATGAAAAAGTGGCAACTTGAAAGAGAAGAGTGTACCACTGCGGGAAAACAACTGTCAAAGAAACTGAACCACAGGAATCACAGTAGTGCTGGCAGAAAGGACCCTTGGAAATCTCCAGCCCAACCTTCCCTGGAGCAGGATGATCCTCAACACTAGGTCAGGGTAACCATGGCTTCATACAGCTGAACCCTATCTCTTGATACCTGGTGCAGGGCTGCACCACTATCCTGGAAACGAAGTGTTTCCTAATGTCCAACTTGAGCCTCCCAAGCCTCAGTTTGTGTCCATTGCCTCCTGCTATATTGCGTGTAATCACTGAGAAGAGTTGGGCGCTCTCATCTTTGTAACTGCCCTCCCCTCGCAAGAATTCATAGGCTACTCCTAGACACCCCTCAGTCTCCTCTCTACCAAAGAGAAGAAGTGGAGCCTTCTCTCTACCTCTCTACTAACCCAGATCAGCTCCCTCCATCTCTCCTGCAGATCATGTGCCCCAGGCCTTGACCATCTTGGTAGTCTCCACTAGTCCATCTTCATTTTCTCCATATCCCTCTTGAACTGGGAGCTCAAAACTGGATGCAGTGTTCCAGGTGCAGCCTGTACAGCACTGAGCAGAAGGGACAATAACTTCCCTCTACCCACTAGCCATGCTTCTCCGCATGTAGTTCAGGAAGCAGTATTTTTGCAGTAACAGTGACTGCTGGCTCACATTCACCCTGGCATTGGCCACCACCCCAGGTCTTTTGCAGCAGGATTGTTACTGAGCCAGATTGTTCTCAGCCTGTGTCAATGCAAGAGATTAATCTGCTCCTGGTGCAGAATGGGTGAAGAGGAGGCTAGGGGGTGCCAGACAGTACAGCAGGTCATTCTTCCTTAATAAATCTCATGAGGTTTTGCTTGGCCCAGTCCTGAAGTTTAAGGTCCCTGTGCATAGAGGTTCAGCCATTCATCTTGTCAACCACTTCCCCTTGTTTAGCATCGTCTACAAAATTCCTGGAAGTCTAAGCCCTGAGCAGTCTAGTATGACCACATAGTTGACCCGGGTCCCTTCCAAACGGAATTATTCTATGATTCTGTGATTCTATGTGGGTTTGTATTATGGTCTAAATAATTATATATATAAAAAAATATATATTATAGTAAATATATTGAACCATATGGGCCCTAGTATCAACCCCTGGAGAGTTCTGCTCGCTACCAGCCGGATATCAAATCATTGATGACTATCCTCTGAGCCCAGCAGACCATTTGAATCATCTGCTTGTCTAGCCTGTACTTTCTCAGCCTGGTGATGAGACTGCTGTGAGTGATGCTGCAAAAGACCCTTTACAAGATTTTCACAGCTTTATGTGTTTTTCTGTTTCATCATTTTCAACAGACATTACCAGTCTTTGCATGCTTTGCTTACAGGGCCATTTATGCTGCTCCGAGAGTCTGTGGCAGACTAGGAGACAGGGCTTCTGTGCCTGTCCCTCCTCTGGACTTTGATCAGGGCTGCATCACATACTACTGCCTTCCACTATGAAGAGCAACCCCAGACTGAGAACTCTGAGAGCTCTACTGAGAGCTTTATTTTTTGTCCCTTTCACAGAAAAGCTCTTTTCTTTTCTTGCTAGAGCAGTGCGGAGCTCTGTATGTGCACACCCATACTTATACACACACGTTTATAGGCATACACGTGTTTATAGGCACGAACACACATGCACATTTGTGCACACCCATGTACACATGCATGCACATATGCACATACACATTTGCAATCATTCACGTGTACAGGTGCACAAAGGTACACACTCACATGGACACACAGACACTTGCCCACATGGATGCATACATAAATATGCATGCACATTGGCACATGCACCCACACACAGAGGTACACACACATATAGATACATACATGAATGTGCAAACACACGTATACAAATAAGTATGCACCTCTCCATGCACACATAGAAACACAGATACACATATGCAAGTATAGTTATAATGATAGTTTATTCCCCCATTGTCCTCTACATTCATCCTACTTAGTGCAAGGAGATCAGCTGGATCCCAGTCTCCCAATAACCATCTCCCCAGTGTCTGATCTGCAGATATGCCAGAAGCTATAAAACTGCCACGAGGCTTAAGAGTGTAATCCCCCAAATGATTCTTAGGACAACCTACGTTCTTATCCCGGTCATCTTTTCACCATGCTAGATGTTAGTATGGACCAGTGCCATGGCATCCAACCCCTAGTGTTGCCTGAAGAGGAGAGGTGTCAGTGGCAAGGCATTGCATGTGGGGTGACATCTCTGTCCCAGAAGGAATCTGTCCTGTGTGAGCGTTGTGTCTTGTGAGCGCTGGTCAGAAGGCCAGGCCAGGGCCCCACTCCCCCACACCTAACCAGGAACTACTCATCTCAGGGACATCCAAGCAGGACCTATCACCACCACCACAGCTGATGGGCAGTGCGAAGAAGCTCATGATGAGGAATCCTGTGATTGCCTAGAGGAAAGATTCATTTTCCAAACCGTGGGGAGACCAGTGACCACTTTCATTTTCTTGTTTAAGATCTATTGATACCTCTGGCTGGATTTGACACTTGAGGATATGGCCGTCTGGCCCAGGGAGGATGATAATTTGTGATGACAACATCCGAAGAGTGGGGGAGAAGCTGCTCATGATGGGGAATCTGTGGGAAAGTGAACTCATGCGGTTCTGGAACAGGTGAAGCATGTCAGAGATGCTGTGAATATCACAGTCAGCTTGGTCTCTGAATGTGATACAGCCCAAAACACAGCTCAAATGAGAAGAGACCTAATGTAGCATGTGTGAAATTCTCCATAGCACCCACCACCTCCAGTCTTCCCAGCACCTCATGGCCCTCCTGTACTCTGAACTGGGTTGGCCTCATCTGTCTGGACCGTATGCCTCACTTCTGCCCCAGCAGAGAATCCACCTACCACAGAAGCCCCCAAGGATATGTAACTCATGAAGAAAAATTAGGTAACAAGAAGCTCTGTACAGTCATTAGAGTGGTTCCTGCAGAGTGACCCTTCAGGCACTCTTTTCTCCTCCCCAATCCTCTTTTGCCTATCATTCGCTTTGGTTCTAGTGCTTCAATGTCAGTAAACACTCGCATGTGAGCTGAGATTATTTCTGTGGCTGGGATTTTAAAAGTCACAAGGATTGGGTTGGCAGAGCCCACACGGCTCATCTGGGCACCTGCAAGGGAAAATACCACCTGACAGTAAGAAATGTAGCAGAAATGCACATTTACTGTTTTTACCAATCTGTGCAAAATGTCAGATTATAGCAAGCATCCATCAGGGATTCTGTGTAAAGGGATCATGATGATTTTCCTCCCTCGTTCTCAAAGTAGAACGACCAGCCACAGCTTGTGTAGTTACCGGTAATTTCAGCTGACCTCCCTCATCCTAATCCTACATTTTTTCTCCTAAGTGTTCTCTTTGCTCCCATTGCTACATGCAGGCAAACACTACTGTGGTAAGAAAAGGAGGTTCAAATTCTGTTGAAAGTGTTTAAATCTTCAAAGAGGGAAGACTAGAAAACAGAACACAGAAGTATGGCTACTGTGAGCAATAGCTTACTCAGGGGCTCCAGGAGTTTCCAGTCTGACAAAAACTGATTGTGCAAATTTCTGCTGTGAAAATTTTCAGGGAATCAGCATATGGGTCTAGGCTGAACTTCAAGTTCACAAGCGCTGGATGTTTGAGGGAATTTGAGCCCAGTAGTGTCTGCTGAGAACATGGAAAGAAAAATGTCTCCTTTCATGTCTTCCTCAGAGAGCCTAAGCTGGGAACCAAATCCCAGAAACCTGACTGCTTTCATTGCTTTGCCAAGATTGGATGAAGCTATTGAGAATGACCAGGGCAGGAACAGATTTAACTCCTTTGAAAAATCAGGAAAAAAAGCATTTTCATAGGCATTCAAAGGCATTCTTGCATCTTCTTCCATGCAGCATGGTACTCTGGACCACTTTGATGGTTGTGCTGAACAAGTTAGCTCCAAAGCCAGGTCCAACCCCCTTGATATCTGCTCAGTTACCACTTGACAGGCAGGAGAGCTCTCTGGGGGTTAAGCAGCAAGGTTTGACAGTCATTGTCTGCTAAAGTGAGCAGCCGAGGCTAATGCGTGGTCATTCATTACAGACTTTCTGAATGGTCAGCTGCAGTATTAGAGCTGGTCAAAGGTCTCTCCAAACATTTACTATCCATTAAAAGCTAACCTTTCTGTGTGTATGTTTGAGCTCTGAGTTCTTGAATAGCTGCAGGCTATGCATAAGACTCAGTGCTTCTCTGGGGGTCTATTACACTGTCAAACACAGCTCAGGCTTCCTAAACGCCTGAGCAGCATTCCTGAACTGGACTCTCCCTGCCCGCCTCCCATCACTCCTCCAGGAGGCTGAAAGCTGTGAACAGCTTGCTGGCAGCTGGACATTCCTTATGGGCACTGTCAAGTTTGCTGGTCCTCTCCCTCCAAAAATAAACAGCAAAATGTATTTGAGATTAGAGCTTAGTAGGAAATAGTTTTCCTTCCTTCCCAGGGCAAGTTTTCAAAGATTTGGAATTTTTCCCATCAAAAATTGTGATCAAAGCCAAAATTGTGGAGTGTCAGGGTAAGCTGACAGTGTGACTGTTTAATGGGCTTGATCGGATTTGTCATTCTTGGGTTTTGGGAGCATTTTGAATGGAATCAAGATAACTTCTGCTTTTTAATACCTGGAAAGATACTGCTTTAGGGACAGTGGCTTTCACCAAAAGCTTTTGCTTTCTATGCTCTTAGATGACACTTGGCTTTTGATGCCTTGTGTCAGAGCCAGGCAATCCCCTTACTTTTCTCCAAGTCCAAAGCTTACTGTGAAAAAGCCAGTGGTCCCAGGTTCACCTCTCCTCTCATGCACTCAGCTTTGCATTGGTTTTTAAATCCCTTGTCAAAAGGCATCCTATCCACTTTTACTTTGCAAACGGAATTTCTTTTGTCTTTCCCTTCCTTCCATTTCTCCCCTACTCCCCAGTTTTCCCTTATTTAATCATCTCTTTCCTACTTTTCCTAACATTTTAAAGGTGCTTCTGGCTAACAGCTAATGTGCCTTCCTTTGCAGGCTGCTGCAAGTAAGACTAAGTAATGCAAGCAGCACTGTATTACCTGTGATTTCATGGCTTCTAATTTGGAGCTAGCTTGCATTTGGCCATTATGGCATCGATTGTCAAAATAATGAGCTGGTGTCTGCCTGCAAATAAAGCATACTATATCTTTAGGAGTTCTTACGTGTGAGAAAGAGGTTCAATTTCCTTGCACATAGGGATGCACAAATAAAAATTACCTTGGGATGGACCAGGCGACTGTGAATTCACATGCTATCTGGTGTGCAATGATTTCCTCATTCAGGTAGGCCTCAGACCTTTGAAGCCAGTGGAACCTTTGGAACTAGTTTTAGGTTGGAGTCTTCTAGCTGATTCATTCTTTTCTTGGGTTCGAAATTTTTGGACTTAAAATTTACAGACTTAAAATGAAGCACTTAGATCTATACATAGGCAAGAAACAAAATGTGTTTGAGTTTCAAAGCTTCTGAAGGACTGTTGCTTGCACCGCTGCTATTGGTTTTGCCTTTGCAAGGAGAGGAGATAAATGTGCATACCCAATTTTTTTGTACGTCTTTATGTTGATGTTGCTCTGGATGAGGTGAGTTACAAGGAGTTTAAAAGAGGAAGAACCATTTTGCACCTTGGAAGAAGGAAACTGAAAGGGACAGAAAGTTTTTTCCCATTGAGGAATGTTCCTCCAAAGAACTAGCACTCCCTGAAAAAAGGGGAGGCATTATTAGGCACTAAGCCATCAGCCAGAACTAGCATCTGTCCAAGGTCTGGCCAGGAGGGATCAGCAGAGTCCCACTGCAGGGACAGCCAAGGCAGCCACAGTGTTAAATTAGACTTGTAAAATAAGTAGAAAGTATCTCAGAATGTCCCCTCAAAGCTGAATTATCTGCTGACTTCTTAGACATTCAAGAATTATCTTTGTCTGTTTAATTTCATGCTTATCATCAAACTAGTTATTAAATGGATGAGTATTAGGAGAAAAATTCAAGGCTTTCTGGTCTGTCTTGTTTAATCCCTCAGCCTCTCCTTTTCCTCCTACCTATCCCACTTTCTCTCTGCCATAGTCAAGTGAGGGGAAAGGAGGCAGGAGGTAATGCTGGGCAGTATGGCACAATCTGTGGTGTGGTTCCGAAACAGGCAGGATGTGAGGGTGCATAACCTCAGGTAAAGGCCAGGATAGAAAATACTCCAGTGTCTTGTCAGATCTCAACAGTGCAGCTTTGACTGCTTGTAATACGCACTGATAATTAAAAGGAAAGTTAAATTGTCTGGGAGTCAAGTAAATTGCTAAAAGCATAAGCAAAATAATTAAATAGCAAATGAAACTGAGTTTCTTTCCTTACTGTCTCATAACGTTATCGGGGACTATTACATGAAATTGGAAAATAAATGATTTTCAACCACTGAAAGGCTTTTGTATGTAGGACAAACCAAGGCTGTGGACCTGCTGCTTTGGGATATATTTGAAATCAAAAGCTTAGAAACATTTGGGCAAAGATTGGCTATTTAAACTGATAACAAAATGATCCCACTGGAATGAATTACTGCTTTAGTGCCCCTCGCTCTTCAGCTAGAGTATATGGAAGTGATGGGGTAGGATATGGCCTGTAAGAGGTATTGGCAGCCTCCTTTGGAAAACCTTGTTCTGACCATGGCAGGATTTTGGACTAGATGGGCCAGGACCCACCCAATTAGGAAATCCTGAGGTTCCGAAATATTTGTGGCAACGTACTGTCTATGTCTCCAGTGCAGTGTGTTTCCTCCTGAAGGGACATCACCACAACACTGGCTGTTCATTAAGACTATAAACCACGACAGTCCATTCAACAGGATCCTCGACTAAGTGTTTTGCCCCAAAACCAACTACTGCTGCTTTCTGCAATTTGGTTGCTAATGTCCAGGAGGGACCATTTCCCTAGCAGCAGTCTCCAAGCCTTAAACTTTTGACCTGAGCTAATTACTGAATTCACTTTATAGAAGTAATGAGGTTCTGAGCCTCTGCAATGCCTTGGAGGCTCCAGAGAGGCCGAGCCAAAACCTGAGCTCCCTAATCAGTTCTGACTCTGGTTTTTTTATTCATTTACTCACTGCCCTGAGGCACTGCCGCTCCTTGAGCTCTCCGGGAGGAGTTGCAGTGCTGCTCCTCCCCAGTCTGCAATTGGGAAAAAAATCCCTGTTTCAGGCTGCAGGTATACTCAACATCTTAGTAATGAGAGCAGGAGATAGCAGTGGGGCCCAATGTCCAGATCAGCAGGGACAAAAGGGCTGCGTTCTAGTCTTCGCTCAAGTCTAGTATTAGACAACTTGGGTCTCTTCCTTCTGCCTCAAGCACTCCAACAGAGAAACTGATAGCACTTTGGTATCTGTGGGTAGTATAATGCTGAATGAAGGTAAAGTTTTGGTGTACAGGACCATATGTGGACACTGGTGGCAATAATTCAGCTCGGAGCAGGTTCCCATGCTGCAGAAATGTGTTCCTCAGTTCTGGTCAACTTCTGCAAAGTCACCATCTCTTTTCTGCTTCTGGGTTCTTCCCACCCAGAATAGACAGGCCTTAGCCAGTGGTCTAAAGCTGAGCCCATCTTGTCTTTTACTGGGAACATCCAGGAATTGCTGGCAGCTGTAGAACAGCTAGAGGCCTGACATGAACCCCGCGGTCCCCAAGTATATCACTGGGCCCTAGTTGCTCACAGAGCTAATGGTCCTGGCTTCCCCTCTCAAAGACTTTCTCTTGCACTGCTGGTGCTTGACCTATTTCTCCTGTCAACTCTAACAGACAGTAGCACCCACAGGGCTGAAACCTCTTCAGTGATGTGCAGGAGAAGCTGAGTGCGTCAGTCAGGTTAGGATCCTGCTGACTAAGCCTAGACCCACTTCTAATCCCAGTAAGCCATCATTATCTGAGGAGGATGAGGGAAAGGGAGAAGGCATGCTGTCACTGGCTACCCATATGACCATTCTGATGTGACCTCCTGATGCCGTGTGCCTAGTCAGCTGTATAGCCATGGTGGTGTCCTGCTGAGCCTTGCTCTTCACTGGGCAGTGTGGAACCACATGCTGGGCCACAAACAGCCACAGCCCTTCTGCTCATGGCAGAGCATGGACAGGGAGACCTTGCATCTGCCCGAAAAATCACTCCAGTCCTTTGTGTTTAATCCTGCACCATGGGCAAGAGTAAGCACAGGCTCTAGCACCCAAAAGCCAGGATTCACCTCTTCTGCCAGAATGCAGGAATGAACCTGATGTGTTTGTAGATACAAATTAAACAACCCTAGTTAGGAGGAAGGAAAGAGATTTACACTGCAAATCTGTACCAGGTTGACAGTCAAGTACTCAGTCAGAAAGCAGCCGTTTATGTGATCCTGCTAAACTCTCTCTTTGTGTTGAGAGTGATGTGGCTGGTAACTACATAATTATGCCACTTTTTTCTACTTTTCCTCTGTCTCATTAAGGTCAGATGGCTAGTGAGTCAGAGAAAAAGTGGAGACTGTGTAAGTATCATTGTGTCTGAAATAACATTATTTTAACATGAAGGTTTGAGGGATTACCTTACTTGAAACAGGCTGAAGGAATTAACCTCAGTATCTGAAATAAGACTGATAAGATATGTTTCTTTCTAGTATAAATGTTCCCTAAAAATACATGTTATATTTCCAGGATTAGTCACAATCATGGAAGTGCAACTCATGGCATCTGAAATGCTCTGAAAAGCAGGTGTCATACAGGAGCTGTAGCAGGAAAGTATGAGGCTTGGGGAAGCAAAAGTGGTTCTCCCAGTCAGCTCGTGATATGGACACCGAGAACAAGAGTTTTGGCCAGTGCACACCCAGCAAAGTCTTTTGCCATCAGCAGAGACAGGCTGTTTTTCACCACCTGGTGAACCAGAACTGATCTAGTTTGGAGGCTGCAGGGAACTGACACAGAAAGATATGTGACCAGATAGGCAAAGATAAGCTGTGAGTACCTCTTACTAGCACAGTTTTCTAATATTATCAGTGGTAAGAATTAATTAGATCATCCAGTTCAAACTATATCTTGGGATATTCAGATTCAAAAGGAGAGTTGGCTGCTGATGAATACTCCGTGATGAATATGGTCAAGGTAGAAAATGATCTTGAATCTCAGGTGCTTTTCCAGCCACAGAAAGAAAAACAAATAAAAACTGTGTTAAAAAAAAATCTCTCTGTGATGCCCTTGTCATCTCTTACTGCTTCCATGTTTGGCCCTTCCTTTTCCCGTGTAGACCCTCAAACCACTCACCTGCACCTCAGATGCTAAGTTTAGCTTCCTGGGCATATTGCTGTCAGTAGAGCCATGCTGGCTGTGCGTAGCATCACCAGGGAGAACAGTCCCTCTCACTATTCTCATGAGATACCTGTTTACCAGGGACTAAAGGGATAATGGATTCCTCCCAAACGGGCAAACCAAAATCATTTGAAGCCTGCAGGGAATCCTGGAGCTCTTATCCCAGTATGTGCCACCCAGCATAGCCCCAGCTGCTGGACAGTGACCTAGTCGCACCACGATGCTTGCACCACCAGAGCAACACTGGAAAACTTGAAAGAGAAATATGATAAATCCATTTCATGAGAACAGGAAAGATTAACATGTTATTTTGCAGATCTCATTTGTTCTTAAAAAAATCTGCCTTGTATCAGGGCAAATAAAACTCTGCTGCCATTGCAACCAATGATGGGAGTAGGTGACTGCAACTGAACCTGGAAGAGGACTGAGTTGTAATGTAAGAGGGGTAAGGTTAGCTGGTGGAGGTAGATTTTTTGTAATTAGACTAACTAGCATTGTCAGAAAAAGCAGATAAGCTTTTGGACAAACAGGCCCTTCTTTGAATTTGAATTAGAAGCAGCAAAGTGACAAATAGCGCAGGACAGTGAACAGAGCGGTACAACAGGGCCTAGCTAATCACTGGAGATAAGATCTCCAAAAGAGTGATATGACAGGCAGTCTAAAAGCTCCTGCTGTGGCACCTTCCCTGTCCCTGCAGACATCCTGGCAGGCAGGTAAAGGCCACTGCACCAGTGAAGTTACCTTGATTCCAAGGAAACATCTGTGGCTCCAGGTGTCTGCATCAGTGCCTGGTCGACTCCTGCTGCCAGGGAAGTTGAGCCAAACTGATGCAGAGAAATGTTTCTCAGCCTTTGATGTGTGGCTCACTAGTGAAGCAATATAAGAGCTAATAAAGCACAACCTGCTCTTCCATCCCTTTTCATGTACTTTTTAGCTGGTCACCAAACCTCATGAAGGAGTTACTTTTCAAAGGGAACATTTGTGCAACTTACAGGTACCAAATCCCCCCCACCCCGCCACCGTCTTGTGAGAAGATGGCAAAATTAAATCCCCAAAGGGAAAGTCTGCAGAAACACTGGAAAAGTCAGACTTAAGGCTAGATTTTCTCTAGAGCTCAGTACGTTAGATGATGAATGCGCACTTAGAAAAAGAAAAGTCCCCTGCAGAGAACAGTGTGTGTGTGTTACACAAAATTCCTGAATGCCACTATTGGTATAGTAATCTATACTTATGGAACTCTGAATAACTCCTTGGACCCCTCTGAGTGCCTCTAGGGCATTAGTCTTACACGGGAATTGGAAAATGGTCTGAAAAGCACAACACTGTTGTACCCTATGCTGTATCCAAGCAATGCCCAATCAGGCTGGCTACAACAGACTCCTTGGCATGGGAGTTACCAGGTTGGACTGAACTGCAAATTCCACGCTTTCATGTCTGCATTCAGTCTTCACACTTTCTCCTGGCCTCCATTAATGGCAAAAGACTTGGTAAGGTTTTTCCCAGATTACTGGAGAAGGTTTTAGGAAAATTCCTTTATTACATTCTTTAGAGGACTCTCCCCACCCTTCCCTCACCCATACAGACAATCCACTTTTCCCTTTCGGGGGACTCCAGCTGGATTGACAGAAGAGCACTTCTATCCTGTGGATGCATGCAGCTCCCGGGGCCTCTTTGTGTCAGGCTGTTTTAACAACAAACATGTCACAGCCCCTGGAGCATCCAGTCCAGCATGTGAGAGGCAGGGAGAGATGGCCTGGCACATCCATCGCTTTATGTCTTGACTACCCAGTTTGTGAAATGCAGATGAAAACAATGTTTACAATTTTTAGATTTTGAGATCTCTGTATGCACAAAATGTGGGCATGAGACAGATGGACATTTAGGCCTTGAAAAGCAGTTCAAAAATAATCTACGAAAAATGAATAAAGGAGCCTCGGATTATCTAGATTGGTTTACCAAAACTAGACCTGGCAAATGGTGTTTATTCAGTGGAAGAGAGGACGAAGGGGGAGATCTGTGCCTCAAATTTTCCAAAGAAACTGATGATTTTGTCTAATTGAGATGGAATCCTTAACCTGAAACATTTTAGAGCAACTATCAGGGAACCGAATCCTGGTAAAATGAGGACAATAGCACATGGTTTTGTGAACATACATTAAGATTTGCAGATGTTAGTGTTAAATTATATATACCATTTAGGGCTACTTGAGTGCCATCTTTCCTGATGCACTTACATGTCACACACGGCTGTCCTGTAACCAGTTCAGATTTTCAAAGACAGAACTTTTCAAGCCTGGGTTCAGACACTGAATTTTATAGAGACTTTTTGGGATAAAGGGGGAAATGCCATCTCAGTAGAAGGCAAACTCAAACTCTTAACAGGTTGCTGATGCTAGCCAAATGACTGCAAGGTGCTACATTTCTTGGCAGGATTATTGCGATTTCCACTATTCGTTAGTTGGGGAAAGCAACGTCTTTTTAGCTACTTCTGTCTCCTTGGCTTTTTGAAAGAGGCTCTTCTGTTGCTGTTTACTAAATTTCATTGGTAAAGTTAAACTGAGATGTGGTCAGCAAGAAAAAGGTACAGGGAAGTCAGTCCTGCAAGGATAGTTCAGTCATGCTTTGTCATGGGTATGAAAATATAACAGATATTATATTATAATAGATGCACCAAAAATCCATCGAGCTCAGTATTTCATCTCCAGCAGCAGCCTGTGGCTGATGCCCAGGATAGAATAAAAGAATGAGGCAAATACATAGGGGATACTTGCCCAGGATATTCTTCTAATCTCCAGACATTTGTGGCTCAGAGATCCCCAGGGTCAGGGGATGTCGCAATGTTTCCTATACCTGGGTGATTTTTTTTTCTTCTATCATTATGTCCCTGGCATCATTGCAGAAGGGCAGCTGGAGTGAGCTAGAGAGATGGTGGAAATGTTCCATAAATTCTTTTTCCTTAGGCCTGACATTCCCTACTCTTGCCATATTCCTTCAGCTGGTATGTTTATGAACAAGGGAATGATGGCCTAAGTATTTGTGATTCCCTGCCACTCTGTGTGGCCATGGCTTTTCATGGCACCCACAGCTCATCTCTGCTTGCACAGGAGTTGCTATATCCTTACTGCATTGACACAACTCTCTTTCTCACTTCCCTTGAATCCCATGCTGTCACTCGTATGGTGACAGAGCTGCCCACGTCCTAAATGCATGGTTCTTCTGGCCACAGAGCAGGCTCACAGCTGACTGGGACAGAAGTGCTACAGAAACACTCTTAATTTGGGAGGATGAGAAGGAAACGCAATGCGTCTTTAAAAAGTTTACTGTTCAGGAAGACCTGAGATCTGCACAACACCCAACAGTTGAAGAAATTTGATAGATGAGTCTCTGACATTCTTGTCATGTCTTCCCTCTCTTTTTCCCCACTTCCACACTCCCAAAATGCTGTGAGGCGTGCTGTGAGGTCTGGCTTATGTAAGAGAGTCTGTCAAAGTTCGGACATGTAGGCCCCATGGCCTGCAGCTGGACTAAGTGAGTAGTCTCCATCAAGCATTCATCTAAATGTCTTGCTCCTGCAGCATGCCCTCAGGTTCGGCACTCCTTTGTTTTTAAAGCCACAGTTATTAGTATCAAGAAGGCATGCAAAGAGCTTGGGAATAGTGTGTGTGTGTGTCTGTGCGTGCAGAGAGACAGAGAGAGAGAAGGGAGGGAGGAGGGGGAAAGAGAGAGTTTCTATGCCTATTGGGAATCATGCTTACAAAAATAAAAAGAGACTATTATCAGGGTCTTTTCTTCGGGGAGAGAACAAACTGTTTATTCCAGACTAACCCTGCTGTCTGCGAGGGGATAACACACTGTGTTACAGGCAGCACAAAGGAGACTGTACAAGGATCTAGCTTTCATTTTGGTGCTGCAAGGCTTTAAAGTACAAGCCAAACAGAGGGCAATGAAGGATGCACCACTGCGGGTTTGAACTCCACTGCTCAATGCACATTATATCTGTAGATTGTTTGATAGAGAAAATCCCCACCGTTGGCTTGGAGTTTCTAAGAGAGCAGGGAATATGAAATCCTTTTTCTCCACTAGGTGTTACACAGGAATGACCTGGGGACACATTAGACAGTGATAAGTGACTCTTTCCATCCCCTTTTATCCTGTTTACAATACAGAAGCTTTCCTTGAACAAAACCCTTTTTTACTCTCCATGCTCCTGGCTGTTGTGTCTAAATGAGCCAATTTGCTGAAGGACTCCTCCTGGAAGGACTTGAAGTCTAACAAGAACAGACATTTGGTTGTAGCATGTTTTTTCTGGCAAAAATCAATTTCTTCCCAAAAGAACAAAAAATCACTCCTGTATTTCAGTGCTTGCCACTTCATCAAAAGTCTCATGATACTTCCCACAAAGCCCTGGCAAGGAGGGAAATCCCAGCACCTACTTTCATTAAAGCTCTCCTATTTACAGAAAATGTTTGAAAATGGAGTTTAGTGACCCAGATAAGGGAGAGCAAAGAAAAAGAACCAAATGTATGTATTACTGCTGCAGCTATTGTTTTTATTGATACATTTTTTATTCTTAGACTGATGTGATTTCTGTGGCTTGGGTTACTATTTGAAACCCAAGTGATGCTCTTTTGCCAGTCACCTGGCTTACTGCATGGCAGGGTAGAACGGACAAAGTTTCATGCACCATCTGAGATGCAACGGATGGATCTATAGGAACACTAATTAAAGATCTCTATTAATTTCACTCATTTATATCTATCTCCATGAAGGTCAGCAACTTGTCTTCATGACACTACAGTATATTCTTCAGCTGCACACCTTTATCTGTAAATGAGCAACAGCAAAAGAAACCAACACTGTTCCACTCTCAAAGTTCCACGTTTTGCCTGGTGCCACACGGGAAGGTGCCCATCTTCAGCCTCCTCTCTCTTAAAATCATTGCTGGTCTTCCCTCCAGTGTTTGTCATGCTTCAGTATTTTGGATTTTTGCTGTAAAGGTAGTTAGGCTTTGCCTAGGTAGGAGAAGTGCAGGGCAAGACCTACCCCTGTTAGGGAAACTGCTCTGTTGATTTATGCAAATAGTGCCGAGATCTTTTGACTCTCAGTAGAGGAAAGTCCAAAGATGGACCATTCACTACTGGTAAAGAAACTGAAAGTATGAGTTACTGATACAACTGAACCATTCTAGTTGTGCACTCCTTGCCTCGGGGTGCACATTCCCATTGCCTTTCTTGCACTGGTAGTGGTGTGTATCTGAACCCAAAGTGAAGCAATCTGGAAAGCTAAAGTAAAAGAAAACTTATTGTCTGTTTTTAGTTTCATTTTGTAGAGTTCAATTTCTGCAGGTTCAGTTTGAAATCTGACTAGCACTTGTTCAAATGGGGAGCGCTCAATTCTATAATTTAACTATAACTCAAGTGGGTTGGAAATCCTCATCTTCCCCTCCAGCTGCTTATCTATGACAGGTTGCCTTCTTACTAATCATTTGTGACTTTCAGAATTTTATCTAAATGAAAACTGAGGCTCCGAATCCCATGAAAATCCCTATTCTTTTAATAGTATCCCCATGACAGCAACTTTAGAGATTTGTTGGCTTGTCAGTTCTCAATTAAACTAACACATTTTATTGATATTGTATTTTGCTAATTTTTAAATTATGCACCTTGTGGTACTAAGTCGAATGCTTTACAAAAATCTTAGCCGATTGTTCCCAATCATTGTCTTATTAAAGCATGAGGTCTTGTTTCTTGACATGACCTATTTTCTCTCAATGTACGCTGACAAGAATGCATTGCAGTCCTAATTTGAGACTTTTAATCAATCAATTCTGGTATCAGCATTTCTACTCACTTTCCTGAGGTCCAGACTACCTAGCCTATATTTACACACTTATTTACCTTTTTTCATAATCCACGTTCTTTCTAATTCTTCCATAAAGTTAAAAGAGTGGAGTGCAGGTGGCTTGTCAGGCTAGTACTGTAAAAGCACATCAGTGTTTGCAGTCCAGCATGTACAAGGAAGGGCTGTGGCTTGTATTATGGCTCATTATCTAGTCCAAAAAATAAAGAAACCATGCACAGCTTAGCTAACAGAAAAGTCTGCCATACAACCCCACAGCAAGGCCTAAACTGACAGCCCTGAGAGAAACTACAGAAGAACCTGCTGTTACAGAATGAATGGCTGATAAAATGGTGCAGGGAATTTAGTGTAGCTAAATGCAAGGTGAAAAAACCCTAGGATTCTTAGGAAAAACAATCTGAATTCTCTGTGCAGCATGGGAAGCCCTGAGCTAACCACTACCACTCACGAACAAGCTTTTGGATTTAGAAATACATAGTCCTATGATCAGTGCTACATGTAACAGTCACAAAAACATGCAGAGTATTGGAAAATGTTAGGCAAGGAACACAAAACAAACTATATAGGACAGCTAGCAAAGTTTCAGAGAAGATAATAATGATGGCCAAAAACCTGGAACAGCTATTTTAGAAGATGCAGGATTCATCTTACTTCCTGCTAGATATCTATGTATTTGCATTTTCATTTGAACTAGTCACTCGATTCCTTCTGGAGATTTAGTGAATGTAGTTCATAGGGCAGTTTGCAGGACCAAAGATAACCACCTTACTCTAAATTCTGCTGACATCATCTTCACTGACTGTAACAGCAATCTAAAATAACTACTTCACAGCATACCTTCACTTCAGACATCCACGTTTAGTTAGACGATCCTTTTCTCCTGGCACTCTTGAGCCTGAAAGAGACCACAACAGGGCGATGTGAAGATGGTTGCAAATGATGAATGGCACGGGAAGAGAGAATAAGGAACAACTGCCCACTATTTATACAAAAATTAGAGCACTGAATCAAACTGGCAGGTGACAGATTCAGAACAAAGAAATGGAGATATTTCTTTATGAAATGTAAGGTTAAGAGGAGGAGCTCTTTGGCGCAAGATATTGGATATGCTGAAGAGCCGCATGGGTTCAAAAATGAATTGGACAAATCATTTGAAGAATGATACACTAATGAGCATTAAACAGAGACAACGTGCCCAGCTCAATAAGGCTAATAGATTTAGTGGTGGAGGTGAGATCTTTGCATGTGGTAGAGGGCTGATGGAGGGGAGCATCCTCTTGAGGACAGACAAGGGGAGGAAAACAGCTTTGGGGAGGAAGGGCAGGAGTGTGTCAAGGCACCTCTACGTGCAGGGAGCAAAGGTGTTCCGCAAGGCGAGATAGCTCCTTTCTTCTACCACCTCCTGGGCAGCAGCCTCTGATGCCAGGGAGAAAGACCCTTGTCCTCATGGAAGCACCTGCAGGTGAACAAAGCAAAACACGGTTTGGGGTCCGGGGCTCTCTCCTTGACTCCCATCACCATTGCTCCTGCTGCGTAAGGTCGCAGGTGCAGGCGTTTTACTGCCTGACAGGAGAGTCTCCTCCTCTGGAAGAAGGAGAGGGAGAGAAGGGAATACAGAGAATGAAGCATGTGGCAATGAGCACCTCCTCCCGCACCAGCGAGCGGTGAGGTTACTCAACGCTGAACAGACAAGGGGCAACATGCATCCCTGGGCATGGGGCAGGCTGCGGATGGGCTGGAGGAGCAGCGCCGGGGGGGACCGCGGGGCGAAGCGGGACCCCGGGGCTGGTGGCGGTGACGGCACTGCTGAGCGCCGTGAGGGTCGGCCTGGCCCGGTGAGGCGGGCGCCGCTCGCTGCCTCGAGGCGCCGCGCTGAGGCAGAACATGGCGCCCAAAGGCCGGCGCGGCGGACCGCAGTCCTCGGCCGCCCCGCCCCGGGGGGAGCCGCCGCTCGGCGGGAACGCGGGCTCGCGGCGCCCCCTGCGGGCCGCGCGCCGGTGCCGCTACGGGCCGCGCAGGCGCCGCGGAGCGCCGCGGCCGGCGGAAGCGGAAGCGGCGGGGCCGGAAGGGGCGGGCGGCGACGTGGGCGGCAGAGCTGGGCCGCTCCGCGCCGCTGCTATGGAGGGGCTTTACCACCAGACCAACAAGTGCGTGCGGCGGGGCGGCGGCGGGGAGGCGGGGGAAGGAGCCCGGCGGCCCCGCTGCCGTGGGGCGGCGGCGATGGTGGG
Organism: Dromaius novaehollandiae; assembly: GCF_036370855.1. Lineage (NCBI taxonomy): Eukaryota > Metazoa > Chordata > Aves > Casuariiformes > Dromaiidae > Dromaius > Dromaius novaehollandiae. The sequence goes on along the minus strand of NC_088119.1, from coordinate 5,526,887 downwards.
CAGCGCGCCCTGGGGGGGAGCGGCCGAGACCGGCTGCGTCCCCCGGTAGCGGGGATGGGGGGGGCTGTAACGGTCGTGAACCGCTCAGGGGCTGCGGGCAGCCCGGGGTCGGGCCCGGCCGCGGGGAGCGCGCAGGGGAGCTCTGGTGAGGACTGCGGTGGAGGCGAGGCATCCTGCGGGTGGCACCAGCTAACGCTACGCCGTGTGTGCTAAGCAGCTTGCGGTTTTATCCGCTCCTCTTGGCATCATTTGAAAGCTTTTTTGCTAATAAATATCTTTCATTCTGGAGCCTTGTCAGAAGGGACAGTTTTTTCAGTCCACGGAAGGTTCTCCAGGCTGGCTGTGTAACCGTCCAAAGTCTCACCTTGCCTTTAGCCACGTCAGTCTGAAAGCAAAGCTGCACACCTTGGATTTTTAAAGCACAAGATTCTACGTGTTCCCTGAAAAAGCTGACTCTCTTTTACTACATGTCTGTGCATTTAAGGCACACTAGTTTTGTAGTGTGTATTTTTATGGCAGTGGAGTTCTGTGCTCGCCAGTGGACAGCAACTACACTGTCCCGGGAAAGACTTAATTTATTGTAATAATACACAACACAGTGTGTTTCACAGGCTATGGTAGCCTGTTGAGGCCGAAGTGGTATGAAAATTGCAAACCACAAATAAGACGGGAACCTTGCAGCTCAATGCGATATGGAATAACTCCTGGGAAAGAGGCCAAAGGAGATGGTTAATGTAAATATTCAAGCCTAACAGTTTTCGGGGGGAAAGGGTTTCATTGCTGAGGTCTGTTGAAGGAGGTGGTGTGGTAAGGTAGAGCCTTTAATTAAATAATAATACAGGGTGACTCTGTAGGGAAGAGCTGAAAATCCTGCTGTTGATCTAGAAATGCATACGCACAATAGTAAATGTTACTGATAAGGGCAATACCTTGCATTGTTCCAGTTCTCATGTTGCCTTACTCTGTGATTGTACTTCCTGAGCTGTGCTTTTTTTTTGTAGTTTATTGTCAGTGTGGGGATACTCTTAACATTTAAACTCCCATGCTACCTTTTCCTTGGACTTACTCTATTTCCAGGAGGTTGGCATATGAAGAGTCCTGTTGAATGTGGAGTACTTGTTCTGATCCAGTTCCTCATGGTCTAATTTAGGTCCTACACCTGGATTTTTAAACAGTCATTTTGAGAGCAATGTGATCTTAAAATGCCTGGGGCATCCTAGAGAAACTTCTGGAAAACAAAACTATACGGAACAGGAACTGGTGCAAGATGCTGGTTAATGAAGTGGTTCTGTATTTAACTGAACATGTCATTAGCAGAGCTGGCTGGCTGTAAGTACTGTATTATAAAGTTGGAGTTACCAGTTTAGCAGCATGGTGTCACGATCTGGAAGGTCGTCCTGATAGCTATTAAAAAAAAAACCCTCATAGTATCTGAAGAATGGATGCTTTCGTGCTCTATTTGTAAAATAAGTTGGTTTTTGTGGCCTGGTCTCGTAAACTTTTGTGCTTAAGTTGTAGAGCAGTGCCTGCACCAGAAAAACAGCCACTAATATGATCATAATTATGATCTCATAGCTATTTTTAGAAAAAATGCCATGATACTTTTGTAAATTTTTAAGTGTATTTCTGAAAGTCTGAATCCTAGCTGCTGTGAAATTGTCCATAACAGATATTTCCAAAGGTTTATCTGACTTAGTTCTTAACTACAGATGCCTAGGAAAGAGAGTAAGAAATGGGCAAACAAATAGGATGCTTCCCCTGAATATTGTCTCAGCCTCCAACAATTTGAGGCTTAGGGGCTTCCTGAAAGAGGGGTGTAACAACCAGCAGTGCATTTTTTTTTGTTTTTGCCATTACGTGTCCAGTTGCTTTTTGAACCAACACAACCTTCAGCAGTCCCCACATCTGCCATCAGGAGTTCCATGGATTCATTATGTATTTTGTAGAAATCCACCACCTTCTCTTTGGTTTTAAGCTTTCTATCTTTTAATTTCATTTGATGTCTTTTTAATTCTTATACTGGAAGAGACAGTGAACGGTCATTCCTTATTCACCTTCTCCCATGCCATTTTCGCTCTTACAGACCTCTGTGATATCTGCCTGCCATTATCTCATCTGTGGACTGAAGAACCTTTTGTTTCTTCTATGAAAGCTGTTATTTATCTTTCATAATCTTTATAGTCCTTCTCTGAACCTTTTCCAGTGCTTCTGTGTTCTTTCTGAGACAGGGGACAGAATCTGTGTATAGTATCCAAGATGCATATCATGTGTTTAGGTGGTAGCATGCCGGTGTGGTGTCTCACGTGCCATTTGTCTCATCTGTGCTCTTGACTTTAGTGGTGCATGTAGCAGAGTTTCATTGCAGATGTGTTTCTTAAGGTCCCTCTTGTACAAACTTGTGTGCCAGTCATATCTTCCACATGCTGTACTCACCACTCGTGAGTTCCTACTATGAATCTGAAGTCTTGTCTCCAAGAATGTCTTGGAGTAAGCAGATTTGAATGGCGCGTAGTATGCCAGATGTTTCACACATGAAACTGAGTCTCAGTTCTAGCTCTTTTCATATGCATAACCTGAACTACAATGGAAGTCTTTTCACCTTTATTTTGATTTTTAAACTCTTGCCTTTTAAAACTCGAAGTTGTTTTGTAGGTGCATGTTAAGTTAAAGCACCACTTTCTTCATATTGAAGATTTGAGGGTGGTTTTTATGTATTTAATGATGGACTGTGTTTGCACTGAATGCCATGCCTCTGATTCCTAGTCTGTTCTGGAAAGTACTTTCTGTAAGAGAAGGTGAAAATTGAGGAGGCATTGAAAAATGATTTGTCTTCATTTAATAGATGTTAAGTGACTTCTGTTTCTTTCCTCTTTACTTGATAGACAAGTCCATGAGGTCCAATCTCACATGGGGCGTCTGGAGACATCAGACAAACAATCAGTACACTGTAAGTAGTTAATTAAAGAGAAAAGTTCCACCCCACTACTCATTTGATTTAACTCACACCTTTAATCTTGTATGCTTTATCATGGTATTTACTGTCATTAGTGGAATGAGTTTGGCTTCTCATTCACTATGATCAACTGGTGAGACACGTCACAGGTTTGAAATCCATTAAAATTGTTTGACTTGAATGCATTAAAACTATTTGACTTGAATAAGGTGGTGGTTTTGTAGGACAGAGTGGAAAAGAAAACAAAATACAGTAAACACACAGATGTGTGTGCTAATCTAGGAGGTCACCAAACCCGTTTGTTAGAAGCTCAGAAGCAGAGTGTGAAACATCACTGTGCACCTGTCCTGTTATTCTGCAGTTCCTTCAGCATCCACTAATTGACTGTCTTCCTAAGAATATGCTTAATCCAGCTTCTGGGAAAAATTCTGTGGTTTGGTGTGCAGGAATTGAGGCAGGATGATTCTGATCTTGCTTGCATCTGAGTCAGAGCCTGTAATTCCCTCTGCTTATGAGAAGTAGGGAGATCAGTTATGTCTAAAATTGCTCCAGCAAATTTAGTCTGTAACCCTGCGTTAATAAAATGACTGTAATCGAATACTATGGTATAGTGCGTCAGGGCCCTTTAACCCAGCACAGAATTGGCAAGTGTATTTTGGCATGTTCTTCACCTGTCTTTGAATCCTTGATTCCTATATGAGTTGTTGTTGATGGGCCTCATGAAAAACTTTTTTGCAAAGAAAAGTACACTGCATTGACTGGATACATTTATCCATATGTTGACTGACTTCTGTTACCCAAAATATATTTGTGAAGTATGACTTTACTGTGGAAAAGACTGTGATAACTTTTCCTATCAAAAAATAACGGCTTGTCTACTGATTCTGTTTTCTGTGATGGTTGTTACTGTTGCACCTAGTACAATTGGCAGACTTACTGGACTGCTGTTCACTGGATCTGATTTTGGAGCCCCAATTAGCATAATTTGCCATTTTTCCTCTGCTACTTGAGGCCATTTTAAGATACAGGGTTATGCACCATCTTACCTAGTGAGTCAATGAATACTGTTTCTATATATACATATGAAGGTACAGCTATGTGCTATACATATTAGTGTATATTTAAGAATTTATTGGAAAAAATGAATTATCTTTTGGCAGGAGCAGGAAAATGAGCCAGGAAATCGAAGTTTCAGTTGCAGTTTTTCTAGTCACGTTTTGGTCTCAGAAAAACATACAATTAATAAGATATTAATGTTATTATTTAGACAAGCAAAAGCTCGTGTAATTTATCTGTCTGCCCTCCCGGTTGCTTTTCTGTTAGTTGTACTGAATGATGGAGAGATGAATTAGGTTAACTTGGTTGATCCGTGTTTATGTATGGGAGATGGTTGCTCTCTGATTGTGTGAGATCCAAGGACAAAGTAAAGGGGTTGTATGTGCCCTTTGCTTTTCTGGATTTTGCTGAATGTGATGTTCTGTAAAGTCCTGAGATACTGAGGAGTAATTAGCTGTTTGTTAATATTGCTTTTCTGTATACCTCTCTAGTCTAAAAGCAAATGAGAACAAATACTGTCTGTAGGATTTGGTGATTATTTATACCAGCTCTGACTGTGTCAGTCACAGATATACATCAGCTTCAGGACTGTCCTCGTGGCTGTACAGACATGATGGTGCTTCTGTGTCCTCTAATAATAAGTCTGTGGACATGCTCCAGAGGATGCATACCTTCAAACTTACAGCTCACCTTCTTTGAACGCAAGAAGAATGTCAGATGACTAAAAGTGCTTCAGTCTTTTATCCTTCCGCGCAGTTAAGTTGTGAAATGTTGGGTGCTGACATGGTTAGCAAATGTAATTGTTAAAGGAAGACGGTGGCTGTGGCTTTTACTAAGTTTTGCTATACAATGGTCAAAGTAATTGAAAGGATATGAAAGACTCTACCTCAATTGTATCTGCTTCCCACCCCACTAAAATACAGGTATGTAAGGCTTAGCATTTTGCACTCTTGTCCCTCTGCTGTAGTTACAGAGATAGCAGAAGCAATTATGAATTAGATGATTAGAGAGGCAATAGTTATGTAGCCTTGTTTTCCACCTGTAACAGCTTCTCAGCTCTGTTTTGGCCATGCTTTTTGAGGATTTCGTCCAGTCCACCTGTTCCCATCAACTCTTAAGCCTTCCCATGGTCTGTCAGTGTCCCTTGCTTTAGGTAGAGATGAGATGTATATTAACTCTGTTACGGTATTCAGAGGTTTAAATTGCCATTGCTGTGAGATGCCTCTTGGATATTAGCTTGTGTGGGCAAGTCCTGTCAAAGCATCAGGATGGGACTTCAAATCCTAATATGCAGAGGAGATAGGGAAAGGGACTCATATTTTGGAGAGCTAGCAGGGCTTTACCACATAGGGAAGGCAAGAATCTCAAATTATTCAGTTAGAGAAGTAGATTTTTATGTTCTGTGTAATTCTCAGTTCTGCTTTTTTCACCTAGTAAGGATTTGTATCTGTAAGGTTTTAAAAATTGGTTTGAATGTTTTTGACCTGTTGCCTTCCCTAAGATTGCAGCTCTTTAATTCAAATCAAAACACGTTTTTCTTTCCTTGCAGTAGTAGAAAATGAGATTCAGGCAAGAATAGACAATATATTCAGCAACTTGGAACGTCTGGAAATCCTGTCCAGCAAAGAACCTCCCAATAAGCGACAGAATGCTAAACTGTAAGTTCACCTTCTTCGCTATGATAATGTTGTAGTCTTTGTAATTATTTTCAGTAAAAGATGTAGAAATCTTTGCTTTTCCATTTGAATGAAACCTTTACATTTGCATAAGTTATCCCTGTGCTTTACAATAATAGAATCGAGGTACAGAGGCAAAATAACTTTCCTGCATTTAACCACAGATTGGTGATGGGGCTAGGCTCATGGCTGTGTTCTAAGATGAGCAGAACACAGACTCACCATGCTTAAAAGAAGTTACACGCTTTACGGCATTTACTTTTAATGACATTTATGGAGGTAAGGAGTAAAATTACTTCAGTGGTGTCATTTTCTCCGCCAGACTGTTGGTGACTAAAATAAGAAGCTTTCTTTAGCACTGGTGTGAACAGGAGATAGGACCAGAGACCAGTGGAGGACCCTTCTAGTCTAAATTATTCTGTGACTCTACTATTAGCGTTTAGTCCCAAAATGCTTTCATAGGTACCAGAGGTGGATACCATGTCAGCTATACTATAAAGAGTAATATCTGTGCTAGTTGCGTAGGCTTCCGTTATGGTCCATGAACATTTAGTCAGAAACAATGGGGTTCTGGATATGAATCATTTTAGCCCAGTGGAGATGTCTCCAGTATTGCTCACTGGCTTTTAGGCTCCTACTATAAAATCTCAAACTTAAGAATGTGGTGTTAAATAATGAAACTTGAAAGTTTAATCTTTTGTTTGAATGTAGGTCATAAAATAGAAGCTATTCAAATCCTACTGTCTTTCCAAATCTGTGTTAAATGAGGAATATATATACAATCCCTCTGAAGAGACTAGTCAAAGGAAGGAAGTGCAAGACAGCTCAAGAATTCTCCTTCACATTGTATCATTCTATTCTGGTTAAATAATCAGCTGTTTTGTTGAAACAAGATCTAAGCCTGGAATATAGGCCTAACATTGAATGTCCTTTATCTTTTAGATAAATAAAATTCATCATTCTTAATATCCATGGCTGTTAATTTATAATGCTCCATTGTTCACACACAAAACATCAGAAAAGACTGGTATATTTATCCCTGGGAATGTCTTCCTGTTGTTGATTCTGTCTAGCCGAGTTGACCAGCTGAAGTATGATGTTCAGCATCTGCAGACAGCCCTGAGGAACTTTCAACATCGGCGTTACATCCGGGAGCAGCAAGAACGACAGCGAGAAGAGTTGCTTGCGCGTACATTCACTGCTAATGTAAATATGCTTTATTTTAGATCTATCTGTTCTAAAGAAAACAGTCTTTCAGAGAAGTTTCAGGCAAGACTTAAACTTGACTCCATTAAATTCCTGCTGTGAGATGGTGTAAATGGAAAAATGGTAGAAAAGAATAACAATACACTTTGAAAAAGCACAACCATCTCCTGAGGAAAAGGTGGTTTATTAGAAGGCAGTAAAGAAAGACAAACAGTTGTTCCAAAAGTTGCTGCTCCTATTTTGTCCAAAGCAGCTGTATCTGCCTTCTTAGAGCAGTTTCAAAAGGGTGAATGAGGTAGGTACCAAAGTATACATTTTACTGGAATTTGTGTCAAATGTCTGTTTTCAGCTATTAGTAGGTTTTATACATCTTGATGTTGGTGGATGCCAGCCAGCTTTGATTTGTTCAGATATAAATCATACCGCTAGAAAAACCTTCCTTTTTATCTGTAAGCCATTCAAAAGTTTTTAATGAAAGGGATATGTTTCCACCTGTTCTTGTTAATTTTTATTTCCTCCATTTTTGAAGTTCCCCTATGCAAATTCTCAGAAAAACTTTGCTCTGAATAACGTAGGTTCACTTTCAGACTTCTGCTTTTTTGCGACTCAAGAGCTTGTAACTTTTTTTTAAATAACCTACCGTTCACTTTCTCTGTTGCCATACACTCTTAGGGCACAGTAGAGTGAATGTGAGTGGGCCACATTTTCTTGAGATTTACGAAGTTCAATAGACTTCTCAAACCCCACATAAAGCTGATTTCTTGCATTTTCTTGGCTGCTTGAAGTTCTTCAAAATTATAAACAAGACTTCAGAGGAACACTGGCACTTGGAACCTGATTTGTTTTCAGAAAGCTGTGATGTTCCTCTGCAAATTTGGAGAAATTTTTTCCTATAGGAAGATGTTGCCCAGGAAGAAAATATGTGTCCAAGTGGAAATGGTTTTGAAGAGCAGTAGTGGGCTTGTAAAGGCAAGACAGATGCCAAACTGCTTTTTCTCCTTTAGATGTTGAAAACTGTCTCAAGATGAAAGAAACTGTGTGACTTACTTTGTATTTATTTTAACTCATTGTTACAGAAGTATGGCTTTTAAAGTAGAAAGGCCTCTTAATACCAAAATGGTGATTTACTTTTCAGTCATTGGCCTCCCTGTTTTGCTTAGGATTTTGTGTCCTTTAAAAAGTGTACATAGCTTCTATTTATATGCTGCCCTACACTTTTAAATAGAAATATTAGCTGAGTATGTAAGCAGCCTGAATAAATATCATCATAACAGCTCTTGAAAGCTTTAAAAGTGTTCTGAACACTTTGCTCAATTCAAAGATAAATGTGGTCTTTATCTTTAAAGCTTCCTTTGTACCATTCTAGAGAAAACCACTAACAAGAAAACATACAATCCATCTAGGGTGCCAGTGAAGAGCACAAAAACTTACTTTGACATTTTTCATGCTAGCTTGTGGTGTATAGAAAGACCTACATCCTCCTTGTACAGGAAATGGAATTCCTTCTGAGGTGAAGTTCAATGAATATTTGCAATAATAGTCATTTCATTGCAAATCATAGTGATTCCAGTCTGCAGACCTATTTAAGACCAGACACTTATTCCAACCTCAGTGCTTCGTTAACACTTGATCTAAGAGTTCCTAACACTGTCAAGAGCCTTCTTCGTTCAGTAACTTTTATCTCATAACTGCTAACAGTTCTGTCCCTTATTCTTCATTCTTTCACAGTCAGCAAGCAGAACGCCTGGAATGCCCAGCCAGGTGGGCAAACACCTAATGCTGTATTGTGCCTGTTTAAAGTGTTCTCAGAACTATATTAGTGTTTTTCTGCAGTAATCATCGTAAGCTTCTTTGTGCAAGTTTGGTAATGTTACATACATGTAAACTACAGCTGACAGTCAGAGCTAGGGTATTAACCAACTTGTATCCTAAGCATGAATTCTGTTTTTTAGTACTCCTTGCTATTCTGAGTATATGGAAGCAAGTAAGTCACTGTTTCCACACTTACCTCTTACTAATTCCTGTTTGTAATTCCTGTTTGTGATTCCTGTTAATAAAACAGTGTGGGAGTTTGTCATGATTCACTGACTGTTATCCTGACTCTCTTGATGGAATGGCGTCCAGAGAAGATTAAAATGGAAGCCTTTCAAAGGCAAAACTGATCACATCCTCTGACTTCTTGTGCAACCCAGGTTATAGAGTTTTATGCGGTCATTTCTATTTCAAGATTTATAGTTTCTAGTTGAACTAGTGCATCTCTGCTGGAAACTTTTTTATTTATTTATAGAGCCTTGAGTGGTGAGCGAGTCAGATCTTCAGGGATCTTGGTGACAGCAGACAGACATTTGAACTACCAGAAATTTGCACCTCCTTGTGAATGAGTTTCTAGAATGTCAGCTCCCAGGCATTGTGTTTTGTAGGCCTTCTGCCACTTAAAAACATGTATTATCAGATCTTTCATGAATCTTTCACTTGCAATGATCGAATGACTAGCTTTGTTAAACCCCTTCTATTAGTTTTGGCAAATGATTCTCTATTGTAATACCCTTTCCTACATGTGTCATAGAATGATACTATAAAAATTTCTTAACTTTTAATCTGACTTATCCTTTGAGATCTAATAGAAGTCAAACAGCTGATAACTTTTTAAAATAACTCTATCTTTAGGCTTACTTTCTATAGGCTTCTTTAAGCTACTTTTTTCACTCAGAAGTTAATGATGTATCTAATATCCCTACTAAAAATGTTTTAGATGTAATCCCTCAAGTCCTGTCAAGTTTCTGCCACGTTTGTTTCTGCATGTTCTCTTTCTGAATCTAACTATGAATGGGCAGTATGAGTGAGCAGGCAAGGTAACCAACACACTGCATTTCCCCTACAGGACTCTGACACCACCATACCGATCGACGAAACATTACAGTTTAATGAATCCCTGCAGAATGCCCATCGTGGCATGGATGATCTTATTGGCAGTGGGACCAACATCCTTCAGGGGCTGAGGGACCAGAGAGTGACACTAAAGGTGGGGCATCATTTTTTACCAGAAAGACCCCACATTTCTACATTTATGATGACCAGGCTAAGTAAAATAAAGCAATATATGAGTTTGTTTCAGTGCACTGCTTCAAGCTGAGAATGCTGGGAAAGGTCCAAACCCCATTTTAACTAAACCTGAAACCTTTGCATTTTAGCATCTTATTAGGAACAACTTTAAGCTGTTTTTCTTTGTGGCCAGATAGCCTAGTGGTATTCAGCTGAATGTTATGATTTGTTTTACTGTGGTTTCTTTTATACTCAAATGAAGAATGGGAAATAATGGCTAGTTTGCAGATAGGTCTTGATGCAGATGAACATCACTCAGCAACCACGAAGCTGGCATAAAGTAGTTATGTTTAAAATTAATGACAAACATAATACTCTCTCAGATCCAATGCAACTCAAGAATATATCTTTCCCTGACTATTGTTAATGAAAGCTGTATTTCTTTGTTTCTTGAGAATAGCACGTATTTGTCTTGTATTTTAAAGACTGTTCAAAGTGCTGTTAAATTGTGAGAAAATATCTCAAAGATACAGAAAAAGCTTTTTAGAAAGAAGTGTATGTGTGGTGGAAGTTGGATCCATGAAAAGTGTGAGGAAATTCATATCTGCTGAATCCATCTTATGAGGAAGACTGTTTACTTTTGTGATACGGCTTTGTTTTGGGATGTATCTGCAAGGGGATATAGGTATTTAATTGCTAACATTTGGTCAGATGAATCACACCTTAAGCTCCATTGACTGCAAAGGGAGCCTGGACACCTTACATGCGTTTAACTGAACTGCAGACACTTATGGATCTCACCCTTAAAGTACACAGGAATTTTTCTGGAGCAAGTTTTAGCTCCTAAGGTACCTATTTCCTAGGAGTGACCAGAGCTGGGTGTGTTCACAGGACGGAGTTGCTAGGTGCTTATTCTAATCCTAATGCCCAGTTCATAAGCAAGAAATTTCCTGTCTTGATTGCAGAGGTCCAGGCCAGCTGGTGTTCTCAAAATATTGGATTGGACCAGCACAGGGTATAATGGCAGAAAGCAATGTTGCAGCTCATCTTTTACTTAATAGTCTGGTGATCAGTCCCTGCGCCCGTGAACATTGCACTGATGCATTAGAGCAGAGTCAAAGCCCAGGTCTTTCCTCTCTGAGATGAATGTTAGCTTCTTGGTTAAAGCTATTTGCTCAAAGACCTAGCGAATGCACTTTTTTTTTTTTTTTTTAATACAAAGTCGGTTAGGAGAAATACTTTGAATAGGAATATAGTGACTTAGTTTGGTAGTTAAGCTCATTTAAAAGTATGTCGTAGCTGAGTACACTAGCCATAGGGCTAGTGGGTAGAAGGAGGGGTTCTGCTACCATCTCATGAAGCAGAGGTAGAAGAAAAGGTGGGAGGGATTGACTAGTGGTGCCAGGAGAGGATTCAGGGTTGTGAATGCTCTTTGGAAAAAGCAGCTTCCCTGAAGTTTGTATGACCTTGAGAAGAGTGGGACAAAGACATACATTTGTCCTCTGTGTTTACAATTGGATGTCTTTGGTGGCTGACCGACATTAGTTTGGGGCAGCCAGTCGTTCAGGTGTTCCACTGTACCTCTGCTTCATACAGGGAACGTGAGGTTGTGGATTCTACAAGATGTGAGTTACTGATTCAAGTTGGTCTCTGATGACTGACTGATGCCCTTGGTTTTTGGAGGGTCCTTGAGGAGGAAGGGCGTATATCACAGGTCAGGAGAACTTACCATAGTTGACAAATATGATAAAGGAACATTTGTGGGACCTACTGCCTCAAAGAAACTGAGAAGAAATATTATTTCCTGTTGTAGTTAGTAGTCCTGTCTTGCTTCTTTTGCTAATTAGATTGCAGTAACTGGCCTGGATTCATGTTAGACCACAGCTGGCCTTTTGCAAATGTACACATGCCATGTCTTAGCTACTAACTTGTGGCAAGTTGGGGAAACTTCAGGTCAGAACTGTAATAGTGACATTTAGTTGGTCTCTGCCTGCTGCTACTGATCATCTATTGCTTTTGGGAGCATCGAGTTCTTTTGTTTTTTGGGGATATTTCTCACTACTTCTTTCAGGAAGATTTTTACATGTTCCTTTTTTCCCTGAGCTTTTCTTACACTGTCAAAGATGCTAAACTTTGAATGTTTACAATTCTGTGGGAAGCAGCTACTATAGAATCATTTTCCATAGCTAAAAGAATTAATTTGCAAGTGGATAAACTATGTAACCTGTTGGATTTTGGATATAAATAGAGACAAACAGGAAAACAAGTATTGCCGAATTGTCACAAGTCTTGCATAATTCAGCTGTTCTAGCTGTGCTGTTCCACTGACTGCAAGAATTGAAAAGTCTTAATTTTTTTCTATTGTAGCTTTAGAGCGAAAGCAAGCATCTTCTAATTTCTCTTCAAGCAGAACATAGGTTTTTTTGTTATGAGATAATGTGAAAGGATTGCTGCTGAGACAGTGCTGAACTTAAAAAGTGCAGTATCCAGGGGTTTAATGTGAAGTTTGTGAAATGAAGGTGAAAAATTCAATTACATTTTATCAGCTGAGAACCTGAGCTGATTTCAGCAAAGTATAAATACTTGCACTGCTTTGTACACAAGAAGCTGATTTTCTGATGTAGTATTGCAAATCTGTATACTGTACAGGTTGAGATTAGTAATTGTTCAAGCATGTGTATCTAAAGTATTTGATATAAATTCTGTCCTCAGGGAGCTTTTCTGATGTTAGTCTGGTTTATATTCAAAACCATTCCCAAATTTCACCTTTTGTTCTTCTGAAACCAAAGATATAGTGGACTGTGAGAACAGAAACTAGAGTGTTTTTGTTCTAAAGCTAAAAGCAGTAGCAGAGCATTGTGATGGGAACATGTGCTATCACACTTGCTTGGAGAATAAATAACTTCATTCTAACAGCTTTCTGAAGCAAGGTGTATCTCAAGAACTTGGACCTACAAGTCCATTTGAGAGACTAGATCCATCATCATAACCATTGTGCAACAAGGCTTCTAGCAGTGTCCATGTCTGTGCACTCACAGGTGTGATGGAGGTGGTCCTGGCCAGCTGTCCCTCAGGGAATGCTTTAGCTGGTTGTACCTGTGAGCTGGCTGAGTTGGCTCTGTGGTGTTCAGTGCAACATCTCTGCCTGCCCATCTGTACATTATTCATCTCTAGCTTATCTAGAAAGGTACTTTTCACCTACCCGTAGCCTTGTCACCCTGGAGCTAAGCAATATACACCATGGGTTGTCTCCTCCCTCCCTAGATGGGATGGTAACCAGCTCTGAACTGTGCCCAGAGTACATCTATGTGCCTGTATTTCATGCAGTTTCCTTTTCTTGCCTTTGACCTTTGCCCTGAAATAAAGTAGGAGTATTCCTGCTGTGCTGCAACAGTGAGATTCCCCTGGGCCATTTCCTGGTACTTCTGGTTCCACAGCTGACTGTGTTTATCTGTGCTGATGTAGGTAACTGGTGGAATCCACAGACATTCTTAATAGCAACTGCTCCAGCAGCGAAACAGAACTGCGACACATTCCTATCTGCAGTGTACTTGCTAGCAGTCTATTCATTGTTACTCTCATGAAGGGTTTCTTGAAATCGCATTAATTATGATTTATGTCTTTTCATTGCACCCTACCACTGGCCTTACAAATTTCTGGACCTCCTTTTCAACCTCTTGCTGGTATGAACAGTACTTGAGACCAGCAGGAGGGAAGTTTTGCAAGAAAGGTGGTCTGTTCAAGATGCTTCAAGCTCTTAAACTGTATGTCTAGAAATAGCCCAGAAAAACTCCCTTAATGCCTCCATAGGGAATGTGTTTTCTCTGGGCTGCTCTGTATGATGATTCTGCCTGGATGCATTGTTTTGTATCTTTAACCTTATTCCTGTTCAGGTGTGTGAATTGCTTTGTCTCATCATCCGGCTGATTTCTAGGGTCCTGTGGCCATCTCCCCCTAACTTATGGGAACCGTTGGCTGATAGCAAGTTCCACTGTTTACTGAGGGATCAGAATTTGTCACTGGTCATCCATGGGGAAATGTTTGTAGACTGTGAAAAGTGTGGGACCTTGAGCTTAATCCTTTCTCTTCTGTTTTTTTTAATTTATTTTTAGGGTACTCACAAGAAGATCCTAGATGTTGCCAACATGTTGGGCTTATCCAATACAGTGATGCGACTGATTGAGAAGCGAGCCTTTCAAGATAAATACTTCATGATTGGGGGAATGATTTTGACTTGCGTAATTATGTTTCTTGTGGTGCAGTATCTGACATGAGCTACTAAAGTATTGCCAGAGGAGATCATCTTTTGGAGCAAAATGGACTGCCCTCCAAAATGTACTGCCTGCTCTCCTCTGAGCGCTGCTTTGGATGAGCCCTTCCTGTGAACTTCAGAGTTTACAAATCACACTCAAATTCACATCTCGTGGAAAGCACCTAGGGGAACAAATTTCTCTGGGGATGCTGTAGTTGAGAATATGACCCTATGAAAATATCCATGGCCTTTCCTACTCTCACCTTACTCTCTGTAATTTTAAGAATCTGGTTAAGTAGGAAGGAGGAAAAGTGAATATTTTGCCCAGCCGTATTGCAAGGTATGAGTGCTCTTTTGGGTAGATGGGAAGAAGAGGATGCAGAGGCAGAGTAGGAGATGTAGTGAGCCTTTCCTATGCTAACTAGAAGTGATCACAGTGTATTTTCAACAGAAAGGAAGCCACTGAGGACCATTTTGCATTGTTTGTGGGCACGATCCTGCAGAATAAGTGTGCAAAAAGGGGCAGGAAGTGAAGGGTTCACATCTACATACCCTTTTTCTGGCAGGGAGAAAGATTTGGGGGGGAAGGATCTTAACTCTAAAAGCATGGTAATAACCTCTGCTAACTTTTTTTGTATAACCATGTAGCACAAATCTTCCTATTTTAGGCTGAAAAGCTTCTTATCTGAGGTATGTTTTGGTACCTTTTTATGCCCTGCTGCTTCCCAGTGGAAGCTGAATGCTGTACTCCCTTCTGCTTAGTAGAAGGTTTTACAGTGTCTCCTGTAACCACTATTCCTTCACATTTCACCCTTTGGTTAGGAAGTGCTGTCTCTCATTCTCCTCCAGTCAGATGCAGATTAGGCTCGTCACCTCCACTGTGCCTAGTACCAAATCTAGCCTCCAAAGACTGTAAAGACTTTGATGTTGTTGTTTCTAGGGCATATCATGTTTCAGGTGAGTTGTATTTATTTTCTGAGGTGATTGGTTGGGGTGTGCTTTGTAGCTGGTATTTGTAGATTAGATGAAGCAGGCAAGTCCTTGCTCTGCTCAAATTCTGCCTTGTAATTTTTCTATTTAGATCTGGAATGGGCTTTCTCTGCTATTCTTTGCATTCAGAATAATAGTGGGATTAGGGCAAGGAACCTTGCATTGAAAATCAGTTGGCATGGGAGGAGAGTTTCCTGAAGTTGTCTATTTGTATTTAAATATTCACAGTTATGAAGTGACTTCTTGTTTAAATACAGCACTCCTTTTCTCTGCAGATTGTAGGGACTCTGTTAGAGTGGCAATCTGGAGATTTTGGGCATCATCCATTTCAAACAGCCTTCAGATACATTTCCACCCTCAGTTCTGTGTACAAGTCTGGACCACTTCCAGATGTCTGACAGTGGCACAAAAGTGCCATATTCAGATGACGTGGCATTCTGCTGGGAATTCCTTTGGCTTTTGCTAACTGGAACAGTTGTGGGTCTTTTAATTAGTAACAGTTTATGAGTTCTACATCTTATCTTTCTTTGATGCAATAAGCTTTGTTCTGATTAATATGTAGCCTGTTGCAAACTTGGAGAAATGGTATTAATAATTGTAAAAAACGAAATTTCAGTTAATATGGGCAGGTAAAGCAGGTTTCAGCAGTGCTTGTTTACAGTTGTGTAGCTAAAGTATTGACTGACTTGTGTGCTGTTGCATAGCTTTAAAGCCCAAAAGAGACTTCCCAATTTCATTAGCTGTCACAGACCAGTCAGTATTGAACCCAGGACAAGTGAAGCATCAGTTGTCAGAGAGCTGTCTGGCTGCATCACAGACACAGCAGCGGAGGCTGAGATGCCATCAGTGCCTAGATAATCCTTTCAGACATTTCAGCAGAGGAAGGTAGGAAAGCTTTTTGTATATCCTGTGTGCTGCACACCTGGCTGTTTTCTGCATATGAATGTTTGTTGCTTCTCAAGCTAATGAATATTCCTCAGTCTGCTAGGCTTTCTCAGAACACCCCAGCAGACCAAATACAGAATTGGTTTGCATTTTTGCATTTGAACCAGAGGGAGAAGGGAATTAAAAGAAAAGAGGAAGTCTTTCAGTGAGAGGTTATCTGTCTTCCTGTATCTTTAATCTACATCTTAAATCTACCTTTACCATAAGGCCTAAATCTTAGATTTTTAGCACACTATGCACTTGTTAGATCATCTTCTGTGAGATCAGTTAGGCTCCCTAGAAGGCATCCCTGGCAATTTCTTTTCCTATTCCTGATAAGCTGATACAATTCCACCTGGATTTTACAACTTTATGGTTTAGTCTTGAAAAGATGGCATTTGACAGTCAGACTTATGTGGTTGTGACTTGTGTAGCAAGATTTGTCTTATACTGAGGTAGGACTCTAGCTAATTTATTTTCCTTTTTTGGCTTGGAGTCACAAAATTACTGCAACTGGAGTTCTTTCTGTTTTGAGATTAGCTTGACATTTTAATAGATGCTTCTTTGTTCATGTATTTTGTCCTTTTAGACCATCCTTGTTCTTGTGTAGGCTAATTCCCCTTCTGTAAGCAAAGTGTCCTTGCTATTCACTGTTCTAAGGTGGGATGTGGGGTGTGAAGGAACCACTTAGGTAACTGGATTTGACAACATGCAATTTCAAGCAAACAGGTACTAGATGCTAAGTCCAAAATGACTTGCAAGAGCACCTGTGCCGTCTCAGACGGTTAATGTAAAACCCTCAAAGCCTCCATCATTATGGTGTGCCACAGAAGGACGCACGTGGGGTGAAGATCCCTATTAACATGAAATGAGAAAGAGCTGAAACCCTGGTGACTTTACGCATGTTGCTGCTACAGCTCTCTGTGAAGTTTCCTTTCCTCACTAAGGATGATATTTCTTTCAACAGAGCTGTTGTTTTGCTTCTAACTTCTGTGGAACAGCAAGTGTTCCAGCTGTTGGATGAGCTGTTCACTTACAAGAGGACACTGCAGAAGCTAGCTTACCTCTGGAGAGGAAAAAAAAAAACTTTTTACCAGTATTTTATATATAAAGGGGCAAGGCGGGACATGATGTGATATGTTATGTGAATAAAAATTTTTCAATCAGAATGATTTTTTTTTTAACCTTGAGTAACACATAAGATGATCAAATACTTAAACAAGCTGGACAAATTCCTCAAAGCACAAGGAGGATCTGTTTTGATACACTGAAGGAGGCAGGCGGCAGGCTTGGCCAAACGGGGCACCTCTGCCTGAGCTCAGATGTGAAAAGGAAGTTCACAGAAGGTGGAAGAAGGGATGGGCTATTGCGAGGAATACAGAGATGTTACTCAAGTGTGCAAGGAGGGAATTGCAAAGCCAAAGCTCAGCTGGCCTTGAAACTAGTGAGTGGTAAGAAGGCCTTGTATAAGTACATTAGCAGCAAAAGAAAGGTTAAGGAAACCAACCACCAACCAAGGGGTAGGGGATACTACAGGAAGAATATGAATCTGGGTGTTTCCTCCTGCAGCCTTGCCCTCTGCTTGTCCACACTGGAGGGGCTGTGGTGGCAAGTGCCCCAGCTGTGGGGGAGAGGGGTCCTAGAAGGGGATGGAAGGAGCTCTTTGTGTTGTAATGAAGGGGGGAAGCGTGGAGCCAGGTGGAAACACACAGGGAGGAACAAACCAGAAGAGTTCTGCATATGGAGGAAGAACACATACAAGGAGGAGAGAGGAAATACGGGGAGGATTTTCTTCCCAGTTACAGCTTTTCTTCCCAGCACAACAGCAGGGGAAGGCTCACAGGGATGCTGTGGCGTGACACAATCAGCATCTTTCGGCAGGAAGTGGATCCCATTGTGCTGTGGGGTTGGAAGGTGCAAGAGAGAGTATGTGTGTGTGAGTGCTGGGTCCAGACCAGACACTTACAGTGATGAAAGGATCTCACTGGTGAGAGTGGTGGTGGCACAACAGGCTTTTATGATCCTGGCATCGGTGGTGGCTCTGGGAAAGGTGTACAGGTGGTGGTGGTGGTGGTTGCTGCTAGCTGGGCGGTGGAACAGGAGAGCTGGGGACAGTCGGGGGGGAGAGCAGGATGCAGGTGGGAGCTGCGCTACAGGGGGAAGAGACCCCGGAGCCCAGCGTGACCTGCCCATCGGCAGTGGAGAGGGACCAGTCCCTCCTCTCCACTGGTCTCTGCTGGCTAGTAACGAAGCTTGTGAGGTTTGGAGTGCTGGTGTCCTGCACGACCTTTCTCCTAGGCTCAAATTAAAGAAGAAAGGGGAAGGCAAAATTTGGCTCTAGAAAAAGTGATTGTAGATTTAAAATCTGAGACCAAATTGATTACAGAACTAGGTGAAGGAGTAGATTCTCCTTGCCTTGCAATTATCTTTTTTTGTTTTGTGGTAATTCAAGTTCCCCACAGCTACAAAACACTTCTTAAATCAGGAAAATATCCAGCAAAGAATGGAAAAAGGTTAAAAAAAAAAAGTGCAAAGGCATAGATATAAACTAGATAGCTAGATCAGATCAGCCTTCAGCAGTCTTAATTAAAGCTCTGGAAAAAGAATAAAGAAAAGGAATTTAATAATACTAGCAACTGCTGAGACGTCTCTTTATGGTTTATCTTCCAGGGTGCTCTCCTAAAGGACTTCAACATGATTAGAAGCAGTTCAAGCCTAGAAACAATGTTGTTGATTCAGTAGTGTGCTTTAAAGTGTGAGTGTATGTGTAGAAGAAATCTAGGTGGGTATAAAACAGGTAAAAGTTTTGAAACAAAGAGACCAAGTGCTGTCAGTACTTTAGTAGTTAAAAGGAAAGTGAACTGTAGATAACATGTGCAGACTGAAGAAAAAGATAATGAATAATAAGATATTATGATTGGAGGGGATAGAAGTAATTTAAAAGAAAGATAGTACAGATAAGTTTTAGAGGATGTTTATACTTGCCTAGTAATCTAAGCTTAATCACTAAGTCTCTATATGTGTAATGTTTCCAGATGTTAACCCTATAATGCATGACTATAATTGATATGTATTAAAAATCAACACCTTCTTCAGAGTAAAATGAAAACAATGGTATTGTTACTATAGTAACAATATGGAACACCATAACCGTAGAAGAATTTTTTCTGTGTAAGCTATAACACAGTCCAACCAAAGGTGATGTTACTATATTTTTACAGTAAGATTGTGTTAAGAAAAGATAATGATTTTGATAGTTGCTGCATGGAGGATGCTCCTTTCTCTCCCTCTTTTCCCTTGCCCACAGTCTACTGTGCTGAAGCTTTTCCTTGCCTATCTCTCAAGGCTTGGCAGAGCCAAGGCCCTCCCCAAAACTCCCCCTGGGGTTGCCTCCTCCTCAGTGCTGCTGCCACTGTGCTCTCTCTGCTTTCTTGGGCCAAGATCAGATCCAAAAAAGTGTCAACTCTCCTAGGGCTCCTGATTCTCTTTTCCACAGGGGCCTACTCAGCCACTCATCGCAGGGAGATGTGGTGTCTGCATGCTGGTTTAGTGGGGAGAAGATGGGCCAGACAGGGTTAGCTCATTCTGCTGTAATTGATGCTTTTGCAGTTGTCATCCTCTGTCCCCTGCAAACAAGGACTGCTGCAGTCACAGGTGGACTCCTGGCAGCAATGTGCCCTCTTCCTCCACAGACAAGCATTTGGCTCTTGACTTTTCATCATGCTTGGATATGCATACTGATTTAGGGAGGCAGAGAGGTAAGAGCAAAAAAGAGGGGGAAAGGAGAATAAAAATGGTTGATGGGGGAACCACAGAAACCTCTTCCTGACTGTGGTTTGGTTGTAAAGTTAACATCTAAGGCCAGAAACCGATCTGCCAGAAGAGGGAGACTTTGTGCCACCTTCAGTAATCCTGAGCTCTTTCTGCTGGAAAGCAAAGCTAGGAAGCAGGAGGTGGTTCCCTCGGCAGTTAAAGGAAACATTACACCCGATTGATCAGTGTAACCCTAGAGAGGGTCAAACTGCTGCCACAAAGAGAAGAAAATACCTAGAACATGAGGGCTGTCCTCTCTGGAGAGAGTCCCTGGACAGCCTCTCCATCACCAGCCAGCCCTTCTCCGCCAGCTCTCCTGACCTGAGCTCAGAAGAAGTTGTGACACTGAACTCCAAAGGCAAAACAATACCAGGATCTTGTTCATTTTCCAGGATACATATGGAGCGGCATTTTTGCAGCTAGTGCTTTTCTACTCCACCAGCTAGATCTATTCCCTTCTCCCACCTCCAGCACTTTTGTTTTCTTGAAAACTTCCCCATGATGTAAAGTCTCCCCTCTCCTCTGTTTTTCCCACTCTCTTGCCCGTTTGCAGTGGTTAGGAGCCAATATAATTCAGGACTGTTTAGTTATTGGTAATGATTAGATTACAGGAGTGACTAGTGTTAATGTAATCAGATTCAAAGCTGCTCATTCACAGTAACGGAGACCCCTGCTCCCTCTGAGGGAGGGATGCTGGAGAGATGGACAGTGCTGTTCTCCCAGAGCTCAGCTAGGAAACAGAAATGCATCTACCCCAAATCCACATTAGCTGAAGACAGCACTGAGGAAAAGATCACAGTTACAAACTGATGGGAGGATGAGAGGTAGGGGAGCATGTTTTCCAGGTTTATGCTGATACAGGACATGAACCATGTGTGTGGATACACTGTAATTTCTAATGCATCTCTGTGGGGTCTCCCAGCTGTGGGGAAAGCACAGGGGAGAAGGAGAAAGGGGTGCCACTGGCTGTGACCAGGGATTGCCTGGACTTGTGGGGACTTCTGGAGCCAGCAATAAAAGGCCCCTAGGGACCTAGGCAGTGCAAATTGCTGAGTGCCAGCAAGTCAGACTATAGGAGCCAAGGTCACTCCATCCTGGGCTTGGCTCTGGGAAGATGTAAGGAATGAAGGTAGAGCCCTTCCTTCCCCCAGCAGAGTGAAGTGAAAAATAGATGAAGCTGTGCGAAGCGGGGGTGGAAAGGGGCTGATCCCATTTCCCAGGGCTCTGGAGCTGGGGCCAGGGGTGCGGGGAGGGGGGCGGGGGGGGAAGATGAGGAAGGATGTTCTGCACCCTGCAGATGAGAGCAGCAGGGAAGGCTGGGCCTGGGGGAAGTGGCCCTTCTCACTGGGCCAGCTCCAGGTGTAGCTGGTGGCTAAGTGGAGAGGAGCTGGGCACCCTGGGACCAGACTGTGGAGGTCTGGCCCAGCCAGGATCCAGCAAGCAAGAGCCCCCACACAGCAGGCTGAGCTGACTGGATCACTGCCCTCAGGGAGCACAGAGCTTACCATGGGGAAGCAGTCTGCCGCCCCCCCCCCCCCCCGCCCCGATCCCTGTAGCCTCATGCACCTCACTGTGCTCCAGCGTTTGCATATCCCATGAGTCCTGCCAGTGGGCTGCAGCATGGGGGTGGGGGAGTCCCACAAGACTCAATCCTTCAGCAGGAGTATGCGGCTGTGCAGAAGGAGCCTGTGGCTCTGTGAGCTGTACCAACAGCATGGGCACACCGGACCACCCAGTGGAGCAGCTTGCATGCCAGCGGCTGGGTGTGACTCAGGGTGGGGAGACCCGCCAGACAGCACCCATGCCTGCAGGCATCAGGAGAAAGGACAGGCAGCTCTGGTGTGTCCAGGCTCCACAACACACAGGAATTGATGCCTAAAGGTAGACGCTGCCTCCTCTCCTCCCTCTTGAATCACCAGCCAAAAACTGCAGACAAAACCATTTCTTTCCCACATTTCCGTACGTATTTCTTGTCAGACCAGTCCTGTCACCATAGAGCTGGTAGCTCATAAAAGGCAGAAACTGCCCAGCAGGCAAGGTGTACCCACAGGAGCGCTCAGAGTGAGCTCAACAGTGCCTGCACCACCAGACAACCCGGGCTAGGAGAGAGTCACCCAGACATGCACCCAGAAACGCTCCCTGGCACAATCAAGAGACTGATACCTCTCTAAATCTCACCAGCTTCTCCTGCAAGGGGCACTCCCAGCCACTGGGGAAGGGGGAAAGGCTCCGGCACTGCACAGCCTGCCCTCCACAAGAGGAACTGAGGATTTAACACAAGTGCCTGGGACCACAGGGAGGGCTTCACTCTGCCCCCTTGGAGGAAGTGGCATTTGGCACACTTTTTCACTGAAGTATTCCCTGCCCTGTGGTAAATGCAGAGTAATCAAGAGAGCTTTATCCAAATACCCTAACAATGGATGACACTGGGATTTTAAATACCCGTAAGGCCAGAAAACAGTTGTGTTTTTTTACATCCTTACAGCCAGTTATTCTTGCCTTCCCAAATCATTACATTACTTCACAGGCAATGGCACATGCAGGACATGCATTTGAGAGAGTTGCCTACAAAGATACAGGATTTCAGAGCTCTGTCATGTGCTGGCTGCACATATCCTACGAGACAAACTCGCATCCTGTGGCCCCTCTCCCCTGATCATTGTGGCCGGGGAACCTCTTGGTGTACACAGCCGCAGCCTTCCAGCTCATCTGCTGGCTGTCCTTCCCAGGAAGGCAGGGCTATGGGAGAAGGGTGCTCCCTGGGAGCAGGCGTATCCCAAGCCTGCCCCCTCTGCACTGCAAACAAGTGGGGAGACCTAACACAAGCAGGGAGTTACTGCACCAGGTGCTGCCAGTCTTTCACCAACTGGCATTTAAATGAACTCCTTTACCACATCACAGGGTGATGGGGCACAACTGAGGCATCTATCAGTAAAATTAAAATGTTCTCACCCAAGAATCCTGGAAATAAGTCATTACAACCAAACCAGAAACAATCAAACAGCTGACATTTGCCACTACTTCTTTCACCCAAAGTGACTCAAATCAATCATCTAAAGGTTGGGCAGAGGGCTTACTTAGTACGTATTTACTTATTCAATGAAACAAGTGCATAACACATCACTAAAGCCGTTCTTTAAGAATATAAAATGTGTCCAAGGGGATTCATAGCAATCTTTTTATTCTAAATTGTCATTTTGAACAAGAGCCTTAACAGAATACAACTGCGCATGCTTGTCAACATGTGTGGTTTTGCATTGGTAGTACTACAAATGGTGAAAGTTCAGTTTTTTGAGGAACACACTTTTCAAAATGCCTTTGATGTTAATTTCTTTCTACACAAATGCCAGACGTGTTGTTTCTTAATTCTGTGTGTTTATATATTGAGCTCCCATTTTATACTTTGCATCCATTTTGAGAAAGTAAACCTACTGTTTATTCCAAACATTTCCACAGTCTTAAAGATGTTTTTATAGTAGTTTTAACCATCTTCCCCTGCCACAGGAAAGAACAGGTCTGCTAGAACTCTCAAACATGTTAAAGGGTTGGAAAATTATTCTTTATAAAGGAGAACTACGAAACCCTCATGGAGACTGGACAAGTACTTAAGGGTACTGTTTAAATTCCAGCTGTTTGCTATTATGCATATTGTAAGGAATTCACACAGCATTCCTCATTACTGCACGACATGAAGTTCCATACACCCACATGGCAACAAAGTGGAGGCTCCAAGCTGTGACAGAGTGATCACGGTGCTTTCTAGAAAGAAAACAAAGTGTCTGTAAGTGGCAGTGTAATTTAAAACCCAAACTGTCCGTTTTACATCCCCTAAGTAGGCAATCTTGGATGCTGACAAGATAAAAAGTAAAAAGTACACACAAAGAAAAATGTATTTAGGTTTGGCTGATCCAGAGACATAACTGATTACCATTTGCCCTTATGCAGGGACACAGTGGGATATCTCAGCCTACTCAGAGGTGGCAGAAACTCTCAGAACTTATTGTATGCTTTTCAGGCTGTAACAGGCCCTCAAATATGACTTCACTAGCTACAGATCTTATGACCACAGCTTACTACAGAGAAATTTCTTTGCACCTACCAACCATGTTTTCCCACATTTTCTGTTAAAGGTCCACAGAAATCACTCTAGACACCATGTAATGCTGAAAACAGTAATATGTACTGTCTTTGCAGATGCAGGACACATGCTTATGGTGCAGGGTAGAAATTCCTGGAGGTTACTGTGTTGTGTGGTTCCTAACCTCCATTGAAATGGGGCTACCGATGTTCCTGCTACACCAAGGCCTGAATTCACACAAAGCTACAATTTATACAGGGCATTTCCCCATTCTCCCAGCATACCTGGGATTCTGTGCTTTCCCCTAATTTACAGGAAGCACAATAAGCACAAGACATCATCAGAAAAAGGCTACAACTCTGAAGGAACCTCTTTTGCAAGTGTACACATTTATTTCAAAGCATCAGGCTAAGGGCCAAGATTTTGGGGTGAGTGCAATCCTCCACGCTGCTCTGTTTCCCCGCTGTCGCTTATCCAAGGACCTGAGGTGTACAGAGGTCCTCTCGCTTGTGAGAGCATTATAACTGCCACCATTTCAAGCAATGAATCTGCTGACAGGTACGTACTGCAAAGAGACTGAGAAGCAGAGCTTGGAGCTTGGAACAGGAACCTGATCAGACTCTATGTCCTCTACTTAAAATCATCCTCCCCAATACTTAAACTAATTGCTACTTCAAAAGAGTTCTCTGGCTGCTTCCAAGGGACAGGAACAAACACAACTTTACAGCCAGTTCATCAGTGCTGCCATTGACAAGCAAACCAGCAGATGCTTGCTAGTTCCTTTGTTCTTCCTGTTACTAATCACTGCTGTCTAAGGAGGGGAAGATTTCTGAGTTGGTGCTGTGTAGCTCTACAAAGCCCATTTACTGAAGAGCAGTGACAATAAAGATCACCAAATGGAGGCGAGGTTAACTCATGAAACAAATTTGGCAACCAGGGTTAATTTTACAAATTCAAATGTTGCAAAACAGGGTCATGTGGCAGCAGCCCAGTATACAGAGACCTGCAGTCAGCTCCACTCTCCAACAGCAGCAGCAGCAGCTCTGTGGTCCCAGAAAGACAGAAAAGAGACATTTGGTGCAGGGAGAGAACTGATTTCCATAATAAAGGGAGGCCAGGGTGGGGGTGGGCGGGTGCGGGCGGTGTCGCTAACTCTCCAAACTGTGAAGAGCAGAAGACACATTTTAGCACGTGAAAAGGGGGAAAATACAAGAACTTCCTCCACTCCCCAAAGTCAGAGTGGCCTTTGCTGGAGCAGCACCTGTCACCTCAGGAGCAACACTTACCTACAAGCAATATTTCAGTTTTGTTTAACAGATTGATTGGGCCTGCTACTCTGGCAATTGCACAATTATTGCCTTGTGCAGAAGCTGTGCCTGCAAAGCCCTGCCAATACCAGGTTTAGCTGCTCCAAGTGGGAAACAGTCACTCATGCCTCAAAGCCCCTTTAAGCCTTTGCTTTGCTGCTAGTGTTGAATAATGATGATTTCTGTGATTTCAGTGTCGGACACTCCAGCAAGAGCAGAAGAGAAGCTCTCTCCCTGCCACCTCCCCATGTAGTTTGACAGGTTCTTTTTTTTTCCCCCCTCTTCTCTCCAGGAGTGTCATCTTAAGCAGTGCTAGCTATACCCCTGCTCTGGTTTAGCTGGGTCTGACATTAAGCACAGCTGCACAGAGCAAGAAAATGATCTGGATTAAACGGGGCGGGGGGGGGGGGAGGATAATATGGCTAATTTGGAGGCACTTGTTTACAGACAGTCAAAGTGGTGGGGGAATGGGGCTGCTTCAGTTGTCATCCCTGTAAAGCAGGAAGGAAGAGAAAGCAGACAGAAGATGCTTCAAAGGAAGGATACAGAGGGTGATCCATGCACTCGACTTCCTAGAAAGCTGCTCTCAAGGAGGCACGTATTACATAGTACCTCTCCTGTCTACATAGCGGTGGCCATAAAGCACTGCTGCAGCAGGAGATTTTGGTAGCTGTCACCGTCTACAGAAGTCACAGTGTCAAGGCCACACACCTTACTTACAGCCTTCTCTGGCACGCTGTATGGAGAGGACTCAGGGGCACGTAAACCTGCAGGCAGGTAATCCTTATGTTCCAAGGTGGCACTAGAATGGAAAGACTTCAGTCAGGTCTCCTGACAACCCCCCTTGTTCAAATTGGTGCATTTTACTACAGTATAGAGCAGGGACACAAAGGGAGGGTAGTTTGCTGCTCAAACGCAATAGTATTTAGAAGAGCTACATGCTCCAAAACCACTAGAAAGGTTTTGAAAAAAATGCAGTAAATAAAGCCAGATAACATTGCCTCCTGCCTTACAGGAACAGAGGTGGATAAGGGTACAGCTTGCACAGAACTGCAGAGCGCTCAGCTGTGGGACTGCTGCCACATACATGTTCAGATGAACCTTAAAACACGCTTTGGCAACTCAGGTGCTGTCCTCACACCTCGCTTACAGCCTGCAACAATGATCTGCTGTTGGATCAGTGAGGCCAGCCAAGGCAACCCCACCCAGTCCACAACTGGCCACAAAGCTCCTCATGCCCCCAAACCTAAACTGTGAATACACTTTGCAAAGGGTTAAGGAGGAGATTCCTGTGAACACAGGGCCCTAGGGCCAGCACTCTGCTGCATCCAAGGTGACGGGAGGTCATGAGGAACTGCAGAGAACCAACGCAAGAAATCGTTCAATGCAAGTGCAGTAACTGCTTGGAAAGGCACCAAATGGTGGCAACTGGCCTCATCTCCCAAGTCAGCATAATGGCTCAGCACCTCTCTCCCCTGCATACTGGCAAAGCATCCAGCAGGGACTGAATGAAGGCTACCAGCTGGAAGGATACCCTGCCACATGCAGGCAAGGCACAGAGGAACTGTGTTCTGGCAGGCCTAAGGGCTCCCTCCTCTTGTAAAGAGCAGGCACTGTGAGAAAGAAGGTAACACTGAGCCAGCACCACATGAACATTCACCGTCAATCAAAGCTTCCCTCCTCCCAGCATTCACCCAGCAGTGATGCCAGCCCATGGCCAACCACTGAGGCTGCCTTGGACGCAGGCTACAATATGCAGCTTTGCAAAACACTGTTGTAAGAGATCAGACTCGCATTCCCTACCTCTTTAGGCCATCGTTGGCCATGCCCAGAACAAATGGAGAAGTCAGCTGCTCCCGGGACTCTGCAAAAGGAAACAGACATTGTGGCTCAGAACCAAGCAAGCCCAGCAAGCACCATCACATCAGAGGAGCAGTCCCTTTGCCATATTTCTATCTGCTCAGGAGGAAAGAAAAATGGATCTAATGACGGACAGAAGTGTCTGCTTTGCTGTCATTTAACCAAGGAATATAAAAGTTACTATCTGTTCATTTTCATCATTGCACAGAAGATACAACAGCCTATATGGGAAGGCATAGACACTGGGAAGTGAACCCATGCCAATTATGGCAGGCATGCAGAACAGCTCTCTTAGTTAAGAGCAGCTTTCTAGGCAGGGAAATGCTTGGCTTCAGGAATGACCATAATCAGAGTGTCCTGCAAGGGAGGCCTAGGTGTAGGCATCTCTGGACTCTCACTGTTCCAACTAGAGTTGGAGGACAGGACTGGGGAGGAGGCAGCTCTGTGGCAGGAGTGGAAGTTCCTCACCTGTATCCCAGTCTTCATCGCACGGCGGTGCCTGCCATGTGCTCACAGGATTCATCTGCCTTCTCTGGAAGTCACTGGACTCACTCACTTCAGGGAGAGGGAGAGAACTTGATGACTACAATCAATCCTACCTCAGAAGCATGAAGTGTTTTGGATCAAGCTGTAAACAGCTCTTGGCTTTAGAGAAACCCCACACAATGCAAACAGGTTAGGTTTCCTAACCCCAGGAGCCAGGTGTCGAGATTTACATTCTTCAGGCCTCGTGTGCAGTTGAGTAACTCTGCATGGCTTTTCCAACAAACAGGAAAGGCCTCTGGGGCCTGGGACTCGGAGGCAGAAATCCTTGAGCGCAGAGGAAACCTGCTTCCATGAAGGCAGGCATCACTGCTAGCCTCAGCGCAGCTCTACATCACATGGAAGGCCACCTGCTCTGTACTGCGACAGTAGCTTCACAGGCATTGTAGGGAACAGAAATGACACTCCATAGCATAGAATGCCTTTCTAGGTTTTGCACAGCCCCTCCAGCCACTCTCACTGGGCTGGAGGCTGTGGGACAGATGACCCAAGTCCAACAGTAGAGAAGCCTGGCAGAGGGACTGCCCTATTTCCTGGTGGGCGTGAGCTACCCAGGCTGCCCTGCAGAAGAATAGCTGCAGGGATTTCCAGAGCTTAGGCACCTGCTTGATGGAGACCGACTTTTCACACAGCACCAGTGTCAGGCTGCAACAAAGGGAGAGCAGCTCGAGCAAAAGAGGGGCCCATTTCTAGGGTCACTGAAGCATCCTGGCTCCCGCTAGAGGTACTTCCATAGGCACAGTTGAGGGCACAACCTCTCTATTCAAGGAACCTGCTACCAAAATATGTGCAAAGTGAATGAGAGACATCTGCAGGACTCTCATAAGCCTACCCAACAAACTGAAATGATCACGACTCTCATTTCCCAAGGCTCCTCTGCTGCACAAAACTAGAGACAATATTTGGGTGCCCGTTTTCCAGTTATCCTATGAGCAGTCCTTACAAACGAGACCAGAGTCCCAAGCGTGAACATGTCTCAGAGCATGCGTGGTTCTCTTACCTATATCTTCCTCAATGAACCTTTTGTCATGGCAATTCGATATGTGATCACGCAGGTCAGCTTGAGGCACTAGATGGCGGGCATTGAAGGGGCACGTGGTCAACTCCTTTGCAACTCGAGGGTAGCTCTAGACAAGAGAAACCCCAGAACATGTGCCATATCCACCAAGTTCACTTATCCTTGTCTTTTCTATTGATCAGCAAAAGACTTTTGTGACCTAAATTCCTGATGTTGCTTCAAAGGAGACTTAACAAGGAATGGCAAGACATTGCTCAAACACTACGTGTGCCTGGGGAAACGAACATGCCTGCTCTCTAAAATGCAGCTCCTTGGAAAAATGAACCACCCTTGAATTGATTCAAGGGAAAGGTACCCTCAGCTAAACTCCCTACAATGTGCTGCAATGCTGCCAATACGGTTGCATGGTTTAAAGCACAGATGCAACTCCTTTAAAAATGACAGGGCAGAGATGGCAAGCAAATCTAAACTCTTCAGACATTTTTAAACAAGCAGACACAAAGGCAGAGAAATTCCTTACCCCTTTCTAAAACAACTATGGAGGTGGTTAGCATTGTGTGGCAGGCCTGCATTTTGCAGCACAAAAGAATGGGGAGCTGAGGCAGATGGAAGCCTTTATTGGATCTTGTGCATAAGGTATGCTCACACCCAAAGGGAATTCAATGAACTACCAAGCAAGAAGGCCAAGCTCTGCTCAGACACAACAGGGTTCCCCAGTGCAAATGGCACTTCAGATAACATCTGATGAGACTCTGAGCCCTTCTTCTGTCTATTACAGGAGCTCCCTAGGCAATCCACAGTCTGATGGGTGATCACTATCTCACCTCACCCCCCTAATTAGTTAAGCTTGCCAAACTGGTGATGCATTATGTAAAACATGGACCAAAACAATAGGTCACCATCATTCACTCAGCCCAGATGCACATTCTTGCCACAGTCTGCATGGGACGAACAAGGGGGATATAAGCCCGCTTGAATTCAGGAAGGATATAAGTACACAGTGTTTGGCTCTGCCCACCACTTCCACTTCTATTGCTTATCCTCTTTTTAAATCATTTTTAAACCACTTGTTCCATAAAAAAGAATCAGTTACAAGTACTGATATCAGTACACACACTGCAGAGCTGCACATACAACACTGCTGTAGTATTTTAAAAACATACTGGTAAACTTAAGGGGGAACAACTGGTTTTTAAAAAAGTCTCAGCAAAAACCCAAAGCTCAATCAGACTTCCTTGCTACTTGCAAAGCTTGGTAGCACTTGACAGGTTAAAAACAAGCAAACAAAACCCATTAGGACATCAAGAGAAGACAGAAAGGAAGGCATCCTATTAAATGATTCATATTCGAATTCTGGATAAAAGGTTGAAGTGGGGGAAGGAAGACTCTCCAATGCGTGCTGACACGGGGACCTGCAGTTTCTGTCAGATGTACATTAAATAGTTATTAACAATATAAGAGAAACTGCTAAGCAGCTGCACTTCTGGCACTGAGAAGTAGAGAATTAATTGCAACAGCAAATTACTTCTACTCTGACTACCTTGGAGGAGTGCATGTAACTCAGGCTGCATTCTCTCTCCAAATGAAAGTGGAAACACTTACCTGACCTCTGTGTGAGCTGGAAGAGACCAAAATTTTCTTGCTGACCTAACTATAAAGAATCCGTATCTCTTTTCAGCACAGCCACACTGGTCTCATGTGAATTAACAGGTGCTTGAAGCTATTACTGAATGAACAACAAAAATATATGAAATAAAGGCTAAATGAAGCTATGTGCCACAAAGTTACTCCAGCCAGACAGAAAAGGCAGTAGAAGCAAGAACACACACGTCACACTGACACACACACAACTACCAAGATTCAGTGCCTTGTTCAGCAATTTGGCTTACCTTCCTGCATTTTACAAGGTGATAGGGAAATCGGCGGGCTCTGATTTGATGATGCTTATTATATGGGCATTGCACTAATCTCTCTGGATCGAAAACATCTAGTAGAATAGAAGAACAGAGAGAAAACAAACTAGATAGAAAAATGAGATCTAACAGCATCATTAACACAGTGAAGTGGAAAAAAAAAAAAAAAAAACATACCAGCACATCTGAGCTGTGACCTTAGGGAATTAAACCAGTTGTTTTCAGTTTGAAACCCAACATTTTGCATAAACAGACGAATTCATTTTGAAGGTTAATGTGACTGGGATGCAAGTCCCAGAATACTCAGCAGCATGGAGCACAATAACTCTTGAAGTTACCATGTTAGCTAGGTGACCAGAGTTACTCAAAATGAATGAGCATGGCAGTACTCTTCCAACTATCTTACTATCTAGAAAAGCATCAGCAAAATGACAACACATGCACCAAGGCCCTCAGGAGCACTGCCAGTCTAAACAGAATCTTTTTCAACCAAAAGCTAATTTTGCTGGAGAAAGGATGCCAGACAAATCAGTTTCATTTCCGAGGAAGCAGTATGCCTAACATGGTGCACTTCTAAGTAAAGTTTTCAAAAGTCTTCCTATTATTTAGGAGCTGAGGAGCTACTAGAATTTCTAAAAGATCTGGGAATGCAGGCATCGAACTAGGAAGCGGCAGGACAGCCTGCATGAGTGCTTTTATAATTTGTTTTAAAATAAACATTTCCATACTGTTAGCAAAGAAAAGGGTAGCAGCCATGAAGAAGCAAAGGTCCCCTCTGTTGCCTGTGAGTCTCTGCTGTGCGCACGAGGGAGTTGACCCAGACTTCTTCCGTTTTTCCTGTCCTGCCACTCCTTTTGCACAGGCTTTTGGTGCACTTAGGATCTGATTACACAGTAGCTTAAATGGGTCTACGCAGGGGCTGCTGCTGTCTAATCTCTCCTCTGCCCTCACATCTTCTCTCTTACACATGCATTGGTGCTCAGTTGTCTCAACAGCCAGTTCAGGGATCCATACCCACCTAAAGGCTGACAGCTAGTTAAGATACTGTTCCACAAGTCACACTAAGCTGACTTAATGCTCCAGGTAACTAAGAAGAAGGTCCTAATCCTGCTTTCCATCCTAAGTGTGCAATGCTGCTGCTGTCAGCTCTGCCACCTGCCAGCACACCCCACCTCCCTTCAACCGATTTAGGTCATTCGAACAGCTGAAAATGAAAGACTCCTTCCTCATTAGGAAGCATAACAAGCTTTGTTCTGGCTCAGCTGCCCATGAAAGAGCAACCAGGGGTGGTTTTGCTCTCTGAACTGGCTCAACATAAGATCAAAGGAAGAGCGTTACCAGTATGAGGAAGGGGGTGAGGATGAGCACCTGAGGGAGAGGAAAGGCAACCTCACCACAGCACACAGGACAGCAATCAGAGGGATCACAGCAGCTGGCTCAATCAGAAAACAGATGCAATCATCACAGGGAGCAAAGCCTCTAGGCCACTACAGCAACACCACAGGCAAATGGGATCCCAGGACCTATAAGCAATATTGCATGCAAACAAAGCCACAACAATTCTAACAATTTACGTCAGAAGCTAGCCGAGACAACAACTGTAGGAGGTAACGAGGCTTCATCAAATTAAGTCACTTTATTCCGATGCTTCCCAGACGCCAGACCCCATCAAGCACACCTGGTACGGTAACCAAGCACAGCGTTCACCTGGCTGAAATAATCAACAAGTCACTGGAGCCTTTGTGGCTCAGCCGCAGAGGGAACGCAGGCAGGGCCGGGCCTACAAGGACCTCAAACACCCTCGTGCCAGCTCAGGGAGGAGGTTGCACCGGGGTGCCCGCGCCTCGTCCTGCCACATCTGCCTCCCAACGGCAACGACAGCCCCGGGAAGGAGGGGTGCGGGGCCCTTCCCAGCACCCAGCGGCGGCCGCTTTCCCCTCGCGGTCCCCTCACCCCGAGCCTCACCGAAGTCATCCTCCACCTCCATCGCGGGGCGTCGACGCCACAGGCGCCAGAGGAGGCCGCGGTCGGGGCCTGCTCTCCCCGCGCGGGCGGCCGCGTGCACTGAGGTGCCCGCACGCCTGCGCGGGCCGTTTCCTAGCAACCGCCCCCCCCCCCGCGTGAGGCCCTCCCTCCCGTGTTGGGGCGGCGGTTGCCTAGGTAACCAGGCTGGTTGGGCCCCGCCCCTCATCTTGGGGCCGTGCTTTTGCCCCTCCTTCGGGGCGCCATCTTTTCCAGCGCTGCCAGAGAGGCGGGTATCGCCCCCCCACCCTAAGCACACCTTGCGATGGGCTGGGTAATGCCGGGGCCCTGCCTGCCACTGGCACCTGAAACGGGGACCTAAAATGTACGGGGAGAGCATGTCTTTGCTCTGCAAGTCTTGCAGGAGGCTCACATTGAGAGGGAGCCAGGCAGGTGGCTGAGGGCAGGGCGAAGCTGGGCAGCCCTGGTGGGCCCGACTTAACTGCAGCACTGTGGCAGGGCCCTTCCCAGCCACCTGAAGCAAGGCGGCTTGGTTGTCCCGCTCGTTTCTGCTCCCACACGTCTCCTAGCTCAAAGGCTCTGAAGAAGGGTCCAGCCTCGAGTTCAGGCAGATGTTTCACACCCTGCTTTTGAGGGTTTATTCTCTGTGACATGTTAGAATTCAATGAAACACAAAGCAGGAAAAAAGAAACCTGACATTTTATTTTCTGTTAGTATCATAGAGCCCTGCTGCTCTGCATGTGGAGAGCTTCCCTTCCCTGCATCTCTGAGTTCAAAAACACTCTATTTTACCTCATGACTCTCTCGTTTTTCAGCCAAAATACAATGTTCCATGGATGTACAGATGCAAAGGGAGATTCTTTTTTTTAAGCAGAGGACTAAAGCTGCAGGAGCTGGGGATCTGCAAACAGCCACTCACGTCCTTTCAGCCACAGGATGGGAGTGCGGTCCACTGGTTAGAGCACAGCATCAGTCTGATTACTGGTTCCTGAGGGCCTGGATCAAGAACCGAGCCTTACGCTTGCCTGTGCTGCTGTGGAGCCAGACAGGAGTGCTCTGCAGGGAGTGCAGAGAGTCTCAGCCCGGGGAAGAAGATGGCAGGTTACAGGGAGTGTGAGCTCCCTTGGGTCGGGGATGTGCTTAGCTCTGTAGTGGGATCCCTACCCTGATATTACGTAGTGTGCTTTGGGGAGGAGGGGAAAGAAACCTGAACAGCTAGAAGAGGAAGAGCTGTGTTTTCTGGAGCAGCATGGTCTTACCTCTTTCTTCCAGTCCCCTCACCTCCCAGGAGAAGAAGAGAATCAATACCTGCAACTTCCTGCTCTCTGGAGCTCAGTGCAGACCACAGTCATGCTGCACCAATCCACAAGCCTGGCCAGCATTACAGCCAACATTTTCTTACACAACTTGCCTTGCATTGGTATGTCCTCCTGTACATCCCTGCTCCATCTAGACTGATTTCCTC
This sequence comes from Dromaius novaehollandiae, assembly GCF_036370855.1. Lineage (NCBI taxonomy): Eukaryota > Metazoa > Chordata > Aves > Casuariiformes > Dromaiidae > Dromaius > Dromaius novaehollandiae. Next base: position 5,492,808 of record NC_088119.1, on the reverse strand, counting down.
TTTCAAAGGAACATATTTCCTCAGCAGTGAGACAGGCAAGGGATGGGATGATGGAACACAAAATCACAGACTCACCGAATAGTTGAGGTTGGAAGGGACTTCTGGAGATCATCTAGTCCAACTCACCTACTCAAGCCAGAGCAGTGTGCCAAGGAGCATGTTCAGTTGGGTTTTGAATATCTCCAAGGATGGAGACTCCACAACCTCTCTTGGCAATCTATTCCAGTGTTCAGTGACCCTTACAGTGAACAAATACTTCCTTATGTTCAGATGCAATTTTCTGTGTTTCAGTTTGTGCCCATTGCTTTTCATACTGTCACTGGGCACCACTGAGAAGAGTCTGGCCCCATCTTTACACCCTCCCATCAGGTGTTTATAAATATTGATAAGATCCCCCTGAGCCTTCTCCAGGTTAAACTGTCCCAGCTCTCTCAGCCTCTCCTCATATGAGAGATGCGCCGATCCCATAACCATCTCTGTGGCTCTTTGCTTGGACTTGCTCCAGTAGGTCCATGTCTTTCTTGTACTGGGGAATTCAGAACTAGACACAGTACTCCAGAGGTAGCATTACCAGTGCTGAGAAAAGGGGAAAGATCACCTACCTTGACCTCCTGGAAACATCATTTCTAATGTAGCCCAGGATGCCTTTGGCCTTCTTTGCCATGAGGGCGTGTTGCTGGTTCATGTTCAACTTGTTGTCCACCAGCACCCCAAAGTCCTTCTCTGCAAAGGTGCTTTCCAGCTTGTTGGCCCCCAGTCTGTACTGGTGCATGGGGTTGCTCCTCCCCAGGTGCAGGACTTGGCATTTCCCTTTGTTGAACTTCATGACATTGCTGTCTGCCCGTTACCCAGTCTGTCGAGGTCCCTCTCAATGGCAACACGACTCTCTCTTAGTTACTAACTGGGCTCGAATCAGCTGTGACACCTCCTCGTGGTCCTGCTGGATACCCCTACCGGGGGAACTAAGGGCACAGCTGTCCCAGGTGTGATGGTGGCGACTAGTAGTTGCCTCCGCCCTGTCGAAGTATCCTTTCAATCTTCGGCAGTAAAGGGGGGCCCTAATTGGCTTACAAAAAAGCATTCCGGACCCCCCTCAACGCCATTGGCCCAGTGGTGATCTGTCAAATTTGGGCGTGGTGGCGGTCTAACGATTGCCACCGACATGGCTCTGCCTGCTGGGGAACAGGCACCCACAAAACCTACCGGACGTGACATGGCATGTCTGCTACTAGGGAGCGGGAACGGCTTTGCTTGTCTGCCCGTCGGCAGATCGAGCGTGATGGTCAGGGGAGACCTATCCAGTGGTCCCCCTGAGCCAGCATCTGTGCTCTACCCAGGTCTTGTAGCAGGGCGCAGGCCCTGTGAGGTCCTCTGGCCTCTAGCGAGACAGCAGGACCAAATGGCGACAACCTGCCGCCTGACCTAGCCCAGTAGATCGGGCATGTCGCTTACCTTTAGTTTAAAGTGGAGTAAAATTCTTCACATGGACGGTGAGTCTGCTCAGTCTTCCAGAACCGCTGGTACCCCGTCTATGCTTTACTCTTGGCTTGAGCTGGAGGTGGTGGACGAATGGCACATCTGTGGGGCGTAAGAACGGGCATGCCATTACCATCGGCTGCACCAAGCCCCTCAATCCGGCACTTCCATCTAGACGCAGATGTTGCCTCCGTTCTCCAAATGACGCACTAACCGGATTTGACAGCGGACGAGCCGCTTCTAATAACTCGGAAAAGGTGCCCTGTCCCGTACAGGGTTCGATAAATGGCAGCACAACTCCCTGAGGTATCAGTCACTCCTCCCAGTTTTGTGTCACCTGCAGACCTGCTGAGGGCGCACCCTCTCCCCTCATCCAGGTCATTGATGAAGAGCTTAAATAGTGTTGGCCTTGGTATTGACACCATTGCATCTTGCCTCCAGCTGAGCTATGTGCCGCTGATCTCTGGGCCCAGCAGTACAGCCAGTTTTCAATGCACCTTACTGTCCACTTTCTAGCCTGCACTCCATCAGTTGGGCTATAAGGATGTTAGGGGAGACAGTGTCAAAAGCTTTGCTAAAGTTGAGATAAACAACATCCATTGCTCTCCCCTCATCAACCAAGCCAGTCATCTTATTGTGGAAGGCTATGAGATTGGTTAAATGCAATTTACCCTTTGTAAATCCATGATGACTACTTCTGATCACCTTCCTGTCCTTCATGTGTCTGGATGACTTATGGTTTAGAACCTAGGTAGTTTTGCACAAAGAAAACAGCACTTTTTTTTTTTTCTCCTTCTATATGAGATTTCGGGAACCATTTCCCATACAGCTGAAAATACTCTTTTCCTCTATGCCTTCACCATTTTGCCCCTACTTATGTCTTCCTCCAGGAGAATGTATGCTCACAGCCTGCAGCTTCTCAAGGCAACATCTCCTCCCTAGAACTGACTTCAGACAAGGAGAATTTGGATTACAATGCTGACTTGTGTGGATGTGAGCAAAAAGTACTGACCTTCAAGCCCCAGATTTCCTTGGGCGAGGGGAAAGATACACTGGACGGTTTCCGACTGTTTTAGTTAGAAGTTGCTGGGCAAGGATTTCTGACAGTAAATACTGCACTACCTAATTTAATACCAGGAAGCAACTGAAAACTTACCAGTGCTCTCTAGTAGTAGCAACAGCAAAGCCATCTTAAGTGGCAGGAGATTTTATGCTTATAGGATCATAATAGTAGACCCAGGAAAAGAGTGGGGGCTTCTCTTGAATGGAAACAGTAAGAAAGGACATTTTCATACATGGAGAAAATTATCTCTTCCTGTCCTTTTATCCGCAAAATAAGTAAAATCCTAAACTGCTTCCAGAAATGTGAGATAGACTAAATCTAACAAAGGATGGAGAGGTGTCCCTGGATATAGACTTTTGCAGTGACCTATTTCTCATCTGTACTAATGCATAGCATAGGGCAGGATCAAAAGGTCTGACCGTTACGATCAGCAGGAGTAGGAAAATTTTTGCTTTTCCTTCACCCAGGGGCTCTCACACAGGAATGAGCCTTTTGTCCCCATCTCCAGGATGTTCCTCAATCAGGGAATAATTGAGATGGGAATTTGATAGTCCTGAGCTGTCTGTTGGGCTACAGAATCTGAAATGACCATTGCTGATACAAGAATGGCCTATGCTCCCTTCTCAAAGTGATCAGGAAAACTTCTGACAGGGAGCTATCTCCCCACAGTGACACATCACTCAGTGATAGAACATGAATGGCTTCTGTAAAACTCTCCCTAAGCGGCAACACATCTTTCTTTGCCTCCTACTTATTTGTTTTCACACTTGATCCCCAGACTCTCTTTTTTCTTGAAGAGAAGGCAGGCAGAAGGGAAAGCATCTCCCTGCTTGCTCATAATGCATCTAGACAAGCCTTGAAGGGCTGAGTACTAGGTATGCTCTCTGACCATGGGGAAAGTGAAAAGACTCCAAACTCATAGGTACGTTTTGCTGTGAATTCAAGAAATGTCATAATCAATGTTAGTCTCTTTGGCCAGGAAGTAGGTCACTGGGTGTGCACTCCTTAGGTTGATCAGCCCTCCCCCTCCCACAAGCAGACCCTGCCTCCTAGTGAGCAGATCTCTCCGGTGGGAGATATATCTATATGATGCCGCTGCCCTGCAAATCACCATTTCCCGACCCCCTTTGGGGGCTTTTGCTCGCAAGGACCTAGAAAATGTGTGGGAAAAACAGCTGACCACTCCTCTGCTACTAAGCCAGCAGCAGATACAGGCTCTGGGTGGACGTGTCACCCTACCATGTCTTGCAGCAGTCCAGCACTGCCCCTTGCTCAGCTGTAAGCCCCTCTCCAGCCTTCACTTGAGGTCAGCAGTGGTCAGGCTCCCAGGCCAAAGGGCGTGCACTGAGGCCGAGAGGGCATTTCTGGGCAGAGGCGCTGCAAGGCAGGGCCTGATGGCTACGGGCTCTGCAGGAGCAGGGGATGTTGTCCTCAGCTCCAAGGGAGAGCACCTGAAAGGCCACTGCTGCAGTATGCCCACCCTCCACTCCCTCGGGGAAGGGGGAAAGGGGAAGGGTCCTCATGTGCCCCCAAGCCACCCCACTGCCCCCACAGCACTGCCTTTCTCCCTGGGCAGCTTGGGAGAGCGTCCACAGAGGGAAGGATCATGTGCAGACCCAGGCGTGCATGCAGAAGAGCTTTAATGAGTCAACAGAGGGAAACGAGCTTGCTGCAAGTGGAGGCCCTGTGGCAGGGGGCACGAGGGTCAGACGAGAGTCTGCACCTGCAGAGGGAGAGGGGCCAGCAGAAGACAGCAAGGACACGGGAGGGAAAGGAGAGTGGAAGGAGGCAAAGGCAGACGTGGGCCATGCTGTGAGAGAGCCCAGGCTGGCCCCTTTCAGCCTGCCTTTACAGGGGCAGCCGGGGTCACGCAGTCCCTCTGAATCTGATGCGCAGGAGCTCCATCCTCATTCCGGTACCATCTTCCGGGTTCCTGAGGGTCCTCCTCTGGGGCCGTCACTAGCGGCTTTAGCAGGGGAGGCACCTGGCGCCAGAGTAGCGCCCACTGAGGCCCGAGAGGTTGAAGCCCCCAGAGGAGATGGGGACTCCCTGAGAGCTGAGGATGCTGCCAACGGCAGCGGAGGTGGAGGATCCCACGACGGTGTTCTGCGGGAAGGAGCTGAGGATGGGGCCGGGCAGGGTCACCACCACGGGAGAGGGCTCGATGACGACGGTGGAGTCCTGGCACTGCCTGAAGCAGGGCTCATTGCAGCTGTTGGCCAGCGGGGTCGGGCCACAGGACGAGCGTGGCAGGCAGGGGTTGTAGCAGGACATGTCTGAGGGTCGGAGGTGCACCTGCGAGAGAGGGCAGGGAGGAAGCAGAGCCCGGGGAACGCGTGAGGAGCAGCCTGTGACCCTGCCACGAGGGAGTCAAGGCACCTGTTGGGCCAGCAGCTGGAGGCCGTGCAGCCCAAAACACGGCCTTCTGCTTTGCCTCAACCCCAAGGGCCCTGCCAAGGGCAGCCTGGGCAAAGGAGGGTCCTGCCCAGCCCATCGCCCAGAAGACCCCTCTGGCAAGCACCAGCCTCTCACCCTGCCAGAACTTCTCCCCTCCTTCCCCCTCCCAAGCAGCCCCAACACCCAGCGGAGCACAGCGGAGCACCTATCAGCTGAGACCTGCTGGAGGAGCAGGAGGAGGAGCAGGGGGAGAAAGGGCTTCACACTCACCTGGTTCCCAAGGAGGTGGAGGCGAGAGAAGTGGATGAGAGAGTGGGGAGTTTGGCCGCCTTTTATAGTGCTCCTGCACTGCCCCAGGCCCAGAGTCACCCAGTACGTGGGCAGTAATTTTCCAGCAGACTCACCTCAAATGCAAAATAGCCTAGCTCATGGCACGGGTTGTGTTTGTTGTCCCTTCAACGCAGCCTTTTCATTTCCTCCTTCCTGGCATGCCCATTCTTCCACGGAGGCTGCTTTCAAGTGCTGGCATGAGAGGCCCAAGAGCTTCTGGGGCAGGAACTTGTCAGTATGGGCAGAAGTCAAGGCCCAAGTGCTGGAGGGGTCCCGTGCAGACGCGGACATCAGGTGGTGGCACTCTAGTGGGGTTGCTTGTGACTCCTTTTGCAGGAAGGGGCCCAGGCCCTCCCGGTGCCCTAGTCCCCAGCTGAACACCCAAGGCTCCCCATGCATGTGGATGTGCCGTATCCTTCTCTCTGCCTCCCTCCCTGCTCTCTCCGACAGTCACTGGTCGTTGCCTCCCCTGGCGCATGGGCTGCTCTGCAGGTTTTGACTCTCTTCCTCCAGATGCTCGCTGCTCTGGGGAGAGATCTGTCCAAGGATGTGGGGTTGGGCTTAGGAAAGCCAAAGGCCAGCTGGAGTTGAAGCAGGCCAAGGAGCTGGAGAGCAACACAACGGGCTTTTCTGGTACATCAGCAGCAAAAGGAAGGCTAGGGAAAACATGGGCCTAGCCCTGGCTGGGGCAGACGACCTTGTGACAGGCTAGTGGTAGAGCTCAGTCCCATAGCGAGGTCACCACACAGGGGACGCGGAAAGGGCTGAGGTCCTCAAAGCCTCCTTGGCCTTGGGTCTCCATTTGTAAGATTTGCCTGCAGGAGGGCGTGGGAAAATCTGGAGCAGGAGGGCTAGGCCCCGAGACCCGTGCTTAAATCTGGAGCAAGGAAGACTCACTCTCAGTAGAGGAGGCTCAAGCTAGGGAACGTTGAAACAAATTGGGCAGACGCAAGTCCGTGGGACCTGACGGGATGCGCCCACGAGTGCTGAGGGAGCTGTCCGATGCCACTGCGAGGCCACGCTCAGAAGCCTTTACTTGAGGAAGGTTTCTGAGTGCTGGAGGAAAGCAAACGCCAGTCGTGTCATGGAGCAGGGCAAGAAGGAGGATCTGGGGGCCTGGAGGCCGGTCAGCCTCACCTCCACCCCTGTGAGCGTGATGGAGCAAATCATCCTGGAAGCCATTTCCAGACACATGAAGGACAAGTAGGTGACTGGGAGTAGTCAGCATGGATCTGTGGAGGGGAAATCAGGCCCGACCAGCCTCACAGTCTTCTACGCTGAGATGACCGGCTTTGGCCAGCATGAGGGGAGAGCAGCGGGCGTAGTTTATCTCAGCTTTAGCAAGGCTTCGACACTGTCTCCCATAACATCCTCATAGCCCAACTGATGGAGCTCAGGCTGGATAAGTGGGCAGTGCGGTGGACTGAAAGCTGGCTGTACTGCTGGGCTCAAAGGGTTGTGACGAGTGGCACAAAGTGCAGCTGGCGGCCAGTCACTGCTGGTGCATTGCGGGTGTCGATACTGGGGCCAATTCCGCTTCAGCTCTTCATCAGTGACCTGGATGAGGGGAGAGGGTGCACCCTCAGCAGGTCTGCAGGGGGCACAAAACTGGGAGGAGTGACTGATACCTCAGGGAGTCGTGCTGCCATTGAGAGGGACCTCGACAGACTGGGCAACGGGCAGACAGCAATGTCATGAAGTTCAACAACGGGAAATGCCAAGTCCTGCACCTGGGGAGGAGCAACCCCATGCAGCAGTCCACGGTGGGTGCCGACGAGGTGGAAGACAGCTTTGTGGCGAAGGACCTGGGGCATGTCCTGGGCCTGTAGGGATGCTGTTAGGAAAGCCAAAGCTCATCTGGAGTTGAGACTTGCAAGGGGCCTCAAGGGCAACAGCAACAGCTTCCACCGCTACATTGGCCGCAGCAGAGGGACCGAGGGAAATGCGGGCCCACGGCTGCATGGGGCGGGTGAGTTAGTGAGAGCGGACACAGATAAGGCTGGGGTGCTCGATGCCTTCTCTGCCTCAGCCTTTGCCAAGAACGACTGCCAGTGCTCCATGCCCTCCAAAAGGGTTCAAGGAGGAGGAGCAGCCCTACCAGCAGTGGGGGGGGATCCGATCAAGGATTGCTTCAGAGGAGCCGATCCGTATGGGTCCATGGGTCCTGGCGGACTGCATCCAAGGGTGCCGAGAGAGCTGGCCGATGTCTTCCCAAGCCCACCCTCTAGCGTCCTTGAAAGGTCGTGGAGATCGGGGCGGGTTCCTGATGCCTGGAGTAAAGCAGATGTCACAGCCATCTTCGGGAAAGGCGCAAAGGACAATCCGGGGAACTAGAGGGCTGTCAGCCTCTCTTTGGTCTTTCAACACTGCCTCCCACAATAGCCTTGTATCCAACTGAGGATGTGACACTCTGGGTGGGTGGACAACCGGATGGGTAAAAAGTGGTGTGGCGATGGGGCTCAGAGGGTAGGGGTTCCTGGGTCGTGCTCAACCTGGAGGTCTGTAACCAGGGCAGTACCGCCGGGGTCTCTCCTGGGGCTTGTCCTGTTTCACATCTTTATCGATGACCTGGAGGAAGCGGCGGAGTGCCCTTTCATCAAGTTTGCAGGTGACGCCAAACTGTGGGGAGCAGCTGATACGCTCCAGGGCAGGGCTGCCATTGCGGGGGACCTAGACACACTGGGAGAATGGGCCGACAGGAGTCTCATGACATTCACCAAGGACAAATGCCAAGTCCTCTTCCCGCAAACAGAGAACCTCTTGCAACAGTGCAGGCTGGGGACTGGACGGTCCTATGCTCCTGTGGTCCCAGGACTTCCTTGGGTAGATCTGCCTACTGGGGACAGGGTCAGCCTTTGGGGGGTGACACCGAGGGAGGGCAGGAATGGCCACACAAGCCTCGGCTTCCTGGCCATGGAGACTGGCAGTGTCCAGGAGCTCCCCTGAATGCTGTGTGCAGGGAAAGAAAGGGTCGCAGAAGACATCTTCGTGCTGGCCAGCAGTCCTCCCTGGCTAGCAGGCGATAGGTGTTCTCACGGCATGACGACGTTGGCACACCTCCCCTCCCATGTCCCGAAGCCTCCTCAGTTCGGAGCACAACCCAGCACCGTCGGGCAGGCAAGCAAGCCTCTGCCTTCACTGCCACCGGGGCACCGCGGGCTTGTGCAGGGCACTTGAGCCTTCCCAACAAGCCTCCCAAAGCAAGGGGCACCGGTGGCAGGACACTAGTGAGGGCTGGCAGGACCCTGCCGCATGCCTGGGGATGCTCAGGGAGGGGACGTGGTCAGAAGGGCCCTGGCCATGGAAACATCTCAGACTACGTCACGGAGCCGTTGCATCCTCACTGCAGGAATAAAGGACTTCCCTGCCCTGGAGACGTGGAGGCAGCTGGGACCCCTCGCAGAAGTGTAGGGGGATGCCTTCAGCGGGTGTGCTTGCTGGGATAGACTCCCCCAGGATCAGGCAAGAGCAGAGCCCACCTGCAAAGCTCCCTTTGCCTTCCTGAGAGAGGAGCTGTGCTCGGCCATGTGCCAGGACACAGGGGCCAACCCCTGGCGAGCCACAGCCAACTTCAGGAGGGCCGTGTGTCACCCTTCTGGCATGAGGCTAAGCCAAGCGTGTGTGCTGTCTGCAGCCCCACACCCCATGCAGGGCCGAATTCCCCTCCGGCCTGGGCAGTTCCAACGCTGCCCTGCGGAAACCTGCTCTAAGCACCAGGCTGCCTGCAGGCACAGCTCCAGGAAGCTCCAATAACCGTGGCCCTCCAGCCTGACCTTGCTGGTGCTCCCACAGCTTGGCGGCCTTTCAGGACAGCCAGGGCCTTGTGGAAAAGGGGCTGGGGGCCAGCGTGCTGGTGGACAGAGCGAGCTGGCAGAAAGGACACGGCTTGTGCTCAGCTTGTGGGAGCCTGTGGTGCCGGGCTCCTTCTTGTAAGGCGGTCACAAGCAGCCCCACCAAAGGGCTCGAGGCTGACATGGCCTCTCTGCACAGGACCCCCCCCAGCACTTGGGCCTTGACTTCTGCCCATACTGACAAGTTCCTGCCCCAGAAGCCCTTGGGCCTCTCATGCCGGCACTTGAAAGCAGCCTCCGTGGAAGAATGGGCATGCCAGAAAGGAGGAAATGAAAAGGCTGCGTTGAAGGGACAACAAACACAACCCGTGCCATGAGCTAGGCTATTTTGCATTTGAGGTGAGTCTGCTGGAAAATTACTGCCCACGTACTGGGTGACTCTGGGCCTGGGGCAGTGCAGGAGCACTATAAAAGGCGGCCAAACTCCCCACTCTCTCATCCACTTCTCTCGCCTCCACCTCCTTGGGAACCAGGTTGTTGTCCGAAAAGCGGATTCGTTGCCCGGTGTGCAATGAGCCAATAATTACACACTCAGGAGAGACATTTATTTATTTATTTCAGAGTTGCGCAAGCCTGGGTGCTTGGTGGTCTCCCACAAATCAAGCACACCCCCCCCAACTTTTCAGGTAGCATTTATACAATCAAATTTGCCATATTTGTGACTTCCTTCCTCTTATTGCCATATTTGTGACTTCCTTCCTCTTCTACACTGATTGGTTAATGATTTCTTCACATTTCCCTGGGTCCCACCCCTGCTTCTCAAGGTTCTGATCAATTAATTAACACTGCCCCAGCTGGGTCAGTAGGTGTTATCTTCCAAGGCCCTGAGGAAGAAGACATAATCCAGACCCCTTAATCATCACTGTTTTAACAGTGAGAGGAAGCTTTTTACTTCCCAAGGTCTTGGCGCCCAAACAGGCCTTATTTCTCAGCCTTGGCATCCTCCCTTCTGGAGAGTGGGGCACAGGAATGCAGACTGCTTGTAACTCCCTTATCTCTCCAGCCTGCACCAGCTCTGAGGCCTTTTCTTAATGAACTAGGAGCACGGCCTAAGGCTTCAGCAAATTTAGCTACTTATGCTAAGCAAGTGTGCGGCTACTCATGCTAAATAAATTCTATCTAAGATAGAAGTTATCCAAATCTACCTACTTCAAACATTCTTTCTGAGCTTCTCAGGGTTGTCTTGTAACAATTCCCCCCTTTGAGACTTATATGATCATTTTCATATTAGTCTCACTCTTTTAAATTCTTTCCCATATTAGTTTCATATAACACTTAGAAATACATTGAATCACTACATAAACGCATACAAAAACTACTAACACCAATCCTAAAATTGTTAAACATTTTTTAACCCATGAGCTCACATCAGGGAACCAGGAAGTCAACCATTTCCATATTTCTTCAAATCCGAAAGAAGTATCATCTTTCTGAACCTCATGTAAGATTTCAGTCTGCTTCCAGATTTCATTTAGATCGGTAGAAATTCTCCCGCTTTGATCCACATATACACAGCAACTAGTATTTATTACTGTACATACTCCTCCCTGAGATGCCAATAACATATCTAGAGCCATTCGGTTTTGGGTACTTATTTTAGCAATTTCTGAAACCTCCTCTTGTAAAGCTGCAATGGCATCAGAGGTTTTATTCCCTATTTTTTCAATAACTGCTGAAATATTTACTATTGCTTTTTCAAGTTCACTCACTCCCAATTGTGGAAACAGCCACCTTACGAATGACTGAAACCTAGTAGGTCGATCTATTAAAGGATTATTGACCCTCTTTTGTCTCCTCATGAATGTTCTTAGCCAGGATTTTTGATATTTATTACTCAGTTCTTTTCTTATAGTAACATTAGGGATTATTGCCCCTAAAGTACATGCCCCTGACCAATTAGGAGGTAGCACTTTTCGTGCCTTGTTCCCACACAACCAACACCATCCACTACCTTTCGGAACATGCCACCCATTTAGTTCCTTACTTGGCCACTTATAACCTATTTCAGGTATATGAGAGCAATTTTTATAACCTCCCACCTTAATGGCTCCAGTACAGTTGATCGGTTGCTTTCCATAGGGTACAGTTTTTTTTCCCACCATCTATTACTATTATTACATATTCGGATACATTGGTAATAATCTCCTGTCACACTCTGGACTTCCCATTCCTGTTCGGTTGTTTCATTATATTTCGTTTGATCACTATCATTTCTTATCTGCCTCATAAATTCCATAAAGGAAAAATTAAGAGGCACTCCAATTAGGGGGAAGCCCTTGTTGGAATGTTCAGGGAAGTGGGTACACACCCAGCAATCCTTCTGGTTAATTATCTTCATAGATTTCATAATTACTTCCAAATGGAGATTATGGCTCCAAAATCCTTCCTGATTCCCTTTAATTGTTTGGCTCAGGTAACTTAGAAAAACTAACCACCACATTTCTCCCCTGGTTATTTGGGAGAACATCATTTTTACACAGATACCATAGATACCGTAACAACAATATTAACCCTATTCCTAACAAACAGATTAAAGCAATTCTTTCCTGAATACAATCTAAATTTAAAACCGATTCGCTTCCAATACAACTCATATATCTTTATGTATTTTTAACTTTAGAGGTTGAACTTGTTCAGCTTTCCACGTCTCTCGAGGTACTGCTTTCACTCGGGTGTAGTGGATCCAGGAATCAATTCCCTGCAGTTTCACAGCAGTATTTGTTGTTAGCAGTACAAGATACGGTCCCCTCCACTTTTCTACCAATGGCTCGTCCTTCCAGGTCCGAAGATACACTTGATCTCCTGGCTGGAATGAATGTACAGGTGAATCTAAAAGTACAGGAGATCTTAACTGGATGTACCTACGGAGAGAAGTAAGAACCTTTGCCATAGACAAGAGATAATCACTTAAAATTTGATCGCCCTTAACGTGCATTTGAATTTCATTTCCAGTTAAATTTACAGTGTAAGGTTTACCATACAGAATCTCAAATGGACTAACTTTCTCCCTAACCCTTGGGGTTATTCTGATTCTTAATAATGCCAGAGGTAAAACATCAGTCCATTTCATCTGAGTCTCCTGACACAATTTTCCTACCTGTCTCTTAATTGTTTGATTCATTCTTTCCACTTTTCCACTGGATTGTGGCCTCCAGGGGGTATGTAAGTCCCATTTAATTTGTAGTATTTTTGAGATTTGCTGTACTATTTCTGCTATAAAATGAGGTCCTCTATCTGAAGAAAACCCTTCTGATACCCCAAATCTTGGTATAATTTCTTTTAATAACATTTTTACTACATCCCTGGCCTTATTGGTACGGCACGGGAAAGCTTCAGGCCATCCTGAAAAGGTGTCAACAATCACCAACAAATATTTATATCCATTACATTTTGGTAATTCAGAAAAATCAATTTGCCAGTAATCCCCAGGCATGAAGCCCCTTTTTAATTCCCCTGGGGGGGGGGCTTCTTCTGAAACACATTAGTCCATTTTCCCTCTGATAATTCCAGAGCCCGGGCTAAAGCAATCAGTTCTGCTTTCTGGGCTGATGTATTTGCTGGTAGTGATCTTGCTTCGATTTCTCCTTCCAAAGTGACAACAGCGTATCCAGCCCTTCTTTCTCCCTTTATTATAAATCTGCTCCCATTGGTAAATAATTCGCAGTCTGGATTCTGCAATGGAACATCTCTCAAATCTGGACGGCTGGAATATACTCGCTCAATAGTTTGCAGACAGTCATGAGCCAACCTCCCCCTTCATGAAATGGTAATAAAGATGCCAGATTAAGGGTATTATACACCTTCATGGTTACATCTTCTTGCTCAAGTATCACTGCCTGGTACTGCACCATCCTACTTGGGGATAACCAGTGATGCCCTTTTTGTTCTAAAACTGCTGCAACAGCATGTGGCACATAAACAGTCACTTTTTGTCCCAATGTCAATTTTCGTGCCTCTTGTATTAACAGCACAGCAGCTGCAACTGCTCTGAGGCATCCTGGCCACCCTGCACTCACTTTATCCAGCTGTCTTGAAAAATAAGCCACAGGTCTTTTCCAATTTCCTAAAGTCTGTACAAGCACTCCCAAAGCCTGGTGCCCTCTCTCATGTAGTTTTTTTTTTTTTTTTTTTTTTTTTTTTTTTTTTACAGGCAGGATTGGAGTATTGTACTCGGATTGACATTCTCGCAGCAGTCCATACTTTAAGAAATTATTAATCATAGGCTCCAGTCCAACACGGGCCTCTAACTTCATGGGATACTGTTTTCACCTTACCGGTTTAGCTCCTTGTTTTAATTTCACCTTTACCGGTTCTGCACATCTGGCTCTTCCAGGTTTCTCCGTTGCCCACACAAAAGGGATTACTGCGTCCATTACTTCAGAGGGAATTTCACTTGGTCCATCCTCCACCTGTTCGGAATCCAGTGCTTTCTGCAACATATATGCTTGTGCCTTCCAGGCGTTACTTTGTGGAATGTGCACCTTAACTTTGTTTTGATCAAAGGTTATCTGTGCCCCCAGTTTATTCAGTAAATCCCTCCCCATTAGGGGTAATGGGCATTCTGGCATGTATAAGAATTCATGTGTTAACACTTTATTTCCTATTTCACATTTAATTGGTTGACAGAAAGGTTTGACCTCTCGCTTTCCCGTGGCCCCAATTACTGGCATAGAGAATTTACTCATTGGTCCCTTACAGCTATTTAGTACTGAGTATGCTGCTCCAGTGTCTACTAAAAATTTAACTGTTTCGTTCCCCAGCTTTACTGAAACCAGGGGTTCGGCTGGGGAATCCAGTTCCTCAACCCCCGGTCCCCGTCAGTCTGAATCCTCTGTACTGAACACGAGCAAATCTGCCTCTGGAACAGATGCAGACTGAGGTTTCCAATGATCTGTTTGTCTCTTCGGGCACTCATTTTTCCAGTGCCCCTTCCCCCTGCAAATTGCACACTGATCTCTCCTTAGCGGAATTCCATCTCCCAAATTCCCTCTTACTCTATACCCTCTTCTACGTCCTTGTCCTTTCGGAAAACTCCTTCCCTGAGAGGGAGTTTATGCTTGGGCAAATGCAGCTGCCAAGATTGCAGCATTTTGCCTCTTATCTTTCAGTTTCTCCTTTTGTTTTTCCTTTCTCTCCACTTCTTCCCTATTATTGTACACCTTATCTGCAATTTCTATTAATTGCGATATCGACATCCCCGACATACCATCTACTTTCTGAAGCTTTCTCCTTATATCTGGTGCTGATTGTCCTACAAATAATGTAGTAAAAGTTATTTTATTTGCTTCGTCCTCGGGATCCAAGTCTGTCCATTTTCGGGCAGTTTCACATAACTGCTCGTAAAATGCAGAGGGATCCTCAGTCTTACCCTGTGCGATTTGATATAGTTTTGCAATATTTTTGGGCCTAGGCACTCCATGCTTTACCCCATATAGTATTAACTGTTGGTACTGTTTAGTCATTAACCTGCCTGCCCCTGTGTTTTGATCCCAACCCGGTTCCCGGGTCGGCATAAAACGGTCTGGTCCGTCTCTGGCATTTTGCCTTTCATTTTCCTCTTGAGCTTTATCTAATACCATTCTTTTCTCCTCAGGTGAAAGCAAAGTATTTAAAAGCACCTGTAAATCCTGCCAATCTGGATTATGATTTTCAATTATCATTTTAAAGGATTGATACATTTTTTCTGGATTTTCTCGGTACGACCCGGCAGACTCCTTCCAATTCATTAAATCTGTAGTTGACAAAGGGACCTTCACATACACAGGCATCCCGTCTGGTCCGACTGCTTGACGCAGCAGGGCCTGAATCACGGGATTTTGTTGAGCCCGAGTAGCCCGAGTTCTGCCTGCAATCGGGCTACATGCCTCACTTCCCTTATTTCTGCTATTAACACTATCTTGATCTCTTTCAGGAGAGACCAATAATTGTACATCCTCTTCCTCATCACCCGCTTTTAAACATCTTTTCCCAATGCTACAAGCAGAGCAACACCGAGACATTTTCTCTTTGTTTCCCATCATCATTAACACATTTGAATCAGAGATCAACAGCTTACATTTTTTTTCTAGTTTCATGATCATTTCTCAGAGAGAAGAACAAATCTACATATGGGACCTCATCCCATTTGTTCTGTCTTCTGCAAAACAACATAAGTTGCAAGATTGTATTATAGTTTAGCATTCCCATTTCTGGCCATTTTTCCTCATCCTCCAGTTTATACATTGGCCACCACTGAGTACAGTATTCCTTTAATTTTCTCCTTGTTAAAGGATTCCCACCAAACTTTCTCCAATGTTTCAGGATGCATCCTAAAGGAGAACAGGAGGATACCCCCACAGATTGTCCTGTTCCCATATTACCACCCTTAAAAGAACGTTCTTACCAATTACGCTTTCGTACACTCCAGTCGTCACTGTCCAAACGTGTACAAAGCTTACCTTTGGTTACCACAACCAATTACCCTTGTATCATACCCTTTATGCAATGTCTCTTAATAATTACTGCGTTGCACCTTTGAGTCGCTTACCTGTTCCGACCGGGGAGGGTGCTCACGGAGTCCCCGAACAAAACGGTCGGTGCGCGCTGGAGTCCGATGAGCAGTGTCTCCCCGCCGGAACTGGCAAGACGATCCGGGCAAGGCTTTACAGCGAGGTCCCATCTGGGTCGCCAGAAAACTGTTGTCCGAAAAGCGGATTCGTTGCCCGGTGTGCAATGAGCCAATAATTACACACTCAGGAGAGACATTTATTTATTTATTTCAGAGTTGCGCAAGCCTGGGTGCTTGGTGGTCTCCCACAAATCAAGCACACCCCCCCCCCAACTTGGTGGTCTCCCACAAATCAAGCACACCCCCCCCCCCCCCAACTTTTCAGGTAGCATTTATACAATCAAATTTGCCATATTTGTGACTTCCTTCCTCTTATTGCCATATTTGTGACTTCCTTCCTCTTCTACACTGATTGGTTAATGATTTCTTCACATTTCCCTGGGTCCCACCCCTGCTTCTCAAGGTTCTGATCAATTAATTAACACTGCCCCAGCTGGGTCAGTAGGTGTTATCTTCCAAGGCCCTGAGGAAGAAGACATAATCCAGACCCCTTAATCATCACTGTTTTAACAGTGAGAGGAAGCTTTTTACTTCCCAAGGTCTTGGCGCCCAAACAGGCCTTATTTCTCAGCCTTGGCATCCTCCCTTCTGGAGAGTGGGGCACAGGAATGCAGACTGCTTGTAACTCCCTTATCTCTCCAGCCTGCACCAGCTCTGAGGCCTTTTCTTAATGAACTAGGAGCACGGCCTAAGGCTTCAGCAAATTTAGCTACTTATGCTAAGCAAGTGTGCGGCTACTCATGCTAAATAAATTCTATCTAAGATAGAAGTTATCCAAATCTACCTACTTCAAACATTCTTTCTGAGCTTCTCAGGGTTGTCTTGTAACAAGGTGAGTGTGAAGCCCTTTGTCCTCCTGCTTCTCCTCCTGCTCCTCCAGGTCTCAGCTGATAGGTGCTCCGCTGTGCTCCGCTGGGTGTTGGGGCTGCTTGGGAGGGGGAAGGAGGGGAGAAGTTCTGGCAGGGTGAGAGGCTGGTGCTTGCCAGAGGGGTCTTCTGGGCGATGGGCTGGGCAGGACCCTCCTTTGCCCAGGCTGCCCTTGGCAGGGCCCTTGGGGTCGAGGCAAAGCAGAAGGCCATGCTTTGGGCTGCAGGGCGTCCAGCTGCTGGCCCAACAGGTGCCTTGACTCCCTCGTGGCAGGGTCACAGGCTGCTCCTCACGCGTTCCCCGGGCTCTGCTTCCTCCCTGCCCTCTCTCGCAGGTGCACCTCCGACCCTCAGACATGTCCTGCTACAACCCCTGCCTGCCACGCTCGTCCTGTGGCCCGACCCCGCTGGCCAACAGCTGCAATGAGCCCTGCTTCAGGCAGTGCCAGGACTCCACCGTCGTCATCGAGCCCTCTCCCGTGGTGGTGACCCTGCCCGGCCCCATCCTCAGCTCCTTCCCGCAGAACACCGTCGTGGGATCCTCCACCTCCGCTGCCGTTGGCAGCATCCTCAGCTCTCAGGGAGTCCCCATCTCCTCTGGGGGCTTCAACCTCTCTGGCCTCAGTGGGCGCTACTCTGGCGCCAGGTACCTCCCCTGCTAAAGCCACTGGTGACGGCCCCAGAGGAGGACCCTCAGGAACCCAGGAGCACCTGGGCATGGGATTCAGAGGGACTGCGTGATCCCGGCTGCCCCTGCAAAGGCAGGCTGAAAGGGGCCAGCCTGGGCTCTCTCACAGCACGGCCCATGTCTGCCTTTCCTTTTTCCACTCTCTCCTTTCCCTCCCGTGTCCTGGCTCTCTTCTGCCACCCTGGGCCACGAGGCCCCCCACAGCCCACCTAGGCAGGAACTGCCCGGCCCTCTCTCCCAATGGGCTAGGCGGACTGACGCCCAGCAGCAACTCTGCCGCAGCCACAGGGTGTGGACTCTCCGCTGACCCTCGTGCTCCCTGCGCTGGGGCCTCCGCTCGGAGCAAGCTCGTTTCCCTCTGGCCACTCAATAAAGTTCTTCCGCATGCCAGCCTGCGTCCCTGCGTGGTCCTTCCCTCTGTGGACGCTCTCCCAAGCTGTCCAGGGAGAAAGGTGTTGCTCTGGGCAGGTTTGCAATGCTGCTGCACAGCATTCGTGCTGAGGACTCCTAATCATTCAGCGGGTTCAACCCTGGGTTCTAAGCTTCTCCACCTCCGTGGGATTGGTTGCAGTCTTGCGACGTATTTCAATGATGGCTATCCACTCTCCTGCGCATACGTTGTCTCTCTCTGTCTCTCTAATGTAACCTGGAAACTGCAAAGCAAGTAGTATGGAGAGGGCGGGAGGAAAGTGTCAGCTGGCTTGAGAACCCATCAGAACGCCATAAGCACCCATCAGAACCTGTCATAACAGCAGCACCAGGGTTTACAGGGGCAAGGCCAGAAGAAAAGACAGCAAGAAAACAGCAGCGTGAGAGCAAAAAGGGAACATACTGGCACAGAAGCTTTGGCAAAACACTGTTGCAACAGCTTTCAACCATGGGGTCGTGTGGTCTCCCAGGCGGCACGGACATGCTTTCTGCAACCCTTTCTTCCTCTCCACAGAGTATGCAGGAGAACTCCCAACACTGCCCGTCTCTGTGCCCAGGAGGCAGAGCGCTGTGTGGCCTTTCCCATCCTGCCCCAAGGCAGCATGTCACCCGCAAGGCTGTCGCTGCCCCTGGTGGCGAGGTCTACCCAACGGAGGTCCTAGGACCACAGGATGGAAGGACAGTTTGGGTCGGAAGGGACCTCTGGAGTGCTCTGCTCCAACCTCCCGATCCAAGGCAGGTCAGCCATGAGGTCAGACCAGGTTGCTCAGGGCTTTATCTGCTCCGCTATGGCAAACCTCTAAGGATGGCGACTGCACAGCCTCACTGGGCAACTTGTTCTGCTGCTTGACTGTCCTTGGGGTGAAAAACGGTTCCCTCGTACGTAGTCTGAAGCTCTCTTCTTCCCTCTTATGCCCGCCAACTCCTGTCCTCCAACCACGCACCCCAGGGAAGAGCCTGGCTCTGTCTTCTGGGTCACCTCCCTGTAGCTACTGGAGCGCTGCCATTAGGTGCCCCCCACCACAGCCTTTTCTTCTCCAGGCCCGGCATACCCCATTCCCTCAGAATGGCCCTCCTCTCCTCACAGGCCAAGTGCTACAGCCCCCTGGCCCTCCTGGCAGCCCCCCGCTGCACTCGCTCCACTTGCTCCACGTCTTTCTTGCATTAGAGAGCCCAAAACTGGACACAGTCTTCTTCACGCAGTTGCATGAGCGCTGAGCAGAGGTGGATAATCACTCCCCTCAAACTACTGGCTGTGCTCCTGTCAGTGCAGCCCGGGATGCTGCTGACAGTCCTTGGTGCCACGCAACACTGTGGCCTGCCAGTCCTGAAGGGGTTTCCCCAAGAGCACCCGTTCCTGGCCTTCTTGTGGGGCTGTTGCTTGAGAGGGGCTGGAAGCTGTGTGGGGACAGAGCGCTGGTCGCGTCTCCACTGCGCAGACAGCTGCCAGTCACGGCTCTGAGTGGCCCTGCATCATCGTGCCCAGCCGTGTCTTGCAGCAGGTCAGCACTGCCCCTTCCTCAGCTGTACGCCTCTCTCCAGCCTTCCTGCTGGTGACAGCACTGCTTTGGGGAGCTCCCGGCCATGCTTGGGACACTCGGAGAGCACCCCCCGCCTCTGCTCTTGCCCTGCCTCTCTCCCAGCTTGCCTCTCCCCAGAAACTCTCCCCGGGAAACCCAGGGCATCGATGGAAGCAGGGGGAGGACTTGTGCTGTCTGCAAGCCTGTTGCCTCCCATCCTCACTGCTGCTGTCCCTGGGGAGCCATCTTCTCTCTGAGCCTCCTCCCCCAGCACAGCTCCATCGAGAGCAAGAGGAACTCCTTCCCCCAGGAGCTGGCGGGGCTGCTGCCCTCCCAGGGCCTCCTGCAGCCGGTGCTCTTCACTTGAGGTCAGCAGTGGTCAGGCTCCCAGGCCAAAGGGCGTGCACTGAGGCCGAGAGGGCATTTCTGGGCAGAGGCGCTGCAAGGCAGGGCCTGATGGCTACGGGCTCTGCAGGAGCAGGGGATGTTGTCCTCAGCTCCAAGGGAGAGCACCTGAAAGGCCACTGCTGCAGTATGCCCACCCTCCACTCCCTCGGGGAAGGGGGAAAGGGGAAGGGTCCTCATGTGCCCCCAAGCCACCCCACTGCCCCCACAGCACTGCCTTTCTCCCTGGGCAGCTTGGGAGAGCGTCCACAGAGGGAAGGATCATGTGCAGACCCAGGCGTGCATGCAGAAGAGCTTTAATGAGTCAACAGAGGGAAACGAGCTTGCTGCAAGTGGAGGCCCTGTGGCAGGGGGCACAAGGGTCAGACGAGAGTCTGCACCTGCAGAGGGAGAGGGGCCAGCAGAAGACAGCAAGGACACGGGAGGGAAAGGAGAGTGGAAGGAGGCAAAGGCAGACGTGGGCCATGCTGTGAGAGAGCCCAGGCTGGCCCCTTTCAGCCTGCCTTTACAGGGGCAGCCGGGGTCACGCAGTCCCTCTGAATCTGATGCGCAGGAGCTCCATCCTCATTCCGGTACCATCTTCCGGGTTCCTGAGGGTCCTCCTCTGGGGCTGTCACCAGTGGCTTTAGCAGGGGAGGCACCACGCGCCAGAGTAGCGCCCACTGAGGCCCGAGAGGTTGAAGCCCCCAGAGGAGATGGGGACTCCCTGAGAGCTGAGGATGCTGCCAACGGCAGCGGAGGTGGAGGATCCCACGGCGGTGTTCTGTGGGAAGGAGCTGAGGATGGGGCCGGGCAGGGTCACCACCACGGGAGAGGGCTCGATGACGACGGTGGAGTCCTGGCACCTCAAGAGGCAGGGCTCATTGCAGCTGTTGGCCAGTGGGGTCGGGCCACAGGACGAGCGTGGCAGGCAGGGGTTGTAGCAGGACATGTCTGAGGGTCGGAGGTGCACCTGCGAGAGAGGGCAGGGAGGAAGCAGAGCCCGGGGAATGCGTGAGGAGCAGCCTGTGACCCTGCCACGAGGGAGTCAAGGCACCTGTTGGGCCAGCAGCTGGAGGCCGTGCAGCCCAAAACACGGCCTTCTGCTTTGCCTCAACCCCAAGGGCCCTGCCAAGGGCAGCCTGGGCAAAGGAGGGTCCTGCCCAGCCCATCGCCCAGAAGACCCCTCTGGCAAGCACCAGCCTCTCACCCTGCCAGAACTTCTCCCCTCCTTCCCCCTCCCAAGCAGCCCCAACACCCAGCGGAGCACCTATCAGCTAAGACCTGCTGGAGGAGCAGGAGGAGAAGCAGGAGGACAAAGGGCTTCACACTCACCTGGTTCCCAAGGAGGTGGAGGCGAGAGAAGTGGATGAGAGAGTGGGGAGTCTGGCCGCCTTTTATAGTGCTCCTGCACTGCCCCAGGCCCAGAGTCACCCAGTACGTGGGCAGTAATTTTCCAGCAGACTCACCTCAAATGCAAAATAGCCTAGCTCATGGCACGGGTTGTGTTTGTTGTCCCTTCAACGCAGCCTTTTCATGTCCTCCTTCCTGGCATGCCCATTCTTCCACGGAGGCTGCTTTCAAGTGCTGGCATGAGAGGCCCAAGAGCTTCTGGGGCAGGAACTTGTCAGTATGGGCAGAAGTCAAGGCCCAAGTGCTGGAGGGGTCCCGTGCAGACGCGGACATCAGGTGGTGGCACTCTAGTGGGGTTGCTTGTGACTCCTTTTGCAGGAAGGGGCCCAGGCCCTCCCGGTGCCCTAGTCCCCAGCTGAACACCCAAGGCTCCCCATGCGTGTGGATGTGCCGTATCCTTCACTCTGCCTCCCTCCCTGCTCTCTCCGACAGTCACTGGTCGTTGCCTCCCCTGGCGCATGGGCTGCTCTGCAGGTTTTGACTCTCTTCCTCCAGATGCTCGCTGCTCTGGGGAGAGATCTGTCCAAGGATGTGGGGTTGGGCTTAGGAAAGCCAAAGGCCAGCTGGAGTTGAAGCAGGCCAAGGAGCTGGAGAGCAACACAACGGGCTTTTCTGCTACATCAGCAGCAAAAGGAAGACTAGGGAAAACATGGGCCTAGCCTTGGCTGGGGCAGACGACCTTGTGACAGGCTAGTGGTAGAGCTCAGTCCCATAGCGAGGTCACCACACAGAGGACGCGGAAAGGGCTGAGGTCCTCAAAGCCTCCTTGGCCTTGGGTCTCCATTTGTAAGATTTGCCTGCAGGAGGGCGTGGGAAAATCTGGAGCAGGAGGGCTAGGCCCCGAGACCCGTGCTTAAATCTGGAGCAAGGAAGACTCACTCTCAGTAGGGGAGGCTCAAGCTAGGGAACGTTGAAACAAATTGGGCAGACGCAAGTCCGTGGGACCTGACGGGATGCGCCCACGAGTGCTGAGGGAGCTGTCCGATGCCACTGCGAGGCCACGCTCAGAAGCCTTTACTTGAGGAAGGTTTCTGAGTGCTGGAGGAAAGCAAACGCCAGTCGTGTCATGGAGCAGGGCAAGAAGGAGGATCTGGGGGCCTGGAGGCCGGTCAGCCTCACCTCCACCCCTGTGAGCGTGATGGAGCAAATCATCCTGGAAGCCATTTCCAGACACATGAAGGACAAGTAGGTGACTGGGAGTAGTCAGCATGGATCTGTGGAGGGGAAATCAGGCCCGACCAGCCTCACAGTCTTCTACGCTGAGATGACCGGCTTTGGCCAGCATGAGGGGAGAGCAGCGGGCGTAGTTTATCTCAGCTTTAGCAAGGCTTCGACACTGTCTCCCATAACATCCTCATAGCCCAACTGATGGAGCTCAGGCTGGATAAGTGGGCAGTGCGGTGGACTGAAAGCTGGCTGTACTGCTGGGCTCAAAGGGTTGTGACGAGTGGCACAAAGTGCAGCTGGCGGCCAGTCACTGCTGGTGCATTGCGGGTGTCGATACTGGGGCCAATTCCGCTTCAGCTCTTCATCAGTGACCTGGATGAGGGGAGAGGGTGCACCCTCAGCAGGTCTGCAGGGGGCACAAAACTGGGAGGAGTGACTGATACCTCAGGGAGTCGTGCTGCCATTGAGAGGGACCTCGACAGACTGGGCAACGGGCAGACAGCAATGTCATGAAGTTCAACAACGGGAAATGCCAAGTCCTGCACCTGGGGAGGAGCAACCCCATGCAGCAGTCCACGGTGGGTGCCGACGAGGTGGAAGACAGCTTTGTGGCGAAGGACCTGGGGCATGTCCTGGGCCTGTAGGGATGCTGTTAGGAAAGCCAAAGCTCATCTGGAGTTGAGACTTGCAAGGGGCCTCAAGGGCAACAGCAACAGCTTCCACCGCTACATTGGCCGCAGCAGAGGGACCGAGGGAAATGCGGGCCCACGGCTGCATGGGGCGGGTGAGTTAGTGAGAGCGGACACAGATAAGGCTGGGGTGCTCGATGCCTTCTCTGCCTCAGCCTTTGCCAAGAACGACTGCCAGTGCTCCATGCCCTCCAAAAGGGTTCAAGGAGGAGGAGCAGCCCTACCAGCAGTGGGGGGGGATCCGATCAAGGATTGCTTCAGAGGAGCCGATCCGTATGGGTCCATGGGTCCTGGCGGACTGCATCCAAGGGTGCCGAGAGAGCTGGCCGATGTCTTCCCAAGCCCACCCTCTAGCGTCCTTGAAAGGTCGTGGAGATCGGGGCGGGTTCCTGATGCCTGGAGTAAAGCAGATGTCACAGCCATCTTCGGGAAAGGCGCAAAGGACAATCCGGGGAACTAGAGGGCTGTCAGCCTCTCTTTGGTCTTTCAACACTGCCTCCCACAATAGCCTTGTATCCAACTGAGGATGTGACACTCTGGGTGGGTGGACAACCGGATGGGTAAAAAGTGGTGTGGCGATGGGGCTCAGAGGGTAGGGGTTCCTGGGTCGTGCTCAACCTGGAGGTCTGTAACCAGGGCAGTACCGCCGGGGTCTCTCCTGGGGCTTGTCCTGTTTCACATCTTTATCGATGACCTGGAGGAAGCGGCGGAGTGCCCTTTCATCAAGTTTGCAGGTGACGCCAAACTGTGGGGAGCAGCTGATACGCTCCAGGGCAGGGCTGCCATTGCGGGGGACCTAGACACGCTGGGAGAATGGGCCGACAGGAGTCTCATGACATTCACCAAGGACAAATGCCAAGTCCTCTTCCCGCAAACAGAGAACCTCTTGCAACAGTGCAGGCTGGGGACTGGACGGTCCTATGCTCCTGTGGTCCCAGGACCTCCTTGGGTAGATCTGCCTACTGGGGGCAGGGTCAGCCTTTGGGGGGTGACACCGAGGGAGGGCAGGAATGGCCACACAGGCCTCGGCTTCCTGGCCATGGAGACTGGCAGTGTCCAGGAGCTCCCCTGAATGCTGTGTGCAGGGAAAGAAAGGGTCGCAGAAGACATCTTCGTGCTGGCCAGCAGTCCTCCCTGGCTAGCAGGCGATAGGTGTTCTCACGGCATGACGACGTTGGCACACCTCCCCTCCCATGTCCCGAAGCCTCCTCAGTTCGGAGCACAACCCAGCACCGTCGGGCAGGCAAGCAAGCCTCTGCCTTCACTGCCACCGGGGCACCGCGGGCTTGTGCAGGGCACTTGAGCCTTCCCAACAAGCCTCCCAAAGCAAGGGGCACCGGTGGCAGGACACTAGTGAGGGCTGGCAGGACCCTGCCGCATGCCTGGGGATGCTCAGGGAGGGGACGTGGTCAGAAGGGCCCTGGCCATGGAAACATCTCAGACTACGTCACGGAGCCGTTGCATCCTCACTGCAGGAATAAAGGACTTCCCTGCCCTGGAGACGTGGAGGCAGCTGGGACCCCTCGCAGAAGTGTAGGGGGATGCCTTCAGTGGGTGTGCTTGCTGGGATAGACTCCCCCAGGATCAGGCAAGAGCAGAGCCCACCTGCAAAGCTCCCTTTGCCTTCCTGAGAGAGGAGCTGTGCTCGGCCATGTGCCAGGACACAGGGGCCAACCCCTGGCGAGCCACAGCCAACTTCAGGAGGGCCGTGTGTCACCCTTCTGGCATGAGGCTAAGCCAAGCGTGTGTGCTGTCTGCAGCCCCACACCCCATGCAGGGCCGAATTCCCCTCCGGCCTGGGCAGTTCCAACGCTGCCCTGCGGAAACCTGCTCTAAGCACCAGGCTGCCTGCAGGCACAGCTCCAGGAAGCTCCAATAACCGTGGCCCTCCAGCCTGACCTTGCTGGTGCTCCCACAGCTTGGCGGCCTTTCAGGACAGCCAGGGCCTTGTGGAAAAGGGGCTGGGGGCCAGCGTGCTGGTGGACAGAGCGAGCTGGCAGAAAGGACACGGCTTGTGCTCAGCTTGTGGGAGCCTGTGGTGCCGGGCTCCTTGTAAGGCGGTCACAAGCAGCCCCACCAAAGGGCTCGAGGCTGACATGGCCTCTCTGCACAGGACCCCCCCCAGCACTTGGGCCTTGACTTCTGCCCATACTGACAAGTTCCTGCCCCAGAAGCCCTTGGGCCTCTCATGCCGGCACTTGAAAGCAGCCTCCGTGGAAGAATGGGCATGCCAGAAAGGAGGAAATGAAAAGGCTGCGTTGAAGGGACAACAAACACAACCCGTGCCATGAGCTAGGCTATTTTGCATTTGAGGTGAGTCTGCTGGAAAATTACTGCCCACGTACTGGGTGACTCTGGGCCTGGGGCAGTGCAGGAGCACTATAAAAGGCGGCCAGACTCCCCACTCTCTCATCCACTTCTCTCGCCTCCACCTCCTTGGGAACCAGGTGAGTGTGAAGCCCTTTGTCCTCCTGCTTCTCCTCCTGCTCCTCCAGCAGGTCTTAGCTGATAGGTGCTCCGCTGGGTGTTGGGGCTGCTTGGGAGGGGGAAGGAGGGGAGAAGTTCTGGCAGGGTGAGAGGCTGGTGCTTGCCAGAGGGGTCTTCTGGGCGATGGGCTGGGCAGGACCCTCCTTTGCCCAGGCTGCCCTTGGCAGGGCCCTTGGGGTTGAGGCAAAGCAGAAGGCCGTGTTTTGGGCTGCACGGCCTCCAGCTGCTGGCCCAACAGGTGCCTTGACTCCCTCGTGGCAGGGTCACAGGCTGCTCCTCACGCATTCCCCGGGCTCTGCTTCCTCCCTGCCCTCTCTCGCAGGTGCACCTCCGACCCTCAGACATGTCCTGCTACAACCCCTGCCTGCCACGCTCGTCCTGTGGCCCGACCCCGCTGGCCAACAGCTGCAATGAGCCCTGCTTCAGGCAGTGCCAGGACTCCACCGTCGTCATCGAGCCCTCTCCCGTGGTGGTGACCCTGCCCGGCCCCATCCTCAGCTCCTTCCCGCAGAACACCGTCGTGGGATCCTCCACCTCCGCTGCCGTTGGCAGCATCCTCAGCTCTCAGGGAGTCCCCATCTCCTCTGGGGGCTTCAACCTCTCTGGCCTCAGTGGGCGCTACTCTGGCGCCAGGTACCTCCCCTGCTAAAGCCACTGGTGACGGCCCCAGAGGAGGACCCTCAGGAACCCAGGAGCACCTGGGCATGGGATTCAGAGGGACTGCGTGATCCCGGCTGCCCCTGCAAAGGCAGGCTGAAAGGGGCCAGCCTGGGCTCTCTCACAGCATGGCCCACGTCTGCCTTTCCTTTTTCCACTCTCTCCTTTCCCTCCCGTGTCCTGGCTCTCTTCTGCCACCCTGGGCCACGAGGCCCCCCACAGCCCACCTAGGCAGGAACTGCCCGGCCCTCTCTCCCAATGGGCTAGGCGGACTGACGCCCAGCAGCAACTCTGCCGCAGCCACAGGGTGTGGACTCTCCGCTGACCCTCGTGCTCCCTGCGCTGGGGCCTCCGCTCGGAGCAAGCTCGTTTCCCTCTGGCCACTCAATAAAGTTCTTCCGCATGCCAGCCTGCGTCCCTGCGTGGTCCTTCCCTCTGTGGACGCTCTCCCAAGCTGTCCAGGGAGAAAGGTGTTGCTCTGGGCAGGTTTGCAATGCTGCTGCACAGCATTCGTGCTGAGGACTCCTAATCATTCAGCGGGTTCAACCCTGGGTTCTAAGCTTCTCCACCTCCGTGGGATTGGTTGCAGTCTTGCGACGTATTTCAATGATGGCTATCCACTCTCCTGCGCATACGTTGTCTCTCTCTGTCTCTCTAATGTAACCTGGAAACTGCAAAGCAAGTAGTATGGAGAGGGCGGGAGGAAAGTGTCAGCTGGCTTGAGAACCCATCAGAACGCCATAAGCACCCATCAGAACCTGTCATAACAGCAGCACCAGGGTTTACAGGGGCAAGGCCAGAAGAAAAGACAGCAAGAAAACAGCAGC
The DNA here is from genome assembly GCF_036370855.1 of Dromaius novaehollandiae. Classification (NCBI taxonomy): domain Eukaryota; kingdom Metazoa; phylum Chordata; class Aves; order Casuariiformes; family Dromaiidae; genus Dromaius; species Dromaius novaehollandiae. Next base: position 5,465,957 of record NC_088119.1, on the reverse strand, counting down.
GTGAGAGCAAAAAGGGAACATACTGGCACAGAAGCTTTGGCAAAACACTGTTGCAACAGCTTTCAACCATGGGGTCGTGTGGTCTCCCAGGCGGCACGGACATGCTTTCTGCAACCCTTTCTTCCTCTCCACAGAGTATGCAGGAGAACTCCCAACACTGCCCGTCTCTGTGCCCAGGAGGCAGAGCGCTGTGTGGCCTTTCCCATCCTGCCCCAAGGCAGCATGTCACCCGCAAGGCTGTCGCTGCCCCTGGTGGCGAGGTCTACCCAACGGAGGTCCTAGGACCACAGGATGGAAGGACAGTTTGGGTCGGAAGGGACCTCTGGAGTGCTCTGCTCCAACCTCCCGATCCAAGGCAGGTCAGCCATGAGGTCAGACCAGGTTGCTCAGGGCTTTATCTGCTCCGCTATGGCAAACCGCTAAGGATGGCGACTGCACAGCCTCACTGGGCAACTTGTTCTGCTGCTTGACTGTCCTTGGGGTGAAAAACGGTTCCCTCGTACGTAGTCTGAAGCTCTCTTCTTCCCTCTTATGCCCGCCAACTCCTGTCCTCCAACCACGCACCCCAGGGAAGAGCCTGGCTCTGTCTTCTGGGTCACCTCCCTGTAGCTACTGGAGCGCTGCCATTAGGTGCCCCCCACCACAGCCTTTTCTTCTCCAGGCCCGGCATACCCCATTCCCTCAGAATGGCCCTCCTCTCCTCACAGGCCAAGTGCTACAGCCCCCTGGCCCTCCTGGCAGCCCCCCGCTGCACTCGCTCCACTTGCTCCACGTCTTTCTTGCATTAGAGAGCCCAAAACTGGACACAGTCTTCTTCACGCAGTTGCATGAGCGCTGAGCAGAGGTGGATAATCACTCCCCTCAAACTACTGGCTGTGCTCCTGTCAGTGCAGCCCAGGATGCTGCTGACAGTCCTTGGTGCCACGCAACACTGTGGCCTGCCAGTCCTGAAGGGGTTTCCCCAAGAGCACCCGTTCCTGGCCTTCTTGTGGGGCTGTTGCTTGAGAGGGGCTGGAAGCTGTGTGGGGACAGAGCGCTGGTCGCGTCTCCACTGCGCAGACAGCTGCCAGTCACGGCTCTGAGTGGCCCTGCATCATCGTGCCCAGCCGTGTCTTGCAGCAGGTCAGCACTGCCCCTTCCTCAGCTGTACGCCTCTCTCCAGCCTTCCTGCTGGTGACAGCACTGCTTTGGGGAGCTCCCGGCCACGCTTGGGACACTCGGAGAGCACCCCCCGCCTCTGCTCTTGCCCTGCCTCTCTCCCAGCTTGCCTCTCCCCAGAAACTCTCCCCGGGAAACCCAGGGCATCGATGGAAGCAGGGGGAGGACTTGTGCTGTCTGCAAGCCTGTTGCCTCCCATCCTCACTGCTGCTGTCCCTGGGGAGCCATCTTCTCTCTGAGCCTCCTCCCCCAGCACAGCTCCATCGAGAGCAAGAGGAACTCCTTCCCCCAGGAGCTGGCGGGGCTGCTGCCCTCCCAGGGCCTCCTGCAGCCGGTGCTCTTCACTTGAGGTCAGCAGTGGTCAGGCTCCCAGGCCAAAGGGCGTGCACTGAGGCCGAGAGGGCATTTCTGGGCAGAGGCGCTGCAAGGCAGGGCCTGATGGCTACGGGCTCTGCAGGAGCAGGGGATGTTGTCCTCAGCTCCAAGGGAGAGCACCTGAAAGGCCACTGCTGCAGTATGCCCACCCTCCACTCCCTCGGGGAAGGGGGAAAGGGGAAGGGTCCTCATGTGCCCCCAAGCCACCCCACTGCCCCCACAGCACTGCCTTTCTCCCTGGGCAGCTTGGGAGAGCGTCCACAGAGGGAAGGATCATGTGCAGACCCAGGCGTGCATGCAGAAGAGCTTTAATGAGTCAACAGAGGGAAACGAGCTTGCTGCAAGTGGAGGCCCTGTGGCAGGGGGCACGAGGGTCAGACGAGAGTCTGCACCTGCAGAGGGAGAGGGGCCAGCAGAAGACAGCAAGGACACGGGAGGGAAAGGAGAGTGGAAGGAGGCAAAGGCAGACGTGGGCCATGCTGTGAGAGAGCCCAGGCTGGCCCCTTTCAGCCTGCCTTTACAGGGGCAGCCGGGGTCACGCAGTCCCTCTGAATCTGATGCGCAGGAGCTCCATCCTCATTCCGGTACCATCTTCCGGGTTCCTGAGGGTCCTCCTCTGGGGCTGTCACCAGCAGCTTTAGCAGGGGAGGCACCACGCGCCAGAGTAGCGCCCACTGAGGCCCGAGAGGTTGAAGCCCCCGGAGGAGATGGGGACTCCCTGAGAGCTGAGGATGCTGCCAACGGCAGCGGAGGTGGAGGATCCCACGGCGGTGTTCTGTGGGAAGGAGCTGAGGATGGGGCCGGGCAGGGTCACCACCACGGGAGAGGGCTCGATGACGACGGTGGAGTCCTGGCACCTCAAGAGGCAGGGCTCATTGCAGCTGTTGGCCAGTGGGGTCGGGCCACAGGACGAGCGTGGCAGGCAGGGGTTGTAGCAGGACATGTCTGAGGGTCGGAGGTGCACCTGCGAGAGAGGGCAGGGAGGAAGCAGAGCCCGGGGAATGCGTGAGGAGCAGCCTGTGACCCTGCCACGAGGGAGTCAAGGCACCTGTTGGGCCAGCAGCTGGAGGCCGTGCAGCCCAAAACACGGCCTTCTGCTTTGCCTCAACCCCAAGGGCCCTGCCAAGGGCAGCCTGGGCAAAGGAGGGTCCTGCCCAGCCCATCGCCCAGAAGACCCCTCTGGCAAGCACCAGCCTCTCACCCTGCCAGAACTTCTCCCCTCCTTCCCCCTCCCAAGCAGCCCCAACACCCAGCGGAGCACCTATCAGCTAAGACCTGCTGGAGGAGCAGGAGGAGAAGCAGGAGGACAAAGGGCTTCACACTCACCTGGTTCCCAAGGAGGTGGAGGCGAGAGAAGTGGATGAGAGAGTGGGGAGTCTGGCCGCCTTTTATAGTGCTCCTGCACTGCCCCAGGCCCAGAGTCACCCAGTACGTGGGCAGTAATTTTCCAGCAGACTCACCTCAAATGCAAAATAGCCTAGCTCATGGCACGGGTTGTGTTTGTTGTCCCTTCAACGCAGCCTTTTCATGTCCTCCTTCCTGGCATGCCCATTCTTCCACGGAGGCTGCTTTCAAGTGCTGGCATGAGAGGCCCAAGAGCTTCTGGGGCAGGAACTTGTCAGTATGGGCAGAAGTCAAGGCCCAAGTGCTGGAGGGGTCCCGTGCAGACGCGGACATCAGGTGGTGGCACTCTAGTGGGGTTGCTTGTGACTCCTTTTGCAGGAAGGGGCCCAGGCCCTCCCGGTGCCCTAGTCCCCAGCTGAACACCCAAGGCTCCCCATGCGTGTGGATGTGCCGTATCCTTCACTCTGCCTCCCTCCCTGCTCTCTCCGACAGTCACTGGTCGTTGCCTCCCCTGGCGCATGGGCTGCTCTGCAGGTTTTGACTCTCTTCCTCCAGATGCTCGCTGCTCTGGGGAGAGATCTGTCCAAGGATGTGGGGTTGGGCTTAGGAAAGCCAAAGGCCAGCTGGAGTTGAAGCAGGCCAAGGAGCTGGAGAGCAACACAACGGGCTTTTCTGGTACATCAGCAGCAAAAGGAAGGCTAGGGAAAACATGGGCCTAGCCCTGGCTGGGGCAGACGACCTTGTGACAGGCTAGTGGTAGAGCTCAGTCCCATAGCGAGGTCACCACACAGGGGACGCGGAAAGGGCTGAGGTCCTCAAAGCCTCCTTGGCCTTGGGTCTCCATTTGTAAGATTTGCCTGCAGGAGGGCATGGGAAAATCTGGAGCAGGAGGGCTAGGCCCCGAGACCCGTGCTTAAATCTGGAGCAAGGAAGACTCACTCTCAGTAGAGGAGGCTCAAGCTAGGGAACGTTGAAACAAATTGGGCAGACGCAAGTCCGTGGGACCTGACGGGATGCGCCCATGAGTGCCGAGGGAGCTGTCCGATGCCACTGCGAGGCCACGCTCAGAAGCCTTTACTTGAGGAAGGTTTCTGAGTGCTGGAGGAAAGCAAACGCCAGTCGTGTCATGGAGCAGGGCAAGAAGGAGGATCTGGGGGCCTGGAGGCCGGTCAGCCTCACCTCCACCCCTGCGAGCGTGATGGAGCAAATCATCCTGGAAGCCATTTCCAGACACATGAAGGACAAGTAGGTGACTGGGAGTAGTCAGCATGGATCTGTGGAGGGGAAATCAGGCCCGACCAGCCTCACAGTCTTCTACGCTGAGATGACCGGCTTTGGCCAGCATGAGGGGAGAGCAGCGGGCGTAGTTTATCTCAGCTTTAGCAAGGCTTCGACACTGTCTCCCATAACATCCTCATAGCCCAACTGATGGAGCTCAGGCTGGATAAGTGGGCAGTGCGGTGGACTGAAAGCTGGCTGTACTGCTGGGCTCAAAGGGTTGTGACGAGTGGCACAAAGTGCAGCTGGCGGCCAGTCACTGCTGGTGCATTGCGGGTGTCGATACTGGGGCCAATTCCGCTTCAGCTCTTCATCAGTGACCTGGATGAGGGGAGAGGGTGCACCCTCAGCAGGTCTGCAGGGGGCACAAAACTGGGAGGAGTGACTGATACCTCAGGGAGTCGTGCTGCCATTGAGAGGGACCTCGACAGACTGGGCAACGGGCAGACAGCAATGTCATGAAGTTCAACAACGGGAAATGCCAAGTCCTGCACCTGGGGAGGAGCAACCCCATGCAGCAGTCCACGGTGGGTGCCGACGAGGTGGAAGACAGCTTTGTGGCGAAGGACCTGGGGCATGTCCTGGGCCTGTAGGGATGCTGTTAGGAAAGCCAAAGCTCATCTGGAGTTGAGACTTGCAAGGGGCCTCAAGGGCAACAGCAACAGCTTCCACCGCTACATTGGCCGCAGCAGAGGGACCGAGGGAAATGCGGGCCCACGGCTGCATGGGGCGGGTGAGTTAGTGAGAGCGGACACAGATAAGGCTGGGGTGCTCGATGCCTTCTCTGCCTCAGCCTTTGCCAAGAACGACTGCCAGTGCTCCATGCCCTCCAAAAGGGTTCAAGGAGGAGGAGCAGCCCTACCAGCAGTGGGGGGGGATCCGATCAAGGATTGCTTCAGAGGAGCCGATCCGTACGGGTCCATGGGCCCTGGCGGACTGCATCCAAGGGTGCCGAGAGAGCTGGCCGATGTCTTCCCAAGCCCACCCTCTAGCGTCCTTGAAAGGTCGTGGAGATCGGGGCAGGTTCCTGATGCCTGGAGTAAAGCAGATGTCACAGCCATCTTCGGGAAAGGCGCAAAGGACAATCCGGGGAACTAGAGGGCTGTCAGCCTCTCTTTGGTCTTTCAACACTGCCTCCCACAATAGCCTTGTATCCAACTGAGGATGTGACACTCTGGGTGGGTGGACAACCGGATGGGTAAAAAGTGGTGTGGCGATGGGGCTCAGAGGGTAGGGGTTCCTGGGTCGTGCTCAACCTGGAGGTCTGTAACCAGGGCAGTACCGCCGGGGTCTCTCCTGGGGCTTGTCCTGTTTCACATCTTTATCGATGACCTGGAGGAAGCGGCGGAGTGCCCTTTCATCAAGTTTGCAGGTGACGCCAAACTGTGGGGAGCAGCTGATACGCTCCAGGGCAGGGCTGCCATTGCAGGGGACCTAGACACGCTGGGAGAATGGGCCGACAGGAGTCTCATGACATTCACCAAGGACAAATGCCAAGTCCTCTTCCCGCAAACAGAGAACCTCTTGCAACAGTGCAGGCTGGGGACTGAACGGTCCTATGCTCCTGTGGTCCCAGGACTTCCTTGGGTAGATCTGCCTACTGGGGGCAGGGTCAGCCTTTGGGGGGTGACACCGAGGGAGGGCAGGAATGGCCACACAGGCCTCGGCTTCCTGGCCATGGAGACTGGCAGTGTCCAGGAGCTCCCCTGAATGCTGTGTGCAGGGAAAGAAAGGGTCGCAGAAGACATCTTCGTGCTGGCCAGCAGTCCTCCCTGGCTAGCAGGCGATAGGTGTTCTCACGGCATGACGACGTTGGCACACCTCCCCTCCCATGTCCCGAAGCCTCCTCAGTTTGGAGCACAACCCAGCACTGTCGGGCAGGCAAGCAAGCCTCTGCCTTCACTGCCACCGGGGCACCGCGGGCTTGTGCAGGGCACTTGAGCCTTCCCAACAAGCCTCCCAAAGCAAGGGGCACCGGTGGCAGGACACTAGTGAGGGCTGGCAGGACCCTGCCGCATGCCTGGGGATGCTCAGGGAGGGGACGTGGTCAGAAGGGCCCTGGCCATGGAAACATCTCAGACTACGTCACGGAGCCGTTGCATCCTCACTGCAGGAATAAAGGACTTCCCTGCCCTGGAGACGTGGAGGCAGCTGGGACCCCTCGCAGAAGTGTAGGGGGATGCCTTCAGTGGGTGTGCTTGCTGGGATAGACTCCCCCAGGATCAGGCAAGAGCAGAGCCCACCTGCAAAGCTCCCTTTGCCTTCCTGAGAGAGGAGCTGTGCTCGGCCATGTGCCAGGACACAGGGGCCAACCCCTGGCGAGCCACAGCCAACTTCAGGAGGGCCGTGTGTCACCCTTCTGGCATGAGGCTAAGCCAAGCGTGTGTGCTGTCTGCAGCCCCACACCCCATGCAGGGCCGAATTCCCCTCCGGCCTGGGCAGTTCCAACGCTGCCCTGCGGAAACCTGCTCTAAGCACCAGGCTGCCTGCAGGCACAGCTCCAGGAAGCTCCAATAACCGTGGCCCTCCAGCCTGACCTTGCTGGTGCTCCCACAGCTTGGCGGCCTTTCAGGACAGCCAGGGCCTTGTGGAAAAGGGGCTGGGGGCCAGCGTGCTGGTGGACAGAGCGAGCTGGCAGAAAGGACACGGCTTGTGCTCAGCTTGTGGGAGCCTGTGGTGCCGGGCTCCTTGTAAGGCGGTCACAAGCAGCCCCACCAAAGGGCTCGAGGCTGACATGGCCTCTCTGCACAGGACCCCCCCCAGCACTTGGGCCTTGACTTCTGCCCATACTGACAAGTTCCTGCCCCAGAAGCCCTTGGGCCTCTCATGCCGGCACTTGAAAGCAGCCTCCGTGGAAGAATGGGCATGCCAGAAAGGAGGAAATGAAAAGGCTGCGTTGAAGGGACAACAAACACAACCCGTGCCATGAGCTAGGCTATTTTGCATTTGAGGTGAGTCTGCTGGAAAATTACTGCCCACGTACTGGGTGACTCTGGGCCTGGGGCAGTGCAGGAGCACTATAAAAGGCGGCCAGACTCCCCACTCTCTCATCCACTTCTCTCGCCTCCACCTCCTTGGGAACCAGGTGAGTGTGAAGCCCTTTGTCCTCCTGCTTCTCCTCCTGCTCCTCCAGCAGGTCTTAGCTGATAGGTGCTCCGCTGGGTGTTGGGGCTGCTTGGGAGGGGGAAGGAGGGGAGAAGTTCTGGCAGGGTGAGAGGCTGGTGCTTGCCAGAGGGGTCTTCTGGGCGATGGGCTGGGCAGGACCCTCCTTTGCCCAGGCTGCCCTTGGCAGGGCCCTTGGGGTTGAGGCAAAGCAGAAGGCCGTGTTTTGGGCTGCACGGCCTCCAGCTGCTGGCCCAACAGGTGCCTTGACTCCCTCGTGGCAGGGTCACAGGCTGCTCCTCACGCATTCCCCGGGCTCTGCTTCCTCCCTGCCCTCTCTCGCAGGTGCACCTCCGACCCTCAGACATGTCCTGCTACAACCCCTGCCTGCCACGCTCGTCCTGTGGCCCGACCCCACTGGCCAACAGCTGCAATGAGCCCTGCCTCTTGAGGTGCCAGGACTCCACCGTCGTCATCGAGCCCTCTCCCGTGGTGGTGACCCTGCCCGGCCCCATCCTCAGCTCCTTCCCGCAGAACACCGCCGTGGGATCCTCCACCTCCGCTGCCGTTGGCAGCATCCTCAGCTCTCAGGGAGTCCCCATCTCCTCTGGGGGCTTCAACCTCTCGGGCCTCAGTGGGCGCTACTCTGGCGCCAGGTACCTCCCCTGCTAAAGCCACTGGTGACGGCCCCAGAGGAGGACCCTCAGGAACCCAGGAGCACCTGGGCATGGGATTCAGAGGGACTGCGTGATCCCGGCTGCCCCTGCAAAGGCAGGCTGAAAGGGGCCAGCCTGGGCTCTCTCACAGCACGGCCCATGTCTGCCTTCCCTTTTTCCACTCTCTCCTTTCCCTCCCGTGTCCTGGCTCTCTTCTGCCACCCTGGGCCACGAGGCCCCCCACAGCCCACCTAGGCAGGAACTGCCCGGCCCTCTCTCCCAATGGGCTAGGCGGACTGACGCCCAGCAGCAACTCTGCCGCAGCCACAGGGTGTGGACTCTCCGCTGACCCTCGTGCTCCCTGCGCTGGGGCCTCCGCTCGGAGCAAGCTCGTTTCCCTCTGGCCACTCAATAAAGTTCTTCCGCATGCCAGCCTGCGTCCCTGCGTGGTCCTTCCCTCTGTGGACGCTCTCCCAAGCTGTCCAGGGAGAAAGGTGTTGCTCTGGGCAGGTTTGCAATGCTGCTGCACAGCATTCGTGCTGAGGACTCCTAATCATTCAGCGGGTTCAACCCTGGGTTCTAAGCTTCTCCACCTCCGTGGGATTGGTTGCAGTCTTGCGACGTATTTCAATGATGGCTATCCACTCTCCTGCGCATACGTTGTCTCTCTCTGTCTCTCTAATGTAACCTGGAAACTGCAAAGCAAGTAGTATGGAGAGGGCGGGAGGAAAGTGTCAGCTGGCTTGAGAACCCATCAGAACGCCATAAGCACCCATCAGAACCTGTCATAACAGCAGCACCAGGGTTTACAGGGGCAAGGCCAGAAGAAAAGACAGCAAGAAAACAGCAGCGTGAGAGCAAAAAGGGAACATACTGGCACAGAAGCTTTGGCAAAACACTGTTGCAACAGCTTTCAACCATGGGGTCGTGTGGTCTCCCAGGCGGCACGGACATGCTTTCTGCAACCCTTTCTTCCTCTCCACAGAGTATGCAGGAGAACTCCCAACACTGCCCGTCTCTGTGCCCAGGAGGCAGAGCGCTGTGTGGCCTTTCCCATCCTGCCCCAAGGCAGCATGTCACCCGCAAGGCTGTCGCTGCCCCTGGTGGCGAGGTCTACCCAACGGAGGTCCTAGGACCACAGGATGGAAGGACAGTTTGGGTCGGAAGGGACCTCTGGAGTGCTCTGCTCCAACCTCCCGATCCAAGGCAGGTCAGCCATGAGGTCAGACCAGGTTGCTCAGGGCTTTATCTGCTCCGCTATGGCAAACCTCTAAGGATGGCGACTGCACAGCCTCACTGGGCAACTTGTTCTGCTGCTTGACTGTCCTTGGGGTGAAAAACGGTTCCCTCGTACGTAGTCTGAAGCTCTCTTCTTCCCTCTTATGCCCGCCAACTCCTGTCCTCCAACCACGCACCCCAGGGAAGAGCCTGGCTCTGTCTTCTGGGTCACCTCCCTGTAGCTACTGGAGCGCTGCCATTAGGTGCCCCCCACCACAGCCTTTTCTTCTCCAGGCCCGGCATACCCCATTCCCTCAGAATGGCCCTCCTCTCCTCACAGGCCAAGTGCTACAGCCCCCTGGCCCTCCTGGCAGCCCCCCGCTGCACTCGCTCCACTTGCTCCACGTCTTTCTTGCATTAGAGAGCCCAAAACTGGACACAGTCTTCTTCACGCAGTTGCATGAGCGCTGAGCAGAGGTGGATAATCACTCCCCTCAAACTACTGGCTGTGCTCCTGTCAGTGCAGCCCAGGATGCTGCTGACAGTCCTTGGTGCCACGCAACACTGTGGCCTGCCAGTCCTGAAGGGGTTTCCCCAAGAGCACCCGTTCCTGGCCTTCTTGTGGGGCTGTTGCTTGAGAGGGGCTGGAAGCTGTGTGGGGACAGAGCGCTGGTCGCGTCTCCACTGCGCAGACAGCTGCCAGTCACGGCTCTGAGTGGCCCTGCATCATCGTGCCCAGCCGTGTCTTGCAGCAGGTCAGCACTGCCCCTTCCTCAGCTGTACGCCTCTCTCCAGCCTTCCTGCTGGTGACAGCACTGCTTTGGGGAGCTCCCGGCCACGCTTGGGACACTCGGAGAGCACCCCCGCCTCTGCTCTTGCCCTGCCTCTCTCCCAGCTTGCCTCTCCCCAGAAACTCTCCCCGGGAAACCCAGGGCATCGATGGAAGCAGGGGGAGGACTTGTGCTGTCTGCAAGCCTGTTGCCTCCCATCCTCACTGCTGCTGTCCCTGGGGAGCCATCTTCTCTCTGAGCCTCCTCCCCCAGCACAGCTCCATCGAGAGCAAGAGGAACTCCTTCCCCCAGGAGCTGGCGGGGCTGCTGCCCTCCCAGGGCCTCCTGCAGCCGGTGCTCTTCACTTGAGGTCAGCAGTGGTCAGGCTCCCAGGCCAAAGGGCGTGCACTGAGGCCGAGAGGGCATTTCTGGGCAGAGGCGCTGCAAGGCAGGGCCTGATGGCTACGGGCTCTGCAGGAGCAGGGGATGTTGTCCTCAGCTCCAAGGGAGAGCACCTGAAAGGCCACTGCTGCAGTATGCCCACCCTCCACTCCCTCGGGGAAGGGGGAAAGGGGAAGGGTCCTCATGTGCCCCCAAGCCACCCCACTGCCCCCACAGCACTGCCTTTCTCCCTGGGCAGCTTGGGAGAGCGTCCACAGAGGGAAGGATCATGTGCAGACCCAGGCGTGCATGCAGAAGAGCTTTAATGAGTCAACAGAGGGAAACGAGCTTGCTGCAAGTGGAGGCCCTGTGGCAGGGGGCACGAGGGTCAGACGAGAGTCTGCACCTGCAGAGGGAGAGGGGCCAGCAGAAGACAGCAAGGACACGGGAGGGAAAGGAGAGTGGAAGGAGGCAAAGGCAGACGTGGGCCATGCTGTGAGAGAGCCCAGGCTGGCCCCTTTCAGCCTGCCTTTACAGGGGCAGCCGGGGTCACGCAGTCCCTCTGAATCTGATGCGCAGGAGCTCCATCCTCATTCCGGTACCATCTTCCGGGTTCCTGAGGGTCCTCCTCTGGGGCCGTCACTAGCGGCTTTAGCAGGGGAGGCACCTGGCGCCAGAGTAGCGCCCACTGAGGCCAGAGAGGTTGAAGCCCCCAGAGGAGATGGGGACTCCCTGAGAGCTGAGGATGCTGCCAACGGCAGCGGAGGTGGAGGATCCCACGACGGTGTTCTGCGGGAAGGAGCTGAGGATGGGGCCGGGCAGGGTCACCACCACGGGAGAGGGCTCGATGACGACGATGGAGTCCTGGCACTGCCTGAAGCAGGGCTCATTGCAGCTGTTGGCCAGCGGGGTCGGGCCACAGGACGAGCGTGGCAGGCAGGGGTTGTAGCAGGACATGTCTGAGGGTCGGAGGTGCACCTGCGAGAGAGGGCAGGGAGGAAGCAGAGCCCGGGGAACGCGTGAGGAGCAGCCTGTGACCCTGCCACGAGGGAGTCAAGGCACCTGTTGGGCCAGCAGCTGGAGGCCGTGCAGCCCAAAGCACGGCCTTCTGCTTTGCCTCGACCCCAAGGGCCCTGCCAAGGGCAGCCTGGGCAAAGGAGGGTCCTGCCCAGCCCATCGCCCAGAAGACCCCTCTGGCAAGCACCAGCCTCTCACCCTGCCAGAACTTCTCCCCTCCTTCCCCCTCCCAAGCAGCCCCAACACCCAGCGGAGCACAGCGGAGCACCTATCAGCTGAGACCTGCTGGAGGAGCAGGAGGAGGAGCAGGGGGAGAAAGGGCTTCACACTCACCTGGTTCCCAAGGAGGTGGAGGCGAGAGAAGTGGATGAGAGAGTGGGGAGTTTGGCCGCCTTTTATAGTGCTCCTGCACTGCCCCAGGCCCAGAGTCACCCAGTACGTGGGCAGTAATTTTCCAGCAGACTCACCTCAAATGCAAAATAGCCTAGCTCATGGCACGGGTTGTGTTTGTTGTCCCTTCAACGCAGCCTTTTCATTTCCTCCTTCCTGGCATGCCCATTCTTCCACGGAGGCTGCTTTCAAGTGCTGGCATGAGAGGCCCAAGAGCTTCTGGGGCAGGAACTTGTCAGTATGGGCAGAAGTCAAGGCCCAAGTGCTGGAGGGGTCCCGTGCAGACGCGGACATCAGGTGGTGGCACTCTAGTGGGGTTGCTTGTGACTCCTTTTGCAGGAAGGGGCCCAGGCCCTCCCGGTGCCCTAGTCCCCAGCTGAACACCCAAGGCTCCCCATGCGTGTGGATGTGCCGTATCCTTCACTCTGCCTCCCTCCCTGCTCTCTCTGACAGTCACTGGTCGTTGCCTCCCCTGGCGCATGGGCTGCTCTGCAGGTTTTGACTCTCTTCCTCCAGATGCTCGCTGCTCTGGGGAGAGATCTGTCCAAGGATGTGGGGTTGGGCTTAGGAAAGCCAAAGGCCAGCTGGAGTTGAAGCAGGCCAAGGAGCTGGAGAGCAACACAACGGGCTTTTCTGGTACATCAGCAGCAAAAGGAAGACTAGGGAAAACATGGGCCTAGCCCTGGCTGGGGCAGACGACCTTGTGACAGGCTAGTGGTAGAGCTCAGTCCCATAGTGAGGTCACCACACAGGGGACGCGGAAAGGGCTGAGGTCCTCAAAGCCTCCTTGGCCTTGGGTCTCCATTTGTAAGATTTGCCTGCAGGAGGGCGTGGGAAAATCTGGAGCAGGAGGGCTAGGCCCCGAGACCCGTGCTTAAATCTGGAGCAAGGAAGACTCACTCTCAGTAGAGGAGGCTCAAGCTAGGGAACGTTGAAACAAATTGGGCAGACGCAAGTCCGTGGGACCTGACGGGATGCGCCCACGAGTGCTGAGGGAGCTGTCCGATGCCACTGCGAGGCCACGCTCAGAAGCCTTTACTTGAGGAAGGTTTCTGAGTGCTGGAGGAAAGCAAACGCCAGTCGTGTCATGGAGCAGGGCAAGAAGGAGGATCTGGGGGCCTGGAGGCCGGTCAGCCTCACCTCCACCCCTGTGAGCGTGATGGAGCAAATCATCCTGGAAGCCATTTCCAGACACATGAAGGACAAGTAGGTGACTGGGAGTAGTCAGCATGGATCTGTGGAGGGGAAATCAGGCCCGACCAGCCTCACAGTCTTCTACGCTGAGATGACCGGCTTTGGCCAGCATGAGGGGAGAGCAGCGGGCGTAGTTTATCTCAGCTTTAGCAAGGCTTCGACACTGTCTCCCATAACATCCTCATAGCCCAACTGATGGAGCTCAGGCTGGATAAGTGGGCAGTGCGGTGGACTGAAAGCTGGCTGTACTGCTGGGCTCAAAGGGTTGTGACGAGTGGCACAAAGTGCAGCTGGCGGCCAGTCACTGCTGGTGCATTGCGGGTGTCGATACTGGGGCCAATTCCGCTTCAGCTCTTCATCAGTGACCTGGATGAGGGGAGAGGGTGCACCCTCAGCAGGTCTGCAGGGGGCACAAAACTGGGAGGAGTGACTGATACCTCAGGGAGTCGTGCTGCCATTGAGAGGGACCTCGACAGACTGGGCAACGGGCAGACAGCAATGTCATGAAGTTCAACAACGGGAAATGCCAAGTCCTGCACCTGGGGAGGAGCAACCCCATGCAGCAGTCCACGGTGGGTGCCGACGAGGTGGAAGACAGCTTTGTGGCGAAGGACCTGGGGCATGTCCTGGGCCTGTAGGGATGCTGTTAGGAAAGCCAAAGCTCATCTGGAGTTGAGACTTGCAAGGGGCCTCAAGGGCAACAGCAACAGCTTCCACCGCTACATTGGCCGCAGCAGAGGGACCGAGGGAAATGCGGGCCCACGGCTGCATGGGGCGGGTGAGTTAGTGAGAGCGGACACAGATAAGGCTGGGGTGCTCGATGCCTTCTCTGCCTCAGCCTTTGCCAAGAACGACTGCCAGTGCTCCATGCCCTCCAAAAGGGTTCAAGGAGGAGGAGCAGCCCTACCAGCAGTGGGGGGGGATCCGATCAAGGATTGCTTCAGAGGAGCCGATCCGTATGGGTCCATGGGTCCTGGCGGACTGCATCCAAGGGTGCCGAGAGAGCTGGCCGATGTCTTCCCAAGCCCACCCTCTAGCGTCCTTGAAAGGTCGTGGAGATCGGGGCGGGTTCCTGATGCCTGGAGTAAAGCAGATGTCACAGCCATCTTCGGGAAAGGCGCAAAGGACAATCCGGGGAACTAGAGGGCTGTCAGCCTCTCTTTGGTCTTTCAACACTGCCTCCCACAATAGCCTTGTATCCAACTGAGGATGTGACACTCTGGGTGGGTGGACAACCGGATGGGTAAAAAGTGGTGTGGCGATGGGGCTCAGAGGGTAGGGGTTCCTGGGTCGTGCTCAACCTGGAGGTCTGTAACCAGGGCAGTACCGCCGGGGTCTCTCCTGGGGCTTGTCCTGTTTCACATCTTTATCGATGACCTGGAGGAAGCGGCGGAGTGCCCTTTCATCAAGTTTGCAGGTGACGCCAAACTGTGGGGAGCAGCTGATACGCTCCAGGGCAGGGCTGCCATTGCGGGGGACCTAGACACGCTGGGAGAATGGGCCGACAGGAGTCTCATGACATTCACCAAGGACAAATGCCAAGTCCTCTTCCCGCAAACAGAACCTCTTGCAACAGTGCAGGCTGGGGACTGGACGGTCCTATGCTCCTGTGGTCCCAGGACTTCCTTGGGTAGATCTGCCTACTGGGGGCAGGGTCAGCCTTTGGGGGGTGACACCGAGGGAGGGCAGGAATGGCCACACAGGCCTCGGCTTCCTGGCCATGGAGACTGGCAGTGTCCAGGAGCTCCCCTGAATGCTGTGTGCAGGGAAAGAAAGGGTCGCAGAAGACATCTTCGTGCTGGCCAGCAGTCCTCCCTGGCTAGCAGGCGATAGGTGTTCTCACGGCATGACGACGTTGGCACACCTCCCCTCCCATGTCCCGAAGCCTCCTCAGTTCGGAGCACAACCCAGCACCGTCGGGCAGGCAAGCAAGCCTCTGCCTTCACTGCCACCGGGGCACCGCGGGCTTGTGCAGGGCACTTGAGCCTTCCCAACAAGCCTCCCAAAGCAAGGGGCACCGGTGGCAGGACACTAGTGAGGGCTGGCAGGACCCTGCCGCATGCCTGGGGATGCTCAGGGAGGGGACGTGGTCAGAAGGGCCCTGGCCATGGAAACATCTCAGACTACGTCACGGAGCCGTTGCATCCTCACTGCAGGAATAAAGGACTTCCCTGCCCTGGAGACGTGGAGGCAGCTGGGACCCCTCGCAGAAGTGTAGGGGGATGCCTTCAGCGGGTGTGCTTGCTGGGATAGACTCCCCCAGGATCAGGCAAGAGCAGAGCCCACCTGCAAAGCTCCCTTTGCCTTCCTGAGAGAGGAGCTGTGCTCGGCCATGTGCCAGGACACAGGGGCCAACCCCTGGCGAGCCACAGCCAACTTCAGGAGGGCCGTGTGTCACCCTTCTGGCATGAGGCTAAGCCAAGCGTGTGTGCTGTCTGCAGCCCCACACCCCATGCAGGGCCGAATTCCCCTCCGGCCTGGGCAGTTCCAACGCTGCCCTGCGGAAACCTGCTCTAAGCACCAGGCTGCCTGCAGGCACAGCTCCAGGAAGCTCCAATAACCGTGGCCCTCCAGCCTGACCTTGCTGGTGCTCCCACAGCTTGGCGGCCTTTCAGGACAGCCAGGGCCTTGTGGAAAAGGGGCTGGGGGCCAGCGTGCTGGTGGACAGAGCGAGCTGGCAGAAAGGACACGGCTTGTGCTCAGCTTGTGGGAGCCTGTGGTGCCGGGCTCCTTGTAAGGCGGTCACAAGCAGCCCCACCAAAGGGCTCGAGGCTGACATGGCCTCTCTGCACAGGACCCCCCCCAGCACTTGGGCCTTGACTTCTGCCCATACTGACAAGTTCCTGCCCCAGAAGCCCTTGGGCCTCTCATGCCGGCACTTGAAAGCAGCCTCCGTGGAAGAATGGGCATGCCAGGAAGGAGGAAATGAAAAGGCTGCGTTGAAGGGACAACAAACACAACCCGTGCCATGAGCTAGGCTATTTTGCATTTGAGGTGAGTCTGCTGGAAAATTACTGCCCACGTACTGGATGACTCTGGGCCTGGGGCAGTGCAGGAGCACTATAAAAGGCGGCCAAACTCCCCACTCTCTCATCCACTTCTCTCGCCTCCACCTCCTTGGGAACCAGGTGAGTGTGAAGCCCTTTCTCCCCCTGCTCCTCCTCCTGCTCCTCCAGCAGGTCTCAGCTGATAGGTGCTCCGCTGTGCTCCGCTGGGTGTTGGGGCTGCTTGGGAGGGGGAAGGAGGGGAGAAGTTCTGGCAGGGTGAGAGGCTGGTGCTTGCCGGAGGGGTCTTCTGGGCGATGGGCTGGGCAGGACCCTCCTTTGCCCAGGCTGCCCTTGGCAGGGCCCTTGGGGTCGAGGCAAAGCAGAAGGCCGTGTTTTGGGCTGCACGGCCTCCAGCTGCTGGCCCAACAGGTGCCTTGACTCCCTCGTGGCAGGGTCACAGGCTGCTCCTCACGCATTCCCCGGGCTCTGCTTCCTCCCTGCCCTCTCTCGCAGGTGCACCTCCGACCCTCAGACATGTCCTGCTACAACCCCTGCCTGCCACGCTCGTCCTGTGGCCCGACCCCGCTGGCCAACAGCTGCAATGAGCCCTGCTTCAGGCAGTGCCAGGACTCCACCGTCATCATCGAGCCCTCTCCCGTGGTGGTGACCCTGCCCGGCCCCATCCTCAGCTCCTTCCCGCAGAACACCGTCGTGGGATCCTCCACCTCCGCTGCCGTTGGCAGCATCCTCAGCTCTCAGGGAGTCCCCATCTCCTCTGGGGGCTTCAACCTCTCTGGCCTCAGTGGGCGCTACTCTGGCGCCAGGTACCTCCCCTGCTAAAGCCACTGGTGACGGCCCCAGAGGAGGACCCTCAGGAACCCAGGAGCACCTGGGCATGGGATTCAGAGGGACTGCGTGATCCCGGCTGCCCCTGCAAAGGCAGGCTGAAAGGGGCCAGCCTGGGCTCTCTCACAGCACGGCCCATGTCTGCCTTCCCTTTTTCCACTCTCTCCTTTCCCTCCCGTGTCCTGGCTCTCTTCTGCCACCCTGGGCCACGAGGCCCCCCACAGCCCACCTAGGCAGGAACTGCCCGGCCCTCTCTCCCAATGGGCTAGGCGGACTGACGCCCAGCAGCAACTCTGCCGCAGCCACAGGGTGTGGACTCTCCGCTGACCCTCGTGCTCCCTGCGCTGGGGCCTCCGCTCGGAGCAAGCTCGTTTCCCTCTGGCCACTCAATAAAGTTCTTCCGCATGCCAGCCTGCGTCCCTGCGTGGTCCTTCCCTCTGTGGACGCTCTCCCAAGCTGTCCAGGGAGAAAGGTGTTGCTCTGGGCAGGTTTGCAATGCTGCTGCACAGCATTCGTGCTGAGGACTCCTAATCATTCAGCGGGTTCAACCCTGGGTTCTAAGCTTCTCCACCTCCGTGGGATTGGTTGCAGTCTTGCGGTGTATTTCAATGATGGCTATCCACTCTCCTGCGCATACGTTGTCTCTCTCTGTCTCTCTAATGTAACCTGGAAACTGCAAAGCAAGTAGTATGGAGAGGGCGGGAGGAAAGTGTCAGCTGGCTTGAGAACCCATCAGAACGCCATAAGCACCCATCAGAACCTGTCATAACAGCAGCACCAGGGTTTACAGGGGCAAGGCCAGAAGAAAAGACAGCAAGAAAACAGCAGCGTGAGAGCAAAAAGGGAACATACTGGCACAGAAGCTTTGGCAAAACACTGTTGCAACAGCTTTCAACCATGGGGTCGTGTGGTCTCCCAGGCGGCACGGACATGCTTTCTGCAACCCTTTCTTCCTCTCCACAGAGTATGCAGGAGAACTCCCAACACTGCCCGTCTCTGTGCCCAGGAGGCAGAGCGCTGTTTGGCCTTTCCCATCCTGCCCCAAGGCAGCATGTCACCCGCAAGGCTGTCGCTGCCCCTGGTGGCGAGGTCTACCCAACGGAGGTCCTAGGACCACAGGATGGAAGGACAGTTTGGGTCGGAAGGGACCTCTGGAGTGCTCTGCTCCAACCTCCCGATCCAAGGCAGGTCAGCCATGAGGTCAGACCAGGTTGCTCAGGGCTTTATCTGCTCCGCTATGGCAAACCTCTAAGGATGGCGACTGCACAGCCTCACTGGGCAACTTGTTCTGCTGCTTGACTGTCCTTGGGGTGAAAAACGGTTCCCTCGTACGTAGTCTGAAGCTCTCTTCTTCCCTCTTATGCCCGCCAACTCCTGTCCTCCAACCACGCACCCCAGGGAAGAGCCTGGCTCTGTCTTCTGGGTCACCTCCCTGTAGCTACTGGAGCGCTGCCATTAGGTGCCCCCCACCACAGCCTTTTCTTCTCCAGGCCCGGCATACCCCATTCCCTCAGAATGGCCCTCCTCTCCTCACAGGCCAAGTGCTACAGCCCCCTGGCCCTCCTGGCAGCCCCCCGCTGCACTCGCTCCACTTGCTCCACGTCTTTCTTGCATTAGAGAGCCCAAAACTGGACACAGTCTTCTTCACGCAGTTGCATGAGCGCTGAGCAGAGGTGGATAATCACTCCCCTCAAACTACTGGCTGTGCTCCTGTCAGTGCAGCCCAGGATGCTGCTGACAGTCCTTGGTGCCACGCAACACTGTGGCCTGCCAGTCCTGAAGGGGTTTCCCCAAGAGCACCCGTTCCTGGCCTTCTTGTGGGGCTGTTGCTTGAGAGGGGCTGGAAGCTGTGTGGGGACAGAGCGCTGGTCGCGTCTCCACTGCGCAGACAGCTGCCAGTCACGGCTCTGAGTGGCCCTGCATCATCGTGCCCAGCCGTGTCTTGCAGCAGGTCAGCACTGCCCCTTCCTCAGCTGTACGCCTCTCTCCAGCCTTCCTGCTGGTGACAGCACTGCTTTGGGGAGCTCCCGGCCACGCTTGGGACACTCGGAGAGCACCCCCCGCCTCTGCTCTTGCCCTGCCTCTCTCCCAGCTTGCCTCTCCCCAGAAACTCTCCCCGGGAAACCCAGGGCATCGATGGAAGCAGGGGGAGGACTTGTGCTGTCTGCAAGCCTGTTGCCTCCCATCCTCACTGCTGCTGTCCCTGGGGAGCCATCTTCTCTCTGAGCCTCCTCCCCCAGCACAGCTCCATCGAGAGCAAGAGGAACTCCTTCCCCCAGGAGCTGGCGGGGCTGCTGCCCTCCCAGGGCCTCCTGCAGCCGGTGCTCTTCACTTGAGGTCAGCAGTGGTCAGGCTCCCAGGCCAAAGGGCGTGCACTGAGGCCGAGAGGGCATTTCTGGGCAGAGGCGCTGCAAGGCAGGGCCTGATGGCTACGGGCTCTGCAGGAGCAGGGGATGTTGTCCTCAGCTCCAAGGGAGAGCACCTGAAAGGCCACTGCTGCAGTATGCCCACCCTCCACTCCCTCGGGGAAGGGGGAAAGGGGAAGGGTCCTCATGTGCCCCCAAGCCACCCCACTGCCCCCACAGCACTGCCTTTCTCCCTGGGCAGCTTGGGAGAGCGTCCACAGAGGGAAGGATCATGTGCAGACCCAGGCGTGCATGCAGAAGAGCTTTAATGAGTCAACAGAGGGAAACGAGCTTGCTGCAAGTGGAGGCCCTGTGGCAGGGGGCACGAGGGTCAGACGAGAGTCTGCACCTGCAGAGGGAGAGGGGCCAGCAGAAGACAGCAAGGACACGGGAGGGAAAGGAGAGTGGAAGGAGGCAAAGGCAGACGTGGGCCATGCTGTGAGAGAGCCCAGGCTGGCCCCTTTCAGCCTGCCTTTACAGGGGCAGCCGGGGTCACGCAGTCCCTCTGAATCTGATGCGCAGGAGCTCCATCCTCATTCCGGTACCATCTTCCGGGTTCCTGAGGGTCCTCCTCTGGGGCCGTCACTAGCGGCTTTAGCAGGGGAGGCACCTGGCGCCAGAGTAGCGCCCACTGAGGCCCGAGAGGTTGAAGCCCCCAGAGGAGATGGGGACTCCCTGAGAGCTGAGGATGCTGCCAACGGCAGCGGAGGTGGAGGATCCCACGACGGTGTTCTGCGGGAAGGAGCTGAGGATGGGGCCGGGCAGGGTCACCACCACGGGAGAGGGCTCGATGACGACGATGGAGTCCTGGCACTGCCTGAAGCAGGGCTCATTGCAGCTGTTGGCCAGCGGGGTCGGGCCACAGGACGAGCGTGGCAGGCAGGGGTTGTAGCAGGACATGTCTGAGGGTTGGAGGTGCACCTGCGAGAGAGGGCAGGGAGGAAGCAGAGCCCGGGGAACGCGTGAGGAGCAGCCTGTGACCCTGCCACGAGGGAGTCAAGGCACCTGTTGGGCCAGCAGCTGGAGGCCGTGCAGCCCAAAACACGGCCTTCTGCTTTGCCTCAACCCCAAGGGCCCTGCCAAGGGCAGCCTGGGCAAAGGAGGGTCCTGCCCAGCCCATCGCCCAGAAGACCCCTCCGGCAAGCACCAGCCTCTCACCCTGCCAGAACTTCTCCCCTCCTTCCCCCTCCCAAGCAGCCCCAACACCCAGCGGAGCACAGCGGAGCACCTATCAGCTGAGACCTGCTGGAGGAGCAGGAGGAGGAGCAGGAGGACAAAGGGCTTCACACTCACCTGGTTCCCAAGGAGGTGGAGGCGAGAGAAGTGGATGAGAGAGTGGGGAGTTTGGCCGCCTTTTATAGTGCTCCTGCACTGCCCCAGGCCCAGAGTCACCCAGTACGTGGGCAGTAATTTTCCAGCAGACTCACCTCAAATGCAAAATAGCCTAGCTCATGGCACGGGTTGTGTTTGTTGTCCCTTCAACGCAGCCTTTTCATTTCCTCCTTCCTGGCATGCCCATTCTTCCACGGAGGCTGCTTTCAAGTGCTGGCATGAGAGGCCCAAGAGCTTCTGGGGCAGGAACTTGTCAGTATGGGCAGAAGTCAAGGCCCAAGTGCTGGAGGGGTCCCGTGCAGACGCGGACATCAGGTGGTGGCACTCTAGTGGGGTTGCTTGTGACTCCTTTTGCAGGAAGGGGCCCAGGCCCTCCCGGTGCCCTAGTCCCCAGCTGAACACCCAAGGCTCCCCATGCGTGTGGATGTGCCGTATCCTTCACTCTGCCTCCCTCCCTGCGCTCTCCGACAGTCACTGGTCATTGCCTCCCCTGGCGCATGGGCTGCTCTGCAGCTTTTGACTCTCTTCCTCCAGATGCTCGCTGCTCTGGGGAGAGATCTGTCCAAGGATGTGGGGTTGGGCTTAGGAAAGCCAAAGGCCAGCTGGAGTTGAAGCAGGCCAAGGAGCTGGAGAGCAACACAACGGGCTTTTCTGCTACATCAGCAGCAAAAGGAAGACTAGGGAAAACATGGGCCTAGCCCTGGCTGGGGCAGACGACCTTGTGACAGGCTAGTGGTAGAGCTCAGTCCCATAGCGAGGTCACCACACAGGGGACGCGGAAAGGGCTGAGGTCCTCAAAGCCTCCTTGGCCTTGGGTCTCCATTTGTAAGATTTGCCTGCAGGAGGGCGTGGGAAAATCTGGAGCAGGAGGGCTAGGCCCCGAGACCCGTGCTTAAATCTGGAGCAAGGAAGACTCACTCTCAGTAGAGGAGGCTCAAGCTAGGGAACGTTGAAACAAATTGGGCAGACGCAAGTCCGTGGGACCTGACGGGATGCGCCCACGAGTGCTGAGGGAGCTGTCCGATGCCACTGCGAGGCCACGCTCAGAAGCCTTTACTTGAGGAAGGTTTCTGAGTGCTGGAGGAAAGCAAACGCCAGTCGTGTCATGGAGCAGGGCAAGAAGGAGGATCTGGGGGCCTGGAGGCCGGTCAGCCTCACCTCCACCCCTGTGAGCGTGATGGAGCAAATCATCCTGGAAGCCATTTCCAGACACATGAAGGACAAGTAGGTGACTGGGAGTAGTCAGCATGGATCTGTGGAGGGGAAATCAGGCCCGACCAGCCTCACAGTCTTCTACGCTGAGATGACCGGCTTTGGCCAGCATGAGGGGAGAGCAGCGGGCGTAGTTTATCTCAGCTTTAGCAAGGCTTCGACACTGTCTCCCATAACATCCTCATAGCCCAACTGATGGAGCTCAGGCTAGATAAGTGGGCAGTGCGGTGGACTGAAAGCTGGCTGTACTGCTGGGCTCAAAGGGTTGTGACGAGTGGCACAAAGTGCAGCTGGCGGCCAGTCACTGCTGGTGCATTGCGGGTGTCGATACTGGGGCCAATTCCGCTTCAGCTCTTCATCAGTGACCTGGATGAGGGGAGAGGGTGCACCCTCAGCAGGTCTGCAGGGGGCACAAAACTGGGAGGAGTGACTGATACCTCAGGGAGTCGTGCTGCCATTGAGAGGGACCTCGACAGACTGGGCAACGGGCAGACAGCAATGTCATGAAGTTCAACAACGGGAAATGCCAAGTCCTGCACCTGGGGAGGAGCAACCCCATGCAGCAGTCCACGGTGGGTGCCGACGAGGTGGAAGACAGCTTTGTGGCGAAGGACCTGGGGCATGTCCTGGGCCTGTAGGGATGCTGTTAGGAAAGCCAAAGCTCATCTGGAGTTGAGACTTGCAAGGGGCCTCAAGGGCAACAGCAACAGCTTCCACCGCTACATTGGCCGCAGCAGAGGGACCGAGGGAAATGCGGGCCCACGGCTGCATGGGGCGGGTGAGTTAGTGAGAGCGGACACAGATAAGGCTGGGGTGCTCGATGCCTTCTCTGCCTCAGCCTTTGCCAAGAACGACTGCCAGTGCTCCGTGCCCCCCAAAAGGGTTCAAGGAGGAGGAGCAGCCCTACCAGCAGTGGGGGGGGATCCGATCAAGGATTGCTTCAGAGGAGCCGATCCGTATGGGTCCATGGGTCCTGGCGGACTGCATCCAAGGGTGCCGAGAGAGCTGGCCGATGTCTTCCCAAGCCCACCCTCTAGCGTCCTTGAAAGGTCGTGGAGATCGGGGCGGGTTCCTGATGCCTGGAGTAAAGCAGATGTCACAGCCATCTTCGGGAAAGGCGCAAAGGACAATCCGGGGAACTAGAGGGCTGTCAGCCTCTCTTTGGTCTTTCAACACTGCCTCCCACAATAGCCTTGTATCCAACTGAGGATGTGACACTCTGGGTGGGTGGACAACCGGATGGGTAAAAAGTGGTGTGGCGATGGGGCTCAGAGGGTAGGGGTTCCTGGGTCGTGCTCAACCTGGAGGTCTGTAACCAGGGCAGTACCGCCGGGGTCTCTCCTGGGGCTTGTCCTGTTTCACATCTTTATCGATGACCTGGAGGAAGCGGCGGAGTGCCCTTTCATCAAGTTTGCAGGTGACGCCAAACTGTGGGGAGCAGCTGATACGCTCCAGGGCAGGGCTGCCATTGCGGGGGACCTAGACACGCTGGGAGAATGGGCCGACAGGAGTCTCATGACATTCACCAAGGACAAATGCCAAGTCCTCTTCCCGCAAACAGAGAACCTCTTGCAACAGTGCAGGCTGGGGACTGGACGGTCCTATGCTCCTGTGGTCCCAGGACTTCCTTGGGTAGATCTGCCTACTGGGGGCAGGGTCAGCCTTTGGGGGGTGACACCGAGGGAGGGCAGGAATGGCCACACAGGCCTCGGCTTCCTGGCCATGGAGACTGGCAGTGTCCAGGAGCTCCCCTGAATGCTGTGTGCAGGGAAAGAAAGGGTCGCAGAAGACATCTTCGTGCTGGCCAGCAGTCCTCCCTGGCTAGCAGGCGATAGGTGTTCTCACGGCATGACGACGTTGGCACACCTCCCCTCCCATGTCCCGAAGCCTCCTCAGTTCGGAGCACAACCCAGCACCGTCGGGCAGGCAAGCAAGCCTCTGCCTTCACTGCCACCGGGGCACCGCGGGCTTGTGCAGGGCACTTGAGCCTTCCCAACAAGCCTCCCAAAGCAAGGGGCACCGGTGGCAGGACACTAGTGAGGGCTGGCAGGACCCTGCCGCATGCCTGGGGATGCTCAGGGAGGGGACGTGGTCAGAAGGGCCCTGGCCATGGAAACATCTCAGACTACGTCACGGAGCCGTTGCATCCTCACTGCAGGAATAAAGGACTTCCCTGCCCTGGAGACGTGGAGGCAGCTGGGACCCCTCGCAGAAGTGTAGGGGGATGCCTTCAGCGGGTGTGCTTGCTGGGATAGACTCCCCCAGGATCAGGCAAGAGCAGAGCCCACCTGCAAAGCTCCCTTTGCCTTCCTGAGAGAGGAGCTGTGCTCGGCCATGTGCCAGGACACAGGGGCCAACCCCTGGCGAGCCACAGCCAACTTCAGGAGGGCCGTGTGTCACCCTTCTGGCATGAGGCTAAGCCAAGCGTGTGTGCTGTCTGCAGCCCCACACCCCATGCAGGGCCGAATTCCCCTCCGGCCTGGGCAGTTCCAACGCTGCCCTGCGGAAACCTGCTCTAAGCACCAGGCTGCCTGCAGGCACAGCTCCAGGAAGCTCCAATAACCGTGGCCCTCCAGCCTGACCTTGCTGGTGCTCCCACAGCTTGGCGGCCTTTCAGGACAGCCAGGGCCTTGTGGAAAAGGGGCTGGGGGCCAGCGTGCTGGTGGACAGAGCGAGCTGGCAGAAAGGACACGGCTTGTGCTCAGCTTGTGGGAGCCTGTGGTGCCGGGCTCCTTCTTGTAAGGCGGTCACAAGCAGCCCCACCAAAGGGCTCGAGGCTGACATGGCCTCTCTGCACAGGACCCCCCCCAGCACTTGGGCCTTGACTTCTGCCCATACTGACAAGTTCCTGCCCCAGAAGCCCTTGGGCCTCTCATGCCGGCACTTGAAAGCAGCCTCCGTGGAAGAATGGGCATGCCAGGAAGGAGGAAATGAAAAGGCTGCGTTGAAGGGACAACAAACACAACCCGTGCCATGAGCTAGGCTATTTTGCATTTGAGGTGAGTCTGCTGGAAAATTACTGCCCACGTACTGGATGACTCTGGGCCTGGGGCAGTGCAGGAGCACTATAAAAGGCGGCCAAACTCCCCACTCTCTCATCCACTTCTCTCGCCTCCACCTCCTTGGGAACCAGGTGAGTGTGAAGCCCTTTGTCCTCCTGCTCCTCCTCCTGCTCCTCCAGCAGGTCTCAGCTGATAGGTGCTCCGCTGTGCTCCGCTGGGTGTTGGGGCTGCTTGGGAGGGGGAAGGAGGGGAGAAGTTCTGGCAGGGTGAGAGGCTGGTGCTTGCCGGAGGGGTCTTCTGGGCGATGGGCTGGGCAGGACCCTCCTTTGCCCAGGCTGCCCTTGGCAGGGCCCTTGGGGTTGAGGCAAAGCAGAAGGCCATGCTTTGGGCTGCAGGGCGTCCAGCTGCTGGCCCAACAGGTGCCTTGACTCCCTCGTGGCAGGGTCACAGGCTGCTCCTCACGCATTCCCCGGGCTCTGCTTCCTCCCTGCCCTCTCTCGCAGGTGCACCTCCGACCCTCAGACATGTCCTGCTACAACCCCTGCCTGCCACGCTCGTCCTGTGGCCCGACCCCGCTGGCCAACAGCTGCAATGAGCCCTGCTTCAGGCAGTGCCAGGACTCCACCGTCGTCATCGAGCCCTCTCCCGTGGTGGTGACCCTGCCCGGCCCCATCCTCAGCTCCTTCCCGCAGAACACCGTCGTGGGATCCTCCACCTCCGCTGCCGTTGGCAGCATCCTCAGCTCTCAGGGAGTCCCCATCTCCTCTGGGGGCTTCAACCTCTCTGGCCTCAGTGGGCGCTACTCTGGCGCCAGGTACCTCCCCTGCTAAAGCCACTGGTGACGGCCCCAGAGGAGGACCCTCAGGAACCCAGGAGCACCTGGGCATGGGATTCAGAGGGACTGCGTGATCCCGGCTGCCCCTGCAAAGGCAGGCTGAAAGGGGCCAGCCTGGGCTCTCTCACAGCACGGCCCATGTCTGCCTTCCCTTTTTCCACTCTCTCCTTTCCCTCCCGTGTCCTGGCTCTCTTCTGCCACCCTGGGCCACGAGGCCCCCCACAGCCCACCTAGGCAGGAACTGCCCGGCCCTCTCTCCCAATGGGCTAGGCGGACTGACGCCCAGCAGCAACTCTGCCGCAGCCACAGGGTGTGGACTCTCCGCTGACCCTCGTGCTCCCTGCGCTGGGGCCTCCGCTCGGAGCAAGCTCGTTTCCCTCTGGCCACTCAATAAAGTTCTTCCGCATGCCAGCCTGCGTCCCTGCGTGGTCCTTCCCTCTGTGGACGCTCTCCCAAGCTGTCCAGGGAGAAAGGTGTTGCTCTGGGCAGGTTTGCAATGCTGCTGCACAGCATTCGTGCTGAGGACTCCTAATCATTCAGCGGGTTCAACCCTGGGTTCTAAGCTTCTCCACCTCCGTGGGATTGGTTGCAGTCTTGCGGTGTATTTCAATGATGGCTATCCACTCTCCTGCGCATACGTTGTCTCTCTCTGTCTCTCTAATGTAACCTGGAAACTGCAAAGCAAGTAGTATGGAGAGGGCGGGAGGAAAGTGTCAGCTGGCTTGAGAACCCATCAGAACGCCATAAGCACCCATCAGAACCTGTCATAACAGCAGCACCAGGGTTTACAGGGGCAAGGCCAGAAGAAAAGACAGCAAGAAAACAGCAGCGTGAGAGCAAAAAGGGAACATACTGGCACAGAAGCTTTGGCAAAACACTGTTGCAACAGCTTTCAACCATGGGGTCGTGTGGTCTCCCAGGCGGCACGGACATGCTTTCTGCAACCCTTTCTTCCTCTCCACAGAGTATGCAGGAGAACTCCCAACACTGCCCGTCTCTGTGCCCAGGAGGCAGAGCGCTGTTTGGCCTTTCCCATCCTGCCCCAAGGCAGCATGTCACCCGCAAGGCTGTCGCTGCCCCTGGTGGCGAGGTCTACCCAACGGAGGTCCTAGGACCACAGGATGGAAGGACAGTTTGGGTCGGAAGGGACCTCTGGAGTGCTCTGCTCCAACCTCCCGATCCAAGGCAGGTCAGCCATGAGGTCAGACCAGGTTGCTCAGGGCTTTATCTGCTCCGCTATGGCAAACCTCTAAGGATGGCGACTGCACAGCCTCACTGGGCAACTTGTTCTGCTGCTTGACTGTCCTTGGGGTGAAAAATGGTTCCCTCGTACGTAGTCTGAAGCTCTCTTCTTCCCTCTTATGCCCGCCAACTCCTGTCCTCCAACCACGCACCCCAGGGAAGAGCCTGGCTCTGTCTCCTGGGTCACCTCCCTGTAGCTACTGGAGCGCTGCCATTAGGTGCCCCCCACCACAGCCTTTTCTTCTCCAGGCCCGGCATACCCCATTCCCTCAGAATGGCCCTCCTCTCCTCACAGGCCAAGTGCTACAGCCCCCTGGCCCTCCTGGCAGCCCCCCGCTGCACTCGCTCCACTTGCTCCACGTCTTTCTTGCATTAGAGAGCCCAAAACTGGACACAGTCTTCTTCACGCAGTTGCATGAGCGCTGAGCAGAGGTGGATAATCACTCCCCTCAAACTACTGGCTGTGCTCCTGTCAGTGCAGCCCAGGATGCTGCTGACAGTCCTTGGTGCCACGCAACACTGTGGCCTGCCAGTCCTGAAGGGGTTTCCCCAAGAGCACCCGTTCCTGGCCTTCTTGTGGGGCTGTTGCTTGAGAGGGGCTGGAAGCTGTGTGGGGACAGAGCGCTGGTCGCGTCTCCACTGCGCAGACAGCTGCCAGTCACGGCTCTGAGTGGCCCTGCATCATCGTGCCCAGCCGTGTCTTGCAGCAGGTCAGCACTGCCCCTTCCTCAGCTGTACGCCTCTCTCCAGCCTTCCTGCTGGTGACAGCACTGCTTTGGGGAGCTCCCGGCCACGCTTGGGACACTCGGAGAGCACCCCCCGCCTCTGCTCTTGCCCTGCCTCTCTCCCAGCTTGCCTCTCCCCAGAAACTCTCCCCGGGAAACCCAGGGCATCGATGGAAGCAGGGGGAGGACTTGTGCTGTCTGCAAGCCTGTTGCCTCCCATCCTCACTGCTGCTGTCCCTGGGGAGCCATCTTCTCTCTGAGCCTCCTCCCCCAGCACAGCTCCATCGAGAGCAAGAGGAACTCCTTCCCCCAGGAGCTGGCGGGGCTGCTGCCCTCCCAGGGCCTCCTGCAGCCGGTGCTCTTCACTTGAGGTCAGCAGTGGTCAGGCTCCCAGGCCAAAGGGCGTGCACTGAGGCCGAGAGGGCATTTCTGGGCAGAGGCGCTGCAAGGCAGGGCCTGATGGCTACGGGCTCTGCAGGAGCAGGGGATGTTGTCCTCAGCTCCAAGGGAGAGCACCTGAAAGGCCACTGCTGCAGTATGCCCACCCTCCACTCCCTCGGGGAAGGGGGAAAGGGGAAGGGTCCTCATGTGCCCCCAAGCCACCCCACTGCCCCCACAGCACTGCCTTTCTCCCTGGGCAGCTTGGGAGAGCGTCCACAGAGGGAAGGATCATGTGCAGACCCAGGCGTGCATGCAGAAGAGCTTTAATGAGTCAACAGAGGGAAACGAGCTTGCTGCAAGTGGAGGCCCTGTGGCAGGGGGCACGAGGGTCAGACGAGAGTCTGCACCTGCAGAGGGAGAGGGGCCAGCAGAAGACAGCAAGGACACGGGAGGGAAAGGAGAGTGGAAGGAGGCAAAGGCAGACGTGGGCCATGCTGTGAGAGAGCCCAGGCTGGCCCCTTTCAGCCTGCCTTTACAGGGGCAGCCGAGGTCACGCAGTCCCTCTGAATCTGATGCGCAGGAGCTCCATCCTCATTCCGGTACCATCTTCCGGGTTCCTGAGGGTCCTCCTCTGGGGCCGTCACCAGCAGCTTTAGCAGGGGAGGCACCTGGCGCCAGAGTAGCGCCCACTGAGGCCCGAGAGGTTGAAGCCCCCAGAGGAGATGGGAACTCCCTGAGAGCTGAGGATGCTGCCAACGGCAGCGGAGGTGGAGGATCCCACGACGGTGTTCTGCGGGAAGGAGCTGAGGATGGGGCCGGGCAGGGTCACC
This sequence comes from Dromaius novaehollandiae, assembly GCF_036370855.1. Classification (NCBI taxonomy): domain Eukaryota; kingdom Metazoa; phylum Chordata; class Aves; order Casuariiformes; family Dromaiidae; genus Dromaius; species Dromaius novaehollandiae. The sequence goes on along the minus strand of NC_088119.1, from coordinate 5,437,277 downwards.
ACCACGGGAGAGGGCTCGATGACGACGGTGGAGTCCTGGCACTGCCTGAAGCAGGGCTCATTGCAGCTGTTGGCCAGCGGGGTCGGGCCACAGGACGAGCGTGGCAGGCAGGGGTTGTAGCAGGACATGTCTGAGGGTCGGAGGTGCACCTGCGAGAGAGGGCAGGGAGGAAGCAGAGCCCGGGGAACGCGTGAGGAGCAGCCTGTGACCCTGCCACGAGGGAGTCAAGGCACCTGTTGGGCCAGCAGCTGGAGGCCGTGCAGCCCAAAACACGGCCTTCTGCTTTGCCTCAACCCCAAGGGCCCTGCCAAGGGCAGCCTGGGCAAAGGAGGGTCCTGCCCAGCCCATCGCCCAGAAGACCCCTCTGGCAAGCACCAGCCTCTCACCCTGCCAGAACTTCTCCCCTCCTTCCCCCTCCCAAGCAGCCCCAACACCCAGCGGAGCACAGCGGAGCACCTATCAGCTGAGACCTGCTGGAGGAGCAGGAGGAGGAGCAGGGGGAGAAAGGGCTTCACACTCACCTGGTTCCCAAGGAGGTGGAGGCGAGAGAAGTGGATGAGAGAGTGGGGAGTTTGGCCGCCTTTTATAGTGCTCCTGCACTGCCCCAGGCCCAGAGTCACCCAGTACGTGGGCAGTAATTTTCCAGCAGACTCACCTCAAATGCAAAATAGCCTAGCTCATGGCACGGGTTGTGTTTGTTGTCCCTTCAACGCAGCCTTTTCATTTCCTCCTTCCTGGCATGCCCATTCTTCCACGGAGGCTGCTTTCAAGTGCTGGCATGAGAGGCCCAAGAGCTTCTGGGGCAGGAACTTGTCAGTATGGGCAGAAGTCAAGGCCCAAGTGCTGGAGGGGTCCCGTGCAGACGCGGACATCAGGTGGTGGCACTCTAGTGGGGTTGCTTGTGACTCCTTTTGCAGGAAGGGGCCCAGGCCCTCCCGGTGCCCTAGTCCCCAGCTGAACACCCAAGGCTCCCCATGCGTGTGGATGTGCCGTATCCTTCACTCTGCCTCCCTCCCTGCTCTCTCCGACAGTCACTGGTCGTTGCCTCCCCTGGCGCATGGGCTGCTCTGCAGGTTTTGACTCTCTTCCTCCAGATGCTCGCTGCTCTGGGGAGAGATCTGTCCAAGGATGTGGGGTTGGGCTTAGGAAAGCCAAAGGTCAGCTGGAGTTGAAGCAGGCCAAGGAGCTGGAGAGCAACACAACGGGCTTTTCTGCTACATCAGCAGCAAAAGGAAGACTAGGGAAAACATGGGCCTAGCCTTGGCTGGGGCAGACGACCTTGTGACAGGCTAGTGGTAGAGCTCAGTCCCATAGCGAGGTCACCACACAGAGGACGCGGAAAGGGCTGAGGTCCTCAAAGCCTCCTTGGCCTTGGGTCTCCATTTGTAAGATTTGCCTGCAGGAGGGCGTGGGAAAATCTGGAGCAGGAGGGCTAGGCCCCGAGACCCGTGCTTAAATCTGGAGCAAGGAAGACTCACTCTCAGTAGAGGAGGCTCAAGCTAGGGAACGTTGAAACAAATTGGGCAGACGCAAGTCCGTGGGACCTGACGGGATGCGCCCACGAGTGCTGAGGGAGCTGTCCGATGCCACTGCGAGGCCACGCTCAGAAGCCTTTACTTGAGGAAGGTTTCTGAGTGCTGGAGGAAAGCAAACGCCAGTCGTGTCATGGAGCAGGGCAAGAAGGAGGATCTGGGGGCCTGGAGGCCGGTCAGCCTCACCTCCACCCCTGCGAGCGTGATGGAGCAAATCATCCTGGAAGCCATTTCCAGACACATGAAGGACAAGTAGGTGACTGGGAGTAGTCAGCATGGATCTGTGGAGGGGAAATCAGGCCCGACCAGCCTCACAGTCTTCTACGCTGAGATGACCGGCTTTGGCCAGCATGAGGGGAGAGCAGCGGGCGTAGTTTATCTCAGCTTTAGCAAGGCTTCGACACTGTCTCCCATAACATCCTCATAGCCCAACTGATGGAGCTCAGGCTGGATAAGTGGGCAGTGCGGTGGACTGAAAGCTGGCTGTACTGCTGGGCTCAAAGGGTTGTGACGAGTGGCACAAAGTGCAGCTGGCGGCCAGTCACTGCTGGTGCATTGCGGGTGTCGATACTGGGGCCAATTCCGCTTCAGCTCTTCATCAGTGACCTGGATGAGGGGAGAGGGTGCACCCTCAGCAGGTCTGCAGGGGGCACAAAACTGGGAGGAGTGACTGATACCTCAGGGAGTCGTGCTGCCATTGAGAGGGACCTCGACAGACTGGGCAACGGGCAGACAGCAATGTCATGAAGTTCAACAACGGGAAATGCCAAGTCCTGCACCTGGGGAGGAGCAACCCCATGCAGCAGTCCACGGTGGGTGCCGACGAGGTGGAAGACAGCTTTGTGGCGAAGGACCTGGGGCATGTCCTGGGCCTGTAGGGATGCTGTTAGGAAAGCCAAAGCTCATCTGGAGTTGAGACTTGCAAGGGGCCTCAAGGGCAACAGCAACAGCTTCCACCGCTACATTGGCCGCAGCAGAGGGACCGAGGGAAATGCGGGCCCACGGCTGCATGGGGCGGGTGAGTTAGTGAGAGCGGACACAGATAAGGCTGGGGTGCTCGATGCCTTCTCTGCCTCAGCCTTTGCCAAGAACGACTGCCAGTGCTCCATGCCCTCCAAAAGGGTTCAAGGAGGAGGAGCAGCCCTACCAGCAGTGGGGGGGGATCCGATCAAGGATTGCTTCAGAGGAGCCGATCCGTACGGGTCCATGGGTCCTGGCGGACTGCATCCAAGGGTGCCGAGAGAGCTGGCCGATGTCTTCCCAAGCCCACCCTCTAGCGTCCTTGAAAGGTCGTGGAGATCGGGGCGGGTTCCTGATGCCTGGAGTAAAGCAGATGTCACAGCCATCTTCGGGAAAGGCGCAAAGGACAATCCGGGGAACTAGAGGGCTGTCAGCCTCTCTTTGGTCTTTCAACACTGCCTCCCACAATAGCCTTGTATCCAACTGAGGATGTGACACTCTGGGTGGGTGGACAACCGGATGGGTAAAAAGTGGTGTGGCGATGGGGCTCAGAGGGTAGGGGTTCCTGGGTCGTGCTCAACCTGGAGGTCTGTAACCAGGGCAGTACCGCCGGGGTCTCTCCTGGGGCTTGTCCTGTTTCACATCTTTATCGATGACCTGGAGGAAGCGGCGGAGTGCCCTTTCATCAAGTTTGCAGGTGACGCCAAACTGTGGGGAGCAGCTGATACGCTCCAGGGCAGGGCTGCCATTGCGGGGGACCTAGACACGCTGGGAGAATGGGCCGACAGGAGTCTCATGACATTCACCAAGGACAAATGCCAAGTCCTCTTCCCGCAAACAGAGAACCTCTTGCAACAGTGCAGGCTGGGGACTGGACGGTCCTATGCTCCTGTGGTCCCAGGACCTCCTTGGGTAGATCTGCCTACTGGGGGCAGGGTCAGCCTTTGGGGGGTGACACCGAGGGAGGGCAGGAATGGCCACACAGGCCTCGGCTTCCTGGCCATGGAGACTGGCAGTGTCCAGGAGCTCCCCTGAATGCTGTGTGCAGGGAAAGAAAGGGTCGCAGAAGACATCTTCGTGCTGGCCAGCAGTCCTCCCTGGCTAGCAGGCGATAGGTGTTCTCACGGCATGACGACGTTGGCACACCTCCCCTCCCATGTCCCGAAGCCTCCTCAGTTCGGAGCACAACCCAGCACCGTCGGGCAGGCAAGCAAGCCTCTGCCTTCACTGCCACCGGGGCACCGCGGGCTTGTGCAGGGCACTTGAGCCTTCCCAACAAGCCTCCCAAAGCAAGGGGCACCGGTGGCAGGACACTAGTGAGGGCTGGCAGGACCCTGCCGCATGCCTGGGGATGCTCAGGGAGGGGACGTGGTCAGAAGGGCCCTGGCCATGGAAACATCTCAGACTACGTCACGGAGCCGTTGCATCCTCACTGCAGGAATAAAGGACTTCCCTGCCCTGGAGACGTGGAGGCAGCTGGGACCCCTCGCAGAAGTGTAGGGGGATGCCTTCAGCGGGTGTGCTTGCTGGGATAGACTCCCCCAGGATCAGGCAAGAGCAGAGCCCACCTGCAAAGCTCCCTTTGCCTTCCTGAGAGAGGAGCTGTGCTCGGCCATGTGCCAGGACACAGGGGCCAACCCCTGGCGAGCCACAGCCAACTTCAGGAGGGCCGTGTGTCACCCTTCTGGCATGAGGCTAAGCCAAGCGTGTGTGCTGTCTGCAGCCCCACACCCCATGCAGGGCCGAATTCCCCTCCGGCCTGGGCAGTTCCAACGCTGCCCTGCGGAAACCTGCTCTAAGCACCAGGCTGCCTGCAGGCACAGCTCCAGGAAGCTCCAATAACCGTGGCCCTCCAGCCTGACCTTGCTGGTGCTCCCACAGCTTGGCGGCCTTTCAGGACAGCCAGGGCCTTGTGGAAAAGGGGCTGGGGGCCAGCGTGCTGGTGGACAGAGCGAGCTGGCAGAAAGGACACGGCTTGTGCTCAGCTTGTGGGAGCCTGTGGTGCCGGGCTCCTTCTTGTAAGGCGGTCACAAGCAGCCCCACCAAAGGGCTCGAGGCTGACATGGCCTCTCTGCACAGGACCCCCCCCAGCACTTGGGCCTTGACTTCTGCCCATACTGACAAGTTCCTGCCCCAGAAGCCCTTGGGCCTCTCATGCCGGCACTTGAAAGCAGCCTCCGTGGAAGAATGGGCATGCCAGAAAGGAGGAAATGAAAAGGCTGCGTTGAAGGGACAACAAACACAACCCGTGCCATGAGCTAGGCTATTTTGCATTTGAGGTGAGTCTGCTGGAAAATTACTGCCCACGTACTGGATGACTCTGGGCCTGGGGCAGTGCAGGAGCACTATAAAAGGCGGCCAAACTCCCCACTCTCTCATCCACTTCTCTCGCCTCCACCTCCTTGGGAACCAGGTGAGTGTGAAGCCCTTTGTCCTCCTGCTCCTCCTCCTGCTCCTCCAGCAGGTCTCAGCTGATAGGTGCTCCGCTGTGCTCCGCTGGGTGTTGGGGCTGCTTGGGAGGGGGAAGGAGGGGAGAAGTTCTGGCAGGGTGAGAGGCTGGTGCTTGCCGGAGGGGTCTTCTGGGCGATGGGCTGGGCAGGACCCTCCTTTGCCCAGGCTGCCCTTGGCAGGGCCCTTGGGGTTGAGGCAAAGCAGAAGGCCATGCTTTGGGCTGCAGGGCGTCCAGCTGCTGGCCCAACAGGTGCCTTGACTCCCTCGTGGCAGGGTCACAGGCTGCTCCTCACGCGTTCCCCGGGCTCTGCTTCCTCCCTGCCCTCTCTCGCAGGTGCACCTCCGACCCTCAGACATGTCCTGCTACAACCCCTGCCTGCCACGCTCGTCCTGTGGCCCGACCCCGCTGGCCAACAGCTGCAATGAGCCCTGCTTCAGGCAGTGCCAGGACTCCACCGTCATCATCGAGCCCTCTCCCGTGGTGGTGACCCTGCCCGGCCCCATCCTCAGCTCCTTCCCGCAGAACACCGTCGTGGGATCCTCCACCTCCGCTGCCGTTGGCAGCATCCTCAGCTCTCAGGGAGTCCCCATCTCCTCTGGGGGCTTCAACCTCTCTGGCCTCAGTGGGCGCTACTCTGGCGCCAGGTACCTCCCCTGCTAAAGCCACTGGTGACGGCCCCAGAGGAGGACCCTCAGGAACCCAGGAGCACCTGGGCATGGGATTCAGAGGGACTGCGTGATCCCGGCTGCCCCTGCAAAGGCAGGCTGAAAGGGGCCAGCCTGGGCTCTCTCACAGCACGGCCCATGTCTGCCTTCCCTTTTTCCACTCTCTCCTTTCCCTCCCGTGTCCTGGCTCTCTTCTGCCACCCTGGGCCACGAGGCCCCCCACAGCCCACCTAGGCAGGAACTGCCCGGCCCTCTCTCCCAATGGGCTAGGCGGACTGACGCCCAGCAGCAACTCTGCCGCAGCCACAGGGTGTGGACTCTCCGCTGACCCTCGTGCTCCCTGCGCTGGGGCCTCCGCTCGGAGCAAGCTCGTTTCCCTCTGGCCACTCAATAAAGTTCTTCCGCATGCCAGCCTGCGTCCCTGCGTGGTCCTTCCCTCTGTGGACGCTCTCCCAAGCTGTCCAGGGAGAAAGGTGTTGCTCTGGGCAGGTTTGCAATGCTGCTGCACAGCATTCGTGCTGAGGACTCCTAATCATTCAGCGGGTTCAACCCTGGGTTCTAAGCTTCTCCACCTCCGTGGGATTGGTTGCAGTCTTGCGGTGTATTTCAATGATGGCTATCCACTCTCCTGCGCATACGTTGTCTCTCTCTGTCTCTCTAATGTAACCTGGAAACTGCAAAGCAAGTAGTATGGAGAGGGCGGGAGGAAAGTGTCAGCTGGCTTGAGAACCCATCAGAACGCCATAAGCACCCATCAGAACCTGTCATAACAGCAGCACCAGGGTTTACAGGGGCAAGGCCAGAAGAAAAGACAGCAAGAAAACAGCAGCGTGAGAGCAAAAAGGGAACATACTGGCACAGAAGCTTTGGCAAAACACTGTTGCAACAGCTTTCAACCATGGGGTCGTGTGGTCTCCCAGGCGGCACGGACATGCTTTCTGCAACCCTTTCTTCCTCTCCACAGAGTATGCAGGAGAACTCCCAACACTGCCCGTCTCTGTGCCCAGGAGGCAGAGCGCTGTGTGGCCTTTCCCATCCTGCCCCAAGGCAGCATGTCACCCGCAAGGCTGTCGCTGCCCCTGGTGGCGAGGTCTACCCAACGGAGGTCCTAGGACCACAGGATGGAAGGACAGTTTGGGTCGGAAGGGACCTCTGGAGTGCTCTGCTCCAACCTCCCGATCCAAGGCAGGTCAGCCATGAGGTCAGACCAGGTTGCTCAGGGCTTTATCTGCTCCGCTATGGCAAACCGCTAAGGATGGCGACTGCACAGCCTCACTGGGCAACTTGTTCTGCTGCTTGACTGTCCTTGGGGTGAAAAACGGTTCCCTCGTACGTAGTCTGAAGCTCTCTTCTTCCCTCTTATGCCCGCCAACTCCTGTCCTCCAACCACGCACCCCAGGGAAGAGCCTGGCTCTGTCTTCTGGGTCACCTCCCTGTAGCTACTGGAGCGCTGCCATTAGGTGCCCCCCACCACAGCCTTTTCTTCTCCAGGCCCGGCATACCCCATTCCCTCAGAATGGCCCTCCTCTCCTCACAGGCCAAGTGCTACAGCCCCCTGGCCCTCCTGGCAGCCCCCCGCTGCACTCGCTCCACTTGCTCCACGTCTTTCTTGCATTAGAGAGCCCAAAACTGGACACAGTCTTCTTCACGCAGTTGCATGAGCGCTGAGCAGAGGTGGATAATCACTCCCCTCAAACTACTGGCTGTGCTCCTGTCAGTGCAGCCCAGGATGCTGCTGACAGTCCTTGGTGCCACGCAACACTGTGGCCTGCCAGTCCTGAAGGGGTTTCCCCAAGAGCACCCGTTCCTGGCCTTCTTGTGGGGCTGTTGCTTGAGAGGGGCTGGAAGCTGTGTGGGGACAGAGCGCTGGTCGCGTCTCCACTGCGCAGACAGCTGCCAGTCACGGCTCTGAGTGGCCCTGCATCATCGTGCCCAGCCGTGTCTTGCAGCAGGTCAGCACTGCCCCTTCCTCAGCTGTACGCCTCTCTCCAGCCTTCCTGCTGGTGACAGCACTGCTTTGGGGAGCTCCCGGCCATGCTTGGGACACTCGGAGAGCACCCCCCGCCTCTGCTCTTGCCCTGCCTCTCTCCCAGCTTGCCTCTCCCCAGAAACTCTCCCCGGGAAACCCAGGGCATCGATGGAAGCAGGGGGAGGACTTGTGCTGTCTGCAAGCCTGTTGCCTCCCATCCTCACTGCTGCTGTCCCTGGGGAGCCATCTTCTCTCTGAGCCTCCTCCCCCAGCACAGCTCCATCGAGAGCAAGAGGAACTCCTTCCCCCAGGAGCTGGCGGGGCTGCTGCCCTCCCAGGGCCTCCTGCAGCCGGTGCTCTTCACTTGAGGTCAGCAGTGGTCAGGCTCCCAGGCCAAAGGGCGTGCACTGAGGCCGAGAGGGCATTTCTGGGCAGAGGCGCTGCAAGGCAGGGCCTGATGGCTACGGGCTCTGCAGGAGCAGGGGATGTTGTCCTCAGCTCCAAGGGAGAGCACCTGAAAGGCCACTGCTGCAGTATGCCCACCCTCCACTCCCTCGGGGAAGGGGGAAAGGGGAAGGGTCCTCATGTGCCCCCAAGCCACCCCACTGCCCCCACAGCACTGCCTTTCTCCCTGGGCAGCTTGGGAGAGCGTCCACAGAGGGAAGGATCATGTGCAGACCCAGGCGTGCATGCAGAAGAGCTTTAATGAGTCAACAGAGGGAAACGAGCTTGCTGCAAGTGGAGGCCCTGTGGCAGGGGGCACGAGGGTCAGACGAGAGTCTGCACCTGCAGAGGGAGAGGGGCCAGCAGAAGACAGCAAGGACACGGGAGGGAAAGGAGAGTGGAAGGAGGCAAAGGCAGACGTGGGCCATGCTGTGAGAGAGCCCAGGCTGGCCCCTTTCAGCCTGCCTTTACAGGGGCAGCCGGGGTCACGCAGTCCCTCTGAATCTGATGCGCAGGAGCTCCATCCTCATTCCGGTACCATCTTCCGGGTTCCTGAGGGTCCTCCTCTGGGGCCGTCACCAGCAGCTTTAGCAGGGGAGGCACCTGGCGCCAGAGTAGCGCCCACTGAGGCCCGAGAGGTTGAAGCCCCCAGAGGAGATGGGAACTCCCTGAGAGCTGAGGATGCTGCCAACGGCAGCGGAGGTGGAGGATCCCACGACGGTGTTCTGCGGGAAGGAGCTGAGGATGGGGCCGGGCAGGGTCACCACCACGGGAGAGGGCTCGATGACGACGGTGGAGTCCTGGCACTGCCTGAAGCAGGGCTCATTGCAGCTGTTGGCCAGCGGGGTCGGGCCACAGGACGAGCGTGGCAGGCAGGGGTTGTAGCAGGACATGTCTGAGGGTCGGAGGTGCACCTGCGAGAGAGGGCAGGGAGGAAGCAGAGCCCGGGGAACGCGTGAGGAGCAGCCTGTGACCCTGCCACGAGGGAGTCAAGGCACCTGTTGGGCCAGCAGCTGGAGGCCGTGCAGCCCAAAACACGGCCTTCTGCTTTGCCTCAACCCCAAGGGCCCTGCCAAGGGCAGCCTGGGCAAAGGAGGGTCCTGCCCAGCCCATCGCCCAGAAGACCCCTCTGGCAAGCACCAGCCTCTCACCCTGCCAGAACTTCTCCCCTCCTTCCCCCTCCCAAGCAGCCCCAACACCCAGCGGAGCACAGCGGAGCACCTATCAGCTGAGACCTGCTGGAGGAGCAGGAGGAGGAGCAGGGGGAGAAAGGGCTTCACACTCACCTGGTTCCCAAGGAGGTGGAGGCGAGAGAAGTGGATGAGAGAGTGGGGAGTTTGGCCGCCTTTTATAGTGCTCCTGCACTGCCCCAGGCCCAGAGTCACCCAGTACGTGGGCAGTAATTTTCCAGCAGACTCACCTCAAATGCAAAATAGCCTAGCTCATGGCACGGGTTGTGTTTGTTGTCCCTTCAACGCAGCCTTTTCATTTCCTCCTTCCTGGCATGCCCATTCTTCCACGGAGGCTGCTTTCAAGTGCTGGCATGAGAGGCCCAAGAGCTTCTGGGGCAGGAACTTGTCAGTATGGGCAGAAGTCAAGGCCCAAGTGCTGGAGGGGTCCCGTGCAGACGCGGACATCAGGTGGTGGCACTCTAGTGGGGTTGCTTGTGACTCCTTTTGCAGGAAGGGGCCCAGGCCCTCCCGGTGCCCTAGTCCCCAGCTGAACACCCAAGGCTCCCCATGCGTGTGGATGTGCCGTATCCTTCACTCTGCCTCCCTCCCTGCTCTCTCCGACAGTCACTGGTCGTTGCCTCCCCTGGCGCATGGGCTGCTCTGCAGGTTTTGACTCTCTTCCTCCAGATGCTCGCTGCTCTGGGGAGAGATCTGTCCAAGGATGTGGGGTTGGGCTTAGGAAAGCCAAAGGCCAGCTGGAGTTGAAGCAGGCCAAGGAGCTGGAGAGCAACACAACGGGCTTTTCTGCTACATCAGCAGCAAAAGGAAGACTAGGGAAAACATGGGCCTAGCCTTGGCTGGGGCAGACGACCTTGTGACAGGCTAGTGGTAGAGCTCAGTCCCATAGCGAGGTCACCACACAGAGGACGCGGAAAGGGCTGAGGTCCTCAAAGCCTCCTTGGCCTTGGGTCTCCATTTGTAAGATTTGCCTGCAGGAGGGCGTGGGAAAATCTGGAGCAGGAGGGCTAGGCCCCGAGACCCGTGCTTAAATCTGGAGCAAGGAAGACTCACTCTCAGTAGAGGAGGCTCAAGCTAGGGAACGTTGAAACAAATTGGGCAGACGCAAGTCCGTGGGACCTGACGGGATGCGCCCACGAGTGCTGAGGGAGCTGTCCGATGCCACTGCGAGGCCACGCTCAGAAGCCTTTACTTGAGGAAGGTTTCTGAGTGCTGGAGGAAAGCAAACGCCAGTCGTGTCATGGAGCAGGGCAAGAAGGAGGATCTGGGGGCCTGGAGGCCGGTCAGCCTCACCTCCACCCCTGCGAGCGTGATGGAGCAAATCATCCTGGAAGCCATTTCCAGACACATGAAGGACAAGTAGGTGACTGGGAGTAGTCAGCATGGATCTGTGGAGGGGAAATCAGGCCCGACCAGCCTCACAGTCTTCTACGCTGAGATGACCGGCTTTGGCCAGCATGAGGGGAGAGCAGCGGGCGTAGTTTATCTCAGCTTTAGCAAGGCTTCGACACTGTCTCCCATAACATCCTCATAGCCCAACTGATGGAGCTCAGGCTAGATAAGTGGGCAGTGCGGTGGACTGAAAGCTGGCTGTACTGCTGGGCTCAAAGGGTTGTGACGAGTGGCACAAAGTGCAGCTGGCGGCCAGTCACTGCTGGTGCATTGCGGGTGTCGATACTGGGGCCAATTCCGCTTCAGCTCTTCATCAGTGACCTGGATGAGGGGAGAGGGTGCACCCTCAGCAGGTCTGCAGGGGGCACAAAACTGGGAGGAGTGACTGATACCTCAGGGAGTCGTGCTGCCATTGAGAGGGACCTCGACAGACTGGGCAACGGGCAGACAGCAATGTCATGAAGTTCAACAACGGGAAATGCCAAGTCCTGCACCTGGGGAGGAGCAACCCCATGCAGCAGTCCACGGTGGGTGCCGACGAGGTGGAAGACAGCTTTGTGGCGAAGGACCTGGGGCATGTCCTGGGCCTGTAGGGATGCTGTTAGGAAAGCCAAAGCTCATCTGGAGTTGAGACTTGCAAGGGGCCTCAAGGGCAACAGCAACAGCTTCCACCGCTACATTGGCCGCAGCAGAGGGACCGAGGGAAATGCGGGCCCACGGCTGCATGGGGCGGGTGAGTTAGTGAGAGCGGACACAGATAAGGCTGGGGTGCTTGATGCCTTCTCTGCCTCAGCCTTTGCCAAGAACGACTGCCAGTGCTCCATGCCCTCCAAAAGGGTTCAAGGAGGAGGAGCAGCCCTACCAGCAGTGGGGGGGGATCCGATCAAGGATTGCTTCAGAGGAGCCGATCCGTATGGGTCCATGGGTCCTGGCGGACTGCATCCAAGGGTGCCGAGAGAGCTGGCCGATGTCTTCCCAAGCCCACCCTCTAGCGTCCTTGAAAGGTCGTGGAGATCGGGGCGGGTTCCTGATGCCTGGAGTAAAGCAGATGTCACAGCCATCTTCGGGAAAGGCGCAAAGGACAATCCGGGGAACTAGAGGGCTGTCAGCCTCTCTTTGGTCTTTCAACACTGCCTCCCACAATAGCCTTGTATCCAACTGAGGATGTGACACTCTGGGTGGGTGGACAACCGGATGGGTAAAAAGTGGTGTGGCGATGGGGCTCAGAGGGTAGGGGTTCCTGGGTCGTGCTCAACCTGGAGGTCTGTAACCAGGGCAGTACCGCCGGGGTCTCTCCTGGGGCTTGTCCTGTTTCACATCTTTATCGATGACCTGGAGGAAGCGGCGGAGTGCCCTTTCATCAAGTTTGCAGGTGACGCCAAACTGTGGGGAGCAGCTGATACGCTCCAGGGCAGGGCTGCCATTGCGGGGGACCTAGACACGCTGGGAGAATGGGCCGACAGGAGTCTCATGACATTCACCAAGGACAAATGCCAAGTCCTCTTCCCGCAAACAGAGAACCTCTTGCAACAGTGCAGGCTGGGGACTGGACGGTCCTATGCTCCTGTGGTCCCAGGACCTCCTTGGGTAGATCTGCCTACTGGGGGCAGGGTCAGCCTTTGGGGGGTGACACCGAGGGAGGGCAGGAATGGCCACACAGGCCTCGGCTTCCTGGCCATGGAGACTGGCAGTGTCCAGGAGCTCCCCTGAATGCTGTGTGCAGGGAAAGAAAGGGTCACAGAAGACATCTTCGTGCTGGCCAGCAGTCCTCCCTGGCTAGCAGGCGATAGGTGTTCTCACGGCATGACGACGTTGGCACACCTCCCCTCCCATGTCCCGAAGCCTCCTCAGTTCGGAGCACAACCCAGCACCGTCGGGCAGGCAAGCAAGCCTCTGCCTTCACTGCCACCGGGGCACCGCGGGCTTGTGCAGGGCACTTGAGCCTTCCCAACAAGCCTCCCAAAGCAAGGGGCACCGGTGGCAGGACACTAGTGAGGGCTGGCAGGACCCTGCCGCATGCCTGGGGATGCTCAGGGAGGGGACGTGGTCAGAAGGGCCCTGGCCATGGAAACATCTCAGACTACGTCACGGAGCCGTTGCATCCTCACTGCAGGAATAAAGGACTTCCCTGCCCTGGAGACGTGGAGGCAGCTGGGACCCCTCGCAGAAGTGTAGGGGGATGCCTTCAGCGGGTGTGCTTGCTGGGATAGACTCCCCCAGGATCAGGCAAGAGCAGAGCCCACCTGCAAAGCTCCCTTTGCCTTCCTGAGAGAGGAGCTGTGCTCGGCCATGTGCCAGGACACAGGGGCCAACCCCTGGCGAGCCACAGCCAACTTCAGGAGGGCCGTGTGTCACCCTTCTGGCATGAGGCTAAGCCAAGCGTGTGTGCTGTCTGCAGCCCCACACCCCATGCAGGGCCGAATTCCCCTCCGGCCTGGGCAGTTCCAACGCTGCCCTGCGGAAACCTGCTCTAAGCACCAGGCTGCCTGCAGGCACAGCTCCAGGAAGCTCCAATAACCGTGGCCCTCCAGCCTGACCTTGCTGGTGCTCCCACAGCTTGGCGGCCTTTCAGGACAGCCAGGGCCTTGTGGAAAAGGGGCTGGGGGCCAGCGTGCTGGTGGACAGAGCGAGCTGGCAGAAAGGACACGGCTTGTGCTCAGCTTGTGGGAGCCTGTGGTGCCGGGCTCCTTCTTGTAAGGCGGTCACAAGCAGCCCCACCAAAGGGCTCGAGGCTGACATGGCCTCTCTGCACAGGACCCCCCCCAGCACTTGGGCCTTGACTTCTGCCCATACTGACAAGTTCCTGCCCCAGAAGCCCTTGGGCCTCTCATGCCGGCACTTGAAAGCAGCCTCCGTGGAAGAATGGGCATGCCAGGAAGGAGGAAATGAAAAGGCTGCGTTGAAGGGACAACAAACACAACCCGTGCCATGAGCTAGGCTATTTTGCATTTGAGGTGAGTCTGCTGGAAAATTACTGCCCACGTACTGGATGACTCTGGGCCTGGGGCAGTGCAGGAGCACTATAAAAGGCGGCCAAACTCCCCACTCTCTCATCCACTTCTCTCGCCTCCACCTTGGGAACCAGGTGAGTGTGAAGCCCTTTGTCCTCCTGCTCCTCCTCCTGCTCCTCCAGCAGGTCTCAGCTGATAGGTGCTCCGCTGTGCTCCGCTGGGTGTTGGGGCTGCTTGGGAGGGGGAAGGAGGGGAGAAGTTCTGGCAGGGTGAGAGGCTGGTGCTTGCCGGAGGGGTCTTCTGGGCGATGGGCTGGGCAGGACCCTCCTTTGCCCAGGCTGCCCTTGGCAGGGCCCTTGGGGTTGAGGCAAAGCAGAAGGCCATGCTTTGGGCTGCAGGGCGTCCAGCTGCTGGCCCAACAGGTGCCTTGACTCCCTCGTGGCAGGGTCACAGGCTGCTCCTCACGCGTTCCCCGGGCTCTGCTTCCTCCCTGCCCTCTCTCGCAGGTGCACCTCCGACCCTCAGACATGTCCTGCTACAACCCCTGCCTGCCACGCTCGTCCTGTGGCCCGACCCCGCTGGCCAACAGCTGCAATGAGCCCTGCTTCAGGCAGTGCCAGGACTCCACCGTCATCATCGAGCCCTCTCCCGTGGTGGTGACCCTGCCCGGCCCCATCCTCAGCTCCTTCCCGCAGAACACCGTCGTGGGATCCTCCACCTCCGCTGCCGTTGGCAGCATCCTCAGCTCTCAGGGAGTCCCCATCTCCTCTGGGGGCTTCAACCTCTCGGGCCTCAGTGGGCGCTACTCTGGCGCCAGGTACCTCCCCTGCTAAAGCCACTGGTGACGGCCCCAGAGGAGGACCCTCAGGAACCCAGGAGCACCTGGGCATGGGATTCAGAGGGACTGCGTGATCCCGGCTGCCCCTGCAAAGGCAGGCTGAAAGGGGCCAGCCTGGGCTCTCTCACAGCACGGCCCATGTCTGCCTTCCCTTTTTCCACTCTCTCCTTTCCCTCCCGTGTCCTGGCTCTCTTCTGCCACCCTGGGCCACGAGGCCCCCCACAGCCCACCTAGGCAGGAACTGCCCGGCCCTCTCTCCCAATGGGCTAGGCGGACTGACGCCCAGCAGCAACTCTGCCGCAGCCACAGGGTGTGGACTCTCCGCTGACCCTCGTGCTCCCTGCGCTGGGGCCTCCGCTCGGAGCAAGCTCGTTTCCCTCTGGCCACTCAATAAAGTTCTTCCGCATGCCAGCCTGCGTCCCTGCGTGGTCCTTCCCTCTGTGGACGCTCTCCCAAGCTGTCCAGGGAGAAAGGTGTTGCTCTGGGCAGGTTTGCAATGCTGCTGCACAGCATTCGTGCTGAGGACTCCTAATCATTCAGCGGGTTCAACCCTGGGTTCTAAGCTTCTCCACCTCCGTGGGATTGGTTGCAGTCTTGCGGTGTATTTCAATGATGGCTATCCACTCTCCTGCGCATACGTTGTCTCTCTCTGTCTCTCTAATGTAACCTGGAAACTGCAAAGCAAGTAGTATGGAGAGGGCGGGAGGAAAGTGTCAGCTGGCTTGAGAACCCATCAGAACGCCATAAGCACCCATCAGAACCTGTCATAACAGCAGCACCAGGGTTTACAGGGGCAAGGCCAGAAGAAAAGACAGCAAGAAAACAGCAGCGTGAGAGCAAAAAGGGAACATACTGGCACAGAAGCTTTGGCAAAACACTGTTGCAACAGCTTTCAACCATGGGGTCGTGTGGTCTCCCAGGCGGCACGGACATGCTTTCTGCAACCCTTTCTTCCTCTCCACAGAGTATGCAGGAGAACTCCCAACACTGCCCGTCTCTGTGCCCAGGAGGCAGAGCGCTGTGTGGCCTTTCCCATCCTGCCCCAAGGCAGCATGTCACCCGCAAGGCTGTCGCTGCCCCTGGTGGCGAGGTCTACCCAACGGAGGTCCTAGGACCACAGGATGGAAGGACAGTTTGGGTCGGAAGGGACCTCTGGAGTGCTCTGCTCCAACCTCCCGATCCAAGGCAGGTCAGCCATGAGGTCAGACCAGGTTGCTCAGGGCTTTATCTGCTCCGCTATGGCAAACCTCTAAGGATGGCGACTGCACAGCCTCACTGGGCAACTTGTTCTGCTGCTTGACTGTCCTTGGGGTGAAAAACGGTTCCCTCGTACGTAGTCTGAAGCTCTCTTCTTCCCTCTTATGCCTGCCAACTCCTGTCCTCCAACCACGCACTCCAGGGAAGAGCCTGGCTCTGTCTTCTGGGTCACCTCCCTGTAGCTACTGGAGCGCTGCCATTAGGTGCCCCCCACCACAGCCTTTTCTTCTCCAGGCCCGGCATACCCCATTCCCTCAGAATGGCCCTCCTCTCCTCACAGGCCAAGTGCTACAGCCCCCTGGCCCTCCTGGCAGCCCCCCGCTGCACTCGCTCCACTTGCTCCACGTCTTTCTTGCATTAGAGAGCCCAAAACTGGACACAGTCTTCTTCACGCAGTTGCATGAGCGCTGAGCAGAGGTGGATAATCACTCCCCTCAAACTACTGGCTGTGCTCCTGTCAGTGCAGCCCAGGATGCTGCTGACAGTCCTTGGTGCCACGCAACACTGTGGCCTGCCAGTCCTGAAGGGGTTTCCCCAAGAGCACCCGTTCCTGGCCTTCTTGTGGGGCTGTTGCTTGAGAGGGGCTGGAAGCTGTGTGGGGACAGAGCGCTGGTCGCGTCTCCACTGCGCAGACAGCTGCCAGTCACGGCTCTGAGTGGCCCTGCATCATCGTGCCCAGCCGTGTCTTGCAGCAGGTCAGCACTGCCCCTTCCTCAGCTGTACGCCTCTCTCCAGCCTTCCTGCTGGTGACAGCACTGCTTTGGGGAGCTCCCGGCCACGCTTGGGACACTCGGAGAGCACCCCCCGCCTCTGCTCTTGCCCTGCCTCTCTCCCAGCTTGCCTCTCCCCAGAAACTCTCCCCGGGAAACCCAGGGCATCGATGGAAGCAGGGGGAGGACTTGTGCTGTCTGCAAGCCTGTTGCCTCCCATCCTCACTGCTGCTGTCCCTGGGGAGCCATCTTCTCTCTGAGCCTCCTCCCCCAGCACAGCTCCATCGAGAGCAAGAGGAACTCCTTCCCCCAGGAGCTGGCGGGGCTGCTGCCCTCCCAGGGCCTCCTGCAGCCGGTGCTCTTCACTTGAGGTCAGCAGTGGTCAGGCTCCCAGGCCAAAGGGCGTGCACTGAGGCCGAGAGGGCATTTCTGGGCAGAGGCGCTGCAAGGCAGGGCCTGATGGCTACGGGCTCTGCAGGAGCAGGGGATGTTGTCCTCAGCTCCAAGGGAGAGCACCTGAAAGGCCACTGCTGCAGTATGCCCACCCTCCACTCCCTCGGGGAAGGGGGAAAGGGGAAGGGTCCTCATGTGCCCCCAAGCCACCCCACTGCCCCCACAGCACTGCCTTTCTCCCTGGGCAGCTTGGGAGAGCGTCCACAGAGGGAAGGATCATGTGCAGACCCAGGCGTGCATGCAGAAGAGCTTTAATGAGTCAACAGAGGGAAACGAGCTTGCTGCAAGTGGAGGCCCTGTGGCAGGGGGCACAAGGGTCAGATGAGAGTCTGCACCTGCAGAGGGAGAGGGGCCAGCAGAAGACAGCAAGGACACGGGAGGGAAAGGAGAGTGGAAGGAGGCAAAGGCAGACGTGGGCCATGCTGTGAGAGAGCCCAGGCTGGCCCCTTTCAGCCTGCCTTTACAGGGGCAGCCGGGGTCACACAGTCCCTCTGAATCTGATGCGCAGGAGCTCCATCCTCATTCCGGTACCATCTTCCGGGTTCCTGAGGGTCCTCCTCTGGGGCCGTCACCAGCAGCTTTAGCAGGGGAGGCACCTGGCGCCAGAGTAGCGCCCACTGAGGCCCGAGAGGTTGAAGCCCCCAGAGGAGATGGGAACTCCCTGAGAGCTGAGGATGCTGCCAACGGCAGCGGAGGTGGAGGATCCCACGACGGTGTTCTGCGGGAAGGAGCTGAGGATGGGGCCGGGCAGGGTCACCACCACGGGAGAGGGCTCGATGACGACGGTGGAGTCCTGGCACTGCCTGAAGCAGGGCTCATTGCAGCTGTTGGCCAGCGGGGTCGGGCCACAGGACGAGCGTGGCAGGCAGGGGTTGTAGCAGGACATGTCTGAGGGTCGGAGGTGCACCTGCGAGAGAGGGCAGGGAGGAAGCAGAGCCCGGGGAACGCGTGAGGAGCAGCCTGTGACCCTGCCACGAGGGAGTCAAGGCACCTGTTGGGCCAGCAGCTGGAGGCCGTGCAGCCCAAAACACGGCCTTCTGCTTTGCCTCAACCCCAAGGGCCCTGCCAAGGGCAGCCTGGGCAAAGGAGGGTCCTGCCCAGCCCATCGCCCAGAAGACCCCTCTGGCAAGCACCAGCCTCTCACCCTGCCAGAACTTCTCCCCTCCTTCCCCCTCCCAAGCAGCCCCAACACCCAGCGGAGCACAGCGGAGCACCTATCAGCTGAGACCTGCTGGAGGAGCAGGAGGAGGAGCAGGGGGAGAAAGGGCTTCACACTCACCTGGTTCCCAAGGAGGTGGAGGCGAGAGAAGTGGATGAGAGAGTGGGGAGTTTGGCCGCCTTTTATAGTGCTCCTGCACTGCCCCAGGCCCAGAGTCACCCAGTACGTGGGCAGTAATTTTCCAGCAGACTCACCTCAAATGCAAAATAGCCTAGCTCATGGCACGGGTTGTGTTTGTTGTCCCTTCAACGCAGCCTTTTCATTTCCTCCTTCCTGGCATGCCCATTCTTCCACGGAGGCTGCTTTCAAGTGCTGGCATGAGAGGCCCAAGAACTTCTGGGGCAGGAACTTGTCAGTATGGGCAGAAGTCAAGGCCCAAGTGCTGGAGGGGTCCCGTGCAGACGCGGACATCAGGTGGTGGCACTCTAGTGGGGTTGCTTGTGACTCCTTTTGCAGGAAGGGGCCCAGGCCCTCCCGGTGCCCTAGTCCCCAGCTGAACACCCAAGGCTCCCCATGCGTGTGGATGTGCCGTATCCTTCACTCTGCCTCCCTCCCTGCTCTCTCCGACAGTCACTGGTCGTTGCCTCCCCTGGCGCATGGGCTGCTCTGCAGGTTTTGACTCTCTTCCTCCAGATGCTCGCTGCTCTGGGGAGAGATCTGTCCAAGGATGTGGGGTTGGGCTTAGGAAAGCCAAAGGCCAGCTGGAGTTGAAGCAGGCCAAGGAGCTGGAGAGCAACACAACGGGCTTTTCTGCTACATCAGCAGCAAAAGGAAGACTAGGGAAAACATGGGCCTAGCCTTGGCTGGGGCAGACGACCTTGTGACAGGCTAGTGGTAGAGCTCAGTCCCATAGCGAGGTCACCACACAGAGGACGCGGAAAGGGCTGAGGTCCTCAAAGCCTCCTTGGCCTTGGGTCTCCATTTGTAAGATTTGCCTGCAGGAGGGCGTGGGAAAATCTGGAGCAGGAGGGCTAGGCCCCGAGACCCGTGCTTAAATCTGGAGCAAGGAAGACTCACTCTCAGTAGAGGAGGCTCAAGCTAGGGAACGTTGAAACAAATTGGGCAGACGCAAGTCCGTGGGACCTGACGGGATGCGCCCACGAGTGCTGAGGGAGCTGTCCGATGCCACTGCGAGGCCACGCTCAGAAGCCTTTACTTGAGGAAGGTTTCTGAGTGCTGGAGGAAAGCAAACGCCAGTCGTGTCATGGAGCAGGGCAAGAAGGAGGATCTGGGGGCCTGGAGGCCGGTCAGCCTCACCTCCACCCCTGCGAGCGTGATGGAGCAAATCATCCTGGAAGCCATTTCCAGACACATGAAGGACAAGTAGGTGACTGGGAGTAGTCAGCATGGATCTGTGGAGGGGAAATCAGGCCCGACCAGCCTCACAGTCTTCTACGCTGAGATGACCGGCTTTGGCCAGCATGAGGGGAGAGCAGCGGGCGTAGTTTATCTCAGCTTTAGCAAGGCTTCGACACTGTCTCCCATAACATCCTCATAGCCCAACTGATGGAGCTCAGGCTAGATAAGTGGGCAGTGCGGTGGACTGAAAGCTGGCTGTACTGCTGGGCTCAAAGGGTTGTGACGAGTGGCACAAAGTGCAGCTGGCGGCCAGTCACTGCTGGTGCATTGCGGGTGTCGATACTGGGGCCAATTCCGCTTCAGCTCTTCATCAGTGACCTGGATGAGGGGAGAGGGTGCACCCTCAGCAGGTCTGCAGGGGGCACAAAACTGGGAGGAGTGACTGATACCTCAGGGAGTCGTGCTGCCATTGAGAGGGACCTCGACAGACTGGGCAACGGGCAGACAGCAATGTCATGAAGTTCAACAACGGGAAATGCCAAGTCCTGCACCTGGGGAGGAGCAACCCCATGCAGCAGTCCACGGTGGGTGCCGACGAGGTGGAAGACAGCTTTGTGGCGAAGGACCTGGGGCATGTCCTGGGCCTGTAGGGATGCTGTTAGGAAAGCCAAAGCTCATCTGGAGTTGAGACTTGCAAGGGGCCTCAAGGGCAACAGCAACAGCTTCCACCGCTACATTGGCCGCAGCAGAGGGACCGAGGGAAATGCGGGCCCACGGCTGCATGGGGCGGGTGAGTTAGTGAGAGCGGACACAGATAAGGCTGGGGTGCTTGATGCCTTCTCTGCCTCAGCCTTTGCCAAGAACGACTGCCAGTGCTCCATGCCCTCCAAAAGGGTTCAAGGAGGAGGAGCAGCCCTACCAGCAGTGGGGGGGGATCCGATCAAGGATTGCTTCAGAGGAGCCGATCCGTATGGGTCCATGGGTCCTGGCGGACTGCATCCAAGGGTGCCGAGAGAGCTGGCCGATGTCTTCCCAAGCCCACCCTCTAGCGTCCTTGAAAGGTCGTGGAGATCGGGGCGGGTTCCTGATGCCTGGAGTAAAGCAGATGTCACAGCCATCTTCGGGAAAGGCGCAAAGGACAATCCGGGGAACTAGAGGGCTGTCAGCCTCTCTTTGGTCTTTCAACACTGCCTCCCACAATAGCCTTGTATCCAACTGAGGATGTGACACTCTGGGTGGGTGGACAACCGGATGGGTAAAAAGTGGTGTGGCGATGGGGCTCAGAGGGTAGGGGTTCCTGGGTCGTGCTCAACCTGGAGGTCTGTAACCAGGGCAGTACCGCCGGGGTCTCTCCTGGGGCTTGTCCTGTTTCACATCTTTATCGATGACCTGGAGGAAGCGGCGGAGTGCCCTTTCATCAAGTTTGCAGGTGACGCCAAACTGTGGGGAGCAGCTGATACGCTCCAGGGCAGGGCTGCCATTGCGGGGGACCTAGACACGCTGGGAGAATGGGCCGACAGGAGTCTCATGACATTCACCAAGGACAAATGCCAAGTCCTCTTCCCGCAAACAGAGAACCTCTTGCAACAGTGCAGGCTGGGGACTGGACGGTCCTATGCTCCTGTGGTCCCAGGACCTCCTTGGGTAGATCTGCCTACTGGGGGCAGGGTCAGCCTTTGGGGGGTGACACCGAGGGAGGGCAGGAATGGCCACACAGGCCTCGGCTTCCTGGCCATGGAGACTGGCAGTGTCCAGGAGCTCCCCTGAATGCTGTGTGCAGGGAAAGAAAGGGTCGCAGAAGACATCTTCGTGCTGGCCAGCAGTCCTCCCTGGCTAGCAGGCGATAGGTGTTCTCACGGCATGACGACGTTGGCACACCTCCCCTCCCATGTCCCGAAGCCTCCTCAGTTCGGAGCACAACCCAGCACCGTCGGGCAGGCAAGCAAGCCTCTGCCTTCACTGCCACCGGGGCACCGCGGGCTTGTGCAGGGCACTTGAGCCTTCCCAACAAGCCTCCCAAAGCAAGGGGCACCGGTGGCAGGACACTAGTGAGGGCTGGCAGGACCCTGCCGCATGCCTGGGGATGCTCAGGGAGGGGACGTGGTCAGAAGGGCCCTGGCCATGGAAACATCTCAGACTACGTCACGGAGCCGTTGCATCCTCACTGCAGGAATAAAGGACTTCCCTGCCCTGGAGACGTGGAGGCAGCTGGGACCCCTCGCAGAAGTGTAGGGGGATGCCTTCAGCGGGTGTGCTTGCTGGGATAGACTCCCCCAGGATCAGGCAAGAGCAGAGCCCACCTGCAAAGCTCCCTTTGCCTTCCTGAGAGAGGAGCTGTGCTCGGCCATGTGCCAGGACACAGGGGCCAACCCCTGGCGAGCCACAGCCAACTTCAGGAGGGCCGTGTGTCACCCTTCTGGCATGAGGCTAAGCCAAGCGTGTGTGCTGTCTGCAGCCCCACACCCCATGCAGGGCCGAATTCCCCTCCGGCCTGGGCAGTTCCAATGCTGCCCTGCGGAAACCTGCTCTAAGCACCAGGCTGCCTGCAGGCACAGCTCCAGGAAGCTCCAATAACCGTGGCCCTCCAGCCTGACCTTGCTGGTGCTCCCACAGCTTGGCGGCCTTTCAGGACAGCCAGGGCCTTGTGGAAAAGGGGCTGGGGGCCAGCGTGCTGGTGGACAGAGCGAGCTGGCAGAAAGGACACGGCTTGTGCTCAGCTTGTGGGAGCCTGTGGTGCCGGGCTCCTTCTTGTAAGGCGGTCACAAGCAGCCCCACCAAAGGGCTCGAGGCTGACATGGCCTCTCTGCACAGGACCCCCCCCAGCACTTGGGCCTTGACTTCTGCCCATACTGACAAGTTCCTGCCCCAGAAGCTCTTGGGCCTCTCATGCCAGCACTTGAAAGCAGCCTCCGTGGAAGAATGGGCATGCCAGGAAGGAGGACATGAAAAGGCTGCGTTGAAGGGACAACAAACACAACCCGTGCCATGAGC
Source organism: Dromaius novaehollandiae (assembly GCF_036370855.1). Lineage (NCBI taxonomy): Eukaryota > Metazoa > Chordata > Aves > Casuariiformes > Dromaiidae > Dromaius > Dromaius novaehollandiae. The sequence continues at coordinate 5,414,955 of NC_088119.1, read as the reverse complement.
TAGGCTATTTTGCATTTGAGGTGAGTCTGCTGGAAAATTACTGCCCACGTACTGGGTGACTCTGGGCCTGGGGCAGTGCAGGAGCACTATAAAAGGCGGCCAGACTCCGCACTCTCTCATCCACTTCTCTCGCCTCCACCTCCTTGGGAACCAGGTGAGTGTGAAGCCCTTTGTCCTCCTGCTCCTCCTCCTGCTCCTCCAGCAGGTCTCAGCTGATAGGTGCTCCGCTGTGCTCCACTGGGTGTTGGGGCTGCTTGGGAGGGGGAAGGAGGGGAGAAGTTCTGGCAGGGTGAGAGGCTGGTGCTTGCCGGAGGGGTCTTCTGGGCGATGGGCTGGGCAGGACCCTCCTTTGCCCAGCCTGCCCTTGGCAGGGCCCTTGGGGTCGAGGCAAAGCAGAAGGCCATGCTTTGGGCTGCAGGGCGTCCAGCTGCTGGCCCAACAGGTGCCTTGACTCCCTCGTGGCAGGGTCACAGGCTGCTCCTCACGCGTTCCCCGGGCTCTGCTTCCTCCCTGCCCTCTCTCGCAGGTGCACCTCCGACCCTCAGACATGTCCTGCTACAACCCCTGCCTGCCACGCTCGTCCTGTGGCCCGACCCCGCTGGCCAACAGCTGCAATGAGCCCTGCTTCAGGCAGTGCCAGGACTCCACCGTCGTCATCGAGCCCTCTCCCGTGGTGGTGACCCTGCCCGGCCCCATCCTCAGCTCCTTCCCGCAGAACACCGTCGTGGGATCCTCCACCTCCGCTGCCGTTGGCAGCATCCTCAGCTCTCAGGGAGTCCCCATCTCCTCTGGGGGCTTCAACCTCTCTGGCCTCAGTGGGCGCTACTCTGGCGCCAGGTACCTCCCCTGCTAAAGCCACTGGTGACGGCCCCAGAGGAGGACCCTCAGGAACCCAGGAGCACCTGGGCATGGGATTCAGAGGGACTGCGTGATCCCAGCTGCCCCTGCAAAGGCAGGCTGAAAGGGGCCAGCCTGGGCTCTCTCACAGCACGGCCCACGTCTGCCTTCCCTTTTTCCACTCTCTCCTTTCCCTCCCGTGTCCTGGCTCTCTTCTGCCACCCTGGGCCACGAGGCCCCCCACAGCCCACCTAGGCAGGAACTGCCCGGCCCTCTCTCCCAATGGGCTAGGCGGACTGACGCCCAGCAGCAACTCTGCCGCAGCCACAGGGTGTGGACTCTCCGCTGACCCTCGTGCTCCCTGCACTGGGGCCTCCGCTCGGAGCAAGCTCGTTTCCCTCTGGCCACTCAATAAAGTTCTTCTGCATGCCAGCCTGCGTCCCTGCGTGGTCCTTCCCTCTGTGGACGCTCTCCCAAGCTGTCCAGGGAGAAAGGTGTTGCTCTGGGCAGGTTTGCAATGCTGCTGCACAGCATTCGTGCTGAGGACTCCTAATCATTCAGCGGGTTCAACCCTGGGTTCTAAGCTTCTCCACCTCCGTGGGATTGGTTGCAGTCTTGCGGCGTATTTCAATGATGGCTATCCACTCTCCTGCGCATACGTTGTCTCTCTCTGTCTCTCTAATGTAACCTGGAAACTGCAAAGCAAGTAGTATGGAGAGGGCGGGAGGAAAGTGTCAGCTGGCTTGAGAACCCATCAGAACGCCATAAGCACCCATCAGAACCTGTCATAACAGCAGCACCAGGGTTTACAGGGGCAAGGCCAGAAGAAAAGACAGCAAGAAAACAGCAGCGTGAGAGCAAAAAGGGAACATACTGGCACAGAAGCTTTGGCAAAACACTGTTGCAACAGCTTTCAACCATGGGGTCGTGTGGTCTCCCAGGCGGCACGGACATGCTTTCTGCAACCCTTTCTTCCTCTCCACAGAGTATGCAGGAGAACTCCCAACACTGCCCGTCTCTGTGCCCAGGAGGCAGAGCGCTGTGTGGCCTTTCCCATCCTGCCCCAAGGCAGCATGTCACCCGCAAGGCTGTCGCTGCCCCTGGTGGCGAGGTCTACCCAACGGAGGTCCTAGGACCACAGGATGGAAGGACAGTTTGGGTCGGAAGGGACCTCTGGAGTGCTCTGCTCCAACCTCCCGATCCAAGGCAGGTCAGCCATGAGGTCAGACCAGGTTGCTCAGGGCTTTATCTGCTCCGCTATGGCAAACCTCTAAGGATGGCGACTGCACAGCCTCACTGGGCAACTTGTTCTGCTGCTTGACTGTCCTTGGGGTGAAAAACGGTTCCCTCGTACGTAGTCTGAAGCTCTCTTCTTCCCTCTTATGCCCGCCAACTCCTGTCCTCCAACCACGCACTCCAGGGAAGAGCCTGGCTCTGTCTTCTGGGTCACCTCCCTGTAGCTACTGGAGCGCTGCCATTAGGTGCCCCCCACCACAGCCTTTTCTTCTCCAGGCCCGGCATACCCCATTCCCTCAGAATGGCCCTCCTCTCCTCACAGGCCAAGTGCTACAGCCCCCTGGCCCTCCTGGCAGCCCCCCGCTGCACTCGCTCCACTTGCTCCACGTCTTTCTTGCATTAGAGAGCCCAAAACTGGACACAGTCTTCTTCACGCAGTTGCATGAGCGCTGAGCAGAGGTGGATAATCACTCCCCTCAAACTACTGGCTGTGCTCCTGTCAGTGCAGCCCAGGATGCTGCTGACAGTCCTTGGTGCCACGCAACACTGTGGCCTGCCAGTCCTGAAGGGGTTTCCCCAAGAGCACCCGTTCCTGGCCTTCTTGTGGGGCTGTTGCTTGAGAGGGGCTGGAAGCTGTGTGGGGACAGAGCGCTGGTCGCGTCTCCACTGCGCAGACAGCTGCCAGTCACGGCTCTGAGTGGCCCTGCATCATCGTGCCCAGCCGTGTCTTGCAGCAGGTCAGCACTGCCCCTTCCTCAGCTGTACGCCTCTCTCCAGCCTTCCTGCTGGTGACAGCACTGCTTTGGGGAGCTCCCGGCCACGCTTGGGACACTCGGAGAGCACCCCCCGCCTCTGCTCTTGCCCTGCCTCTCTCCCAGCTTGCCTCTCCCCAGAAACTCTCCCCGGGAAACCCAGGGCATCGATGGAAGCAGGGGGAGGACTTGTGCTGTCTGCAAGCCTGTTGCCTCCCATCCTCACTGCTGCTGTCCCTGGGGAGCCATCTTCTCTCTGAGCCTCCTCCCCCAGCACAGCTCCATCGAGAGCAAGAGGAACTCCTTCCCCCAGGAGCTGGCGGGGCTGCTGCCCTCCCAGGGCCTCCTGCAGCCGGTGCTCTTCACTTGAGGTCAGCAGTGGTCAGGCTCCCAGGCCAAAGGGCGTGCACTGAGGCCGAGAGGGCATTTCTGGGCAGAGGCGCTGCAAGGCAGGGCCTGATGGCTACGGGCTCTGCAGGAGCAGGGGATGTTGTCCTCAGCTCCAAGGGAGAGCACCTGAAAGGCCACTGCTGCAGTATGCCCACCCTCCACTCCCTCGGGGAAGGGGGAAAGGGGAAGGGTCCTCATGTGCCCCCAAGCCACCCCACTGCCCCCACAGCACTGCCTTTCTCCCTGGGCAGCTTGGGAGAGCGTCCACAGAGGGAAGGATCATGTGCAGACCCAGGCGTGCATGCAGAAGAGCTTTAATGAGTCAACAGAGGGAAACGAGCTTGCTGCAAGTGGAGGCCCTGTGGCAGGGGGCACAAGGGTCAGATGAGAGTCTGCACCTGCAGAGGGAGAGGGGCCAGCAGAAGACAGCAAGGACACGGGAGGGAAAGGAGAGTGGAAGGAGGCAAAGGCAGACGTGGGCCATGCTGTGAGAGAGCCCAGGCTGGCCCCTTTCAGCCTGCCTTTACAGGGGCAGCCGGGGTCACACAGTCCCTCTGAATCTGATGCGCAGGAGCTCCATCCTCATTCCGGTACCATCTTCCGGGTTCCTGAGGGTCCTCCTCTGGGGCCGTCACCAGCAGCTTTAGCAGGGGAGGCACCTGGCGCCAGAGTAGCGCCCACTGAGGCCCGAGAGGTTGAAGCCCCCAGAGGAGATGGGAACTCCCTGAGAGCTGAGGATGCTGCCAACGGCAGCGGAGGTGGAGGATCCCACGACGGTGTTCTGCGGGAAGGAGCTGAGGATGGGGCCGGGCAGGGTCACCACCACGGGAGAGGGCTCGATGACGACGGTGGAGTCCTGGCACTGCCTGAAGCAGGGCTCATTGCAGCTGTTGGCCAGCGGGGTCGGGCCACAGGACGAGCGTGGCAGGCAGGGGTTGTAGCAGGACATGTCTGAGGGTCGGAGGTGCACCTGCGAGAGAGGGCAGGGAGGAAGCAGAGCCCGGGGAACGCGTGAGGAGCAGCCTGTGACCCTGCCACGAGGGAGTCAAGGCACCTGTTGGGCCAGCAGCTGGAGGCCGTGCAGCCCAAAACACGGCCTTCTGCTTTGCCTCAACCCCAAGGGCCCTGCCAAGGGCAGCCTGGGCAAAGGAGGGTCCTGCCCAGCCCATCGCCCAGAAGACCCCTCTGGCAAGCACCAGCCTCTCACCCTGCCAGAACTTCTCCCCTCCTTCCCCCTCCCAAGCAGCCCCAACACCCAGCGGAGCACAGCGGAGCACCTATCAGCTGAGACCTGCTGGAGGAGCAGGAGGAGGAGCAGGGGGAGAAAGGGCTTCACACTCACCTGGTTCCCAAGGAGGTGGAGGCGAGAGAAGTGGATGAGAGAGTGGGGAGTTTGGCCGCCTTTTATAGTGCTCCTGCACTGCCCCAGGCCCAGAGTCACCCAGTACGTGGGCAGTAATTTTCCAGCAGACTCACCTCAAATGCAAAATAGCCTAGCTCATGGCACGGGTTGTGTTTGTTGTCCCTTCAACGCAGCCTTTTCATGTCCTCCTTCCTGGCATGCCCATTCTTCCACGGAGGCTGCTTTCAAGTGCTGGCATGAGAGGCCCAAGAGCTTCTGGGGCAGGAACTTGTCAGTATGGGCAGAAGTCAAGGCCCAAGTGCTGGAGGGGTCCCGTGCAGACGCGGACATCAGGTGGTGGCACTCTAGTGGGGTTGCTTGTGACTCCTTTTGCAGGAAGGGGCCCAGGCCCTCCCGGTGCCCTAGTCCCCAGCTGAACACCCAAGGCTCCCCATGCGTGTGGATGTGCCGTATCCTTCACTCTGCCTCCCTCCCTGCTCTCTCCGACAGTCACTGGTCGTTGCCTCCCCTGGCGCATGGGCTGCTCTGCAGGTTTTGACTCTCTTCCTCCAGATGCTCGCTGCTCTGGGGAGAGATCTGTCCAAGGATGTGGGGTTGGGCTTAGGAAAGCCAAAGGCCAGCTGGAGTTGAAGCAGGCCAAGGAGCTGGAGAGCAACACAACGGGCTTTTCTGCTACATCAGCAGCAAAAGGAAGACTAGGGAAAACATGGGCCTAGCCCTGGCTGGGGCAGACGACCTTGTGACAGGCTAGTGGTAGAGCTCAGTCCCATAGCGAGGTCACCACACAGGGGACGCGGAAAGGGCTGAGGTCCTCAAAGCCTCCTTGGCCTTGGGTCTCCATTTGTAAGATTTGCCTGCAGGAGGGCGTGGGAAAATCTGGAGCAGGAGGGCTAGGCCCCGAGACCCGTGCTTAAATCTGGAGCAAGGAAGACTCACTCTCAGTAGAGGAGGCTCAAGCTAGGGAACGTTGAAACAAATTGGGCAGACGCAAGTCCGTGGGACCTGACGGGATGCGCCCACGAGTGCTGAGGGAGCTGTCCGATGCCACTGCGAGGCCACGCTCAGAAGCCTTTACTTGAGGAAGGTTTCTGAGTGCTGGAGGAAAGCAAACGCCAGTCGTGTCATGGAGCAGGGCAAGAAGGAGGATCTGGGGGCCTGGAGGCCGGTCAGCCTCACCTCCACCCCTGCGAGCGTGATGGAGCAAATCATCCTGGAAGCCATTTCCAGACACATGAAGGACAAGTAGGTGACTGGGAGTAGTCAGCATGGATCTGTGGAGGGGAAATCAGGCCTGACCAGCCTCACAGTCTTCTACGCTGAGATGACCGGCTTTGGCCAGCATGAGGGGAGAGCAGCGGGCGTAGTTTATCTCAGCTTTAGCAAGGCTTCGACACTGTCTCCCATAACATCCTCATAGCCCAACTGATGGAGCTCAGGCTAGATAAGTGGGCAGTGCGGTGGACTGAAAGCTGGCTGTACTGCTGGGCTCAAAGGGTTGTGACGAGTGGCACAAAGTGCAGCTGGCGGCCAGTCACTGCTGGTGCATTGCGGGTGTCGATACTGGGGCCAATTCCGCTTCAGCTCTTCATCAGTGACCTGGATGAGGGGAGAGGGTGCACCCTCAGCAGGTCTGCAGGGGGCACAAAACTGGGAGGAGTGACTGATACCTCAGGGAGTCGTGCTGCCATTGAGAGGGACCTCGACAGACTGGGCAACGGGCAGACAGCAATGTCATGAAGTTCAACAACGGGAAATGCCAAGTCCTGCACCTGGGGAGGAGCAACCCCATGCAGCAGTCCACGGTGGGTGCCGACGAGGTGGAAGACAGCTTTGTGGCGAAGGACCTGGGGCATGTCCTGGGCCTGTAGGGATGCTGTTAGGAAAGCCAAAGCTCATCTGGAGTTGAGACTTGCAAGGGGCCTCAAGGGCAACAGCAACAGCTTCCACCGCTACATTGGCCGCAGCAGAGGGACCGAGGGAAATGCGGGCCCACGGCTGCATGGGGCGGGTGAGTTAGTGAGAGCGGACACAGATAAGGCTGGGGTGCTCGATGCCTTCTCTGCCTCAGCCTTTGCCAAGAACGACTGCCAGTGCTCCATGCCCTCCAAAAGGGTTCAAGGAGGAGGAGCAGCCCTACCAGCAGTGGGGGGGGATCCGATCAAGGATTGCTTCAGAGGAGCCGATCCGTACGGGTCCATGGGTCCTGGCGGACTGCATCCAAGGGTGCCGAGAGAGCTGGCCGATGTCTTCCCAAGCCCACCCTCTAGCGTCCTTGAAAGGTCGTGGAGATCGGGGCGGGTTCCTGATGCCTGGAGTAAAGCAGATGTCACAGCCATCTTCGGGAAAGGCGCAAAGGACAATCCGGGGAACTAGAGGGCTGTCAGCCTCTCTTTGGTCTTTCAACACTGCCTCCCACAATAGCCTTGTATCCAACTGAGGATGTGACACTCTGGGTGGGTGGACAACCGGATGGGTAAAAAGTGGTGTGGCGATGGGGCTCAGAGGGTAGGGGTTCCTGGGTCGTGCTCAACCTGGAGGTCTGTAACCAGGGCAGTACCGCCGGGGTCTCTCCTGGGGCTTGTCCTGTTTCACATCTTTATCGATGACCTGGAGGAAGCGGCGGAGTGCCCTTTCATCAAGTTTGCAGGTGACGCCAAACTGTGGGGAGCAGCTGATACGCTCCAGGGCAGGGCTGCCATTGCGGGGGACCTAGACACGCTGGGAGAATGGGCCGACAGGAGTCTCATGACATTCACCAAGGACAAATGCCAAGTCCTCTTCCCGCAAACAGAGAACCTCTTGCAACAGTGCAGGCTGGGGACTGGACGGTCCTATGCTCCTGTGGTCCCAGGACCTCCTTGGGTAGATCTGCCTACTGGGGGCAGGGTCAGCCTTTGGGGGGTGACACCGAGGGAGGGCAGGAATGGCCACACAGGCCTCGGCTTCCTGGCCATGGAGACTGGCAGTGTCCAGGAGCTCCCCTGAATGCTGTGTGCAGGGAAAGAAAGGGTCGCAGAAGACATCTTCGTGCTGGCCAGCAGTCCTCCCTGGCTAGCAGGCGATAGGTGTTCTCACGGCATGACGACGTTGGCACACCTCCCCTCCCATGTCCCGAAGCCTCCTCAGTTTGGAGCACAACCCAGCACCGTCGGGCAGGCAAGCAAGCCTCTGCCTTCACTGCCACCGGGGCACCGCGGGCTTGTGCAGGGCACTTGAGCCTTCCCAACAAGCCTCCCAAAGCAAGGGGCACCGGTGGCAGGACACTAGTGAGGGCTGGCAGGACCCTGCCGCATGCCTGGGGATGCTCAGGGAGGGGACGTGGTCAGAAGGGCCCTGGCCATGGAAACATCTCAGACTACGTCACGGAGCCGTTGCATCCTCACTGCAGGAATAAAGGACTTCCCTGCCCTGGAGACGTGGAGGCAGCTGGGACCCCTCGCAGAAGTGTAGGGGGATGCCTTCAGCGGGTGTGCTTGCTGGGATAGACTCCCCCAGGATCAGGCAAGAGCAGAGCCCACCTGCAAAGCTCCCTTTGCCTTCCTGAGAGAGGAGCTGTGCTCGGCCATGTGCCAGGACACAGGGGCCAACCCCTGGCGAGCCACAGCCAACTTCAGGAGGGCCGTGTGTCACCCTTCTGGCATGAGGCTAAGCCAAGCGTGTGTGCTGTCTGCAGCCCCACACCCCATGCAGGGCCGAATTCCCCTCCGGCCTGGGCAGTTCCAACGCTGCCCTGCGGAAACCTGCTCTAAGCACCAGGCTGCCTGCAGGCACAGCTCCAGGAAGCTCCAATAACCGTGGCCCTCCAGCCTGACCTTGCTGGTGCTCCCACAGCTTGGCGGCCTTTCAGGACAGCCAGGGCCTTGTGGAAAAGGGGCTGGGGGCCAGCGTGCTGGTGGACAGAGCGAGCTGGCAGAAAGGACACGGCTTGTGCTCAGCTTGTGGGAGCCTGTGGTGCCGGGCTCCTTCTTGTAAGGCGGTCACAAGCAGCCCCACCAAAGGGCTCGAGGCTGACATGGCCTCTCTGCACAGGACCCCCCCCAGCACTTGGGCCTTGACTTCTGCCCATACTGACAAGTTCCTGCCCCAGAAGCCCTTGGGCCTCTCATGCCGGCACTTGAAAGCAGCCTCCGTGGAAGAATGGGCATGCCAGGAAGGAGGACATGAAAAGGCTGCGTTGAAGGGACAACAAACACAACCCGTGCCATGAGCTAGGCTATTTTGCATTTGAGGTGAGTCTGCTGGAAAATTACTGCCCACGTACTGGGTGACTCTGGGCCTGGGGCAGTGCAGGAGCACTATAAAAGGCGGCCAGACTCCGCACTCTCTCATCCACTTCTCTCGCCTCCACCTCCTTGGGAACCAGGTGAGTGTGAAGCCCTTTGTCCTCCTGCTCCTCCTCCTGCTCCTCCAGTAGGTCTCAGCTGATAGGTGCTCCGCTGTGCTCCGCTGGGTGTTGGGGCTGCTTGGGAGGGGGAAGGAGGGGAGAAGTTCTGGCAGGGTGAGAGGCTGGTGCTTGCCGGAGGGGTCTTCTGGGCGATGGGCTGGGCAGGACCCTCCTTTGCCCAGGCTGCCCTTGGCAGGGCCCTTGGGGTTGAGGCAAAGCAGAAGGCCATGCTTTGGGCTGCAGGGCGTCCAGCTGCTGGCCCAACAGGTGCCTTGACTCCCTCGTGGCAGGGTCACAGGCTGCTCCTCACGCGTTCCCCGGGCTCTGCTTCCTCCCTGCCCTCTCTCGCAGGTGCACCTCCGACCCTCAGACATGTCCTGCTACAACCCCTGCCTGCCACGCTCGTCCTGTGGCCCGACCCCGCTGGCCAACAGCTGCAATGAGCCCTGCTTCAGGCAGTGCCAGGACTCCACCGTCGTCATCGAGCCCTCTCCCGTGGTGGTGACCCTGCCCGGCCCCATCCTCAGCTCCTTCCCGCAGAACACCGTCGTGGGATCCTCCACCTCCGCTGCCGTTGGCAGCATCCTCAGCTCTCAGGGAGTCCCCATCTCCTCTGGGGGCTTCAACCTCTCTGGCCTCAGTGGGCGCTACTCTGGCGCCAGGTACCTCCCCTGCTAAAGCCACTGGTGACGGCCCCAGAGGAGGACCCTCAGGAACCCAGGAGCACCTGGGCATGGGATTCAGAGGGACTGCGTGATCCCAGCTGCCCCTGCAAAGGCAGGCTGAAAGGGGCCAGCCTGGGCTCTCTCACAGCACGGCCCACGTCTGCCTTCCCTTTTTCCACTCTCTCCTTTCCCTCCCGTGTCCTGGCTCTCTTCTGCCACCCTGGGCCACGAGGCCCCCCACAGCCCACCTAGGCAGGAACTGCCCGGCCCTCTCTCCCAATGGGCTAGGCGGACTGACGCCCAGCAGCAACTCTGCCGCAGCCACAGGGTGTGGACTCTCCGCTGACCCTCGTGCTCCCTGCGCTGGGGCCTCCGCTCGGAGCAAGCTCGTTTCCCTCTGGCCACTCAATAAAGTTCTTCCGCATGCCAGCCTGCGTCCCTGCGTGGTCCTTCCCTCTGTGGACGCTCTCCCAAGCTGTCCAGGGAGAAAGGTGTTGCTCTGGGCAGGTTTGCAATGCTGCTGCACAGCATTCGTGCTGAGGACTCCTAATCATTCAGCGGGTTCAACCCTGGGTTCTAAGCTTCTCCACCTCCGTGGGATTGGTTGCAGTCTTGCGGCGTATTTCAATGATGGCTATCCACTCTCCTGCGCATACGTTGTCTCTCTCTGTCTCTCTAATGTAACCTGGAAACTGCAAAGCAAGTAGTATGGAGAGGGCGGGAGGAAAGTGTCAGCTGGCTTGAGAACCCATCAGAACGCCATAAGCACCCATCAGAACCTGTCATAACAGCAGCACCAGGGTTTACAGGGGCAAGGCCAGAAGAAAAGACAGCAAGAAAACAGCAGCGTGAGAGCAAAAAGGGAACATACTGGCACAGAAGCTTTGGCAAAACACTGTTGCAACAGCTTTCAACCATGGGGTCGTGTGGTCTCCCAGGCGGCACGGACATGCTTTCTGCAACCCTTTCTTCCTCTCCACAGAGTATGCAGGAGAACTCCCAACACTGCCCGTCTCTGTGCCCAGGAGGCAGAGCGCTGTGTGGCCTTTCCCATCCTGCCCCAAGGCAGCATGTCACCCGCAAGGCTGTCGCTGCCCCTGGTGGCGAGGTCTACCCAACGGAGGTCCTAGGACCACAGGATGGAAGGACAGTTTGGGTCGGAAGGGACCTCTGGAGTGCTCTGCTCCAACCTCCCGATCCAAGGCAGGTCAGCCATGAGGTCAGACCAGGTTGCTCAGGGCTTTATCTGCTCCGCTATGGCAAACCTCTAAGGATGGCGACTGCACAGCCTCACTGGGCAACTTGTTCTGCTGCTTGACTGTCCTTGGGGTGAAAAACGGTTCCCTCGTACGTAGTCTGAAGCTCTCTTCTTCCCTCTTATGCCCGCCAACTCCTGTCCTCCAACCACGCACCCCAGGGAAGAGCCTGGCTCTGTCTTCTGGGTCACCTCCCTGTAGCTACTGGAGCGCTGCCATTAGGTGCCCCCCACCACAGCCTTTTCTTCTCCAGGCCCGGCATACCCCATTCCCTCAGAATGGCCCTCCTCTCCTCACAGGCCAAGTGCTACAGCCCCCTGGCCCTCCTGGCAGCCCCCCGCTGCACTCGCTCCACTTGCTCCACGTCTTTCTTGCATTAGAGAGCCCAAAACTGGACACAGTCTTCTTCACGCAGTTGCATGAGCGCTGAGCAGAGGTGGATAATCACTCCCCTCAAACTACTGGCTGTGCTCCTGTCAGTGCAGCCCAGGATGCTGCTGACAGTCCTTGGTGCCACGCAACACTGTGGCCTGCCAGTCCTGAAGGGGTTTCCCCAAGAGCACCCGTTCCTGGCCTTCTTGTGGGGCTGTTGCTTGAGAGGGGCTGGAAGCTGTGTGGGGACAGAGCGCTGGTCGCGTCTCCACTGCGCAGACAGCTGCCAGTCACGGCTCTGAGTGGCCCTGCATCATCGTGCCCAGCCGTGTCTTGCAGCAGGTCAGCACTGCCCCTTCCTCAGCTGTACGCCTCTCTCCAGCCTTCCTGCTGGTGACAGCACTGCTTTGGGGAGCTCCCGGCCACGCTTGGGACACTCGGAGAGCACCCCCCGCCTCTGCTCTTGCCCTGCCTCTCTCCCAGCTTGCCTCTCCCCAGAAACTCTCCCCGGGAAACCCAGGGCATCGATGGAAGCAGGGGGAGGACTTGTGCTGTCTGCAAGCCTGTTGCCTCCCATCCTCACTGCTGCTGTCCTTGGGGAGCCATCTTCTCTCTGAGCCTCCTGCCCCAGCACAGCTCCATCGAGAGCAAGAGGAACTCCTTCCCCCAGGAGCTGGCGGGGCTGCTGCCCTCCCAGGGCCTCCTGCAGCCGGTGCTCTTCACTTGAGGTCAGCAGTGGTCAGGCTCCCAGGCCAAAGGGCGTGCACTGAGGCCGAGAGGGCATTTCTGGGCAGAGGCGCTGCAAGGCAGGGCCTGATGGCTACGGGCTCTGCAGGAGCAGGGGATGTTGTCCTCAGCTCCAAGGGAGAGCACCTGAAAGGCCACTGCTGCAGTATGCCCACCCTCCACTCCCTCGGGGAAGGGGGAAAGGGGAAGGGTCCTCATGTGCCCCCAAGCCACCCCACTGCCCCCACAGCACTGCCTTTCTCCCTGGGCAGCTTGGGAGAGCGTCCACAGAGGGAAGGATCATGTGCAGACCCAGGCGTGCATGCAGAAGAGCTTTAATGAGTCAACAGAGGGAAACGAGCTTGCTGCAAGTGGAGGCCCTGTGGCAGGGGGCACAAGGGTCAGACGAGAGTCTGCACCTGCAGAGGGAGAGGGGCCAGCAGAAGACAGCAAGGACACGGGAGGGAAAGGAGAGTGGAAGGAGGCAAAGGCAGACATGGGCCGTGCTGTGAGAGAGCCCAGGCTGGCCCCTTTCAGCCTGCCTTTGCAGGGGCAGCTGGGATCACGCAGTCCCTCTGAATCCCATGCCCAGGTGCTCCTGGGTTCCTGAGGGTCCTCCTCTGGGGCCGTCACCAGTGGCTTTAGCAGGGGAGGCACCTGGCGCCAGAGTAGCGCCCACTGAGGCCAGAGAGGTTGAAGCCCCCAGAGGAGATGGGGACTCCCTGAGAGCTGAGGATGCTGCCAACGGCAGCGGAGGTGGAGGATCCCACGACGGTGTTCTGCGGGAAGGAGCTGAGGATGGGGCCGGGCAGGGTCACCACCACGGGAGAGGGCTCGATGACGACGGTGGAGTCCTGGCACTGCCTGAAGCAGGGCTCATTGCAGCTGTTGGCCAGCGGGGTCGGGCCACAGGACGAGCGTGGCAGGCAGGGGTTGTAGCAGGACATGTCTGAGGGTCGGAGGTGCACCTGCGAGAGAGGGCAGGGAGGAAGCAGAGCCCGGGGAACGCGTGAGGAGCAGCCTGTGACCCTGCCACGAGGGAGTCAAGGCACCTGTTGGGCCAGCAGCTGGAGGCCGTGCAGCCCAAAACACGGCCTTCTGCTTTGCCTCAACCCCAAGGGCCCTGCCAAGGGCAGCCTGGGCAAAGGAGGGTCCTGCCCAGCCCATCGCCCAGAAGACCCCTCTGGCAAGCACCAGCCTCTCACCCTGCCAGAACTTCTCCCCTCCTTCCCCCTCCCAAGCAGCCCCAACACCCAGCGGAGCACAGCGGAGCACCTATCAGCTGAGACCTGCTGGAGGAGCAGGAGGAGGAGCAGGGGGAGAAAGGGCTTCACACTCACCTGGTTCCCAAGGAGGTGGAGGCGAGAGAAGTGGATGAGAGAGTGGGGAGTTTGGCCGCCTTTTATAGTGCTCCTGCACTGCCCCAGGCCCAGAGTCACCCAGTACGTGGGCAGTAATTTTCCAGCAGACTCACCTCAAATGCAAAATAGCCTAGCTCATGGCACGGGTTGTGTTTGTTGTCCCTTCAACGCAGCCTTTTCATTTCCTCCTTCCTGGCATGCCCATTCTTCCACGGAGGCTGCTTTCAAGTGCTGGCATGAGAGGCCCAAGAGCTTCTGGGGCAGGAACTTGTCAGTATGGGCAGAAGTCAAGGCCCAAGTGCTGGAGGGGTCCCGTGCAGACGCGGACATCAGGTGGTGGCACTCTAGTGGGGTTGCTTGTGACTCCTTTTGCAGGAAGGGGCCCAGGCCCTCCCGGTGCCCTAGTCCCCAGCTGAACACCCAAGGCTCCCCATGCGTGTGGATGTGCCGTATCCTTCACTCTGCCTCCCTCCCTGCTCTCTCCGACAGTCACTGGTCGTTGCCTCCCCTGGCGCATGGGCTGCTCTGCAGGTTTTGACTCTCTTCCTCCAGATGCTCGCTGCTCTGGGGAGAGATCTGTCCAAGGATGTGGGGTTGGGCTTAGGAAAGCCAAAGGCCAGCTGGAGTTGAAGCAGGCCAAGGAGCTGGAGAGCAACACAACGGGCTTTTCTGCTACATCAGCAGCAAAAGGAAGACTAGGGAAAACATGGGCCTAGCCTTGGCTGGGGCAGACGACCTTGTGACAGGCTAGTGGTAGAGCTCAGTCCCATAGCGAGGTCACCACACAGAGGACGCGGAAAGGGCTGAGGTCCTCAAAGCCTCCTTGGCCTTGGGTCTCCATTTGTAAGATTTGCCTGCAGGAGGGCGTGGGAAAATCTGGAGCAGGAGGGCTAGGCCCCGAGACCCGTGCTTAAATCTGGAGCAAGGAAGACTCACTCTCAGTAGAGGAGGCTCAAGCTAGGGAACGTTGAAACAAATTGGGCAGACGCAAGTCCGTGGGACCTGACGGGATGCGCCCACGAGTGCTGAGGGAGCTGTCCGATGCCACTGCGAGGCCACGCTCAGAAGCCTTTACTTGAGGAAGGTTTCTGAGTGCTGGAGGAAAGCAAACGCCAGTCGTGTCATGGAGCAGGGCAAGAAGGAGGATCTGGGGGCCTGGAGGCCGGTCAGCCTCACCTCCACCCCTGCGAGCGTGATGGAGCAAATCATCCTGGAAGCCATTTCCAGACACATGAAGGACAAGTAGGTGACTGGGAGTAGTCAGCATGGATCTGTGGAGGGGAAATCAGGCCCGACCAGCCTCACAGTCTTCTACGCTGAGATGACCGGCTTTGGCCAGCATGAGGGGAGAGCAGCGGGCGTAGTTTATCTCAGCTTTAGCAAGGCTTCGACACTGTCTCCCATAACATCCTCATAGCCCAACTGATGGAGCTCAGGCTAGATAAGTGGGCAGTGCGGTGGACTGAAAGCTGGCTGTACTGCTGGGCTCAAAGGGTTGTGACGAGTGGCACAAAGTGCAGCTGGCGGCCAGTCACTGCTGGTGCATTGCGGGTGTCGATACTGGGGCCAATTCCGCTTCAGCTCTTCATCAGTGACCTGGATGAGGGGAGAGGGTGCACCCTCAGCAGGTCTGCAGGGGGCACAAAACTGGGAGGAGTGACTGATACCTCAGGGAGTCGTGCTGCCATTGAGAGGGACCTCGACAGACTGGGCAACGGGCAGACAGCAATGTCATGAAGTTCAACAACGGGAAATGCCAAGTCCTGCACCTGGGGAGGAGCAACCCCATGCAGCAGTCCACGGTGGGTGCCGACGAGGTGGAAGACAGCTTTGTGGCGAAGGACCTGGGGCATGTCCTGGGCCTGTAGGGATGCTGTTAGGAAAGCCAAAGCTCATCTGGAGTTGAGACTTGCAAGGGGCCTCAAGGGCAACAGCAACAGCTTCCACCGCTACATTGGCCGCAGCAGAGGGACCGAGGGAAATGCGGGCCCACGGCTGCATGGGGCGGGTGAGTTAGTGAGAGCGGACACAGATAAGGCTGGGGTGCTTGATGCCTTCTCTGCCTCAGCCTTTGCCAAGAACGACTGCCAGTGCTCCATGCCCTCCAAAAGGGTTCAAGGAGGAGGAGCAGCCCTACCAGCAGTGGGGGGGGATCCGATCAAGGATTGCTTCAGAGGAGCCGATCCGTATGGGTCCATGGGTCCTGGCGGACTGCATCCAAGGGTGCCGAGAGAGCTGGCCGATGTCTTCCCAAGCCCACCCTCTAGCGTCCTTGAAAGGTCGTGGAGATCGGGGCGGGTTCCTGATGCCTGGAGTAAAGCAGATGTCACAGCCATCTTCGGGAAAGGCGCAAAGGACAATCCGGGGAACTAGAGGGCTGTCAGCCTCTCTTTGGTCTTTCAACACTGCCTCCCACAATAGCCTTGTATCCAACTGAGGATGTGACACTCTGGGTGGGTGGACAACCGGATGGGTAAAAAGTGGTGTGGCGATGGGGCTCAGAGGGTAGGGGTTCCTGGGTCGTGCTCAACCTGGAGGTCTGTAACCAGGGCAGTACCGCCGGGGTCTCTCCTGGGGCTTGTCCTGTTTCACATCTTTATCGATGACCTGGAGGAAGCGGCGGAGTGCCCTTTCATCAAGTTTGCAGGTGACGCCAAACTGTGGGGAGCAGCTGATACGCTCCAGGGCAGGGCTGCCATTGCGGGGGACCTAGACACGCTGGGAGAATGGGCCGACAGGAGTCTCATGACATTCACCAAGGACAAATGCCAAGTCCTCTTCCCGCAAACAGAGAACCTCTTGCAACAGTGCAGGCTGGGGACTGGACGGTCCTATGCTCCTGTGGTCCCAGGACCTCCTTGGGTAGATCTGCCTACTGGGGGCAGGGTCAGCCTTTGGGGGGTGACACCGAGGGAGGGCAGGAATGGCCACACAGGCCTCGGCTTCCTGGCCATGGAGACTGGCAGTGTCCAGGAGCTCCCCTGAATGCTGTGTGCAGGGAAAGAAAGGGTCGCAGAAGACATCTTCGTGCTGGCCAGCAGTCCTCCCTGGCTAGCAGGCGATAGGTGTTCTCACGGCATGACGACGTTGGCACACCTCCCCTCCCATGTCCCGAAGCCTCCTCAGTTCGGAGTACAACCCAGCACCGTCGGGCAGGCAAGCAAGCCTCTGCCTTCACTGCCACCGGGGCACCGCGGGCTTGTGCAGGGCACTTGAGCCTTCCCAACAAGCCTCCCAAAGCAAGGGGCACCGGTGGCAGGACACTAGTGAGGGCTGGCAGGACCCTGCCGCATGCCTGGGGATGCTCAGGGAGGGGACGTGGTCAGAAGGGCCCTGGCCATGGAAACATCTCAGACTACGTCACGGAGCCGTTGCATCCTCACTGCAGGAATAAAGGACTTCCCTGCCCTGGAGACGTGGAGGCAGCTGGGACCCCTCGCAGAAGTGTAGGGGGATGCCTTCAGCGGGTGTGCTTGCTGGGATAGACTCCCCCAGGATCAGGCAAGAGCAGAGCCCACCTGCAAAGCTCCCTTTGCCTTCCTGAGAGAGGAGCTGTGCTCGGCCATGTGCCAGGACACAGGGGCCAACCCCTGGCGAGCCACAGCCAACTTCAGGAGGGCCGTGTGTCACCCTTCTGGCATGAGGCTAAGCCAAGCGTGTGTGCTGTCTGCAGCCCCACACCCCATGCAGGGCCGAATTCCCCTCCGGCCTGGGCAGTTCCAATGCTGCCCTGCGGAAACCTGCTCTAAGCACCAGGCTGCCTGCAGGCACAGCTCCAGGAAGCTCCAATAACCGTGGCCCTCCAGCCTGACCTTGCTGGTGCTCCCACAGCTTGGCGGCCTTTCAGGACAGCCAGGGCCTTGTGGAAAAGGGGCTGGGGGCCAGCGTGCTGGTGGACAGAGCGAGCTGGCAGAAAGGACACGGCTTGTGCTCAGCTTGTGGGAGCCTGTGGTGCCGGGCTCCTTCTTGTAAGGCGGTCACAAGCAGCCCCACCAAAGGGCTCGAGGCTGACATGGCCTCTCTGCACAGGACCCCCCCCCAGCACTTGGGCCTTGACTTCTGCCCATACTGACAAGTTCCTGCCCCAGAAGCCCTTGGGCCTCTCATGCCGGCACTTGAAAGCAGCCTCCGTGGAAGAATGGGCATGCCAGGAAGGAGGACATGAAAAGGCTGCGTTGAAGGGACAACAAACACAACCCGTGCCATGAGCTAGGCTATTTTGCATTTGAGGTGAGTCTGCTGGAAAATTACTGCCCACGTACTGGGTGACTCTGGGCCTGGGGCAGTGCAGGAGCACTATAAAAGGCAGCCAAACTCCCCACTCTCTCATCCACTTCTCTCGCCTCCACCTCCTTGGGAACCAGGTGAGTGTGAAGCCCTTTGTCCTCCTGCTCCTCCTCCTGCTCCTCCAGCAGGTCTCAGCTGATAGGTGCTCCGCTGTGCTCCACTGGGTGTTGGGGCTGCTTGGGAGGGGGAAGGAGGGGAGAAGTTCTGGCAGGGTGAGAGGCTGGTGCTTGCCGGAGGGGTCTTCTGGGCGATGGGCTGGGCAGGACCCTCCTTTGCCCAGGCTGCCCTTGGCAGGGCCCTTGGGGTCGAGGCAAAGCAGAAGGCCATGCTTTGGGCTGCAGGGCGTCCAGCTGCTGGCCCAACAGGTGCCTTGACTCCCTCGTGGCAGGGTCACAGGCTGCTCCTCACGCGTTCCCCGGGCTCTGCTTCCTCCCTGCCCTCTCTCGCAGGTGCACCTCCGACCCTCAGACATGTCCTGCTACAACCCCTGCCTGCCACGCTCGTCCTGTGGCCCGACCCCGCTGGCCAACAGCTGCAATGAGCCCTGCTTCAGGCAGTGCCAGGACTCCACCGTCGTCATCGAGCCCTCTCCCGTGGTGGTGACCCTGCCCGGCCCCATCCTCAGCTCCTTCCCGCAGAACACCGTCGTGGGATCCTCCACCTCCGCTGCCGTTGGCAGCATCCTCAGCTCTCAGGGAGTCCCCATCTCCTCTGGGGGCTTCAACCTCTCTGGCCTCAGTGGGCGCTACTCTGGCGCCAGGTACCTCCCCTGCTAAAGCCACTGGTGACGGCCCCAGAGGAGGACCCTCAGGAACCCAGGAGCACCTGGGCATGGGATTCAGAGGGACTGCGTGATCCCAGCTGCCCCTGCAAAGGCAGGCTGAAAGGGGCCAGCCTGGGCTCTCTCACAGCACGGCCCACGTCTGCCTTCCCTTTTTCCACTCTCTCCTTTCCCTCCCGTGTCCTGGCTCTCTTCTGCCACCCTGGGCCACGAGGCCCCCCACAGCCCACCTAGGCAGGAACTGCCCGGCCCTCTCTCCCAATGGGCTAGGCGGACTGACGCCCAGCAGCAACTCTGCCGCAGCCACAGGGTGTGGACTCTCCGCTGACCCTCGTGCTCCCTGCACTGGGGCCTCCGCTCGGAGCAAGCTCGTTTCCCTCTGGCCACTCAATAAAGTTCTTCTGCATGCCAGCCTGCGTCCCTGCGTGGTCCTTCCCTCTGTGGACGCTCTCCCAAGCTGTCCAGGGAGAAAGGTGTTGCTCTGGGCAGGTTTGCAATGCTGCTGCACAGCATTCGTGCTGAGGACTCCTAATCATTCAGCGGGTTCAACCCTGGGTTCTAAGCTTCTCCACCTCCGTGGGATTGGTTGCAGTCTTGCGGCGTATTTCAATGATGGCTATCCACTCTCCTGCGCATACGTTGTCTCTCTCTGTCTCTCTAATGTAACCTGGAAACTGCAAAGCAAGTAGTATGGAGAGGGCGGGAGGAAAGTGTCAGCTGGCTTGAGAACCCATCAGAACGCCATAAGCACCCATCAGAACCTGTCATAACGGCAGCACCAGGGTTTACAGGGGCAAGGCCAGAAGAAAAGACAGCAAGAAAACAGCAGCGTGAGAGCAAAAAGGGAACATACTGGCACAGAAGCTTTGGCAAAACACTGTTGCAACAGCTTTCAACCATGGGGTCGTGTGGTCTCCCAGGCAGCACGGACATGCTTTCTGCAACCCTTTCTTCCTCTCCACAGAGTATGCAGGAGAACTCCCAACACTGCCCGTCTCTGTGCCCAGGAGGCAGAGCGCTGTGTGGCCTTTCCCATCCTGCCCCAAGGCAGCATGTCACCCGCAAGGCTGTCGCTGCCCCTGGTGGCGAGGTCTACCCAACGGAGGTCCTAGGACCACAGGATGGAAGGACAGTTTGGGTCGGAAGGGACCTCTGGAGTGCTCTGCTCCAACCTCCCGATCCAAGGCAGGTCAGCCATGAGGTCAGACCAGGTTGCTCAGGGCTTTATCTGCTCCGCTATGGCAAACCTCTAAGGATGGCGACTGCACAGCCTCACTGGGCAACTTGTTCTGCTGCTTGACTGTCCTTGGGGTGAAAAACGGTTCCCTCGTACGTAGTCTGAAGCTCTCTTCTTCCCTCTTATGCCCGCCAACTCCTGTCCTCCAACCACGCACTCCAGGGAAGAGCCTGGCTCTGTCTTCTGGGTCACCTCCCTGTAGCTACTGGAGCGCTGCCATTAGGTGCCCCCCACCACAGCCTTTTCTTCTCCAGGCCCGGCATACCCCATTCCCTCAGAATGGCCCTCCTCTCCTCACAGGCCAAGTGCTACAGCCCCCTGGCCCTCCTGGCAGCCCCCCGCTGCACTCGCTCCACTTGCTCCACGTCTTTCTTGCATTAGAGAGCCCAAAACTGGACACAGTCTTCTTCACGCAGTTGCATGAGCGCTGAGCAGAGGTGGATAATCACTCCCCTCAAACTACTGGCTGTGCTCCTGTCAGTGCAGCCCAGGATGCTGCTGACAGTCCTTGGTGCCACGCAACACTGTGGCCTGCCAGTCCTGAAGGGGTTTCCCCAAGAGCACCCGTTCCTGGCCTTCTTGTGGGGCTGTTGCTTGAGAGGGGCTGGAAGCTGTGTGGGGACAGAGCGCTGGTCGCGTCTCCACTGCGCAGACAGCTGCCAGTCACGGCTCTGAGTGGCCCTGCATCATCGTGCCCAGCCGTGTCTTGCAGCAGGTCAGCACTGCCCCTTCCTCAGCTGTACGCCTCTCTCCAGCCTTCCTGCTGGTGACAGCACTGCTTTGGGGAGCTCCCGGCCACGCTTGGGACACTCGGAGAGCACCCCCCGCCTCTGCTCTTGCCCTGCCTCTCTCCCAGCTTGCCTCTCCCCAGAAACTCTCCCCGGGAAACCCAGGGCATCGATGGAAGCAGGGGGAGGACTTGTGCTGTCTGCAAGCCTGTTGCCTCCCATCCTCACTGCTGCTGTCCCTGGGGAGCCATCTTCTCTCTGAGCCTCCTCCCCCAGCACAGCTCCATCGAGAGCAAGAGGAACTCCTTCCCCCAGGAGCTGGCGGGGCTGCTGCCCTCCCAGGGCCTCCTGCAGCCGGTGCTCTTCACTTGAGGTCAGCAGTGGTCAGGCTCCCAGGCCAAAGGGCGTGCACTGAGGCCGAGAGGGCATTTCTGGGCAGAGGCGCTGCAAGGCAGGGCCTGATGGCTACGGGCTCTGCAGGAGCAGGGGATGTTGTCCTCAGCTCCAAGGGAGAGCACCTGAAAGGCCACTGCTGCAGTATGCCCACCCTCCACTCCCTCGGGGAAGGGGGAAAGGGGAAGGGTCCTCATGTGCCCCCAAGCCACCCCACTGCCCCCACAGCACTGCCTTTCTCCCTGGGCAGCTTGGGAGAGCGTCCACAGAGGGAAGGATCATGTGCAGACCCAGGCGTGCATGCAGAAGAGCTTTAATGAGTCAACAGAGGGAAACGAGCTTGCTGCAAGTGGAGGCCCTGTGGCAGGGGGCACGAGGGTCAGACGAGAGTCTGCACCTGCAGAGGGAGAGGGGCCAGCAGAAGACAGCAAGGACACGGGAGGGAAAGGAGAGTGGAAGGAGGCAAAGGCAGACGTGGGCCATGCTGTGAGAGAGCCCAGGCTGGCCCCTTTCAGCCTGCCTTTACAGGGGCAGCCGGGGTCACACAGTCCCTCTGAATCTGATGCGCAGGAGCTCCATCCTCATTCCGGTACCATCTTCCGGGTTCCTGAGGGTCCTCCTCTGGGGCCGTCACCAGCAGCTTTAGCAGGGGAGGCACCTGGCGCCAGAGTAGCGCCCACTGAGGCCCGAGAGGTTGAAGCCCCCAGAGGAGATGGGAACTCCCTGAGAGCTGAGGATGCTGCCAACGGCAGCGGAGGTGGAGGATCCCACGACGGTGTTCTGCGGGAAGGAGCTGAGGATGGGGCCGGGCAGGGTCACCACCACGGGAGAGGGCTCGATGACGACGGTGGAGTCCTGGCACTGCCTGAAGCAGGGCTCATTGCAGCTGTTGGCCAGCGGGGTCGGGCCACAGGACGAGCGTGGCAGGCAGGGGTTGTAGCAGGACATGTCTGAGGGTCGGAGGTGCACCTGCGAGAGAGGGCAGGGAGGAAGCAGAGCCCGGGGAACGCGTGAGGAGCAGCCTGTGACCCTGCCACGAGGGAGTCAAGGCACCTGTTGGGCCAGCAGCTGGAGGCCGTGCAGCCCAAAACACGGCCTTCTGCTTTGCCTCAACCCCAAGGGCCCTGCCAAGGGCAGCCTGGGCAAAGGAGGGTCCTGCCCAGCCCATCGCCCAGAAGACCCCTCTGGCAAGCACCAGCCTCTCACCCTGCCAGAACTTCTCCCCTCCTTCCCCCTCCCAAGCAGCCCCAACACCCAGCGGAGCACAGCGGAGCACCTATCAGCTGAGACCTGCTGGAGGAGCAGGAGGAGGAGCAGGGGGAGAAAGGGCTTCACACTCACCTGGTTCCCAAGGAGGTGGAGGCGAGAGAAGTGGATGAGAGAGTGGGGAGTTTGGCCGCCTTTTATAGTGCTCCTGCACTGCCCCAGGCCCAGAGTCACCCAGTACGTGGGCAGTAATTTTCCAGCAGACTCACCTCAAATGCAAAATAGCCTAGCTCATGGCACGGGTTGTGTTTGTTGTCCCTTCAACGCAGCCTTTTCATGTCCTCCTTCCTGGCATGCCCATTCTTCCACGGAGGCTGCTTTCAAGTGCTGGCATGAGAGGCCCAAGAGCTTCTGGGGCAGGAACTTGTCAGTATGGGCAGAAGTCAAGGCCCAAGTGCTGGAGGGGTCCCGTGCAGACGCGGACATCAGGTGGTGGCACTCTAGTGGGGTTGCTTGTGACTCCTTTTGCAGGAAGGGGCCCAGGCCCTCCCGGTGCCCTAGTCCCCAGCTGAACACCCAAGGCTCCCCATGCGTGTGGATGTGCCGTATCCTTCACTCTGCCTCCCTCCCTGCTCTCTCCGACAGTCACTGGTCGTTGCCTCCCCTGGCGCATGGGCTGCTCTGCAGGTTTTGACTCTCTTCCTCCAGATGCTCGCTGCTCTGGGGAGAGATCTGTCCAAGGATGTGGGGTTGGGCTTAGGAAAGCCAAAGGCCAGCTGGAGTTGAAGCAGGCCAAGGAGCTGGAGAGCAACACAACGGGCTTTTCTGCTACATCAGCAGCAAAAGGAAGACTAGGGAAAACATGGGCCTAGCCCTGGCTGGGGCAGACGACCTTGTGACAGGCTAGTGGTAGAGCTCAGTCCCATAGCGAGGTCACCACACAGGGGACGCGGAAAGGGCTGAGGTCCTCAAAGCCTCCTTGGCCTTGGGTCTCCATTTGTAAGATTTGCCTGCAGGAGGGCGTGGGAAAATCTGGAGCAGGAGGGCTAGGCCCCGAGACCCGTGCTTAAAACTGGAGCAAGGAAGACTCACTCTCAGTAGAGGAGGCTCAAGCTAGGGAACGTTGAAACAAATTGGGCAGACGCAAGTCCGTGGGACCTGACGGGATGCGCCCACGAGTGCTGAGGGAGCTGTCCGATGCCACTGCGAGGCCACGCTCAGAAGCCTTTACTTGAGGAAGGTTTCTGAGTGCTGGAGGAAAGCAAACGCCAGTCGTGTCATGGAGCAGGGCAAGAAGGAGGATCTGGGGGCCTGGAGGCCGGTCAGCCTCACCTCCACCCCTGCGAGCGTGATGGAGCAAATCATCCTGGAAGCCATTTCCAGACACATGAAGGACAAGTAGGTGACTGGGAGTAGTCAGCATGGATCTGTGGAGGGGAAATCAGGCCTGACCAGCCTCACAGTCTTCTACGCTGAGATGACCGGCTTTGGCCAGCATGAGGGGAGAGCAGCGGGCGTAGTTTATCTCAGCTTTAGCAAGGCTTCGACACTGTCTCCCATAACATCCTCATAGCCCAACTGATGGAGCTCAGGCTAGATAAGTGGGCAGTGCGGTGGACTGAAAGCTGGCTGTACTGCTGGGCTCAAAGGGTTGTGACGAGTGGCACAAAGTGCAGCTGGCGGCCAGTCACTGCTGGTGCATTGCGGGTGTCGATACTGGGGCCAATTCCGCTTCAGCTCTTCATCAGTGACCTGGATGAGGGGAGAGGGTGCACCCTCAGCAGGTCTGCAGGGGGCACAAAACTGGGAGGAGTGACTGATACCTCAGGGAGTCGTGCTGCCATTGAGAGGGACCTCGACAGACTGGGCAACGGGCAGACAGCAATGTCATGAAGTTCAACAACGGGAAATGCCAAGTCCTGCACCTGGGGAGGAGCAACCCCATGCAGCAGTCCACGGTGGGTGCCGACGAGGTGGAAGACAGCTTTGTGGCGAAGGACCTGGGGCATGTCCTGGGCCTGTAGGGATGCTGTTAGGAAAGCCAAAGCTCATCTGGAGTTGAGACTTGCAAGGGGCCTCAAGGGCAACAGCAACAGCTTCCACCGCTACATTGGCCGCAGCAGAGGGACCGAGGGAAATGCGGGCCCACGGCTGCATGGGGCGGGTGAGTTAGTGAGAGCGGACACAGATAAGGCTGGGGTGCTCGATGCCTTCTCTGCCTCAGCCTTTGCCAAGAACGACTGCCAGTGCTCCATGCCCTCCAAAAGGGTTCAAGGAGGAGGAGCAGCCCTACCAGCAGTGGGGGGGGATCCGATCAAGGATTGCTTCAGAGGAGCCGATCCGTACGGGTCCATGGGTCCTGGCGGACTGCATCCAAGGGTGCCGAGAGAGCTGGCCGATGTCTTCCCAAGCCCACCCTCTAGCGTCCTTGAAAGGTCGTGGAGATCGGGGCGGGTTCCTGATGCCTGGAGTAAAGCAGATGTCACAGCCATCTTCGGGAAAGGCGCAAAGGACAATCCGGGGAACTAGAGGGCTGTCAGCCTCTCTTTGGTCTTTCAACACTGCCTCCCACAATAGCCTTGTATCCAACTGAGGATGTGACACTCTGGGTGGGTGGACAACCGGATGGGTAAAAAGTGGTGTGGCGATGGGGCTCAGAGGGTAGGGGTTCCTGGGTCGTGCTCAACCTGGAGGTCTGTAACCAGGGCAGTACCGCCGGGGTCTCTCCTGGGGCTTGTCCTGTTTCACATCTTTATCGATGACCTGGAGGAAGCGGCGGAGTGCCCTTTCATCAAGTTTGCAGGTGACGCCAAACTGTGGGGAGCAGCTGATACGCTCCAGGGCAGGGCTGCCATTGCGGGGGACCTAGACACGCTGGGAGAATGGGCCGACAGGAGTCTCATGACATTCACCAAGGACAAATGCCAAGTCCTCTTCCCGCAAACAGAGAACCTCTTGCAACAGTGCAGGCTGGGGACTGGACGGTCCTATGCTCCTGTGGTCCCAGGACCTCCTTGGGTAGATCTGCCTACTGGGGGCAGGGTCAGCCTTTGGGGGGTGACACCGAGGGAGGGCAGGAATGGCCACACAGGCCTCGGCTTCCTGGCCATGGAGACTGGCAGTGTCCAGGAGCTCCCCTGAATGCTGTGTGCAGGGAAAGAAAGGGTCGCAGAAGACATCTTCGTGCTGGCCAGCAGTCCTCCCTGGCTAGCAGGCGATAGGTGTTCTCACGGCATGACGACGTTGGCACACCTCCCCTCCCATGTCCCGAAGCCTCCTCAGTTCGGAGCACAACCCAGCACCGTCGGGCAGGCAAGCAAGCCTCTGCCTTCACTGCCACCGGGGCACCGCGGGCTTGTGCAGGGCACTTGAGCCTTCCCAACAAGCCTCCCAAAGCAAGGGGCACCGGTGGCAGGACACTAGTGAGGGCTGGCAGGACCCTGCCGCATGCCTGGGGATGCTCAGGGAGGGGACGTGGTCAGAAGGGCCCTGGCCATGGAAACATCTCAGACTACGTCACGGAGCCGTTGCATCCTCACTGCAGGAATAAAGGACTTCCCTGCCCTGGAGACGTGGAGGCAGCTGGGACCCCTCGCAGAAGTGTAGGGGGATGCCTTCAGCGGGTGTGCTTGCTGGGATAGACTCCCCCAGGATCAGGCAAGAGCAGAGCCCACCTGCAAAGCTCCCTTTGCCTTCCTGAGAGAGGAGCTGTGCTCGGCCATGTGCCAGGACACAGGGGCCAACCCCTGGCGAGCCACAGCCAACTTCAGGAGGGCCGTGTGTCACCCTTCTGGCATGAGGCTAAGCCAAGCGTGTGTGCTGTCTGCAGCCCCACACCCCATGCAGGGCCGAATTCCCCTCCGGCCTGGGCAGTTCCAACGCTGCCCTGCGGAAACCTGCTCTAAGCACCAGGCTGCCTGCAGGCACAGCTCCAGGAAGCTCCAATAACCGTGGCCCTCCAGCCTGACCTTGCTGGTGCTCCCACAGCTTGGCGGCCTTTCAGGACAGCCAGGGCCTTGTGGAAAAGGGGCTGGGGGCCAGCGTGCTGGTGGACAGAGCGAGCTGGCAGAAAGGACACGGCTTGTGCTCAGCTTGTGGGAGCCTGTGGTGCCGGGCTCCTTCTTGTAAGGCGGTCACAAGCAGCCCCACCAAAGGGCTCGAGGCTGACATGGCCTCTCTGCACAGGACCCCCCCCAGCACTTGGGCCTTGACTTCTGCCCATACTGACAAGTTCCTGCCCCAGAAGCCCTTGGGCCTCTCATGCCGGCACTTGAAAGCAGCCTCCGTGGAAGAATGGGCATGCCAGAAAGGAGGACATGAAAAGGCTGCGTTGAAGGGACAACAAACACAACCCGTGCCATGAGCTAGGCTATTTTGCATTTGAGGTGAGTCTGCTGGAAAATTACTGCCCACGTACTGGGTGACTCTGGGCCTGGGGCAGTGCAGGAGCACTATAAAAGGCGGCCAGACTCCGCACTCTCTCATCCACTTCTCTCGCCTCCACCTCCTTGGGAACCAGGTGAGTGTGAAGCCCTTTGTCCTCCTGCTCCTCCTCCTGCTCCTCCAGTAGGTCTCAGCTGATAGGTGCTCCGCTGTGCTCCGCTGGGTGTTGGGGCTGCTTGGGAGGGGGAAGGAGGGGAGAAGTTCTGGCAGGGTGAGAGGCTGGTGCTTGCCGGAGGGGTCTTCTGGGCGATGGGCTGGGCAGGACCCTCCTTTGCCCAGGCTGCCCTTGGCAGGGCCCTTGGGGTTGAGGCAAAGCAGAAGGCCATGCTTTGGGCTGCAGGGCGTCCAGCTGCTGGCCCAACAGGTGCCTTGACTCCCTCGTGGCAGGGTCACAGGCTGCTCCTCACGCGTTCCCCGGGCTCTGCTTCCTCCCTGCCCTCTCTCGCAGGTGCACCTCCGACCCTCAGACATGTCCTGCTACAACCCCTGCCTGCCACGCTCGTCCTGTGGCCCGACCCCGCTGGCCAACAGCTGCAATGAGCCCTGCTTCAGGCAGTGCCAGGACTCCACCGTCGTCATCGAGCCCTCTCCCGTGGTGGTGACCCTGCCCGGCCCCATCCTCAGCTCCTTCCCGCAGAACACCGTCGTGGGATCCTCCACCTCCGCTGCCGTTGGCAGCATCCTCAGCTCTCAGGGAGTCCCCATCTCCTCTGGGGGCTTCAACCTCTCTGGCCTCAGTGGGCGCTACTCTGGCGCCAGGTACCTCCCCTGCTAAAGCCACTGGTGACGGCCCCAGAGGAGGACCCTCAGGAACCCAGGAGCACCTGGGCATGGGATTCAGAGGGACTGCGTGATCCCAGCTGCCCCTGCAAAGGCAGGCTGAAAGGGGCCAGCCTGGGCTCTCTCACAGCACGGCCCACGTCTGCCTTCCCTTTTTCCACTCTCTCCTTTCCCTCCCGTGTCCTGGCTCTCTTCTGCCACCCTGGGCCACGAGGCCCCCCACAGCCCACCTAGGCAGGAACTGCCCGGCCCTCTCTCCCAATGGGCTAGGCGGACTGACGCCCAGCAGCAACTCTGCCGCAGCCACAGGGTGTGGACTCTCCGCTGACCCTCGTGCTCCCTGCGCTGGGGCCTCCGCTCGGAGCAAGCTCGTTTCCCTCTGGCCACTCAATAAAGTTCTTCCGCATGCCAGCCTGCGTCCCTGCGTGGTCCTTCCCTCTGTGGACGCTCTCCCAAGCTGTCCAGGGAGAAAGGTGTTGCTCTGGGCAGGTTTGCAATGCTGCTGCACAGCATTCGTGCTGAGGACTCCTAATCATTCAGCGGGTTCAACCCTGGGTTCTAAGCTTCTCCACCTCCGTGGGATTGGTTGCAGTCTTGCGGCGTATTTCAATGATGGCTATCCACTCTCCTGCGCATACGTTGTCTCTCTCTGTCTCTCTAATGTAACCTGGAAACTGCAAAGCAAGTAGTATGGAGAGGGCGGGAGGAAAGTGTCAGCTGGCTTGAGAACCCATCAGAACGCCATAAGCACCCATCAGAACCTGTCATAACGGCAGCACCAGGGTTTACAGGGGCAAGGCCAGAAGAAAAGACAGCAAGAAAACAGCAGCGTGAGAGCAAAAAGGGAACATACTGGCACAGAAGCTTTGGCAAAACACTGTTGCAACAGCTTTCAACCATGGGGTCGTGTGGTCTCCCAGGCGGCACGGACATGCTTTCTGCAACCCTTTCTTCCTCTCCACAGAGTATGCAGGAGAACTCCCAACACTGCCCGTCTCTGTGCCCAGGAGGCAGAGCGCTGTGTGGCCTTTCCCATCCTGCCCCAAGGCAGCATGTCACCCGCAAGGCTGTCGCTGCCCCTGGTGGCGAGGTCTACCCAACGGAGGTCCTAGGACCACAGGATGGAAGGACAGTTTGGGTCGGAAGGGACCTCTGGAGTGCTCTGCTCCAACCTCCCGATCCAAGGCAGGTCAGCCATGAGGTCAGACCAGGTTGCTCAGGGCTTTATCTGCTCCGCTATGGCAAACCTCTAAGGATGGCGACTGCACAGCCTCACTGGGCAACTTGTTCTGCTGCTTGACTGTCCTTGGGGTGAAAAACGGTTCCCTCGTACGTAGTCTGAAGCTCTCTTCTTCCCTCTTATGCCCGCCAACTCCTGTCCTCCAACCACGCACCCCAGGGAAGAGCCTGGCTCTGTCTTCTGGGTCACCTCCCTGTAGCTACTGGAGCGCTGCCATTAGGTGCCCCCCACCACAGCCTTTTCTTCTCCAGGCCCGGCATACCCCATTCCCTCAGAATGGCCCTCCTCTCCTCACAGGCCAAGTGCTACAGCCCCCTGGCCCTCCTGGCAGCCCCCCGCTGCACTCGCTCCACTTGCTCCACGTCTTTCTTGCATTAGAGAGCCCAAAACTGGACACAGTCTTCTTCACGCAGTTGCATGAGCACTGAGCAGAGGTGGATAATCACTCCCCTCAAACTACTGGCTGTGCTCCTGTCAGTGCAGCCCAGGATGCTGCTGACAGTCCTTGGTGCCACGCAACACTGTGGCCTGCCAGTCCTGAAGGGGTTTCCCCAAGAGCACCCGTTCCTGGCCTTCTTGTGGGGCTGTTGCTTGAGAGGGGCTGGAAGCTGTGTGGGGACAGAGCGCTGGTCGCGTCTCCACTGCGCAGACAGCTGCCAGTCACGGCTCTGAGTGGCCCTGCATCATCGTGCCCAGCCGTGTCTTGCAGCAGGTCAGCACTGCCCCTTCCTCAGCTGTACGCCTCTCTCCAGCCTTCCTGCTGGTGACAGCACTGCTTTGGGGAGCTCCCGGCCACGCTTGGGACACTCGGAGAGCACCCCCCGCCTCTGCTCTTGCCCTGCCTCTCTCCCAGCTTGCCTCTCCCCAGAAACTCTCCCCGGGAAACCCAGGGCATCGATGGAAGCAGGGGGAGGACTTGTGCTGTCTGCAAGCCTGTTGCCTCCCATCCTCACTGCTGCTGTCCTTGGGGAGCCATCTTCTCTCTGAGCCTCCTGCCCCAGCACAGCTCCATCGAGAGCAAGAGGAACTCCTTCCCCCAGGAGCTGGCGGGGCTGCTGCCCTCCCAGGGCCTCCTGCAGCCGGTGCTCTTCACTTGAGGTCAGCAGTGGTCAGGCTCCCAGGCCAAAGGGCGTGCACTGAGGCCGAGAGGGCATTTCTGGGCAGAGGCGCTGCAAGGCAGGGCCTGATGGCTACGGGCTCTGCAGGAGCAGGGGATGTTGTCCTCAGCTCCAAGGGAGAGCACCTGAAA
Source organism: Dromaius novaehollandiae (assembly GCF_036370855.1). Classification (NCBI taxonomy): domain Eukaryota; kingdom Metazoa; phylum Chordata; class Aves; order Casuariiformes; family Dromaiidae; genus Dromaius; species Dromaius novaehollandiae. The sequence goes on along the minus strand of NC_088119.1, from coordinate 5,385,269 downwards.
GGCCACTGCTGCAGTATGCCCACCCTCCACTCCCTCGGGGAAGGGGGAAAGGGGAAGGGTCCTCATGTGCCCCCAAGCCACCCCACTGCCCCCACAGCACTGCCTTTCTCCCTGGGCAGCTTGGGAGAGCGTCCACAGAGGGAAGGATCATGTGCAGACCCAGGCGTGCATGCAGAAGAGCTTTAATGAGTCAACAGAGGGAAACGAGCTTGCTGCAAGTGGAGGCCCTGTGGCAGGGGGCACAAGGGTCAGACGAGAGTCTGCACCTGCAGAGGGAGAGGGGCCAGCAGAAGACAGCAAGGACACGGGAGGGAAAGGAGAGTGGAAGGAGGCAAAGGCAGACATGGGCCGTGCTGTGAGAGAGCCCAGGCTGGCCCCTTTCAGCCTGCCTTTGCAGGGGCAGCTGGGATCACGCAGTCCCTCTGAATCCCATGCCCAGGTGCTCCTGGGTTCCTGAGGGTCCTCCTCTGGGGCCGTCACCAGTGGCTTTAGCAGGGGAGGCACCTGGCGCCAGAGTAGCGCCCACTGAGGCCAGAGAGGTTGAAGCCCCCAGAGGAGATGGGGACTCCCTGAGAGCTGAGGATGCTGCCAACGGCAGCGGAGGTGGAGGATCCCACGACGGTGTTCTGCGGGAAGGAGCTGAGGATGGGGCCGGGCAGGGTCACCACCACGGGAGAGGGCTCGATGACGACGGTGGAGTCCTGGCACTGCCTGAAGCAGGGCTCATTGCAGCTGTTGGCCAGCGGGGTCGGGCCACAGGACGAGCGTGGCAGGCAGGGGTTGTAGCAGGACATGTCTGAGGGTCGGAGGTGCACCTGCGAGAGAGGGCAGGGAGGAAGCAGAGCCTGGGGAACGCGTGAGGAGCAGCCTGTGACCCTGCCACGAGGGAGTTAAGGCACCTGTTGGGCCAGCAGCTGGACGCCCTGCAGCCCAAAACACGGCCTTCTGCTTTGCCTCGACCCCAAGGGCCCTGCCAAGGGCAGCCTGGGCAAAGGAGGGTCCTGCCCAGCCCATCGCCCAGAAGACCCCTCTGGCAAGCACCAGCCTCTCACCCTGCCAGAACTTCTCCCCTCCTTCCCCCTCCCAAGCAGCCCCAACACCCAGCGGAGCACCTATCAGCTGAGACCTGCTGGAGGAGCAGGAGGAGGAGCAGGGGGAGAAAGGGCTTCACACTCACCTGGTTCCCAAGGAGGTGGAGGCGAGAGAAGTGGATGAGAGAGTGGGGAGTCTGGCCGCCTTTTATAGTGCTCCTGCACTGCCCCAGGCCCAGAGTCACCCAGTACGTGGGCAGTAATTTTCCAGCAGACTCACCTCAAATGCAAAATAGCCTAGCTCATGGCACGGGTTGTGTTTGTTGTCCCTTCAACGCAGCCTTTTCATGTCCTCCTTCCTGGCATGCCCATTCTTCCACGGAGGCTGCTTTCAAGTGCTGGCATGAGAGGCCCAAGAGCTTCTGGGGCAGGAACTTGTCAGTATGGGCAGAAGTCAAGGCCCAAGTGCTGGAGGGGTCCCGTGCAGACGCGGACATCAGGTGGTGGCACTCTAGTGGGGTTGCTTGTGACTCCTTTTGCAGGAAGGGGCCCAGGCCCTCCCGGTGCCCTAGTCCCCAGCTGAACACCCAAGGCTCCCCATGCGTGTGGATGTGCCGTATCCTTCACTCTGCCTCCCTCCCTGCTCTCTCCGACAGTCACTGGTCGTTGCCTCCCCTGGCGCATGGGCTGCTCTGCAGGTTTTGACTCTCTTCCTCCAGATGCTCGCTGCTCTGGGGAGAGATCTGTCCAAGGATGTGGGGTTGGGCTTAGGAAAGCCAAAGGCCAGCTGGAGTTGAAGCAGGCCAAGGAGCTGGAGAGCAACACAACGGGCTTTTCTGCTACATCAGCAGCAAAAGGAAGACTAGGGAAAACATGGGCCTAGCCCTGGCTGGGGCAGACGACCTTGTGACAGGCTAGTGGTAGAGCTCAGTCCCATAGCGAGGTCACCACACAGGGGACGCGGAAAGGGCTGAGGTCCTCAAAGCCTCCTTGGCCTTGGGTCTCCATTTGTAAGATTTGCCTGCAGGAGGGCGTGGGAAAATCTGGAGCAGGAGGGCTAGGCCCCGAGACCCGTGCTTAAAACTGGAGCAAGGAAGACTCACTCTCAGTAGAGGAGGCTCAAGCTAGGGAACGTTGAAACAAATTGGGCAGACGCAAGTCCGTGGGACCTGACGGGATGCGCCCACGAGTGCTGAGGGAGCTGTCCGATGCCACTGCGAGGCCACGCTCAGAAGCCTTTACTTGAGGAAGGTTTCTGAGTGCTGGAGGAAAGCAAACGCCAGTCGTGTCATGGAGCAGGGCAAGAAGGAGGATCTGGGGGCCTGGAGGCCGGTCAGCCTCACCTCCACCCCTGCGAGCGTGATGGAGCAAATCATCCTGGAAGCCATTTCCAGACACATGAAGGACAAGTAGGTGACTGGGAGTAGTCAGCATGGATCTGTGGAGGGGAAATCAGGCCTGACCAGCCTCACAGTCTTCTACGCTGAGATGACCGGCTTTGGCCAGCATGAGGGGAGAGCAGCGGGCGTAGTTTATCTCAGCTTTAGCAAGGCTTCGACACTGTCTCCCATAACATCCTCATAGCCCAACTGATGGAGCTCAGGCTAGATAAGTGGGCAGTGCGGTGGACTGAAAGCTGGCTGTACTGCTGGGCTCAAAGGGTTGTGACGAGTGGCACAAAGTGCAGCTGGCGGCCAGTCACTGCTGGTGCATTGCGGGTGTCGATACTGGGGCCAATTCCGCTTCAGCTCTTCATCAGTGACCTGGATGAGGGGAGAGGGTGCACCCTCAGCAGGTCTGCAGGGGGCACAAAACTGGGAGGAGTGACTGATACCTCAGGGAGTCGTGCTGCCATTGAGAGGGACCTCGACAGACTGGGCAACGGGCAGACAGCAATGTCATGAAGTTCAACAACGGGAAATGCCAAGTCCTGCACCTGGGGAGGAGCAACCCCATGCAGCAGTCCACGGTGGGTGCCGACGAGGTGGAAGACAGCTTTGTGGCGAAGGACCTGGGGCATGTCCTGGGCCTGTAGGGATGCTGTTAGGAAAGCCAAAGCTCATCTGGAGTTGAGACTTGCAAGGGGCCTCAAGGGCAACAGCAACAGCTTCCACCGCTACATTGGCCGCAGCAGAGGGACCGAGGGAAATGCGGGCCCACGGCTGCATGGGGCGGGTGAGTTAGTGAGAGCGGACACAGATAAGGCTGGGGTGCTCGATGCCTTCTCTGCCTCAGCCTTTGCCAAGAACGACTGCCAGTGCTCCATGCCCTCCAAAAGGGTTCAAGGAGGAGGAGCAGCCCTACCAGCAGTGGGGGGGGATCCGATCAAGGATTGCTTCAGAGGAGCCGATCCGTACGGGTCCATGGGTCCTGGCGGACTGCATCCAAGGGTGCCGAGAGAGCTGGCCGATGTCTTCCCAAGCCCACCCTCTAGCGTCCTTGAAAGGTCGTGGAGATCGGGGCGGGTTCCTGATGCCTGGAGTAAAGCAGATGTCACAGCCATCTTCGGGAAAGGCGCAAAGGACAATCCGGGGAACTAGAGGGCTGTCAGCCTCTCTTTGGTCTTTCAACACTGCCTCCCACAATAGCCTTGTATCCAACTGAGGATGTGACACTCTGGGTGGGTGGACAACCGGATGGGTAAAAAGTGGTGTGGCGATGGGGCTCAGAGGGTAGGGGTTCCTGGGTCGTGCTCAACCTGGAGGTCTGTAACCAGGGCAGTACCGCCGGGGTCTCTCCTGGGGCTTGTCCTGTTTCACATCTTTATCGATGACCTGGAGGAAGCGGCGGAGTGCCCTTTCATCAAGTTTGCAGGTGACGCCAAACTGTGGGGAGCAGCTGATACGCTCCAGGGCAGGGCTGCCATTGCGGGGGACCTAGACACGCTGGGAGAATGGGCCGACAGGAGTCTCATGACATTCACCAAGGACAAATGCCAAGTCCTCTTCCCGCAAACAGAGAACCTCTTGCAACAGTGCAGGCTGGGGACTGGACGGTCCTATGCTCCTGTGGTCCCAGGACCTCCTTGGGTAGATCTGCCTACTGGGGGCAGGGTCAGCCTTTGGGGGGTGACACCGAGGGAGGGCAGGAATGGCCACACAGGCCTCGGCTTCCTGGCCATGGAGACTGGCAGTGTCCAGGAGCTCCCCTGAATGCTGTGTGCAGGGAAAGAAAGGGTCGCAGAAGACATCTTCGTGCTGGCCAGCAGTCCTCCCTGGCTAGCAGGCGATAGGTGTTCTCACGGCATGACGACGTTGGCACACCTCCCCTCCCATGTCCCGAAGCCTCCTCAGTTTGGAGCACAACCCAGCACCGTCGGGCAGGCAAGCAAGCCTCTGCCTTCACTGCCACCGGGGCACCGCGGGCTTGTGCAGGGCACTTGAGCCTTCCCAACAAGCCTCCCAAAGCAAGGGGCACCGGTGGCAGGACACTAGTGAGGGCTGGCAGGACCCTGCCGCATGCCTGGGGATGCTCAGGGAGGGGACGTGGTCAGAAGGGCCCTGGCCATGGAAACATCTCAGACTACGTCACGGAGCCGTTGCATCCTCACTGCAGGAATAAAGGACTTCCCTGCCCTGGAGACGTGGAGGCAGCTGGGACCCCTCGCAGAAGTGTAGGGGGATGCCTTCAGCGGGTGTGCTTGCTGGGATAGACTCCCCCAGGATCAGGCAAGAGCAGAGCCCACCTGCAAAGCTCCCTTTGCCTTCCTGAGAGAGGAGCTGTGCTCGGCCATGTGCCAGGACACAGGGGCCAACCCCTGGCGAGCCACAGCCAACTTCAGGAGGGCCGTGTGTCACCCTTCTGGCATGAGGCTAAGCCAAGCGTGTGTGCTGTCTGCAGCCCCACACCCCATGCAGGGCCGAATTCCCCTCCGGCCTGGGCAGTTCCAACGCTGCCCTGTGGAAACCTGCTCTAAGCACCAGGCTGCCTGCAGGCACAGCTCCAGGAAGCTCCAATAACCGTGGCCCTCCAGCCTGACCTTGCTGGTGCTCCCACAGCTTGGCGGCCTTTCAGGACAGCCAGGGCCTTGTGGAAAAGGGGCTGGGGGCCAGCGTGCTGGTGGACAGAGCGAGCTGGCAGAAAGGACACGGCTTGTGCTCAGCTTGTGGGAGCCTGTGGTGCCGGGCTCCTTCTTGTAAGGCGGTCACAAGCAGCCCCACCAAAGGGCTCGAGGCTGACATGGCCTCTCTGCACAGGACCCCCCCCCAGCACTTGGGCCTTGACTTCTGCCCATACTGACAAGTTCCTGCCCCAGAAGCCCTTGGGCCTCTCATGCCGGCACTTGAAAGCAGCCTCCGTGGAAGAATGGGCATGCCAGAAAGGAGGACATGAAAAGGCTGCGTTGAAGGGACAACAAACACAACCCGTGCCATGAGCTAGGCTATTTTGCATTTGAGGTGAGTCTGCTGGAAAATTACTGCCCACGTACTGGGTGACTCTGGGCCTGGGGCAGTGCAGGAGCACTATAAAAGGCGGCCAGACTCCGCACTCTCTCATCCACTTCTCTCGCCTCCACCTCCTTGGGAACCAGGTGAGTGTGAAGCCCTTTGTCCTCCTGCTCCTCCTCCTGCTCCTCCAGTAGGTCTCAGCTGATAGGTGCTCCGCTGTGCTCCGCTGGGTGTTGGGGCTGCTTGGGAGGGGGAAGGAGGGGAGAAGTTCTGGCAGGGTGAGAGGCTGGTGCTTGCCGGAGGGGTCTTCTGGGCGATGGGCTGGGCAGGACCCTCCTTTGCCCAGGCTGCCCTTGGCAGGGCCCTTGGGGTTGAGGCAAAGCAGAAGGCCATGCTTTGGGCTGCAGGGCGTCCAGCTGCTGGCCCAACAGGTGCCTTGACTCCCTCGTGGCAGGGTCACAGGCTGCTCCTCACGCGTTCCCCGGGCTCTGCTTCCTCCCTGCCCTCTCTCGCAGGTGCACCTCCGACCCTCAGACATGTCCTGCTACAACCCCTGCCTGCCACGCTCGTCCTGTGGCCCGACCCCGCTGGCCAACAGCTGCAATGAGCCCTGCTTCAGGCAGTGCCAGGACTCCACCGTCGTCATCGAGCCCTCTCCCGTGGTGGTGACCCTGCCCGGCCCCATCCTCAGCTCCTTCCCGCAGAACACCGTCGTGGGATCCTCCACCTCCGCTGCCGTTGGCAGCATCCTCAGCTCTCAGGGAGTCCCCATCTCCTCTGGGGGCTTCAACCTCTCTGGCCTCAGTGGGCGCTACTCTGGCGCCAGGTACCTCCCCTGCTAAAGCCACTGGTGACGGCCCCAGAGGAGGACCCTCAGGAACCCAGGAGCACCTGGGCATGGGATTCAGAGGGACTGCGTGATCCCAGCTGCCCCTGCAAAGGCAGGCTGAAAGGGGCCAGCCTGGGCTCTCTCACAGCACGGCCCACGTCTGCCTTCCCTTTTTCCACTCTCTCCTTTCCCTCCCGTGTCCTGGCTCTCTTCTGCCACCCTGGGCCACGAGGCCCCCCACAGCCCACCTAGGCAGGAACTGCCCGGCCCTCTCTCCCAATGGGCTAGGCGGACTGACGCCCAGCAGCAACTCTGCCGCAGCCACAGGGTGTGGACTCTCCGCTGACCCTCGTGCTCCCTGCGCTGGGGCCTCCGCTCGGAGCAAGCTCGTTTCCCTCTGGCCATTCAATAAAGTTCTTCCGCATGCCAGCCTGCGTCCCTGCGTGGTCCTTCCCTCTGTGGACGCTCTCCCAAGCTGTCCAGGGAGAAAGGTGTTGCTCTGGGCAGGTTTGCAATGCTGCTGCACAGCATTCGTGCTGAGGACTCCTAATCATTCAGCGGGTTCAACCCTGGGTTCTAAGCTTCTCCACCTCCGTGGGATTGGTTGCAGTCTTGCGGCGTATTTCAATGATGGCTATCCACTCTCCTGCGCATACGTTGTCTCTCTCTGTCTCTCTAATGTAACCTGGAAACTGCAAAGCAAGTAGTATGGAGAGGGCGGGAGGAAAGTGTCAGCTGGCTTGAGAACCCATCAGAACGCCATAAGCACCCATCAGAACCTGTCATAACGGCAGCACCAGGGTTTACAGGGGCAAGGCCAGAAGAAAAGACAGCAAGAAAACAGCAGCGTGAGAGCAAAAAGGGAACATACTGGCACAGAAGCTTTGGCAAAACACTGTTGCAACAGCTTTCAACCATGGGGTCGTGTGGTCTCCCAGGCGGCACGGACATGCTTTCTGCAACCCTTTCTTCCTCTCCACAGAGTATGCAGGAGAACTCCCAACACTGCCCGTCTCTGTGCCCAGGAGGCAGAGCGCTGTGTGGCCTTTCCCATCCTGCCCCAAGGCAGCATGTCACCCGCAAGGCTGTCGCTGCCCCTGGTGGCGAGGTCTACCCAACGGAGGTCCTAGGACCACAGGATGGAAGGACAGTTTGGGTCGGAAGGGACCTCTGGAGTGCTCTGCTCCAACCTCCCGATCCAAGGCAGGTCAGCCATGAGGTCAGACCAGGTTGCTCAGGGCTTTATCTGCTCCGCTATGGCAAACCTCTAAGGATGGCGACTGCACAGCCTCACTGGGCAACTTGTTCTGCTGCTTGACTGTCCTTGGGGTGAAAAACGGTTCCCTCGTACGTAGTCTGAAGCTCTCTTCTTCCCTCTTATGCCCGCCAACTCCTGTCCTCCAACCACGCACCCCAGGGAAGAGCCTGGCTCTGTCTTCTGGGTCACCTCCCTGTAGCTACTGGAGCGCTGCCATTAGGTGCCCCCCACCACAGCCTTTTCTTCTCCAGGCCCGGCATACCCCATTCCCTCAGAATGGCCCTCCTCTCCTCACAGGCCAAGTGCTACAGCCCCCTGGCCCTCCTGGCAGCCCCCCGCTGCACTCGCTCCACTTGCTCCACGTCTTTCTTGCATTAGAGAGCCCAAAACTGGACACAGTCTTCTTCACGCAGTTGCATGAGCGCTGAGCAGAGGTGGATAATCACTCCCCTCAAACTACTGGCTGTGCTCCTGTCAGTGCAGCCCAGGATGCTGCTGACAGTCCTTGGTGCCACGCAACACTGTGGCCTGCCAGTCCTGAAGGGGTTTCCCCAAGAGCACCCGTTCCTGGCCTTCTTGTGGGGCTGTTGCTTGAGAGGGGCTGGAAGCTGTGTGGGGACAGAGCGCTGGTCGCGTCTCCACTGCGCAGACAGCTGCCAGTCACGGCTCTGAGTGGCCCTGCATCATCGTGCCCAGCCGTGTCTTGCAGCAGGTCAGCACTGCCCCTTCCTCAGCTGTACGCCTCTCTCCAGCCTTCCTGCTGGTGACAGCACTGCTTTGGGGAGCTCCCGGCCACGCTTGGGACACTCGGAGAGCACCCCCCGCCTCTGCTCTTGCCCTGCCTCTCTCCCAGCTTGCCTCTCCCCAGAAACTCTCCCCGGGAAACCCAGGGCATCGATGGAAGCAGGGGGAGGACTTGTGCTGTCTGCAAGCCTGTTGCCTCCCATCCTCACTGCTGCTGTCCTTGGGGAGCCATCTTCTCTCTGAGCCTCCTGCCCCAGCACAGCTCCATCGAGAGCAAGAGGAACTCCTTCCCCCAGGAGCTGGCGGGGCTGCTGCCCTCCCAGGGCCTCCTGCAGCCGGTGCTCTTCACTTGAGGTCAGCAGTGGTCAGGCTCCCAGGCCAAAGGGCGTGCACTGAGGCCGAGAGGGCATTTCTGGGCAGAGGCGCTGCAAGGCAGGGCCTGATGGCTACGGGCTCTGCAGGAGCAGGGGATGTTGTCCTCAGCTCCAAGGGAGAGCACCTGAAAGGCCACTGCTGCAGTATGCCCACCCTCCACTCCCTCGGGGAAGGGGGAAAGGGGAAGGGTCCTCATGTGCCCCCAAGCCACCCCACTGCCCCCACAGCACTGCCTTTCTCCCTGGGCAGCTTGGGAGAGCGTCCACAGAGGGAAGGATCATGTGCAGACCCAGGCGTGCATGCAGAAGAGCTTTAATGAGTCAACAGAGGGAAACGAGCTTGCTGCAAGTGGAGGCCCTGTGGCAGGGGGCACAAGGGTCAGACGAGAGTCTGCACCTGCAGAGGGAGAGGGGCCAGCAGAAGACAGCAAGGACACGGGAGGGAAAGGAGAGTGGAAGGAGGCAAAGGCAGACATGGGCCGTGCTGTGAGAGAGCCCAGGCTGGCCCCTTTCAGCCTGCCTTTGCAGGGGCAGCTGGGATCACGCAGTCCCTCTGAATCCCATGCCCAGGTGCTCCTGGGTTCCTGAGGGTCCTCCTCTGGGGCCGTCACCAGTGGCTTTAGCAGGGGAGGCACCTGGCGCCAGAGTAGCGCCCACTGAGGCCAGAGAGGTTGAAGCCCCCAGAGGAGATGGGGACTCCCTGAGAGCTGAGGATGCTGCCAACGGCAGCGGAGGTGGAGGATCCCACGACGGTGTTCTGCGGGAAGGAGCTGAGGATGGGGCCGGGCAGGGTCACCACCACGGGAGAGGGCTCGATGACGACGGTGGAGTCCTGGCACTGCCTGAAGCAGGGCTCATTGCAGCTGTTGGCCAGCGGGGTCGGGCCACAGGACGAGCGTGGCAGGCAGGGGTTGTAGCAGGACATGTCTGAGGGTCGGAGGTGCACCTGCGAGAGAGGGCAGGGAGGAAGCAGAGCCCGGGGAACGCGTGAGGAGCAGCCTGTGACCCTGCCACGAGGGAGTTAAGGCACCTGTTGGGCCAGCAGCTGGACGCCCTGCAGCCCAAAACACGGCCTTCTGCTTTGCCTCGACCCCAAGGGCCCTGCCAAGGGCAGCCTGGGCAAAGGAGGGTCCTGCCCAGCCCATCGCCCAGAAGACCCCTCTGGCAAGCACCAGCCTCTCACCCTGCCAGAACTTCTCCCCTCCTTCCCCCTCCCAAGCAGCCCCAACACCCAGCGGAGCACCTATCAGCTGAGACCTGCTGGAGGAGCAGGAGGAGGAGCAGGGGGAGAAAGGGCTTCACACTCACCTGGTTCCCAAGGAGGTGGAGGCGAGAGAAGTGGATGAGAGAGTGGGGAGTCTGGCCGCCTTTTATAGTGCTCCTGCACTGCCCCAGGCCCAGAGTCACCCAGTACGTGGGCAGTAATTTTCCAGCAGACTCACCTCAAATGCAAAATAGCCTAGCTCATGGCACGGGTTGTGTTTGTTGTCCCTTCAACGCAGCCTTTTCATGTCCTCCTTCCTGGCATGCCCATTCTTCCACGGAGGCTGCTTTCAAGTGCTGGCATGAGAGGCCCAAGAGCTTCTGGGGCAGGAACTTGTCAGTATGGGCAGAAGTCAAGGCCCAAGTGCTGGAGGGGTCCCGTGCAGACGCGGACATCAGGTGGTGGCACTCTAGTGGGGTTGCTTGTGACTCCTTTTGCAGGAAGGGGCCCAGGCCCTCCCGGTGCCCTAGTCCCCAGCTGAACACCCAAGGCTCCCCATGCGTGTGGATGTGCCGTATCCTTCACTCTGCCTCCCTCCCTGCTCTCTCCGACAGTCACTGGTCGTTGCCTCCCCTGGCGCATGGGCTGCTCTGCAGGTTTTGACTCTCTTCCTCCAGATGCTCGCTGCTCTGGGGAGAGATCTGTCCAAGGATGTGGGGTTGGGCTTAGGAAAGCCAAAGGCCAGCTGGAGTTGAAGCAGGCCAAGGAGCTGGAGAGCAACACAACGGGCTTTTCTGCTACATCAGCAGCAAAAGGAAGACTAGGGAAAACATGGGCCTAGCCCTGGCTGGGGCAGACGACCTTGTGACAGGCTAGTGGTAGAGCTCAGTCCCATAGCGAGGTCACCACACAGGGGACGCGGAAAGGGCTGAGGTCCTCAAAGCCTCCTTGGCCTTGGGTCTCCATTTGTAAGATTTGCCTGCAGGAGGGCGTGGGAAAATCTGGAGCAGGAGGGCTAGGCCCCGAGACCCGTGCTTAAATCTGGAGCAAGGAAGACTCACTCTCAGTAGAGGAGGCTCAAGCTAGGGAACGTTGAAACAAATTGGGCAGACGCAAGTCCGTGGGACCTGACGGGATGCGCCCACGAGTGCTGAGGGAGCTGTCCGATGCCACTGCGAGGCCACGCTCAGAAGCCTTTACTTGAGGAAGGTTTCTGAGTGCTGGAGGAAAGCAAACGCCAGTCGTGTCATGGAGCAGGGCAAGAAGGAGGATCTGGGGGCCTGGAGGCCGGTCAGCCTCACCTCCACCCCTGTGAGCGTGATGGAGCAAATCATCCTGGAAGCCATTTCCAGACACATGAAGGACAAGTAGGTGACTGGGAGTAGTCAGCATGGATCTGTGGAGGGGAAATCAGGCCCGACCAGCCTCACAGTCTTCTACGCTGAGATGACCGGCTTTGGCCAGCATGAGGGGAGAGCAGCGGGCGTAGTTTATCTCAGCTTTAGCAAGGCTTCGACACTGTCTCCCATAACATCCTCATAGCCCAACTGATGGAGCTCAGGCTAGATAAGTGGGCAGTGCGGTGGACTGAAAGCTGGCTGTACTGCTGGGCTCAAAGGGTTGTGACGAGTGGCACAAAGTGCAGCTGGCGGCCAGTCACTGCTGGTGCATTGCGGGTGTCGATACTGGGGCCAATTCCGCTTCAGCTCTTCATCAGTGACCTGGATGAGGGGAGAGGGTGCACCCTCAGCAGGTCTGCAGGGGGCACAAAACTGGGAGGAGTGACTGATACCTCAGGGAGTCATGCTGCCATTGAGAGGGACCTCGACAGACTGGGCAACGGGCAGACAGCAATGTCATGAAGTTCAACAACGGGAAATGCCAAGTCCTGCACCTGGGGAGGAGCAACCCCATGCAGCAGTCCACGGTGGGTGCCGACGAGGTGGAAGACAGCTTTGTGGCGAAGGACCTGGGGCATGTCCTGGGCCTGTAGGGATGCTGTTAGGAAAGCCAAAGCTCATCTGGAGTTGAGACTTGCAAGGGGCCTCAAGGGCAACAGCAACAGCTTCCACCGCTACATTGGCCGCAGCAGAGGGACCGAGGGAAATGCGGGCCCACGGCTGCATGGGGCGGGTGAGTTAGTGAGAGCGGACACAGATAAGGCTGGGGTGCTCGATGCCTTCTCTGCCTCAGCCTTTGCCAAGAACGACTGCCAGTGCTCCATGCCCTCCAAAAGGGTTCAAGGAGGAGGAGCAGCCCTACCAGCAGTGGGGGGGGATCCGATCAAGGATTGCTTCAGAGGAGCCGATCCGTACGGGTCCATGGGTCCTGGCGGACTGCATCCAAGGGTGCCGAGAGAGCTGGCCGATGTCTTCCCAAGCCCACCCTCTAGCGTCCTTGAAAGGTCGTGGAGATCGGGGCAGGTTCCTGATGCCTGGAGTAAAGCAGATGTCACAGCCATCTTCGGGAAAGGCGCAAAGGACAATCCGGGGAACTAGAGGGCTGTCAGCCTCTCTTTGGTCTTTCAACACTGCCTCCCACAATAGCCTTGTATCCAACTGAGGATGTGACACTCTGGGTGGGTGGACAACCGGATGGGTAAAAAGTGGTGTGGCGATGGGGCTCAGAGGGTAGGGGTTCCTGGGTCGTGCTCAACCTGGAGGTCTGTAACCAGGGCAGTACCGCCGGGGTCTCTCCTGGGGCTTGTCCTGTTTCACATCTTTATCGATGACCTGGAGGAAGCGGCGGAGTGCCCTTTCATCAAGTTTGCAGGTGACGCCAAACTGTGGGGAGCAGCTGATACGCTCCAGGGCAGGGCTGCCATTGCGGGGGACCTAGACACGCTGGGAGAATGGGCCGACAGGAGTCTCATGACATTCACCAAGGACAAATGCCAAGTCCTCTTCCCGCAAACAGAGAACCTCTTGCAACAGTGCAGGCTGGGGACTGAACGGTCCTATGCTCCTGTGGTCCCAGGACCTCCTTGGGTAGATCTGCCTACTGGGGGCAGGGTCAGCCTTTGGGGGGTGACACCGAGGGAGGGCAGGAATGGCCACACAGGCCTCGGCTTCCTGGCCATGGAGACTGGCAGTGTCCAGGAGCTCCCCTGAATGCTGTGTGCAGGGAAAGAAAGGGTCGCAGAAGACATCTTCGTGCTGGCCAGCAGTCCTCCCTGGCTAGCAGGCGATAGGTGTTCTCACGGCATGACGACGTTGGCACACCTCCCCTCCCATGTCCCGAAGCCTCCTCAGTTCGGAGCACAACCCAGCACTGTCGGGCAGGCAAGCAAGCCTCTGCCTTCACTGCCACCGGGGCACCGCGGGCTTGTGCAGGGCACTTGAGCCTTCCCAACAAGCCTCCCAAAGCAAGGGGCACCGGTGGCAGGACACTAGTGAGGGCTGGCAGGACCCTGCCGCATGCCTGGGGATGCTCAGGGAGGGGACGTGGTCAGAAGGGCCCTGGCCATGGAAACATCTCAGACTACATCACGGAGCCGTTGCATCCTCACTGCAGGAATAAAGGACTTCCCTGCCCTGGAGACGTGGAGGCAGCTGGGACCCCTCGCAGAAGTGTAGGGGGATGCCTTCAGCGGGTGTGCTTGCTGGGATAGACTCCCCCAGGATCAGGCAAGAGCAGAGCCCACCTGCAAAGCTCCCTTTGCCTTCCTGAGAGAGGAGCTGTGCTCGGCCATGTGCCAGGACACAGGGGCCAACCCCTGGCGAGCCACAGCCAACTTCAGGAGGGCCGTGTGTCACCCTTCTGGCATGAGGCTAAGCCAAGCGTGTGTGCTGTCTGCAGCCCCACACCCCATGCAGGGCCGAATTCCCCTCCGGCCTGGGCAGTTCCAACGCTGCCCTGCGGAAACCTGCTCTAAGCACCAGGCTGCCTGCAGGCACAGCTCCAGGAAGCTCCAATAACCGTGGCCCTCCAGCCTGACCTTGCTGGTGCTCCCACAGCTTGGCGGCCTTTCAGGACAGCCAGGGCCTTGTGGAAAAGGGGCTGGGGGCCAGCGTGCTGGTGGACAGAGCGAGCTGGCAGAAAGGACACGGCTTGTGCTCAGCTTGTGGGAGCCTGTGGTGCCGGGCTCCTTCTTGTAAGGCGGTCACAAGCAGCCCCACCAAAGGGCTCGAGGCTGACATGGCCTCTCTGCACAGGACCCCCCCCAGCACTTGGGCCTTGACTTCTGCCCATACTGACAAGTTCCTGCCCCAGAAGCCCTTGGGCCTCTCATGCCGGCACTTGAAAGCAGCCTCCGTGGAAGAATGGGCATGCCAGAAAGGAGGACATGAAAAGGCTGCGTTGAAGGGACAACAAACACAACCCGTGCCATGAGCTAGGCTATTTTGCATTTGAGGTGAGTCTGCTGGAAAATTACTGCCCACGTACTGGATGACTCTGGGCCTGGGGCAGTGCAGGAGCACTATAAAAGGCGGCCAGACTCCCCACTCTCTCATCCACTTCTCTCGCCTCCACCTCCTTGGGAACCAGGTGAGTGTGAAGCCCTTTGTCCTCCTGCTCCTCCTCCTGCTCCTCCAGTAGGTCTCAGCTGATAGGTGCTCCGCTGTGCTCCGCTGGGTGTTGGGGCTGCTTGGGAGGGGGAAGGAGGGGAGAAGTTCTGGCAGGGTGAGAGGCTGGTGCTTGCCGGAGGGGTCTTCTGGGCGATGGGCTGGGCAGGACCCTCCTTTGCCCAGGCTGCCCTTGGCAGGGCCCTTGGGGTCGAGGCAAAGCAGAAGGCCATGCTTTGGGCTGCAGGGCGTCCAGCTGCTGGCCCAACAGGTGCCTTGACTCCCTCGTGGCAGGGTCACAGGCTGCTCCTCACGCGTTCCCCGGGCTCTGCTTCCTCCCTGCCCTCTCTCGCAGGTGCACCTCCGACCCTCAGACATGTCCTGCTACAACCCCTGCCTGCCACGCTCGTCCTGTGGCCCGACCCCGCTGGCCAACAGCTGCAATGAGCCCTGCTTCAGGCAGTGCCAGGACTCCACCGTCGTCATCGAGCCCTCTCCCGTGGTGGTGACCCTGCCCGGCCCCATCCTCAGCTCCTTCCCGCAGAACACCGTCGTGGGATCCTCCACCTCCGCTGCCGTTGGCAGCATCCTCAGCTCTCAGGGAGTCCCCATCTCCTCTGGGGGCTTCAACCTCTCTGGCCTCAGTGGGCGCTACTCTGGCGCCAGGTACCTCCCCTGCTAAAGCCACTGGTGACGGCCCCAGAGGAGGACCCTCAGGAACCCAGGAGCACCTGGGCATGGGATTCAGAGGGACTGCGTGATCCCAGCTGCCCCTGCAAAGGCAGGCTGAAAGGGGCCAGCCTGGGCTCTCTCACAGCACGGCCCACGTCTGCCTTCCCTTTTTCCACTCTCTCCTTTCCCTCCCGTGTCCTGGCTCTCTTCTGCCACCCTGGGCCACGAGGCCCCCCACAGCCCACCTAGGCAGGAACTGCCCGGCCCTCTCTCCCAATGGGCTAGGCGGACTGACGCCCAGCAGCAACTCTGCCGCAGCCACAGGGTGCGGACTCTCCGCTGACCCTCGTGCTCCCTGCGCTGGGGCCTCCGCTCGGAGCAAGCTCGTTTCCCTCTGGCCATTCAATAAAGTTCTTCCGCATGCCAGCCTGCGTCCCTGCGTGGTCCTTCCCTCTGTGGACGCTCTCCCAAGCTGTCCAGGGAGAAAGGTGTTGCTCTGGGCAGGTTTGCAATGCTGCTGCACAGCATTCGTGCTGAGGACTCCTAATCATTCAGCGGGTTCAACCCTGGGTTCTAAGCTTCTCCACCTCCGTGGGATTGGTTGCAGTCTTGCGGCGTATTTCAATGATGGCTATCCACTCTCCTGCGCATACGTTGTCTCTCTCTGTCTCTCTAATGTAACCTGGAAACTGCAAAGCAAGTAGTATGGAGAGGGCGGGAGGAAAGTGTCAGCTGGCTTGAGAACCCATCAGAACGCCATAAGCACCCATCAGAACCTGTCATAACAGCAGCACCAGGGTTTACAGGGGCAAGGCCAGAAGAAAAGACAGCAAGAAAACAGCAGCGTGAGAGCAAAAAGGGAACATACTGGCACAGAAGCTTTGGCAAAACACTGTTGCAACAGCTTTCAACCATGGGGTCGTGTGGTCTCCCAGGCGGCACGGACATGCTTTCTGCAACCCTTTCTTCCTCTCCACAGAGTATGCAGGAGAACTCCCAACACTGCCCGTCTCTGTGCCCAGGAGGCAGAGCGCTGTGTGGCCTTTCCCATCCTGCCCCAAGGCAGCATGTCACCCGCAAGGCTGTCGCTGCCCCTGGTGGCGAGGTCTACCCAACGGAGGTCCTAGGACCACAGGATGGAAGGACAGTTTGGGTCGGAAGGGACCTCTGGAGTGCTCTGCTCCAACCTCCCGATCCAAGGCAGGTCAGCCATGAGGTCAGACCAGGTTGCTCAGGGCTTTATCTGCTCCGCTATGGCAACCCTCTAAGGATGGCGACTGCACAGCCTCACTGGGCAACTTGTTCTGCTGCTTGACTGTCCTTGGGGTGAAAAACGGTTCCCTCGTACGTAGTCTGAAGCTCTCTTCTTCCCTCTTATGCCTGCCAACTCCTGTCCTCCAACCACGCACTCCAGGGAAGAGCCTGGCTCTGTCTTCTGGGTCACCTCCCTGTAGCTACTGGAGCGCTGCCATTAGGTGCCCCCCACCACAGCCTTTTCTTCTCCAGGCCCGGCATACCCCATTCCCTCAGAATGGCCCTCCTCTCCTCACAGGCCAAGTGCTACAGCCCCCTGGCCCTCCTGGCAGCCCCCCGCTGCACTCGCTCCACTTGCTCCACGTCTTTCTTGCATTAGAGAGCCCAAAACTGGACACAGTCTTCTTCACGCAGTTGCATGAGCGCTGAGCAGAGGTGGATAATCACTCCCCTCAAACTACTGGCTGTGCTCCTGTCAGTGCAGCCCAGGATGCTGCTGACAGTCCTTGGTGCCACGCAACACTGTGGCCTGCCAGTCCTGAAGGGGTTTCCCCAAGAGCACCCGTTCCTGGCCTTCTTGTGGGGCTGTTGCTTGAGAGGGGCTGGAAGCTGTGTGGGGACAGAGCGCTGGTCGCGTCTCCACTGTGCAGACAGCTGCCAGTCACGGCTCTGAGTGGCCCTGCATCATCGTGCCCAGCCGTGTCTTGCAGCAGGTCAGCACTGCCCCTTCCTCAGCTGTACGCCTCTCTCCAGCCTTCCTGCTGGTGACAGCACTGCTTTGGGGAGCTCCCGGCCACGCTTGGGACACTCGGAGAGCACCCCCCGCCTCTGCTCTTGCCCTGCCTCTCTCCCAGCTTGCCTCTCCCCAGAAACTCTCCCCGGGAAACCCAGGGCATCGATGGAAGCAGGGGGAGGACTTGTGCTGTCTGCAAGCCTGTTGCCTCCCATCCTCACTGCTGCTGTCCCTGGGGAGCCATCTTCTCTCTGAGCCTCCTCCCCCAGCACAGCTCCATCGAGAGCAAGAGGAACTCCTTCCCCCAGGAGCTGGCGGGGCTGCTGCCCTCCCAGGGCCTCCTGCAGCCGGCGCTCTTCACTTGAGGTCAGCAGTGGTCAGGCTCCCAGGCCAAAGGGCGTGCACTGAGGCCGAGAGGGCATTTCTGGGCAGAGGCGCTGCAAGGCAGGGCCTGATGGCTACGGGCTCTGCAGGAGCAGGGGATGTTGTCCTCAGCTCCAAGGGAGAGCACCTGAAAGGCCACTGCTGCAGTATGCCCACCCTCCACTCCCTCGGGGAAGGGGGAAAGGGGAAGGGTCCTCATGTGCCCCCAAGCCACCCCACTGCCCCCACAGCACTGCCTTTCTCCCTGGGCAGCTTGGGAGAGCGTCCACAGAGGGAAGGATCATGTGCAGACCCAGGCGTGCATGCAGAAGAGCTTTAATGAGTCAACAGAGGGAAACGAGCTTGCTGCAAGTGGAGGCCCTGTGGCAGGGGGCACAAGGGTCAGACGAGAGTCTGCACCTGCAGAGGGAGAGGGGCCAGCAGAAGACAGCAAGGACACGGGAGGGAAAGGAGAGTGGAAGGAGGCAAAGGCAGACGTGGGCCATGCTGTGAGAGAGCCCAGGCTGGCCCCTTTCAGCCTGCCTTTGCAGGGGCAGCCGGGGTCACGCAGTCCCTCTGAATCTGATGCGCAGGAGCTTCATCCTCATTCCGGTACCATCTTCCGGGTTCCTGAGGGTCCTCCTCTGGGGCCGTCACCAGTGGCTTTAGCAGGGGAGGCACCTGGCGCCAGAGTAGCGCCCACTGAGGCCAGAGAGGTTGAAGCCCCCAGAGGAGATGGGGACTCCCTGAGAGCTGAGGATGCTGCCAACGGCAGCGGAGGTGGAGGATCCCACGACGGTGTTCTGCGGGAAGGAGCTGAGGATGGGGCCGGGCAGGGTCACCACCACGGGAGAGGGCTCGATGACGACGGTGGAGTCCTGGCACCTCAAGAGGCAGGGCTCATTGCAGCTGTTGGCCAGCGGGGTCGGGCCACAGGACGAGCGTGGCAGGCAGGGGTTGTAGCAGGACATGTCTGAGGGTCGGAGGTGCACCTGCGAGAGAGGGCAGGGAGGAAGCAGAGCCCGGGGAACGCGTGAGGAGCAGCCTGTGACCCTGCCACGAGGGAGTCAAGGCACCTGTTGGGCCAGCAGCTGGAGGCCGTGCAGCCCAAAACACGGCCTTCTGCTTTGCCTCAACCCCAAGGGCCCTGCCAAGGGCAGCCTGGGCAAAGGAGGGTCCTGCCCAGCCCATCGCCCAGAAGACCCCTCCGGCAAGCACCAGCCTCTCACCCTGCCAGAACTTCTCCCCTCCTTCCCCCTCCCAAGCAGCCCCAACACCCAGCGGAGCACAGCGGAGCACCTATCAGCTGAGACCTGCTGGAGGAGCAGGAGGAGGAGCAGGAGGACAAAGGGCTTCACACTCACCTGGTTCCCAAGGAGGTGGAGGCGAGAGAAGTGGATGAGAGAGTGCGGAGTCTGGCCGCCTTTTATGGTGCTCCTGCACTGCCCCAGGCCCAGAGTCACCCAGTACGTGGGCAGTAATTTTCCAGCAGACTCACCTCAAATGCAAAATAGCCTAGCTCATGGCACGGGTTGTGTTTGTTGTCCCTTCAACGCAGCCTTTTCATTTCCTCCTTCCTGGCATGCCCATTCTTCCACGGAGGCTGCTTTCAAGTGCTGGCATGAGAGGCCCAAGAGCTTCTGGGGCAGGAACTTGTCAGTATGGGCAGAAGTCAAGGCCCAAGTGCTGGAGGGGTCCTGTGCAGACCCGGACATCAGGTGGTGGCACTCTAGTGCGGTTGCTTGTGACCCCTTTTGCAGGAAGGGGCCCAGGCCCTCCCGGTGCCCTAGTCCCCAGCTGAACACCCAAGGCTCCCCATGCGTGTGGATGTGCCGTATCCTTCACTCTGCCTCCCTCCCTGCTCTCTCCGACAGTCACTGGTCGTTGCCTCCCCTGGCGCATGGGCTGCTCTGCAGGTTTTGACTCTCTTCCTCCAGATGCTCGCTGCTCTGGGGAGAGATCTGTCCAAGGATGTGGGGTTGGGCTTAGGAAAGCCAAAGGCCAGCTGGAGTTGAAGCAGGCCAAGGAGCTGGAGAGCAACACAACGGGCTTTTCTGCTACATCAGCAGCAAAAGGAAGACTAGGGAAAACATGGGCCTAGCCCTGGCTGGGGCAGACGACCTTGTGACAGGCTAGTGGTAGAGCTCAGTCCCATAGCGAGGTCACCACACAGGGGACGCGGAAAGGGCTGAGGTCCTCAAAGCCTCCTTGGCCTTGGGTCTCCATTTGTAAGATTTGCCTGCAGGAGGGCGTGGGAAAATCTGGAGCAGGAGGGCTAGGCCCCGAGACCCGTGCTTAAATCTGGAGCAAGGAAGACTCACTCTCAGTAGAGGAGGCTCAAGCTAGGGAACGTTGAAACAAATTGGGCAGACGCAAGTCCGTGGGACCTGACGGGATGCGCCCACGAGTGCTGAGGGAGCTGTCCGATGCCACTGCGAGGCCACGCTCAGAAGCCTTTACTTGAGGAAGGTTTCTGAGTGCTGGAGGAAAGCAAACGCCAGTCGTGTCATGGAGCAGGGCAAGAAGGAGGATCTGGGGGCCTGGAGGCCGGTCAGCCTCACCTCCACCCCTGTGAGCGTGATGGAGCAAATCATCCTGGAAGCCATTTCCAGACACATGAAGGACAAGTAGGTGACTGGGAGTAGTCAGCATGGATCTGTGGAGGGGAAATCAGGCCCGACCAGCCTCACAGTCTTCTACGCTGAGATGACCGGCTTTGGCCAGCATGAGGGGAGAGCAGCGGGCGTAGTTTATCTCAGCTTTAGCAAGGCTTCGACACTGTCTCCCATAACATCCTCATAGCCCAACTGATGGAGCTCAGGCTGGATAAGTGGGCAGTGCGGTGGACTGAAAGCTGGCTGTACTGCTGGGCTCAAAGGGTTGTGACGAGTGGCACAAAGTGCAGCTGGCGGCCAGTCACTGCTGGTGCATTGCGGGTGTCGATACTGGGGCCAATTCCGCTTCAGCTCTTCATCAGTGACCTGGATGAGGGGAGAGGGTGCACCCTCAGCAGGTCTGCAGGGGGCACAAAACTGGGAGGAGTGACTGATACCTCAGGGAGTCGTGCTGCCATTGAGAGGGACCTCGACAGACTGGGCAACGGGCAGACAGCAATGTCATGAAGTTCAACAACGGGAAATGCCAAGTCCTGCACCTGGGGAGGAGCAACCCCATGCAGCAGTCCACGGTGGGTGCCGACGAGGTGGAAGACAGCTTTGTGGCGAAGGACCTGGGGCATGTCCTGGGCCTGTAGGGATGCTGTTAGGAAAGCCAAAGCTCATCTGGAGTTGAGACTTGCAAGGGGCCTCAAGGGCAACAGCAACAGCTTCCACCGCTACATTGGCCGCAGCAGAGGGACCGAGGGAAATGCGGGCCCACGGCTGCATGGGGCGGGTGAGTTAGTGAGAGCGGACACAGATAAGGCTGGGGTGCTCGATGCCTTCTCTGCCTCAGCCTTTGCCAAGAACGACTGCCAGTGCTCCGTGCCCTCCAAAAGGGTTCAAGGAGGAGGAGCAGCCCTACCAGCAGTGGGGGGGGATCCGATCAAGGATTGCTTCAGAGGAGCCGATCCGTACGGGTCCATGGGTCCTGGCGGACTGCATCCAAGGGTGCTGAGAGAGCTGGCCGATGTCTTCCCAAGCCCACCCTCTAGCGTCCTTGAAAGGTCGTGGAGATCGGGGCTGGTTCCTGATGCCTGGAGTAAAGCAGATGTCACAGCCATCTTCGGGAAAGGCGCAAAGGACAATCCGGGGAACTAGAGGGCTGTCAGCCTCTCTTTGGTCTTTCAACACTGCCTCCCACAATAGCCTTGTATCCAACTGAGGATGTGACACTCTGGGTGGGTGGACAACCGGATGGGTAAAAAGTGGTGTGGCGATGGGGCTCAGAGGGTAGGGGTTCCTGGGTCGTGCTCAACCTGGAGGTCTGTAACCAGGGCAGTACCGCCGGGGTCTCTCCTGGGGCTTGTCCTGTTTCACATCTTTATCGATGACCTGGAGGAAGCGGCGGAGTGCCCTTTCATCAAGTTTGCAGGTGACGCCAAACTGTGGGGAGCAGCTGATACGCTCCAGGGCAGGGCTGCCATTGCGGGGGACCTAGACACGCTGGGAGAATGGGCCGACAGGAGTCTCATGACATTCACCAAGGACAAATGCCAAGTCCTGTTCCTGCAAACAGAGAACCTCTTGCAACAGTGCAGGCTGGGGACTGGACGGTCCTATGCTCCTGTGGTCCCAGGACCTCCTTGGGTAGATCTGCCTACTGGGGGCAGGGTCAGCCTTTGGGGGGTGACACCGAGGGAGGGCAGGAATGGCCACACAGGCCTCGGCTTCCTGGCCATGGAGACTGGCAGTGTCCAGGAGCTCCCCTGAATGCTGTGTGCAGGGAAAGAAAGGGTCGCAGAAGACATCTTCGTGCTGGCCAGCAGTCCTCCCTGGCTAGCAGGCGATAGGTGTTCTCACGGCATGACGACGTTGGCACACCTCCCCTCCCATGTCCCGAAGCCTCCTCAGTTCGGAGCACAACCCAGCACTGTCGGGCAGGCAAGCAAGCCTCTGCCTTCACTGCCACCGGGGCACCGCGGGCTTGTGCAGGGCACTTGAGCCTTCCCAACAAGCCTCCCAAAGCAAGGGGCACCGGTGGCAGGACACTAGTGAGGGCTGGCAGGACCCTGCCGCATGCCTGGGGATGCTCAGGGAGGGGACGTGGTCAGAAGGGCCCTGGCCATGGAAACATCTCAGACTACGTCACGGAGCCGTTGCATCCTCACTGCAGGAATAAAGGACTTCCCTGCCCTGGAGACGTGGAGGCAGCTGGGACCCCTCGCAGAAGTGTAGGGGGATGCCTTCAGCGGGTGTGCTTGCTGGGATAGACTCCCCCAGGATCAGGCAAGAGCAGAGCCCACCTGCAAAGCTCCCTTTGCCTTCCTGAGAGAGGAGCTGTGCTCAGCCATGTGCCAGGACACAGGGGCCAACCCCTGGCGAGCCACAGCCAACTTCAGGAGGGCCGTGTGTCACCCTTCTGGCATGAGGCTAAGCCAAGCGTGTGTGCTGTCTGCAGCCCCACACCCCATGCAGGGCCGAATTCCCCTCCGGCCTGGGCAGTTCCAACGCTGCCCTGCGGAAACCTGCTCTAAGCACCAGGCTGCCTGCAGGCACAGCTCCAGGAAGCTCCAATAACCGTGGCCCTCCAGCCTGACCTTGCTGGTGCTCCCACAGCTTGGCGGCCTTTCAGGACAGCCAGGGCCTTGTGGAAAAGGGGCTGGGGGCCAGTGTGCTGGTGGACAGAGCGAGCTGGCAGAAAGGACACGGCTTGTGCTCAGCTTGTGGGAGCCTGTGGTGCCGGGCTCCTTCTTGTAAGGCGGTCACAAGCAGCCCCACCAAAGGGCTCGAGGCTGACATGGCCTCTCTGCACAGGACCCCCCCCAGCACTTGGGCCTTGACTTCTGCCCATACTGACAAGTTCCTGCCCCAGAAGCCCTTGGGCCTCTCATGCCGGCACTTGAAAGCAGCCTCCGTGGAAGAATGGGCATGCCAGAAAGGAGGACATGAAAAGGCTGCGTTGAAGGGACAACAAACACAACCCGTGCCATGAGCTAGGCTATTTTGCATTTGAGGTGAGTCTGCTGGAAAATTACTGCCCACGTACTGGGTGACTCTGGGCCTGGGGCAGTGCAGGAGCACTACAAAAGGCGGCCAAACTCCCCACTCTCTCATCCACTTCTCTCGCCTCCACCTCCTTGGGAACCAGGTGAGTGTGAAGCCCTTTGTCCTCCTGCTCCTCCTCCTGCTCCTCCAGCAGGTCTCAGCTGATAGGTGCTCCGCTGTGCTCCGCTGGGTGTTGGGGCTGCTTGGGAGGGGGAAGGAGGGGAGAAGTTCTGGCAGGGTGAGAGGCTGGTGCTTGCCGGAGGGGTCTTCTGGCTGATGGGCTGGGCAGGACCCTCCTTTGCCCAGGCTGCCCTTGGCAGGGCCCTTGGGGTCGAGGCAAAGCAGAAGGCCGTGTTTTGGGCTGCACGGCCTCCAGCTGCTGGCCCAACAGGTGCCTTGACTCCCTCGTGGCAGGGTCACAGGCTGCTCCTCACGCGTTCCCCGGGCTCTGCTTCCTCCCTGCCCTCTCTCGCAGGTGCACCTCCAACCCTCAGACATGTCCTGCTACAACCCCTGCCTGCCACGCTCGTCCTGTGGCCCGACCCCGCTGGCCAACAGCTGCAATGAGCCCTGCTTCAGGCAGTGCCAGGACTCCACCGTCGTCATCGAGCCCTCTCCCGTGGTGGTGACCCTGCCCGGCCCCATCCTCAGCTCCTTCCCGCAGAACACCGTCGTGGGATCCTCCACCTCCGCTGCCGTTGGCAGCATCCTCAGCTCTCAGGGAGTCCCCATCTCCTCTGGGGGCTTCAACCTCTCTGGCCTCAGTGGGCGCTACTCTGGCGCCAGGTACCTCCCCTGCTAAAGCCACTGGTGACGGCCCCAGAGGAGGACCCTCAGGAACCCAGGAGCACCTGGGCATGGGATTCAGAGGGACTGCGTGATCCCAGCTGCCCCTGCAAAGGCAGGCTGAAAGGGGCCAGCCTGGGCTCTCTCACAGCACGGCCCACGTCTGCCTTCCCTTTTTCCACTCTCTCCTTTCCCTCCCGTGTCCTGGCTCTCTTCTGCCACCCTGGGCCACGAGGCCCCCCACAGCCCACCTAGGCAGGAACTGCCCGGCCCTCTCTCCCAATGGGCTAGGCGGACTGACGCCCAGCAGCAACTCTGCCGCAGCCACAGGGTGCGGACTCTCCGCTGACCCTCGTGCTCCCTGCGCTGGGGCCTCCGCTCGGAGCAAGCTCGTTTCCCTCTGGCCATTCAATAAAGTTCTTCCGCATGCCAGCCTGTGTCCCTGCATGGTCCTTCCCTCTGTGGACGCTCTCCCAAGCTGTCCAGGGAGAAAGGTGTTGCTCTGGGCAGGTTTGCAATGCTGCTGCACAGCATTCGTGCTGAGGACTCCTAATCATTCAGCGGGTTCAACCCTGGGTTCTAAGCTTCTCCACCTCCGTGGGATTGGTTGCAGTCTTGCGGTGTATTTCAATGATGGCTATCCACTCTCCTGCGCATACGTTGTCTCTCTCTGTCTCTCTAATGTAACCTGGAAACTGCAAAGCAAGTAGTATGGAGAGGGCGGGAGGAAAGTGTCAGCTGGCTTGAGAACCCATCAGAACGCCATAAGCACCCATCAGAACCTGTCATAACAGCAGCACCAGGGTTTACAGGGGCAAGGCCAGAAGAAAAGACAGCAAGAAAACAGCAGCGTGAGAGCAAAAAGGGAACATACTGGCACAGAAGCTTTGGCAAAACACTGTTGCAACAACTTTCAACCATGGGGTCGTGTGGTCTCCCAGGCGGCACGGACATGCTTTCTGCAACCCTTTCTTCCTCTCCACAGAGTATGCAGGAGAACTCCCAACACTGCCCGTCTCTGTGCCCAGGAGGCAGAGCGCTGTGTGGCCTTTCCCATCCTGCCCCAAGGCAGCATGTCACCCGCAAGGCTGTCGCTGCCCCTGGTGGCGAGGTCTACCCAACGGAGGTCCTAGGACCACAGGATGGAAGGACAGTTTGGGTCGGAAGGGACCTCTGGAGTGCTCTGCTCCAACCTCCCGATCCAAGGCAGGTCAGCCATGAGGTCAGACCAGGTTGCTCAGGGCTTTATCTGCTCCGCTATGGCAAACCTCTAAGGATGGCGACTGCACAGCCTCACTGGGCAACTTGTTCTGCTGCTTGACTGTCCTTGGGGTGAAAAACGGTTCCCTCGTACGTAGTCTGAAGCTCTCTTCTTCCCTCTTATGCCCGCCAACTCCTGTCCTCCAACCACGCACCCCAGGGAAGAGCCTGGCTCTGTCTCCTGGGTCACCTCCCTGTAGCTACTGGAGCGCTGCCATTAGGTGCCCCCCACCACAGCCTTTTCTTCTCCAGGCCCGGCATACCCCATTCCCTCAGAATGGCCCTCCTCTCCTCACAGGCCAAGTGCTACAGCCCCCTGGCCCTCCTGGCAGCCCCCCGCTGCACTCGCTCCACTTGCTCCACGTCTTTCTTGCATTAGAGAGCCCAAAACTGGACACAGTCTTCTTCACGCAGTTGCATGAGCGCTGAGCAGAGGTGGATAATCACTCCCCTCAAACTACTGGCTGTGCTCCTGTCAGTGCAGCCCAGGATGCTGCTGACAGTCCTTGGTGCCACGCAACACTGTGGCCTGCCAGTCCTGAAGGGGTTTCCCCAAGAGCACCCGTTCCTGGCCTTCTTGTGGGGCTGTTGCTTGAGAGGGGCTGGAAGCTGTGTGGGGACAGAGCGCTGGTCGCGTCTCCACTGCGCAGACAGCTGCCAGTCACGGCTCTGAGTGGCCCTGCATCATCGTGCCCAGCCGTGTCTTGCAGCAGGTCAGCACTGCCCCTTCCTCAGCTGTACGCCTCTCTCCAGCCTTCCTGCTGGTGACAGCACTGCTTTGGGGAGCTCCCGGCCATGCTTGGGACACTCGGAGAGCACCCCCCGCCTCTGCTCTTGCCCTGCCTCTCTCCCAGCTTGCCTCTCCCCAGAAACTCTCCCCGGGAAACCCAGGGCATCGATGGAAGCAGGGGGAGGACTTGTGCTGTCTGCAAGCCTGTTGCCTCCCATCCTCACTGCTGCTGTCCCTGGGGAGCCATCTTCTCTCTGAGCCTCCTCCCCCAGCACAGCTCCATCGAGAGCAAGAGGAACTCCTTCCCCCAGGAGCTGGCGGGGCTGCTGCCCTCCCAGGGCCTCCTGCAGCCGGTGCTCTTCACTTGAGGTCAGCAGTGGTCAGGCTCCCAGGCCAAAGGGCGTGCACTGAGGCCGAGAGGGCATTTCTGGGCAGAGGCGCTGCAAGGCAGGGCCTGATGGCTACGGGCTCTGCAGGAGCAGGGGATGTTGTCCTCAGCTCCAAGGGAGAGCACCTGAAAGGCCACTGCTGCAGTATGCCCACCCTCCACTCCCTCGGGGAAGGGGGAAAGGGGAAGGGTCCTCATGTGCCCCCAAGCCACCCCACTGCCCCCACAGCACTGCCTTTCTCCCTGGGCAGCTTGGGAGAGCGTCCACAGAGGGAAGGATCATGTGCAGACCCAGGCGTGCATGCAGAAGAGCTTTAATGAGTCAACAGAGGGAAACGAGCTTGCTGCAAGTGGAGGCCCTGTGGCAGGGGGCACGAGGGTCAGACGAGAGTCTGCACCTGCAGAGGGAGAGGGGCCAGCAGAAGACAGCAAGGACACGGGAGGGAAAGGAGAGTGGAAGGAGGCAAAGGCAGACGTGGGCCATGCTGTGAGAGAGCCCAGGCTGGCCCCTTTCAGCCTGCCTTTACAGGGGCAGCCGGGGTCACGCAGTCCCTCTGAATCTGATGCGCAGGAGCTCCATCCTCATTCCGGTACCATCTTCCGGGTTCCTGAGGGTCCTCCTCTGGGGCCGTCACCAGTGGCTTTAGCAGGGGAGGCACCACGCGCCAGAGTAGCGCCCACTGAGGCCAGAGAGGTTGAAGCCCCCAGAGGAGATGGGGACTCCCTGAGAGCTGAGGATGCTGCCAACGGCAGCGGAGGTGGAGGATCCCACGACGGTGTTCTGTGGGAAGGAGCTGAGGATGGGGCCGGGCAGGGTCACCACCACGGGAGAGGGCTCGATGACGACGGTGGAGTCCTGGCACCTCAAGAGGCAGGGCTCATTGCAGCTGTTGGCCAGTGGGGTCGGGCCACAGGACGAGCGTGGCAGGCAGGGGTTGTAGCAGGACATGTCTGAGGGTCGGAGGTGCACCTGCGAGAGAGGGCAGGGAGGAAGCAGAGCCCGGGGAATGCGTGAGGAGCAGCCTGTGACCCTGCCACGAGGGAGTCAAGGCACCTGTTGGGCCAGCAGCTGGAGGCCGTGCAGCCCAAAACACGGCCTTCTGCTTTGCCTCAACCCCAAGGGCCCTGCCAAGGGCAGCCTGGGCAAAGGAGGGTCCTGCCCAGCCCATCGCCCAGAAGACTCCTCTGGCAAGCACCAGCCTCTCACCCTGCCAGAACTTCTCCCCTCCTTCCCCCTCCCAAGCAGCCCCAACACCCAGCGGAGCACCTATCAGCTAAGACCTGCTGGAGGAGCAGGAGGAGAAGCAGGAGGACAAAGGGCTTCACACTCACCTGGTTCCCAAGGAGGTGGAAGCGAGAGAAGTGGATGAGAGAGTGGGGAGTCTGGCCGCCTTTTATAGTGCTCCTGCACTGCCCCAGGCCCAGAGTCACCCAGTACGTGGGCAGTAATTTTCCAGCAGACTCACCTCAAATGCAAAATAGCCTAGCTCATGGCACGGGTTGTGTTTGTTGTCCCTTCAACGCAGCCTTTTCATTTCCTCCTTCCTGGCATGCCCATTCTTCCACGGAGGCTGCTTTCAAGTGCTGGCATGAGAGGCCCAAGAGCTTCTGGGGCAGGAACTTGTCAGTATGGGCAGAAGTCAAGGCCCAAGTGCTGGAGGGGTCCCGTGCAGACCCGGACATCAGGTGGTGGCACTCTAGTGGGGTTGCTTGTGACTCCTTTTGCAGGAAGGGGCCCAGGCCCTCCCGGTGCCCTAGTCCCCAGCTGAACACCCAAGGCTCCCCATGCGTGTGGATGTGCCGTATCCTTCACTCTGCCTCCCTCCCTGCTCTCTCCGACAGTCACTGGTCGTTGCCTCCCCTGGCGCATGGGCTGCTCTGCAGGTTTTGACTCTCTTCCTCCAGATGCTCGCTGCTCTGGGGAGAGATCTGTCCAAGGATGTGGGGTTGGGCTTAGGAAAGCCAAAGGCCAGCTGGAGTTGAAGCAGGCCAAGGAGCTGGAGAGCAACACAACGGGCTTTTCTGCTACATCAGCAGCAAAAGGAAGACTAGGGAAAACATGGGCCTAGCCCTGGCTGGGGCAGACGACCTTGTGACAGGCTAGTGGTAGAGCTCAATCCCATAGCGAGGTCACCACACAGGCGACGCGGAAAGGGCTGAGGTCCTCAAAGCCTCCTTGGCCTTGGGTCTCCATTTGTAAGATTTGCCTGCAGGAGGGCGTGGGAAAATCTGGAGCAGGAGGGCTAGGCCCCGAGACCCGTGCTTAAATCTGGAGCAAGGAAGACTCACTCTCAGTAGAGGAGGCTCAAGCTAGGGAACGTTGAAACAAATTGGGCAGACGCAAGTCCGTGGGACCTGACGGGATGCGCCCACGAGTGCTGAGGGAGCTGTCCGATGCCACTGCGAGGCCACGCTCAGAAGCCTTTACTTGAGGAAGGTTTCTGAGTGCTGGAGGAAAGCAAACGCCATTCGTGTCATGGAGCAGGGCAAGAAGGAGGATCTGGGGGCCTGGAGGCCGGTCAGCCTCACCTCCACCCCTGTGAGCGTGATGGAGCAAATCATCCTGGAAGCCATTTCCAGACACATGAAGGACAAGTAGGTGACTGGGAGTAGTCAGCATGGATCTGTGGAGGGGAAATCAGGCCCGACCAGCCTCACAGTCTTCTACGCTGAGATGACCGGCTTTGGCCAGCATGAGGGGAGAGCAGCGGGCGTAGTTTATCTCAGCTTTAGCAAGGCTTCGACACTGTCTCCCATAACATCCTCATAGCCCAACTGATGGAGCTCAGGCTAGATAAGTGGGCAGTGCGGTGGACTGAAAGCTGGCTGTACTGCTGGGCTCAAAGGGTTGTGACGAGTGGCACAAAGTGCAGCTGGCGGCCAGTCACTGCTGGTGCATTGCGGGTGTCGATACTGGGGCCAATTCCGCTTCAGCTCTTCATCAGTGACCTGGATGAGGGGAGAGGGTGCACCCTCAGCAGGTCTGCAGGGGGCACAAAACTGGGAGGAGTGACTGATACCTCAGGGAGTCGTGCTGCCATTGAGAGGGACCTCGACAGACTGGGCAACGGGCAGACAGCAATGTCATGAAGTTCAACAACGGGAAATGCCAAGTCCTGCACCTGGGGAGGAGCAACCCCATGCAGCAGTCCACGGTGGGTGCCGACGAGGTGGAAGACAGCTTTGTGGCGAAGGACCTGGGGCATGTCCTGGGCCTGTAGGGATGCTGTTAGGAAAGCCAAAGCTCATCTGGAGTTGAGACTTGCAAGGGGCCTCAAGGGCAACAGCAACAGCTTCCACCGCTACATTGGCCGCAGCAGAGGGACCGAGGGAAATGCGGGCCCACGGCTGCATGGGGCGGGTGAGTTAGTGAGAGCGGACACAGATAAGGCTGGGGTGCTCGATGCCTTCTCTGCCTCAGCCTTTGCCAAGAACGACTGCCAGTGCTCCATGCCCTCCAAAAGGGTTCAAGGAGGAGGAGCAGCCCTACCAGCAGTGGGGGGGGATCCGATCAAGGATTGCTTCAGAGGAGCCGATCCGTACGGGTCCATGGGTCCTGGCGGACTGCATCCAAGGGTGCCGAGAGAGCTGGCCGATGTCTTCCCAAGCCCACCCTCTAGCGTCCTTGAAAGGTCGTGGAGATCGGGGCGGGTTCCTGATGCCTGGAGTAAAGCAGATGTCACAGCCATCTTCGGGAAAGGCGCAAAGGACAATCCGGGGAACTAGAGGGCTGTCAGCCTCTCTTTGGTCTTTCAACACTGCCTCCCACAATAGCCTTGTATCCAACTGAGGATGTGACACTCTGGGTGGGTGGACAACCGGATGGGTAAAAAGTGGTGTGGCGATGGGGCTCAGAGGGTAGGGGTTCCTGGGTCGTGCTCAACCTGGAGGTCTGTAACCAGGGCAGTACCGCCGGGGTCTCTCCTGGGGCTTGTCCTGTTTCACATCTTTATCGATGACCTGGAGGAAGCGGCGGAGTGCCCTTTCATCAAGTTTGCAGGTGACGCCAAACTGTGGGGAGCAGCTGATACGCTCCAGGGCAGGGCTGCCATTGCGGGGGACCTAGACACGCTGGGAGAATGGGCCGACAGGAGTCTCATGACATTCACCAAGGACAAATGCCAAGTCCTCTTCCCGCAAACAGAGAACCTCTTGCAACAGTGCAGGCTGGGGACTGGACGGTCCTATGCTCCTGTGGTCCCAGGACCTCCTTGGGTAGATCTGCCTACTGGGGGCAGGGTCAGCCTTTGGGGGGTGACACCGAGGGAGGGCAGGAATGGCCACACAGGCCTCGGCTTCCTGGCCATGGAGACTGGCAGTGTCCAGGAGCTCCCCTGAATGCTGTGTGCAGGGAAAGAAAGGGTCGCAGAAGACATCTTCGTGCTGGCCAGCAGTCCTCCCTGGCTAGCAGGCGATAGGTGTTCTCACGGCATGACGACGTTGGCACACCTCCCCTCCCATGTCCCGAAGCCTCCTCAGTTTGGAGCACAACCCAGCACCGTCGGGCAGGCAAGCAAGCCTCTGCCTTCACTGCCACCGGGGCACCGCGGGCTTGTGCAGGGCACTTGAGCCTTCCCAACAAGCCTCCCAAAGCAAGGGGCACCGGTGGCAGGACACTAGTGAGGGCTGGCAGGACCCTGCCGCATGCCTGGGGATGCTCAGGGAGGGGACGTGGTCAGAAGGGCCCTGGCCATGGAAACATCTCAGACTACGTCACGGAGCCGTTGCATCCTCACTGCAGGAATAAAGGACTTCCCTGCCCTGGAGACGTGGAGGCAGCTGGGACCCCTCGCAGAAGTGTAGGGGGATGCCTTCAGCGGGTGTGCTTGCTGGGATAGACTCCCCCAGGATCAGGCAAGAGCAGAGCCCACCTGCAAAGCTCCCTTTGCCTTCCTGAGAGAGGAGCTGTGCTCGGCCATGTGCCAGGACACAGGGGCCAACCCCTGGCGAGCCACAGCCAACTTCAGGAGGGCCGTGTGTCACCCTTCTGGCATGAGGCTAAGCCAAGCGTGTGTGCTGTCTGCAGCCCCACACCCCATGCAGGGCCGAATTCCCCTCCGGCCTGGGCAGTTCCAACGCTGCCCTGCGGAAACCTGCTCTAAGCACCAGGCTGCCTGCAGGCACAGCTCCAGGAAGCTCCAATAACCGTGGCCCTCCAGCCTGACCTTGCTGGTGCTCCCACAGCTTGGCGGCCTTTCAGGACAGCCAGGGCCTTGTGGAAAAGGGGCTGGGGGCCAGCGTGCTGGTGGACAGAGCGAGCTGGCAGAAAGGACACGGCTTGTGCTCAGCTTGTGGGAGCCTGTGGTGCCGGGCTCCTTCTTGTAAGGCGGTCACAAGCAGCCCCACCAAAGGGCTCGAGGCTGACATGGCCTCTCTGCACAGGACCCCCCCCAGCACTTGGGCCTTGACTTCTGCCCATACTGACAAGTTCCTGCCCCAGAAGCCCTTGGGCCTCTCATGCCGGCACTTGAAAGCAGCCTCCGTGGAAGAATGGGCATGCCAGAAAGGAGGACATGAAAAGGCTGCGTTGAAGGGACAACAAACACAACCCGTGCCATGAGCTAGGCTATTTTGCATTTGAGGTGAGTCTGCTGGAAAATTACTGCCCACGTACTGGATGACTCTGGGCCTGGGGCAGTGCAGGAGCACTATAAAAGGCAGCCAAACTCCCCACTCTCTCATCCATTTCTCTCGCCTCCACCTCCTTGGGAACCAGGTGAGTGTGAAGCCCTTTGTCCTCCTGCTCCTCCTCCTGCTCCTCCAGCAGGTCTCAGCTGATAGGTGCTCCGCTGTGCTCCGCTGGGTGTTGGGGCTGCTTGGGAGGGGGAAGGAGGGGAGAAGTTCTGGCAGGGTGAGAGGCTGGTGCTTGCCGGAGGGGTCTTCTGGGCGATGGGCTGGGCAGGACCCTCCTTTGCCCAGGCTGCCCTTGGCAGGGCCCTTGGGGTCGAGGCAAAGCAGAAGGCCATGCTTTGGGCTGCACGGCCTCCAGCTGCTGGCCCAACAGGTGCCTTGACTCCCTCGTGGCAGGGTCACAGGCTGCTCCTCACGCGTTCCCCGGGCTCTGCTTCCTCCCTGCCCTCTCTCGCAGGTGCACCTCCGACCCTCAGACATGTCCTGCTACAACCCCTGCCTGCCACGCTCGTCCTGTGGCCCGACCCCGCTGGCCAACAGCTGCAATGAGCCCTGCTTCAGGCAGTGCCAGGACTCCACCGTCGTCATCGAGCCCTCTCCCGTGGTGGTGACCCTGCCCGGCCCCATCCTCAGCTCCTTCCCGCAGAACACCGTCGTGGGATCCTCCACCTCCGCTGCCGTTGGCAGCATCCTCAGCTCTCAGGGAGTCCCCATCTCCTCTGGGGGCTTCAACCTCTCTGGCCTCAGTGGGCGCTACTCTGGCGCCAGGTACCTCCCCTGCTAAAGCCACTGGTGACGGCCCCAGAGGAGGACCCTCAGGAACCCAGGAGCACCTGGGCATGGGATTCAGAGGGACTGCGTGATCCCAGCTGCCCCTGCAAAGGCAGGCTGAAAGGGGCCAGCCTGGGCTCTCTCACAGCACGGCCCACGTCTGCCTTCCCTTTTTCCACTCTCTCCTTTCCCTCCCGTTTCCTGGCTCTCTTCTGCCACCCTGGGCCACGAGGCCCCCCACAGCCCACCTAGGCAGGAACTGCCCGGCCCTCTCTCCCAATGGGCTAGGCGGACTGACGCCCAGCAGCAACTCTGCCGCAGCCACAGGGTGCGGACTCTCCGCTGACCCTCGTGCTCCCTGCGCTGGGGCCTCCGCTCGGAGCAAGCTCGTTTCCCTCTGGCCATTCAATAAAGTTCTTCCGCATGCCAGCCTGCGTCCCTGCGTGGTCCTTCCCTCTGTGGACGCTCTCCCAAGCTGTCCAGGGAGAAAGGTGTTGCTCTGGGCAGGTTTGCAATGCTGCTGCACAGCATTCGTGCTGAGGACTCCTAATCATTCAGCGGGTTCAACCCTGGGTTCTAAGCTTCTCCACCTCCGTGGGATTGGTTGCAGTCTTGCGGTGTATTTCAATGATGGCTATCCACTCTCCTGCGCATACGTTGTCTCTCTCTGTCTCTCTAATGTAACCTGGAAACTGCAAAGCAAGTAGTATGGAGAGGGCGGGAGGAAAGTGTCAGCTGGCTTGAGAACCCATCAGAACGCCATAAGCACCCATCAGAACCTGTCATAACAGCAGCACCAGGGTTTACAGGGGCAAGGCCAGAAGAAAAGACAGCAAGAAAACAGCAGCGTGAGAGCAAAAAGGGAACATACTGGCACAGAAGCTTTGGCAAAACACTGTTGCAACAGCTTTCAACCATGGGGTCGTGTGGTCTCCCAGGCGGCACGGACATGCTTTCTGCAACCCTTTCTTCCTCTCCACAGAGTATGCAGGAGAACTCCCAACACTGCCCGTCTCTGTGCCCAGGAGGCAGAGCGCTGTGTGGCCTTTCCCATCCTGCCCCAAGGCAGCATGTCACCCGCAAGGCTGTCGCTGCCCCTGGTGGCGAGGTCTACCCAACGGAGGTCCTAGGACCACAGGATGGAAGGACAGTTTGGGTCGGAAGGGACCTCTGGAGTGCTCTGCTCCAACCTCCCGATCCAAGGCAGGTCAGCCATGAGGTCAGACCAGGTTGCTCAGGGCTTTATCTGCTCCGCTATGGCAAACCTCTAAGGATGGCGACTGCACAGCCTCACTGGGCAACTTGTTCTGCTGCTTGACTGTCCTTGGGGTGAAAAACGGTTCCCTCGTACGTAGTCTGAAGCTCTCTTCTTCCCTCTTATGCCTGCCAACTCCTGTCCTCCAACCACGCACTCCAGGGAAGAGCCTGGCTCTGTCTTCTGGGTCACCTCCCTGTAGCTACTGGAGCGCTGCCATTAGGTGCCCCCCACCACAGCCTTTTCTTCTCCAGGCCCGGCATACCCCATTCCCTCAGAATGGCCCTCCTCTCCTCACAGGCCAAGTGCTACAGCCCCCTGGCCCTCCTGGCAGCCCCCCGCTGCACTCGCTCCACTTGCTCCACGTCTTTCTTGCATTAGAGAGCCCAAAACTGGACACAGTCTTCTTCACGCAGTTGCATGAGCGCTGAGCAGAGGTGGATAATCACTCCCCTCAAACTACTGGCTGTGCTCCTGTCAGTGCAGCCCAGGATGCTGCTGACAGTCCTTGGTGCCACGCAACACTGTGGCCTGCCAGTCCTGAAGGGGTTTCCCCAAGAGCACCCGTTCCTGGCCTTCTTGTGGGGCTGTTGCTTGAGAGGGGCTGGAAGCTGTGTGGGGACAGAGCGCTGGTCGCGTCTCCACTGCGCAGACAGCTGCCAGTCACGGCTCTGAGTGGCCCTGCATCATCGTGCCCAGCCGTGTCTTGCAGCAGGTCAGCACTGCCCCTTCCTCAGCTGTACGCCTCTCTCCAGCCTTCCTGCTGGTGACAGCACTGCTTTGGGGAGCTCCCGGCCACGCTTGGGACACTCGGAGAGCACCCCCCGCCTCTGCTCTTGCCCTGCCTCTCTCCCAGCTTGCCTCTCCCCAGAAACTCTCCCCGGGAAACCCAGGGCATCGATGGAAGCAGGGGGAGGACTTGTGCTGTCTGCAAGCCTGTTGCCTCCCATCCTCACTGCTGCTGTCCCTGGGGAGCCATCTTCTCTCTGAGCCTCCTCCCCCAGCACAGCTCCATCGAGAGCAAGAGGAACTCCTTCCCCCAGGAGCTGGCGGGGCTGCTGCCCTCCCAGGGCCTCCTGCAGCCGGTGCTCTTCACTTGAGGTCAGCAGTGGTCAGGCTCCCAGGCCAAAGGGCGTGCACTGAGGCCGAGAGGGCATTTCTGGGCAGAGGCGCTGCAAGGCAGGGCCTGATGGCTACGGGCTCTGCAGGAGCAGGGGATGTTGTCCTCAGCTCCAAGGGAGAGCACCTGAAAGGCCACTGCTGCAGTATGCCCACCCTCCACTCCCTCGGGGAAGGGGGAAAGGGGAAGGGTCCTCATGTGCCCCCAAGCCACCCCACTGCCCCCACAGCACTGCCTTTCTCCCTGGGCAGCTTGGGAGAGCGTCCACAGAGGGAAGGATCATGTGCAGACCCAGGCGTGCATGCAGAAGAGCTTTAATGAGTCAACAGAGGGAAACGAGCTTGCTGCAAGTGGAGGCCCTGTGGCAGGGGGCACGAGGGTCAGACGAGAGTCTGCACCTGCAGAGGGAGAGGGGCCAGCAGAAGACAGCAAGGGCACGGGAGGGAAAGGAGAGTGGAAGGAGGCAAAGGCAGACGTGGGCCATGCTGTGAGAGAGCCCAGGCTGGCCCCTTTCAGCCTGCCTTTACAGGGGCAGCCGGGGTCACGCAGTCCCTCTGAATCTGATGCGCAGGAGCTTCATCCTCATTCCGGTACCATCTTCCGGGTTCCTGAGGGTCCTCCTCTGGGGCCGTCACCAGCAGCTTTAGCAGGGGAGGCACCTGGCGCCAGAGTAGCGCCCACTGAGGCCCGAGAGGTTGAAGCCCCCGGAGGAGATGGGGACTCCCTGAGAGCTGAGGATGCTGCCAACGGCAGCGGAGGTGGAGGATCCCACGACGGTGTTCTGCGGGAAGGAGCTGAGGATGGGGCCGGGCAGGGTCACCACCACGGGAGAGGGCTCGATGACGACGGTGGAGTCCTGGCACTGCCTGAAGCAGGGCTCATTGCAGCTGTTGGCCAGCGGGGTCGGGCCACAGGACGAGCGTGGCAGGCAGGGGTTGTAGCAGGACATGTCTGAGGGTCGGAGGTGCACCTGCGAGAGAGGGCAGGGAGGAAGCAGAGCCCGGGGAACGCGTGAGGAGCAGCCTGTGACCCTGCCACGAGGGAGTCAAGGCACCTGTTGGGCCAGCAGCTGGAGGCCGTGCAGCCCAAAACACGGCCTTCTGCTTTGCCTCGACCCCAAGGGCCCTGCCAAGGGCAGCCTGGGCAAAGGAGGGTCCTGCCCAGCCCATCGCCCAGAAGACCCCTCCGGCAAGCACCAGCCTCTCACCCTGCCAGAACTTCTCCCCTCCTTCCCCCTCCCAAGCAGCCACAACACCCAGCGGAGCACAGCGGAGCACCTATCAGCTGAGACCTGCTGGAGGAGCAGGAGGAGGAGCAGGAGGACAAAGGGCTTCACACTCACCTGGTTCCCAAGGAGGTGGAGGCGAGAGAAGTGGATGAGAGAGTGGGGAGTCTGGCCGCCTTTTATAGTGCTCCTGCACTGCCCCAGGCCCAGAGTCACCCAGTACGTGGGCAGTAATTTTCCAGCAGACTCACCTCAAATGCAAAATAGCCTAGCTCATGGCACGGGTTGTGTTTGTTGTCCCTTCAACGCAGCCTTTTCATTTCCTCCTTCCTGGCATGCCCATTCTTCCACGGAGGCTGCTTTCAAGTGCTGGCATGAGAGGCCCAAGAGCTTCTGGGGCAGGAACTTGTCAGTATGGGCAGAAGTCAAGGCCCAAGTGCTGGAGGGGTCCTGTGCAGACCCAGACATCAGGTGGTGGCACTCTAGTGCGGTTGCTTGTGACCCCTTTTGCAGGATGGGGCCCAGGCCCTCCCGGTGCCCTAGTCCCCAGCTGAACACCCAAGGCTCCCCATGCGTGTGGATGTGCCGTATCCTTCACTCTGCCTCCCTCCCTGCTCTCTCCGACAGTCACTGGTCGTTGCCTCCCCTGGCGCATGGGCTGCTCTGCAGGTTTTGACTCTCTTCCTCCAGATGCTCGCTGCTCTGGGGAGAGATCTGTCCAAGGATGTGGGGTTGGGCTTAGGAAAGCCAAAGGCCAGCTGGAGTTGAAGCAGGCCAAGGAGCTGGAGAGCAACACAACGGGCTTTTCTGCTACATCAGCAGCAAAAGGAAGACTAGGGAAAACATGGGCCTAGCCCTGGCTGGGGCAGACGACCTTGTGACAGGCTAGTGGTAGAGCTCAGTCCCATAGCGAGGTCACCACACAGGGGACGCGGAAAGGGCTGAGGTCCTCAAAGCCTCCTTGGCCTTGGGTCTCCATTTGTAAGATTTGCCTGCAGGAGGGCGTGGGAAAATCTGGAGCAGGAGGGCTAGGCCCCGAGACCCGTGCTTAAATCTGGAGCAAGGAAGACTCACTCTCAGTAGAGGAGGCTCAAGCTAGGGAACGTTGAAACAAATTGGGCAGACGCAAGTCCGTGGGACCTGACGGGATGCGCCCACGAGTGCTGAGGGAGCTGTCCGATGCCACTGCGAGGCCACGCTCAGAAGCCTTTACTTGAGGAAGGTTTCTGAGTGCTGGAGGAAAGCAAACGCCAGTCGTGTCATGGAGCAGGGCAAGAAGGAGGATCTGGGGGCCTGGAGGCCGGTCAGCCTCACCTCCACCCCTGTGAGCGTGATGGAGCAAATCATCCTGGAAGCCATTTCCAGACACATGAAGGACAAGTAGGTGACTGGGAGTAGTCAGCATGGATCTGTGGAGGGGAAATCAGGCCCGACCAGCCTCACAGTCTTCTACGCTGAGATGACCGGCTTTGGCCAGCATGAGGGGAGAGCAGCGGGCGTAGTTTATCTCAGCTTTAGCAAGGCTTCGACACTGTCTCCCATAACATCCTCATAGCCCAACTGATGGAGCTTAGGCTGGATAAGTGGGCAGTGCGGTGGACTGAAAGCTGGCTGTACTGCTGGGCTCAAAGGGTTGTGACGAGTGGCACAAAGTGCAGCTGGCGGCCAGTCACTGCTGGTGCATTGCGGGTGTCGATACTGGGGCCAATTCCGCTTCAGCTCTTCATCAGTGACCTGGATGAGGGGAGAGGGTGCACCCTCAGCAGGTCTGCAGGGGGCACAAAACTGGGAGGAGTGACTGATACCTCAGGGAGTCGTGCTGCCATTGAGAGGGACCTCGACAGACTGGGCAACGGGCAGACAGCAATGTCATGAAGTTCAACAACGGGAAA
Source organism: Dromaius novaehollandiae (assembly GCF_036370855.1). Taxonomy (NCBI): domain Eukaryota; kingdom Metazoa; phylum Chordata; class Aves; order Casuariiformes; family Dromaiidae; genus Dromaius; species Dromaius novaehollandiae. The sequence goes on along the minus strand of NC_088119.1, from coordinate 5,347,211 downwards.
TGCCAAGTCCTGCACCTGGGGAGGAGCAACCCCATGCAGCAGTCCACGGTGGGTGCCGACGAGGTGGAAGACAGCTTTGTGGCGAAGGACCTGGGGCATGTCCTGGGCCTGTAGGGATGCTGTTAGGAAAGCCAAAGCTCATCTGGAGTTGAGACTTGCAAGGGGCCTCAAGGGCAACAGCAACAGCTTCCACCGCTACATTGGCCGCAGCAGAGGGACCGAGGGAAATGCGGGCCCACGGCTGCATGGGGCGGGTGAGTTAGTGAGAGCGGACACAGATAAGGCTGGGGTGCTCGATGCCTTCTCTGCCTCAGCCTTTGCCAAGAACGACTGCCAGTGCTCCGTGCCCTCCAAAAGGGTTCAAGGAGGAGGAGCAGCCCTACCAGCAGTGGGGGGGGATCCGATCAAGGATTGCTTCAGAGGAGCCGATCCGTATGGGTCCATGGGTCCTGGCGGACTGCATCCAAGGGTGCCGAGAGAGCTGGCCGATGTCTTCCCAAGCCCACCCTCTAGCGTCCTTGAAAGGTCGTGGAGATCGGGGCGGGTTCCTGATGCCTGGAGTAAAGCAGATGTCACAGCCATCTTCGGGAAAGGCGCAAAGGACAATCCGGGGAACTAGAGGGCTGTCAGCCTCTCTTTGGTCTTTCAACACTGCCTCCCACAATAGCCTTGTATCCAACTGAGGACGTGACACTCTGGGTGGGTGGACAACAGGATGGGTAAAAAGTGGTGTGGTGATGGGGCTCAGAGGGTAGGGGTTCCTGGGTCGTGCTCAACCTGGAGGTCTGTAACCAGGGCAGTACCGCCGGGGTCTCTCCTGGGGCTTGTCCTGTTTCACATCTTTATCGATGACCTGGAGGAAGCGGCGGAGTGCCCTTTCATCAAGTTTGCAGGTGACGCCAAACTGTGGGGAGCAGCTGATACGCTCCAGGGCAGGGCTGCCATTGCGGGGGACCTAGACACGCTGGGAGAATGGGCCGACAGGAGTCTCATGACATTCACCAAGGACAAATGCCAAGTCCTGTTCCTGCAAACAGAGAACCTCTTGCAACAGTGCAGGCTGGGGACTGAACGGTCCTATGCTCCTGTGGTCCCAGGACCTCCTTGGGTAGATCTGCCTACTGGGGGCAGGGTCAGCCTTTGGGGGGTGACACCGAGGGAGGGCAGGAATGGCCACACAGGCCTCGGCTTCCTGGCCATGGAGACTGGCAGTGTCCAGGAGCTCCCCTGAATGCTGTGTGCAGGGAAAGAAAGGGTCGCAGAAGACATCTTCGTGCTGGCCAGCAGTCCTCCCTGGCTAGCAGGCGATAGGTGTTCTCACGGCATGACGACGTTGGCACACCTCCCCTCCCATGTCCCGAAGCCTCCTCAGTTCGGAGCACAACCCAGCACTGTCGGGCAGGCAAGCAAGCCTCTGCCTTCACTGCCACCGGGGCACCGCGGGCTTGTGCAGGGCACTTGAGCCTTCCCAACAAGCCTCCCAAAGCAAGGGGCACCGGTGGCAGGACACTAGTGAGGGCTGGCAGGACCCTGCCGCATGCCTGGGGATGCTCAGGGAGGGGACGTGGTCAGAAGGGCCCTGGCCATGGAAACATCTCAGACTACGTCACGGAGCCGTTGCATCCTCACTGCAGGAATAAAGGACTTCCCTGCCCTGGAGACGTGGAGGCAGCTGGGACCCCTCGCAGAAGTGTAGGGGGATGCCTTCAGCGGGTGTGCTTGCTGGGATAGACTCCCCCAGGATCAGGCAAGAGCAGAGCCCACCTGCAAAGCTCCCTTTGCCTTCCTGAGAGAGGAGCTGTGCTCGGCCATGTGCCAGGACACAGGGGCCAACCCCTGGCGAGCCACAGCCAACTTCAGGAGGGCCGTGTGTCACCCTTCTGGCATGAGGCTAAGCCAAGCGTGTGTGCTGTCTGCAGCCCCACACCCCATGCAGGGCCGAATTCCCCTCCGGCCTGGGCAGTTCCAACGCTGCCCTGCGGAAACCTGCTCTAAGCACCAGGCTGCCTGCAGGCACAGCTCCAGGAAGCTCCAATAACCGTGGCCCTCCAGCCTGACCTTGCTGGTGCTCCCACAGCTTGGCGGCCTTTCAGGACAGCCAGGGCCTTGTGGAAAAGGGGCTGGGGGCCAGTGTGCTGGTGGACAGAGCGAGCTGGCAGAAAGGACACGGCTTGTGCTCAGCTTGTGGGAGCCTGTGGTGCCGGGCTCCTTCTTGTAAGGCGGTCACAAGCAGCCCCACCAAAGGGCTCGAGGCTGACATGGCCTCTCTGCACAGGACCCCCCCCAGCACTTGGGCCTTGACTTCTGCCCATACTGACAAGTTCCTGCCCCAGAAGCCCTTGGGCCTCTCATGCCGGCACTTGAAAGCAGCCTCCGTGGAAGAATGGGCATGCCAGAAAGGAGGAAATGAAAAGGCTGCGTTGAAGGGACAACAAACACAACCCGTGCCATGAGCTAGGCTATTTTGCATTTGAGGTGAGTCTGCTGGAAAATTACTGCCCACGTACTGGATGACTCTGGGCCTGGGGCAGTGCAGGAGCACTATAAAAGGCAGCCAAACTCCCCACTCTCTCATCCACTTCTCTCGCCTCCACCTCCTTGGGAACCAGGTGAGTGTGAAGCCCTTTGTCCTCCTGCTCCTCCTCCTGCTCCTCCAGCAGGTCTCAGCTGATAGGTGCTCCGCTGTGCTCCGCTGGGTGTTGGGGCTGCTTGGGAGGGGGAAGGAGGGGAGAAGTTCTGGCAGGGTGAGAGGCTGGTGCTTGCCGGAGGGGTCTTCTGGGCGATGGGCTGGGCAGGACCCTCCTTTGCCCAGGCTGCCCTTGGCAGGGCCCTTGGGGTTGAGGCAAAGCAGAAGGCCATGCTTTGGGCTGCAGGGCGTCCAGCTGCTGGCCCAACAGGTGCCTTGACTCCCTCGTGGCAGGGTCACAGGCTGCTCCTCACGCATTCCCCGGGCTCTGCTTCCTCCCTGCCCTCTCTCGCAGGTGCACCTCCGACCCTCAGACATGTCCTGCTACAACCCCTGCCTGCCACGCTCGTCCTGTGGCCCGACCCCGCTGGCCAACAGCTGCAATGAGCCCTGCTTCAGGCAGTGCCAGGACTCCACCGTCGTCATCGAGCCCTCTCCCGTGGTGGTGACCCTGCCCGGCCCCATCCTCAGCTCCTTCCCGCAGAACACCGTCGTGGGATCCTCCACCTCCGCTGCCGTTGGCAGCATCCTCAGCTCTCAGGGAGTCCCCATCTCCTCTGGGGGCTTCAACCTCTCTGGCCTCAGTGGGCGCTACTCTGGCGCCAGGTACCTCCCCTGCTAAAGCCACTGGTGACGGCCCCAGAGGAGGACCCTCAGGAACCCAGGAGCACCTGGGCATGGGATTCAGAGAGACTGCGTGATCCCAGCTGCCCCTGCAAAGGCAGGCTGAAAGGGGCCAGCCTGGGCTCTCTCACAGCACGGCCCACGTCTGCCTTCCCTTTTTCCACTCTCTCCTTTCCCTCCTGTGTCCTGGCTCTCTTCTGCCACCCTGGGCCACGAGGCCCCCCACAGCCCACCTAGGCAGGAACTGCCCGGCCCTCTCTCCCAATGGGCTAGGCGGACTGACGCCCAGCAGCAACTCTGCCGCAGCCACAGGGTGCGGACTCTCCGCTGACCCTCGTGCTCCCTGCGCTGGGGCCTCCGCTCGGAGCAAGCTCGTTTCCCTCTGGCCACTCAATAAAGTTCTTCCGCATGCCAGCCTGCGTCCCTGCGTGGTCCTTCCCTCTGTGGACGCTCTCCCAAGCTGTCCAGGGAGAAAGGTGTTGCTCTGGGCAGGTTTGCAATGCTGCTGCACAGCATTCGTGCTGAGGACTCCTAATCATTCAGCGGGTTCAACCCTGGGTTCTAAGCTTCTCCACCTCCGTGGGATTGGTTGCAGTCTTGCGACGTATTTCAATGATGGCTATCCACTCTCCTGCGCATACGTTGTCTCTCTCTGTCTCTCTAATGTAACCTGGAAACTGCAAAGCAAGTAGTATGGAGAGGGCGGGAGGAAAGTGTCAGCTGGCTTGAGAACCCATCAGAACGCCATAAGCACCCATCAGAACCTGTCATAACAGCAGCACCAGGGTTTACAGGGGCAAGGCCAGAAGAAAAGACAGCAAGAAAACAGCAGCGTGAGAGCAAAAAGGGAACATACTGGCACAGAAGCTTTGGCAAAACACTGTTGCAACAGCTTTCAACCATGGGGTCGTGTGGTCTCCCAGGCAGCACGGACATGCTTTCTGCAACCCTTTCTTCCTCTCCACAGAGTGTGCAGGAGAACTCCCAACACTGCCCGTCTCTGTGCCCAGGAGGCAGAGCGCTGTGTGGCCTTTCCCATCCTGCCCCAAGGCAGCATGTCACCCGCAAGGCTGTCGCTGCCCCTGGTGGCGAGGTCTACCCAACGGAGGTCCTAGGACCACAGGATGGAAGGACAGTTTGGGTCGGAAGGGACCTCTGGAGTGCTCTGCTCCAACCTCCCGATCCAAGGCAGGTCAGCCATGAGGTCAGACCAGGTTGCTCAGGGCTTTATCTGCTCCGCTATGGCAAACCTCTAAGGATGGCGACTGCACAGCCTCACTGGGCAACTTGTTCTGCTGCTTGACTGTCCTTGGGGTGAAAAACGGTTCCCTCGTACGTAGTCTGAAGCTCTCTTCTTCCCTCTTATGCCCGCCAACTCCTGTCCTCCAACCACGCACCCCAGGGAAGAGCCTGGCTCTGTCTTCTGGGTCACCTCCCTGTAGCTACTGGAGCGCTGCCATTAGGTGCCCCCCACCACAGCCTTTTCTTCTCCAGGCCCGGCATACCCCATTCCCTCAGAATGGCCCTCCTCTCCTCACAGGCCAAGTGCTACAGCCCCCTGGCCCTCCTGGCAGCCCCCCGCTGCACTCGCTCCACTTGCTCCACGTCTTTCTTGCATTAGAGAGCCCAAAACTGGACACAGTCTTCTTCACGCAGTTGCATGAGCGCTGAGCAGAGGTGGATAATCACTCCCCTCAAACTACTGGCTGTGCTCCTGTCAGTGCAGCCCAGGATGCTGCTGACAGTCCTTGGTGCCACGCAACACTGTGGCCTGCCAGTCCTGAAGGGGTTTCCCCAAGAGCACCCGTTCCTGGCCTTCTTGTGGGGCTGTTGCTTGAGAGGGGCTGGAAGCTGTGTGGGGACAGAGCGCTGGTCGCGTCTCCACTGCGCAGACAGCTGCCAGTCACGGCTCTGAGTGGCCCTGCATCATCGTGCCCAGCCGTGTCTTGCAGCAGGTCAGCACTGCCCCTTCCTCAGCTGTACGCCTCTCTCCTGCCTTCCTGCTGGTGACAGCACTGCTTTGGGGAGCTCCCGGCCACGCTTGGGACACTCGGAGAGCACCCCCCGCCTCTGCTCTTGCCCTGCCTCTCTCCCAGCTTGCCTCTCCCCAGAAACTCTCCCCGGGAAACCCAGGGCATCGATGGAAGCAGGGGGAGGACTTGTGCTGTCTGCAAGCCTGTTGCCTCCCATCCTCACTGCTGCTGTCCCTGGGGAGCCATCTTCTCTCTGAGCCTCCTCCCCCAGCACAGCTCCATCGAGAGCAAGAGGAACTCCTTCCCCCAGGAGCTGGCGGGGCTGCTGCCCTCCCAGGGCCTCCTGCAGCCGGTGCTCTTCACTTGAGGTCAGCAGTGGTCAGGCTCCCAGGCCAAAGGGCGTGCACTGAGGCCGAGAGGGCATTTCTGGGCAGAGGTGCTGCAAGGCAGGGCCTGATGGCTACGGGCTCTGCAGGAGCAGGGGATGTTGTCCTCAGCTCCAAGGGAGAGCACCTGAAAGGCCACTGCTGCAGTATGCCCACCCTCCACTCCCTCGGGGAAGGGGGAAAGGGGAAGGGTCCTCATGTGCCCCCAAGCCACCCCACTGCCCCCACAGCACTGCCTTTCTCCCTGGGCAGCTTGGGAGAGCGTCCACAGAGGGAAGGATCATGTGCAGACCCAGGCGTGCATGCAGAAGAGCTTTAATGAGTCAACAGAGGGAAACGAGCTTGCTGCAAGTGGAGGCCCTGTGGCAGGGGGCACGAGGGTCAGACGAGAGTCTGCACCTGCAGAGGGAGAGGGGCCAGCAGAAGACAGCAAGGACACGGGAGGGAAAGGAGAGTGGAAAGAGGCAAAGGCAGACGTGGGCCATGCTGTGAGAGAGCCCAGGCTGGCCCCTTTCAGCCTGCCTTTACAGGGGCAGCCGGGGTCACGCAGTCCCTCTGAATCTGATGCGCAGGAGCTTCATCCTCATTCCGGTACCATCTTCCGGGTTCCTGAGGGTCCTCCTCTGGGGCCGTCACCAGCAGCTTTAGCAGGGGAGGCACCACGCGCCAGAGTAGCGCCCACCGAGGCCAGAGAGGTTGAAGCCCCCAGAGGAGATGGGGACTCCCTGAGAGCTGAGGATGCTGCCAACGGCAGCGGAGGTGGAGGATCCCACGGCGGTGTTCTGTGGGAAGGAGCTGAGGATGGGGCCGGGCAGGGTCACCACCACGGGAGAGGGCTCGATGACGACGGTGGAGTCCTGGCACCTCAAGAGGCAGGGCTCATTGCAGCTGTTGGCCAGCGGGGTCGGGCCACAGGACGAGCGTGGCAGGCAGGGGTTGTAGCAGGACATGTCTGAGGGTTGGAGGTGCACCTGCGAGAGAGGGCAGGGAGGAAGCAGAGCCCGGGGAATGCGTGAGGAGCAGCCTGTGACCCTGCCACGAGGGAGTCAAGGCACCTGTTGGGCCAGCAGCTGGACGCCATGCAGCCCAAAGCATGGCCTTCTGCTTTGCCTCGACCCCAAGGGCCCTGCCAAGGGCAGCCTGGGCAAAGGAGGGTCCTGCCCAGCCCATCGCCCAGAAGACCCCTCCGGCAAGCACCAGCCTCTCACCCTGCCAGAACTTCTCCCCTCCTTCCCCCTCCCAAGCAGCCCCAACACCCAGCGGAGCACAGCGGAGCACCTATCAGCTGAGACCTGCTGGAGGAGCAGGAGGAGGAGCAGGAGGACAAAGGGCTTCACACTCACCTGGTTCCCAAGGAGGTGGAGGCGAGAGAAGTGGATGAGAGAGTGGGGAATTTGGCCGCCTTTTATAGTGCTCCTGCACTGCCCCAGGCCCAGAGTCACCCAGTACGTGGGCAGTAATTTTCCAGCAGACTCACCTCAAATGCAAAATAGCCTAGCTCATGGCACGGGTTGTGTTTGTTGTCCCTTCAACGCAGCCTTTTCATGTCCTCCTTCCTGGCATGCCCATTCTTCCACGGAGGCTGCTTTCAAGTGCTGGCATGAGAGGCCCAAGGGCTTCTGGGGCAGGAACTTGTCAGTATGGGCAGAAGTCAAGGCCCAAGTGCTGGAGGGGTCCTGTGCAGACCCAGACATCAGGTGGTGGCACTCTAGTGCGGTTGCTTGTGACCCCTTTTGCAGGAAGGGGCCCAGGCCCTCCCGGTGCCCTAGTCCCCAGCTGAACACCCAAGGCTCCCCATGCGTGTGGATGTGCCGTATCCTTCACTCTGCCTCCCTCCCTGCTCTCTCCGACAGTCACTGGTCGTTGCCTCCCCTGGCGCATGGGCTGCTCTGCAGGTTTTGACTCTCTTCCTCCAGATGCTCGCTGCTCTGGGGAGAGATCTGTCCAAGGATGTGGGGTTGGGCTTAGGAAAGCCAAAGGCCAGCTGGAGTTGAAGCAGGCCAAGGAGCTGGAGAGCAACACAACGGGCTTTTCTGCTACATCAGCAGCAAAAGGAAGACTAGGGAAAACATGGGCCTAGCCCTGGCTGGGGCAGACGACCTTGTGACAGGCTAGTGGTAGAGCTCAATCCCATAGCGAGGTCACCACACAGGGGACGCGGAAAGGGCTGAGGTCCTCAAAGCCTCCTTGGCCTTGGGTCTCCATTTGTAAGATTTGCCTGCAGGAGGGCGTGGGAAAATCTGGAGCAGGAGGGCTAGGCCCCGAGACCCGTGCTTAAATCTGGAGCAAGGAAGACTCACTCTCAGTAGAGGAGGCTCAAGCTAGGGAACGTTGAAACAAATTGGGCAGACGCAAGTCCGTGGGACCTGACGGGATGCGCCCACGAGTGCTGAGGGAGCTGTCCGATGCCACTGCGAGGCCACGCTCAGAAGCCTTTACTTGAGGAAGGTTTCTGAGTGCTGGAGGAAAGCAAACGCCAGTCGTGTCATGGAGCAGGGCAAGAAGGAGGATCTGGGGGCCTGGAGGCCGGTCAGCCTCACCTCCACCCCTGTGAGCGTGATGGAGCAAATCATCCTGGAAGCCATTTCCAGACACATGAAGGACAAGTAGGTGACTGGGAGTAGTCAGCATGGATCTGTGGAGGGGAAATCAGGCCCGACCAGCCTCACAGTCTTCTACGCTGAGATGACCGGCTTTGGCCAGCATGAGGGGAGAGCAGCGGGCGTAGTTTATCTCAGCTTTAGCAAGGCTTCGACACTGTCTCCCATAACATCCTCATAGCCCAACTGATGGAGCTCAGGCTAGATAAGTGGGCAGTGCGGTGGACTGAAAGCTGGCTGTACTGCTGGGCTCAAAGGGTTGTGACGAGTGGCACAAAGTGCAGCTGGCGGCCAGTCACTGCTGGTGCATTGCGGGTGTCGATACTGGGGCCAATTCCGCTTCAGCTCTTCATCAGTGACCTGGATGAGGGGAGAGGGTGCACCCTCAGCAGGTCTGCAGGGGGCACAAAACTGGGAGGAGTGACTGATACCTCAGGGAGTCATGCTGCCATTGAGAGGGACCTCGACAGACTGGGCAACGGGCAGACAGCAATGTCATGAAGTTCAACAACGGGAAATGCCAAGTCCTGCACCTGGGGAGGAGCAACCCCATGCAGCAGTCCACGGTGGGTGCCGACGAGGTGGAAGACAGCTTTGTGGCGAAGGACCTGGGGCATGTCCTGGGCCTGTAGGGATGCTGTTAGGAAAGCCAAAGCTCATCTGGAGTTGAGACTTGCAAGGGGCCTCAAGGGCAACAGCAACAGCTTCCACCGCTACATTGGCCGCAGCAGAGGGACCGAGGGAAATGCGGGCCCACGGCTGCATGGGGCGGGTGAGTTAGTGAGAGCGGACACAGATAAGGCTGGGGTGCTCGATGCCTTCTCTGCCTCAGCCTTTGCCAAGAACGACTGCCAGTGCTCCATGCCCTCCAAAAGGGTTCAAGGAGGAGGAGCAGCCCTACCAGCAGTGGGGGGGGATCCGATCAAGGATTGCTTCAGAGGAGCCGATCCGTACGGGTCCATGGGTCCTGGCGGACTGCATCCAAGGGTGCCGAGAGAGCTGGCCGATGTCTTCCCAAGCCCACCCTCTAGCGTCCTTGAAAGGTCGTGGAGATCGGGGCGGGTTCCTGATGCCTGGAGTAAAGCAGATGTCACAGCCATCTTCGGGAAAGGCGCAAAGGACAATCCGGGGAACTAGAGGGCTGTCAGCCTCTCTTTGGTCTTTCAACACTGCCTCCCACAATAGCCTTGTATCCAACTGAGGATGTGACACTCTGGGTGGGTGGACAACCGGATGGGTAAAAAGTGGTGTGGCGATGGGGCTCAGAGGGTAGGGGTTCCTGGGTCGTGCTCAACCTGGAGGTCTGTAACCAGGGCAGTACCGCCGGGGTCTCTCCTGGGGCTTGTCCTGTTTCACATCTTTATCGATGACCTGGAGGAAGCGGCGGAGTGCCCTTTCATCAAGTTTGCAGGTGACGCCAAACTGTGGGGAGCAGCTGATACGCTCCAGGGCAGGGCTGCCATTGCGGGGGACCTAGACACGCTGGGAGAATGGGCCGACAGGAGTCTCATGACATTCACCAAGGACAAATGCCAAGTCCTGTTCCTGCAAACAGAGAACCTCTTGCAACAGTGCAGGCTGGGGACTGAACGGTCCTATGCTCCTGTGGTCCCAGGACCTCCTTGGGTAGATCTGCCTACTGGGGGCAGGGTCAGCCTTTGGGGGGTGACACCGAGGGAGGGCAGGAATGGCCACACAGGCCTCGGCTTCCTGGCCATGGAGACTGGCAGTGTCCAGGAGCTCCCCTGAATGCTGTGTGCAGGGAAAGAAAGGGTCGCAGAAGACATCTTCGTGCTGGCCAGCAGTCCTCCCTGGCTAGCAGGCGATAGGTGTTCTCACGGCATGACGACGTTGGCACACCTCCCCTCCCATGTCCCGAAGCCTCCTCAGTTTGGAGCACAACCCAGCACTGTCGGGCAGGCAAGCAAGCCTCTGCCTTCACTGCCACCGGGGCACCGCGGGCTTGTGCAGGGCACTTGAGCCTTCCCAACAAGCCTCCCAAAGCAAGGGGCACCGGTGGCAGGACACTAGTGAGGGCTGGCAGGACCCTGCCGTATGCCTGGGGATGCTCAGGGAGGGGACGTGGTCAGAAGAGCCCTGGCCATGGAAACATCTCAGACTACGTCACGGAGCCGTTGCATCCTCACTGCAGGAATAAAGGACTTCCCTGCCCTGGAGACGTGGAGGCAGCTGGGACCCCTCGCAGAAGTGTAGGGGGATGCCTTCAGCGGGTGTGCTTGCTGGGATAGACTCCCCCAGGATCAGGCAAGAGCAGAGCCCACCTGCAAAGCTCCCTTTGCCTTCCTGAGAGAGGAGCTGTGCTCAGCCATGTGCCAGGACACAGGGGCCAACCCCTGGCGAGCCACAGCCAACTTCAGGAGGGCCGTGTGTCACCCTTCTGGCATGAGGCTAAGCCAAGCGTGTGTGCTGTCTGCAGCCCCACACCCCATGCAGGGCCGAATTCCCCTCCGGCCTGGGCAGTTCCAACGCTGCCCTGCGGAAACCTGCTCTAAGCACCAGGCTGCCTGCAGGCACAGCTCCAGGAAGCTCCAATAACCGTGGCCCTCCAGCCTGACCTTGCTGGTGCTCCCACAGCTTGGCGGCCTTTCAGGACAGCCAGGGCCTTGTGGAAAAGGGGCTGGGGGCCAGTGTGCTGGTGGACAGAGCGAGCTGGCAGAAAGGACACGGCTTGTGCTCAGCTTGTGGGAGCCTGTGGTGCCGGGCTCCTTCTTGTAAGGCGGTCACAAGCAGCCCCACCAAAGGGCTCGAGGCTGACATGGCCTCTCTGCACAGGACCCCCCCCCAGCACTTGGGCCTTGACTTCTGCCCATACTGACAAGTTCCTGCCCCAGAAGCCCTTGGGCCTCTCATGCCGGCACTTGAAAGCAGCCTCCGTGGAAGAATGGGCATGCCAGAAAGGAGGACATGAAAAGGCTGCGTTGAAGGGACAACAAACACAACCCGTGCCATGAGCTAGGCTATTTTGCATTTGAGGTGAGTCTGCTGGAAAATTACTGCCCACGTACTGGGTGACTCTGGGCCTGGGGCAGTGCAGGAGCACTATAAAAGGCGGCCAAACTCCCCACTCTCTCATCCACTTCTCTCGCCTCCACCTCCTTGGGAACCAGGTGAGTGTGAAGCCCTTTCTCCCCCTGCTCCTCCTCCTGCTCCTCCAGCAGGTCTCAGCTGATAGGTGCTCCGCTGTGCTCCTCTGGGTGTTGGGGCTGCTTGGGAGGGGGAAGGAGGGGAGAAGTTCTGGCAGGGTGAGAGGCTGGTGCTTGCCAGAGGGGTCTTCTGGGCGATGGGCTGGGCAGGACCCTCCTTTGCCCAGGCTGCCCTTGGCAGGGCCCTTGGGGTTGAGGCAAAGCAGAAGGCCGTGTTTTGGGCTGCATGGCCTCCAGCTGCTGGCCCAACAGGTGCCTTGACTCCCTCGTGGCAGGGTCACAGGCTGCTCCTCACGCGTTCCCCGGGCTCTGCTTCCTCCCTGCCCTCTCTCGCAGGTGCACCTCCGACCCTCAGACATGTCCTGCTACAACCCCTGCCTGCCACGCTCGTCCTGTGGCCCGACCCCACTGGCCAACAGCTGCAATGAGCCCTGCTTCAGGCAGTGCCAGGACTCCACCGTCGTCATCGAGCCCTCTCCCGTGGTGGTGACCCTGCCCGGCCCCATCCTCAGCTCCTTCCCGCAGAACACCGTCGTGGGATCCTCCACCTCCGCTGCCGTTGGCAGCATCCTCAGCTCTCAGGGAGTCCCCATCTCCTCTGGGGGCTTCAACCTCTCTGGCCTCAGTGGGCGCTACTCTGGCGCCAGGTACCTCCCCTGCTAAAGCCACTGGTGATGGCCCCAGAGGAGGACCCTCAGGAACCCAGGAGCACCTGGGCATGGGATTCAGAGGGACTGCGTGATCCCAGCTGCCCCTGCAAAGGCAGGCTGAAAGGGGCCAGCCTGGGCTCTCTCACAGCACGGCCCACGTCTGCCTTCCCTTTTTCCACTCTCTCCTTTCCCTCCTGTGTCCTGGCTCTCTTCTGCCACCCTGGGCCACGAGGCCCCCCACAGCCCACCTAGGCAGGAACTGCCTGGCCCTCTCTCCCAATGGGCTAGGCGGACTGACGCCCAGCAGCAACTCTGCCGCAGCCACAGGGTGCGGACTCTCCGCTGACCCTCGTGCTCCCTGCGCTGGGGCCTCCGCTCGGAGCAAGCTCGTTTCCCTCTGGCCACTCAATAAAGTTCTTCCGCATGCCAGCCTGCGTCCCTGCGTGGTCCTTCCCTCTGTGGACGCTCTCCCAAGCTGTCCAGGGAGAAAGGTGTTGCTCTGGGCAGGTTTGCAATGCTGCTGCACAGCATTCGTGCTGAGGACTCCTAATCATTCAGCGGGTTCAACCCTGGGTTCTAAGCTTCTCCACCTCCGTGGGATTGGTTGCAGTCTTGCGACGTATTTCAATGATGGCTATCCACTCTCCTGCGCATACGTTGTCTCTCTCTGTCTCTCTAATGTAACCTGGAAACTGCAAAGCAAGTAGTATGGAGAGGGCGGGAGGAAAGTGTCAGCTGGCTTGAGAACCCATCAGAACGCCATAAGCACCCATCAGAACCTGTCATAACAGCAGCACCAGGGTTTACAGGGGCAAGGCCAGAAGAAAAGACAGCAAGAAAACAGCAGCGTGAGAGCAAAAAGGGAACATACTGGCACAGAAGCTTTGGCAAAACACTGTTGCAACAGCTTTCAACCATGGGGTCGTGTGGTCTCCCAGGCGGCACGGACATGCTTTCTGCAACCCTTTCTTCCTCTCCACAGAGTGTGCAGGAGAACTCCCAACACTGCCCGTCTCTGTGCCCAGGAGGCAGAGCGCTGTGTGGCCTTTCCCATCCTGCCCCAAGGCAGCATGTCACCCGCAAGGCTGTCGCTGCCCCTGGTGGCGAGGTCTACCCAACGGAGGTCCTAGGACCACAGGATGGAAGGACAGTTTGGGTCGGAAGGGACCTCTGGAGTGCTCTGCTCCAACCTCCCGATCCAAGGCAGGTCAGCCATGAGGTCAGACCAGGTTGCTCAGGGCTTTATCTGCTCCGCTATGGCAAACCTCTAAGGATGGCGACTGCACAGCCTCACTGGGCAACTTGTTCTGCTGCTTGACTGTCCTTGGGGTGAAAAACGGTTCCCTCGTACGTAGTCTGAAGCTCTCTTCTTCCCTCTTATGCCCGCCAACTCCTGTCCTCCAACCACGCACCCCAGGGAAGAGCCTGGCTCTGTCTCCTGGGTCACCTCCCTGTAGCTACTGGAGCGCTGCCATTAGGTGCCCCCCACCACAGCCTTTTCTTCTCCAGGCCCGGCATACCCCATTCCCTCAGAATGGCCCTCCTCTCCTCACAGGCCAAGTGCTACAGCCCCCTGGCCCTCCTGGCAGCCCCCCGCTGCACTCGCTCCACTTGCTCCACGTCTTTCTTGCATTAGAGAGCCCAAAACTGGACACAGTCTTCTTCACGCAGTTGCATGAGCGCTGAGCAGAGGTGGATAATCACTCCCCTCAAACTACTGGCTGTGCTCCTGTCAGTGCAGCCCAGGATGCTGCTGACAGTCCTTGGTGCCACGCAACACTGTGGCCTGCCAGTCCTGAAGGGGTTTCCCCAAGAGCACCCGTTCCTGGCCTTCTTGTGGGGCTGTTGCTTGAGAGGGGCTGGAAGCTGTGTGGGGACAGAGCGCTGGTCGCGTCTCCACTGCGCAGACAGCTGCCAGTCACGGCTCTGAGTGGCCCTGCATCATCGTGCCCAGCCGTGTCTTGCAGCAGGTCAGCACTGCCTCTTCCTCAGCTGTACGCCTCTCTCCAGCCTTCCTGCTGGTGACAGCACTGCTTTGGGGAGCTCCCGGCCACGCTTGGGACACTCGGAGAGCACCCCCCGCCTCTGCTCTTGCCCTGCCTCTCTCCCAGCTTGCCTCTCCCCAGAAACTCTCCCCGGGAAACCCAGGGCATCGATGGAAGCAGGGGGAGGACTTGTGCTGTCTGCAAGCCTGTTGCCTCCCATCCTCACTGCTGCTGTCCCTGGGGAGCCATCTTCTCTCTGAGCCTCCTCCCCCAGCACAGCTCCATCGAGAGCAAGAGGAACTCCTTCCCCCAGGAGCTGGCGGGGCTGCTGCCCTCCCAGGGCCTCCTGCAGCCGGTGCTCTTCACTTGAGGTCAGCAGTGGTCAGGCTCCCAGGCCAAAGGGCGTGCACTGAGGCCGAGAGGGCATTTCTGGGCAGAGGCGCTGCAAGGCAGGGCCTGATGGCTACGGGCTCTGCAGGAGCAGGGGATGTTGTCCTCAGCTCCAAGGGAGAGCACCTGAAAGGCCACTGCTGCAGTATGCCCACCCTCCACTCCCTCGGGGAAGGGGGAAAGGGGAAGGGTCCTCATGTGCCCCCAAGCCACCCCACTGCCCCCACAGCACTGCCTTTCTCCCTGGGCAGCTTGGGAGAGCGTCCACAGAGGGAAGGATCATGTGCAGACCCAGGCGTGCATGCAGAAGAGCTTTAATGAGTCAACAGAGGGAAACGAGCTTGCTGCAAGTGGAGGCCCTGTGGCAGGGGGCACGAGGGTCAGACGAGAGTCTGCACCTGCAGAGGGAGAGGGGCCAGCAGAAGACAGCAAGGACACGGGAGGGAAAGGAGAGTGGAAAGAGGCAAAGGCAGACGTGGGCCATGCTGTGAGAGAGCCCAGGCTGGCCCCTTTCAGCCTGCCTTTACAGGGGCAGCCGGGGTCACGCAGTCCCTCTGAATCTGATGCGCAGGAGCTCCATCCTCATTCCGGTACCATCTTCCGGGTTCCTGAGGGTCCTCCTCTGGGGCTGTCACCAGCAGCTTTAGCAGGGGAGGCACCTGGCGCCAGAGTAGCGCCCACTGAGGTCAGAGAGGTTGAAGCCCCCAGAGGAGATGGGGACTCCCTGAGAGCTGAGGATGCTGCCAACGGCAGCGGAGGTGGAGGATCCCACGGCGGTGTTCTGTGGGAAGGAGCTGAGGATGGGGCCGGGCAGGGTCACCACCACGGGAGAGGGCTCGATGACGACGGTGGAGTCCTGGCACCTCAAGAGGCAGGGCTCATTGCAGCTGTTGGCCAGCGGGGTCGGGCCACAGGACGAGCGTGGCAGGCAGGGGTTGTAGCAGGACATGTCTGAGGGTTGGAGGTGCACCTGCGAAAGAGGGCAGGGAGGAAGCAGAGCCCGGGGAATGCGTGAGGAGCAGCCTGTGACCCTGCCACGAGGGAGTCAAGGCACCTGTTGGGCCAGCAGCTGGAGGCCGTGCAGCCCAAAACATGGCCTTCTGCTTTGCCTCGACCCCAAGGGCCCTGCCAAGGGCAGCCTGGGCAAAGGAGGGTCCTGCCCAGCCCATCGCCCAGAAGACCCCTCCGGCAAGCACCAGCCTCTCACCCTGCCAGAACTTCTCCCCTCCTTCCCCCTCCCAAGCAGCCCCAACACCCAGCGGAGCACAGCGGAGCACCTATCAGCTGAGACCTGCTGGAGGAGCAGGAGGAGGAGCAGGAGGACAAAGGGCTTCACACTCACCTGGTTCCCAAGGAGGTGGAGGCGAGAGAAGTGGATGAGAGAGTGGGGAGTTTGGCCGCCTTTTATAGTGCTCCTGCACTGCCCCAGGCCCAGAGTCACCCAGTACGTGGGCAGTAATTTTCCAGCAGACTCACCTCAAATGCAAAATAGCCTAGCTCATGGCACGGGTTGTGTTTGTTGTCCCTTCAACGCAGCCTTTTCATTTCCTCCTTCCTGGCATGCCCATTCTTCCACGGAGGCTGCTTTCAAGTGCTGGCATGAGAGGCCCAAGAGCTTCTGGGGCAGGAACTTGTCAGTATGGGCAGAAGTCAAGGCCCAAGTGCTGGAGGGGTCCTGTGCAGACCCAGACATCAGGTGGTGGCACTCTAGTGCGGTTGCTTGTGACCCCTTTTGCAGGAAGGGGCCCAGGCCCTCCCGGTGCCCTAGTCCCCAGCTGAACACCCAAGGCTCCCCATGCGTGTGGATGTGCCGTATCCTTCACTCTGCCTCCCTCCCTGCTCTCTCCGACAGTCACTGGTCGTTGCCTCCCCTGGCGCATGGGCTGCTCTGCAGGTTTTGACTCTCTTCCTCCAGATGCTCGCTGCTCTGGGGAGAGATCTGTCCAAGGATGTGGGGTTGGGCTTAGGAAAGCCAAAGGCCAGCTGGAGTTGAAGCAGGCCAAGGAGCTGGAGAGCAACACAACGGGCTTTTCTGCTACATCAGCAGCAAAAGGAAGACTAGGGAAAACATGGGCCTAGCCCTGGCTGGGGCAGACGACCTTGTGACAGGCTAGTGGTAGAGCTCAGTCCCATAGCGAGGTCACCACACAGGGGACGCGGAAAGGGCTGAGGTCCTCAAAGCCTCCTTGGCCTTGGGTCTCCATTTGTAAGATTTGCCTGCAGGAGGGCGTGGGAAAATCTGGAGCAGGAGGGCTAGGCCCCGAGACCCGTGCTTAAATCTGGAGCAAGGAAGACTCACTCTCAGTAGAGGAGGCTCAAGCTAGGGAACGTTGAAACAAATTGGGCAGACGCAAGTCCGTGGGACCTGACGGGATGCGCCCACGAGTGCTGAGGGAGCTGTCCGATGCCACTGCGAGGCCACGCTCAGAAGCCTTTACTTGAGGAAGGTTTCTGAGTGCTGGAGGAAAGCAAACGCCAGTCGTGTCATGGAGCAGGGCAAGAAGGAGGATCTGGGGGCCTGGAGGCCGGTCAGCCTCACCTCCACCCCTGTGAGCGTGATGGAGCAAATCATCCTGGAAGCCATTTCCAGACACATGAAGGACAAGTAGGTGACTGGGAGTAGTCAGCATGGATCTGTGGAGGGGAAATCAGGCCCGACCAGCCTCACAGTCTTCTACGCTGAGATGACCGGCTTTGGCCAGCATGAGGGGAGAGCAGCGGGCGTAGTTTATCTCAGCTTTAGCAAGGCTTCGACACTGTCTCCCATAACATCCTCATAGCCCAACTGATGGAGCTCAGGCTGGATAAGTGGGCAGTGCGGTGGACTGAAAGCTGGCTGTACTGCTGGGCTCAAAGGGTTGTGACGAGTGGCACAAAGTGCAGCTGGCGGCCAGTCACTGCTGGTGCATTGCGGGTGTCGATACTGGGGCCAATTCCGCTTCAGCTCTTCATCAGTGACCTGGATGAGGGGAGAGGGTGCACCCTCAGCAGGTCTGCAGGGGGCACAAAACTGGGAGGAGTGACTGATACCTCAGGGAGTCGTGCTGCCATTGAGAGGGACCTCGACAGACTGGGCAACGGGCAGACAGCAATGTCATGAAGTTCAACAACGGGAAATGCCAAGTCCTGCACCTGGGGAGGAGCAACCCCATGCAGCAGTCCACGGTGGGTGCCGACGAGGTGGAAGACAGCTTTGTGGCGAAGGACCTGGGGCATGTCCTGGGCCTGTAGGGATGCTGTTAGGAAAGCCAAAGCTCATCTGGAGTTGAGACTTGCAAGGGGCCTCAAGGGCAACAGCAACAGCTTCCACCGCTACATTGGCCGCAGCAGAGGGACCGAGGGAAATGCGGGCCCACGGCTGCATGGGGCGGGTGAGTTAGTGAGAGCGGACACAGATAAGGCTGGGGTGCTCGATGCCTTCTCTGCCTCAGCCTTTGCCAAGAACGACTGCCAGTGCTCCGTGCCCTCCAAAAGGGTTCAAGGAGGAGGAGCAGCCCTACCAGCAGTGGGGGGGGATCCGATCAAGGATTGCTTCAGAGGAGCCGATCCGTATGGGTCCATGGGTCCTGGCGGACTGCATCCAAGGGTGCCGAGAGAGCTGGCCGATGTCTTCCCAAGCCCACCCTCTAGCATCCTTGAAAGGTCGTGGAGATCGGGGCGGGTTCCTGATGCCTGGAGTAAAGCAGATGTCACAGCCATCTTCGGGAAAGGCGCAAAGGACAATCCGGGGAACTAGAGGGCTGTCAGCCTCTCTTTGGTCTTTCAACACTGCCTCCCACAATAGCCTTGTATCCAACTGAGGACGTGACACTCTGGGTGGGTGGACAACAGGATGGGTAAAAAGTGGTGTGGTGATGGGGCTCAGAGGGTAGGGGTTCCTGGGTCGTGCTCAACCTGGAGGTCTGTAACCAGGGCAGTACCGCCGGGGTCTCTCCTGGGGCTTGTCCTGTTTCACATCTTTATCGATGACCTGGAGGAAGCGGCGGAGTGCCCTTTCATCAAGTTTGCAGGTGACGCCAAACTGTGGGGAGCAGCTGATACGCTCCAGGGCAGGGCTGCCATTGCGGGGGACCTAGACACACTGGGAGAATGGGCCGACAGGAGTCTCATGACATTCACCAAGGACAAATGCCAAGTCCTGTTCCTGCAAACAGAGAACCTCTTGCAACAGTGCAGGCTGGGGACTGGACGGTCCTATGCTCCTGTGGTCCCAGGACCTCCTTGGGTAGATCTGCCTACTGGGGGCAGGGTCAGCCTTTGGGGGGTGACACCGAGGGAGGGCAGGAATGGCCACACAGGCCTCGGCTTCCTGGCCATGGAGACTGGCAGTGTCCAGGAGCTCCCCTGAATGCTGTGTGCAGGGAAAGAAAGGGTCGCAGAAGACATCTTCGTGCTGGCCAGCAGTCCTCCCTGGCTAGCAGGCGATAGGTGTTCTCACGGCATGACGACGTTGGCACACCTCCCCTCCCATGTCCCGAAGCCTCCTCAGTTTGGAGCACAACCCAGCACTGTCGGGCAGGCAAGCAAGCCTCTGCCTTCACTGCCACCGGGGCACCGCGGGCTTGTGCAGGGCACTTGAGCCTTCCCAACAAGCCTCCCAAAGCAAGGGGCACCGGTGGCAGGACACTAGTGAGGGCTGGCAGGACCCTGCCGCATGCCTGGGGATGCTCAGGGAGGGGACGTGGTCAGAAGGGCCCTGGCCATGGAAACATCTCAGACTACGTCACGGAGCCGTTGCATCCTCACTGCAGGAATAAAGGACTTCCCTGCCCTGGAGACGTGGAGGCAGCTGGGACCCCTCGCAGAAGTGTAGGGGGATGCCTTCAGCGGGTGTGCTTGCTGGGATAGACTCCCCCAGGATCAGGCAAGAGCAGAGCCCACCTGCAAAGCTCCCTTTGCCTTCCTGAGAGAGGAGCTGTGCTCAGCCATGTGCCAGGACACAGGGGCCAACCCCTGGCGAGCCACAGCCAACTTCAGGAGGGCCGTGTGTCACCCTTCTGGCATGAGGCTAAGCCGAGCGTGTGTGCTGTCTGCAGCCCCACACCCCATGCAGGGCCGAATTCCCCTCCGGCCTGGGCAGTTCCAACGCTGCCCTGCGGAAACCTGCTCTAAGCACCAGGCTGCCTGCAGGCACAGCTCCAGGAAGCTCCAATAACCGTGGCCCTCCAGCCTGACCTTGCTGGTGCTCCCACAGCTTGGCGGCCTTTCAGGACAGCCAGGGCCTTGTGGAAAAGGGGCTGGGGGCCAGTGTGCTGGTGGACAGAGCGAGCTGGCAGAAAGGACACGGCTTGTGCTCAGCTTGTGGGAGCCTGTGGTGCCGGGCTCCTTCTTGTAAGGCGGTCACAAGCAGCCCCACCAAAGGGCTCGAGGCAGACATGGCCTCTCTGCACAGGACCCCCCCCCAGCACTTGGGCCTTGACTTCTGCCCATACTGACAAGTTCCTGCCCCAGAAGCCCTTGGGCCTCTCATGCCGGCACTTGAAAGCAGCCTCCGTGGAAGAATGGGCATGCCAGAAAGGAGGACATGAAAAGGCTGCGTTGAAGGGACAACAAACACAACCCGTGCCATGAGCTAGGCTATTTTGCATTTGAGGTGAGTCTGCTGGAAAATTACTGCCCACGTACTGGGTGACTCTGGGCCTGGGGCAGTGCAGGAGCACTATAAAAGGCGGCCAAACTCCCCACTCTCTCATCCACTTCTCTCGCCTCCACCTCCTTGGGAACCAGGTGAGTGTGAAGCCCTTTCTCCCCCTGCTCCTCCTCCTGCTCCTCCAGCAGGTCTCAGCTGATAGGTGCTCCGCTGTGCTCCGCTGGGTGTTGGGGCTGCTTGGGAGGGGGAAGGAGGGGAGAAGTTCTGGCAGGGTGAGAGGCTGGTGCTTGCCAGAGGGGTCTTCTGGGCGATGGGCTGGGCAGGACCCTCCTTTGCCCAGGCTGCCCTTGGCAGGGCCCTTGGGGTTGAGGCAAAGCAGAAGGCCATGTTTTGGGCTGCATGGCCTCCAGCTGCTGGCCCAACAGGTGCCTTGACTCCCTCGTGGCAGGGTCACAGGCTGCTCCTCACGCGTTCCCCGGGCTCTGCTTCCTCCCTGCCCTCTCTCGCAGGTGCACCTCCAACCCTCAGACATGTCCTGCTACAACCCCTGCCTGCCACGCTCGTCCTGTGGCCCGACCCCACTGGCCAACAGCTGCAATGAGCCCTGCTTCAGGCAGTGCCAGGACTCCACCGTCGTCATCGAGCCCTCTCCCGTGGTGGTGACCCTGCCCGGCCCCATCCTCAGCTCCTTCCCGCAGAACACCGTCGTGGGATCCTCCACCTCCGCTGCCGTTGGCAGCATCCTCAGCTCTCAGGGAGTCCCCATCTCCTCTGGGGGCTTCAACCTCTCTGGCCTCAGTGGGCGCTACTCTGGCGCCAGGTACCTCCCCTGCTAAAGCCACTGGTGACGGCCCCAGAGGAGGACCCTCAGGAACCCAGGAGCACCTGGGCATGGGATTCAGAGGGACTGCGTGATCCCAGCTGCCCCTGCAAAGGCAGGCTGAAAGGGGCCAGCCTGGGCTCTCTCACAGCACGGCCCACGTCTGCCTTCCCTTTTTCCACTCTCTCCTTTCCCTCCCGTGTCCTGGCTCTCTTCTGCCACCCTGGGCCACGAGGCCCCCCACAGCCCACCTAGGCAGGAACTGCCCGGCCCTCTCTCCCAATGGGCTAGGCGGACTGACGCCCAGCAGCAACTCTGCCGCAGCCACAGGGTGCGGACTCTCCGCTGACCCTCGTGCTCCCTGCGCTGGGGCCTCCGCTCGGAGCAAGCTCGTTTCCCTCTGGCCACTCAATAAAGTTCTTCCGCATGCCAGCCTGCGTCCCTGCGTGGTCCTTCCCTCTGTGGACGCTCTCCCAAGCTGTCCAGGGAGAAAGGTGTTGCTCTGGGCAGGTTTGCAATGCTGCTGCACAGCATTCGTGCTGAGGACTCCTAATCATTCAGCGGGTTCAACCCTGGGTTCTAAGCTTCTCCACCTCCGTGGGATTGGTTGCAGTCTTGCGACGTATTTCAATGATGGCTATCCACTCTCCTGCGCATACGTTGTCTCTCTCTGTCTCTCTAATGTAACCTGGAAACTGCAAAGCAAGTAGTATGGAGAGGGCGGGAGGAAAGTGTCAGCTGGCTTGAGAACCCATCAGAACGCCATAAGCACCCATCAGAACCTGTCATAACAGCAGCACCAGGGTTTACAGGGGCAAGGCCAGAAGAAAAGACAGCAAGAAAACAGCAGCGTGAGAGCAAAAAGGGAACATACTGGCACAGAAGCTTTGGCAAAACACTGTTGCAACAGCTTTCAACCATGGGGTCGTGTGGTCTCCCAGGCGGCACGGACATGCTTTCTGCAACCCTTTCTTCCTCTCCACAGAGTGTGCAGGAGAACTCCCAACACTGCCCGTCTCTGTGCCCAGGAGGCAGAGCGCTGTGTGGCCTTTCCCATCCTGCCCCAAGGCAGCATGTCACCCGCAAGGCTGTCGCTGCCCCTGGTGGCGAGGTCTACCCAACGGAGGTCCTAGGACCACAGGATGGAAGGACAGTTTGGGTCGGAAGGGACCTCTGGAGTGCTCTGCTCCAACCTCCCGATCCAAGGCAGGTCAGCCATGAGGTCAGACCAGGTTGCTCAGGGCTTTATCTGCTCCGCTATGGCAAACCTCTAAGGATGGCGACTGCACAGCCTCACTGGGCAACTTGTTCTGCTGCTTGACTGTCCTTGGGGTGAAAAACGGTTCCCTCGTACGTAGTCTGAAGCTCTCTTCTTCCCTCTTATGCCCGCCAACTCCTGTCCTCCAACCACGCACCCCAGGGAAGAGCCTGGCTCTGTCTCCTGGGTCACCTCCCTGTAGCTACTGGAGCGCTGCCATTAGGTGCCCCCCACCACAGCCTTTTCTTCTCCAGGCCCGGCATACCCCATTCCCTCAGAATGGCCCTCCTCTCCTCACAGGCCAAGTGCTACAGCCCCCTGGCCCTCCTGGCAGCCCCCCGCTGCACTCGCTCCACTTGCTCCACGTCTTTCTTGCATTAGAGAGCCCAAAACTGGACACAGTCTTCTTCACGCAGTTGCATGAGCGCTGAGCAGAGGTGGATAATCACTCCCCTCAAACTACTGGCTGTACTCCTGTCAGTGCAGCCCAGGATGCTGCTGACAGTCCTTGGTGCCACGCAACACTGTGGCCTGCCAGTCCTGAAGGGGTTTCCCCAAGAGCACCCGTTCCTGGCCTTCTTGTGGGGCTGTTGCTTGAGAGGGGCTGGAAGCTGTGTGGGGACAGAGCGCTGGTCGCGTCTCCACTGCGCAGACAGCTGCCAGTCACGGCTCTGAGTGGCCCTGCATCATCGTGCCCAGCCGTGTCTTGCAGCAGGTCAGCACTGCCCCTTCCTCAGCTGTACGCCTCTCTCCAGCCTTCCTGCTGGTGACAGCACTGCTTTGGGGAGCTCCCGGCCACGCTTGGGACACTCGGAGAGCACCCCCCGCCTCTGCTCTTGCCCTGCCTCTCTCCCAGCTTGCCTCTCCCCAGAAACTCTCCCCGGGAAACCCAGGGCATCGATGGAAGCAGGGGGAGGACTTGTGCTGTCTGCAAGCCTGTTGCCTCCCATCCTCACTGCTGCTGTCCCTGGGGAGCCATCTTCTCTCTGAGCCTCCTCCCCCAGCACAGCTCCATCGAGAGCAAGAGGAACTCCTTCCCCCAGGAGCTGGCGGGGCTGCTGCCCTCCCAGGGCCTCCTGCAGCCGGTGCTCTTCACTTGAGGTCAGCAGTGGTCAGGCTCCCAGGCCAAAGGGCGTGCACTGAGGCCGAGAGGGCATTTCTGGGCAGAGGCGCTGCAAGGCAGGGCCTGATGGCTACGGGCTCTGCAGGAGCAGGGGATGTTGTCCTCAGCTCCAAGGGAGAGCACCTGAAAGGCCACTGCTGCAGTATGCCCACCCTCCACTCCCTCGGGGAAGGGGGAAAGGGGAAGGGTCCTCATGTGCCCCCAAGCCACCCCACTGCCCCCACAGCACTGCCTTTCTCCCTGGGCAGCTTGGGAGAGCGTCCACAGAGGGAAGGATCATGTGCAGACCCAGGCGTGCATGCAGAAGAGCTTTAATGAGTCAACAGAGGGAAACGAGCTTGCTGCAAGTGGAGGCCCTGTGGCAGGGGGCACGAGGGTCAGACGAGAGTCTGCACCTGCAGAGGGAGAGGGGCCAGCAGAAGACAGCAAGGACACGGGAGGGAAAGGAGAGTGGAAAGAGGCAAAGGCAGACGTGGGCCATGCTGTGAGAGAGCCCAGGCTGGCCCCTTTCAGCCTGCCTTTACAGGGGCAGCCGGGGTCACGCAGTCCCTCTGAATCTGATGCGCAGGAGCTCCATCCTCATTCCGGTACCATCTTCCGGGTTCCTGAGGGTCCTCCTCTGGGGCTGTCACCAGCAGCTTTAGCAGGGGAGGCACCACGCGCCAGAGTAGCGCCCACTGAGGCCCGAGAGGTTGAAGCCCCCGGAGGAGATGGGGACTCCCTGAGAGCTGAGGATGCTGCCAACGGCAGCGGAGGTGGAGGATCCCACGGCGGTGTTCTGCGGGAAGGAGCTGAGGATGGGGCCGGGCAGGGTCACCACCACGGGAGAGGGCTCGATGACGACGGTGGAGTCCTGGCACCTCAAGAGGCAGGGCTCATTGCAGCTGTTGGCCAGCGGGGTCGGGCCACAGGACGAGCGTGGCAGGCAGGGGTTGTAGCAGGACATGTCTGAGGGTCGGAGGTGCACCTGCGAGAGAGGGCAGGGAGGAAGCAGAGCCCGGGGAACGCGTGAGGAGCAGCCTGTGACCCTGCCACGAGGGAGTCAAGGCACCTGTTGGGCCAGCAGCTGGAGGCCGTGCAGCCCAAAACACGGCCTTCTGCTTTGCCTCAACCCCAAGGGCCCTGCCAAGGGCAGCCTGGGCAAAGGAGGGTCCTGCCCAGCCCATCGCCCAGAAGACCCCTCCGGCAAGCACCAGCCTCTCACCCTGCCAGAACTTCTCCCCTCCTTCCCCCTCCCAAGCAGCCCCAACACCCAGCGGAGCACAGCGGAGCACCTATCAGCTGAGACCTGCTGGAGGAGCAGGAGGAGGAGCAGGAGGACAAAGGGCTTCACACTCACCTGGTTCCCAAGGAGGTGGAGGCGAGAGAAGTGGATGAGAGAGTGGGGAGTTTGGCCGCCTTTTATAGTGCTCCTGCACTGCCCCAGGCCCAGAGTCACCCAGTACGTGGGCAGTAATTTTCCAGCAGACTCACCTCAAATGCAAAATAGCCTAGCTCATGGCACGGGTTGTGTTTGTTGTCCCTTCAACGCAGCCTTTTCATGTCCTCCTTCCTGGCATGCCCATTCTTCCACGGAGGCTGCTTTCAAGTGCTGGCATGAGAGGCCCAAGAGCTTCTGGGGCAGGAACTTGTCAGTATGGGCAGAAGTCAAGGCCCAAGTGCTGGAGGGGTCCTGTGCAGACCCAGACATCAGGTGGTGGCACTCTAGTGCGGTTGCTTGTGACCCCTTTTGCAGGATGGGGCCCAGGCCCTCCCGGTGCCCTAGTCCCCAGCTGAACACCCAAGGCTCCCCATGCGTGTGGATGTGCCGTATCCTTCACTCTGCCTCCCTCCCTGCTCTCTCCGACAGTCACTGGTCGTTGCCTCCCCTGGCGCATGGGCTGCTCTGCAGGTTTTGACTCTCTTCCTCCAGATGCTCGCTGCTCTGGGGAGAGATCTGTCCAAGGATGTGGGGTTGGGCTTAGGAAAGCCAAAGGCCAGCTGGAGTTGAAGCAGGCCAAGGAGCTGGAGAGCAACACAACGGGCTTTTCTGCTACATCAGCAGCAAAAGGAAGACTAGGGAAAACATGGGCCTAGCCCTGGCTGGGGCAGACGACCTTGTGACAGGCTAGTGGTAGAGCTCAGTCCCATAGCGAGGTCACCACACAGGGGACGCGGAAAGGGCTGAGGTCCTCAAAGCCTCCTTGGCCTTGGGTCTCCATTTGTAAGATTTGCCTGCAGGAGGGCGTGGGAAAATCTGGAGCAGGAGGGCTAGGCCCCGAGACCCGTGCTTAAATCTGGAGCAAGGAAGACTCACTCTCAGTAGAGGAGGCTCAAGCTAGGGAACGTTGAAACAAATTGGGCAGACGCAAGTCCGTGGGACCTGACGGGATGCGCCCACGAGTGCTGAGGGAGCTGTCCGATGCCACTGCGAGGCCACGCTCAGAAGCCTTTACTTGAGGAAGGTTTCTGAGTGCTGGAGGAAAGCAAACGCCAGTCGTGTCATGGAGCAGGGCAAGAAGGAGGATCTGGGGGCCTGGAGGCCGGTCAGCCTCACCTCCACCCCTGTGAGCGTGATGGAGCAAATCATCCTGGAAGCCATTTCCAGACACATGAAGGACAAGTAGGTGACTGGGAGTAGTCAGCATGGATCTGTGGAGGGGAAATCAGGCCCGACCAGCCTCACAGTCTTCTACGCTGAGATGACCGGCTTTGGCCAGCATGAGGGGAGAGCAGCGGGCGTAGTTTATCTCAGCTTTAGCAAGGCTTCGACACTGTCTCCCATAACATCCTCATAGCCCAACTGATGGAGCTCAGGCTGGATAAGTGGGCAGTGCGGTGGACTGAAAGCTGGCTGTACTGCTGGGCTCAAAGGGTTGTGACGAGTGGCACAAAGTGCAGCTGGCGGCCAGTCACTGCTGGTGCATTGCGGGTGTCGATACTGGGGCCAATTCCGCTTCAGCTCTTCATCAGTGACCTGGATGAGGGGAGAGGGTGCACCCTCAGCAGGTCTGCAGGGGGCACAAAACTGGGAGGAGTGACTGATACCTCAGGGAGTCGTGCTGCCATTGAGAGGGACCTCGACAGACTGGGCAACGGGCAGACAGCAATGTCATGAAGTTCAACAACGGGAAATGCCAAGTCCTGCACCTGGGGAGGAGCAACCCCATGCAGCAGTCCACGGTGGGTGCCGACGAGGTGGAAGACAGCTTTGTGGCGAAGGACCTGGGGCATGTCCTGGGCCTGTAGGGATGCTGTTAGGAAAGCCAAAGCTCATCTGGAGTTGAGACTTGCAAGGGGCCTCAAGGGCAACAGCAACAGCTTCCACCGCTACATTGGCCGCAGCAGAGGGACCGAGGGAAATGCGGGCCCACGGCTGCATGGGGCGGGTGAGTTAGTGAGAGCGGACACAGATAAGGCTGGGGTGCTCGATGCCTTCTCTGCCTCAGCCTTTGCCAAGAACGACTGCCAGTGCTCCGTGCCCTCCAAAAGGGTTCAAGGAGGAGGAGCAGCCCTACCAGCAGTGGGGGGGGATCCGATCAAGGATTGCTTCAGAGGAGCCGATCCGTATGGGTCCATGGGTCCTGGCGGACTGCATCCAAGGGTGCCGAGAGAGCTGGCCGATGTCTTCCCAAGCCCACCCTCTAGCATCCTTGAAAGGTCGTGGAGATCGGGGCGGGTTCCTGATGCCTGGAGTAAAGCAGATGTCACAGCCATCTTCGGGAAAGGCGCAAAGGACAATCCGGGGAACTAGAGGGCTGTCAGCCTCTCTTTGGTCTTTCAACACTGCCTCCCACAATAGCCTTGTATCCAACTGAGGACGTGACACTCTGGGTGGGTGGACAACAGGATGGGTAAAAAGTGGTGTGGTGATGGGGCTCAGAGGGTAGGGGTTCCTGGGTCGTGCTCAACCTGGAGGTCTGTAACCAGGGCAGTACCGCCGGGGTCTCTCCTGGGGCTTGTCCTGTTTCACATCTTTATCGATGACCTGGAGGAAGCGGCGGAGTGCCCTTTCATCAAGTTTGCAGGTGACGCCAAACTGTGGGGAGCAGCTGATACGCTCCAGGGCAGGGCTGCCATTGCGGGGGACCTAGACACGCTGGGAGAATGGGCCGACAGGAGTCTCATGACATTCACCAAGGACAAATGCCAAGTCCTGTTCCTGCAAACAGAGAACCTCTTGCAACAGTGCAGGCTGGGGACTGAACGGTCCTATGCTCCTGTGGTCCCAGGACCTCCTTGGGTAGATCTGCCTACTGGGGGCAGGGTCAGCCTTTGGGGGGTGACACCGAGGGAGGGCAGGAATGGCCACACAGGCCTCGGCTTCCTGGCCATGGAGACTGGCAGTGTCCAGGAGCTCCCCTGAATGCTGTGTGCAGGGAAAGAAAGGGTCGCAGAAGACATCTTCGTGCTGGCCAGCAGTCCTCCCTGGCTAGCAGGCGATAGGTGTTCTCACGGCATGACGACGTTGGCACACCTCCCCTCCCATGTCCCGAAGCCTCCTCAGTTTGGAGCACAACCCAGCACTGTCGGGCAGGCAAGCAAGCCTCTGCCTTCACTGCCACCGGGGCACCGCGGGCTTGTGCAGGGCACTTGAGCCTTCCCAACAAGCCTCCCAAAGCAAGGGGCACCGGTGGCAGGACACTAGTGAGGGCTGGCAGGACCCTGCCGCATGCCTGGGGATGCTCAGGGAGGGGACGTGGTCAGAAGGGCCCTGGCCATGGAAACATCTCAGACTACGTCACGGAGCCGTTGCATCCTCACTGCAGGAATAAAGGACTTCCCTGCCCTGGAGACGTGGAGGCAGCTGGGACCCCTCGCAGAAGTGTAGGGGGATGCCTTCAGCGGGTGTGCTTGCTGGGATAGACTCCCCCAGGATCAGGCAAGAGCAGAGCCCACCTGCAAAGCTCCCTTTGCCTTCCTGAGAGAGGAGCTGTGCTCAGCCATGTGCCAGGACACAGGGGCCAACCCCTGGCGAGCCACAGCCAACTTCAGGAGGGCCGTGTGTCACCCTTCTGGCATGAGGCTAAGCCGAGCGTGTGTGCTGTCTGCAGCCCCACACCCCATGCAGGGCCGAATTCCCCTCCGGCCTGGGCAGTTCCAACGCTGCCCTGCGGAAACCTGCTCTAAGCACCAGGCTGCCTGCAGGCACAGCTCCAGGAAGCTCCAATAACCGTGGCCCTCCAGCCTGACCTTGCTGGTGCTCCCACAGCTTGGCGGCCTTTCAGGACAGCCAGGGCCTTGTGGAAAAGGGGCTGGGGGCCAGTGTGCTGGTGGACAGAGCGAGCTGGCAGAAAGGACACGGCTTGTGCTCAGCTTGTGGGAGCCTGTGGTGCCGGGCTCCTTCTTGTAAGGCGGTCACAAGCAGCCCCACCAAAGGGCTCGAGGCAGACATGGCCTCTCTGCACAGGACCCCCCCCCAGCACTTGGGCCTTGACTTCTGCCCATACTGACAAGTTCCTGCCCCAGAAGCCCTTGGGCCTCTCATGCCGGCACTTGAAAGCAGCCTCCGTGGAAGAATGGGCATGCCAGAAAGGAGGACATGAAAAGGCTGCGTTGAAGGGACAACAAACACAACCCGTGCCATGAGCTAGGCTATTTTGCATTTGAGGTGAGTCTGCTGGAAAATTACTGCCCACGTACTGGGTGACTCTGGGCCTGGGGCAGTGCAGGAGCACTATAAAAGGCGGCCAAACTCCCCACTCTCTCATCCACTTCTCTCGCCTCCACCTCCTTGGGAACCAGGTGAGTGTGAAGCCCTTTCTCCCCCTGCTCCTCCTCCTGCTCCTCCAGCAGGTCTCAGCTGATAGGTGCTCCGCTGTGCTCCGCTGGGTGTTGGGGCTGCTTGGGAGGGGGAAGGAGGGGAGAAGTTCTGGCAGGGTGAGAGGCTGGTGCTTGCCGGAGGGGTCTTCTGGGCGATGGGCTGGGCAGGACCCTCCTTTGCCCAGGCTGCCCTTGGCAGGGCCCTTGGGGTTGAGGCAAAGCAGAAGGCCATGCTTTGGGCTGCAGGGCGTCCAGCTGCTGGCCCAACAGGTGCCTTGACTCCCTCGTGGCAGGGTCACAGGCTGCTCCTCACGCGTTCCCCGGGCTCTGCTTCCTCCCTGCCCTCTCTCGCAGGTGCACCTCCGACCCTCAGACATGTCCTGCTACAACCCCTGCCTGCCACGCTCGTCCTGTGGCCCGACCCCGCTGGCCAACAGCTGCAATGAGCCCTGCTTCAGGCAGTGCCAGGACTCCACCGTCGTCATCGAGCCCTCTCCCGTGGTGGTGACCCTGCCCGGCCCCATCCTCAGCTCCTTCCCGCAGAACACTGTCGTGGGATCCTCCACCTCCGCTGCCGTTGGCAGCATCCTCAGCTCTCAGGGAGTCCCCATCTCCTCTGGGGGCTTCAACCTCTCTGGCCTCAGTGGGCGCTACTCTGGCGCCAGGTACCTCCCCTGCTAAAGCCACTGGTGACGGCCCCAGAGGAGGACCCTCAGGAACCCAGGAGCACCTGGGCATGGGATTCAGAGGGACTGTGTGATCCCAGCTGCCCCTGCAAAGGCAGGCTGAAAGGGGCCAGCCTGGGCTCTCTCACAGCACGGCCCACGTCTGCCTTCCCTTTTTCCACTCTCTCCTTTCCCTCCCGTGTCCTGGCTCTCTTCTGCCACCCTGGGCCACGAGGCCCCCCACAGCCCACCTAGGCAGGAACTGCCCGGCCCTCTCTCCCAATGGGCTAGGCGGACTGACGCCCAGCAGCAACTCTGCCGCAGCCACAGGGTGCGGACTCTCCGCTGACCCTCGTGCTCCCTGCGCTGGGGCCTCCGCTCGGAGCAAGCTCGTTTCCCTCTGGCCACTCAATAAAGTTCTTCCGCATGCCAGCCTGCGTCCCTGCGTGGTCCTTCCCTCTGTGGACACTCTCCCAAGCTGTCCAGGGAGAAAGGTGTTGCTCTGGGCAGGTTTGCAATGCTGCTGCACAGCATTCGTGCTGAGGACTCCTAATCATTCAGCGGGTTCAACCCTGGGTTCTAAGCTTCTCCACCTCCGTGGGATTGGTTGCAGTCTTGCGACGTATTTCAATGATGGCTATCCACTCTCCTGCGCATACGTTGTCTCTCTCTGTCTCTCTAATGTAACCTGGAAACTGCAAAGCAAGTAGTATGGAGAGGGCGGGAGGAAAGTGTCAGCTGGCTTGAGAACCCATCAGAACGCCATAAGCACCCATCAGAACCTGTCATAACAGCAGCACCAGGGTTTACAGGGGCAAGGCCAGAAGAAAAGACAGCAAGAAAACAGCAGCGTGAGAGCAAAAAGGGAACATACTGGCACAGAAGCTTTGGCAAAACACTGTTGCAACAGCTTTCAACCATGGGGTCGTGTGGTCTCCCAGGCGGCACGGACATGCTTTCTGCAACCCTTTCTTCCTCTCCACAGAGTGTGCAGGAGAACTCCCAACACTGCCCGTCTCTGTGCCCAGGAGGCAGAGCGCTGTGTGGCCTTTCCCATCCTGCCCCAAGGCAGCATGTCACCCGCAAGGCTGTCGCTGCCCCTGGTGGCGAGGTCTACCCAACGGAGGTCCTAGGACCACAGGATGGAAGGACAGTTTGGGTCGGAAGGGACCTCTGGAGTGCTCTGCTCCAACCTCCCGATCCAAGGCAGGTCAGCCATGAGGTCAGACCAGGTTGCTCAGGGCTTTATCTGCTCCGCTATGGCAAACCTCTAAGGATGGCGACTGCACAGCCTCACTGGGCAACTTGTTCTGCTGCTTGACTGTCCTTGGGGTGAAAAACGGTTCCCTCGTACGTAGTCTGAAGCTCTCTTCTTCCCTCTTATGCCCGCCAACTCCTGTCCTCCAACCACGCACCCCAGGGAAGAGCCTGGCTCTGTCTTCTGGGTCACCTCCCTGTAGCTACTGGAGCGCTGCCATTAGGTGCCCCCCACCACAGCCTTTTCTTCTCCAGGCCCGGCATACCCCATTCCCTCAGAATGGCCCTCCTCTCCTCACAGGCCAAGTGCTACAGCCCCCTGGCCCTCCTGGCAGCCCCCCGCTGCACTCGCTCCACTTGCTCCACGTCTTTCTTGCATTAGAGAGCCCAAAACTGGACACAGTCTTCTTCACGCAGTTGCATGAGCGCTGAGCAGAGGTGGATAATCACTCCCCTCAAACTACTGGCTGTGCTCCTGTCAGTGCAGCCCAGGATGCTGCTGACAGTCCTTGGTGCCACGCAACACTGTGGCCTGCCAGTCCTGAAGGGGTTTCCCCAAGAGCACCCGTTCCTGGCCTTCTTGTGGGGCTGTTGCTTGAGAGGGGCTGGAAGCTGTGTGGGGACAGAGCGCTGGTCGCGTCTCCACTGCGCAGACAGCTGCCAGTCACGGCTCTGAGTGGCCCTGCATCATCGTGCCCAGCCGTGTCTTGCAGCAGGTCAGCACTGCCCCTTCCTCAGCTGTACGCCTCTCTCCAGCCTTCCTGCTGGTGACAGCACTGCTTTGGGGAGCTCCCGGCCACGCTTGGGACACTCGGAGAGCACCCCCCGCCTCTGCTCTTGCCCTGCCTCTCTCCCAGCTTGCCTCTCCCCAGAAACTCTCCCCGGGAAACCCAGGGCATCGATGGAAGCAGGGGGAGGACTTGTGCTGTCTGCAAGCCTGTTGCCTCCCATCCTCACTGCTGCTGTCCCTGGGGAGCCATCTTCTCTCTGAGCCTCCTCCCCCAGCACAGCTCCATCGAGAGCAAGAGGAACTCCTTCCCCCAGGAGCTGGTGGGGCTGCTGCCCTCCCAGGGCCTCCTGCAGCCGGTGCTCTTCACTTGAGGTCAGCAGTGGTCAGGCTCCCAGGCCAAAGGGCGTGCACTGAGGCCGAGAGGGCATTTCTGGGCAGAGGCGCTGCAAGGCAGGGCCTGATGGCTACGGGCTCTGCAGGAGCAGGGGATGTTGTCCTCAGCTCCAAGGGAGAGCACCTGAAAGGCCACTGCTGCAGTATGCCCACCCTCCACTCCCTCGGGGAAGGGGGAAAGGGGAAGGGTCCTCATGTGCCCCCAAGCCACCCCACTGCCCCCACAGCACTGCCTTTCTCCCTGGGCAGCTTGGGAGAGCGTCCACAGAAGGAAGGATCATGTGCAGACCCAGGTGTGCATGCAGAAGAGCTTTAATGAGTCAACAGAGGGAAACGAGCTTGCTGCAAGTGGAGGCCCTGTGGCAGGGGGCACGAGGGTCAGACGAGAGTCTGCACCTGCAGAGGGAGAGGGGCCAGCAGAAGACAGCAAGGACACGGGAGGGAAAGGAGAGTGGAAGGAGGCAAAGGCAGACGTGGGCCATGCTGTGAGAGAGCCCAGGCTGGCCCCTTTCAGCCTGCCTTTACAGGGGCAGCCGGGGTCACGCAGTCCCTCTGAATCTGATGCGCAGGAGCTCCATCCTCATTCCGGTACCATCTTCCGGGTTCCTGAGGGTCCTCCTCTGGGGCTGTCACCAGCAGCTTTAGCAGGGGAGGCACCACGCGCCAGAGTAGCGCCCACTGAGGCCCGAGAGGTTGAAGCCCCCGGAGGAGATGGGGACTCCCTGAGAGCTGAGGATGCTGCCAACGGCAGCGGAGGTGGAGGATCCCACGGCGGTGTTCTGTGGGAAGGAGCTGAGGATGGGGCCGGGCAGGGTCACCACCACGGGAGAGGGCTCGATGACGACGGTGGAGTCCTGGCACCTCAAGAGGCAGGGCTCATTGCAGCTGTTGGCCAGCGGGGTCGGGCCACAGGACGAGCGTGGCAGGCAGGGGTTGTAGCAGGACATGTCTGAGGGTTGGAGGTGCACCTGCGAGAGAGGGCAGGGAGGAAGCAGAGCCCGGGGAATGCGTGAGGAGCAGCCTGTGACCCTGCCACGAGGGAGTCAAGGCACCTGTTGGGCCAGCAGCTGGACGCCCTGCAGCCCAAAACACGGCCTTCTGCTTTGCCTCGACCCCAAGGGCCCTGCCAAGGGCAGCCTGGGCAAAGGAGGGTCCTGCCCAGCCCATCGCCCAGAAGACCCCTCCGGCAAGCACCAGCCTCTCACCCTGCCAGAACTTCTCCCCTCCTTCCCCCTCCCAAGCAGCCCCAACACCCAGCGGAGCACAGCAGAGCACCTATCAGCTGAGACCTGCTGGAGGAGCAGGAGGAGGAGCAGGAGGACAAAGGGCTTCACACTCACCTGGTTCCCAAGGAGGTGGAGGCGAGAGAAGTGGATGAGAGAGTGGGGAGTTTGGCCGCCTTTTATAGTGCTCCTGCACTGCCCCAGGCCCAGAGTCACCCAGTACGTGGGCAGTAATTTTCCAGCAGACTCACCTCAAATGCAAAATAGCCTAGCTCATGGCACGGGTTGTGTTTGTTGTCCCTTCAACGCAGCCTTTTCATGTCCTCCTTCCTGGCATGCCCATTCTTCCACGGAGGCTGCTTTCAAGTGCTGGCATGAGAGGCCCAAGAGCTTCTGGGGCAGGAACTTGTCAGTATGGGCAGAAGTCAAGGCCCAAGTGCTGGAGGGGTCCTGTGCAGACCCAGACATCAGGTGGTGGCACTCTAGTGCGGTTGCTTGTGACCCCTTTTGCAGGATGGGGCCCAGGCCCTCCCGGTGCCCTAGTCCCCAGCTGAACACCCAAGGCTCCCCATGCGTGTGGATGTGCCGTATCCTTCACTCTGCCTCCCTCCCTGCTCTCTCCGACAGTCACTGGTCGTTGCCTCCCCTGGCGCATGGGCTGCTCTGCAGGTTTTGACTCTCTTCCTCCAGATGCTCGCTGCTCTGGGGAGAGATCTGTCCAAGGATGTGGGGTTGGGCTTAGGAAAGCCAAAGGCCAGCTGGAGTTGAAGCAGGCCAAGGAGCTGGAGAGCAACACAACGGGCTTTTCTGCTACATCAGCAGCAAAAGGAAGACTAGGGAAAACATGGGCCTAGCCCTGGCTGGGGCAGACGACCTTGTGACAGGCTAGTGGTAGAGCTCAGTCCCATAGCGAGGTCACCACACAGGGGACGCGGAAAGGGCTGAGGTCCTCAAAGCCTCCTTGGCCTTGGGTCTCCATTTGTAAGATTTGCCTGCAGGAGGGCGTGGGAAAATCTGGAGCAGGAGGGCTAGGCCCCGAGACCCGTGCTTAAATCTGGAGCAAGGAAGACTCACTCTCAGTAGAGGAGGCTCAAGCTAGGGAACGTTGAAACAAATTGGGCAGACGCAAGTCCGTGGGACCTGACGGGATGCGCCCACGAGTGCTGAGGGAGCTGTCCGATGCCACTGCGAGGCCACGCTCAGAAGCCTTTACTTGAGGAAGGTTTCTGAGTGCTGGAGGAAAGCAAACGCCAGTCGTGTCATGGAGCAGGGCAAGAAGGAGGATCTGGGGGCCTGGAGGCCGGTCAGCCTCACCTCCACCCCTGTGAGCGTGATGGAGCAAATCATCCTGGAAGCCATTTCCAGACACATGAAGGACAAGTAGGTGACTGGGAGTAGTCAGCATGGATCTGTGGAGGGGAAATCAGGCCCGACCAGCCTCACAGTCTTCTACGCTGAGATGACCGGCTTTGGCCAGCATGAGGGGAGAGCAGCGGGCGTAGTTTATCTCAGCTTTAGCAAGGCTTCGACACTGTCTCCCATAACATCCTCATAGCCCAACTGATGGAGCTCAGGCTGGATAAGTGGGCAGTGCGGTGGACTGAAAGCTGGCTGTACTGCTGGGCTCAAAGGGTTGTGACGAGTGGCACAAAGTGCAGCTGGCGGCCAGTCACTGCTGGTGCATTGCGGGTGTCGATACTGGGGCCAATTCCGCTTCAGCTCTTCATCAGTGACCTGGATGAGGGGAGAGGGTGCACCCTCAGCAGGTCTGCAGGGGGCACAAAACTGGGAGGAGTGACTGATACCTCAGGGAGTCGTGCTGCCATTGAGAGGGACCTCGACAGACTGGGCAACGGGCAGACAGCAATGTCATGAAGTTCAACAACGGGAAATGCCAAGTCCTGCACCTGGGGAGGAGCAACCCCATGCAGCAGTCCACGGTGGGTGCCGACGAGGTGGAAGACAGCTTTGTGGCGAAGGACCTGGGGCATGTCCTGGGCCTGTAGGGATGCTGTTAGGAAAGCCAAAGCTCATCTGGAGTTGAGACTTGCAAGGGGCCTCAAGGGCAACAGCAACAGCTTCCACCGCTACATTGGCCGCAGCAGAGGGACCGAGGGAAATGCGGGCCCACGGCTGCATGGGGCGGGTGAGTTAGTGAGAGCGGACACAGATAAGGCTGGGGTGCTCGATGCCTTCTCTGCCTCAGCCTTTGCCAAGAACGACTGCCAGTGCTCCGTGCCCTCCAAAAGGGTTCAAGGAGGAGGAGCAGCCCTACCAGCAGTGGGGGGGGATCCGATCAAGGATTGCTTCAGAGGAGCCAATCCGTATGGGTCCATGGGTCCTGGCGGACTGCATCCAAGGGTGCCGAGAGAGCTGGCCGATGTCTTCCCAAGCCCACCCTCTAGCGTCCTTGAAAGGTCGTGGAGATCGGGGCGGGTTCCTGATGCCTGGAGTAAAGCAGATGTCACAGCCATCTTCGGGAAAGGCGCAAAGGACAATCCGGGGAACTAGAGGGCTGTCAGCCTCTCTTTGGTCTTTCAACACTGCCTCCCACAATAGCCTTGTATCCAACTGAGGATGTGACACTCTGGGTGGGTGGACAACCGGATGGGTAAAAAGTGGTGTGGCGATGGGGCTCAGAGGGTAGGGGTTCCTGGGTCGTGCTCAACCTGGAGGTCTGTAACCAGGGCAGTACCGCCGGGGTCTCTCCTGGGGCTTGTCCTGTTTCACATCTTTATCGATGACCTGGAGGAAGCGGCGGAGTGCCCTTTCATCAAGTTTGCAGGTGACGCCAAACTGTGGGGAGCAGCTGATACGCTCCAGGGCAGGGCTGCCATTGCGGGGGACCTAGACACGCTGGGAGAATGGGCCGACAGGAGTCTCATGACATTCACCAAGGACAAATGCCAAGTCCTGTTCCTGCAAACAGAGAACCTCTTGCAACAGTGCAGGCTGGGGACTGAACGGTCCTATGCTCCTGTGGTCCCAGGACCTCCTTGGGTAGATCTGCCTACTGGGGGCAGGGTCAGCCTTTGGGGGGTGACACCGAGGGAGGGCAGGAATGGCCACACAGGCCTCGGCTTCCTGGCCATGGAGACTGGCAGTGTCCAGGAGCTCCCCTGAATGCTGTGTGCAGGGAAAGAAAGGGTCGCAGAAGACATCTTCGTGCTGGCCAGCAGTCCTCCCTGGCTAGCAGGCGATAGGTGTTCTCACGGCATGACGACGTTGGCACACCTCCCCTCCCATGTCCCGAAGCCTCCTCAGTTTGGAGCACAACCCAGCACTGTCGGGCAGGCAAGCAAGCCTCTGCCTTCACTGCCACCGGGGCACCGCGGGCTTGTGCAGGGCACTTGAGCCTTCCCAACAAGCCTCCCAAAGCAAGGGGCACCGGTGGCAGGACACTAGTGAGGGCTGGCAGGACCCTGCCGCATGCCTGGGGATGCTCAGGGAGGGGACGTGGTCAGAAGAGCCCTGGCCATGGAAACATCTCAGACTACGTCACGGAGCCGTTGCATCCTCACTGCAGGAATAAAGGACTTCCCTGCCCTGGAGACGTGGAGGCAGCTGGGACCCCTCGCAGAAGTGTAGGGGGATGCCTTCAGCGGGTGTGCTTGCTGGGATAGACTCCCCCAGGATCAGGCAAGAGCAGAGCCCACCTGCAAAGCTCCCTTTGCCTTCCTGAGAGAGGAGCTGTGCTCAGCCATGTGCCAGGACACAGGGGCCAACCCCTGGCGAGCCACAGCCAACTTCAGGAGGGCTGTGTGTCACCCTTCTGGCATGAGGCTAAGCCAAGCGTGTGTGCTGTCTGCAGCCCCACACCCCATGCAGGGCCGAATTCCCCTCCGGCCTGGGCAGTTCCAACGCTGCCCTGCGGAAACCTGCTCTAAGCACCAGGCTGCCTGCAGGCACAGCTCCAGGAAGCTCCAATAACCGTGGCCCTCCAGCCTGACCTTGCTGGTGCTCCCACAGCTTGGCGGCCTTTCAGGACAGCCAGGGCCTTGTGGAAAAGGGGCTGGGGGCCAGTGTGCTGGTGGACAGAGCGAGCTGGCAGAAAGGACACGGCTTGTGCTCAGCTTGTGGGAGCCTGTGGTGCCGGGCTCCTTCTTGTAAGGCGGTCACAAGCAGCCCCACCAAAGGGCTCGAGGCTGACATGGCCTCTCTGCACAGGACCCCCCCCCAGCACTTGGGCCTTGACTTCTGCCCATACTGACAAGTTCCTGCCCCAGAAGCCCTTGGGCCTCTCATGCCGGCACTTGAAAGCAGCCTCCGTGGAAGAATGGGCATGCCAGAAAGGAGGAAATGAAAAGGCTGCGTTGAAGGGACAACAAACACAACCCGTGCCATGAGCTAGGCTATTTTGCATTTGAGGTGAGTCTGCTGGAAAATTACTGCCCACGTACTGGGTGACTCTGGGCCTGGGGCAGTGCAGGAGCACTATAAAAGGCGGCCAAACTCCCCACTCTCTCATCCACTTCTCTCGCCTCCACCTCCTTGGGAACCAGGTGAGTGTGAAGCCCTTTCTCCCCCTGCTCCTCCTCCTGCTCCTCCAGCAGGTCTCAGCTGATAGGTGCTCCGCTGTGCTCCTCTGGGTGTTGGGGCTGCTTGGGAGGGGGAAGGAGGGGAGAAGTTCTGGCAGGGTGAGAGGCTGGTGCTTGCCAGAGGGGTCTTCTGGGCGATGGGCTGGGCAGGACCCTCCTTTGCCCAGGCTGCCCTTGGCAGGGCCCTTGGGGTTGAGGCAAAGCAGAAGGCCATGTTTTGGGCTGCATGGCCTCCAGCTGCTGGCCCAACAGGTGCCTTGACTCCCTCGTGGCAGGGTCACAGGCTGCTCCTCACGCGTTCCCCGGGCTCTGCTTCCTCCCTGCCCTCTCTCGCAGGTGCACCTCCAACCCTCAGACATGTCCTGCTACAACCCCTGCCTGCCACGCTCGTCCTGTGGCCCGACCCCACTGGCCAACAGCTGCAATGAGCCCTGCTTCAGGCAGTGCCAGGACTCCACCGTCGTCATCGAGCCCTCTCCCGTGGTGGTGACCCTGCCCGGCCCCATCCTCAGCTCCTTCCCGCAGAACACCGTCGTGGGATCCTCCACCTCCGCTGCCGTTGGCAGCATCCTCAGCTCTCAGGGAGTCCCCATCTCCTCTGGGGGCTTCAACCTCTCTGGCCTCAGTGGGCGCTACTCTGGCGCCAGGTACCTCCCCTGCTAAAGCCACTGGTGACGGCCCCAGAGGAGGACCCTCAGGAACCCAGGAGCACCTGGGCATGGGATTCAGAGGGACTGCGTGATCCCAGCTGCCCCTGCAAAGGCAGGCTGAAAGGGGCCAGCCTGGGCTCTCTCACAGCACGGCCCACGTCTGCCTTCCCTTTTTCCACTCTCTCCTTTCCCTCCCGTGTCCTGGCTCTCTTCTGCCACCCTGGGCCACGAGGCCCCCCACAGCCCACCTAGGCAGGAACTGCCCGGCCCTCTCTCCCAATGGGCTAGGCGGACTGACGCCCAGCAGCAACTCTGCCGCAGCCACAGGGTGTGGACTCTCCGCTGACCCTCGTGCTCCCTGCACTGGGGCCTCCGCTCGGAGCAAGCTCGTTTCCCTCTGGCCACTCAATAAAGTTCTTCTGCATGCCAGCCTGCGTCCCTGCGTGGTCCTTCCCTCTGTGGACGCTCTCCCAAGCTGTCCAGGGAGAAAGGTGTTGCTCTGGGCAGGTTTGCAATGCTGCTGCACAGCATTCGTGCTGAGGACTCCTAATCATTCAGCGGGTTCAACCCTGGGTTCTAAGCTTCTCCACCTCCGTGGGATTGGTTGCAGTCTTGCGACGTATTTCAATGATGGCTATCCACTCTCCTGCGCATACGTTGTCTCTCTCTGTCTCTCTAATGTAACCTGGAAACTGCAAAGCAAGTAGTATGGAGAGGGCGGGAGGAAAGTGTCAGCTGGCTTGAGAACCCATCAGAACGCCATAAGCACCCATCAGAACCTGTCATAACAGCAGCACCAGGGTTTACAGGGGCAAGGCCAGAAGAAAAGACAGCAAGAAAACAGCAGCGTGAGAGCAAAAAGGGAACATACTGGCACAGAAGCTTTGGCAAAACACTGTTGCAACAGCTTTCAACCATGGGGTCGTGTGGTCTCCCAGGCGGCACGGACATGCTTTCTGCAACCCTTTCTTCCTCTCCACAGAGTATGCAGGAGAACTCCCAACACTGCCCGTCTCTGTGCCCAGGAGGCAGAGCGCTGTGTGGCCTTTCCCATCCTGCCCCAAGGCAGCATGTCACCCGCAAGGCTGTCGCTGCCCCTGGTGGCGAGGTCTACCCAACGGAGGTCCTAGGACCACAGGATGGAAGGACAGTTTGGGTCGGAAGGGACCTCTGGAGTGCTCTGCTCCAACCTCCCGATCCAAGGCAGGTCAGCCATGAGGTCAGACCAGGTTGCTCAGGGCTTTATCTGCTCCGCTATGGCAAACCTCTAAGGATGGCGACTGCACAGCCTCACTGGGCAACTTGTTCTGCTGCTTGACTGTCCTTGGGGTGAAAAACGGTTCCCTCGTACGTAGTCTGAAGCTCTCTTCTTCCCTCTTATGCCCGCCAACTCCTGTCCTCCAACCACGCACCCCAGGGAAGAGCCTGGCTCTGTCTTCTGGGTCACCTCCCTGTAGCTACTGGAGCGCTGCCATTAGGTGCCCCCCACCACAGCCTTTTCTTCTCCAGGCCCGGCATACCCCATTCCCTCAGAATGGCCCTCCTCTCCTCACAGGCCAAGTGCTACAGCCCCCTGGCCCTCCTGGCAGCCCCCCGCTGCACTCGCTCCACTTGCTCCACGTCTTTCTTGCATTAGAGAGCCCAAAACTGGACACAGTCTTCTTCACGCAGTTGCATGAGCGCTGAGCAGAGGTGGATAATCACTCCCCTCAAACTACTGGCTGTGCTCCTGTCAGTGCAGCCCAGGATGCTGCTGACAGTCCTTGGTGCCACGCAACACTGTGGCCTGCCAGTCCTGAAGGGGTTTCCCCAAGAGCACCCGTTCCTGGCCTTCTTGTGGGGCTGTTGCTTGAGAGGGGCTGGAAGCTGTGTGGGGACAGAGCGCTGGTCGCGTCTCCACTGCGCAGACAGCTGCCAGTCACGGCTCTGAGTGGCCCTGCATCATCGTGCCCAGCCGTGTCTTGCAGCAGGTCAGCACTGCCCCTTCCTCAGCTGTACGCCTCTCTCCAGCCTTCCTGCTGGTGACAGCACTGCTTTGGGGAGCTCCCGGCCACGCTTGGGACACTCGGAGAGCACCCCCCGCCTCTGCTCTTGCCCTGCCTCTCTCCCAGCTTGCCTCTCCCCAGAAACTCTCCCCGGGAAACCCAGGGCATCGATGGAAGCAGGGGGAGGACTTGTGCTGTCTGCAAGCCTGTTGCCTCCCATCCTCACTGCTGCTGTCCCTGGGGAGCCATCTTCTCTCTGAGCCTCCTCCCCCAGCACAGCTCCATCGAGAGCAAGAGGAACTCCTTCCCCCAGGAGCTGGCGGGGCTGCTGCCCTCCCAGGGCCTCCTGCAGCCGGTGCTCTTCACTTGAGGTCAGCAGTGGTCAGGCTCCCAGGCCAAAGGGCGTGCACTGAGGCCGAGAGGGCATTTCTGGGCAGAGGCGCTGCAAGGCAGGGCCTGATGGCTACGGGCTCTGCAGGAGCAGGGGATGTTGTCCTCAGCTCCAAGGGAGAGCACCTGAAAGGCCACTGCTGCAGTATGCCCACCCTCCACTCCCTCGGGGAAGGGGGAAAGGGGAAGGGTCCTCATGTGCCCCCAAGCCACCCCACTGCCCCCACAGCACTGCCTTTCTCCCTGGGCAGCTTGGGAGAGCGTCCACAGAGGGAAGGATCATGTGCAGACCCAGGCGTGCATGCAGAAGAGCTTTAATGAGTCAACAGAGGGAAACGAGCTTGCTGCAAGTGGAGGCCCTGTGGCAGGGGGCACGAGGGTCAGATGAGAGTCTGCACCTGCAGAGGGAGAGGGGCCAGCAGAAGACAGCAAGGACACGGGAGGGAAAGGAGAGTGGAAGGAGGCAAAGGCAGACGTGGGCCATGCTGTGAGAGAGCCCAGGCTGGCCCCTTTCAGCCTGCCTTTACAGGGGCAGCCGGGGTCACGCAGTCCCTCTGAATCTGATGCGCAGGAGCTCCATCCTCATTCCGGTACCATCTTCCGGGTTCCTGAGGGTCCTCCTCTGGGGCTGTCACCAGCAGCTTTAGCAGGGGAGGCACCACGCGCCAGAGTAGCGCCCACTGAGGCCAGAGAGGTTGAAGCCCCCGGAGGAGATGGGGACTCCCTGAGAGCTGAGGATGCTGCCAACGGCAGCGGAGGTGGAGGATCCCACGGCGGTGTTCTGTGGGAAGGAGCTGAGGATGGGGCCGGGCAGGGTCACCACCACGGGAGAGGGCTCGATGACGACGGTGGAGTCCTGGCACCTCAAGAGGCAGGGCTCATTGCAGCTGTTGGCCAGCGGGGTCGGGCCACAGGACGAGCGTGGCAGGCAGGGGTTGTAGCAGGACATGTCTGAGGGTTGGAGGTGCACCTGCGAGAGAGGGCAGGGAGGAAGCAGAGCCCGGGGAATGCGTGAGGAGCAGCCTGTGACCCTGCCACGAGGGAGTCAAGGCACCTGTTGGGCCAGCAGCTGGACGCCCTGCAGCCCAAAACATGGCCTTCTGCTTTGCCTCAACCCCAAGGGCCCTGCCAAGGGCAGCCTGGGCAAAGGAGGGTCCTGCCCAGCCCATCAGCCAGAAGACCCCTCCGGCAAGCACCAGCCTCTCACCCTGCCAGAACTTCTCCCCTCCTTCCCCCTCCCAAGCAGCCCCAACACCCAGCGGAGCACAGCGGAGCACCTATCAGCTGAGACCTGCTGGAGGAGTAGGAGGAGGAGCAGGAGGACAAAGGGCTTCACACTCACCTGGTTCCCAAGGAGGTGGAGGCGAGAGAAGTGGATGAGAGAGTGGGGAGTTTGGCCGCCTTTTATAGTGCTCCTGCACTGCCCCAGGCCCAGAGTCATCCAGTACGTGGGCAGTAATTTTCCAGCAGACTCACCTCAAATGCAAAATAGCCTAGCTCATGGCACGGGTTGTGTTTGTTGTCCCTTCAACGCAGCCTTTTCATGTCCTCCTTCCTGGCATGCCCATTCTTCCACGGAGGCTGCTTTCAAGTGCTGGCATGAGAGGCCCAAGAGCTTCTGGGGCAGGAACTTGTCAGTATGGGCAGAAGTCAAGGCCCAAGTGCTGGAGGGGTCCTGTGCAGACCCGGACATCAGGTGGTGGCACTCTAGTGCGGTTGCTTGTGACCCCTTTTGCAGGAAGGGGCCCAGGCCCTCCCGGTGCCCTAGTCCCCAGCTGAACACCCAAGGCTCCTCATGCGTGTGGATGTGCCGTATCCTTCACTCTGCCTCCCTTCCTGCTCTCTCCGACAGTCACTGGTCGTTGCCTCCCCTGGCGCATGGGCTGCTCTGCAGGTTTTGACTCTCTTCCTCCAGATGCTCGCTGCTCTGGGGAGAGAACTGTCCAAGGATGTGGGGTTGGGCTTAGGAAAGCCAAAGGCCAGCTGGAGTTGAAGCAGGCCAAGGAGCTGGAGAGCAACACAACGGGCTTTTCTGCTACATCAGCAGCAAAAGGAAGACTAGGGAAAACATGGGCCTAGCCCTGGCTGGGGCAGACGACCTTGTGACAGGCTAGTGGTAGAGCTCAATCCCATAGCGAGGTCACCACACAGGCGACGCGGAAAGGGCTGAGGTCCTCAAAGCCTCCTTGGCCTTGGGTCTCCACTTGTAAGATTTGCCTGCAGGAGGGCGTGGGAAAATCTGGAGCAGGAGGGCTAGGCCCCGAGACCCGTGCTTAAATCTGGAGCAAGGAAGACTCACTCTCAGTAGAGGAGGCTCAAGCTAGGGAACGTTGAAACAAATTGGGCAGACGCAAGTCCGTGGGACCTGACGGGATGCGCCCACGAGTGCTGAGGGAGCTGTCCGATGCCACTGCGAGGCCACGCTCAGAAACCTTTACTTGAGGAAGGTTTCTGAGTGCTGGAGGAAAGCAAACGCCAGTTGTGTCATGGAG
Source organism: Dromaius novaehollandiae (assembly GCF_036370855.1). Taxonomy (NCBI): domain Eukaryota; kingdom Metazoa; phylum Chordata; class Aves; order Casuariiformes; family Dromaiidae; genus Dromaius; species Dromaius novaehollandiae. The sequence continues at coordinate 5,303,897 of NC_088119.1, read as the reverse complement.
CAGGGCAAGAAGGAGGATCTGGGGGCCTGGAGGCCGGTCAGCCTCACCTCCACCCCTGTAAGCGTGATGGAGCAAATCATCCTGGAAGCCATTTCCAGACACATGAAGGACAAGTAGGTGACTGGGAGTAGTCAGCATGGATCTGTGGAGGGGAAATCAGGCCCGACCAGCCTCACAGTCTTCTACGCTGAGATGACCGGCTTTGGCCAGCATGAGGGGAGAGCAGCAGGCGTAGTTTATCTCAGCTTTAGCAAGGCTTCGACACTGTCTCCCATAACATCCTCATAGGCCAACTGATGGAGCTCAGGCTAGATAAGTGGGCAGTGCGGTGGACTGAAAGCTGGCTGTACTGCTGGGCTCAAAGGGTTGTGACGAGTGGCACAAAGTGCAGCTGGCGGCCAGTCACTGCTGGTGCATTGCGGGTGTCGATACTGGGGCCAATTCCGCTTCAGCTCTTCATCAGTGACCTGGATGAGGGGAGAGGGTGCACCCTCAGCAGGTCTGCAGGGGGCACAAAACTGGGAGGAGTGACTGATACCTCAGGGAGTCGTGCTGCCATTGAGAGGGACCTCGACAGACTGGGCAACGGGCAGACAGCAATGTCATGAAGTTCAACAACGGGAAATGCCAAGTCCTGCACCTGGGGAGGAGCAACCCCATGCAGCAGTCCACGGTGGGTGCCGACGAGGTGGAAGACAGCTTTGTGGCGAAGGACCTGGGGCATGTCCTGGGCCTGTAGGGATGCTGTTAGGAAAGCCAAAGCTCATCTGGAGTTGAGACTTGCAAGGGGCCTCAAGGGCAACAGCAACAGCTTCCACCGCTACATTGGCCGCAGCAGAGGGACCGAGGGAAATGCGGGCCCACGGCTGCATGGGGCGGGTGAGTTAGTGAGAGCGGACACAGATAAGGCTGGGGTGCTCGATGCCTTCTCTGCCTCAGCCTTTGCCAAGAACGACTGCCAGTGCTCCGTGCCCTCCAAAAGGGTTCAAGGAGGAGGAGCAGCCCTACCAGCAGTGGGGGGGGATCCGATCAAGGATTGCTTCAGAGGAGCCGATCCGTACGGGTCCATGGGTCCTGGCGGACTGCATCCAAGGGTGCCGAGAGAGCTGGCCGATGTCTTCCCAAGCCCACCCTCTAGTGTCCTTGAAAGGTCGTGGAGATCGGGGCAGGTTCCTGATGCCTGGAGTAAAGCAGATGTCACAGCCATCTTCGGGAAAGGCGCAAAGGACAATCCGGGGAACTAGAGGGCTGTCAGCCTCTCTTTGGTCTTTCAACACTGCCTCCCACAATAGCCTTGTATCCAACTGAGGATGTGACACTCTGGGTGGGTGGACAACCGGATGGGTAAAAAGTGGTGTGGCGATGGGGCTCAGAGGGTAGGGGTTCCTGGGTCGTGCTCAACCTGGAGGTCTGTAACCAGGGCAGTACCGCCGGGGTCTCTCCTGGGGCTTGTCCTGTTTCACATCTTTATCGATGACCTGGAGGAAGCGGCGGAGTGCCCTTTCATCAAGTTTGCAGGTGACGCCAAACTGTGGGGAGCAGCTGATACGCTCCAGGGCAGGGCTGCCATTGCGGGGGACCTAGACACGCTGGGAGAATGGGCCGACAGGAGTCTCATGACATTCACCAAGGACAAATGCCAAGTCCTGTTCCTGCAAACAGAGAACCTCTTGCAACAGTGCAGGCTGGGGACTGAACGGTCCTATGCTCCTGTGGTCCCAGGACCTCCTTGGGTAGATCTGCCTACTGGGGGCAGGGTCAGCCTTTGGGGGGTGACACCGAGGGAGGGCAGGAATGGCCACACAGGCCTCGGCTTCCTGGCCATGGAGACTGGCAGTGTCCAGGAGCTCCCCTGAATGCTGTGTGCAGGGAAAGAAAGGGTCGCAGAAGACATCTTCGTGCTGGCCAGCAGTCCTCCCTGGCTAGCAGGCGATAGGTGTTCTCACGGCATGACGACGTTGGCACACCTCCCCTCCCATGTCCCGAAGCCTCCTCAGTTTGGAGCACAACCCAGCACTGTCGGGCAGGCAAGCAAGCCTCTGCCTTCACTGCCACCGGGGCACCGCGGGCTTGTGCAGGGCACTTGAGCCTTCCCAACAAGCCTCCCAAAGCAAGGGGCACCGGTGGCAGGACACTAGTGAGGGCTGGCAGGACCCTGCCGCATGCCTGGGGATGCTCAGGGAGGGGACGTGGTCAGAAGGGCCCTGGCCATGGAAACATCTCAGACTACGTCACGGAGCCGTTGCATCCTCACTGCAGGAATAAAGGACTTCCCTGCCCTGGAGACGTGGAGGCAGCTGGGACCCCTCGCAGAAGTGTAGGGGGATGCCTTCAGCGGGTGTGCTTGCTGGGATAGACTCCCCCAGGATCAGGCAAGAGCAGAGCCCACCTGCAAAGCTCCCTTTGCCTTCCTGAGAGAGGAGCTGTGCTCGGCCATGTGCCAGGACACAGGGGCCAACCCCTGGCGAGCCACAGCCAACTTCAGGAGGGCCGTGTGTCACCCTTCTGGCATGAGGCTAAGCCAAGCGTGTGTGCTGTCTGCAGCCCCACACCCCATGCAGGGCCGAATTCCCCTCCGGCCTGGGCAGTTCCAACGCTGCCCTGCGGAAACCTGCTCTAAGCACCAGGCTGCCTGCAGGCACAGCTCCAGGAAGCTCCAATAACCGTGGCCCTCCAGCCTGACCTTGCTGGTGCTCCCACAGCTTGGCGGCCTTTCAGGACAGCCAGGGCCTTGTGGAAAAGGGGCTGGGGGCCAGTGTGCTGGTGGACAGAGCGAGCTGGCAGAAAGGACACGGCTTGTGCTCAGCTTGTGGGAGCCTGTGGTGCCGGGCTCCTTCTTGTAAGGCGGTCACAAGCAGCCCCACCAAAGGGCTCGAGGCTGACATGGCCTCTCTGCACAGGACCCCCCCCCAGCACTTGGGCCTTGACTTCTGCCCATACTGACAAGTTCCTGCCCCAGAAGCCCTTGGGCCTCTCATGCCGGCACTTGAAAGCAGCCTCCGTGGAAGAATGGGCATGCCAGAAAGGAGGAAATGAAAAGGCTGCGTTGAAGGGACAACAAACACAACCCGTGCCATGAGCTAGGCTATTTTGCATTTGAGGTGAGTCTGCTGGAAAATTACTGCCCACGTACTGGGTGACTCTGGGCCTGGGGCAGTGCAGGAGCACTATAAAAGGCGGCCAAACTCCCCACTCTCTCATCCACTTCTCTCGCCTCCACCTCCTTGGGAACCAGGTGAGTGTGAAGCCCTTTCTCCCCCTGCTCCTCCTCCTGCTCCTCCAGCAGGTCTCAGCTGATAGGTGCTCCGCTGTGCTCCTCTGGGTGTTGGGGCTGCTTGGGAGGGGGAAGGAGGGGAGAAGTTCTGGCAGGGTGAGAGGCTGGTGCTTGCCGGAGGGGTCTTCTGGCTGATGGGCTGGGCAGGACCCTCCTTTGCCCAGGCTGCCCTTGGCAGGGCCCTTGGGGTTGAGGCAAAGCAGAAGGCCATGCTTTGGGCTGCAGGGCGTCCAGCTGCTGGCCCAACAGGTGCCTTGACTCCCTCGTGGCAGGGTCACAGGCTGCTCCTCACGCATTCCCCGGGCTCTGCTTCCTCCCTGCCCTCTCTCGCAGGTGCACCTCCAACCCTCAGACATGTCCTGCTACAACCCCTGCCTGCCACGCTCGTCCTGTGGCCCGACCCCGCTGGCCAACAGCTGCAATGAGCCCTGCTTCAGGCAGTGCCAGGACTCCACCGTCGTCATCGAGCCCTCTCCCGTGGTGGTGACCCTGCCCGGCCCCATCCTCAGCTCCTTCCCGCAGAACACCGTCGTGGGATCCTCCACCTCCGCTGCCGTTGGCAGCATCCTCAGCTCTCAGGGAGTCCCCATCTCCTCTGGGGGCTTCAACCTCTCTGGCCTCAGTGGGCGCTACTCTGGCGCCAGGTACCTCCCCTGCTAAAGCCACTGGTGACGGCCCCAGAGGAGGACCCTCAGGAACCCAGGAGCACCTGGGCATGGGATTCAGAGGGACTGCGTGATCCCAGCTGCCCCTGCAAAGGCAGGCTGAAAGGGGCCAGCCTGGGCTCTCTCACAGCACGGCCCACGTCTGCCTTCCCTTTTTCCACTCTCTCCTTTCCCTCCCGTGTCCTGGCTCTCTTCTGCCACCCTGGGCCACGAGGCCCCCCACAGCCCACCTAGGCAGGAACTGCCCGGCCCTCTCTCCCAATGGGCTAGGCGGACTGACGCCCAGCAGCAACTCTGCCGCAGCCACAGGGTGCGGACTCTCCGCTGACCCTCGTGCTCCCTGCGCTGGGGCCTCCGCTCGGAGCAAGCTCGTTTCCCTCTGGCCACTCAATAAAGTTCTTCCGCATGCCAGCCTGCGTCCCTGCGTGGTCCTTCCCTCTGTGGACGCTCTCCCAAGCTGTCCAGGGAGAAAGGTGTTGCTCTGGGCAGGTTTGCAATGCTGCTGCACAGCATTCGTGCTGAGGACTCCTAATCATTCAGCGGGTTCAACCCTGGGTTCTAAGCTTCTCCACCTCCGTGGGATTGGTTGCAGTCTTGCGACGTATTTCAGTGATGGCTATCCACTCTCCTGCGCATACGTTGTCTCTCTCTGTCTCTCTAATGTAACCTGGAAACTGCAAAGCAAGTAGTATGGAGAGGGCGGGAGGAAAGTGTCAGCTGGCTTGAGAACCCATCAGAACGCCATAAGCACCCATCAGAACCTGTCATAACAGCAGCACCAGGGTTTACAGGGGCAAGGCCAGAAGAAAAGACAGCAAGAAAACAGCAGCGTGAGAGCAAAAAGGGAACATACTGGCACAGAAGCTTTGGCAAAACACTGTTGCAACAGCTTTCAACCATGGGGTCGTGTGGTCTCCCAGGCGGCACGGACATGCTTTCTGCAACCCTTTCTTCCTCTCCACAGAGTGTGCAGGAGAACTCCCAACACTGCCCGTCTCTGTGCCCAGGAGGCAGAGCGCTGTTTGACCTTTCCCATCCTCCCGCAAGGCAGCATGTCACCCGCAAGGCTGTCGCTGCCCCTGGTGGCGAGGTCTACCCAACGGAGGTCCTAGGACCACAGGATGGAAGGACAGTTTGGGTCGGAAGGGACCTCTGGAGTGCTCTGCTCCAACCTCCCGATCCAAGGCAGGTCAGCCATGAGGTCAGACCAGGTTGCTCAGGGCTTTATCTGCTCCGCTATGGCAAACCTCTAAGGATGGCGACTGCACAGCCTCACTGGGCAACTTGTTCTGCTGCTTGACTGTCCTTGGGGTGAAAAACGGTTCCCTCGTACGTAGTCTGAAGCTCTCTTCTTCCCTCTTATGCCCGCCAACTCCTGTCCTCCAACCACGCACCCCAGGGAAGAGCCTGGCTCTGTCTTCTGGGTCACCTCCCTGTAGCTACTGGAGCGCTGCCATTAGGTGCCCCCCACCACAGCCTTTTCTTCTCCAGGCCCGGCATACCCCATTCCCTCAGAATGGCCCTCCTCTCCTCACAGGCCAAGTGCTACAGCCCCCTGGCCCTCCTGGCAGCCCCCCGCTGCACTCGCTCCACTTGCTCCACGTCTTTCTTGCATTAGAGAGCCCAAAACTGGACACAGTCTTCTTCACGCAGTTGCATGAGCGCTGAGCAGAGGTGGATAATCACTCCCCCCAAACTACTGGCTGTGCTCCTGTCAGTGCAGCCCAGGATGCTGCTGACAGTCCTTGGTGCCACGCAACACTGTGGCCTGCCAGTCCTGAAGGGGTTTCCCCAAGAGCACCCGTTCCTGGCCTTCTTGTGGGGCTGTTGCTTGAGAGGGGCTGGAAGCTGTGTGGGGACAGAGCGCTGGTCGCGTCTCCACTGCGCAGACAGCTGCCAGTCACGGCTCTGAGTGGCCCTGCATCATCGTGCCCAGCCGTGTCTTGCAGCAGGTCAGCACTGCCCCTTCCTCAGCTGTACGCCTCTCTCCAGCCTTCCTGCTGGTGACAGCACTGCTTTGGGGAGCTCCCGGCCACGCTTGGGACACTTGGAGAGCACCCCCCACCTCTGCTCTTGCCCTGCCTCTCTCCCAGCTTGCCTCTCCCCAGAAACTCTCCCCGGGAAACCCAGGGCATCGATGGAAGCAGGGGGAGGACTTGTGCTGTCTGCAAGCCTGTTGCCTCCCATCCTCACTGCTGCTGTCCCTGGGGAGCCATCTTCTCTCTGAGCCTCCTCCCCCAGCACAGCTCCATCGAGAGCAAGAGGAACTCCTTCCCCCAGGAGCTGGCGGGGCTGCTGCCCTCCCAGGGCCTCCTGCAGCCGGTGCTCTTCACTTGAGGTCAGCAGTGGTCAGGCTCCCAGGCCAAAGGGCGTGCACTGAGGCCGAGAGGGCATTTCTGGGCAGAGGCGCTGCAAGGCAGGGCCTGATGGCTACGGGCTCTGCAGGAGCAGGGGATGTTGTCCTCAGCTCCAAGGGAGAGCACCTGAAAGGCCACTGCTGCAGTATGCCCACCCTCCACTCCCTCGGGGAAGGGGGAAAGGGGAAGGGTCCTCATGTGCCCCCAAGCCACCCCACTGCCCCCACAGCACTGCCTTTCTCCCTGGGCAGCTTGGGAGAGCGTCCACAGAGGGAAGGATCATGTGCAGACCCAGGCGTGCATGCAGAAGAGCTTTAATGAGTCAACAGAGGGAAACGAGCTTGCTGCAAGTGGAGGCCCTGTGGCAGGGGGCACGAGGGTCAGACGAGAGTCTGCACCTGCAGAGGGAGAGGGGCCAGCAGAAGACAGCAAGGACACGGGAGGGAAAGGAGAGTGGAAGGAGGCAAAGGCAGACGTGGGCCATGCTGTGAGAGAGCCCAGGCTGGCCCCTTTCAGCCTGCCTTTACAGGGGCAGCCGGGGTCACGCAGTCCCTCTGAATCTGATGCGCAGGAGCTTCATCCTCATTCCGGTACCATCTTCCGGGTTCCTGAGGGTCCTCCTCTGGGGCCGTCACCAGCAGCTTTAGCAGGGGAGGCACCTGGCGCCAGAGTAGCGCCCACTGAGGCCCGAGAGGTTGAAGCCCCCAGAGGAGATGGGGACTCCCTGAGAGCTGAGGATGCTGCCAACGGCAGCGGAGGTGGAGGATCCCACGACGGTGTTCTGCGGGAAGGAGCTGAGGATGGGGCCGGGCAGGGTCACCACCACGGGAGAGGGCTCGATGACGACGGTGGAGTCCTGGCACCTCAAGAGGCAGGGCTCATTGCAGCTGTTGGCCAGTGGGGTCGGGCCACAGGACGAGCGTGGCAGGCAGGGGTTGTAGCAGGACATGTCTGAGGGTTGGAGGTGCACCTGCGAGAGAGGGCAGGGAGGAAGCAGAGCCCGGGGAATGCGTGAGGAGCAGCCTGTGACCCTGCCACGAGGGAGTCAAGGCACCTGTTGGGCCAGCAGCTGGACGCCCTGCAGCCCAAAACATGGCCTTCTGCTTTGCCTCGACCCCAAGGGCCCTGCCAAGGGCAGCCTGGGCAAAGGAGGGTCCTGCCCAGCCCATCGCCCAGAAGACCCCTCCGGCAAGCACCAGCCTCTCACCCTGCCAGAACTTCTCCCCTCCTTCCCCCTCCCAAGCAGCCCCAACACCCAGCGGAGCACAGCAGAGCACCTATCAGCTGAGACCTGCTGGAGGAGCAGGAGGAGGAGCAGGAGGACAAAGGGCTTCACACTCACCTGGTTCCCAAGGAGGTGGAGGCGAGAGAAGTGGATGAGAGAGTGGGGAGTCTGGCCGCCTTTTATAGTGCTCCTGCACTGCCCCAGGCCCAGAGTCACCCAGTACGTGGGCAGTAATTTTCCAGCAGACTCACCTCAAATGCAAAATAGCCTAGCTCATGGCACGGGTTGTGTTTGTTGTCCCTTCAACGCAGCCTTTTCATGTCCTCCTTCCTGGCATGCCCATTCTTCCACGGAGGCTGCTTTCAAGTGCTGGCATGAGAGGCCCAAGAGCTTCTGGGGCAGGAACTTGTCAGTATGGGCAGAAGTCAAGGCCCAAGTGCTGGAGGGGTCCTGTGCAGACCCGGACATCAGGTGGTGGCACTCTAGTGCGGTTGCTTGTGACCCCTTTTGCAGGAAGGGGCCCAGGCCCTCCCGGTGCCCTAGTCCCCAGCTGAACACCCAAGGCTCCCCATGCGTGTGGATGTGCCGTATCCTTCACTCTGCCTCCCTTCCTGCTCTCTCCGACAGTCACTGGTCGTTGCCTCCCCTGGCGCATGGGCTGCTCTGCAGGTTTTGACTCTCTTCCTCCAGATGCTCGCTGCTCTGGGGAGAGAACTGTCCAAGGATGTGGGGTTGGGCTTAGGAAAGCCAAAGGCCAGCTGGAGTTGAAGCAGGCCAAGGAGCTGGAGAGCAACACAACGGGCTTTTCTGCTACATCAGCAGCAAAAGGAAGACTAGGGAAAACATGGGCCTAGCCCTGGCTGGGGCAGACGACCTTGTGACAGGCTAGTGGTAGAGCTCAATCCCATAGCGAGGTCACCACACAGGCGACGCGGAAAGGGCTGAGGTCCTCAAAGCCTCCTTGGCCTTGGGTCTCCACTTGTAAGATTTGCCTGCAGGAGGGCGTGGGAAAATCTGGAGCAGGAGGGCTAGGCCCCGAGACCCGTGCTTAAATCTGGAGCAAGGAAGACTCACTCTCAGTAGAGGAGGCTCAAGCTAGGGAACGTTGAAACAAATTGGGCAGACGCAAGTCCGTGGGACCTGACGGGATGCGCCCACGAGTGCTGAGGGAGCTGTCCGATGCCACTGCGAGGCCACGCTCAGAAACCTTTACTTGAGGAAGGTTTCTGAGTGCTGGAGGAAAGCAAACGCCAGTCGTGTCATGGAGCAGGGCAAGAAGGAGGATCTGGGGGCCTGGAGGCCGGTCAGCCTCACCTCCACCCCTGCGAGCGTGATGGAGCAAATCATCCTGGAAGCCATTTCCAGACACATGAAGGACAAGTAGGTGACTGGGAGTAGTCAGCATGGATCTGTGGAGGGGAAATCAGGCCCGACCAGCCTCACAGTCTTCTACGCTGAGATGACCGGCTTTGGCCAGCATGAGGGGAGAGCAGCGGGCATAGTTTATCTCAGCTTTAGCAAGGCTTCGACACTGTCTCCCATAACATCCTCATAGCCCAACTGATGGAGCTCAGGCTGGATAAGTGGGCAGTGCGGTGGACTGAAAGCTGGCTGTACTGCTGGGCTCAAAGGGTTGTGACGAGTGGCACAAAGTGCAGCTGGCGGCCAGTCACTGCTGGTGCATTGCGGGTGTCGATACTGGGGCCAATTCCGCTTCAGCTCTTCATCAGTGACCTGGATGAGGGGAGAGGGTGCACCCTCAGCAGGTCTGCAGGGGGCACAAAACTGGGAGGAGTGACTGATACCTCAGGGAGTCGTGCTGCCATTGAGAGGGACCTCGACAGACTGGGCAACGGGCAGACAGCAATGTCATGAAGTTCAACAACGGGAAATGCCAAGTCCTGCACCTGGGGAGGAGCAACCCCATGCAGCAGTCCACGGTGGGTGCCGACGAGGTGGAAGACAGCTTTGTGGCGAAGGACCTGGGGCATGTCCTGGGCCTGTAGGGATGCTGTTAGGAAAGCCAAAGCTCATCTGGAGTTGAGACTTGCAAGGGGCCTCAAGGGCAACAGCAACAGCTTCCACCGCTACATTGGCCGCAGCAGAGGGACCGAGGGAAATGCGGGCCCACGGCTGCATGGGGCGGGTGAGTTAGTGAGAGCGGACACAGATAAGGCTGGGGTGCTTGATGCCTTCTCTGCCTCAGCCTTTGCCAAGAACGACTGCCAGTGCTCCGTGCCCTCCAAAAGGGTTCAAGGAGGAGGAGCAGCCCTACCAGCAGTGGGGGGGGATCCGATCAAGGATTGCTTCAGAGGAGCCGATCCGTACGGGTCCATGGGCCCTGGCGGACTGCATCCAAGGGTGCCGAGAGAGCTGGCCGATGTCTTCCCAAGCCCACCCTCTAGCGTCCTTGAAAGGTCGTGGAGATCGGGGCAGGTTCCTGATGCCTGGAGTAAAGCAGATGTCACAGCCATCTTCGGGAAAGGCGCAAAGGACAATCCGGGGAACTAGAGGGCTGTCAGCCTCTCTTTGGTCTTTCAACACTGCCTCCCACAATAGCCTTGTATCCAACTGAGGACGTGACACTCTGGGTGGGTGGACAACCGGATGGGTAAAAAGTGGTGTGGTGATGGGGCTCAGAGGGTAGGGGTTCCTGGGTCGTGCTCAACCTGGAGGTCTGTAACCAGGGCAGTACCGCCGGGGTCTCTCCTGGGGCTTGTCCTGTTTCACATCTTTATCGATGACCTGGAGGAAGCGGCGGAGTGCCCTTTCATCAAGTTTGCAGGTGACGCCAAACTGTGGGGAGCAGCTGATACGCTCCAGGGCAGGGCTGCCATTGCGGGGGACCTAGACACGCTGGGAGAATGGGCCGACAGGAGTCTCATGACATTCACCAAGGACAAATGCCAAGTCCTCTTCCCGCAAACAGAGAACCTCTTGCAACAGTGCAGGCTGGGGACTGAACGGTCCTATGCTCCTGTGGTCCCAGGACCTCCTTGGGTAGATCTGCCTACTGGGGGCAGGGTCAGCCTTTGGGGGGTGACACCGAGGGAGGGCAGGAATGGCCACACAGGCCTCGGCTTCCTGGCCATGGAGACTGGCAGTGTCCAGGAGCTCCCCTGAATGCTGTGTGCAGGGAAAGAAAGGGTCGCAGAAGACATCTTCGTGCTGGCCAGCAGTCCTCCCTGGCTAGCAGGCGATAGGTGTTCTCACGGCATGACGACGTTGGCACATCTCCCCTCCCATGTCCCGAAGCCTCCTCAGTTTGGAGCACAACCCAGCACCGTCGGGCAGGCAAGCAAGCCTCTGCCTTCACTGCCACCGGGGCACCGCGGGCTTGTGCAGGGCACTTGAGCCTTCCCAACAAGCCTCCCAAAGCAAGGGGCACCGGTGGCAGGACACTAGTGAGGGCTGGCAGGACCCTGCCGCATGCCTGGGGATGCTCAGGGAGGGGATGTGGTCAGAAGGGCCCTGGCCATGGAAACATCTCAGACTACGTCACGGAGCCGTTGCATCCTCACTGCAGGAATAAAGGACTTCCCTGCCCTGGAGATGTGGAGGCAGCTGGGACCCCTCGCAGAAGTGTAGGGGGATGCCTTCAGCGGGTGTGCTTGCTGGGATAGACTCCCCCAGGATCAGGCAAGAGCAGAGCCCACCTGCAAAGCTCCCTTTGCCTTCCTGAGAGAGGAGCTGTGCTCAGCCATGTGCCAGGACACAGGGGCCAACCCCTGGCGAGCCACAGCCAACTTCAGGAGGGCCGTGTGTCACCCTTCTGGCATGAGGCTAAGCCGAGCGTGTGTGCTGTCTGCAGCCCCACACCCCATGCAGGGCCGAATTCCCCTCCGGCCTGGGCAGTTCCAACGCTGCCCTGCGGAAACCTGCTCTAAGCACCAGGCTGCCTGCAGGCACAGCTCCAGGAAGCTCCAATAACCGTGGCCCTCCAGCCTGACCTTGCTGGTGCTCCCACAGCTTGGCGGCCTTTCAGGACAGCCAGGGCCTTGTGGAAAAGGGGCTGGGGGCCAGCGTGCTGGTGGACAGAGCGAGCTGGCAGAAAGGACACGGCTTGTGCTCAGCTTGTGGGAGTCTGTGGTGCCGGGCTCCTTCTTGTAAGGCGGTCACAAGCAGCCCCACCAAAGGGCTCGAGGCTGACATGGCCTCTCTGCACAGGACCCCCCCCAGCACTTGGGCCTTGACTTCTGCCCATACTGACAAGTTCCTGCCCCAGAAGCCCTTGGGCCTCTCATGCCGGCACTTGAAAGCAGCCTCCGTGGAAGAATGGGCATGCCAGAAAGGAGGACATGAAAAGGCTGCGTTGAAGGGACAACAAACACAACCCGTGCCATGAGCTAGGCTATTTTGCATTTGAGGTGAGTCTGCTGGAAAATTACTGCCCACGTACTGGGTGACTCTGGGCCTGGGGCAGTGCAGGAGCACTATAAAAGGCGGCCAAACTCCCCACTCTCTCATCCACTTCTCTCGCCTCCACCTCCTTGGGAACTAGGTGAGTGTGAAGCCTTTTCTCCCCCTGCTCCTCCTCCTGCTCCTCCAGCAGGTCTCAGCTGATAGGTGCTCCGCTGTGCTCCGCTGGGTGTTGTGGCTGCTTGGGAGGGGGAAGGAGGGGAGAAGTTCTGGCAGGGTGAGAGGCTGGTGCTTGCCGGAGGGGTCTTCTGGCTGATGGGCTGGGCAGGACCCTCCTTTGCCCAGGCTGCCCTTGGCAGGGCCCTTGGGGTCGAGGCAAAGCAGAAGGCCATGTTTTGGGCTGCATGGCGTCCAGCTGCTGGCCCAACAGGTGCCTTGACTCCCTCGTGGCAGGGTCACAGGCTGCTCCTCACGCATTCCCCGGGCTCTGCTTCCTCCCTGCCCTCTCTCGCAGGTACACCTCCAACCCTCAGACATGTCCTGCTACAACCCCTGCCTGCCACGCTCGTCCTGTGGCCCGACCCCACTGGCCAACAGCTGCAATGAGCCCTGCTTCAGGCAGTGCCAGGACTCCACCGTCGTCATCGAGCCCTCTCCCGTGGTGGTGACCCTGCCCGGCCCCATCCTCAGCTCCTTCCCGCAGAACACCGTCGTGGGATCCTCCACCTCCGCTGCCGTTGGCAGCATCCTCAGCTCTCAGGGAGTCCCCATCTCCTCTGGGGGCTTCAACCTCTCTGGCCTCAGTGGGCGCTACTCTGGCGCCAGGTACCTCCCCTGCTAAAGCCACTGGTGACGGCCCCAGAGGAGGACCCTCAGGAACCCAGGAGCACCTGGGCATGGGATTCAGAGGGACTGCGTGATCCCAGCTGCCCCTGCAAAGGCAGGCTGAAAGGGGCCAGCCTGGGCTCTCTCACAGCACGGCCCACGTCTGCCTTCCCTTTTTCCACTCTCTCCTTTCCCTCCCGTGTCCTGGCTCTCTTCTGCCACCCTGGGCCACGAGGCCCCCCACAGCCCACCTAGGCAGGAACTGCCCGGCCCTCTCTCCCAATGGGCTAGGCGGACTGACGCCCAGCAGCAACTCTGCCGCAGCCACAGGGTGCGGACTCTCCGCTGACCCTCGTGCTCCCTGCGCTGGGGCCTCCGCTCGGAGCAAGCTCGTTTCCCTCTGGCCACTCAATAAAGTTCTTCCGCATGCCAGCCTGCGTCCCTGCGTGGTCCTTCCCTCTGTGGACGCTCTCCCAAGCTGTCCAGGGAGAAAGGTGTTGCTCTGGGCAGGTTTGCAATGCTGCTGCACAGCATTCGTGCTGAGGACTCCTAATCATTCAGCGGGTTCAACCCTGGGTTCTAAGCTTCTCCACCTCCGTGGGATTGGTTGCAGTCTTGCGACGTATTTCAATGATGGCTATCCACTCTCCTGCGCATACGTTGTCTCTCTCTGTCTCTCTAATGTAACCTGGAAACTGCAAAGCAAGTAGTATGGAGAGGGCGGGAGGAAAGTGTCAGCTGGCTTGAGAACCCATCAGAACGCCATAAGCACCCATCAGAACCTGTCATAACAGCAGCACCAGGGTTTACAGGGGCAAGGCCAGAAGAAAAGACAGCAAGAAAACAGCAGCGTGAGAGCAAAAAGGGAACATACTGGCACAGAAGCTTTGGCAAAACACTGTTGCAACAGCTTTCAACCATGGGGTCGTGTGGTCTCCCAGGCGGCACGGACATGCTTTCTGCAACCCTTTCTTCCTCTCCACAGAGTATGCAGGAGAACTCCCAACACTGCCCGTCTCTGTGCCCAGGAGGCAGAGCGCTGTGTGGCCTTTCCCATCCTGCCCCAAGGCAGCATGTCACCCGCAAGGCTGTCGCTGCCCCTGGTGGCGAGGTCTACCCAACGGAGGTCCTAGGACCACAGGATGGAAGGACAGTTTGGGTCGGAAGGGACCTCTGGAGTGCTCTGCTCCAACCTCCCGATCCAAGGCAGGTCAGCCATGAGGTCAGACCAGGTTGCTCAGGGCTTTATCTGCTCCGCTATGGCAAACCTCTAAGGATGGCAACTGCACAGCCTCACTGGGCAACTTGTTCTGCTGCTTGACTGTCCTTGGGGTGAAAAACGGTTCCCTCGTACGTAGTCTGAAGCTCTCTTCTTCCCTCTTATGCCTGCCAACTCCTGTCCTCCAACCACGCACCCCAGGGAAGAGCCTGGCTCTGTCTTCTGGGTCACCTCCCTGTAGCTACTGGAGCGCTGCCATTAGGTGCCCCCCACCACAGCCTTTTCTTCTCCAGGCCCGGCATACCCCATTCCCTCAGAATGGCCCTCCTCTCCTCACAGGCCAAGTGCTACAGCCCCCTGGCCCTCCTGGCAGCCCCCCGCTGCACTCGCTCCACTTGCTCCACGTCTTTCTTGCATTAGAGAGCCCAAAACTGGACACAGTCTTCTTCACGCAGTTGCATGAGCGCTGAGCAGAGGTGGATAATCACTCCCCTCAAACTACTGGCTGTGCTCCTGTCAGTGCAGCCCAGGATGCTGCTGACAGTCCTTGGTGCCACGCAACACTGTGGCCTGCCAGTCCTGAAGGGGTTTCCCCAAGAGCACCCGTTCCTGGCCTTCTTGTGGGGCTGTTGCTTGAGAGGGGCTGGAAGCTGTGTGGGGACAGAGCGCTGGTCGCGTCTCCACTGCGCAGACAGCTGCCAGTCACGGCTCTGAGTGGCCCTGCATCATCGTGCCCAGCCGTGTCTTGCAGCAGGTCAGCACTGCCCCTTCCTCAGCTGTACGCCTCTCTCCAGCCTTCCTGCTGGTGACAGCACTGCTTTGGGGAGCTCCCGGCCACGCTTGGGACACTCGGAGAGCACCCCCCACCTCTGCTCTTGCCCTGCCTCTCTCCCAGCTTGCCTCTCCCCAGAAACTCTCCCCGGGAAACCCAGGGCATCGATGGAAGCAGGGGGAGGACTTGTGCTGTCTGCAAGCCTGTTGCCTCCCATCCTCACTGCTGCTGTCCCTGGGGAGCCATCTTCTCTCTGAGCCTCCTCCCCCAGCACAGCTCCATCGAGAGCAAGAGGAACTCCTTCCCCCAGGAGCTGGCGGGGCTGCTGCCCTCCCAGGGCCTCCTGCAGCCGGTGCTCTTCACTTGAGGTCAGCAGTGGTCAGGCTCCCAGGCCAAAGGGCGTGCACTGAGGCCGAGAGGGCATTTCTGGGCAGAGGCGCTGCAAGGCAGGGCCTGATGGCTACGGGCTCTGCAGGAGCAGGGGATGTTGTCCTCAGCTCCAAGGGAGAGCACCTGAAAGGCCACTGCTGCAGTATGCCCACCCTCCACTCCCTCGGGGAAGGAGGAAAGGGGAAGGGTCCTCATGTGCCCCCAAGCCACCCCACTGCCCCCACAGCACTGCCTTTCTCCCTGGGCAGCTTGGGAGAGCGTCCACAGAGGGAAGGATCATGTGCAGACCCAGGCGTGCATGCAGAAGAGCTTTAATGAGTCAACAGAGGGAAACGAGCTTGCTGCAAGTGGAGGCCCTGTGGCAGGGGGCACGAGGGTCAGACGAGAGTCTGCACCTGCAGAGGGAGAGGGGCCAGCAGAAGACAGCAAGGACACGGGAGGGAAAGGAGAGTGGAAGGAGGCAAAGGCAGACGTGGGCCATGCTGTGAGAGAGCCCAGGCTGGCCCCTTTCAGCCTGCCTTTACAGGGGCAGCCGGGGTCACGCAGTCCCTCTGAATCTGATGCGCAGGAGCTCCATCCTCATTCCGGTACCATCTTCCGGGTTCCTGAGGGTCCTCCTCTGGGGCTGTCACCAGCAGCTTTAGCAGGGGAGGCACCACGCGCCAGAGTAGCGCCCACTGAGGCCCGAGAGGTTGAAGCCCCCAGAGGAGATGGGGACTCCCTGAGAGCTGAGGATGCTGCCAACGGCAGCGGAGGTGGAGGATCCCACGACGGTGTTCTGCGGGAAGGAGCTGAGGATGGGGCCGGGCAGGGTCACCACCACGGGAGAGGGCTCGATGACGACGGTGGAGTCCTGGCACCTCAAGAGGCAGGGCTCATTGCAGCTGTTGGCCAGTGGGGTCGGGCCACAGGACGAGCGTGGCAGGCAGGGGTTGTAGCAGGACATGTCTGAGGGTTGGAGGTGCACCTGCGAGAGAGGGCAGGGAGGAAGCAGAGCCCGGGGAATGTGTGAGGAGCAGCCTGTGACCCTGCCACGAGGGAGTCAAGGCACCTGTTGGGCCAGCAGCTGGACGCCCTGCAGCCCAAAACATGGCCTTCTGCTTTGCCTCGACCCCAAGGGCCCTGCCAAGGGCAGCCTGGGCAAAGGAGGGTCCTGCCCAGCCCATCGCCCAGAAGACCCCTCCGGCAAGCACCAGCCTCTCACCCTGCCAGAACTTCTCCCCTCCTTCCCCCTCCCAAGCAGCCCCAACACCCAGCGGAGCACAGCGGAGCACCTATCAGCTGAGACCTGCTGGAGGAGCAGGAGGAGGAGCAGGAGGACAAAGGGCTTCACACTCACCTGGTTCCCAAGGAGGTGGAGGCGAGAGAAGTGGATGAGAGAGTGGGGAGTCTGGCCGCCTTTTATAGTGCTCCTGCACTGCCCCAGGCCCAGAGTCACCCAGTACGTGGGCAGTAATTTTCCAGCAGACTCACCTCAAATGCAAAATAGCCTAGCTCATGGCACGGGTTGTGTTTGTTGTCCCTTCAATGCAGCCTTTTCATGTCCTCCTTCCTGGCATGCCCATTCTTCCACGGAGGCTGCTTTCAAGTGCTGGCATGAGAGGCCCAAGAGCTTCTGGGGCAGGAACTTGTCAGTATGGGCAGAAGTCAAGGCCCAAGTGCTGGAGGGGTCCTGTGCAGACCCGGACATCAGGTGGTGGCACTCTAGTGCGGTTGCTTGTGACCCCTTTTGCAGGAAGGGGCCCAGGCCCTCCCGGTGCCCTAGTCCCCAGCTGAACACCCAAGGCTCCCCATGCGTGTGGATGTGCCGTATCCTTCACTCTGCCTCCCTTCCTGCTCTCTCCGACAGTCACTGGTCGTTGCCTCCCCTGGCGCATGGGCTGCTCTGCAGGTTTTGACTCTCTTCCTCCAGATGCTCGCTGCTCTGGGGAGAGAACTGTCCAAGGATGTGGGGTTGGGCTTAGGAAAGCCAAAGGCCAGCTGGAGTTGAAGCAGGCCAAGGAGCTGGAGAGCAACACAACGGGCTTTTCTGCTACATCAGCAGCAAAAGGAAGACTAGGGAAAACATGGGCCTAGCCCTGGCTGGGGCAGACGACCTTGTGACAGGCTAGTGGTAGAGCTCAATCCCATAGCGAGGTCACCACACAGGGGACGCGGAAAGGGCTGAGGTCCTCAAAGCCTCCTTGGCCTTGGGTCTCCACTTGTAAGATTTGCCTGCAGGAGGGCGTGGGAAAATCTGGAGCAGGAGGGCTAGGCCCCGAGACCCGTGCTTAAATCTGGAGCAAGGAAGACTCACTCTCAGTAGAGGAGGCTCAAGCTAGGGAACGTTGAAACAAATTGGGCAGACGCAAGTCCGTGGGACCTGACGGGATGCGCCCACGAGTGCTGAGGGAGCTGTCCGATGCCACTGCGAGGCCACGCTCAGAAACCTTTACTTGAGGAAGGTTTCTGAGTGCTGGAGGAAAGCAAACGCCAGTCGTGTCATGGAGCAGGGCAAGAAGGAGGATCTGGGGGCCTGGAGGCCGGTCAGCCTCACCTCCACCCCTGCGAGCGTGATGGAGCAAATCATCCTGGAAGCCATTTCCAGACACATGAAGGACAAGTAGGTGACTGGGAGTAGTCAGCATGGATCTGTGGAGGGGAAATCAGGCCCGACCAGCCTCACAGTCTTCTACGCTGAGATGACCGGCTTTGGCCAGCATGAGGGGAGAGCAGCGGGCGTAGTTTATCTCAGCTTTAGCAAGGCTTCGACACTGTCTCCCATAACATCCTCATAGCCCAACTGATGGAGCTCAGGCTGGATAAGTGGGCAGTGCGGTGGACTGAAAGCTGGCTGTACTGCTGGGCTCAAAGGGTTGTGACGAGTGGCACAAAGTGCAGCTGGCGGCCAGTCACTGCTGGTGCATTGCGGGTGTCGATACTGGGGCCAATTCCGCTTCAGCTCTTCATCAGTGACCTGGATGAGGGGAGAGGGTGCACCCTCAGCAGGTCTGCAGGGGGCACAAAACTGGGAGGAGTGACTGATACCTCAGGGAGTCGTGCTGCCATTGAGAGGGACCTCGACAGACTGGGCAACGGGCAGACAGCAATGTCATGAAGTTCAACAACGGGAAATGCCAAGTCCTGCACCTGGGGAGGAGCAACCCCATGCAGCAGTCCACGGTGGGTGCCGACGAGGTGGAAGACAGCTTTGTGGCGAAGGACCTGGGGCATGTCCTGGGCCTGTAGGGATGTTGTTAGGAAAGCCAAAGCTCATCTGGAGTTGAGACTTGCAAGGGGCCTCAAGGGCAACAGCAACAGCTTCCACCGCTACATTGGCCGCAGCAGAGGGACCGAGGGAAATGCGGGCCCACGGCTGCATGGGGCGGGTGAGTTAGTGAGAGCGGACACAGATAAGGCTGGGGTGCTTGATGCCTTCTCTGCCTCAGCCTTTGCCAAGAACGACTGCCAGTGCTCCGTGCCCTCCAAAAGGGTTCAAGGAGGAGGAGCAGCCCTACCAGCAGTGGGGGGGGATCCGATCAAGGATTGCTTCAGAGGAGCCGATCCGTACGGGTCCATGGGCCCTGGCGGACTGCATCCAAGGGTGCCGAGAGAGCTGGCCGATGTCTTCCCAAGCCCACCCTCTAGCGTCCTTGAAAGGTCGTGGAGATCGGGGCAGGTTCCTGATGCCTGGAGTAAAGCAGATGTCACAGCCATCTTCGGGAAAGGCGCAAAGGACAATCCGGGGAACTAGAGGGCTGTCAGCCTCTCTTTGGTCTTTCAACACTGCCTCCCACAATAGCCTTGTATCCAACTGAGGACGTGACACTCTGGGTGGGTGGACAACAGGATGGGTAAAAAGTGGTGTGGTGATGGGGCTCAGAGGGTAGGGGTTCCTGGGTCGTGCTCAACCTGGAGGTCTGTAACCAGGGCAGTACCGCCGGGGTCTCTCCTGGGGCTTGTCCTGTTTCACATCTTTATCGATGACCTGGAGGAAGCGGCGGAGTGCCCTTTCATCAAGTTTGCAGGTGACGACAAACTGTGGGGAGCAGCTGATACGCTCCAGGGCAGGGCTGCCATTGCGGGGGACCTAGACACGCTGGGAGAATGGGCCGACAGGAGTCTCATGACATTCACCAAGGACAAATGCCAAGTCCTCTTCCCGCAAACAGAGAACCTCTTGCAACAGTGCAGGCTGGGGACTGAACGGTCCTATGCTCCTGTGGTCCCAGGACCTCCTTGGGTAGATCTGCCTACTGGGGGCAGGGTCAGCCTTTGGGGGGTGACACCGAGGGAGGGCAGGAATGGCCACACAGGCCTCGGCTTCCTGGCCATGGAGACTGGCAGTGTCCAGGAGCTCCCCTGAATGCTGTGTGCAGGGAAAGAAAGGGTCGCAGAAGACATCTTCGTGCTGGCCAGCAGTCCTCCCTGGCTAGCAGGCGATAGGTGTTCTCACGGCATGACGACGTTGGCACATCTCCCCTCCCATGTCCCGAAGCCTCCTCAGTTTGGAGCACAACCCAGCACCGTCGGGCAGGCAAGCAAGCCTCTGCCTTCACTGCCATCGGGGCACCGCGGGCTTGTGCAGGGCACTTGAGCCTTCCCAACAAGCCTCCCAAAGCAAGGGGCACCGGTGGCAGGACACTAGTGAGGGCTGGCAGGACCCTGCCGCATGCCTGGGGATGCTCAGGGAGGGGACGTGGTCAGAAGGGCCCTGGCCATGGAAACATCTCAGACTACATCACGGAGCCGTTGCATCCTCACTGCAGGAATAAAGGACTTCCCTGCCCTGGAGATGTGGAGGCAGCTGGGACCCCTCGCAGAAGTGTAGGGGGATGCCTTCAGCGGGTGTGCTTGCTGGGATAGACTCCCCCAGGATCAGGCAAGAGCAGAGCCCACCTGCAAAGCTCCCTTTGCCTTCCTGAGAGAGGAGCTGTGCTCAGCCATGTGCCAGGACACAGGGGCCAACCCCTGGCGAGCCACAGCCAACTTCAGGAGGGCCGTGTGTCACCCTTCTGGCATGAGGCTAAGCCAAGCGTGTGTGCTGTCTGCAGCCCCACACCCCATGCAGGGCCGAATTCCCCTCCGGCCTGGGCAGTTCCAACGCTGCCCTGCGGAAACCTGCTCTAAGCACCAGGCTGCCTGCAGGCACAGCTCCAGGAAGCTCCAATAACCGTGGCCCTCCAGCCTGACCTTGCTGGTGCTCCCACAGCTTGGCGGCCTTTCAGGACAGCCAGGGCCTTGTGGAAAAGGGGCTGGGGGCCAGCGTGCTGGTGGACAGAGCGAGCTGGCAGAAAGGACACGGCTTGTGCTCAGCTTGTGGGAGCCTGTGGTGCCGGGCTCCTTCTTGTAAGGCGGTCACAAGCAGCCCCACCAAAGGGCTCGAGGCTGACATGGCCTCTCTGCACAGGACCCCCCCCAGCACTTGGGCCTTGACTTCTGCCCATACTGACAAGTTCCTGCCCCAGAAGCCCTTGGGCCTCTCATGCCGGCACTTGAAAGCAGCCTCCGTGGAAGAATGGGCATGCCAGAAAGGAGGACATGAAAAGGCTGCGTTGAAGGGACAACAAACACAACCCGTGCCATGAGCTAGGCTATTTTGCATTTGAGGTGAGTCTGCTGGAAAATTACTGCCCACGTACTGGGTGACTCTGGGCCTGGGGCAGTGCAGGAGCACTATAAAAGGCGGCCAGACTCCCCACTCTCTCATCCACTTCTCTCGCCTCCACCTCCTTGGGAACCAGGTGAGTGTGAAGCCTTTTCTCCCCCTGCTCCTCCTCCTGCTCCTCCAGCAGGTCTCAGCTGATAGGTGCTCCGCTGTGCTCCGCTGGGTGTTGTGGCTGCTTGGGAGGGGGAAGGAGGGGAGAAGTTCTGGCAGGGTGAGAGGCTGGTGCTTGCCGGAGGGGTCTTCTGGGCGATGGGCTGGGCAGGACCCTCCTTTGCCCAGGCTGCCCTTGGCAGGGCCCTTGGGGTCGAGGCAAAGCAGAAGGCCATGTTTTGGGCTGCATGGCCTCCAGCTGCTGGCCCAACAGGTGCCTTGACTCCCTCGTGGCAGGGTCACAGGCTGCTCCTCACGCATTCCCCGGGCTCTGCTTCCTCCCTGCCCTCTCTCGCAGGTACACCTCCAACCCTCAGACATGTCCTGCTACAACCCCTGCCTGCCACGCTCGTCCTGTGGCCCGACCCCGCTGGCCAACAGCTGCAATGAGCCCTGCTTCAGGCAGTGCCAGGACTCCACCGTCGTCATCGAGCCCTCTCCCGTGGTGGTGACCCTGCCCGGCCCCATCCTCAGCTCCTTCCCGCAGAACACCGTCGTGGGATCCTCCACCTCCGCTGCCGTTGGCAGCATCCTCAGCTCTCAGGGAGTCCCCATCTCCTCTGGGGGCTTCAACCTCTCTGGCCTCAGTGGGCGCTACTCTGGCGCCAGGTACCTCCCCTGCTAAAGCCACTGGTGATGGCCCCAGAGGAGGACCCTCAGGAACCCAGGAGCACCTGGGCATGGGATTCAGAGGGACTGCGTGATCCCAGCTGCCCCTGCAAAGGCAGGCTGAAAGGGGCCAGCCTGGGCTCTCTCACAGCACGGCCCACGTCTGCCTTCCCTTTTTCCACTCTCTCCTTTCCCTCCTGTGTCCTGGCTCTCTTCTGCCACCCTGGGCCACGAGGCCCCCCACAGCCCACCTAGGCAGGAACTGCCCGGCCCTCTCTCCCAATGGGCTAGGCGGACTGACGCCCAGCAGCAACTCTGCCGCAGCCACAGGGTGCGGACTCTCCGCTCACCCTCGTGCTCCCTGCGCTGGGGCCTCCGCTCGGAGCAAGCTCGTTTCCCTCTGGCCACTCAATAAAGTTCTTCCGCATGCCAGCCTGCGTCCCTGCGTGGTCCGTCCCTCTGAATCTGATGCGCAGGAGCTCCATCCTCATTCCGGTACCATCTTCCGGGTTCCTGAGGGTCCTCCTCTGGGGCCGTCACCAGTGGCTTTAGCAGGGGAGGCACCACGCGCCAGAGTAGCGCCCACTGAGGCCAGAGAGGTTGAAGCCCCCGGAGGAGATGGGGACTCCCTGAGAGCTGAGGATGCTGCCAACGGCAGCGGAGGTGGAGGATCCCACGGCGGTGTTCTGCGGGAAGGAGCTGAGGATGGGGCCGGGCAGGGTCACCACCACGGGAGAGGGCTCGATGACGACGGTGGAGTCCTGGCACTGCCTGAAGCAGGGCTCATTGCAGCTGTTGGCCAGCGGGGTCGGGCCACAGGACGAGCGTGGCAGGCAGGGGTTGTAGCAGGACATGTCTGAGGGTTGGAGGTGCACCTGCGAGAGAGGGCAGGGAGGAAGCAGAGCCCGGGGAACGCGTGAGGAGCAGCCTGTGACCCTGCCACGAGGGAGTCAAGGCACCTGTTGGGCCAGCAGCTGGAGGCCCTGCAGCCCAAAACATGGCCTTCTGCTTTGCCTCGACCCCAAGGGCCCTGCCAAGGGCAGCCTGGGCAAAGGAGGGTCCTGCCCAGCCCATCGCCCAGAAGACCCCTCCGGCAAGCACCAGCCTCTCACCCTGCCAGAACTTCTCCCCTCCTTCCCCCTCCCAAGCAGCCCCAACACCCAGCGGAGCACAGCGGAGCACCTATCAGCTGAGACCTGCTGGAGGAGCAGGAGGAGGAGCAGGGGGAGAAAGGGCTTCACACTCACCTGGTTCCCAAGGAGGTGGAGGCGAGAGAAGTGGATGAGAGAGTGCGGAGTCTGGCCGCCTTTTATAGTGCTCCTGCACTGCCCCAGGCCCAGAGTCACCCAGTACGTGGGCAGTAATTTTCCAGCAGACTCACCTCAAATGCAAAATAGCCTAGCTCATGGCACGGGTTGTGTTTGTTGTCCCTTCAACGCAGCCTTTTCATGTCCTCCTTTCTGGCATGCCCATTCTTCCACGGAGGCTGCTTTCAAGTGCCGGCATGAGAGGCCCAAGGGCTTCTGGGGCAGGAACTTGTCAGTATGGGCAGAAGTCAAGGCCCAAGTGCTGGGGGGGGTCCTGTGCAGAGAGGCCATGTCAGCCTCGAGCCCTTTGGTGGGGCTGCTTGTGACCGCCTTACAAGAAGGAGCCCGGCACCACAGGCTCCCACAAGCTGAGCACAAGCCGTGTCCTTTCTGCCAGCTCGCTCTGTCCACCAGCACGCTGGCCCCCAGCCCCTTTTCCACAAGGCCCTGGCTGTCCTGAAAGGCCGCCAAGCTGTGGGAGCACCAGCAAGGTCAGGCTGGAGGGCCACGGTTATTGGAGCTTCCTGGAGCTGTGCCTGCAGGCAGCCTGGTGCTTAGAGCAGGTTTCCGCAGGGCAGCGTTGGAACTGCCCAGGCCGGAGGGGAATTCGGCCCTGCATGGGGTGTGGGGCTGCAGACAGCACACACGCTTGGCTTAGCCTCATGCCAGAAGGGTGACACACGGCCCTCCTGAAGTTGGCTGTGGCTCGCCAGGGGTTGGCCCCTGTGTCCTGGCACATGGCTGAGCACAGCTCCTCTCTCAGGAAGGCAAAGGGAGCTTTGCAGGTGGGCTCTGCTCTTGCCTGATCCTGGGGGAGTCTATCCCAGCAAGCACACCCGCTGAAGGCATCCCCCTACACTTCTGCGAGGGGTCCCAGCTGCCTCCACGTCTCCAGGGCAGGGAAGTCCTTTATTCCTGCAGTGAGGATGCAACGGCTCCGTGACGTAGTCTGAGATGTTTCCATGGCCAGGGCCCTTCTGACCACGTCCCCTCCCTGAGCATCCCCAGGCATGCGGCAGGGTCCTGCCAGCCCTCACTAGTGTCCTGCCACCGGTGCCCCTTGCTTTGGGAGGCTTGTTGGGAAGGCTCAAGTGCCCTGCACAAGCCCGCGGTGCCCCGATGGCAGTGAAGGCAGAGGCTTGCTTGCCTGCCAGACGGTGCTGGGTTGTGCTCCAAACTGAGGAGGCTTCGGGACATGGGAGGGGAGGTGTGCCAACGTCGTCATGCCGTGAGAACACCTATCGCCTGCTAGCCAGGGAGGACTGCTGGCCAGCACGAAGATGTCTTCTGCGACCCTTTCTTTCCCTGCACACAGCATTCAGGGGAGCTCCTGGACACTGCCAGTCTCCATGGCCAGGAAGCCGAGGCCTGTGTGGCCATTCCTGCCCTCCCTCGGTGTCACCCCCCAAAGGCTGACCCTGCCCCCAGTAGGCAGATCTACCCAAGGAGGTCCTGGGACCACAGGAGCATAGGACCGTTCAGTCCCCAGCCTGCACTGTTGCAAGAGGTTCTCTGTTTGCGGGAAGAGGACTTGGCATTTGTCCTTGGTGAATGTCATGAGACTCCTGTCGGCCCATTCTCCCAGCGTGTCTAGGTCCCCCGCAATGGCAGCCCTGCCCTGGAGCATATCAGCTGCTCCCCACAGTTTGTCGTCACCTGCAAACTTGATGAAAGGGCACTCCGCCGCTTCCTCCAGGTCATCGATAAAGATGTGAAACAGGACAAGCCCCAGGAGAGACCCCGGCGGTACTGCCCTGGTTACAGACCTCCAGGTTGAGCACGACCCAGGAACCCCTGCCCTCTGAGCCCCATCGCCACACCACTTTTTACCCATCCGGTTGTCCACCCACCCAGAGTGTCACGTCCTCAGTTGGATACAAGGCTATTGTGGGAGGCAGTGTTGAAAGACCAAAGAGAGGCTGACAGCCCTCTAGTTCCCCGGATTGTCCTTTGCGCCTTTCCCGAAGATGGCTGTGACATCTGCTTTACTCCAGGCATCAGGAACCCGCCCCGATCTCCACGACCTTTCAAGGACGCTAGAGGGTGGGCTTGGGAAGACATCGGCCAGCTCTCTCGGCACCCTTGGATGCAGTCCGCCAGGGCCCATGGACCCGTACGGATCGGCTCCTCTGAAGCAATCCTTGATCGGATCCCCCCCCACTGCTGGTAGGGCTGCTCCTCCTCCTTGAACCCTTTTGGAGGGCACGGAGCACTGGCAGTCGTTCTTGGCAAAGGCTGAGGCAGAGAAGGCATCGAGCACCCCAGCCTTATCTGTGTCCGCTCTCACTAACTCACCCACCCCATGCAGCTGTGGGCCCACATTTTCCTTGGTCACTCTGCTGTGGCCAGTGTAGTAGAGACAGATAATGGTTCTCCTGAAAGTACTGGCTTAATGTAACTCAGGATGCTGTTGACTGCTGCTACTGTCTGAGAATAATGCTGCGTTCTTTTTAGGTTGCTGTCCACTAGGAGGTCTGAGTTTTTTACAGGAATGCTGCTACCCAGTCACTCACTCCTATGCCTGTACTGCTGCAATTTGGTCTTCCTTCCCAGGTATAGCTCTTGTTTAGTTTAATGAATTTCACCTCATCCTATTCTCTCTTTCCTTTCTTTGTGTATATGTTATTAAGTTATCCAGGGAGAAAGGCATTGCTCTAGCAGGTACTGGGTTAATGTGTGGGTGGATGGCATCCCTTTTCTCTTTCTGGAGGAAAGGAGGGTGAGACAAATGGCACTGGATTCGTTTCAGGTACTGTCCCTTATAGCTGAGGCAGATGTCCCTGGCTCTTCCAAAGACCATGAAATGCTCTCTTGGCCTTTGTGCTTGTCCTGCTGACTGGGAGCTTGACCCATGCTGACCTCGAGTGAGCAGCTGAGTCTGCAGGAGGCCCTCAGAGGGCAGCAGCCGTGGGAACTCTTGGGGAAGTGCGTTGTCATGAGTTAATTTTTGTTATTAATAGCAAATCTCTCTAAACACAGTGTCAGAGAGGAACAATGAGAGGTGGAGGTACCCCTTTAACTTCACTGGTTGTTACATCCACCAGATTAGTCAACTGGAGAGGCTCTCCTCAGATCACCTTACAGACTTAAGGGTGGTTATCACCTACTGAAGTATGGGACTTATTACAAGATGCAAGAGAAGACTATTTTGGGATTATGAAGACAAAACAGAGAGAAAAAGGGGATAAAGGGAGCCAGTCACATGATAACAGGTTATTGGTTAGTACACTGGTCTGGCCATGATCACTGCAGTCTTTCCTGTCTTCTTATTAAATGCCACTTTTTAACTCTTTTCCTGGGTGAGGGCATTCTCTATTGAGTTTACGTGTGTATGCATGAAGGTCTAAAAGCCAGCAACTGGAGAGGGGGGCATGGGTTACAGGGGCAAATGTGTCTGTGGTGCCAGCAACTGGTGTGCTTGGAATGCATGCATTGTGTAGGTGCATATGTCAGTGTGCGTAATCACTAGCAAACATCAGGATGGACTAGCCAATGAGTAAGAAAAGAAGTTTGGGAGCCAGCTAGAGGCTGAAGACTGGTCTAGGTACTGGAGAGACCAGACTGGCCTGAGAGCTGGCTACTGGAGAGAGCTGGCTACATAGAGTCTAGGGGGGCTGGCTACTGGTAAGGCTGTAGGTTTGAACCAGTTGGTGGGCGGGTGTGGGGGGGGGGAGGGGGCAACTAGGAGACCAGGAGATCCAGGGGCCAGCTATGGGACAGACTGGCTATCTAAGACCAGCTACTTAAGGGATCTTTATTGTATATATGGATATATGTAGAAGTTTTCCACTAAGGGGCTTTCAACTTGACCAGCCAGAGAGGGGAACAGGTTCAGGCCATTGGTGCTGTCTGAGTTTGCATGAGAGCTGTATTTCCTGTCTGTGATGATCTGAGTTGCCAGCTGTGTATATATGTGCATATGTATATATATGTATATATGCATATATGTATATAAGTATTTATTGTGTGTGTGTATATATATGTGTGTATATAGTGTGAATGTGCATGCATGCCTAGCAGGATCAACAAATTACTTATATGTGAACGCAATGGCTGTGTATTTATGTGATTATGCAGTACATTATGGGGATACTTTACACTACCTCTGCATAAACTGATGTCCTTGGAACGGGTAAAAAATAATAATACATGGTGGGCAGCAGAGCTTGTTCAGTTACGGGAATAGCAAAAAAACTATGCAAGTATGTTAGACGAAACTGGAGGCAACTTCATCTGCACAGTCTCTGGTGTCCTGACCTCAGCATTTGCAGCCTGCGGGGAGTCTGATTAGTTCCAGACACAGGACCCTTGTGGCTATGGGAGCATGTCACTTCAGCACTGCTCCCTGCACAGAACCTCGGGCTGGTCCCAGACCTGCACATCTCCTGTAAGGAGAGGAGGAGAATGCCACCAAAGGGGATCAAGTCCAAGAAACATTAGGAGATAGGCAGGAGAGGATGGATGGAAAGTGGCTGGGAAGTGCCTTGGTGAGAGGAAAGGAAAGGCACAGAAGTAACAAGCAGCCCCAGCAGAGAAGGGCGAAGGCTCTTGCCCCTGTGCAGGTAGTGCATGGGTGGCAATTCCCTCCTGGGGCCTCTCAGAGCTCAGGTCACAAGTTTCCCAGCAGGTCTGAGGACTAGCTGTGTAGTGACTGAAGCACAGCCCCTTCATGCAAAACTTCCTGCCATGCACAAGACAGGAGCATCACAACCCTTTTGTGCTCCTCACCCTGCCATGCTTTCCCCCCACAGACCTCCTGAGCTGGCTGTGAGATCTCCCCAGCTGTGCATACACTGCCTGACTGAGGCCTGTCATTGATCACAGAGGAGTAACCCAGGCAGTTCAGTGAAACCTGAGGTGTGCACACGTTCCTGATCCCACAAGGCTGAAAATGCCTGTTTTTCCCTCCCAGACCTACAATGACTGCTGAAAGGAGGCTGTGTTCCAGCCTCAATTGGGGGCACTGAGAACAAGCTTGCCTGCTCTGCCAGAGTCACTCACAGGCAGGGAGGAACAGCCCAGGTCTCTGTACTCCAGGTCAGCACTTCCTTCACAAAGCTACATTTTTATGCATACCAAGAGACCGGATCTTTTTTCCCCCATTTAATATAAAAATCTCCTCAGAGGGTTGATGAGCAAGGGTGTTTCTTCGTTTTCTTCTCTTGAGAGAATGTCTTTTCCCCTTATAACATCTGACTTTGGGAAGGGGGTTGTTTTTTTGTTGTATTCTGATTATAATATGAATGCAGAAAGTACAGATAATATCTGCAGTTCACAAACTCCCAGTGGTCTCTCCCCTCTCCCAGACCCAACATGGACTTTCAGCCAGCCCTAGACCTGCTCTTTAACCTCCAGCCTAACTTTTAGAAATCCACCTCACCTTGAGGTCATGACCATTCTTCGTGCAGGTCAGCTCTGCTCCAGAAAAAAATCCCCTTGAGCTCGCAGCTCTCCTGCAGCTATGCATGAACTGTGATCAGACTGTCCTGTAACAAATTTGCTCAGGTTTCCAGGGATTGAATCGTTGCTTGCTCTTGGCTTTGGCCTTTAAAACTGTCAGGTTGAAAATATTCCATCTGGAAGAGGGGTTTTCCTCTGAACGCTCCCCAAGGTCAGCCTTCAAACGAGTGGAGGAAAAGTGCACACAGAGTGTCAATGTGTTTCTCAAGTGCACTAGGAAACGTTGGTCCATGACCATTGATCCTTTGTGCTCCAAGAAATTTCTACCTTCTTTGTTAGTCAGGGCTCTAGTTTCCACTGAAGCTGCATGTTGGCATCCCTTTGGTTCTGCAGAAATGCCCAGTCTGGGAAGGTCCCTCCTGTTCATGCTTTGGGCAAAGTTCTGCGAAGAAATCAACACATGCCTTTCAGCATAGGACTGTGGGACTCAGATGAGTCCTGACGAGTTCCTTCAAACCCTTGGGGCCTTGCAGAGACTCCAGGTCAGAACAGCCCATATGCTCACTGCACAGCCTATGGCAAGTGTGGTCCTGACCTGGGTTGGGAGGGAAAACATTTCCACATCAGAGATTCTTTCACAACCTTCTCCTTCATCTGAACCCACTGACACCAACCCCTTTCAGAAAGAGGATCTTGGCTTGCAGATCGCTGTGTGCACAGGGGAAATAGCACTGCCAAGGGAGAGCTGAGGGCCCCTTCCTCAGAGCTCAGCCCTGCCTAGAGACACCCTCTCCCTTCCCCAGGTTTTTGCACAGCCAAGGAAGCTCTCTTCACTAGGGTGTTACGCACAACACAGAGGTACAAGGTGGTTTCAGAGACCTCAATTTTCTCTAGTATTTCTCCAGAATTGGCTGATCTCCTTGGGACAGCTGCTGCCTGATATGAGAACAACTGTGGGGCTTGGTCTCCCTTCTGCTGGTACCAGAGCAAGTTGTAGAAGCTAGAGGCCTGGTAGGTGCAGGTGGTCT
The DNA here is from genome assembly GCF_036370855.1 of Dromaius novaehollandiae. Classification (NCBI taxonomy): domain Eukaryota; kingdom Metazoa; phylum Chordata; class Aves; order Casuariiformes; family Dromaiidae; genus Dromaius; species Dromaius novaehollandiae. The sequence continues at coordinate 5,274,670 of NC_088119.1, read as the reverse complement.
GGAAGGTGCCTCCCTCCTCCACCATGACTCTTCCTGGTTCATGGTGGTCTGGCACATGATATCTGGGAGAAAGTCAGGATCAGTGATTGTGGAGAGAAAGGCTCCAACTGCAGAGGTGATACAAACTCTTATGGGAGAAAGCTCCCTGCCCCTTGTTCTGCAGCAAGAGCTCCGAGGCTGGGATAGCAAGATGGTAAGTGGTTGTGGGCAGGAGCTCAGAGTTCTTGGTCAGCGTGGATCCCACAGCGTGATAATCCCAGCACCTCCTGCCAGGCTGCCCCTGGTGGAGCGCTGTGCTGTGCCTCTGCTCCCATCTCCCTGCTCTCCTGCTGCCCAGAGCCCCAGGGAAGAGGTAGTCGTGCCTGCCCTCGTGTGCTGGGACCAGGACACCTCCAGCAGGGTGAGGGACCCGGAGACCTACTGCGAAAAGTTGCATCCCGCTTCCCACTCCCTGTCATGTTGGATGGCTCATTAGGCCCTAAACACTCACAAAGCATAGCCAAAAGGGAGGGAAAAGGAAGCCTTGGCCATTGACATGGAGGAGGAAAGTGGTGACCACAGCATGCTGCCTTACATGTTCAAGCCAGGAAAGAGTCTAGGACACTGTAATATTGTTAATGAGAAAAGAGCTTTCAAGTCCCTGCTATCCCTGCAGAAGTCCAGTGTATTTGTGTTATAAAAGGAGATATTTGGGATTGCAGGATAGCAGAGAGCTCCCACAGTGACACACATCTGTGAAACAGTGGTGATCACAATGATCAGTTGGATCAGAAGAGAGTCAGAGAGAAATGGATGGATGTGGAAAGGAAAGTGGAAGAAAATGGTTTTGGGGCTCAGGGAGGAAGTTTCTTTTTTTCTCTCTGTCTTCTCTTTTCTTTTCCAGCAGTAACAGCATCTTGAGAAAACATGCACAAAAACATACGTGATTCAATATTTCCCAGTATTTTCCTATTATTCAAGAGCAGCCCCTCAGAGGCACTTGGGTGTGTGTATGTGCATGTGCGTGTGTGCGCAAAGGTTTCCTGGGAAAAAGACTCAAGTAAAAGCCAGTTCTTACCCAGTGATTGATTCAGGAAGGCAGTGGGGACAAGACATCTAAGGTGCATGCTGAGACTAACCCTCCTGTTTGTGTGTAAGAGAGTCAGCCCCCAGACAGCAGACCTTCCAGAAATGAATTTGCATGGGAAGCAAAGAAAAAAGTGGGAAAGAGAAAAAGGTTATCATGCCTGAAATGCTCCTTCTGTCACTTCTCTGGCATGTGTTGCTCCCTCAGTGGTAGCCTGTTGAACATCTTTAGCAGGGGAAGGAGGGAGGGATGACCTGGACTGGGTGCCTCAGGTCCCTGTGATAGGAAGAGGCCATTTCCTAGTGTGGAAGAAATCTCCTCCCATCAGTTCCTCATCAGGAATATATCAGGCACTGGATACTTTCAGAGATATTCCGGTGCCCCCAGCACAGCTTCAGGCTAGCACAGAGTGCTTCTGCCTCTTAGGGTTAAGCACATCATTGACCACAAAAGTCCACAGTCCCTCTCTGTCTGACACCTAGGCAGAGGGAACAACCAGCTAGCAATCTTTTCTGCTACTCTTGTGTCAGTCACTGGGGAGGATAAGCCATCCATGGAAGGACTTCGTACAAGAAATCCTGAAAATGGCCATGTGGGAAACCCACCTCTTATAGCATTTTCTACACTTGGGTGTGGGAGTGGGAATTAGTCATCTACCCTTCCATCCCCCACAGACGCAAGCCATCTCTATTCTCCAGCTGCCTCATTCTTTTTGACTCCTTTGGATTCCTTCTTGGTGCAAACACTGAGCTTTGTGTGGCACCTCAGAAGGCCTCACTGCAAACACTTCCACATTTATTCCCCCACAGAGGAAAATCCGGCTAATGTGTCCTTTCAGCCACCACAGCCAGTTTTGTCAGCCTCAGTCACAGCTGCTCGCCAGGGCCAGCTCTTTGCTTCCCAAAACAGAATTAGCACAGCCAGAGCACCGTGCACACAGAGAAATTCCGGTCCCCAGAAATGGGGAGACCAGCTATTTTCTGTTGGGCAGAGAAATCTACATGGATTCAGGGACACAGATTTTCCTGCCGGCCAAGTGCTGGTAATTCCTCTGACCTGCAGGAGACACATGCAAAGGAGTGAGACAGCTCCGGAGGTTTGAACAGAGAATCTTCTCCAGTCTCTGGCTGACAGGTCTTGCTCACATGCTGGGGGTGAGCTGATCCCCAGATGCAGGCCAAAGAAGGCATCTTCCCTCCTTGCGCTACTTTGGGCAAGAGGCAAGCCCACAAGAGCAGTGGTGTTTCCCACCAAGAGCCCCCTTCTCCAGCAGTGGTCCTCAGTGGATGCTGAGGGATGAGGAACAACAGGCCAAGCAGGTAGGATACTTCTGAGGACTCACTTCCCTGTCACAGTGCCTGCTCAGGGGATTTCATGACCCTCATGTATATGTTACAGCCCTGGATAGCTCCCCCCCACCCCCGCCAAAGACCAGCCTCTACCTGAACTCATGTCAGAGTTGCTAGATTTCTTTTGCCCGCACATGAACCTGGAATGTGACTGGAAAAGTCACAGTAACATGTGTCTCACAGCATTCCCCCTGCTGCACAAGCTGGAGAGGCAGAGACCCAGCCTCAACACAACCTCCTGTTACTACCTCTGGTCTGTCTGAGCTCAGAGCTACACGCAAACAGTGGCAGAGAAGGAACTGCTCTGCAGGACACTGCCCCCCCCGCCTTTCTGTGCAATGCTGCATGCTGACATCAGCATGTATGAGTTCAGCACACAGAGACAGTGCTGTCCTGGAACTTGGCATCTGGCTCCTGGAGAAGCACCAGGGAGTTTTCCACAGACAGCACAGAGGAGAACCCCCCGAATCAACGCCAAGGACTCAGGATCCAGGTAGGAATATCAGATGGACAGATGGGCCGTGTTGATATTCAAAGGATCTGCAAATGTGCATCTGCTTGTGAACCAGAGAGTGAGGCCATGTGTGCTTTCACTAGCAACTTCACTCTTTACTAGCCGGAGAAGAGGAAGGGACTTGGCTCTCTATACTTCTTATTTCTGTGAGCTCTTGTAGTGTTTGTTGTATGTGGGTGTTGTTGAAGGCAGCACCTTGTCTGCGGCAGTCAGCGTAGCCAGCCATGCCAGTGTCGTCCATGAGAGTGTCTGTGTGTGTGTGTCTGTGTGTGTGTGTGTGTGTGTCTGTGTGTGTGTCTGTGTGTGTCTGTGTGTCTGTGTCTGTGTGTCTGTGTGTCTGTGTGTGTGTGTCTGTCCTGGATACATGCTCAGCCTTGCTACTGGTTGAACCTGCAAAAGGCAGAGTGGCAGCTCCATTCATCGGCCTGGGACCAAGAGACCTCTGGGTCCCCAGGAACACCAGGTCAAGCTCCAGCAGCTGAGCAGGAGAGATTCCTGGGTCCCGGAGCTCATGGGAGTGAGTGGCCCCTACAGTTCACTCAACATCCTCCACACAGATGGCAGAAAGAACTCTCCCTCAGAACCCTCAGGGCAGCCTGGAACAAGGCCAAATCCCTTGGCAGGTCCAGAGGCTGCGAGTACCCTGTTCCACACTGGGTGCCTGTCTCCCCAGCACACTGGAGCTGGGGTTCCCCAGGGGCCTGGTAGCATGGCAGGACCTAAGTGCAAGGGCTGGCTCAGGAGCCCAGAGCCAGCACCAGCATTCAGGCCCCACCATGACGCCAAGCCCTTGGAGAACTCCCGCTCCAGCATGTCAGGGAGATGGGGGCCTGGTGCAGAGCAGGGCACGCTCAGAGCCTCCAGCTCTGGCAGCCCAGTGGTGTCCACTCACCTGTGCCCTATGCCTGGGGCTCTCTGAGGTGGTCCAGCTGCTGCTGAGAGCTGCCCCAGCCAGGGGCTTGGGGCTGCTCCCAGGCCACCCTGGGGGTGCTGGGGGGGGTCTGCTGCCATCCTGTGGGGAGGAGGAAAGGCCCCCTGGGGTGGGCACTGGGGAGCCCATGGCCAGCCTGGGCCTCATCCAGCCGTGGACGAGGAGGCTGTTTTGGGTGTCCTCCCCTTGGTGCCGGAGTGAGAGGCACCCAGCGGGAGGGAGAGGATACAGGGCTACGAGCGCTGCCCTGACGCCTGGGAAGGTGGCTGTGTCTCTGGGGCGGCTGAGCTTGGGCTAGCCGGGGCCTCTCTGGCCCTTCCGCTGCCCCTGCTGGCTTCCGGCCGTTCCAGCCGGTTCCAGCCGGTCTGTAACGGCTGAAGCGAGCCAGCACGCACCAGAGCCACAGTCGGTCAGAGGCGGGACCAGTGCTGCGGTGGGGGGAGCTGCTGGGGCCAGGCTCCTGGAGGGGCCGGGGCCGCGAGCGCAGCTGGGCAGACTGGCCCCGCCGGGGAGCGACGGGGCAGGGCTGGGGGAAGCCCGGAGCAACAAGCGCAGCCCACAGCAGAAAGGAGGGAAGCTGAGGCTAGGGAGGGGGAGGGTGTTTCACTGCGGCTGAAGTGGGGAGCAGAAGGAGAGCTGTGTGTGTAGAGGGCTGTTAGGGAGTGCGTGACGTTTCCTTTCCCAAACCCGATTCAGTCAGGTCTGTGCTGAGCGGCAAGAAACAGAGCTGGCTGCCAGTCCTGCGCCGAGACTGCTTGGCCTGTGAGAGCTGTTGGAGAAGCATGTTTTGCCCCTCTGTGGGGTGAGAGGCGTTTTCCACCCCCCCACTCCCCCTGGGGCCACAGTGCTGCCCGCCCAGAGCCTGCGCGTCCCCGTGGGGAGACGGCCTTGTCTTCTCAGGGCCTGGCTGTTTGCAGGGGTGGGAAGGCAAGGCGACTGCTGGAGTCCTTCTCTCACTCCTCTCAAGCCATTAGAGCTTGTAGATTGTACCAGCTTTCCATTCAAGATCATCCCACCTGTCTTCCGGGCCCTGAACAGCCTGTGGTCTGGCCCATGATATCTGGGAGAAAGCAAGAGTCAGTGACACTGTGGGGAAAGGCTCCAGGATGCAAACCGAGAGGGGATGCCAACTCTTATGGGAGAAAGCTCCGTGTCCCTTGCTCTGCCGCAAGAGCTCCAGGGCTGGGACAGCAAGGTGGGGAGTGGTTGTGGGCAGCAGCTCAGAGTTCTTGGTCAGTGTGGATCCCACAGCGTGATAATCCCAGCACCTCCTGCCAGGCTGCCCCTGGCGGAGAGCTGAGCTGCGCCCCTGCTCCCATCTCCCTGCTCTCCTGCTGCCCAGAGCCCCAGGGAAGAGGTAGTCGTGCCTGGCCCTTGTGTGCTGGGACCAGGGCTCCTCCAGCGGGGTGAGGGACCCCCACAAGCGGCTGCAAAACGTTGCATCGCACTGCCACTCCTTGTCATTTTGGGTGGCTCCTGGGTTCCTGTGTGTACACAACCCAAAGCTGGAAGGGAGGAAAGAGGGAGCTCTGGCTGTGTTGACAGGCAGGAGGAAATGGGTGGCCAGGGTGTGCTGCATAGCACAAGTCAGCCAGGAGAGAGAGTCAGTGGAAGCAGAGCTATTGCTCTTTTTATTTATTTTTTTATTGCTCCCTGCTATTGCTGCCACTTCTCCTCCATTGCTTTCTTGTGCTGCGTGGCAACAAAACCTCTTCAGCTTATTGCCTGGGTGAAGGGGTGAGACTGAAGAGTCTCTAAAGAGTTTCTAAAGAGAAAAGCCTAAGCAGGTCTACATACCCACCCGTGGGACAAGGAGGAACGTGCACATTTGCAAATCCACTCCCCTTTGCTGGACCCCACATCTGGGCAGAGCCCCAAATCCTGGCGCCTAGGTGACAGTGTGGGCCTGGAGCGTCAGGACTGCTGGGTCCTCGGTTGGCAGGGCTATCTGCTGCGCTCCAGGTTACGGGGCTGACCTTCTCTGTGTGCAGTGCCTGAAAGAAAGGCCTGGCCTGGTGGTTAGAGCAAGTAGTGCTGCAAATCAGAGTACCTCACCTGAAATGCCAAGTCAGAAAAGGAAGTGTGAGGTGGTCTATTGCTCACCGTCCCTATGCCCCCGTTCCTCTCCTCTCTCCTTGGCTATTTGCTCCAGTACCTGGAGAAGCAGAGGATGAAAGTGAAGGTGGCTCCCAGGTTGTCTTCCCGCTCGTCTGGGACATGCTGCAGTGCCCTGCAGTAGGGGCAGAGACTCAGGCGCAGTTCCAGGGGAAGACTTAATTCCCTGCCTAGCGTGGAAGAAATCCCCTCCTCTCAGCTCCTCCCAGGGATACATCAGGCCCTGGCTGCTTTCAGAGATGGCCAAGCACATCCCTGTTGCCCCAGCACAGCTCAAGCCTAGCTCAGAGTGCTGCTGCCTCTCTGGTGGGTCACTGGCCAAAAAACCCATAGTACCTCCAGAAGCTGAAAGGCTCCTGACCGCAGGAAAAATGATGTCTCTGGAGTCAAGCCTTTGGGGGGAAATCCCCTGGTGAGCAGACTCTCCTTTCCTCTCTGAGACCTGGGCAGAGGGAGCAGCTGACAAGCATTGTGAGCTGTTGCTCGGGGATCAGTCCTTAGGAAGGACGAGCCATTCATGCCAGGAGAGTCTGGAAGAACCACGTGGGAAGACTGTGGCCCTGAACAAGCAGTATGAGATGTACCATGTGTAGAAAAAAAGCATTCTGCTCATGTAAGATGGCATTCTGGCATGAGTTAGTAGTGCCCTCGTATTCATCGTATGTATTATCTGGTCTCCCAGATGTCCTACTTTTCTCACAAAGCCTAAACCTTCTCTCACACATCTTTAGGCACTTCCGGAGCTTGGGGACAGAACCAAAATCATTCTCCTGCTGGGATCCAAACCACCACTTCCTTACCTCATCAGTATGTGGGTGCGAGGCCACTCATCCAGCTTCTAGTGGCCAGCAGGCACAGGCCATCTCTTTTCTCCAGCTGCCTCACTGTCTTTGCCTCCTTCTGCTTCCCGCTGTCCTGTCTCTCCTCCTGACACATCTTGACCCTCTGCCTCTAAGACTGAGCTTTGTGTGTCACCTCAGGAGGCCTCACTGCAAACATCTCCGCATCCTCTCCCTCGGGCGGAAACACCAGCTAATGCCTCTTTGCGGCCGCCACAGCTGGTTTTGTCAGCTTCTGTCTTAGCTGCTCTCCAGGGCCAGCTCTTTGCTCCAGCAAACAGATTTAGCATGACCAGAGTGCTGGGCACAGAGGGGCAGCTAGTTCCCAGAAAGGGGGTGACCAGCTGTTTCCTGTTGGGCCGAGAAATCCACATGGACTCAGGGACACAGGGACTCCCTGCAGCCAAGCAGTGGTGATGCCCCAGAGCTGAAGGAGAGACGTGAAAAGAAGTGGGACTGCTCAGAGCAAGGGGGGCTGGTGGCAGGGGCTTGAACAGAGCATCTTGTATGGTGTCCGGCTGACAGGTCTTGCTCACATGCTGGGGGCTTAGCTGATCCCCAGATGCAGGGCAAGGAAGGGATCTTCCCTCCTTGGGCTCTGTTGGGCAGTGGGTAAAACCACAAGAGCACTTGTGTCTCCTGCCAAGAGCCCCCTTCTCCAACAGTGGCCAGGAGTGGAGGCAGAGGGAAGGGCAACGGGTGGACAAGCAGGGAGGATACCTCTCCTGAGTACTCGCTGTAATGCTCCAGCTATTTTCAGCAGAGGCGATTTATGAGTCTGGTTTGGCTTGAGTGTGTTGCAGCCGTCAATGGCTCTGGCCCCAGTCCAGTCTCCCGTTGAACCCATGTCAGGGCTTTGGACCCTTTTCCTCATCAGAGACCCTCCACCATGTGCCTCCCAGCATTCCTCCCTGCTGCACAGGCTGGGGAGGCAGAGACCCTACCTCACCACTGAACTGCTCCTCTCCTACCTCTGAGCATAACTTCCTACTCTAACATTTCCTCCATACCACACCCTGCAATAGCTGCCCTAGCCCTGTCCTTGTGCAGCATTGTAGCTCTTCTTGCATTGAGTGTGCCTGCTCTGGATGTCCCTCAAGGACTACATCCATCCCTACGGAGACTGAGAGCATTTTCTCCCGTACATCTGCGAGAGAAGTTCTGAGAAGCGGTATTGGTCTGCTCCTGAGCACCTTGCTCTCTTTCAAAATTCCTCTGTATTAATGGCACATACAAGAACGCTTGATAGGTGCCAAATTAGACCAAGACCTCCTTAGTCCACCTTCTATGCCCACTATTGCTGACCTGTCCCAGACCCTTTGCCATGTCCCGCCTGCAGGCCTGCTCTCCCTACAGAAACACTCTCTGTTGCCTGGAGGGGCAGGAATCATGTGCCCCCATTGCCCGCCAGCCTGAAGGTCGTATCTCACCCAAGCCTGCCAGTCCCACCAGGGCTGCCAGGAAAATCAAGGCCGCGTCAAGCTCTGCCCTTCACGCGGTGCCCAGGCACCTGCCAGAATGAGCGAGCTGAAGCTTGCAGGTGCCTGCCTGCTCCTCCCTCTGCCAGCTCAAAGCAGCCTGCAAACCTCAGCCCAGAGGATGCAGCAAAACTCTCTCCCTGCTGCTCCAGGCACACCTCCGTGCTACCACGAGAAAGCTCTCTGGAGACATGAGGCGCTCATGCTTAAAGTGCTCAGCAAAGGCATCAAACGGCAATCTTTGGTGCACCCCAGGCTCCCTGCATGCAGGGCCATGCTTCTGCGCGTGGCAAATTTTGTGCTTGTACAAAACTTGCTGGCCACGGGTGGGCTTTGCTGCCTCGGAAGTCCAGGCCATGTGGCCAAGGGGGCTGTAGGAACCTAATGGAGAGCTAAGGCAGGCTGTGGTCAGGCAAGGGCACACAAAGGAGGCTACGGGGGCCTTCCCTCTCTTTGCCCCTCCTGAGGACCACAACCTGCCCAAACACCCCCAGGACCCCTGCTGATCTTCTCCTGCCATCCAGCACCCAGCCAGACAGCAGGGCCTGCACCCAGCTCGGCAGCAGATGCAGAAGGGACCCCTGCACCCACCCATGCCCTGCCTCTCCTGAGGGACTCTCCGGATACAGACAGGACCAGGCACAGAAGAGGAAGGGCCTGGACCCAAGTGTGCGACACTCCCTCCCCACGGGGCTTTGCTCTGCCTACTCCCTCAGCCACAGAGCAAGCCCTGCAAGGGAAATATTTCTGTAAAGAGCATCTGCTGCAGAAACCACCCATGCAGAGACAGACACCCTCCTCCTTCCAGAGGGAGGACAGCCCTTTCTCTTACAATCAGGCTCTCTCATCTTGTGCTTGCCCTGCCTCCATGTACGGCCAGGCACCGCTACTGCTCAGAGCATTGTTTCCTCCAGGAAACAGCCCTGGGGACAGTGGCTGTGAGCAGGAGTGAGCAGGAGTCGTTGCTCAGCCAGGAAGCCCCAATGCAGACATGTGCGAGGGCCCTGCAGGAGCGATACTCATCCGCAGCGGCCCTTGGTGTCAGGAAGCAATCAGTATGAAAGCACCAGGTAGGCCAGAGGGAGAAAAAAAAGCCAAAGCGAATCAACGATGTCTGGAAGTGTTTCCCAGTGGAACCTGTCCTTTACCTGATCACACAGCACGGGGTGCACCTTTACCCCGTGGCACAGCAGAAGGCCGCAGCTGCATGCAGGGAGGTGCGGGGATATTTGACAGCTACTCTGCTGGCACCGAGGGTTCAGGGACGGGCAGGACTGAGCCACCGTGGCAGAACAGCTCTTTCTCGAGGTCGCAGTCCATGAAGCCGCACGTGTACCCGTGTGCCAGGCTGAGGGGCAGATCCTGGGTCTTCACATGGCCCATATCTCTCGCTTGCCTTTGTCCCCCAAAATAAAAGACACCCACTCATGGTGAAGAAGGGCTGCTTCTTGGTGGGGAGCACAGCTAGGCGGTGAACATGTAACAGGAGGCCAGCGAGGGGAGGTGCCGGAGGGGGGGCAGTTATGCTGCAGGCCGGGGGAGATGCTGGGAATGCCCCAGGCTGCCTGGCACACTCAGGTGTCTTCAGTGTGCAGATCACGGAGCATTTGGGAGCGCTCGTGGAGCTGTGCTACAACAGAGTCGTCTGCCGGGGGAGGCCTCCACCTCTCCCACAGTCTCCGCAGCCTGCAGCACAGCGCCTGGCATTGCCATCCTGATGGCTCCTGTGTTTGCACGGCATCCAGGAGCAGGATGGTCTGAGCAGCCAGGCAGTGGATCGAGGGCCTGCCGTCATCTAGCAGTTCTTGGAGGACTGAGACAGACAGAGAGCCGAGATCAGGGCCACGGAGCTGCAGAGAGCCCCGGCCTGCCCTGCCGACAGGGCTGCCCCCACGCCACTCTGGCCTTGGCCAGGCAGGAGCAGGTGGGCAGCAGGGGGATCAGCTGGAAATCACTGCTCAGGAAGGCCCCTAACTCCTCTGAAATACCCCCTCTGCCCTCCGGACACAGAGCGCTGCTGGCCTGGGGCAGGCCAGGCAACGCCAGCACAGCTCCCAGCTCTTTCCTCACCCCGCTCCAGCCCTGCATGACCCAGCGCAGCCCTCACTCACAAGTGCGGATGGCGGAGAGTTTCTCTGCGCTCCTGTTCCTCATGTGCTGCGTGGCGAGCCCTAGGCACACACGGCCCATCACACCTCGTGCCCCCAGCACCCCCAGCAGCACAGCTCCCATCCAGCCCTGCCACTCTGGTCACGCACCCACCCTTCTCCCCTTGGCCAGGGCTTGGCCCAGCGTGCTCCCCGTGGCGCAGCACCCACGGAGGGCCTGTGGGGCTGAAGGAGGCTCCCCCCAGCCTCCAAGAGCGCCAGCCCTGCCCTGGGCTGTTGTGAGTCACCCATCGCTGGGACCAAGGAACTCTGGGACAGAGAGGGCTCCCGGGGCTTGTGGCTTACCTATGAACCTCACGGCCAACTCTTGCAAGGCCGCCTGCGGGCTCTCCAGGTAGGGAAGGCTCTGGCAGAGGTACTTTTCTGCCCTGCTCCTGTCCTGCACCAGCTGGCGAGAGCACAAGGCCACAGGGTTGAGGCAGAGCCTCGCCACACAGCCCAGCCACTGCCTCCTCCCAGGGACAGCCTGGCAGGACAGCCCAAGAGTCCCTCTGGGCTGGGGGCCTGCGGCAAGGGAGCGTGCGTGCAGCTCCAGGCTGGGGGCTTGGGACGTGGGGCTGCAGCAGTGGGCGAAGAGCACAGCTGCCTGCCCCACCCCCAATGCATGCAGGGCAGGCCTCCTGCAGCTGGGTCACAGGGGCTCTGCGCTTGCCCTTACCAGGCACTCGCCAATCCTCCAGGTCTGCAGCGTCTGGGTCAGGTACCCGAGCTGGTTCCACTTGAGGAACTCTGCTGCTGCCAGGAGGGTTTCCTGCGAGGCCTGCAGAGGAGCAGTGGTTAGGGGAGACATGGCCCGCAGTGGGCGAGGGGAAGTGGTGCCTTGCCTCCCCTGCCTGTCCCCCCAAAGCTGTCCCTGGCCCCTGGCAGCCTGTGCTGTCTCTGTCTCAGCAGGCAGGGGTGGGCATGGGTACCAGCACCCGGGGCAGCAGAGACGGGAGCTCACCCACAGGCTGCCACTGTCACCCTTCCTGCATCCCTGGGCAGTGTAGAAATGCACACCTGAGCCACTCCGGGGGCCTGGTCACTCAGGTGGAAGAAGAGCAGGAGAAGGCTGCTCTGCACGTGCTTCCTCAGGCGCCGCTTCCATTTCCCCACCACAGTCTCCATGAGGGCTTTGAAGAGACACAGGGAGTGCTTGCGCACGCGGCTGGAGACCTGGTGGGAGGCAGGCAGGGGAGCAAGGGCAGGACCTCAGTCCCCATGAGATGAGGGGCTGCAGCCAGGTCATACCGGCCCCCGCACCAAGGAAGGCAGCGCAGTGGGTTGCCATCCCACGCTGCGGCCAGGCAGAGCACAGCTGGCAGAGGCCTCTGGGCCTCGAGCAGCTTCTCTAAGCCTGGCCACACTCGCACCAGCTCCAGGAGAGGAGCTACCCCAGGGCACGCAGGGAGGAGGAGGCAAGGCTGCCCTCCCTGTCCACTCCTGGGCACGGAGGCCCTGCTCCAGGCTTGGCCTGCATGGCTCGGCAAGCGGGAAAAGCACGTGGTCCCGCCGGGCAGCAGGCAATGGCTGAGCTGCGCGGGCTCTCAGAGCAAGTGTTGGCCTGTGACTGCTGTGTGCAGGGGCTGGGCTGAGCACACAGGAGCCAGGGTGGGGAGCACTCATCTCCTCAGGGGGTCAACTGGCAAGGGAGAAGCCGTGGGGCTGTGGAGGCCAGCAGCTGGCCCCTGGTGAGCCCCGGGGCAGCAGGGGGAGGTGGTCCTGCCAGAGGGCTGGACGCAGGGCTGGGCAGAGGGCAGGCTGGCATTGCAGAGGGCCCATCTGCAGGGTGCAGCTCCCATACCGGACGTACATCATCAAAGAGTGGCAGGAGCTTCTCTGCCAGCTGCAGAGCCACGGGGCCGGCCCTCTCCCTCTCCATGTGATGCAGCACGTTCCGCAGGATACACAGAGCCTTCACATTGATATCCCGGTCGGCATCGTGCAGGCGCTCCATCACGTCTGGCAGCAGGCCCTGCAGTTTTCCGGCCTGCAGGAAACACACAGCTGCCTTGTGCTGAAGCAAGGGAAGATGCCTTGGCACAAAGGCTTGCAGTAACAGCAGCCTCCTCTCTGGCTGCCCACTGCAGCCCACAGCGCCCAGGCCTTTCCTGCAGCAACCTGCAGGCAGGCTGGGCTTACGGGCACAGCCATGGGGCATGCGGGAGTCAGAAGCAGGGAGGGGGACAGGAGAAGTCAGGCCATCACCACACCATCCCTTGCCTCCTCCCCTGCCAGAGCCCAGTGGGCAGCTTGGTTAGGAACCAGCCCTGTCTGGAAAGCTCCCTGGGCAGGGTCCAGTCGCCAGCAGAGCAGGTTCTTTCTCCCAGAGCCCAGTGCCCCAATGCCAGGGCTCTGCGGGCACCCACGGCCTGTGCACAGCAGGATGCAGGGCCATGCAGAGATGTCCTTGTCCATGCTCTCAGGCACGTTCTGGTGCCTTTCTCCTTGTGCCACAGAGCCCAGGACTGGGCCACAGGGACTCGGGGGTGACGAAGAGCACAGCGGCAGTTGAGAGCAGCTCCCACAGCTTCCGAGTGCCACCAAAGACCTACCGCCCGCTGCCCAGCCTCAGGCTGTTGACACGGCTTTGCCCTACTGCCCCTGCTCACCACCTCAGGGCTCTCCGACAGCATGAGGAGGCCTCGCAGCACCAGCCCGCGCATGACCAGGCGCCCAGTCCTCAGGTGCCTTTGGAAGAGGCGCAGCACCTGCTCATCCACAGCGGTGGAAAACTCGGCGCAGTTCAGCAGCTGAAATGAACACAGCAGAGTGAGAGCCTGGCAGCGCCGGCAGGATGGGCCGCAGCGGGCAGCCGCTGACTGCTGTGCTCAGACAGCTCAAGGCAAGGCCCCAGGGGCAGGCAGACCCCACGGCACGTGTCACAGCTTCTCCCCTCGCTATTCCTGCCACCTCTGGCCCAGCTGCAGCCCCTCATCCGCCTGCCTTGGAGAAGCTGAATGCAGAGATCTGGCACAGAGGGTGCATGAAATGCAGGGCCTTGGGAGTGTCAGCCCAGCAGAAAGGCAGTATGGGGAGGAGGGCCAGCACCTCCCCAGCTTTGCCGACTCCTGTGCTGTTCCTGCTGGCGGGTGCCAGAGCTGAGTGCTTCAGGGCACCGCAGTGAAGCACTGTGCCCTCAGGCCCACCTCCGTGAAGAAAGCCATGGAGGGGATTTCCCGCTGTACGTCCCTCATGCTGAGAACCAGGAGCAGGTGGTGGAAGATCCAGTGGCACTCCTTTGTGGCGCTGGTCCTCAGCTGCCTGGTGGGGGGAAGAAGGTCCTGTGGGTCCTGAGGCAGGCAGCTAAACCTCATCCGGGCCTGCACCGCCAAGTCTAGTCATTATCCCGGGGACCAGGACATGCAGGGCAAGTCTGCGGCTCCGCTCTGCCGCAGCAGCCAGGGGCATTTGCACATGGGCGGGGGAGCTTTCGGCATTGCACGTCTCCAGGAGAAACCCTGCGTCTGACTCCATTGGGTGCCCCTTGGTGGGTGGCTGGCAAAATCTGTCCCTTCCTCCTCTGCAGCAATGCCCTTCCCACACGTCCCTCCCACTTTGGACTCCCATGGCTGTGGCTCTTCCCAGGTGCCTCTGGCCATCCTGCACCCTTCTTGCTCTCTGGCCACACAGCTCGTGAGCAGGCCTGCCGGGGCCAGGGGCAGCCCTGCATGCAGCCGGGCAGAGAGGGCTCTTACCTTGCCAGCAAAGTGATGCCTTGGTGGTGGCTCTCGGCACAGATGAGCATGTCCCATCCGCCCGTCTTGTGGAGGACGCCAACCTGCTCCCCATAGCCTGCCCAGTGCAGCAGGGCTTGCAGGGCCTGCAGAGCGGACCTGCAGGCAGAGCAATGCACCACCGGTCACAAACCGAGCCCTACTCCAGGCTGCAGAGCCATGGGAGAGATGGGGGACGGAGAGGCAGCACCTGACGGGGCTTATGGGGCTGCCTCTGCCCTCCTCAGTGTCTGTCTTGAAGAAGGCCTCGACGTCCTGCAGCGTGGCCTCCATGGCGAACGAGATTTGGAAGAGCAGAGCCACGCAGAGCATGGGGAACAGGGCCTTCCCCTGCTGCAAGGTGGGCTGCAGGAGGATCTTGCGCAGGGCCCTGGTTGCCTGCAGAAACACCCCGAGACAGCAGTCACTGCAGACCCCTGCTCCTCGAGGAGCCCTTGGGGAGAGGCAGAGGGAGGCTCTGGCATTGCGCGCAGCCAGGGCAGAGGCAGATGGAGAGCCGAGGCTGCCTGCCTGGCCTGGGGCAAGTCCCAGCAGGTCTCTGGGCTCTGTCCTGGGCACTACGAGCTGGCTGTGTTGTGAGGATGTTGTGTCTGTTGGGCCCAGGGCAGGGCAGGTGTTGGGGAGGTGGAGAGGGAGGGTGGAGAGGGAGGGCAGAGGGTGCCTGGCCTCTTGCCCCAGAGAGGGGAGCGCAGCCCTGGAGGGAGTGCTGTCTTATCCAGGAACTCACGGCCAGGGGCACGACGTGAGGTTCGTCTTCGACAAAGCAGACCCGCCTGCCCTGGCGCCTCTCCTGCAGCACGAAGAGCAGCTCCCCCAGGACCTTCTCTGCCGTTGCGGGCTGGGAGACCATCACCCGCCACATGGCCACGGCGACACTGTGGGCCCCGAGTGCTCGGTCAGTGGGGCCCCCAGAGCTGCAGCACTGAGGCCTGGGCAAGCCCCTGAGGGCCTGGGCTCTGTGTCAGCCCTGCCCTGCCCTGCCCGCTGCTCGTCTCTGGGAGCACTGGAGAGCCCTGCGTGGGCAGGCAGGAGATGGTGGAGCGCATGGCCCTGGGTGCATAGTGGGAGCGCAGCAGCGGGGCTCTGGTCTGCCCCTCAGGGTGTCCTGCAAATCTGCCTGGCTTCAGCAGCCACAGCATCTCGGGGCCCCTCTCCCCATGTGCTAGTAGCCCTCAAGGCCTGTGGCCCCATACCTGTCACACAGCACAGAGGATGCCAGCAGGCTCCTGACCGCCTTCTCCGGGTAGAGGGAGCTCAGCTGGAGAAGGGTCCGAAGCAGGACGCGCCGGGCCAACTGCTCGCTGACGTGCATCAGATTCTCATAGATGCACCTCACGATGCGAGATGCCTGCAGGGGATACGGCTGAGAGTGGGGCTGCCGTGGGATGGCGGCAGTTTCTTCCGCTGCCTTGGAACAACGGCCCAGAGCCCAGGGCACGCCAGCCACAGGATGCTTACGTGCCGCAGCCGGGAGGCAGAGTGTCTCATGGCCACAGCCAGCATGCGGGCAGCTGCCAGGGTGTGGTAGGCACTGGAGTCGCTCATGCCCTCGATGGCTGTGAGGATGACTTCTGTCATCTCGGAGGGGCAGAGGTGTTTCCCAAAGATCTGTGGGAGGAAGGAGGGGAGGGAAGATGGGTGTCCTGAGTGCCCCGACAGGGCTGCTTGTTTGAGCAGGGAGAGCAGCTCTGGAGGGAGAGAGGTGGGGCAGAGCTGGGGCAGTGCCGCCAGGCAAGCGGGGAGCAGGGGCCATGCTGGGCTGGGGGCTGGCCTTGGGGAGGATGTGGGCAGAGGGCCTTTGGAGTGAGGGAGCTAATGGGGGTCACGGTGCCCCTGTGATGGCCTTGCTGTGCCCTGAGACGAGCCTTTGGCTCTTCCCTGCACAGGCACGGTGGGAGCCCTCTGCGTGGGGCCTGCGAGGCTCCTGCAGCCACACTGATCATTGAGCCCTGTGCTCACCAAGCCTGCTGCCTCCCTGGGGCCATGTGTCCCGCAAAGGAGGAGCTCCTTACCATGGTGGTGTCGCTGGTGCTCTGGGACCATGACAGCCAGAAGGTCTCAGCTTTCCAGTCCCCCTGGAGACGGCGATGCTCTGCGCTGTCCTCTGAAGGCTTCCCACCTGGGCCGGAGGGAAAACACAGCACAGTCAGGAGGAAAGGTGGAAAGAATGCGATGGCAGTCCGCAGGCATCAGGGAGAAACTGGCTGCCAAAGGAAAAGGCAGCCCTATGGCAGTGGTGCGGGGTGATGCAGCATGGTGGCTTGCCTACACCCCTGTCTGAAGGCTTTCTGCCCCTCTCCTCCAGCTGAGGAGAGCAGCCCAGTGGGCGAGGGCTCTCGCCTGCCCTTGCTGGCGTGTTGGTGTCTGGCAGGGCCCAGCCCGATGCATCTTCTCTTACTCTCTCGCTTCAGGAGAAAGCTGCCGAGGTGGCAAAGAGCATCAGCAGCCCCACGCCTGGTGCCCTCGTCCTCATCACTGCAGCACAGTCGAAGACGTGCCACCAGCTGTCCCAGCATCTGGAAATGCTCCGTCCCCAAGCTGGCAGTGCTGTCCTGCACTCCTCTGCTGGGGACATGGCCCTGGGGAGGGAGGAAGGACTGAGAGCAGGGCTGAGGGGGGCTGTGGCGCCAAAGCTCTGAACCCAGGCATGGGGTGCCTGAGTGAGCCAGAGCGCAGCAGGCATCTGCCCAGCCCTGCGGCAACTGCTGCCAAATGGCTGCAGTGCTGCATGTCCCAGCCTGCCCTCCCCTGCACCCTACCAGTTCTTCTGCCCAGACGAGGGGCAACCTCCCCTCCCACCGAGTGGCCCTGAGCCAGGGCCCAGCAGCTGTGACAAGGCCAGGACTAAGCAGCCTCCCTGCACAGCCCTTGGAAGGCAAGGGGCCTTACTGAGGAAGGGTGAGTAAAAGACACCTGTCCCCAGCAAGCACAGCCTCACGTGCAAGCCCATGCTCCTGCCCTCTTCTCTTCCACTGCCTCTGCTCCCTTTCCTTGCTCTGCAGCCCACAGCCTGGGCTCCTCTGCCCCATGCCGCAGCCCCCTTCTCAGCTCCTTTTCCTTCTCTCCTGGCCACTGCAGCCCACCCCTGCCTCTGCCCATCTCCAGAGGCCCCTCACCTCCCACAGCGATGAGCTGGTCAGCAGTTTGCTTAGCTGGGCGATCTTGTGCACAGCTCTCTCACGCTCAGCCGCCCGCTGAGACTCAGTGAAGGGCAGCAGGACCTGGGAGGAGAAAAGCTGCTGCTCAGCCCTGGGACTTGACGGCTGCTACCACAGTGGCAGCTCTGCCCGGTGCCTGGCAGGCTTTGCCCTGCTGCCCTGAGAGAGGCTCCCTGCCTGCGGCTTGCTCTCGGTGCCTGGTGCTGGGGAGTGTCCATTCGAGGAGCCACTTCCCCTTGGGGGGAGGGACAGAGCCCCGAGAGTCCCGCTCTTTGCTAGTGCCGCACCTGCAAGATGTGCTGCAGCTCCAGGAGGCCGCATACGTGAGCACCGAATACCAGCTCCTGCAGCATGTTGTGCAGAGCGTCCAGCGTCTGCAAGGAGGACAGACGTTGTGGCAGTGCTGCAGCAGTCGGTCCTACGCACAGGACACTGACTTGCTCTCCTCCTGCTGGGGCTGCCAGGGACACCCCGCTGCCCTCACAGAAGCCTCCAGGCAGCAGAGCTGCTGCAGGCGGGCTGGCCCGTGGCCACTGCCCCAGGCCCAGCACTGGGGCAGGGCAAGAAGGGCTGAGGCAGGGAAGACAAAGAAAGGAGCTTGCCCTGCCTTGCCTGCTATGGCCATCTCTCAACACAGGGTAAGCTGGCACAAGCACACAAGGGTCAGCAGCTCTCCAGAGCTCTGCCAGCACTTACCTGGTCGTAGAGAAGAGCCTCCATGCTCTGCATGTCCTCCCTTGGAGGGAAGGAGAAGATGCTGCAGATGCAGGCGTGGAGGAGGCTGTTGTTCTGCGTGTCCTCCAGGACTGGCCTCACTTTGCTGCCAGGAGAGAGAAGGCACCCATTGGACGCAGGGCTGGGAGCACAGCCCTGATGCCCCACGAGTGGGGAGGCGTCTCTTGGGGAGGGCGAGTTCAACATGGCGGTGATAGCGGTGGGGGAGCCCTGTGGGCAGGCTCCTGCTGCTGCAGGGACCCTCTTCCAGGGACAGGGAAGAGTGCGGGCCAGTGGAGAAACATGCCCTCTCCTCCTGCTACCTCGCGGTTTGAGGGAAAAGCTGGGACACTCTGGCAGAGCCCCAGGGCCCACTCCCTCTGCCTTCCTGTGTGGCCCATGGTTGGGCCCAGAGCAGGGCAGAGCAGAGGCTCAGCACACAGCACTATCACACTCCAGCCAGGGTGGGCGATGCCTTGGAGTCAGGACCAGTGCAGGTGGCACGGGGCTAGGGGGAAGCTCTGGCTAAGCCAAGGCAAGGGGCAGGTACCTCATGGCGGTGATGGCAAGCAGGGCTTGCTGCCGCACTGCAATGCCCTGGAGGTCATGGGGCTGCTCTTCCAACAGCACCTGCGGAGCACAACCAGCATGGGCCGTGGCCACTGCCAGCATGCAGCCACGGCTCTGCTGGGTGGGCAGAGCCCCCGGACCCCAATCCCAGCACTGGCACCCAGCACAGTCCCTTGCTGCAGAGCTCCCAGCTCACAGGACATCCCAGTGGCCCCCAGATCCCACAGAGGCAGAGCTCTGTGCCCACAAGCACCTGTCCCAGCCCTCCCTGTGCCCAGGGGCCACAGCTCTGTTCTCACGGGGCTCTCAGGGCCTTGCTGCTCTTGCCCCCTCCTACAGATGTCCTGGCGGCTGGCGGGGGGTGGGGGGGGCAGATCCCCTCACCTTGATCTCCTCTGCCAGGGCAGCTTTGCTGCACAGATCAGACAGGTCTCCCCCCAGGGCCTCGCAGTCCACACCTCTGCAGAGGGCACAGATGGAGGCCAGAAACTGCAGCTTCTGGGCCTCTTCCTGAAAGCAGGGGACGAGAGAGACAAGCGGGATGCATGAGAGGGCTGAGGCATGGCTTGCAGGACCAGAGCAGTGCAGGGCGGAGGTGCGAGGTGGAGGACACCAGAGGGGAGCAGCTGTGCACAGCCAGCAGTCCCCCAGCAGCCAGAGAGCAGGGAGCAGCCACAGAGGGAGCTGGCCAGGAGATGCCAGCAGAGCCCAGGTGGCAATAGATGGAGGTACCTTTTCTGAGGCCCCGAGAAAGGCCTGGATGTGCTGGAGGGCTTTGCGCTCCTCTTGCCGCTGAGTCAGGTAGCTGGAGGCCGAGAAACCTGGCTCTGAAAAGAACACGAGAGAGCAGAGGAGACGGGTGCCTGGTGCAGAGCAGGAGTTGCTCAGAGCCCCCAGCTCTGGCAGCCCAGTGGTGTCCACTCACCTGTGCCCCATGCCTGGGGCTCTCTGAGGCGGTCCAGCTGCTGCTGAGAGCTGCCCCAGCCAGGGGCTTGGGGCTGCTCCCAGGCCACCCTGCGGGTGCTGGGGGGTCTCTCCGCCATCCTGTGGGGAGGAGGAAAGGTACTGTGGGGTGGCCATGAGGGAGCCTGCCGTTCAGCCTGGTCCCATCACAATACTGCTGGAATGGGGAGGTAGCAGGGCGGGGGGAGCCAGCAGGGGCACAGGGGGGAAAAGACACGGGCACCAGTGTTTCCAGAAGCAGTAAATGCCCTGCAAAAGGGGTCTTGCTGCAGCCTGGAAGGATGGACCACATCCAACTGGACTTGGCAGAGGATTGTACTGCAGAAGTCTGAACATGGGGCTGCGACTTGACCAAGCAAAAGGTTTTGCTGTGGCCAAGGGCCCACAGGGGCTGAGGGCTGCCTTTGCCCCATGCCCCTAGCAGAGCCGCACGGCCCCTTCCCTCTTACCTGGGTGAGGACTGGAGAGGTGGCAGGAAAGAGCTGATCTCCTCAGGGCTGCCTGGAGGCAGCAGGGAAAGACTTGGCCTGGGCTCAGGGTGCTCGTCAGCGAGACCCCGGTGCTTGGGCCGTGTGCCTGTCCCCGTCCCCTGGGACAATGAGGGGCTGAGGCTGTGGCGGCGCCTGGCAACAGCACCACTGTGTCACAATGGGCCCTGCCAGGGGGCTGGTGCCAGGAAGGGCAGCTTGCCCCTGGGAGGGGCCCTCAGGGACTGCAGAGTGATGGCAACACCTCATTATCCCCATCTCCAGACAGAAATCAGCGGGCTTCCCAGCAACCCCATGTTCTCCAAGGCAGAGAGGAAAACCACCACAAGGAAACCCTTGGGGTGCCAGAGCAAACCTGGCTCTCAACACGCAGGCTGCCAAAGAAGGATGGTTGTCTGCATGATTGTGAGCTGCGACATGCTGGTCTGCTGCGCTCTCCCGTGGGGGCTGATTCGAGATGAGGAGCAGAGAGGCAAGCCTAGACCAGGGAGGGGAAGATGGAGGCTGAGTGACATAGGACGTGTGGAGAGAAAAGGGCCACATCATCCTGGAGGCAGATGAGCCTCTCTTCCATGAACATGCCCGTCCTCCTCCCTGTGCCCCCTGAGCTCTGTGGGATGGCAAGTGAAGGGGAAGGCACAGGCAGTCACCAGCAGCAAGTGGGATGGGTACCATTCAGAGCAGAGAGGCAGAGAGCTCTCTGGGCCAGGATCAAATGGCGCGTCCTTGTGTCTAGGGCTTTCCACTGCTGGAAAGCAGGAAGTATCTGTGGTCCTCTTCCCATCGTGGATGATCTCTGCAGCCCAGACCCACCGCAGGCATTGCCCTTGTCTTTGCTCCCCAATATGGCTGCAGTCCCACCAACATCGCCTTTCATGTGCAGGACTGTGCACGGGTGTGTGCACCCGCACCTACACCCCTCCCACACACCCCTGGCATACACAAAAGTGGCAACCATGGCAGTGCCTCGGAAGTCTGGTGCAGTGCCCGGCGGGGCTGGGCCGTGTGGGGTGGTGCAGGGTGGCATGCAGAGCAACGCAGGAGGGAAATGGCTCCAGTCCAAGCCACTTGCCAGGAGGGTGACTTGTGGGATGGAGGCCTCTGGGCCTCTGCAGAGGAGGAGTGGATGGCAGGGTTGGAAGAGGAGAGCGTAAGCCAGCGCCTAACTCATGGGGCTTGTACAGAGCAGCTCAAAGAGTGGAGAAGGAGCAAGGGAAGGTGCAGAGCACAGGGCCATGGGGACCACTCACACCCCCTTTGAAAGCCTTACCCGTGCGTCTCCTGTGGTCGCTGCCCCATGCCCTGCAGAGGAGGAGGGGCACAGGAAGGGGCAGGGGCAGACGTAAGCCTAGTGCAGGGCCATCCCTGCCATTCCCCAAGAGTTAACTGGGGACAATGAAGGCATTTGTGGGGAGGGCAAGGGCGAGGGCGGGCAGGGAACTGCCTCGGGGAGCTTTTCTAACCTCACAACTAGGAAGCTGTGTCCCTTTTGACAGCACCAGTGTGGCTTATGAGAGTGCCCGAGCAGCTCCTGGGTTGTGACTTGTTAGCAGCAGAGCCTTTTCCGATGTCTGGGGGGAAGCATTCCTTCGATGTTCAATCCACCCGGCTGCAGGAGCTCGTTGTGGGGAGATCTGCGGACACTGCGCTGCGCTGCCCCTCCAAGCCCACAGCGCCAGAGCAATGCTGGCTGCCGGGGGCACGCTGAAGCCGCCCTCACCCGCCGGGGGTTTCTGCCCATCCTGACACCGCCCCGGGCACAGGCAGGGCACTAACCCCCCTGCCCTCATCCCTCCCCCCTGAGTGGCCAAGTCCTGCACTCAGAGCTCTCCCCATGGGGGCATTTGCAGCCCCGTTGCTGCTGGCAGTGACTGGCAACAGGACAAGGAGCTCCAGCCGCTGCTGGCAGTTCTCAGCCAGACCCAGCAGAAGAGTGAAAGACACCCTACTGCTGTTGCCTGCCTCCATTCCCAAAGACACCAGCATGGGCATGGGTGGAGAAGGAGCCACACTGTGCAGCTGAGGAAGGGGCTGGAGCTGCTCTTCAGGGTGCATCACTTATGTCACTCTGGGCACACGGCACGGGAGAGTGCAAAGCTGCCCAGCGCAGCGATTTCCAGGCTACCTGGTGCAGCTCCTCAGGAGGAGGAGGAGGCGGGGCAGGTGCCTCTCTGGGCTTGCTCCTTGCACTTCACAGGAGCTGCTTGGAGGATCTGGGGGCTCTGCATGGGCAGGTGCTAACTCAGACCCTGTGATGGGAGACATCTGCCATTGCTGTGGGTTGAGCCATGCTAGCCACCCTGCCCTGGTTAACCCAGCCTCCATCCATCCATTTTCTTTTCCTCCCCACATCTTAGCTGGGCATTTCTTCCCCAAGGTCAGAGCACAGCCGGGCGGGCAACCTTGCCAGGCCCTTCAGTCCTAGCCCAGTTACCTGGTGCCCAGAAGTGGCAGTCAGGTACACCACTCCAGACAAGTGTAGCCTGTGCACTGCAGTGCTCTGAACAGCAGGCCACAAATGTTGCCGGCGACACGCACAGCACCCGCAAAGGGGCAAACCTTAGTAACCTGGGATTTGTAGCAGAAGCCACATGTGGAGCAAATGACCTCATTTGTGGGTCCCTCATGGGGACCTGCACAGGCCCTCCATACCACACCCACAGCTAGCATCCATCAGAGCAGCGGAGCTTATGGGCAACTGAGGGAAATGCCCGAAACACACGGGCTCTGCCAAACCTGGATGCACGTGTCCTGTAGCAGCACTGTAGCTAATGAGAGCATCCGCAGCTGATTTTGGCCGAGCGATACCACCCTTGCTTTCTGAGAGGGTTTCTAACAAGCCTCCCTAGGTGGCCCCTTGTTCCCTGATGCTGGCTTTGCAGAGGGGGGGGGAAGAGTTCAGCTGAGAGCTGGACCGCTCCAGGGGTGGTAGGTCATGGGTGGGGCCATTCCACATAGGAGCCTCGTAGGCCAGCTGAGAGCCCTCCCACTGACAGGCTCTCAGGGCACAAGGCTTGTCCTCCTGGGGCCTACACAGCACCAGGCACGTCCCCCTGCCACTGCTCCTGTGCTTCCGGAGAGCACTGCAGTGCCCAAAGCAGATGAGGAGACAGACTTTGCCCTTTGAAGAGAGCAAATTTATCTTAAGGTGAGGCTGGAGGCAGCTTGAGCAGCACTCTGCTTCTGGTGTCCTGGCCGCAGCATTTGTAGCCTGCAGGCAGTCTGCCTTGTCCTCAGCACACACCCGTCGGCTGCCTTGGGAATGTCTTGCTGAAGTACCACCCCCTGCACAGGGGCTGGGGCTGACCCCAGACCCCCACGTCTCCCTGGAGGAGATCACTAAGGACGGGCAGGAGTTCCGAAGGCTGAGTATGCACTAATGCATGTGTGAGTGTGTGCAAATATGCGTATGGGAGTGTGTGTGTGTGTGTGTGTGTGTGTATGTGCACATTTGTACACATGCCCCTATCTTTATGCATATGTGTGTGCACACTTCTGAATGTGCATACCTCTGTGTGCCTGTAAGTGTACAGGCTTTTGCATGCCTTTGGAGTATGCAGGCATGCATGGTTTTGCATTTGTCCCTGTGTGTGTGTGTGCAGCTTCAGGCTGCACACATCACCCAAGGCAACAGGGCAGCACAAGAGATGCTGGTGGCTGAACACCAAAGCAGTCCTCAGCTCTTTGGCTCTCCCTGCGCAACCCAGGAGGTCTGTCCTTCCTTCCGCAGGCAGCGACATCAGGACACATGTCCCTCTGCTTCAGTACCAGGTCTGCCAAACTCAGCGCCAGGTTGAGGAGTTGCAGGGGTGCCCTTGGCATTGGCCAGACACGAGGGGCCTGCGTCCCATCCCAGAGAGCAGCGACACTGCCCTGGAAGCAGATCCACACAGGGATGGCCGGCACGAGGTGGTCTGGATTTCTCAGTCTTTCTCCTTGTAGCTAAAGCTAACCTTATCCTTGTGAATTCTTTAGCACCAGGCAGAGGAGGTGTGTCCTGGCCTGGAGAAGCCAGGGGTGATGTCTACCAGGCTCTGCGATGTTTGTGAACAGAGCAGTGCAGCATGGCCCTGCCAGGAGCAGTGTGTTCCCTCGTAGTGAGGGCCACACGAGTACAGACAAACATGCAGCTGCTCATGCCCACCTGCGTGGAATCCTGCACAAATCTGTGCACCCAGCTGCACTCACACCAATCCAGCATGCACACGAGTGCACGCAAGAAAAGGACATGTGCATAAGCACAAGCAGCTGCCTGGCAGGAATCTGCCTCTCCAAGGTCATCAAAGGAAAGGCAGGCAAGCCCTCAACTGTGCTCAACCATGGGCCCTCCATGTGTGGGCGTGAGGGCAGGGGCTGCCCTGGCACAGGCACCTTGGCTACAGGCACCCTCGGCCAGCCTGGAAGTAGTGATGGGGGTGGGGGGTGGCAGAGCAAAAGTGAACAGCAGGAAACCTTGGAAGTTACCTTCTTTAATAAGCAGCTAATAGAAAGCTATGTACATTAATATCTGTACATGCTTTTTTTACATGCTTTTTGCATGTACATGCTTTTCTTTCTAATTTGAAATGTAGCTTCTGTGAGGCTTGCCCACAAAACAGAGAATCTCTGGATTCTCCTTCTACCTTCTACTTCAGTACAATGCAGTGCCTCAGGTCTTAGAGGCAGGCTTTAGCCACTGCAAAGCGAGCTGCAGCTCTCCTGGATAAATGCAGGAAGATTCTCATGCTGAACGGCTAGTTCCGGGAGAAGGGGTGCTTCCTGCAGAAGACAGATGGGGGAGAAGTGGAACAGGCAGCAGAAGAAATGAGAGCTGCTGGGAGACCAGTGATCGCTGGTGCCTGTTGTCCTCTGCGGGATGCTCGGGACAGTGCAAGAAACAGGGAGTGGCCCTAAAGGCAGAGTTACAGAGAAGAGAAAAGTCGTAAATTATAGGAAGTCATAGTGATTTTAATTCAAAAATATTTTAAAACCAGGAGGAACAGGAGATGTGGTCCCACAGACCAGGAAGCATTCAGTATAGAAAAAGCAGTTCAGGTGAGAGGGAGGGGGGGGAAAAAAAGGTGAATCAAGGAAGTTTAGAAATGTTTCCCAAAGGAGGCCTCTTTGAGCTGTTGGGGACAGCAAACCCTGCCCATCCCCCTCCCTTTGCCCACTGCCCATGGGGCTTGGAGTCACACCGGGGCTGCCGCTGCTGCCTCCTGCCTGCCCACCCTCCCGGTGGGGACCATGACCAGGACTTGCCCCCAGGCAGCTGCCTGTCCCGGAGCCAGGCCCTGGAGAAGCCTCACTTGCCATGGGAGCCCAGAGTGCACCTCTGCCCTGGCAGCGCCAAGGCAAAGACAGCTGGGACTTTTCTTGCCCTGACACTACCCCGCTTACAGAGAGTGCACTAAGCCCCCTGAAAACAGCACATCCTGCTGAGATCTGCACAGAGCCTGCAGCCTGGGGAACATTCCTCTCCAGCCCCAGAGCTCTTCCCCCAGCGGTATTTGCAGTGTCTCTGCAGGTGGCTGCATCATCCTGCCCTGATGTGTGACGGATATTCCCAATCCTGGTCAGGAGGTAGATGACAGGGAAGAGGACAAAGAACACTAGCAAAAACTTCCATCTTTCAGCCTGACCCGTGAGAACAGAGAGTCACTGTGGGGCCATTCCTCCAATCCGGTTGAAAAGACACCCATGTAGGGGGAGAGGGATCCACACTGTGCACCCGAGGAAGGAGGGGATGGAGCTGATGTTCCGAGTTAAGTGGCTTGGACACTCGGGGGACATGGCAAGGGTGGGGAGTGTCCAAAGCTCCCCTGAGCTGAGATTTCCAGGCTCTTTGGGGCCGCACCATGGACACCAAGGCAAGAGTGTGACTTGAACATTTTCTGCAAAGACCCTGCCAGTCTCCTTCTCATTTTCCTGATGGTGCACAGCTTACTCACATCTTCCTTTACCTCCTGGCAACTCAGCGCTTTGACCAGGGTTCATCCACCACAGGAGGTGTCATTGCTGGGAAGAGGCACCAGGCATTCTCCTCAGAACTGGAGCAGGTACTCCCTTCAGCCACAGAGAGAGAGAGAGAATTTGTTTCTGCCATTTTAGTCCCTCTTCCCCATTCACAAGCTCCACTATGAGAAGTGGAAAGCAGGAAATCAAGCAAGGGCAGCAGGAAGCTGGCATGGATGAATAAGGCTCTCCTGCCTGAACTCAAACATAACACGGAAATGTACAAGAGGTGGAAACAGAGACAGGTGACCCAGAAGGAATATAGAGCACTGTCTGAGCATGCACAGGCAGGGTGAGGAGAGTTAAAGCCCATCTAGAGTTGACACTGGCAAGGGATGTGAAGGGCAACAAGAATGACTTCTACAGGTGCATAAGCAGCAGAAGGAAGGCTAGGGAAAATGTGGGCTAGTGAAAGTGGAGGGCCCCTTCCCCAGAGCTCCTCCTACACCCCCCCCTCCTTTCCCTTGTTTTTTTGCACAGCCAAGGAAGCTCCTTGCACAGAGGTACAAGGCAGTATCGGAGACCTTGACTTCCTCCAGCCGCAGGAGACTTTAATTCCCTGTGGTGTTGAGCAACATGGAGAATTAGCCGCTCTCCTTGGGAGCAGCTGTTAGGTAATATGAGACCAGGCGGGGGGCTTGGCCTTCCCTATGCTGGTAGCAGAACAAGGCATTAAAATTAGAGGTCTGGTAGGCGCAGGCATTCTGGAAGGCACCTCTCACTTCCACTGTGACTAGTGAGTGTGACTTGGTGAGTGATGGTGGTGTGGCCCATGGCATCTGGAAGAAAGCAAGGGTCAGTGACTGTGTGGGGAAAAGGCTCCAGGATGCACACTAAGAGGGGATGCAAACCCTCATAGGAGAAGATTCGCTGTGCCTTGCTCTGCAGCAAGAAGGAAGCAGGGGTGGAGATGGCTCACACATCTGCCAGGGGGAAATGGTCTGGCTTCTCCCTGAGTGGGTCAGCTGCTGCCTGGCACCTCCCCCTGCTGGTACCATCCCTCAGGCCTAGAATTCTGTAGCCCACCCTGTCCCCCTGCCCCGGACCAAGTAGTTACCCATGTCCTCTGCCAAGACAGGCACACACCTCCTGTGAGAATCACACTGGAGCATGGCCTTTGAACAGGCAGAAAAAGGAGGGCTCAGGAGACAAGAGCTGCATTTCAGTGCCTGATCCAGGGGCAGCAGTCACTGCACAAGAACTGTCACTGCTTGGCTGAAGCTGGGCCCCTTTGCATCTGGGGAAGTTCTGCTCTGGGGTGCTCACGGGCAGACCAGCGGAGGATAACCTGGTCATGACCAGCACATCTTCTTGTGACGAGGGTCGTGCACGTACAAACAAGCATACATGTGCTCATGCTCAGCTGTAGGGAATCACATGCAAATTGTTCACCCCAAGCACTCACACAAATCTTGCATACACGGAGTGCACACAAGCAAGCATGCATTCACACACATGACCGACTTTGGACTTGTAGGGACCACCCCAGGAAGGCCATAGCATCCAGGGGCCACACAAGGCCCCAAATGCATGACTGGCATTGAAACCCAGCAGCGCAGCCCACTCACCAAGGGAGGGAACGACCAGTGACCATTAGAACAGGCTAGGAGGGAGGGAGAGAGAGAGAAGGACGCAGCACGTGCTCACACACCGGAGCCCTTTGGCACTTAACTGAGAGCTACAGGGTTGGGAGGAGCTGTGACACTTCCTGCAAACAACCCCAGAGAGGTGCCCCAGGTCAATGTCGCCTGCCTGCAGAAAACCTCTCTGGCCCTTGGGCCACATCTTCTGATGGCACTGACACATTCCTGCCCTGAAAATCCTTGGGCGTCCCATCCCGGCACTCTACAGGAGCCTTCACGGGAAAGCAGGTATGGCATAAACAAGAAAATGAAAAGACAGCAATGCAGGAAACCATCACACAGCCCATATCGTTAGCTGGGATGTTTTGCATTTGAGATGAGCTTGTCAGAAAATTATTACCTCCACTACAGCTGCCTCTGGGCCTGGGGAAGTGCAAGACCAGAGTGAGCAGGGGCTGTACCCTCGTCTGCCTCATGGTCTGCTCTGCCCTCAAGCTCTCAAGTAGAGTTGAGCAGAGTGGTCCCACTGGAGAGCAAAGGGGCAGGTCTGGGGAACGCCCAGGAGGAAGGGCAGGAGAAGGGCTCCAGGAGTGGCAGGGGCAGAGGGCACCGGGGTGAGCAGGTCCTCCAGACCCCAGCACACAGGCATGCATCTCCTCGAGGGACCACAGGATGGGTCGGAGTGTTACCCAAACTTTTTATAATCAAGCAATTAGCAAGATACACCACAGCCAGCATTAGATGTTATTTCTCTGACTTTGAACCTGGCTGATCAGGGTCACCTCCATGCCTACGTCAATAATTCAGTACTCACAAACCAACCCAAATCTCCCCAAACCCGAAGGCTCTACAGGGCCACTTAGTAACATTATGTGGGCTGCGCCCTGCAATCCTTTGACATTCCAAAAATATCTGCTCACCATGCATCCCTGTGGTAATCCCCACTTTGGGGCCAGCACCTCCTGGTGTAGAGACAGGCTGCAAAGGACTGATGGCAGCGGGGCACAGAAGGAGCATTTCAGGTGAGAGAGAAAAAAAGAAACAAAAGCAAATGAACTCCGTCTGGAAATGTTTCCCAGAGGAGCATGTCCTTTACCTGATCACACAGCACAGGGTGCACCTTTACCCCGTAGGGCGACAGAAGGCGGCAGCTGCACGCAGGGAGGTGCGGGGATATTTGACAGCAGCTCTGCAGGCACTGAGGGTGCAGGGCCGGGCAGGACAGAGCCACCAGGGCAGTGTGTTTATGTGTGAGAGAGAGTCAGAAAATCACCTCCCAGCCACAAGAGAACAGAACTGCTGGGAATGACTCTGCAGGAGGAGCAAAGAAAGAAGTGGGGAAGAGAAAACCTTTCTTCTTATCATGCCTTAAACACTCCTTCTCCAGCTCTCCCACCTCTGGCAGTGACACACATTGCTCCTGAGGGTAGAACCCACTGAATGTCTTCACAGTGACGGGGCCTAGCGGCCCTGGGGTCCCCATGGCAGGAAGGGGCTGTTCCAGGTCTGATCTCTCAGTGGAGTCCTCGTCTCCACAGTCAGAAACACCTGCTCTTCTGCACATCCCTGCTTGGCCATTTGGGGATCCAGGGGGTTTGCCTCACTGTGGTTTCACATCCTGACCTGGGTTCCTCAGCTCTCTGGGGACAGTGCTATTCCTTTCAGGAACAAATGTCCTCCCTCTTTCTACCACTCCTCTTTTTTTCCTCTGCTGCCTGGGAACAAAACTTCTCACCAAAATCCCCACAGGTAGGTGGGGGAACCCAGCTTTGCCCTACCCCAGGGAGTCTGGCTGTGTCCTGTTCAAGGCAGATAACCTGCAACCCCAGAGAGGAACCAGGCTCCATCAGGAGCTGTAGAACAGCTACAAAGCCAGAGGTGACAAGGACATCTTATTACATAGGTGAAGGGGTGAGGAGTTGGCAGGGGAAGGGATAAGGGATCAGTGCATTGTCCCCTTCTCCCCACCAGGGAGCACATGGAGCACTCATCAGGGTGCTGCAATGCAAGGGATGTGGATGGGGCAGCCCTGTACTCTGGAGCAGGAAGGGGATGTGAAGGGGTGGGGAAAAGGGCAGGTGGGGGAACCCCCCCCACACACCTTTTTTGGATCAACTCCAGAGCAACCCCATGCACTAGGTACAGCAGAGTTAGCAAGTTCTGATGGTTTTGTTTAGGCCTAAATTGCTCTTTGCTCCTTAAAATCTCCATAAAAATTATAATCACAGTCTTTCTCCCTCACACCTAAGGCATTGAGCATTAAGGTCAGCACAGGACCCTCAAAATCAATGAGCGTCCTGGAAGGAGAGAGCTGGGGTAACAGCAGGGGCTGGAATAA
This sequence comes from Dromaius novaehollandiae, assembly GCF_036370855.1. Lineage (NCBI taxonomy): Eukaryota > Metazoa > Chordata > Aves > Casuariiformes > Dromaiidae > Dromaius > Dromaius novaehollandiae. The sequence continues at coordinate 5,244,686 of NC_088119.1, read as the reverse complement.
GAAGGTGAGCAGGAGGAGTTGGGATGGAGCAAGCAGGTTGTGCAGCCTCAGAAGGTAATGGGAAGGAAGGATTCATAGTAATTTATGACACACTCCTAGATAAGAGACTGTACTCAAATGTGAGGTTTTAGAAGTACAAAGAGTATCTATCATGCAAAGAGTATGCTGGATCCCCTCATGGTCTAAACTGACTCCTTGGCAACCAGGAGAGTCTGAGGGGTCCTTTATTGAAACAAAGCTTTCCCGTGAACGTGAACAAAGACCCTATCTGGGAAGAGATTGTCCTTGTGTCCATCCCTAACTAAGTCTTTGGCAATGTGACCTGGGCAGGTAATTTCTCTCCTCCCACCAGGGTACTGTTTCTCTCAAACAGAATGAGCATGTTGTTTCCAAGCACAGCTACCATCTATGCACATTCTAGGTGGAGGTTAGTGGGGCTTTTTACCTACTAGTCCATTTAAGATATGCTGCACCTCTAAGTCAAAGGAGTATGCCGTTTCTGTACTGTGCAGTGCTTCCAAGGCACTGTTCACATGCCTCCAGATGGGGATACCAGGAGGCTGAGGAGAGAAGCCCCAAGAGAGGCATCAGGTCTGCATCCCCTGCCGGGACAACATCACTGCCAAATGCTGTTTCTGCATGCCCAGAGCAGCCACTGGGTATGCCCCAGGCCCCACAAAGTGATCAGGAACATTGTCTTTCCAAGAATGGCCTTCTCACCTAACAGCCATAAACCCACGCTGGAAGGTAGTTCCCATTTGCTGTGCCTGTTTTTCCATGCTGTCTATTTTGTATGTAGTATGTCTGGTTAGTTGTTGATGCTCCCTCAAGTGGCAACAGAAGCCTAAATGCCAGTGGTGATTGTCTGTAGTGGAGTGAACGTAAGTGTCTTGATGAAACGAGTGTGTCTGCCTTTTGGTGGCAAACGGCCTTTGCTGTTGAATGTCTGTTTTATCTGCCTGTGTGAAGGGCTGTTGACAGACGCTGACTTTTCTGTCCTCTATTTGGTGGACTCTGCAAGGAGATTAAGAAGAACTTGTTGCTCCGGGGAAGGGGTGTGCCTGGGAAAGGGAGTGGCTGGAGTGGCTGGGATCCCAGGCTCCAACCAGCGCCATCCCGTACTGTGCTGCACCACAGCATATCCCCCTCCAGCACCCAGGTAATCCTCCAGGAGCCCGGGCCACCCCCAGCCGCAGCTCCCTGCCCTGCCAGGCCCAGCAGCATCACCCAGGGCCATAGCACAGCTGTGCCGGATGTGGGACTTCTGCTTGCCACCACTTGCCATAGCCGGTGGGATGCCAGGCAGTGCAGAGCAGACAGCAGGTGGCTCATGATTGATGGGGGGCGGGGAAAAAGCAGGCTGTGGTATGACTGGGTGCACAAACACCTGGATTCACTTTTGAGGCTCCCAGAAGGAGACCAAGGCCCCTCAGTTGCATGGTGTGATGAAGGGACTAGCCTTACAGGCTTGTGCAAGGCTGTTTGCAGCATGCAGAAGAACCTTTCCCTCAGGTAGGCTTTGTGGGGCTGTTTCATTTACTGCCTCAGCTGCATGCATGTCCCCGTGCACCTCATACCCAATCTGCAGGATCCAGCCTTCCCTGCAGGAGGCTTTGCTGCTTGAGGGCTTAAGGCATCCCCTGGGCTCAGAGCCACAGCCCCCCATGATTCCAGCATCTCCTTGCCCTCTGGAGAGATCTTGAGATCCAGATCCCAGAGCTCTGGCCTTGATAGGTCTGTCACAGGCTCTGCTCTGGTATGCTCCATCTGTGTGTGGTTAGACCACTCATCCACACAGCCCCATCCCACAGGTTGTCCTCAGGAGGCTTGCAAGTTGGTGCAGGCTCAGCTATATCATCAGGGAAAGCGGCAGTTCTGGGTGGCTGAGGTCTATCCCCCAGGAGAAAAATGGAAGGAGGAAACGACCACAGCAGGATGCTGGCATAGAGACTCCTGATGCAAGGCTTTTACTGTGCTGGGCACCACTTTGCCAAGTGCTTAGAGAGCAGCAGGCCCAAAGGGGACAGGTCAACCCTTCCTACAAGGGGGCGTCCCATGAACTCTGCAAAATGAGCCTGCTCCTTTTCCCTAAGGTGGGCAGGATACCTTATTTCAAAAATACACTCCCAGAACAGGAAGTATGTTCCTAGACTTGTCTCCTTTCCTGGCAGCACTTGGTACTAGCTGCACTTTTGAATCCTGCAGCCATGCCGCTACCAGGCTCTTCCTAAGACACTCGCCCTCAGCCCATAAGCCATGTCACCCTTTCAGCTTGTGCTGAATCCTAAGCCTAGTTCTGCCCTCCAAATCCCCTTTACTTCAGCCAGATGCAGACTCTGTTTGTCCCCTCCCAGACACTGCAGAACTTCTGTAAGGGTGAGGCAGGGGTACCGCCTGGACTCCCAGCAGGGACGGATACACAAACAGAAGGTATACGATGGTCGATATGGAGCATTTATTACCTCTGCGTCTAAACAGGGGTTCCCCAGCATTTTCCCGATCAAGGCAATAATGGAGCGGGGGATCCCTGGCACTGCTGAGCATCGGTCCAGGGTGAGGAACACTGGGGCAAGGGGCACTAGATGAAGTTTTTATGTACTGTACACATGCACAGTAAGCATGTTGAGCTCATTGTTATTCTTGATTCACAGCTCAGGTGCAGCGCCACCCTGGCACAGGCTCAACTATGTGACTATGGGTCAACATGCCCTGTTGATGCTCCTTTTCCCACAGAACAGTCTGGCTAGCTTCCATCGTCTATCTCCTCGACATTCTTCCGCACTTTCCCATACAGCTTCTTTCCCTCATCTTCCTCCCCTCCCTTCTCACCTCTGTGCTCATCTTCCTGCAGAACGGTCTCACTCTGACAACCATCCTCACTTACCCATGCTCCCCTAGGTCAGCATTACCTGTGGAGACTGAGAGGGTCCCTGCAAGTGAGGGGGGAAGTAGTACCTTTCCCACCAGCCTCTTCTGCTTCCCCAGAAAGGGATCAGAGTGTTGTGTGGAACGTGGCACCCTGTGGCCTGCCTGTATAGACCTGCCAGCACAGTCTCAGAAAGGCATCAGAAACAGAGGAGACAGATTCCCATCCAGCCCATGACGGACTGGTTCTCCTGAATGAAAACTGTCAGTTGTGAGTCCCTCCCTTGAGGACGTGGCAGATGGATTTCCCGGTGTCAGGAATGAACTGATCATAAGTGTTCCAGAGTGCTGCTCAGCTTAGTTGTGTCACCACAGCTTGCCCCCGCCCTGTGCCAAGACTTGCGCCGTGGCAGATGGATTTCCCGGTGTCAGGAATGAACTGATCATAAGTGTTCCAGAGTGCTGCTCAGCTTAGTTGTGTCACCACAGCTTGCCCCCGCCCTGTGCCAAGACTTGCGCAGCTCTCACCCAGCATTCTCTCCTCTTGCCAAGCACACGCGCCGAGTTCTCAACCCAGGGGCTTCCATTATAGCTAGCAGGCACCTTGGGCATTTGAACTGGGCAGTTAAGAATGGGATGACTGAGAAACCAACGCACCCAGGCATTACCAGGCATGCAAAGAGTTGCAAGGGGAGTCAGTCATCACATGGCAATGGTCAGTTCTAACAAAATAGAAGTGCTTGTCCAAGCTCTGCCCAGTTGTCTTTGCTCTGACCTACCACCTGCTCCTCAGCCCAGGCAGGGCCCACCTTCACCTGGGATAGATAACAGGGGCTGATTTTGTGCCTCTGACACCAACAGAGACCAAAAATGTAACCCACCACATCTTTGATTCCCCACTCCTGTCGAGGCTGCTGAATCCTTTTGGACATGGCAAAGCTATTCCAAACCACACAGTGTGTGAGCAGCATCCTGTCACCTGCCTTGCAGCAGTCAAGGCACCTGCTGGGCTGGGATTGGCAGTCTTTCCCCTTGTCCTGCCAGGGCCCTGCAGGGAGTGTGCATGCCCAGGGAGGCTCCTGCCTTGCCCATAACCCAGGAGCCAGCTCAGCCAAGCCCCAGCATCACTGTGAGCCAGACCTTCTTCCCCCTTCTCCCTCCCATGAGAAGCAGCCCCAAGAGCCAGCCTAGGATGAGGCAGTGGGTACTGTGTGAGACAACGCAGGGGAGAAGGAGGAGGAGAAGGGGGCCTCAAACTCTGCTGGTTCACATGGAGGAGGAGGTGAGTGAAGTGGCTGAGAGAGCGAGGGAGTCAGGCTGGTTTCTACACTGGACCTGCACTGCCCCAGGTGCAGCGACACCCTTGGCAGTAGTGACAGTTTTCTAAGATGCTCATAATGAATGGAAAGCATCTCAGCTAATGACGTGGGCTGCATTCCTGCTTCCCTTGAGGCTGCCTTTTCAATTCCTGATTTATGCCATGCCCATTCCCTCAGGGAGGCTTCTTTTGAGTGATGGGATGGGAGGCCCAAGGATTCCCATGCTTGGGAAGCAGTGTATCAGTGTGGGAGAAGAGCAGCAGTGTATCAGTGTGGGAGAAGCCGCGGAACAATTGCCAGAGGGGTCCCATGCAGGCAAGCGATGTCAGCCTGGGACAGTCCTGTGGGGCTGTTTGAGGCCCCATTCTCAGGAAGGGGTGCAGCTGCTCCCCACCCTGCAATCCCTGGAATAATGCCCAACGTTTCCCATGTGTGAGGATGTGGCATGTCCTTCTCTCACCCTCCCTCCCAGCTCCCTCCGATGGTCCCTAGTCCATACCTCCACAAGCAGGTGAGCTATGTTGCCAGGTTGCGTGTCTCTTCCGGGTAACACAGCTCCCAGGAGAAATCTGCTGACCTGTTAGTCTTCCTCCTCTCTCTCTGGGCAGGCAGTCCCTGAGAGTCCTCAAAGAGTGCTGTCAGCTTGCCTGGGGCCTTGTCCTGCGCAGAGTGCTCCAGCCCTGCCCTGCAGTGGAGGTCCTCAGCTACCTTCCCCGTGCCCTGCTTTGGCCAGGGCTTCCCCATAGCCCAGTCCTACCTGCACCTGTCCTGGCTTGAAGGCACCCCACATCCTGAGAGGAGTGTGACAGTGCTGTCTGATGGGCCTCTGCCCTGCTCTGCTCTCAGCCTGACCGTGGGGTTTCCCAGTCTCTCAGGTATATCCTCAGGAGTGGAGGCAGAAAGGGAAGAAAGCATCAGGCCACATGGGCCTCGACTCTCCACTCTGTCCTGGGCCTGTATATCATGGCGAGGAGGAGCCTTCTGAGCAGCAGCAGGGCCATCCCTGGCTCTACTGCCCCAATAGACACCTCCACATTGGCAGGTTTCAGAGTAGCTCTTCCAGGCCAGTGTCCAATGAGGGCCTCTCCCTCCCGGCAGCAAAGGGAGGCCAGTCCTGGAGGACACGCAGAACAAGAGCCTTCTCGGTGCCTGCATCTGTGGTATCTTCTCCTTCCCTCCATGTGAGGACATGCAGAGCATGGAGGCTTCCCTCTACTCCCAGGGAACTGCTGGGTCCCATGCAGAGAGCTGCTGATCACTGCATGCTTGTCCCTGGTTACCCTGTGCTGTGGCATGGCCATAAGATGCCAGGCAGGGCAGCATCCCTGCTTTGTTTTTGCACCCTCAGCCCTTCTTGCCCTGCTCATGATCTGGGCTTGAGGCAGTGCCCACAGGCCGGACCATCTGTTGCAGCTGTTCTGCGGGGAGGCCTCTCCCTGGACACTGGAGGGCAGGGGGAGATCCCCAGCTTCTGTGGCAGGAAGAGGTCAAGTCAGTGTCCTACAGCTCAGAGGGGCTGCTGGAGGAATGCCACAACCCCCACTCTTCCTTGCAGCCCCTTGATGCACTGGGTGACGTGCTGCAGGGGTCCCAGCTCTCTTCCACTTCTCTCTCTCCAGACTGCATCCCACTAACCTGCCAAGCTCCACCATTGGGGCACTCAGGGCACTGTGTCTTCCCTCCTTCCTTCCTCCCACAGATCTTGGGGAAATACTGCTCACCTTGGAAATGACAAGACACCATCCTCATGGCTGTTGAAGGCATGAGAAACACCAGAGCCTATGATGCCCCTGCAGCTGCCCAAGTGCTGGCCTTGGCCATGAGAACCTGCCTCCTGGCTGCAGCATGAAAGCAGCCTGTGGCTGCTGTGCCTTGGGCTCTGGGGGAGCCCCAGACTCTGATGCCGTTTGAGGCCAGCAAAGAGTGATGGGAAGGGAAAGAGGTGTCCTTGGCAGCTGGGGAGACTGCTGCCATCCCACGGCAACCCCACTGTCAGCCAAGTCCTCTCCAGGGGTCCCGGGTTGTGAGGTACATCTATGACAATCTCATGGCCCCCAAACCATCTTCCTGGGGGGGGCCACGGACACCACACACTAGTGCCACAGCCAACAGGGCACTGCCCAGTGCACAATCCCTGTGCGCAGAGACATGCAGCCTGTCCCTGCCTGGGGGCTGCCTGTCCTCTCTGTCCCTGCATGCCCCCACCTTGCTGAGCAGGGCAGAAATGCAGAGCAGGGCAGCGGTAGGGTGAGGGTGAGGGTGAGGGTGAGGTGCAAGGCAGGGGCAGGAGCTGGGCAAGGCAGGGATCAGGGCAGAGGCAGGAGCAGGGTGTGGGCTCTGTGCCCCTGTGTGGAAGGCAGGAGGGTATTTCAGAGGTGCCTGGAGACTACCTGACCAGCAGCTTCCAGGTAATCCATTTGATCTGTGGGTCTGAGCTCTGCGCTGCTCTGCTCTGTTCTGGAGAGCATGGGAGAGGTGGTAGCCTCCTGCAGGGCATGGCTCTACTTTTAGCATGCTCCCAAATGCTCCAAACTCTACACACTGGGGACACCTGAGTGTGCCGGGCAGCCTGGGGCATTTCTGCAATCCTCCCCTACCCAAACATTAGCTGTCCCCCACACAGCACGTCCCCTCCCTGGCCTTGTCCTACAAGTTCACCTCATTCATACACAATTCCCAGAGAAGCAGCTTTGTTTCTCTACCATGTGTGGACGTCTTTTATTTGTGGGGACAAAGGCAAGCAAGAGAAATGGGCCATGCAAACAAGCAGGATCACTAAAGGGTGGCAGGGCACCCAGTGTCTCTGGCATTGCAGGGCAGCCCAGGACATGCAAATGCACTTTGCCTTTGCCACAAAGCACCAGCTGCTCTGCTGGGCCACAAAACCTGGAGCCGAAGAAGAGAGCTTTAGCTGATCCAGGCATCTCCAGAGGTGTTGCAGGGCAGGAAAGGCAACCTGCTTTCTGCAAAGCTTGCATCACACATCTTCCTTTGTTCTGTAGCCCAGGTGTGCATTGGCTCCCAGCACTGCAGGTGCCCTGGCTGCGCTGGCCTGTGCCTGCCAGGAAAGCAGCCTGCTGTGCCCTGCTCCTGCCACAGCCTGTCAGAGCTGGCCCAGCATAGACCCCAAATCCTACCTGAAGACCAGGCAACTCCCAGGGCTGTCAGAGCATTGCTTGGGCCTGGTCTCTACCGGAAGGGTGGACAGCAAAAACAGCAGCCCTGCCACGGCTCTAAGCCCTGGGTTAGCTTGCTCTGCAGTGGGGAGGTGGCTCTGCACTGCAGCCACTGCTGGGTGCACGGGGCAGCATCAGGCCCAAGGCTCCAAGTGCAGGGCAGAAACCCCCAGGCAGGGTCAGGGGGCAGTGCCAGGGAGGGCAGGCAGCAAGGCTGGGTGAGTTAATGGCCCCAGGGCCACCTGAACTGTTCCTTCTGTATGGGTTGCTTCATCATCTGTTGAACCACCTCTTTCATTCCTTTTGGCTGTAGAACTTTGTGGACTGAAACTTTTCTTGCTTTCTCTGCTCTACATTTTAGCCTTTTTGTCATTGTTTTTTTTTCCCCTTTGAAAGTCTGCCTTCAGGGCCACTCTCGATTTCTCCCACTCTAGCAATTACGCCCCACAGAGGACAGTGGAGATCAGTGATCACTGTGCTCCCAGGTGCTCTCTGGTCTCCTGTTACCAGTTGTGGTGGACAGATGAGTGGACTTTTGCCTTAAACATTTCTTGGTACATAAGGTGCAAGCAAACCATAACCCCGAACAAGCCATCTGTCCCTGGCGGAAACAGGACTAAGCTGCTGCGACCCCCGAAATGGTCTCCCTGCGACCACCCAGGACACACCGAGCCTACGCTGAATGAGACTACGATCAGGGAGAGACTTTGGGACCTGGACTGTAAATTATTGCCATTTTAGCACAACTTCTGTAAAACTTGCTTAGCATGAGTAGCTAAATTTGCTGAAGCCTGAGGCCGCCCTCCCTAGTTCAGTGAGAAAGGGCCCCAGAGCTGGTGCAGACTGGAATGATAAGGGAGTCGCCAGCAATTTGCATTCCTGTTCACTGCTGAAACAGTGCTAATTGCTGGAGTTACCAACTCTTTGTCTGGACCTTGAGAGATGATGGCGGGACCCGAGGATTGAAGACACACCTGTCGGCAGAAACTGCAACAGTAAAGATAAGGGAGAAAAAAAAACAGCCTGCCTAGGAACAACGATGAGACCCAATAAGGAGCAGGAGACCCCAGACCCAAAAATTACTATTGGTCTGAACTACCACGTGGGGGGTGGGAAACTTAATTTGAAAAAGCTATAATTGCCCAGGGATTTCTTTGTTCGGGGTACCTCTTCGGAGGCACCCAACTCGAGCTGTAACTACTGCACGTGTGTCATTACAACCTATCTATGTAATTTGCCTTGATTTGGCGCTAAGCTTTCCAGTGGGAACCTAGGGTCGGACCCTGCTCGAGTTGTAGTTACTGCACGCGCATCGCTAAAATTTACACCCAGGGTGAAGAGGACCAACGGGACGCCGCTGGATCCACGGGTGGTGATATCTCTTTCTCTCTCTCCTCCCCGCTCCTTCTCTCTCCCCCCCGCCTTTCTCTCTCCTCCCCTTCGCCTTTCCCCACCTTCCCCCCCCCCCCCCCCACTTCGTGGAAAATAAAGTTAAAAGGTTTTACGATATTTGACCGGGTTTAGCGTCTTAATCTCGTCCTTGGGATCATAACGAAATTCTCCTGATATTGGATCGGGGCACCAGTTCAAATTCGAGAACCTTTTTGTTTCCTCTGCAGTAAACATTCCTTCGAGTGTGATTCTTCCTGAATTTATTCATGAGTGTTGGCAGCTGGTATTGTATCCACTACAGCATAAAACTAATGGCTAAGTTGCTACACTATATGTGCATGAGCATTAGTGAGTGGGAGAATCAGGGGCCTCTCCCTCTCCTGATCAACAGCAATATTTCCTGTATTTCCAAACAGACGTTTAAAAAATTAACATTTCTGTAGATATGCAAATACAATCACATTTACAAAACTCCTGCCATTTCCTTTTGCTCTGCTCTCGTCCTTTCCCCTTTTGATATTTCCAGGGGAGCTGTAGATCCCTGTGAGCAAGATGCCCGTGCCAGGGACGGTCCCTGCCTGCTCTCCCCAACACCCACGAGCGCTGCAAGCAGGTTTCGCTCCCGTGGGGCTCTCACGCGTGCACCCGTTGAGGCCCCGCGGCTGAGCAGCCGCCTTTCCCGGGGCCGCTGTTGCCGGGCTTTCACCGAACAACCGACCGGCGGCAGCAGCTTCGCGGGCAGCAGCAGCCTGCGGCACCTGCGGGGGGGGGTGGGGGGTGTCCTTTCGGGGTGCGCTATTCCCGCGCAGCAGCTCAGGAGCCCTTCCTGCGGCCGGGCTTGAGGAGCTCCGGCACCGCCGGCTCCCGCCACCACCGCGGCTCGTCGCGCTCCGCTTTGTGGCGGCGGCAGGAAGGCTCGTCCCCGCCGCGCTGCCCGGCCCCTGCCGCTCCCCTCCCGCCCGGCCCCTGCTGCAGCCGCGCGCCCGGGAGCGCCGTGCGCGGCGCGGAGCCTCCGCCTGCGTGTGCCGCAGCCCCGCCGAGAGCCCCGCTCCCGCCGCTATTGCCTCCCCGACGCCGCCGCCCCGGCGCGGGCACGGGCGCAGGCGAGTCGGAGAGCGGGGCCGGCGCCGGGACAGGGCGCAGCCCCGGGGCGGAGCTGGCGACAGCGCGGGCGGCGGCGGCGTCCGAGAGGAGACGCCGGCGCCGCAGCAGAGAGTCGCTGCTGGCGGGGGGCAGCGAGGCGCGGGCGGCCGAGCGGTGCGGCGCGATGCGGCGGTGCCGGGGCGCAGGGCTGGCGGCGCTGGCCATGATGGTCCTGGGTGCGCGGGACTGGCAGCGGCGGGGTGGGGGCCCGTCGCTGGGCAGGGGGTATTCTCCGCGGGGCCAGCACCCGCACTCGTTTCTCGGCTTTTAAGGCTCTTTCTGCCTCTCTGCCTCATCTGCCATCTCCCTTTCTCGGCTCTCCTGTCTACTTTTCCTGCCTTCATCTGTCCATCCACGCGTCTGACTTTCAACCCATCCCTTCATGCATCCGCACCAAACCTCTAAGCCTTCTCCAGTCTCTCCACACACTGATGCAGAGATCATTCTCCACGTCAGCCACTCGCCGCATGTCCCCATCCGTCCCAACCGCATCTGTCTCGCTGCCCCTTTCCCTCTGCCTGACCCTTTCTCTGGGATTCTCCTGCGGAACCAGCTGTTGGAGACAGCATATCACGGGCACCAAGTGATTTTCAGCATGTTTGTCTTCTTTCTCAGCAGTGGCTGTGGGCAGGGCCCAGGTGCAGCAGGAGCCGTCGGCAGAGACCACCGAGGGCACTGGCATTAACATCACCTGCTCACACCCCAGCATACAGACCGGCGACTTCATCCACTGGTACTGGCAGCTCCCAGGACGAGGTCCCGCGTTCATCACGAGTGCTATCAAAGGGTCCAAAGAGGTGCAGGACCCGCCGGGGACCCTGTTCGTGGCCGAAGACCGCCGCTCCAGCGTCCTACATCTCGCCCGGCCCCGCTGGCGGGACGCGGCGGTGTATTACTGCGCCGTGGGAGACCCGGCGGCACAGGCTGGGGCTGCGGCCGGGCACGAACTGCCGCGGGCGGGGCGGGGTGGGGCGGTGGCGGGGGCTGGGGATGCGCCTCGCGCTGGCCCACTGGGGGCGCTGCCGCTCCGCCTGTCGCGGCCGCCTCTCCCCGCACCGCGCTGCGCCGGGCCTGCCCGTCGGCGGGTGCCGCTTCGGCGGGTCCTGCTGCGCCGGAGCCTCGGCGGCGGGACGGCCCCCCGAAATGGTTCCCAAGCTGCCGAGTGGGCCAGCAGCTCCTCCCACCCCTCGCCCCCTCCCCCGCCCCACTGCTGCCCCCGCTCCTCTAAACCGCAACGAGGACAGACATTCCCTGTGCAGCGGTGGGTCAGCGACCTGAGTGCTGGTGGTGCTAGTGGTGCCCGGAGAAGGGGCAGTTGCAGTGTAGAGAGGCATCGTTTATAAGAGAGAGGGTTATAGTGGGGTGTCCTCTTCCTACTGGATTCCGGGAGTGTGTTCTACCAGATTCAGGGTGTGTGCCTGTCCCTGCATGGGTGATTGCTGCAGCAAGTGCTCTTTTCGAAGGTGTCTTTCCTGGGGAGCCCCCTCTGTGGCCGAGAGAGAAGGAAGAAAAAAACGCTGTGGTGTGGGTACGGAGTGTCAGACACCTGGGGAGAGGCACTTTTACTTGTGCATGGTTCTATCTGCATCCAGACTGTCCCTGGGACAGGGTGGACGTGGGTGCATGCAAGGGTTCCTTTTCCATCCTTTCCAGAATTGGCTGGAGGTCCTTCTGTCTGCCTGGGTGCTGGATGGCAGGAGGAGATCATCAGGGCTGTTTGTCCCTTGCTGCAGGATGGTTGGGCAGGTAGCGATCTTCAGGAGGGCCAAAATAGAAGGAAGGTGCCAGTAGCCTCCTTTGTGTCCCTTTTGCTTGACCTCAGCCTGCCTTAACTGTCCGTTAGGTTCCTAGAGTCCCTTGGGCAATGCAGCCTGGGCTTCAGAGGAAGCAAATGCCGCCCACCCATGGCTTGACTGTGCAAGTACAAAACTTCCCATGCTGAACAAAACCCATGGCCCTGGATTTGAGGAGCCTGGATCCCAGCAAGGATCCCTGCAGTTTGTCTGCTTTGCTGAGTGCTCTCAGCACTAGCCCACCATCTGTCTAGAGAGCCTTCTGGCGGTAGAGGTGTGGGTCTCAAGGAGGTCTGTCTGAAGCAGCAGTGTGGGAGCTTTGCTCCACCCTTGTGCTGAGGTTTGGATGCTGCTTTGAGGTGGCAGAGGGAGGAGAAGGCAGGCACCTGCAAGCTTCAGCTCGCTCATTCTGGAAGGCCCCTGGTCAGCCCGTGAAGAGGAGAGCTTGACATGGCCCTGATTTTCCTGGCAGCCGTGGCAGGACTGGCAGACTTTGGTGAGACATGACTTGCAGGCTGAGGAGGAACAGGGCAAGAGTTTGTGCTGTCAGCGGTGGAGGGGAGAGCTGTGAGTCCTGACCCTGCAGGTAACTGGCAGTGTTTCTGTAGGGAGGCAGGGGCTGCAGATGGGGCATCACATATAATCTGAGGTCTGTCGAGTGTCATGGGCATCAAAGGAGGAATAAGATGAAACCTTAATTTTGCAGAAACTAACATTCTTGCATACACTGCTGATAGAGAGAGATGCTAGCTAAGAGCCGAGTACTGCATATAGGGCCTTTTCTCCGAGACATATTGGGTAAAATGCTGCAAATCTGTGTGGGGTTGGATGTAATGCTTGAAGGACATAGAGAGAAGGCTAACTCCAGGCAAGAGCTCAAATGCTGTACAAGGACAGGTCAAGGGCAGATTATGTGGTGTGTAGTTTGACAAAAAGGTTACAGTAAGAAGTTACCATCAGAGGTAGGGGAGGAACAGGACATGTGTTGTCTTGCTGAAGGAGAGACCAACAGTTACTATAGCTCAGGGACTGATAGGAAGACAACTGATGGACTCCAAGCCCATGACCCCCCCTCACAGCTGAGGTGTGAGGAGTGACAAGAACCTGCAAGCTGAAGCATGCGTGGACAAACAGCTCAGCATTTTGCACCATAGGAGAAGTTAGATGGAGAATGGGCATAGCAAGAGGGCTGATGAAGTGGTCAATAGATGGATACATAGATGATCAAAGTTAAAATGCCTTCTGGCTTTACAGGTCACGCACAAAAGGACGCCGTGCTCCAGTTCCCACCAGAAACGACCATCCAGGCAGGATACAGTGCAGCACTGCACTGCAATTTCTCCACCAGCAACCCTTATGCCTACATTTTCTGGTACCGGCAGTTCCTGACCCAGTCGCCTGAGATGCTGCTGTGTGTGGACGGATCCAGACCTTGTGTGGATTCAGGGAGGTTCTGCTGTGTGCTGTGTGCTGAGAGCTCCCAGGTGCTTCTCCCAGGTGCAGGATGCTGAGCTCGAGGACAATGCTGTCTATCTCTGTGCTCTGAGCGCACGCCAGTGTGTGCACTGTGCAGCATTGCACAGAAAGGCTTGTGGTCTGCTTTGGGGAGGTCACCCCATTTCTGGGAACTAGTTTGTCCCTCTGCATGTAGTGCTTTTTGCATGCCAGGTCTGACTGGTGGAGCAAAGAGCTGGCCCTGGAGAGCAGGTGTGACTGCTGCTGGCAAATCAGCCATGGTGGCTGCAGAGAAGCATTAGGTGGTGTTTCCTCCCTGAGGGAGGAAATGTGCTGGTGTTTTTTCATACTGCAGGGCACTGTTCCTTGTCCCCGGCATGGGGGAGACAGCTGGGGAGCCACCTTCACTTTCAAGCTCTGCTTCTCCCGGTATTGGATCAAATAGCCAAGCAGAGAGGTGAGGGATGGGGGTGCAGGGACTGTGAGCCTTAGACCTCCCTCTTCCTTTTCAGGCTTGGGATTTCACCTGAGGCACCCTGACTCCCAGCACAGTTTGCTCTAACCACTGGGCCAGGTGTCTCCTCCAGGCGCTGGACACAGGGAAGTCCAACCCCTTTAAGTGGAGCTCGAGAAACCCTTTTCCCAATGAAGGACCCAGAAGTCATGACTCTGCAGTCACAGAGTGTTCTCCAGGCTCCTGGGCTCTGCCCAGTTGTGGAGTCAAAAAAGGGGAGTGAATTCCCACATGTGCAGGTCCCTTGCTCTCTCACAGCTGGGCATGGCGATCGGGTTTGTATAATTTTGACAGAATGGTTGATGTTAGAGGGGACCCTTAGAGATCATCTAGTGCAACATCCCCCCTGCTCAAGCAGGGTCACCTAGGAGGCTGCCCAGGCGGCTGAGGACCGTGTCCAACTGGCTTTTGAATATCTCCAAGGGTGGTGACTGCACAACCTCTGTGGGCAACCTCTTCCAGGGCTCCGTCACGCTCACAGCAAAAATAGCTTTTCCTGAGACTCAGACGGAACTTCCTGTGTTTCAGTGTGTGCCCATTGCCTCTCGTCCTGTCACTGGGCACCACTGGAAAGAGTGTGGCCCCATTCTCTTTACACCTTTCCTTCAGGTATCTATACACACTGATAAGCTCCCTCCTGAGCCTTTTCTTTTCCAGGCTAAAGAACACCAGCTCTCCCAGATCCGGCCGTTAATCTTTAGGAAGCAATGCCTTGTTCTGCTTGGGCCCATCTTTGTCCTGTCAGAAGAGAATGGAGCACCCGGAGGAATGAACATGGCACCAAGGAAGTGATTGGGCAAATCTTTATGTCTGTTGGTGTCAGAGGGTGGCAACACTCCCACTGTTGTAAAATGTGCTGCTCAGTTCATCACCATGGATGTCTAAGCCTGCCTTGGCTCTGGAGCAGGAGGTAGATCAGGGTGAAAGCCAGGAGGGGAGAGCCCTGTAGCCCCTTCCTACACTGCTTGGGTGGCTGTGGGAGGACAAAGTGCAGCCAGCTTGCTTCGGGGGTGGGGGGAGGTGCAAGGAGAGGAGTCCTTGGCTGGGCAAGGCTATGTCAGTTTTGGGAGCTTCCAGCTCTCCAGTAAGCCTTTTTGCACTGTTGTTCTTCCTGTTGTGACGGGTGCGTATGGTTGATGTGAAAAGACGGGGGGGCTCCGCCACCTACCCATGCCCCCACTGCTTCCCATCCCCTTCCTGCTCCAGGGTGCAGGGCTGCCCCATTCACTCCCTCACATTGCAGCACCCTGATGAGTGCATCCATGTGCTCCCTGGTGCTGGTGGTGGGGAGGACACACTGTTAATGCCCCGTCCCATTGCCTGCTCACTGTTCACCCCTTCACCCATGCAGTAAGATGATTTTGTCACATCTGGGTTTGTGGCAGCCCTGCAGCCCCCACTGGAGCCTAGTTCCTCTGTGGGGCTGCAGGTTATCCCCCCCTGCCCAGGACACACACAGACTCCCAGGGCTAGGTCAGAGCAGGGCTCCCCACCCAGCCTGCTAGAGATTTTGTGGAGAGGTGTTGTTCCCAGACACTGGAGGAAGGAAGAGGGAGAAGTGGTAGCAGTAGCGGGGACACCTGTTCATAGAAGAAATACCACTGTCCAACGAGAAGCAGGGACTGCAGAGGAAGGTGTGAAACCCCAGTGAGGCAAGCACGCTGCACTCACAAAAGGCCCAGCAGAGGTGTGCAGAAGAGCAGGCATGTCTAGCTGGGGAGGCAAAGACACTGGTGGAGGAGAGAAAACCGCAGCAGGGGCATTTCAGGCATGCTGAGAGAATGTGCTTCCTTTCTTGTTCCCTTGGCAGTGTCATTTCCAGCAGCTCCACTCCCTCAAGGCTGGGAGGTGTTTTTTGACTCTCTCTCTAACACACAACCCCCGGGGTCAGGCTCAGCATGCACCCTGAGTATCTCATCCTCGCTGCCTTCCTGTGGCAACCACTGGGTAAGCACCGACTTTTACTTGAGGCTTAGTTCCTCTTTTCTATGGGAAACCCTAGCCCCCCTCTCCACCTCCCTGCCCTCCCCTCCCCCCCCCATATCTCTGCAGGGAGGTGGTCTTGCATAAAGGGACAATGCTGGGAAATGTTGGCTCATGTGTGCTTTCACATGAATAGTCTCAGGACACTATTACTGTTGGAAAAAAAAGGGGAAGACAGAGAGAGGAGAAACCTGCCCTGCTCCCTGTGAACCACCGTCTCCCCATTTCCTTCCCGCAGCCATCCATCTCTGTCTGCTTCTCTCTTCTGACCCACCTGGGACCAATGTTTCACAAATGTCCTGTTGTGGGAGCTCTTAGTTGTCCTGCAGTCCCCACTTTCTGTCTTTGCAATGCCAAAAAGGTGACCTTATGAAGACTGCTACAGGGCCTGGCATGACATTATTAGCTTGTCCCAGTCTGTCTGCCAGCTGGCACAGCCCTGACCACGCATTTCCTCCTGCATGTCATTGCTGCTGGGGCTTCCTTTTCCCTCCTTTGAGCCTTGGTTTCCATGCACTCAGGGACACAGGAACCATCGGAGATGACAGGGTTTTGGAAGGAGGATGTAACTTTCTCCCAGCAGCTCCCTGGGCCCCTGCCCAGACTGAAGGTGTCCTGGTGCCAGCACGTAAGGGCCAGGCCTGACAGGATGTTCCCTGGGACTCTGGGCAGCAGGAGAGCAGGGAGCAAGGGCACAGCAGAGCTGTGCTCCGGGGGCATCCTGGCAGGAGGGCATGGGATTCTCACGGTGCGAGAGGTACACGGAGCCAAGAACTGGGTGCTCCTGTGCCAAACCACTCACCAACTTGCTGTTGCCAGCTGTGGGGCTCCTGTTGCAGAGCAAGGGAGAAGGAGCCTTCTGCCCTGAGGCTTTGGCATCCTGTCATGCTTTTCATCCTGAAGGCTTTCCCCACATGCTCACTAACTGTCACTTTCTTCCAGGTGCCATGGGCCAGACCACTGTCACCCAGCAAGAGGGACCAGTCCCGGTGGAGGAGAGGGGCACCTTCCACACCACCTGCACATACCAGACCTCGAACTTTTATGGCTTGTCTTGGTACCAACAGAAGGAAGACCGAGCCCTGCAAGCTGGTCTCATCTCAGGCGGCAGCTGGCCTCAAGCAGAGTGGCTGATTCACCACAGTGCTGAACACCACTGGGTTCTGGAGGCCAAAGCCAGGAGTGAGGGATCATCTAAGCTCTGACTGTGGAATAGTACCTGCCACTGGTGGCTCCTGTAGGGGCTGAAAAGCCTCTTCCTTGTGGCAGTGCTTGTAGGTCTGTGAGGGACAAATGCTGGGAAAGCAGAGGTGTTTTCAGCCTGTGGAGATCAGGAACACGTCTGTGTACTCGTCAGCCTGCACTGAATGTCTTTGGGAGCTCCTCTGTGCTTGAGGACAGGCCTTGGTCAGGCCGGGTGTGCACAGCTGGGCATATTTTGCTGCCAGCTGAGGAGATGTGCAGGGAGTGTGTGGCAGGGTGAGGTGCAGAAAAGGGCTGTGACATTCCCCCCCCACCCCATGCATGTCAGGAGGTTTCCTATGGAGGGGCCATTTTTCACTCACTGCTGAGTTGTTCCTCAGATCTGCTGTGGCACTTGTGGCCTGAGCTCTGAGCATCCCCAGGCAGGAACTGCCACTCTACAGTGCCCTCTGCCTGTGGAGGGGCAAGAGCCTTCTTGTTTCTCTGCTGGGGCCCCTTGTTCCTTCTGTGCCCTTCCTTTCCTTTCCCCCAGGCACTTCCCAGACACTCTCTCTTGCCCGTCAGCTGATGTCCCTTAGACGTCATCTCCTTTCCTTTGGTGAGACCTCCATCTCCCCTCTCTCTTGCTGCATGCCCTGGTTTTCAGCCTCCCCAGCTCACCTGTGAAGCAAGGCAGATGAGCTGGATCAAGCATAGCCAAAACATCCTGTCTGCATGATGCAGCAGCCACAGGACAGTAGAACCCACAGCATAAGTTCATCCAGGGCCTCCCGTCCTACTTTGGAGAGGGTTTGATGGCTGGCCTGTGTCTGGGGATGTCCTCAAGAATGTGAGCAACGCTCACTCCGGTGCCCTCCAACCTTGCTGTCCTTGGAGCCCTTCCTCCAGGGCTTCCCCCAAGCCCTCCCCCATTTGTTCTCTGCTGGGACCAGTCTGCATGGCTCAAGTCAAGCTCCACTGTGCTCTTGTGATCTTCTGAGAGGTTACATGGAGGTCTGGGACCAGCCCCAGCTCTTGTGCAGGGAGCAGTGCCACGGTGACATGCTTCCATGGCCACAGAGAGTTGTGTGTCAGGCACAAACTGGACTCCCTACAGGCTGCAAACACTGAGGCTGGGAGGTCAGAAATGAGCCTGACAACACAGACTTCTCACTCCTCTGTTGGGCTTTGAGGAAGAAAAGGGCGTATACATTCAAAGAGCTCTCTACACAGAAAGCTCTCCTCATTCCCCAGGTTCAGCTTCAGTAAAACACCTATCCTCCCCCCTCCCTAGTCTCCTCTTCCCTTGTTTCCGAGGTGGATTACACTTATTCTGATGCAGTTGCTCTGGTGAGGTGAGAGTAGTGTAGGCGGTTGGGCTCACATGCGTGACGGTTCCGTTGTGCTACTCTTTGCTTCCTTGTTTTCCCTGCTGCACATTGCTTCTTCACTTTTTCCTGCTGCTCTAGCTTTTAGTGCACTGTTCCAGCATGAGTTACCCACAGGTCACAGAGTTCAAATTAATGTAAAAAACATAACTCACCTGTCAGATTGTCTGTGCTGCTTCCTGGAATTACCTGCTGACAGCAATGTTGGGTCATGCTGAGATATGCACCCTGCAGACCGAGGAGGAGATGCGTGGCCATGTGCTGGGGTCTGAAGGACCTGCTCACTCCAGGGCCCTCCAACCTCACCGTCCTTGGAGCCCTTCTCCTACCTTTCCTCCAGGGCTTCCCCCAAGCCCTCCCGCATTTGTTCTCCGGTGGGACCAGTCTGCATGGCTCAAGTCAAGAGCTCAATGGGAAAGCAGACGACCAGGCAGATGTGGGCACCAGCCCCTGCCAGGAGAAGGGCTGGGCCCCGGGAGAGCTGCTTCACGGTCCTGCAGAAGAGCTGCAAAGGTGTGGGCATCCACTGCTGTCCTGTGGCTTTGCTGGCTGAGAAGGGTTGGGGCTGTGTTGGGGGAATGAGGACCCTGGTGTGTGGCCCAGGCAGGCTGATTTCAACATCAGTCTGCAATTCCCTTCAGCCCAGCACATCTGCAGAGCAGCTGGACTGTGCAGGGCTGTGTGTGAGGTGTGGGGGAGGATATGGGACCTGCACTTGCTACCCGTGCCCTTGGGTGCAGGACACGCCCTCTCATTCTGGTGATGGGTGAGAGAGTGAGGAGGTCCTGGGCTGTGGCCAAGGCTATTACTCCCCCCATCTCCACCTTTGCCATCCTTCAGGACCATCATCTCTGTGAGCCTCCTCCACCAGCCCAGCCTCAGCCAGAGCAAGAGGAAACCCCTTCCCCAAGGGTTTGTGGGGCTGCTCCCTTGCCAGGGCCTGCTACAGTCCTGAGCTGCTCATTCAGGGACAGCAGTGGTGAGGCTCCCTATCTGCAGGACATGTTCCATGGCCACTGGGGTGTTTCTGGGTAGAGATTCAGTGAGAGTGATTCACTGATGGCTACTGGCTCTGCAGTAGCTGGGGGTGTCTTTGTCAGCTCCACGGGACAGTGCCTGACAGGGGTCCCTTGCAGTGTGTCTGCCCCTCCCATTACTCTGGGAAAGGGGTCCCCACCTCCCTTGGCTGCAATGCCTTTCCCTGTGCAGCTTGAGATACTGTCCACAGAGGGGAACATCACACAGACACCCAGGCTTGGATGCAGCAGAACTTTAATGAGTCTAAAGAGGGAAAGGTGGTTGCTCTGAGCTTAGGTCCCCAGTGCAGCCAGCACCAGGAGCAGCCAAGAATGTGCGTCCCTTGACCATGGCAGAGTTTTCTCTGGGTGTGTGTCTGTGGATCCCACAGAAGGCTAGGAGGCAGCAGGTCCCCCCTTGGCTGGCCTTAGTGGGTGCCATGGCCAGTGGAGCAGAAGACAACAAAGGAAGGGGCGAGAGTGGAAGACAGGCAAGTCAGCCATTGGCTGTGTTTTCAGGGAGGCCAGGCTAGCCCCTTTCCTGCCCTGCTTTTGCAAGGGGAGCCCTGGATTCTCAGCCTCTGTGAAATCAGTGGCCTGCATCAGCTTCTGAATTCCTTCTCTGGTGCCACTGGCTTTAGCAGGGGAGACACCTTGTGCCACAGCAGCGGCTAGAAATGCTGGAGAGGTCACAGGACCCAGAGGGGATGGGGACTGCCAATGGCAGCAGAGGTGGAGGATCCCACTGTGGTACTCTGTGGGAAGGAGCTGAGGATGGGTCTGGGCAGGACAACCACCATGGGAATGCCATGGTCAATGACCATGGTGGAGTTCCTGCACTGCCTGACACAGGGCTCCTTGCAGCTGTTGGCCAGTGGGGTGGGGCCACAGGCCAGTGTCAGCTGGCCTTTGTAACTTCGTGACAGGGGACTACTGGCAGCTTTCAGGCTTGGGAGAGCAGAGTGCAGCTCACCATCCCTCCTGCCATGGCCTCAGCTCAGCTGTGAGGCCCTGAAGTCCGTGGGAGTGGAGGGCTGTGAATGGGAGTGGTTGTGCAGAAAACCTGCCTGCTGCAACTCCTGCTGAGCATGTTAGCAAAAGGCCCTGCATGAGAGCTGATAAACGATCCTTGCTGGAGGCATTAATGGAAAGAGATGAAGAGTGGGTAGCCCTTGTGCTTGCCGCGGTAGTGAGGTCCTGAAACACAGGGTGGCACAAGCAGTTGGAGGCTGTGTATGGGGATGAGCGAAGAGAGGGACCCCCTGTTAAAAACAGGGCTCTGATGGGCTCTCTTTCCCCCGGCAGAGAGAGGGAGTGTTTCTGTCTCTGTGCTAGGAGCTGCTGCAGCGGGTGCCGTTCTCGGAGATCTTTCCCTTGAGAAGCCTCGTCTGCGTGGGAGAGGAGGGAAAGAAAAACTGCTGTGGGGATACTGAGCCGGACAGCTGTGTCCAGGCACCTCTGTCTGTGCCTAGTGCTACCTACGTCCAGACAATCTGCAGGGCCCAGGTTGGCATGGGTAGGTGCAAGGATTCCTTCTTGATCTCCTGCAGAGCTGGGTGCAGGCACCTGTGTCTGGCTGGGTGCTAGATGACAGGAGTCTCTGGGGACACATCTCCCTTGCTGGGAGATGGTTTGTCTGGTTGTGACTTCTAGCAGGCACAAAGAGATGGAGGTGCCAAGCAGCCTCCTTCCTGTCCTTTGGACTGGACACAGACTGCCTGAACTGCCTGTTAGGCTCCTACCCAAATGTTGGCCCTGGCCATGAGTGTTCAGCTGTTGGTCAGCCACTAGGGAGCCTGGGAGAGAGCAATGATTGCACCTACGGTCCACTCACTCCAAGGATGGTGGGCGTGCTGTAGACGCTAGGCCATCGTCTCTCTAGACATCCTTGCCACAGAAATCTCAGCCCTACTGCTGAGCTCTGCTCTCCACGGCATACTAAGCAAGGCCATGCAGTCACTGTCCATGCAAACACAAGTCCCCACTGCCAGGTTCTCTAGTTTGCCTACATTTGCCTTCCCAGGTCCATTCTGGCATTCCCACTGCAGCTCTGTGCTTCCTCTCAGTCACCTCCCAAACCTCACCCCTCCCAGAAGTGCAGGGTCCCAACTGCCTGTGGGGATTTCCGGGAGAGGTGTTGTTCCCAGGCAGCAGAGGACGGAAAGGGTAGAGTGGGGGAGGTGAGGAACCTCCAGTGGGGAAAACCCCTGAAATCCCCACAGCACCAAGCAGCAGTGTGCAGAAGAGCATGCATTTCTAGCTGGGGAGCTGAGGACTCCAGTGGGACATCAGGCCAGGAACAGCCACTTCCTACCATGGGGAACCCAATGCCCACAGGCCCCCTCATTGTGAAGACATTCAGTGGGCTCTTGCCTGAGGAGCAACGCGTGTCTCTGCCAGAAGGGGGAGAAGTGCAGGCGGCATGTGTCAGGCATGATAAGAACAAACATTTTCTCTTCCCTCTGTCCTCCTGTGCTCCCCTCTCAGCGTCATTTCCGTCAGCTCAGCTGTTTTGGGGCTGCGAGCTGGTTTTCTGACTCTCTCACACAGAGACGGGAGGCTCGGTCTCAGCATGTACCTCAGCTACCTCATCTTCACTGCCCTCCTGGGGAAATCACTGGGTAAGCATTGGCTTCTACTCTTGGCATAGTCCCTCTTTTTCCTCAGGAAACCCTCCCGCCCTCACCAGGTCTCTGAAGGGATCTGCTCTTGGACAGTGCACAAGTGTTGGGCAATATCAGATGACATGGGTGTTTTGCACCTGTGTTCTGAAGACGCTGTTACTGCTGGAAAAGATGAGACAGCAAAGAAACACCTCGTCCCCTCATCATCCAAGATCTCATTCTCTAGCTTTTCCTTCCCCAGCCATCCACCTCTCTTCTCTGCCTCTTCTGTCCTTCTGAAGAAGCCCTGTGCTGTCTGCAGTCCCAAATTATTGCCTTGCAATGCAGATATACAGGACTTTTCAAAGCTGATGCAGGTGCTGGAAAGCGCTGATCCCACTGATGTTGCTAGGGGAGCCCAATCTCTCTCCTGGCTGGCACATGTAATGCAGCATGCCCTGGCCACCCATTTCTTCCTGCAGGTCAGCACAGCCAGGGCTTCCTTTTTCCTCATTGCCCATGACCGGGGAGGCGCACAAGATGACAGGTGATGGAGAGTGGGATGAAAGTTTTTGTAGCCCCTCCCCGGAGCCCTCACCCCACTGCAGGTGTTCTGGTGCCAGCACACGAGGGCCAGGCAAGACAACCTGTCCCCTGGGCAGCAGGAGGGAGAGTGGGGAGCTGGGAGCAGGGTCACAGCAAAGTGCTCTTCCAGCAGAATCCTGGCAGGAGGTGATGGGATTATCATGCTGTGAGATCTGCACTGAGCCAAGAACACCAAGCTCCTGCCCCAAACCACTCCCTACCTTGCTGCAGAGCAAGGGAGAGGGAGCCCTCTTCCCTGGGAGTTTGCATCCTGAAGCCTTTTTCCCGCATAGTCACTGACTCCTGCTTTCTTCCAGATGCCATGGGCCAGGTCACCGTGACTCAGAAAGATGGTCTAGTCACAGTGGAGGAGAGAGGCACTTTCCAGACCACCTGCACATATCAGATCTCTAACTTCTATGGCTTGCTCTGGTACCAGCAGAGGAGAGGCCAAGCCCCACAGCTGGTCTCGTATCAGGCAGCATCTGGTCTCAGGGAGAGTGGCGGATTCACCACATTGCTGAACACCACTGGGAAATACAGTCTCCTGCGGCTGGAGGAAGTCAAGGTCTCTGACGCTGCCTTGTACCTCTGTGCTTTGCAAGACACCCTGGTGCAGGAAGCTTCCTTGGCTGTGCAAAAACTGGAGGTGGGGAGGAGGATGGGGGTGCATCTGGGCAAGGCGGAGCTCTGGGGAAGGGGCCCTCAGCTTTCTCCTGAGCACCCAGGGGTCTGCAGGCCAAGCTCCTCTTTCTGAAAGGGGCTGGTGTCCATTGCCTCACAGGAAGGAGAAGCTGGTGAAGGAGCCTCTGCCATGGAAGTGTTTTCCATCTACACTCCAGCATGGGACTGCACTTGCCATGGACTGCGCAGAGCGTGCACGGGCTCTTGAGATCTGACCTCTCGGCAGAGCACCAGGGCTGGAAGGGATTGCTCTGGGTCTCATCCAAGTCTTGCAGTCCCATTCCAAATTCCTTGCTCATTGTCTGCATGGCACATTTGCCCAGATCACCAACAGGATGGCCCTTCCCAGATTAGGTGTTTTCTGAAGTACGTAAGGGATGGTGGCACAGTGCTTCAGGAGGAACTGGAGCCATGACCTGAGAGGAGTGAGAATCTCTTGGAGTGGGGAGGAGCAATGGACAGGGGCCAAGGTTTCCTAGTGCATTTGCCAACTGCAGTGACAATCAACCAGCATTTTCTCCCACTTGCATGCATGTTGACCACAGCATGTGTGTGTGTGTGGAGAAGGGGGGGGTGATTCTTGTTCTGGATGCCAGCAGCTCTTGTAAATAGTATATTTTTCACCCTGACGGTTCTGGAGGCCAGAGCCAGGAAGGAGGGCTGTTTCAAGCCCTGGGGGCCTGAGCAGTTCCACAGAGGGCAGTTTGATTGCAGCGCCTGCAGAGGTGAGGGGACAGGAGCTGGGAGCAGAAGCAGAGAGATCTCCAATTGGGGAACTGTCCAGGCAGTTTGCTAGCTTGAAAATATTGACTGCACTTTATGCATAGAAATTGTATTCAGAGCAAAAGACAGGAAAGCAAAGCCCCATGTTTCATGTCATCAGGAGAAAGAGGATTTCCCTAGGAGAGGAAAACAAGCAAACCCCTCACTCACCAGCCCTCTGAGAAGCTGCTAGTGGGAAATGGGGGTGTGGGGGGGAATCTTCTCTTTGTGTGCCTAAAAATGTGGCTTTGTGAAGGAAGCGCTGACCTGGCCTGGAGAAACCTGGACTGGTCCTCCATGTGTGTGAGTGGCTCTGGCTGAGCAGCAGAGCTTGCCCGCAGCACCTCTGTCTGTGTCTGGAAACAGCCTGCTTTGGGCAGTCCTTGTAGGTCTGTGAGCAACAAATACTGGGAAGAGATGGGTGTATCCAGCCTGGTGGGAACAGGAGCACGTGTGTGCACACACCAGGTTTTACCACACTGCTTGTGGAGCTGCTCTGTGCTCGGGGACAAGCCTCAGCCAGGCAGGGTGTGTGCAGCTGGTGAGATTTTACTGCTGGCTCAGGAGATCCCTGGGGAAGAGTGTGCCAGGGTGAGGAGCAGAAAAGAGCTGTGCCACTCTGGTCCTGTGCATGGCAGTCCTTGAAGAATGCAGTGCTTGTGAAATCCCATCTCAGCTGGCCTGCCTAAGAGCATGAGGAGCTAGCCATAGGTATTCATCTTTCTGAATCTATGGCACAACTCAAGGAGTGATCCTCATGTCAGGAGTAAATACAGGTTCACAGCAAACAATCACTCCTAGATAAGAGACTGTACTCAAATGTGAGGTTTTAGAAGTAGAAGGAGTATCTATCATACGAAGAGTATGCTGGATCCCCTTGTGATCTGGACTGACTCCTTGGCAACCACCAGAGTCTGAGGGGACCTTTACTGAACAAGCGAACAAGACCCCATCTGGGAAGAGATTGTCCCTGTGTCAATCCCTAACTAAGTCTTTGACAATTTGACCTGGGCAAGTAATTTCTCTCCTCCCACCAGCGTACTGTTTCTCTCAAACAGAATGAGCGTGTTGTTTCCAAGCACAGCTACCATCTATGTACATTCTACATAGAGGTTACTGGGACTTTTTATCTACTAGTCCGTTTCAGAGATGCCACACCTCTAAGTCAAAGGAGTATGCCATTTCTGTACTGTGCAGTGCTTCCAAGGCACTGTTCACATGCCTCTGGATCAGGATACCAGGAGTCTGTGGAGAGAAGCCCCAGGAGAGGCATCAGATCTGCATCCCCTGCCGGGACAACATCACTGCCTAATGCTTTTTCTGCATGCTGAAAGCAGCTACTGGGTATGCCCCAGACCCCACAAAGTGACCAGGAACATTGGCTTTCCAACAATGGCCTTCCCATCTAAGAGCCATAACCTCACATGCCTCCACTTGGGGATTCCAGGAGTCTGGTGGAGAGAAGCCCCAGGAGAGGCATCAGGTCTGCATCCCCTGCCAGGAGAACATCACTGCCAAATGCTGCTTCTGCATGCCCAAAGCAGCCACTGGGTATGCCCCAGGCCCTACAAAGTGGTCATGAACATTGTCTTTCCAAGAATGGCCTTCTCACCTAACAGCCATAACCTCACGCTGGAAGGTAGTTCCCGTTCACTGTATCTGTTCTTCCATGCTGTCTCTTTTGTATGTAGCATGTCTGCTTTAGCTGTTGATGCTCCCTCAGGTGGCGACACAAGCCTAAATGCCAGTGGTGATTGTCTTTAGTGGAGTGAACAGGAGTGTCTTGATGAAACAAGCATGTCTGCCCTCTCTGTCTGGACCCATAAAATGGGCAGTGCAGCCCCAGGCTTGGGGTATGGAAGGGCCACACAGGCAGCCCCAGGGACCGGGAGCACCATCCCGTGCTGTGCTGCACCACAGCAATTCCCCCTCCAGCACCCAGGCAATGCTCCAGGAGCCCGGGCCACACCTGGACGCAGCTGAGCACCCTGCTGGGCTTGGCAGACTTGCCCAGGGCTGCAGCAGGGCTGCGCTGGATTTGGGGCTCCCACTTGCTGCCTCTTGCCGTGGCCAGAGGGATGCTGGGCAGTGCAGAGAAGAGAGCTGGGGGCAAGCTGGGCCGGTCCGCAGTGGGGGGATCCCAGCCCAGTGGCACGGCAGTTCCCTGGCTGCTGAGGGCTCATTGAGAGACACTGATTTAAAGGGCAGGTTGTTTGTTCTTAGGGGCTGAGACTGGGATCTCTGAGGCAGGGTTATGCAAATACAAGGTTACTGAGAGGTGGAGACTACAAATGATTGATGAAAAGCAGAGACTAAAAGCTCTTCTGCCTCACCAGGTGCTGTGGGCTCTCTCATGCCTACATTTGGTGCCCTGCCTCAATGGGACAGGGCTGGGCACAGGTCAGCAGAGACTTCAGCAGAGACTATGCGTCACCAGAGTTTGACAGTGGGGAAGAATCCCTGTGAGCATCCAAACACAACAACTGTCAGCAGGGTCTACTTGGCTCTGCCCTCAGGTTCCGGTGGGAGGAGAAGGGCACAGAACCAGAGGGGAAGAGAGGGTGGGTGGAGGAAAGGAAAGGCAGTGCTCCAAGGTTGTAAGAAGGGGCAGAGAGAGCCTGCACACAGGTAGGGGTGTGAAGCAGAGCAGATGGTTTGCAGAAAGAGAGAAGCTGCTGGATGGGAGCCGGACCAGAGTCCTCAGATCATTGCCCCACTGTCAGCCTTGCAAGGACCAGACCAGGATGCCCTGATTCCCTCCTGCTGTCAGTGAGAGCTGAAAGCTCTCAGGTTAGAGCACAGGGCTCTTGCCTGCAGCCCTGTCGAAAGGTGAGTGCTGTCCCAGCACAAACAGAGCTTGAGGGGAGACATTGATGTGCAGAGTCAGAGACACCCTTCTGCCCCCACCATGCTCGAAACTCAATGTCTGGGAATAGCAGAGAAATGGAGTGTGGAAAGCATTCCAGAGTGGCCTACTTCATTCATCCTTGGGTGGGTTCCCACACCTGCCAGAGCTGTGAGTGCCTTTGGTCCTTTTTTTCCTTCTCATCTACCTGCTGATGCTGTCTGGGAATATCCTCATCCTGCTGGCTGTGTACTGGAAACCAAAACTGCACCAGCCCATGGACTGGTTCCTCTGCCACTTGTCCTTGCTGCATGTGGCCCTCTCCTCCATGGTGGTGTCTAAAGCCATTGCCAGCCTCATGGCAGGGCCTCATGTCTTTCAGGGGCTGTGTGTCTCAGGTCTTCTTCCATTTCCTGATCTGCACCAAGTGCTTCCTCTACACAGTGATGGCCTGGTGTGTCCTAGACATCTGCCTGATGCTGTGGTATGGAGCACTCGTGGACTGCAGGGCCTGTGTGTGCCCGGCAGCAGGCACCTGGCTGGTGGCTGCCTGCACTCCACCCTCCAACCCAAAGTCACTTTCCACCTCCCCTGTGGCCAACTGCATGGGCTACATCTGCTGTGACATCCCCACCATGCTGAGGCCAGCCTTAATGAGAAGGTGACCCTCCTGGATGGGTGGTTCTTGGCAATGACCTGCTTCAGCCTCACCATCACCTCCCACTTGGGCATCATCACAGTGACGCTGAAGATGTGCTCTGCCCTAAGCAGAAGCCGTGCCGTCTGCACCTGCACTGCCCACCTCACCATGGTGACCACCTATACCATGCTGCTGGTCTTCATCTAGCTGAGACCAGGGTGCCAGCATCCCTTTGGCAGCATGGTTGCTGCCTCCTTCCGCATGGTGACAGCTCTGCTAAATGCCGTGGGATACATGCTGAGGAGCAAAGAGATGAAAGGTGCCCTCACCAGGCTGTCCCGCAGAAGCAAAGGGCTGGGCCAGGTAAACAGACAACTTTCCTTCAGCAGGCAGCAAAGCTTTTCCTACCTGTGCATTGCAGGACTCCTGGGTCCTGGTGCTGCCTCAGCAGAAGCATGATGGTGGGGCTTTGGAGCATGGTTGGTGCTGGAGTTAGGACAGCTGGCTGGGGACCAGCATGCAGCAGGCCTGGGGACGCAGGTCTGCTTCCCTTGTTTCCCATTGCTGAATGTGGTTGGTGGGGGCAGGGAAAAAGCAGGCTGTGGTATGACTGGGTGCACAAACACCTGCATTCACTTCTGAGGCTCCCAGAAAGAGACTAAGGCCCATCAGTTGCATGGTGTGATGAAGTGAGTAGCCTTACAGGCTTGTGCAAGGCTGTTTGCAGCATGCAGAAGAACCTTTCCCTCAGATAGGCTTTGCGTGGCTGTTGCGCCAAAAAAGGGCTGGGAACCAGGTAGATGCTGCATCAGCCATACCTACTGACTCTCTCTTTTCTCTGCCTGCCACCAGGAAAGAGCTGTGTGTATTTTACTCCTTGTTTGGTGTGAAACTACCAATAGTAGGACAAGAGCAGGTCAAAGGAAACTCTCTCTCCTGCCCCTGCATAGCCTCACTTTGGGCCGTGGTGGGGGTAGTTAGGCAGAGGCCCCTTTCCAGGACACCCTCCAGCCTAACCATCTGTAGGGACAGAACCTCAGGTAGAGGGATATCAGCTGTCACATCTGGATCTCTCCAGGGGTACCTCCACATGCTGTGCAGATGGAGACATACTGCACCCAGAGGTGTCACTGGCTGAGGCTGTCAGGAGTAGGGCACTGATGAGTCTGAGCAGAGTAGGAAGGCACAGAGTGTGACGTCATGGGTGGGGAATGTCACATTAGCACAACTGGCACCACGAGGTGTGTCTGGCACCAGAAAGACCACTACACATTTGTGCTCCCATTGCTTTGTTCAAGTTGTTAGCATTGTACACAGGCCTGTATGCTAACAGAGCTGAGAAACCTGGCAGAGGGGACAGAGCTCATCCTTGAGGGACTCCCAGAGACTGTGGAGCTTCTTGCCTTCATCTTCCTCCCCTCCCTTCTCACCTCTGTGCTCATCTGGCTGCAGAATGGCCTCACCCTGACAACCATCCTCACTTATCCATGCTCCCCTGGGTCAGCATTACATGTGGAGACTGAGAGGGTCTCTGCAAGTGAGAGGGGAAGTAGTGTCTTTCTCACCAGCCTCTTTGGCTTCCCCAGAAAGGGATCAGAGTGTTGTGTGGAACGTGGCACCCTCTGGCCTGCCTGTATAGGCCTGCCAGCACAGTCTCAGAAAGGTATCAGAAACAGAGGGGACAGAGCATGTATAAACTGTAGAGTGATGGCCAAAAAGCAGGGACTTCTTGCAGGGAGGCACAATAAACAGTAGATGAAGGACGTCACAATGTGATCCAGAAGAGGGAAAGACCCTCTGCCTGGATTGTGCTGCCTTGTCTAAGGGAAGGCAATTTCCACAGCTGATAGGGGACTCCTCCTGGCAAAGGCCCCTGGTTGCCAGGGCTTTTGGTGCAGCCAATGCCCAAGAGCATCAGGCAAAGCCAGAGTGGCCCTTCTGAAATAAGAGGAAGCCACTAGAGCCAGCTCACAGATGCTGCTAAGGGCAGAAGCAGGGTGCCCATTGTCTGCCCCTCAGTGAGATAGCAGCCAGAAGATGCCTGCAGTGTGGCTTTGGGTTGCCTCAGGACCCAGAGGAGCAGAAGGCAACAAAGAGCAGGCAGAGAAAGGAGTGAGTGGAAGAAGGGGAAGTTAGGTCTCGGTTATGTTTTCAGGGAGCCCAGGCTGGCCCTTTCCAGGCAGCCATTTCCAGAGGAGGCAAGGATGGTCATGTGTGCTGAAAAGAATGGCCTGAAGCACCACTGTGTGTCCAGTTGCACGTTCTGAGTTCCTTGGTGGGTGCTTCTTGGGGTGTGTTCTCAGTGGCTTTAGGAGGGGAGACACCTTCTGCCACAGTAGCAGCTGGAAATGGTCACAGCACCCAGAGGGGATGGGGACTCCCTCACAGCTGAGGATGCTGCCAAAGGCAGCAGAGGTGGAGGATCCCACTGTGGTATTCTGTGGGAAGGAGATGAGGATGGGTCTGGGCATGCAACAACCATGGGAGGGGGCTCAATGGCAATTATGGAGTCCTGGCACTGCCTGACACAGGGCTCCTTGCAGCTGTTGGCCAGTGGGGTGGGGCTGCAGGGCTGGCATGGCAGGCACTGGTGGCAGCAGGACATGTCTAGGGGCTGGAGATACACTGGGAAGAGAGGGCAGGGAGGAAGCAGAGCAGGGAGGTATGTGAGCAGCATCCCGTCACCTGTCCTGCAGCAGTCAAGGCACCTGCTGGGCTGGGATTGGCAGTCTGTGCAGGGAGGCACACAGGCTTCTTCTCCTTCCCCTTTTCCTGCCAGTGCCCTGCAGGGAGCGTGCATGCCCAGGGAGGCTCCTGCCTTGCCCATAACCCAGGAGCCACCTCATCAAGCCCCAGCATCATTCTGAGGCAGACCTTCTTCCCCCTTCTCCCTCCCATGGCAAGCAGCCCCAAGAGCCAGCCTAGGATCAGGCAGCAGGCACTGTGTGAGACAATGCCACAACCCCCACTCTTTCTTGCAGCCCCTTGATGCACTGGGTGATGTGCTGCAGGGGTCCCAGCTCTGTTCCGCATTTCTATCTCCAGACCCCCTCCCACTGATCAGCCAACTCCATCGTTGGGGCACTCAAGGCACTGTGTCTTCCCTCCCCTCCTTCCTCCCACAGATCTTGGGGAAATACTGCTCACCTTGGAAATGACAGACACCATCCTCATGGCTGTCAAAGGCATGAGAAACACCAGAGCCTATGATGCCCCTGCAGCTGCCCAAGTGCTGGCCTTGGCCATGAGAACCTGCCTGCTGGCTGCAGCATGGAAGCAGCCTGTGGCTGCTGTGCCTCAGGCTCTGGGGGAGCCCCAGACTCTGATGCCATTTGGGGCCAGCAAAGAGTGATGGGAAGGGAAAGAGGTGTCCTTGGCAGCTGGGGAGACTGCTGCCCTCCCACGGCAACCCCACTGTCAGCCAAGTCCTCTCCAGGGGTCCCAGGTTGTGAGGTACATTTATGTCAATGTCATGGCCCCCAAACCATCCTCTCCTGGGGGCCACGGACACCACGCCCTAGTGCCACAGCCAGCAGGGCACTGCCCAGTGTACGATCCCTGTGTGCAGAGACATGCAGCCTGTCCCTGCCTGGGGGCTGCCTGTCCTCTCTGTCCCTGCATGCCCCTGCCCTGCTCAGCAGGGTAGAAATGCAGATCAGGGCAGTTGTAGGGTGAGGGTGAGGGTCAGGTGCAAGGCAGGGGCAGGATCCAGGGGCAAGGCAGGGATTGGGGCAGAGGCAGGAGCAGGGTGTGGGCTCTGTGTCCCTGTGTGGAAGGCAGGAGGGTATTTCAGAGGTGTCTGCAGACTACCTGACCAGCGGTTGCCAGTTAATCCATTTGATTTGTGGGTCTGAGCTCTGCTCTGGAGAGCATGGGAGAGGTGGTGGCCTC
Source organism: Dromaius novaehollandiae (assembly GCF_036370855.1). Classification (NCBI taxonomy): domain Eukaryota; kingdom Metazoa; phylum Chordata; class Aves; order Casuariiformes; family Dromaiidae; genus Dromaius; species Dromaius novaehollandiae. The sequence continues at coordinate 5,213,450 of NC_088119.1, read as the reverse complement.
CTGCAGGGCATGGCTCTACTTTTAGCACACTCCCAAATGCTCCAAACTCTACACACTGAGGACACCTGAGTGTGCCGGGCAGCCTGAGGCATTCCTGCAATCTTCCCCTACCCAAACATTAGCTGTCCCCCACACAGCACGTCCCCTCCCTGGCCTTGTGCTACAAGTTCACCTCATTCATACACAATCCCCACAGAAGCAGCTTTGTTTTCTTTACCATGTGGGGACAAAGGCAAGCAAGAGAAATGGGCCATGCAAACAAGCAGGATCACCCAAGGGTGGCAGGGCACCCAGTGTCTCTGGCATTGCAAGGCAGCCCAGGACATGCAAATGCACTTTGCCTTTGCCACAAAGCACCGGCTGCTCTGCTGGGCCACAAAACCTGGAGCCGAAGAAGAGAGCTTTAGCTGATCCAGGCATCTCCAGAGGCACTGCAGGGCAGGAAAGGCAACCTGCTTTCTGCAAAGCTTGCATCACACATCTTCCTTTGTTCTGTAGCCCAGGTGTGCATTGGCTCCCAGCACTGCAGGTGCTCTGGCTGCTCTGGCCTGCTCCTGCCACGAAAGCAGCCTGCTGTGCCCTGCTCCTGCCACAGCCTGTCAGAGCTGGCCCAGCATAGACCCCAAATCCTGCCTCAAGACCAGGCAGCTCCCAGGGCTGTCAGAGCATTGCTTGGGCCTGGTCTCTACCGGAAGGGTGGACAGCAAAAACAGCAGCCCTGCCACAGCTCTAAGCCGTGGATGAGCTTGCTCTGCAGTGGGGAGGTGGCTCTGCACTGCAGCCACTGCTAGGTGCACGGGGCAGCATCAGGCCCGAGGCTCCAAGTGTAGGGCAGAAACCCCCAGGCAGGGTCAGGGGGCAGTGCCAGGGAGGGCAGGCAGCAAGGCTGGGTGAGTTATTGGCCCCAGGGCCACCTGAACTGTTCCTTCTGTATGGGTTGCTTCATCATCTGTTGAACCACCTCTTTCATTCCTTTTGGCTGTAGAACTTTGTGGACTGAAACTTTTCTTACTTTCTCTGCTCTACATTTTAGCCTTTTTGTCATTGTTTTTCCCCTTTGAAAGTCTGCCTTCAGGGCCACTCTCGATTTCTCCCACTCTAGCAATTACGCCCCACAAAGGACAGTGGGGATCAGTGATTACTGTGCTCCCAGATGCTCTCTGATCTCCTGTCACTCATCCAAATTCGAGAACCTTTTTGTTTCCTCTGCAGTAAACATTCCTTCAAGTGTGATTCTTCCTGAATTTATTCATGAGTGTTGGCAGCTAGCATTGTATCCACTACAGCATAAACAGCTAAGTTCCTACACTATATACATGTAAGCATTAGTGAGTGGGCGAATCAGGGGCCTCTCAGTCTACTGATCAACAGCAGTATTTACTGTATTTCCAAACAGACGTTTAAAAAATTAGCATTTCTGTAGATATACAAATACAATCACATTTACAAGACTCCTGCCATTTCCTTTTGCTCTGCTCTCGTCCTTTCCCCTTTTGATATTTCCAGGGGAGCTGTAGATCCCTGTGAGCAAGATGCCCGTGCCAGGGACGGTCCCTGCCTGCTCTCCCCAACACCCACGAGCGCTGCAAGCAGGTTTTGCTCCCGTGGGGCTCTCACGCGTGCACCCGTTGAGGCCCCGCGGCTGAGCAGCCGCCTTTCCCGGGGCCGCTGTTGCCGGGCTTTCACCGAACAACCGACCGGCGGCAGCAGCTCCGCGGGCAGCAGCAGCCTGCGGCACCTGCGGGGGGTGGGGGGTGTCCTTTCGGGGTGCGCTATTCCCGCGCAGCAGCTCAGGAGCCCTTCCTGCGGCCGGGCTTGAGGAGCTCCGGCACCGCCGGCTCCCGCCGCCACCACCGCGGCTCGTCGCGCTCCGCTTTGTGGCGGCGGCAGGAAGGCTCGTCCCCGCCGCGCTGCCCGGCCCCTGCCGCTCCCCTCCCGCCCGGCCGCTGCTGCAGCCGCGCGCCCGGGAGCGCCGTGCGCGGCGCGGAGCGGCCGCCTGCGTGTGCCGCAGCCCCGCCGAGAGCCCCGCTCCCGCCGCTGTCGCCTCCCGGACGCCGCCGCCCGGGACAGGGCGAGTCCGACAGCGGGGCGGGCGCCGGGACAGGGCGCAGCCCCGGGGCGGAGCTGGCGACCGCGGCGGCGGCGGTGGCGTCCGAGAGGAGGCACCGGCGCCGCAGCAGAGAGTCGCTGCTGGCGGGGGGCAGCGAGGCGCGGGCGGCCGAGCGGTGCGGCGCGATGCGGCGGTGCCGGGGCGCAGGACTGGCGGCGCTGGCCATGATGGTCCTGGGTGCGCGGGGCTGGCGGCGACGGCGGGGCGGCGGCATGAGGGCCCGGCGCTGGGCCCGGGGGCATGCTCCGTGGGGCCAGCGCCCTCACTTGTTTCTCGGCTTTTAAGTCGCTCTTTCTGCCTCCCTCCCTCATCTACCATCTCCCTTTCTCCTCTTGCAGCTCTCCGGCTCCCCCCTCACCTCCTTTTCTCATTCTTCTTCATCCGTCTCATAAGTATCAGTTGGCTTTCCTGTGCTGCTCCATCACTCCATACATCCATTCATTTCCCTATGCCTTCAGCATTTGTTCTTGCCCTGAAATCAGCTGTCCATCCTTCACCATCACACCCCTGCTCTCCTGTCTACTTTTCCCGCCTTCATCTGTCCATCCACCCATCTGACTTTCAACCCATCCCTTCATGCATCCGCGCTGAACTTCTAAGCCTCCTCCAGTCCCTCCACACACCGATGCAGAGATCGTTCTCCACGCCAGCCACTTACCACATGTCCCCATCCGTCCCAACCGCATCTGTCTCGCTGCCGCTTTCCCTCTGCCTGATCCTTTCTCCAGGATTCTCCCTCGGAATCGGCTGTTGGAGACAGCATATCACGGGCACCAAGTGATTTTCGGCATGTTTGTCTTCTTTCTCGGCAGTGGCTGTGGGCAGGGCCCAGGTGCAGCAGGAGCCGTCGGCAGAGGCCACCGAGGGCACTGGCATTAACATCACCTGCTCACACCCCAGCATACAGACCGGCGACTTCATCCACTGGTACTGGCAGCTCCCAGGACGAGGTCCCGCGTTCATCACGAGTGCTCACAAAGGGTCCAAAGAGGTGCAGGACCCGCCGGGGACCCTGTTCGTGGCCGAAGACCGCCGCTCCAGCGTCCTGCATCTCGCCCGGCCCCGCTGGCGGGACGCGGCGGTGTATTACTGCGCCGTGGGAGACCCGGCGGCACAGGCTGGGGCTGCGGCCGGGCACGAACTGCCGCGGGCGGGGCGGGGTGGGGCGGTGGCGGGGGCTGGGGATGCGCCTCGCGCTGGCCCACTGGGGGCGCTGCCGCTCCGCCTGTCGCGGCCGCCTCTCCCCGCACCGCGCTGCGCCGGGCCTGCCCGTCGGCGGGTGCCGCTTCGGCGGGTGCTGCTGCGCCGGAGCCTCGGCGGCGGGACGGCCCCCCGAAATGGTTCCCAAGCTGCCGAGTGGGCCAGCAGCTCCTCCCACCCCTCGCCCCCTCCCCCGCCCCACTGCTGCCCCCGCTCCTCTAAACCGCAACGAGGACAGACATTCCCTGTGCAGCGGTGGGTCAGCGACCTGAGTGCTGGTGGTGCTAGTGGTGCCCGGAGAAGGGGCAGTTGCAGTGTAGAGAGGCATCGTTTATAAGAGAGAGGGTTATAGTGGGGTGTCCTCTTCCTACTGGATTCCGGGAGTGTGTTCTACCGGATTCAGGGTGTGTGCCTGTCCCTGCATGGGTGATTGCTGCAGCAAGTGCTCTTTTCGAAGGTGTCTTTCCTGGGGAGCCCCCTCTGTGGCCGAGAGAGAAGGAAGAAAAAAACGCTGTGGTGTGGGTACGGAGTGTCAGACACCTGGAGAGAGGCACTTTTACTTGTGCATGGTTCTATCTCCATCCAGACTGTCCCTGGGACAGGGTGGACGTGGGTGCATGCCTGGGTTCCTTTTCCATCCTTTCCAGAATTGGCTGGAGGTCCTTCTGTCTGCCTGGGTGCTGGATGGCAGGAGGAGATCATCAGGGCTGTTTGTCCCTTGCTGCAGGATGGTTGGGCAGGTAGCGATCTTCAGGAGGGCCAAAATAGAAGGAAGGTGCCAGTAGCCTCCTTTGTGTCCCTTTTGCTTGACCTCAGCCTGCCTTAACTGTCCATTAGGTTCCTAGAGCCCCTTGGGCAATGCAGCCTGGGCTTCAGAGGAAGCAAATGCCGCCCACCCATGGCTTGACTGTGCAAGTACAAAACTTCCCAAGCTGAACAAAACCCATGGCCCTGGATTTGAGGAGCCTGGATCCCAGCAAGGATCCCTGCAGTTTGTCTGCTTTGCTGAGTGCTCTCAGCACTAGCCCACCATCTGTCTAGAGAGACTTCTGGCAGTAGAGGTGTGGGTCTCAAGGAGGTCTGTCTGAAGCAGCAGTGTGGGAGCTTTGCTCCACCTTCTGTGCTGAGGTTTGGAGGCTGCTTTGAGGTGGCAGAGGGAGGAGAAGGCAGGCACCTGCAAGCTTCAGCTTGCTCATTCTGGAAGGCCCCTGGTCAGCCCGTGAAGAGGAGAGCTTGACATGGCCCTGATTTTCCTGGCAGCCGTGGCAGGACTGGCAGACTTTGGTGAGACATGACTTGCAGGCTGAGGAGGAACAGGGCAAGAGTTTGTGCTGTCAGTGGTGGAGGGGAGAGCTGTGAGTCCTGACCCTGCAGGTAACTGGCAGTGTTTCTGTAGGGAGGCAGGGGCTGCAGATGGGGCATCACATATAACCTGAGGTCTGTCGCGTGTCATGGGCATCAAAGGAGGAATAGATGAAACCTTAATTTTGCAGAAACTAACATTCTTGCATACACTGCTGATAGAGAGAGATGCTAGCTAAGAGCCGAGTACTGCATATAGGGCCTTTTCTCCGAGACATATTGGGTAAAATGCTGCAAATCTGTGTGGGGTTGGATGTAATGCTTGAAGGACATAGAGAGAAGGCTAACTCAAGGCAAGAGCTCAAATGCTGTACAAGGACAGGTCAAGGGCAGATTATGTGGTGTGTAGTTTGGCGAGAAGGTTACAGTAAGAAGTTACCATCAGAGGTAGGGGAGGAATAGTGCATGTGTTGTCTTGCTGAAGGAGAGACCAACAGTTACTATAGCTCAGGGACTGATAGGAAAACAACTGATGGACTCCAAGCCCATGACCCCCCCTCACAGCTGAGGTGTGAGGAGTGACAAGAACCTGCAAGCTGAAGCATGCATGGAGAAACAGCTCAGCATTTTGCACCATAGGAGAAGTTAGATGGAGAATGGGCGTAGCAAGAGGGCTGATGAAGTGGTCAATAGATGGATACATAGATGAACAAAGTTAAAACGCTTTCCTGGCTTTACAGGTCACGCACAAAAGGATGCTGTGCTCTAGTTCCCACCAGAAACGACCATCCAGGCAGGATACAGTGCAACTTTGCAGTGCAATTTCTCCACCAGTGACCCTTATGCCTACATTTTCTGGTACCGGCAGTTCCTGACCCGGTCGCCTGAGATGCTGCTGTGTGTGGACAGATCCAGACCTTGTGTGGATTCAGGGAGGTTCTGCTGTGTGCTGTGTGCTGAGAGCTCCCAGGTGCTTCTCCCAGGTGCAGGATGCTGAGCTCCAGGACAATGCTGTCTATCTCTGTGCTCTAAGCCCACACCAGTGCGTACATCATGCAGCATTGCACAGAAAGGCTTGTGGTCTGCTTTGGGGAGGTCACCCCATTTCTGGGAACTAGTTTGTCCCTCTGCATGTAGTGCTTTTTGCATGCCAGGTCTGACTGGTGGAGCAAAGAGCTGGCCCTGGAGAGCAGGTGTGACTGCTGCTGGCAAATCAGCCATGGTGGCTGCAGAGAAGCATTAGGTGGTGTTTCCTCCCTGAGGGAGGAAATGTGCTGGTGTTTGCTCCTAGTGCAGGGCACTGCTCCTTGTCCCCGGCATGGGGGAGACAGCTGGGGAGCCACCTTCACTTTCAAGCTCTGCTTCTCCTGGTATTGGAGCCCAGTTCCTCTGTGGGGCTGCAGTTTACCCCCCCTGCCCAGGATACACCCAGACTCCCAGGGCTAGGTCAGAGCAGGGCTCCCCACTCAGCCTGCTAGAGATTTTGTGGAGAGATGATATTCCCAGGCACTGGAGGAAGGAAGAGGGAGAAGTGGTAGCAGTAGCGGGGACACCTGTGCATAGAGGAAATACCACCATCCAACGAGAAGCAGGGACTGCAGAGGAAGGTGTGAAATCCCAGTGAGGCAAGCACGCTGCACTCACAAAAGGCCCAGCAGAGGTGCGCAGAAGAGCAGGCATGTCTAGCTGGGGAGGCAAAGACACTGGTGGAGGAGAGAAAACCACAGCAGGGGCATTTCAGGCATGGTGAGAGAAAATGTGCTTCCTTCCTTGTTCCCTTGGTGGTGTCATTTCCAGCAGCTCCGCTCCCTCAAGGCTGGGAGGTGGTTTTTGACTCTCTCTTTCACACACAACCCCTGCGGTTGGGCTCAGCATGCACCTTGAGTATCTCGTCCTCGCTGCCTTCCTGTGGCAACCACTGGGTAAGCACCGACTTTTACTTGAGGCTTAGTTCCTCTTTTCTATGGGAAACCCTAGCACCCTCTCCACCTCCCTCCCTCCCCCCATATCTCTGCAGGGAGGTGGTCTTGCATAAAGGGACAATGCTGGGAAATGTTGGCTCATGTGTGCTTTCACATGAATAGTCTCAGGACACTGTTACTGTTGGAAAAGAAAGGGGAAGACGGAGAGAGGAGAAACCTGCCCTGCTCCCTGTGAACCACCGTCTCCCCATTTCCTTCCCGCAGCCATCCATCTCTGTCTGCTTCTCTCTTCTGACCCACCTGGGACCAATGTTTCACAAATGTCCTGTTGTGGGAGCTCTTAGTTGTCCTGCAGTCCCCACTTTCTGTCTTTGCAATGCCAAAAAGGTGACCTTATGAAGACTGCTACAGGGCCTGGCATGACATTATTAGCTTGTCCCAGTCTGTCTGCCAGCTGGCACAGCCCTGACCACGCATTTCCTCCTGCATGTCATTGCTGCTGGGGCTTCCTTTTCCCTCCTTTGAGCCTTGGTTTCCATGCACTCAGGGACACAGGAACCATCGGAGATGACAGGGTTTTGGAAGGAGGATGTAACTTTCTCCCAGCAGCTCCCTGGGCCCCTGCCCAGACTGAAGGTGTCCTGGTGCCAGCACGTAAGGGCCAGGCCTGACAGGATGTTCCCTGGGACTCTGGGCAGCAGGAGAGCAGGGAGCAAGGGCACAGCAGAGCTGTGCTCCGGGGGCATCCTGGCAGGAGGGCATGGGATTCTCACGGTGCGAGAGGTACACGGAGCCAAGAACTGGGTGCTCCTGTGCCAAACCACTCACCACCTTGCTGTTGCCAGCCGTGGGGCTCCTGTTGCAGAGCAAGGGAGAGGGAGCCTTCTGCCCTGAGGCTTTGGCATCCTGTCATGCTTTTCATCCTGAAGGCTTTCCCCACATGCTCACTAACTGTCACTTTCTTCCAGGTGCCATGGGCCAGACCAGTGTCACCCAGCAAGAGGGACCAGTCCCGGTGGAGGAGAGGGTCACCTTCCACACCACCTGCACATACCAGACCTCGAACTTTTATGGCTTGTCTTGGTACCAGCAGAAGGAAGACCGAGCCCTGCAAGCTGGTCTCATCTCAGGCGGCAGCTGGCCTCAAGCAGAGTGGCTGATTCACCACAATGCTGAACACCACTGGGTTCTGGAGGCCAAAGCCAGGAGTGAGGGATCATCTAAGCTCTGACTGTGGAATACTACCTGCCATTGGTGGCTTCTGTAGGGGCTGAAAAGCCTCTTCCTTGTGGCAGTGCTTGTAGGTCTGTGAGGGACAAATGCTGGGAAAGCAGAGGTGATTTCAGCCTGTGGAGATCAGGAACATGTCTGTGTACTCGTCAGCCTTCACTGAATGTCTTTGGGAGCTCCTCTGTGCTTGAGGACAGGCCTTGGTCAGGCCAGGTGTGCACAGCTGGGCATATTTTGCTGCCAGATCAGGAGATGTGCAGGGAGTGTGTGGCCAGGGTGAGGTGCAGAAAAGGGCTGTGACATTCCCCCCCCCACCCCGTGCATGTCAGGAGGTTTCCTATGGAGGGGCCATTTTTCACTCACTGCTGAGTTGTTCCTCAGATCTGCTGTGGCACTTGTGGCCTGAGCTCTGAGCATCCCCAGGCAGGAACTGCCACTCTACAGTGCCCTCTGCCTGTGGAGGGGCAAGAGCCTTGTTTCTGTGCTGGGGCCCCTTGTTCCTTCTGTGCCCTTCCTTTCCTTTCTCCCAGGCACTTCCCAGCCACTCTCTCTTGCCTGTCTGCTGATGTCCCTTAGACTTCATCTCCTTTCCTTTGGTGAGACCTCAGTCTCCCCTCTCTCTTGCTGCATGCCCTGGTTTTCAGCCTCCCCAGCTCACCTGTGAAGCAAGGCAGATGAGCTGGATCAAGCGTAGCCAAAACATTCCTGTCCTGCTTTGGAGAGGGTTTGCTGTCTAGCCTGTGCCTGGGGATGTCCTCAAGAATGTGAGCAATGCTCATCCCAGTGAGCAACCTTGCCGTCCTTGGAGCGTTTCTCCTGCCTTTCCTCCAGGACTTCCCCCAAGCCCTCCCCCATTTGTTCTCTGCTGGGACCAGTCTGCATGGCTCAAGTCAAGCTCCGCTGTGCTCTTGTGATCTTCTGAGATGGAGGTCTGGGACCAGTCCCAGCTCCTGTGCAGGGAGCAGTGCCGCAGTAACATGCTTCTATGGCCACAGAGAGTTGTGTGTCGGGGACAAACCGGACTCCCTACAGGCTGCAAACACTGAGGCTGGGAGGTCAGAAATGAGCCTGACAACACAGACATCTCACTCCTGTGTTGGGCTTTGAGGAAGAAAAGGGCGCATGCATTCAAAGAGCTCTCTACCCAGAAAGCTCTCCTTCTCATTCCCCAGGTTCAGCTTCAGTAAAACACCTGTCCTCCCCCCTCCCTAGTCTCCTCTTCCCTTGTTTCCGAGGTGGATTACACTGATTCCAATGCAATTGCAGTTGCAGAGCAGTGGCATTCCAAAAGCCTTGGATGGACCTTCCCAGACTGGGTGTTTCTGATGGAACTAAGGGATGGCAGCACACTGCTTCAGCAGGAACTGGAGGCATGACCCGTGCAGAGTGAGAATGTCTTGGGGTGGGGAGGAGAAATTGGCAGGGACCAAGGGTTCCTGGTGCATTTGCCAAACCCAGGGACAATCAGCCAGCATTTTCCCCCACTTGCAGACATGTTGACCACAGCATGTGTGTGGAGGCGGGGGGTGGGGGGGGGGCGGGGTGATTCTTGTTCTGGATGGCAACAGCTCGTGCAGATAGTATGTTTTCACCCTGACGGTTCTGGAGGCCAGAGTCAGCAATGAGGGCTGTTTCAAGCCCTGGGGGCCTGAGCAGTTCCACAGAGGGCAGTTTGCTGGCAGCGCCTGCAGAGCTGAGGGGAGAGGAGCTGGGAGTAGAAGCAGAGAGATCTCCAATTGGGGAACTGTCCAGGCAGTTTGCCAGCTTGAAAATACTGGCTGCACTTTATGCATAGAAATTGTATTCAGTGCAAAAGACAGGAAAGCAAAGCCCCCATGTTTCATGTCATCAGGAGAAAGAGGGTTTCCCCAGGAGAGGAAAACAAGCAAACCCCTCACTCGCCACCCCTCTAAGAAGCTGTTAGTGGGAAATGGGAGTGTGGAGGGAAAATCTTCTCTTTGTTTGCCTAAAAATGTGGCTTTGTGAAGGAAGCGCTGACCTGGCCTGGAGAAACCTGGACTGGTCCTCCATGTGTGTGAGTGGTTCTGGCTGAGCAGCAGAGCTTGCCCGCAGCACCTCTGTCTGTGTCTGGAAACAGCCTGCTTTGGGCAGTCCTTGTAGGTCTGTGAGCAACAAATACTGGGAAGAGATGGGTATTTCCAGTCTGGTGGGAACAAGAGCGTATGTGTGCACATCCCAGATGGTATCTACTATGAGAAACAAGCTTTATTTTTACAAACTCATTAAAGAAAAAAGAAGACGACGAAGAAGAAGAAGAAGAAGAGACTAAGCAAACAAGAGGTTAATCCCTTTGCTCTAGATTAGGCTGGGGACTGCCTGTGGGACAAGTGGAGAGAGGGAGATCCTGAGGGACATGGGCAGCTGGCTGGGCATGGGCAACTCACCCCCATGCTGAGGCTGCAGGCTCTCGGTGGGAGAAAAGGTGAGGCCTCGGCTTCTGGGAACCCCAAGAAGATACCCAGTGCCTGCAGCAATGATGCTCGATGCGATGTGACTAGAGATGGGGACTATTCCCTGAACGACAGGCAGGAGGATCATGAAGGGACCTTTGCCTGCTGCCCTAGGCCCTGGATGCCTGAGTCCTAATCTGAGCCCACCATTGCATTCAAGAGTTCCTCCTTTGCACCCAGTGGACCGTGGATGCTTGAGGGGTGCCAGCCTTTTAACTACTACCTTAAGCTATGGGTGAAGGGCCAACAAGAAATTGTCAAGTATCACAGAAAAAGAATAGTGGAAGAGCATTAATTGTGAAGCCAGGTGTCCCTAGAACAAAGTCAGGGAAGACCACGAGCAGGTGAGAAGGTCTCTGGTTGCTGAGGCTTTTGGTCCAGCCAATGCCCAAGCGCATCAGCCAGAGCCAGAGTGGCCCTTCTGAACTGAGAGGCACTCACCAGAGTCAGCTCACAGATGCTGCTAAGGGCAGAGGCATGCCCCACTGTCACTGCCCCTTCACAGTGGAGGTGGGGGGATCGGTTCTCACACAGAGCTGTTCTGGAGCAGAGCAGGATTCTGGCACTGGTGGGAGCCTCAGAGGATCTGGGCACCAGGCAAGCTGCTCCGTGCTTGGAAGAGACAAGGCCCCACGGAGCAGATGTGGTGATTTGGGAACCAGTTGTTTTCCTGGGGCTGCCCTGGCACATGAGGGTGGTGAGCCCACAGGGCTCACGAAGGCTATTCCTGCTATCTCCACTCCTGTCAATCCTCACAGATGTCTTCTGTCCAAGCCTCCTCCCCCAGCACAGCTCCCTTTCTCAACAGCCCTTGGGGCTGCTGACCTTGCAGGGCCAAGCGGGCCATCTTTTTGGCAGAGATGCAGCAAGGCAAGGACTGATGGCCTGTGGCTCTGGAGTAGTCAGGAACATCTCCCTCAGCTGCGAGGGACAGTGTCCGAAAGAGGATCCACTGCAAGGATTCCCTCCCTCCCATTCCTCTGGGAGTGAAGAAAGGTCTTTTTGTGCTCTCACCTTATCCCCTGCCCTGACCAATGCCTTTCTGCACGGACAGTTTGGGAGAGGGTGCACAGAGGCAAAGACCACACAGAGGCCCAGGCTGGGATGCAGCATTGCTTTACTGAGTCAGAAGAGGGGAAGGTAGTTGCTCTGAGCAGAGTCCCCTTGTGCAGGCAGCACCAGGGGCAGCTGAGAGTCTGCACCCCGTGAACACACTAGAGATCCCACAGGTTGCCAATTGCCTGCCGCTCAGTGGGAGAGCAGCCAGAAGATCCCCGCAGCGTGGCTTTGGGAGTGCCTCACGGCCCAGGGGAGCAGAAGGCAACAAAGAAAAGGCAGAGAGAGGAGTGAGTGGAAGAAGGGGGAAGTTAGGTCTTGGTCATGTTTTTAGGGAGCCAAGGCAGCCCTTTCCAGCTAGCCATTTCCAGAGGAGGCAAGGATGGTCATGTGTTCTGAAAAGAATGGCCTGAAGCACCATTGTGTGTCCAGTTCTGTGTTCTGAGTTCCTGAGGGTGCTTCTCTGGGTGTGTGGTCAGTGGCTTCAGTGGGGCGGGGGGGGGCACCTTGTGCCACAGTAGCTGCTGGAAATGCTGGAGAGTTCAAGCTCCTGTCCAATGCAAAACATCCCAGCTAATGAGATGGGCTGTGCTTTCGTTTCCTGTGTTGCTGCCTTTTCATTTCTCCGCTTCTGCCATGACCATTCCCCCGTGAAAGCTTCTTCTGAGGGCTGGAGTGAAAGGCGCAAAGACTTCCGGGGCAGGAACACGTCAGTGTGGTTGGAAGACTCAGCTCAAGTGCCAGAGGGGTCCAGTGCAGGCAGGTGATGTAGACCTGGGTCACTCCTGTGGGGCTGCTTGTGGCCCGTTTTGCCACAAGGAGCTCAGCTCCTGCAATCCTCAGCTGGATGCCCAAGGGCTCGCATGCAGGAGGCTGTGTCACATCCTTCTCTCTCCCTCCCTCCCAGCTCACTCCACTGGTCACTTCTTGTCCCCTCCCTCTGTGGGTGGGCTGTGCTGCAAGCTTTTGACCCTATGCTGCATACCACCATTCTCCAGGACATTTTGTTGGCCTGTTTTGTCATAGAACCTGTCTGCAGAGTCTCTGAGAGAGTCCCCAACAACACCATTAGCATGTTTGGGGCCTAGTCCTTCCCCAGGGTGCTCCAGCCCTGCCCATCCAGGGTGGCTACCAGCATTTCCTTAGCTGAGTCCACAGGTGCTCATGCTTAGGCACACGCTCTTTTCTTGGATGTGCTTGTGGGCATGCTGGATTTGTGTGAGTGCATGTGGGTGCACAGATTTGTGCATGATTCCACAGAGGTGTGCATGAGCAGGTGCATGTCTGTCTGTACCTGCACATACTTGCTCCCTCCCTATGAGGGAATGTGCTGCTCCAGGCAGGGGCACCCTCCACTGCTCTATCCACAAACACCACGGAGCAGCAGGCTCCCTGGGCCAGAAGGAGCTCGACTGCAGCTGAATGGTTATGGCACAGTCCCATCAGAGAGCTGCCCAGGGCATAGGCACAGGGATGCAGACCCTGTCTCCCGAGCCCTCCTTTCCTTGCCCCTCCAAAGCTCACACATCTGCTACTGCCTCTTTCAGGCCCCAGCAAGGACACTTTTACACCAGCTGGGAACCTTGCTTTTGTTACAGGGAACACTACTTGGAGGGCCTTGGCATGGCTGGTAGGCCCCATCCACCGCTTCTCCAGGCCAGGACCCATCTCCGCTGCCCAGTGCTAGAGAGTTCAGAAGGATAAGTTTAGCTTTACGTATAAGCTGAGAAAGGCTGAGAAATCCTGCCTGCCTCATGCTTGCCATCCCTGAGTGGATCTGCTGCCAATGCAGTGTTGGTGGTGTATGGGATGGGAGGCAGGCTCCTCATGGCCAGCTGATGCCAAAGGCACCCTTGCGGCTCACCAACCTGGTGCTGTGTCAGGCAGACCTGGGGCTGAACAGGTGTTGAAGCCGAGGGACGTGGGTCCTCATGTCACTGTGCTGTGAAAGGAAAGACAGAGCCCCTGCGATGCACAGGGATGCACAAACAGCTTATGATTCCTTTGGTGCTCAGCCATCAGGCCCTTCCTGTCCCTCATTGAAATCTGAGTCTGAGTGACCAGCAGCTGCCCTGAGAGGGAAGGGAGGTCTGATTCAAGGCCACAGACCCCATATCCTGCTGCTGTGCCACGAGGGGCCTCAAGAAAAGACCCTTTTTCCAGCAAGGGCTGCGTGCAGTGTGCAAGCTCCCTCAGTGCATGTGGGAAAAGGCAGGAGACCTTGGAAGTCCATGCAGAGGTGCAGAGCTGTGACCTGTCTGGGGTTTTGGAGACCTGCTGGGATAACTCTTGCTGCTGCAGTGCTTCAGTGGAGGGAAAGAGGCACTTTTGGGAAAGATAGGGTGGGCATGGGTAGAAGAGGGGTTGTGATCTGTGGGGAAGAGTGGCTTGAATGCATGGAGCTTTGCCTCGAGGCAGGGGGTACAACAGTGAAGAGAGCTGGTGAATGAAGATTAGAGGGCAGGCCAGAAGAGGTGATACTGAAGTCGATGTCTGCTGCAGACCTCCTGATCAAGAAGAGGAGACAGAGGAAGCTTTCTTTAAGCAGAAGGCAAAGCCTCACAGTCCTGGTACTCCTACTACAGGGGGATGATGTAAAGGTCAAGGGCAGCCTTGGCTGCCGGGACCCTGAGCCTGTGGAGACTGAGATCCTCAGAGGAGGGAGCAAGCTGAACAGCAGCATTTGGACTCGGGACTTCAGGAGAGCAGATCTGAAACACCTCAGGGAGCTGCTTGGCTCAGGCCACTCAGCTGTCCCAGGCTGGGGCTGGTGCTGTGCATGCTTGCTGGGCACTCTCCAGCTGGGCTGATGCTTTCTTCTTGCTTCTCTGACGAAGGAGGGGGTCTCAGCCTTTTCCCACCTCTCCTTTCTTTTCTCCTGTGCCTGGGGCTGTGCCGGAGGAAGGGAAGTATGCAGTTCCCAAGGGCCACACTGTGTACGAGAGACACTCGTACTCAAAATGACTGCAAACAGAAGCTTGTGGTTTGTTTTTGTGTTTTTTCCCCCTCCCTAAATGACATCTGGCAGGGACAGTGCATCAATCGAGGGGAAGCTGGGCAGTCATGACAACTTGCCCTCAGTGGCATGCCGCAGTCTGACTACAGTTTCACTGTAATTCCCTGTTGGCCCCTTCAGCTCATGCTCATCCCACTCATTGACCTGCTGAGGGCGTGGAGGGAATTATACACACACCCCCAAAGACATGTGCAAAACCATGTCTACCCCCATACTCCTATGGGTTCCCCACGGAAAAAAAAAAAAAAAAAGACAAAAAAAGGAATCCTACAACCTTGAAGATTCCTGCCTCTCCTTAGTGATCTCCTCAAGAGAGACCTGGGGGCCTGGGACCAGCCACAGTAGCTCCTGTGCAGAGGGTGGTGCTTCAGTTCTCACCATGGCAGCTGATGCAGCTGAGGGGTGTGCACGGGGGACAAGCCAGGCTACCCGCAGGATGCAAATGCTGTGGCCAGGACTCCAGAAGCAGAGTGCTGATGAAGCTGCCTCCAGACTCACCTTAAGGTAACTCAGCTCTCTGCAAAGGACAAAGAAAAGCAAAGGAGCAGGTGGCACCGAGGAGAGATTTCAAACAGCCTGAGCCAAGCCCAGCGTGTGCTGGTTCACACTGCTGATGAGAGCTGGCTGAGCTGCATTGCTGGGGAGTCTGTCTCCTCCTCTGCTTTGGGCACTGGAGTGGTCTCCAGAACCACAGGAGTGGTGGTGGGGGGGATGTGCCCAGTGCTGTGCAGGCCCCAGAAGGACAAGCCTTGTGCCCTGAGAGCCTGCCAGTGGGAGAGCTCTCACCCGGCCTACGAATCTCCTATTTCAGATGCCCCCAAACATGACCTGCTTCTCCTCCTCCTGTGTGGGGACTGTATCTGTTCAGGCTGCCTCAAAGCAGGCTCTGGTAATGCTGCTCCCCCTTGCTCAGCAAATCAGCCTGCTGCATGTCTTTTAGGTGAGGTCTTCTCTGATTCATTGCCTTGAAAACTCGGCAGTATTTCAATAGTCCGGAGGCCATCAGTGCTGCAGAGAGATGCTGGGGTGTGTTCAATGCTGTGATACCTGTTGTGTAAACTTCTCCCCTTTCCCTGCCTGTTCCCCTTGGACGGAGGCTGGCTTAACCGGGGCAGGGAGTCTAGGCTGGCTAGCACAGCTCAACCCACAACAATGCAACGTGCCTTCCATCACAGGATTTGAGCTAGCAGCTGCCCATGCAGAGCCCTGAAATCCTCCAAGCAGCTCTTGCAAAGTGCAAGGAGCAAGACCAGAGAGGCGCCTGCCCCACCTCCTCCTCCTGAGGAGCCGCACTGGGGAGCCTGGAAATCTCTGCGCTGGGCAGCTTTGCACTCTCTTGTGCCATGTGCCCAGAGCAATGTAAATGATGCTGCTGGGAGCAGGGGGCTGGCGCTCCTTGTCCTGTTCCTGGGCACCTGTGTCCTGATCCAACCTGGGTAAACCTGTCCCAGGTGTTGGCAGGACGATGCAGCCAGCAGCAGAGGGGCTACAAATGCCCTCACATGGAGACCTCTGAGTGCAGAAAAGGATAGTGGTCAGGACTCGCCATTTCTGGGGAGGGTGGGTTAGTGCCCTGCCTGTGCTCGGGGCAGTGTCAGGGCAAGAGAAGCTCAGGCAGCCCTTGTGTTAGTGCTGCCAGGGCAGAGGTGTGCTGCAGGCTTCCATGACAAGCAAGGCCTCTTCGGTGCAAGGCTCTGGGACATGCGTGTCCCTTGGGGTGAATCCTGGTCACAGGCCCCACTGGGAGGGTGGGTGGGCAGCAGCAGTGATGGCCCTGCTGCGGCTCCAAGGCCCGCGAGCAACAGGCGAGCTCGGGGCACAGCAGGGAGGCAGCTCCTCACTGTGGTCATTCTTAGGTGCACGGAGCAGCACCAGGCTCACGACTCTGAGCAGGGGCAGAAAACCCCAGCAAGGGAGGGCAGTGCGCAGCGTTTGTGGGCCTCAACCTCGAGGGAGCCCAGCTTTGCTTGGCAGCTCTGTCCTACCCAGCCCCGCACCCTCAGTGCCTGCAGAGCTGCTCTCAAATACCTCCACACCACCCTGCCTGCACATGCCGCCTTCACCTGCCCCACGAGGCAAAGCTGCACCCCTTGCTGTGCAATCAGACAAACGACAGGCTCCTCTGCAAAACACTTCCAGACTTCCTTGATTTGGTCTGGGGGGGGTCTTTCTTTTCTCTCTCTCACCTGAACTACTTCTCTGTACTGATGGCTTCACAAGCTGCTGGGCCACATCTCCCATTCCTGCAGTTTTTAACCACATTGTAAAATTAAAATTACTTTTACTTCCTATAATTTATAGCTTTTTCTTCTTTTTTTGTAAGTCTGCCTTCACGGCCACACTGTTTCTTGCATTGTCACGATGCTCCCCACAGAGGACAGCAGGCACCAGCAATCACTGCTCTCCCAGCAGCTATCTTTTCTTCTGTCGCCTGCTCAACTTCTCCCTCCCTGTTTCTTCTGCAGTAAGCACCCCTTCTCCTGGTACCAGCTCTTCTGCATCAGCTCCTTCCTAAATTTTTCCAGGACAACTGCAGTTTCCTCTGCATCGGCTACAGCCTGCCTCTAACAGCTGACTCTCTGCATTATATAGAAATGTAAGCCAGAAGGAGAATCCAGAGACTCTTTATCTCCCAGGAAACACCTCACGTTTACTGCATTTCCAAAAAGAAAAGTAGAAAATGTAAACATGTACAAAACATGTAATGCATTTAACTTTCAAAGGCTCCTGCCACTCAGCTGTGCTCTGCCACACCCCCCGTGGCTACTTTCAGGGCAGCCAGGGTGCCCGTGGCCAAGGTGCCCGTGCTGGCAGCAGCCCCTTTCCCGGGGCCGCTGTTGCCGGGCTCTCACCGAACAACCGACCGGCGGCAGCAGCTCCGCGGGCAGCAGCAGCCTGCGGCACCTGCGGGGGGTGGTTGGTGTCCTTTCGGGGTGCGCTATTCCCGCGCAGCAGCTCAGGAGCCCTTCCTGCGGCCGGGCTTGAGGAGCTCCGGCACCGCCGGCTCCCGCCGCCGCCACCGCGGCTCGTCGCGCTCCGCTTTGTGGCGGCGGCAGGAAGGCTCGTCCCCGCCGCGCTGCCCGGCCCCTGCCGCTCCCCTCCCGCCCGGCCCCTGCTGCAGCCGCGCGCCCGGGAGCGGCCGCCTGCGTGTGCCGCAGCCCCGCCGAGCGCCCCGCTCCCGCCGCTATCGCCTCCCCGATGCGGCTGATCGGGCTCAGGCGAGGCGGAGAGCGGGGCGGGCGCCGGGACAGGGCGCAGCCCCGGGGCGGAGCTGGCGACAGCGCGGGCGGCGGCGGCGTCCGAGAGGAGGCGCCGGCGCCGCAGCAGAGAGTCGCTGCTGGCGGGGAGCAGCGAGGCGCGGGCGGCCGAGCGGCGCGGCGTGATGCGGCGGTGCCGGGGCGCAGGGCTGGCGGCGCTGGCCATGATGGTCCTGGGTGCATGGGGCTGGCGGCAGCAGCGGCGGGGTGGGGGGCCAGCACCCGCACTTGTTTCTCGGCTTTTAAGTCGCTCTTTCTGCCTCCCTCCCTCATCTCCCATCTCCCTTTCTCTTCTTGCAGCTCTCTGGCTCTCCGCTCGCCTCCTTTTCTCAGTCTTCTTCATCCTTCTTATCAGTACCAGTTGGCTTTCCTGTGCTGTTCCATCATTCCATACATCTATTCATTCCTCTGTGCCTTCAGCATGTGTTCTTGTCCTGAAATCAGCTGTCCGTCCTTCACCATCACACCTCGGCTCTCCTATCTACTTTTCCTGCCTTCATCCGTCCATCCACCCGTCTGACTTTCAACCCATCCCTTCATGCATCTGCACCAAACCTCTAAGCCTCCTCCAGTCCCTCCACACACCGATGCAGAGAGCATTCTCCACACCAGCCACTGGCTGCGTGTCCCCATCCGTCCCAACTGCATCTGTTTCGCTGCCGCTTTCCCTCTGCCTGACGCTTTCTCTGGGATTTTCCTGCGGAACCGGCTGTTGGAGACGGCATATCACTGGCACCAAGTGATTTTCAGCATGTTTGTCTTCTTTCTCGGCAGTGGCTGTGGGCAGGGCCCAGGTGCAGCAGGAGCCGTCGGCAGAGACCACCGAGGGCACTGGCATTAACATCACCTGCTCGCATCCCAACATACAGACCGGCGAGTACATCTACTGCTACCGGCAGCTCCCAGGACGAGGTCCCGCGTTCATCACGAGTGCTCACAAAGGGTCCAAAGAGGTGCAGGACCCGCCGGGGAGCCTGCTGGTGGCCGAAGACCACCGCTCCAGCGTCCTGCATCTCGCCCGGCCCCGCTGGAGGTACGTGGCGGTGTATTACTGCGCCGTGGGAGACCTGGCGGCACAGGCTGGGTCTGCGGCCGGGCACGAACTGCCGCCGGTGGGGCGGGACTGGGGGTGCGGGGCGGGGCCTGGGACCGGGCCCGCCCGGGCCCGCCGGGGGCGCTGCCGCTCCACCCGCCGGGGCCGTCTCGCCTCGCCCCTCGCTGCACCGCGCCGGGCCTGCCCCTCCGCGAGTGGCTCTGCGCCGGGTCCTCGGTGGCAGGAGGGCCCCCGAAATGGCTCCCAAGCTGCCGAGTGGGCAAGCAGCTCCTATCCCGGCCGTGACGGAGACAGACATACCCCCACCGCGGCTGCGGGGGGTGAGGAAACAGCGACCGTAATGCTGGTGTTGCCCGCGGTGCCCGGAGAGGGGGCGATTGAGCTGATCAGGATCTCCCGGTCACCCCATTTGCTGGCACCTCGACACACGAACCCCCAGTGCCCACAGCCCCACAAGAGTTAACGGTGTGCCGAACTACACACACACACACTGTGGACAGGGTGGATTCCTCCAGTAACTGGCCTTAGACACTCAGGCCTATAAATAGATGCTGTGGCATGACCTGGTCTCCCAGTTGCCTCATGCGCAAGACACAGACACACAACAGAGGCACAAAGGTCTCTCCAACAGTTGGTCCAGCACCTTACCTGTGGCCTTACCTGTAGCTGAGTCTCAAAGCTCATGGTCTCTCCAGGAGCTGGCTGGGAGCTCCTGGTCCCTCCAGTAGCCAGCCCTCAGCCCACCCTTGTCTCTCCTGTATGTGACTCCCAGGGTCCAGGTGAGCACAAGCAGCTGGAGGCTGTGCACGTGGATACTCGAAGGGATGGAGAGGGCTTTTCAGCAAAGCAAAGCACTGTGCTGCCATTTCTGCCACCCTGCCAGAGGGGACAGTGTGTCTGCCTCTGGTGGAGGGTTTCTGCAGCAGGTGCTTTTCCCAGAGCCCTTTCCCTTGAGGAGCCTCTTGACTGGCTGGGGGAGAACAGAGGGGAAATCCTTGTGGGGAGAGACAGCCTGGGTCACAGTGTCTTTGTCTGTGTCTGGTCCTAGCTCTGTTCAAACAGTACTTAGGGCCAAGGAGGATGTGATTGGGAGCAAAGTGGCCCTTCTCCATCCCCTGCTGGAGTGGGCATAAGCCTCTGTCTTGGGTTGGGCTCTGGATGGCAAGAAGAGTTCATCACGGACACTTCTTCCTTGCTGGGGGATGTCTGGGCTGCTTGTGATCTCCAGGAGGGGCAAAAAGCAGGAAGACACCCAGCAGCCTCCTTGTGCCTGAGAGCAGGCTGCACGATGTTAGGCTCCTACAGGAATTTTTTGGTGCCCAGGGCCCCTTTGGCAATGTGGTGCAGAGTTCAAAGGCAGCAGTGCTACAGCTGGGAGTGTCTGACTGAGGATATCCAAGCACCTTTGGGCCTAGAGGCTTGTGAAAGAGCTCAGCTGTGGCCTGACTGCACATAGGGACCTCCGAGTGCTGAAAAAGCCTCCCGTTGGTCCTTGGGAACATGGAGCACAGGAAAGGCTGCAGCTTGATTGCTTTGCTTAGGCTGAGCATTTTAACAGCTTCAGCTCCTTTCTCCAGAGAGCCTCCCTGGGGCAGAGGTGTAAGGTCCCAAGCAGATCTGTCTGAAGCAGCAGTGAGAGAGTGTTGCTCCACCCTCTGGGCTGAGGTCTGGAGGGTGCTTTGAGCCTGCAGAGGCAGGGGAAGACAGGACCTGCTATCTTCAGCACCCTCTTTCTCGGAGATACCTGGACACCTCGTGGAGTGGAGATCGTGACATGGTCCTGATTTTTCTGGCAGCCCAGCTGGGACTGGCAGCCTTTGGTGAGACACACTTTCAGGCTGGGGAGCATCAGAGCAAGAGAGTGCCTTGTCAGTGCTGGAGGGGGAGGTGCAAATTCTGACTTCACGGGGAACTGGCAGCCTTTCTGCAGGGAGAGCAGGGGCTGCCGGTGGAGCACTGCAAGTACTCTGAGGGATGTCAGGAGTAATGGGCATAAAAGGAGGAAGGAGGCTCTGCATGACTCTTTCTGAGATAACAAGTGCCTTTGTGTGCACTGTTTATCCATATGTATTTAGCGAGAGAGAGAGCGAGCGCGATCTGCCAGGGGAGGGACCAGTGCTAGACATGGGAAATTCTGTCCTCGGTGGATTTGAAAAACATGTTGTCAATCTATGCTGGAATGTCAAAAATCCTTGAAGACTGTTCAGAGAAGGCTAAGTCCATGCTAGGAGAGGTGGAAAGCTTTATAAAGCCAGGGCATGGACAGACACTGTGGTGTGGCTTAGGGAGAGAATGTTGTAGTGAGAAGTATGACCAGAGCTAGGCAAGGCAGAAGGAGAGACCAATAGCTAATAGAGCTGCTTCTGATCTCCAGGAGGGGCAAAAAGCCAGTGATAGGTACAGAAACAGCGGATGGCCTCACAGCCCAGTGAGATACTGATGAAAATCAGGATGAGTTCACAGACTGGCCTCTGAGGAGTCACAAGAACTTGGAGAAAGAAGGGTGTACAGACAAACACCTTAGTTTTCCATAGGCTGTGAAAAGAGAAAAATGGAGGTGGGGGATATTGAGAGAGCTGAAGAAGTGATAGATAGATAGATGCATACACAGACAAGCAGTGCTGAAATGCCTTTCTGCCTTTACAGGTCATGCACAAAAGGACTTTGTGCTGCAGTTCCCACCAGAAGCGACCATCCAGGCAGGACACAACGTAACACTGCACTGTAATTTCTCCTCCAGCTTTTCCAATCCCTACATCTCCTGGTACCAGCAGCTCCCAGCGCAGCCCCCTAAGCTGTTGCTGCAAGTGGGAAAATGGAAACCTCAGGCAGAGTCGGGAAGGTTCTCCTCTTTGCTGTCTGTGGAGACCTCCCTCGTGCTTCTCCACATGCAGAAAGCTGAGCTCCAAGACAGCGCTGTCTACCTCTGTGCACTGAGCCCACGCTGGTGTCCTCAGTGCGCAGCACTGCACAGAAAGGCATGCAGAGTGCTCTGTGGGGCATTTCTCTCCTTGCCTCTGTTTGCATGTAGCTTTGAGCTCAGCCTGTGTGCAGTGCTCTTGTGGTGCTAAGTCTGTTTGGTGGAGCAAAGAGCTGGCCCTGGAGAGCAGCTGTGGTGGGAGGTGACAGAAACAGCCAGGGTGCCTGAAAGGAGACACTGGCTGGGTTTTCCTGCCTGGGGGAGCAAATGTGCAGGTGTTTGCAGTGAGGCCTCCTGAGGTGACACACAGAGCTCAGTCTTTGTGCCAAGGAGGGAATGCAGGAGAATGCATGAGAAGGAGAGACAGGACAGAAAGAATGAGAAGGGGGGAAGGAGAAGGAGGCACCTGGAGAAAAGAGATGGCCTGTGCCTGTGGGGGATAGGAAGGTAGATGAGCAGCCATGCTCCCACTTGGATGGGAAAGCAAGCAGTAGTTTGGATGGCAGCTGGAGGATGGTTTCCGTTCCGTCCTCTTGCTCTTGAAGCACCCAAAGATGTGTGATGGAAGAGTCAGGATTTGGTGAGAAAAGTGGGGCATGTGGGAGACCAAATAATAGACAGGTTTGCATATGGGGGCACTACTACCTCATTCCAAAATGACATTTGAAATGACCTGCGTCCTTTTTTCTAAGCACGTTACATTGATTCTGATTGCCCATGGGACTAATCTCACATCTGTTGTGTTTTCCTGGCCACAGCTGGAGTTGGAGAGCTGGATGCACAGTGTGGCTGGCGAGAGCTCAGAGGATGATTCTTCCATGGGGCCGTCTGCAGTACTTCTAACACTCCCGCCTGCCAGGAGTGGCTCATCTTGGCCCAATGACTCATCCCAAAACAGCAAACTAAACTGCTGGTTCCCTGTGCCCAGGTGTCAGACAGGAGGGAGGCCCTGCTTACCAGGGCATTTTCCCCTAAAGGCTTGCCTCAAGAGACAACATTTCCCCTGGCAAAAGGCTCCTTTCAGCTTCTTGAGGCACTGACATGCAGAATGAGATTGGCAGAGGCCAGCCAGAAGGTCATGGGGCTGGAGCATGTGGCACACAAGCAGAGGCTTGGTGAACTGGGCTTCTTCAGCCTTAAAAAGAGAGAGCTAAAGGAAGACTTGCTGTCCACAGGTCCCTGATTGGAGACTAAAAAAACAGACGGAAGCAGAGTCTTCTCAAAGGTGCTCAGCCATAGAGTGAAAGGCAATGGACACAGGTTGGAACATGGGAAATATGGATTACAAATCAGGACTTGTTATTGTTTTTATTGTTGTTGTTGTTGTTGTTATTTACCCTGGGGGTGGATCAAGTTTCCCAGAGAGGCTGTAAAACAGCAGTGCTTGGAGGTATTCAGGACTTAACTGGGCAGGACCCTGAGCAGCTGGATCTCATGGCATCTGCTTGGACTAGATGACCTCCAGAGGTCTCCTCCAGCCTAAATCACTCAACAGTTCTATGATTCTATGCAAAGAGGGAAAGCAGGATTTTCTGCAGCTAAAGGTGAAGACCAGGGCAAATGGAGATGTAACTGGCTATGAAGAAACCAAGTCTAGTAGTGACTGAGAAGGTGTGTATTTGTTTGCTTTAGGGGGAAATGGCTGCTACAAGAATGGTTTCTGAAGTGGTCTATGATTGCTCTGAGGCTGGGATGGTGTGACAGGAAAGGGGATTGCCTGGCTTATGAGGTACCTTCATGCAGACAGGAAGAGAGATTTCACCCTGCCTGGAGGGATTGGCAGGACTGTATTTCATAGATTGCAGGCTGGAATGAAAAATTTTCTGAAATTGATGTTAAATGGGTTAAAGAAAATCATATTTTTTATGTTTTTTCCAGTTTGACGATTTGTATGATGTCCAGTTAAGTGTTTGTTCATTTTTACTATGAAGGCTATAATAGCTACAGAAAACAGAAAATACAGAAGGTAGCTATTACTACTATGGATATGCATAATTGCATTCAGCATTTTGTGATGTTCCAATTCTGATCTGACTTTTCTGGTAATTAATAACTCCTCACTACCTACTAAGTAAACTTGCATGAAGATTTGACAGGTAGCTGCAACTGTTTTATAATATTTATGTTATCTCTATAATATCTGTTAAATTAGTAAAACCTTACTGATATAATCAATCATCTGGATACTGGTATTACAATTGGAAAAACACTCTTGATCTAATTCACATTTACACTAAAGACTGTTTTACTGAAGTCTGAAAAAGTAAAGGTGTCTCTAAAAGATGCAATCTTAAAGTCAGCATAGGCAGAAACCACAACCATAGCATTTGGGGGACTGCAGGGCTCAGGAGTGGTGTTCCTTCAGATGTCTGAGAGCTGCAGCATTGGAGTGTCCCGAGAGGGGCTTGGAGGCAGACACGATACAGCAGCCAGGTGCATCCAACGCAGGCAAGACCTTGGGGATGGAGAGAGGAGACACAGGAGTCAAGGAAGGAGAGTCTTTCACATGGGAAAAGGCTGTGTCAGTCTTGAGAGCCCCCACATCTCTAGGAATTCCCTTCTGCAGCATGTGAGGTGCAGCATGGTCATGAACTGGAGGGGTTAGGGTAGAGCCTGCAGGCCTTACTGCTCCAGGTCTTAGAAGGTTAAAAATTATTACTGTTATTTTAATTGTTGTTATTATTATTATTTATAGTAGTAGTAGTGGTAGTGGTAACAGTGCTGTTGTTGTTGTTATCATTATCACTGTGGAGTTTTTTGAGGCAAAGCCTAAATCAGCCTTAAAGTGAACAGAACAGAGCTCGTTATCTCTGCTGTGGCTGGTGCATGGGGTCGGTCTAGAGTTGATCCAAGAAGGAGGTGGAGATGGGGGGGGGGGTGGGCGTTCCCATCTGCATCATCTCACCCCTTCCCATCCCATTCCTGTTCCAGGGTTCAGTGCTGTGCTATCCACAGACTTCACAGACTAGCACCCCGAGGAGTGCCTCAGGTACACCCTGGGGAGGCAGCAACTTACTGATTCCCAGCTTTTCCCCCTTCAGCCATACAGTAGGATGTGCTTGTCACCTCTGGGTTTGTGGGAGTCCACAGTCCCCATTGGAGCCAGCTGCCTCTCTGGGGTTGCAGGTTATCCTGCCAGAACAAGACACAGCCAGACTCCCTGGGGTGGTGCAGAGCAGGGTTGCCCACCTGCTTCTGGGCATTCTGGTGGGAGGTAGTGTTCCCAGGCACCGGAGGAAGAAAAAGGGAGAAGCCACAGAGCTGGAGGATACTTCTGTTTCAAGAGGAAATAGCACCTTCCACAGAGAGCAGAGGAAGCTCAAGATGTGAAACCCCAGCGGGAAGAACCCCCCGAAGTTACAAGCAGCCAAGCAGAGGGTGTGCAGGAAAGCAAGCACTTCTAAGTGGTGAGGAGAGGACTCCATTGGGAGATCAAACCAAGAACAGACCCTTCCTGCCATGAGGAGCACAGAGCTCCCAGGTCCCCTCCACTGTCAGGACATTCAATGGCCTGACGTGTGTCAAAGCCAGAGGAGAGAAAAACAGAGGAAGCATTTCAGGCATAATAACAACAAGAGCACTTTCTCTTCCCCACTTCTGCCTTTGCTGCCTGCCCCATGGACTCATTTCTGACAGCTCTGCTCTCTCTGGGCTGGGAAGTGGTTTTCTGACTGTCACTAACTAGCAGGAGTGTCCCTCTAAGTATGCACCTCAGGTATGTTGTCCTCACTGCCTCCCTGAGGCAATGGCTAGGTAAGTATGGGTTTTGCCTCGAGGCACAATTCCTTTTTTCTCCAGGAAACTCTCACCACCCTTACCAGGTCACTGCAGGCCACTGCTCTTGAATAATGGGAAAACGCTGGGAAATCTCAGCTCACAGAGGTGTTTTTGCACCAGCTTTCTCAAGGTGCTGCTACTGCTGGCAAAGAAAAGAGGAGACAGGGAAGGGACTCATCCTCCCCATTCTCTTCAGACAATTCTCTCCTGCCTTTCTTTCCCCTGCTGCCCATCTTTCTCTGCCTCTCTCTCCTGACCCTTCCTGGGACCAGTGTTTTACAGCTATTTCACAGCTATTCTACAAACCCACATTTCTGTCTTTGCAACATGAAAGACTGATCTTATCAAAGCTGATGAATAGACTTGCAAGCTCTCCTCCAGTTAACATTATTAGGGAGTCCCAGTCTCCCTGCCAACTGGCACCTGCAAGGCAGCATGCTGTGGCCAGCAGTCTCCTTCAGAAGGTCAACACTGCCAGGGCTTCCTTTTCTGTGTGTACCTGGGCACCCAGGAGTCATCTGAGATGACAGGGAATGGGGATCAAGAGGGATCTTTTCTTAGTGGCTTTCCTAGTTCCCTCACCCTGCTGGAGGTGTCCTGGTCCAAGCACGTGAGGGCCAGGATTGACAGTGTGTTCCCTGGGCATCAGGAGAAGGAGGAGCAGGGGCACAGCAGAGCTCTCCTCCGGGGGCATCCTGGCAGGATGGGATGGGTGTTATAGGGCTGTGGAATCTACACTGAGCCAGGAACTCCGAGCTCCTGCCCCAACCCACTCGACACCCTGCTGTCCCCAGCCTGGAGCCTTCTTCCCTGATGGTTTTGCATCCTGTCTTGGCTGGTGTCCTGAAGCCTTTCTCTGTGCAGTCACTGACCCTTGCTTTCCTCCAGGTGCCATGGCCCAGACCCTCCTCACGTCCTAAGAGGGACTAGTGCCAGTGGAGGAGACAGGCACCTTCCAGATCACCTAGATTTACCAGACCGCCTTACTCTGGTGACCAGCACAGCAGAGGCCAGACCTCAGCTGGTCTCCTATCAGGCAGCTGCTGGTCTCAAGAAGAGGGGCTGATTCACCACATTGCTGAACACCAGGGGTAGATATGCCTCTTCTAGCTGGAGGAAGTCAAGGCCATCCATACGACCTTGTACCTCTGTTACATGCAAGAGAGCCTGGTGCACGCACATTCCTTGGCTGTGCAGGAACCTGGGGAAGGAAGGGGGTGTCTCTGTGCAAGGCTGAGCTCCAGTGGGCTCTCCCTTGCTAGTGCCAGCTTTCCTCCACATCCAGGGATCTCCAGTCAAAGATCCTCTTTCTGAAAGCTGTGGTGCCAGTGGCTTTCACTATGAAGCAGGGAAAAAGCCTCTGCTGTGCAAATGTTCTCCCCACACTCCAGGACAGGACCACACTGCCCACACCCTTTTTGCATGGAGCTGGTGGGCTGTTCTGCTCTCTGTGTGGCACCAAGGGCTGGAAAAACCCAGTCAGGAACTCCTGTGAGTCTTGAAGTCTCATAGAAAATACTGGGGGGTTGTCTGATTGTTTGTTTGCTCTTTGTTTGCTTGTTTCTGCACAGGACGTTTGCCTGGAGCCCAGTGAGGAGGGACCTTCTGAGACTGGGCATTGCTGGAAAAGCTAAAGGATGCCCTCACACAGCCTCAGCCAAGAACTGGATCCCTCAGCCCAAGGAGGGTGATACCGCTGAGGTGAGGAGGAGCAAAGGGCAGAGAGCAAGGTTTCCCCTGTGACAATCTGCACGCAATTTCCTCCTGCTCAGTGCAGGAGGGCACTTGGCTGAAAACACCTCTTGCAGCAGGTATCTTTCCACCCAGCTGGTTCTGGAGGATAAACCCACGAGTGAGATATCATCCAGGCTCTGGCTGTACAGTAGTACTTGCCACTGGTGTCTCTTGTTGGGACTGGAAAGCAGTGTCCTTTTGGCAATCCTTGCAGGTTTGTGAGGGTCAAAGGTTAGAAAGAGACAGGCATTTTCAGCCTGGCAGCATCAAGAAAACGTGTGCACAGCAGGTTTCAGCAAAGTGGTTGGGGACAGGCTCATGGACAGGCCTGCAGCCCCTCTGGGCCACAGTTTGCAAGTTCCTGAAAGGCTGCTGTTGAGAAGGGAAATCAGGCACTCAGCCAGCCCTGCCTGGCTGCCATTAGATGAGGTGTTTTGACAGAGATTCAGGGGCTTGTTTTCTAACTGCAAGGACAAAGGAAATAAACTCTCTGTGTGTGTGATTAGATTCATTTCAGCCTCTTACTTTCTCCTTTCCTTTAACTGCAGCCATGAGAGCCCACCCAAAGAGAACCTGTCCCACTTTTTCCTCCTTGTATTGGCATGCATGACAATAAAACAAAGGAAGAGGGAGAAAAAGCAAAGTTAAGCAGCAGTTACCAATCTGTGTAAGTAGCTAGCTCATCCCTACCATTATGGGCATTTATCTGATGATCTGATGAAATGCTTTAGGAGGTGGTGGGTGGGGGGTGAGGGGGAGAGAGAGACTGAAGACATAGATCAAGAGGAACTGCAAAAAGCACGGAGAATAAGAACCACAGGATGTATTGGCCAGGTATGGCTTGGCTGTCAGAGCTGAAATCCACACACACCAGCTCTAACACGCTGCTCTCCACCATGTTGACTCATCGTCACTCCTTGATTAAAAAAAAAGAAGAAAAAAACCCTCTTCCCTTCTTTGTACTCTGTGAAAGCATACCTTACTTCTCCCAGCTCTGTAAAGCCCACTGTGATAAGCCTCTGCTCACACAGCTGACCCCATCACCCAGGCCACAGGCTGTTCAGGTCCTGGAAGAGACTTGGGACTGATCTTGAAAGGAAAGCTGGTTCAATCTACAAGCTCTAAGGGTTTGAGAGGAGCAAGAGAAAGACTCCAGGAGTTGCCTTGGACCCACAGACAGCCAGGCCCCGAGGCCGTCTCCCTGCTGGGGTGCGCAGATGCCCGCTCGGAGGTCCCAAGGCAGCGGAAGTGCCGTGGGCTCCGGGGCCGAGTTCGCCTCCCACTGCCCACGCTGGGCTGCACCACCGCCTCCCCAGTCGCCCCTGCAGGGCCGGGCTGGGTCTGCTGATCTGTCACCGCTAGCACCGGCAGCCCCTGCCAGCACCCGGCGCTGCCCCACACTTGGCCCAGAACCACTGCCCAAGGGCAGGCAGCGCTCAGCCCAACTGCTTACCGGGCACTGCCTGTGGTCTCTCGCCCTGCCGGGTGCGGCGTTGGGCCGCGCAGCACCAAGCCCTCGAGTGCAACATGGCCGGGGCTGGGGCCGCCAACTGGGCTGGGAGCAGCTCTGGGCCGGCGGCCCCAGTGGGAGCGGAGGGCAGGAAGTACCTCTCACCCCTGCAGAGGGCTGTGGCAATCTCAGCACAGCAAGTGTAAACATTTCAGTTTATTGCCGCTCAGCACAAACTTCTGGTCACTGTTTCAGGCTCTAGCAAAGAAAAGGACACGCAGGTTCAAACAGTCCTCTACACACACAGCTCTCCTTCTTCCCCACTTCGGCCTCAGTAGAAGACCTGTGCTCCTCCCTTCCTAGCCTCACCTTCCCTTGTTTTTGCTCTGGATTGTACTCATCCCTCTGCCTGCCCCCAGTTGCTGCAGTGAGGTAAGGGGTAATGCAGGGGTTTGGGTCTCACCTGTAATGTGTTAGGTTATGTGATAAAAAGCTCATCTGCACACATACAAAAGAGCACAGGGAAACAATGGCACAATACCCTGCCCCAGCTACTTGCAGGCCCATCTCAAGAGAGCCCTCAGCCCATCAAGGACTTACCTCTACAAGCATTAAGGAGCACAATGGCAGGTGGAGGAAGCCAAATTACATACTCAGAGGAAAAGACCCCCTGTCTGGGCGCCTCCCAGGAATGTCCCAGGAGAGTCAGGGGCTCCACAGTCAAGGTGTGAAACCCACTGAGATATATCATTGGGAGCAGCTTGGCAGAGCAGCTTTTGGATTAAGTGTTTGTGTGGGGGTGTTACTGCTGAGGTGTTTGGGACACATTATGGGATGCAGGGCAAGAGCATTTGGGGGTTGCATGAGACATGAAGATTGCCTAAGGGCTGTTTTGGGGTGGAACCAAAGGCAGGGAAGGGAGAGATCAAGCATCACTGATTGCTGTGTGCTTGTGTCAGGTTACCCTGTGCTGTGAGATGGCCATAAGATGCCAGGCAGGGCAGGATGCGGGCTGTGTTCTCTTGCCCTCAGCCCTTCTCACCCTGCTCGTGGGCCTTGTGCAGTGGCCACAGGCTTGTCCATGTGTTGCATCTCTGTGGTAGCTGGGGATGTCTTCCTCAGCTCCACGGGACCATGCCTGAAAGGGATCCATTGCAGTGTGTCCCTCTCTCCCATGATTCTGGGAAAGAGTCAACTTGTTCCACTACCTTAACTGCCCTCCGTCCTCACCTACCCCCCACCCCTCCCCAGTGCAAGCAATGCTCTTCTCCCTGTGCAGCTTGAGATACTGTCTGAAGAGGGAAACATTACATGGACACCCGGGCTTGGACGCAACAGAACTTTAATGAGTCTAAAGAGGGAAAGGTGGTTACTCTGAGCTTAGGTCCCCAGTGCAGCCAGCACCAGGAGCAGCCAAGAATGTGTGTCCCTTGACCATGGCAGAGTTTTCTCTGGGTGTATGTCTGCGGACCCCACAGAAGGAGAGGAGCCAGCAGGTGCCCCCTTGGCTGTCTTGAGGGAGCATCATGGCCAATGGAGCAGCAGACAACAAAGGAAGGGGCGAGAGTGGAAGACAGGCAAGTCAGCCATTGGCTGTGTTTTCAGGGAGGCCAGGCTAGCCCCTTTCCTGCCTTGCTTTTGCAAGGGGAGCCCTGGATTCTCAGCCTCTGTGAAATCAGTGGCCTGCATCAGCTTTGAATTCCTTCCCTGGAGCCATCGCCAGTGACTGCAGTGGGGGGGAAACCTTGTGCCACAGTAGTGGCTGGAAATGCTGGAGAGGTCACAGGACCCAGAGGGGATGGGGACTCCCTCACAGCTGAGGATGTTGCCAATGGCAGCAGAAGTGGAGGACCAGAGGATGGCCCCGTGCAGGGCAACCACCACGGGAGGGGGCTCAAGGACAACGGTGGAGTTCCTGCACTGCCTGCCACAAGGCTTGTTGCAGCTGTTGGCCAGCGGGGTGGGGCCGCAGGCCTGTGTCAGGTGGCCTTTGTAACTGCGTGACGGGGGACTACTGGCAGCTTTCAGGCTTGGGAGAGCAGAGCACAGCTCACCATCCCTCCTGCCATGGCCTCGGCTCAACTGTGAGACCCTGAAGTCCGTGGGAGCGGAGGGCTGTGAATGGGAGTGGTTGTGCAGAAAACCTGCCTGCTGCAACTCCTGCTGAGTATGTTAGCAAAAGGCCCTGCATGAGAGCTGATGCAGGATCCCTGTTGGGGGCATTCATGGGAAGGGATGAAGAGTGGGTAGCCCTTGTGCTTGCCTAGGTGAGGTCCTGAGACACAGGGTGGCACAGGCAGTCAGAGGCTGTGTATGGGGACAAGTGAAGAGAGGGACCCGCTGTAAAAAACAGGGCTCTGATGGGCTCCCTTTGCCCCTGCCAGAGGGAAGGAGTGTTTCTGTCTCTGTGTGATGAGCTCCTGCAGTGGGTGCCGTTCTCGAAGATGTTTCCCTTGAGAAGCTTCGTCTGCGTGGGAGAGGAGGGAAAAAAATGTTGTGGGGATATAGAGCTGGACAGCTGTGTCCAGGCACCTCTGTCTGTGCCTGGCGCTACCTACGTCCAGACAATCTGCAGGGCCCAGGTTGGCATGGGGAGGTGCAAGGATCCCTTTTTGATCTCCTGCGGAGTTGGGTGCGGATGCCTGTGTCTGGCTGGGTGCTGGATGACAGGAGACACTGCGGACACGTCTTCCTTGCTGGGGGATGGTTTGTCTGGTTGCGACTTCTAGGAGGGACAAAGAGATGGATGTCTGCAGCAGCCTCCTTCCTGTCCTTTGGACTGGACACAGCCTGCCTGAACTGCCCGTTAGGCTCCTACCCAAGTGCTGGTGCTGGCCTTGAGTGTTCAGCTGTTGGTCAGCCACTAGGGAGCCTGGGACAGAGCAATGATTGCACCTTTGGTCCAAGGATGGTCGGCGTGCTTTAGACACGAGGCCATCAGCTCTCTAGACATCCTTGCCACAGAAATCTCAGCCCTACTCCTCCACGACATACTAAGCAAGGCCATGCAGTCACTGTCCATGCAAACACAAGTCCCTACTGCCAGGTTCTCTAGCTTGCCTACATTTGCCTTCCCAGGTCCATTCTGGCACTCCCACTGCAGTTCTGTGCAGTTCTGAAATAATGGTAATGGCTGTTCTCAGGAGAAATAGCACCATTTCAGGGCAAGGTGAGGAACCCCCAGTGGGGAAAGACCCTGAAATCCCCACAGCACCAAGCAGCAGTGTGCAGAAAAGAATGCATTTCTAGCTGCGGAGGTGAGGACTCCACTGGGACATCAGGCCAGGAACAGCCACTTCCTACCATGGGGAACCCAGAGCCCGCAGGCCCCCCTCATTGTGAAGACATTCAGTGGGCTCTTGCCTGAGGAGCAACATGTGTCACTGCCAGAAGAGGGAGACCAGCAGGTGGCATGTTTCAGGCATGATAAGAACAAACATTTTCTCTTCCCTCTGTCCTTCTTTGCGCCCCTAATAGCATCGTTTCCAGCAGCTCAGCTGTTTTGGGGTGGGGAAGTGGTTTTCTGACTCTCTCACACAGAGATGGGAGGCTCGGTCTCAGCATGTACCTCAGCTACCTTGTCCTCACTGCCCTCCTGGGGAAATCACTGGGTAAGCACTGACTTTTCTTCTCAGCATAGTCCCTCTTTTTCCTCAGGAAACCCTCCCACCCTGACCAGATCTCTGAAGGGATCTGCTCTTGAACAGTGGACAAGTGTTGGGAAATATCAGATGACACGGGTGTTTTGCACCTCTGTTCTGAAGACGCTGTTACTGCTGGAAAAGAAAGGAAGAGACAGCAAAGAAATGCCTTGTCCCCTGATCATCCAAGACCTCCTTTTCTAGCTTTTCTTTCCCCAGCCTTCCACCTCTCTTCTCTGCCTCTTCTGTTCTTCTGCAGAAGCCCTGTGCTGTCTGCAGTCCCAAATTACTGCCTAGCAGCCCAGATATACAGGACTTTTGAAAGTTGATGCAGGCGCTAGAAAGCACTGATCCCACTGACGTTATTAGGGTGTCCTAGTCTCCCTCCTGGCTGGCACATGTCATGCAGCATGCCCTGGCCACCCATTTCTTCCTGCAGGTCAGCACAGCCAGGGCTTCCTTTTCCCTCTTTGCCCATGACCAGGCAGGCGTACAAGATGACAGGTGATGGAGAGCAGAATGGAAGTTTTTGCAGCCCCTCCCGGAGCCCTCACCCCACTGCAGGTGTTCTGGTGCCAGCACATGAGAGCCAGGCAAGACAACCTTTCCCCTGGGGATCTGGAGGGAGAGTGGGGAGCTGGGAGCAGGGCCACAGCAAAGCGCTCTTCCAGCAGCATCCTGGCAGGAGGTGATGGGATTATCACACTGTGAGATCTGCACTGAGCCAAGAACACCAAGCGCCTGCCCCAAACCACTCCCTACCTTGCTGCAGAGCAAGGGAGAGGGAGCTCTCTTCCCTGGGGGTGTTGCATCCTGAAGCCTTTCCCCGCATAGTCACTGACTCCTGCTTTCTTCCAGATGCCATGGGCCAGGTCACCGTGACTCAGAAAGATGGTCTAGTCAGAGTGGAGGAGAGAGGCACTTTCCAGACCACCTGCACCTATCAGACCTCTTACTTCTATGGCTTGCTCTGGTACCAGCAGAGGAGAGGCCAAGCCCCACAGCTGGTCTTGTATCAGGTAGCATCTGGTCGCAATGAGAGTGGCCGATTCACTACATTTCTGAACACCACTGGGAAATACAGTCTCCTGCGGCTGGAGGAAGTCAAGGTCTCTGACGCTGCCTTGTACCTCTGTGCTGTGCAAGACACCCTGGTGCAGGAAGCTTCCTTGGCTGTGCAAAAATGGGAGGTGAGGAGGAGGGTGGGGATGTACCCTCCACTGCTCTCTCCACAAACACCACGGAGCAGCAGGCTCCCTGGGCCAGAAGGAGCTCAACTGCAGCTGAATGGTTATGGCACAGTGTCGTCAGAGAGCTGCCCAGGGCCTAGGCTCAGGGATGCAGACCCTGTCTCCCGAGCCCTCCTTTCCTTGTCCCTCCAAAGCTCACACATCTGCTACTGCCTCTTTCAGGCCCCAGCAAGGACACTTTTACACCAGCTGGGAACCTTGCTTTTGTTGCAGGTAACAATACTCAGAGGGCCTTGCCATGGCTGTTAGGCTCCACCCTCTGCTTCTCCAGGCCAGGACACATCTCCTCTGCCCAGTGCTAGAGAGTTCAGAAGGATAAGCTTAGCTTTACGTATAAGCTGAGAAAGGCTGAGAAATCCTGCCTGCCTCGTGCTCGCAATCCCTGAGTGGATCTGCTGCCAATGGTGGTGTATGGGATGGGAGGCAGGCTCCTCATGGCCAGCTGATGCCAAGGGCACCCTTGCAGCTCACCAGCCTGGTGCTGTGTCAGGCAGACCTGGGGCTGAACAGGTTTTTGAAGCCGAGGGACGTGGGTCCTCATGTCACCGTGCTGTGAAAGGAAGGACAGAGCCCCTGCGATGCACAGGGATGCACAAACAGCTTATGATTCCTTTGGTGCTCAGCCACCAGGCCCTTCCTGTCCCTCATTGAAATCTGAGTCTGAGTGACCAGCAGCTGCCCTGAGAGGGAAGGGAGGTCTGATTCAAGGCCACCCCCCACCCCCCAAAAGACTGCTGCTATGTCACAAGGGGCCTCAAGAAAAGACCCTCTTTCCAGCAAGGTCCGCGTGCAGTGTGTAAGCTCCCTCAGTGCATGTGCCCTCATGGAGGCTGGTCTGCCTGGACTCAGGTCCAGCTTACACATGGCACAGCTGAGGCCTGCCCACCTTTCCTCGAAGGGCCTTGGAGAGACAGATCACTGCCAGGCAGCTCTGCTGGCAGGCCTCAGCCAGGGCTGACCAATCCTTCTTGTGGCAGCAGCTTGAAGCTGAGGCTCTAGTGCTGGGCCCCCAGCTGAGCTGCAGCTCCAGCTGCTTCACAGCCATGCCTGGTGAGTGGCCATGGTGCCTGCTGATCTGGAGTCAGATTCTGACATGTGGAGGACTTCCCGTCTTGCCCTCGGACTGCCTCATCACTATGGACTTGTGCAGCAATCATGGGACTGTGCCATAGCCTGATTACTGCCAGCAGCCCTGATCCTGGCCCTGTCTTGCTCACTCACCTCCCTGGCTCGACCTCAGACTTTGGCAGAGACCAGAACCTGAGCCACACAAAGCAAGGAGAGATGGAGACCATGGTCAAAGAGGCAGTAGAGGGAGGCAGTCAAGATGGGGAATGCTGAAAGATGGTGACTCCTGGAAACAGGACACAGGCTCCTGCTTTACCTGCAGGCCTGCAACTTCAGAAGGGGTGTAGTGGCCTGGGCACCAGTGAGGACAAATGAGCGCTTTTTTAGAAGGAGCTGACCCAAAGCTTTTGTCTGTGTGAAGGAGGAAAGGCTTGTGACAGTCTGAAGAGACTCCCTCCTGTGGGGTCCAGAGGCACCAAATGGCTGAGCTGACCTGTTGTCTTGGGGGGCTGTTTGCTTGCCAATGGTGAGGAGCTTGGATGTTGCAGAGGGACTGCCAAGAAATTGCCAAGGTTCTCCTCAATCCCTTCTGGGAGGGGGAAAGGCTTGAGCAGAAGTGGATCAACACCGGGCTTCATGGCTGGTGTTGCAGGCAGGGCTTTGGCTTCTGTCACCACTGCTCAGGGGTGGGTTATACTTGACAAAGTGGGGGACAACTGCCTCTCTAAACAGGCTTGCTAACCTGGCGAGGAGACTTTGATGTCGGGATGGGATGGGGATGCTCACCTTTACCTGAAGAGAAGTGAGGGTGCAATGGGCAGAGCAGATTTGTGTGGCAGACAGCATGAGAGGGGAGGCTCTGCCACTTCCCCTGTAAGAGCAGCACCAACTGGGGGCCACCTCAAAGGCCCGTACGGGAGGCACATAGCATGGGGAAAAGGCAGGAGACCTTAGAAGTCCATGCAGAGGTGCAGAGCTGTGACCTGTCTGGGGTTTTGGAGACCTGCTGGGATAACTCTTGTGGCTGCAGTGCTTCAGTGGAGGGAAAGAGGCACTTTTGGGAAAAGATAGGGTGGGCATGGGTAGAGGAGGAGTTGTGATCTATGGGAAAGCGTGGCTCAAATGCATGGGGCTTGGCCTCAGGGCACGGGTGCAATAGTTAAGAGAGCTGGTGGATGAAGATTAGAGGGCAGGCCAGCAGAGGTGATACTGAAGTCGATGTCTGCTGCAGACCTCCTGATCAAGAAGAGGAGACAGAGGAAGCTTTCTTTAGGCAGCAGGCAAAGCCTCACGATACTGGATCTTGGTACTCCTACTACTGGGGGATGATGTAAAGGTCAAGGGCAGCCTTGGCTGCTGGGACCCTGAGCCTGTGGAGCTTGAGATCCTCAGAGGAGGGAGCAAGCTGAACAGCAGCATTTGGACCTGGGACTTCAGGAGAGCAGATCTGAAACACCTCAGGGAGCTGCTTGGCTCAGGCCACTCAGCTGTCCCAGGCTGGGGCTGGCGTTGTGCATGTTTGCTGGGCACTCTCCAGCTGGGCTGATGCTTTCTTCTCGCTTCTCTGATGAAGGAGGGGTCTCAGTCTTTTCCTACCTCTCCTTCCTTTCCTCCTGTGCCCTGGGCTGTGCCAGAGGAAGGGGAGTGTCCAGTTCCCAAGGGTCACACTGCTGCCAAGGAAGAGACACTCATAGCAAACATGACTGCAAACAGAGGTTAGCAGTTTTTTGTTCCACAGCCCCTCCCCCCCCATTCCTAAATGACCCCTGTCAGGGACAATGCAGCAGTTGAGGGGAACCTGGGCAGTCACCACAATTTGCCCTCAATGGCATGCCACAATCGGACTAGAGTTTCTCTGTAGTTCCCTGTTGGCCTCTTCAGCTCATGCTCATCTCACTCATCAAGCCCTGAGCGTGTGGAGGGAATTACAGACACACCCCCAAAGACATGTGCAAGACCATGCATGCCCCCATACTCCAGACTACATACACTTGTATGCTAATATGCACAGAGAGCTATGAGCACTCAGAAGCATGCACACACACACACACACACACACGTGCTTAAAGATATACGCATGTGCACAACCATGCACATACATGCAAACACAAATGTACTTGCTCACACACACTCACATTTGTACGCACTCATACATGTGCTACTGCACACACAAACACACAGATGCAGACATGCTGGTGTGACTATGCACATGGACGCTGCCAGATGGGAACACACAGAAGCATCAACACACACGCAGGCACAAGCACTACTGAGAGACAGGACCGGTGGGGCCAGCCCTCAGCCCCTCTGGGCAGCCTTAGGCAAGACGCTGAATGAAGGTCATTAGCTACAGGGGTGCCACAGGACATGTGCATCCTGCTTTTGCAAAGCAGGTGTGGATCGGGCATTTCCATCAGTGGCCCATAAGTTCCGCAGGTGCTGCTACAAATCCTAGGTTACCAAGCTTGGCCCCTCTGCAGCTGATGTGTATGTTGCCAGCAACATTTGCGTCCTGCTGTTCAGAGCACTGCATTGCACAGGCCACACACATCTGGAGTGCCATACCTGACTGCCATTGCTGGGTGCCAGGTGACTGGGCTAGGACTGGAGTGCCCTGGCAAGGTTGCCTGCCCAGCTGTGCTGTGAGCCTGGGGAGGAAATGCCCAGCTAAGGCGTGTGTGGGAAAAGAGAAGCTTAAAAAGTTCTAGGATGAACAGATCTCTACAAGGCTGGAGCTGGAGGTCGGAGAAAGGCAGGAGAGAGGTGGGCTCTGTCCCACTGACTCCTGCTGAGCACATGTGGGCTGTCCTCTGGACCCATGAGCTGGGCCCCTTGGCTTCTGTGGCTGCAGGAGGAGCTGCACTCCAGCCACCTCTTGGGAAAAGGGGAGACTGGAGAACAGAGCCCCTTCTGTAGTGCTCAGAGCCACAGGATTGTGGGAGGTGCTCCTGCTGCCTAGGAGAGAAACTTCTTCTGTATTGGATCCTGAGAGAGGTGCACAGATAGACAGTGCTTCTCCTCCTCCTGTGTGGGGGCTGTATCTGTTCAGGCTGCCTCAAAGCAGGCTCTGGTAATGCTGCTCCCCCTTGCTCGGCAAATCATCCTGCTGCATGTCTTTTAGGTGAGGCCTTCTCTGATTCATTGCCTTGAAAACTCAGCAGTATTTCAATAGTCTGGAGGCCATCAGTGCTGCAGAGAGCTGCTGGGGTGTGTTCAGTGCTGTGATACCTGTTGTGTAAACTTCTCCCCTTTCCCTGCCTATTTCGGGCTCTGGGACACACATGTCCCTGGGGATGAACCCTGCTCACAGGCCCCACCAGGAGGGTGGGTGGACAGCAGCAGTGGCAGCCTTGCCACAGCTCCAAGGCCCGCGGGGAGTAGGCGAGCTCGGGGCACAGCAGGGAGGCAGCTCCATATCCTGGCCACCACTAGGTGCACAGGGCAGCACCAGGCTCACGGCTCTGAGCAGGGGCAGAAAACCCCAGCAGGGGAGGGCAGTGGGCCGCGTTTGTAGTCTTCGACCCTGGGGAAGTGCCACTTTGCCTGGCGGCTCGGTCCTACCCAGCCCCGCACCCTCAGTGCCTGCAGAGCTGCTCTCAAATATCTCCACACCACCCTGCCTGCACATGATGCCTTCTCCACCCCACCAGGCAAAGCTGCACCACATGCTGTGCGATCGGGTAAAGGACAGGATCCTCTGCAAAACACTGCCAGACTTCCTTGATTTGCTTTGGGGGGTCTTTCTTTTTTCTCTCTCTCACCTGAACTGCTTCTTCAGTATCGATGGCTTCATAAGCTGCTGGGCCACATCTCCCATTCCTGCAGTTTTTAACCACATGGTATAACTAAAATTACTTTTACTTCCTATAATTTACAGCCTTTTCTTCTTTTTTTTAAGTCTGTCATCAGGGCCACACTCTGTTTCTTGCACTGTCATGATGTTCCCCACAGAGGACAGCAGGCACCAGCAAACATTGCTCTCCCAGCAGCTCTTTTCTTCTATTGCCTGCTCATCTTCTCCCTCCCTGTTTCTCCTGCAGTAAGCACCCCTTCTCCTGGTACCAGTTCTTCTGCATCAGCTCCTTCCTGCATTTCTCCAGGACAACTGCAGTTTCCTCTGCATCGGCTGCAGCCTGCCTCTAACAGCTGCATTATATGGAAATGTAAGTGAGAAGGAGAATCCAGAGACTCTTTATCTCCCAGGAAACACCTCACGTTTACTGCATTTCCGAAAAGAAAAGTAGGAAATGTAAACATGTACATAATATATCATGCACTTAATGTTCAAAGGTTCCTGCCACACAGCTGTGCTCTGCCACACCCTCCGTGGCGACTTTCAGGGCAGCCAGGGTGCCCGTGCCAAGGTGCCCGTGCTGGCAGCAGCCCCTGCCCGCACTCCCGCACACCGAGGGTCGCTGCGGGCGGCTCGGCGCTGAGGCCCCGCGGCTGAGCGGCGGCACCGTCTCGCTCCCGCTCGCAGCCGCCTTTCCCGGGGCCGCTGTTGCCGGGCTCTCACCGAACAACCGACCGGCGGCAGCAGCTCCGCGGGCAGCAGCAGCCTGCGGCACCTGCGGGGGGGGGTGGGGGGTGTCCTTTCGGGGTGCGCTATTCCCGCGCAGCAGCTCAGGAGCCCTTCCTGCGGCCGGGCTTGAGGAGCTCCGGCACCGCCGGCTCCCGCCGCCACCACCGCGGCTCGTCGCGCTCCGCTTTGTGGCGGCGGCAGGAAGGCTCGTCCCCGCCGCGCTGCCCGGCCCCTGCCGCTCCCCTCCCGCCCGGCCGCTGCTGCAGCCGCGCGCCCGGGAGCGCCGTGCGCGGCGCGGAGCGGCCGCCTGCGTGTGCCGCAGCCCCGCCGAGCGCCCAGCTCCCGCCGCTGTCGCCTCCCGGACGCCGCCGCCCGGGACAGGGCGAGTCCGAAAGCGGGGCGGGCGCCGGGACAGGGCGCAGCCCCGGGGCGGAGCTGGCGACAGCGCGGGCGGCGGCGGTGGCGTCCGAGAGGAGGCACCGGCGCCGCAGCAGAGAGTCGCTGCCGGCGGGGGGCAGCGAGGCGCGGGCGGCCGAGCGGCGCGGCGTGATGCGGCGGTGCCGGGGCGCAGGACTGGCGGCGCTGGCCATGATGGTCCTGGGTGCGCGGGGCTGGCGGCGACGGCGGGGCGGCGGCATGAGGGCCCGGCGCTGGGCCCGGAGGCATGCTCCGTGGGGCCAGCGCCCTCACTTGTTTCTCGGCTTTTAAGTCGCTCTTTCTGCCTCCCTCCCTCATCTACCATCTCCCTTTCTCCTCTTGCAGTTCTCCGGCTCCCCCCTCACCTCCTTTTCTCATTCTTCTTCATCCGTCTCATAAGTATCAGTTGGCTTTCCTGTGCTGCTCCATCACTCCATACATCCATTCATTTCCCTGTGCCTTCAGCATTTGTTCTTGCCCTGAAATCAGCTGTCCATCCTTCACCATCACACCCCTGCTCTCCTGTCTACTTTTCCCGCCTTCATCTGTCCATCCACCCATCTGACTTTCAACCCATCCCTTCATGCATCCGCGCTGAACTTCTAAGCCTCCTCCAGTCCCTCCACACACTGATGCAGAGATCGTTCTCCACGCCAGCCACTTACCACATGTCCCCATCCGTCCCAACCGCATCTGTCTCGCTGCCGCTTTCCGTCTGCCTGATCCTTTCTCCAGGATTCTCCCTCGGAATCGGCTGTTGGAGACAGCATATCACGGGCACCAAGTGATTTTCAGCATGTTTGTCTTCTTTCTCGGCAGTGGCTGTGGGCAGGGCCCAGGTGCAGCAGGAGCCGTCGGCAGAGGCCACCGAGGGCACTGGCATTAACATCACCTGCTCGCATCCCAACATACAGACCAGCGAGTACATCTACTGGTACCGGCAGCTCCCAGGACGAGGTCCCGCGTTCATCACGAGTGCTCACAAAGGGTCCAAAGAGGTGCAGGACCCGCCGGGGACCCTGTTCGTGGCCGAAGACCGCCGCTCCAGCGTCCTGCATCTCGCCCGGCCCCGCTGGCGGGACGCGGCGGTGTATTACTGCACCGTGGGAGACCCGGCGGCACAGGCTGGGGCTGCGGCCAGGCACGAACTGCCGCGGGCGGGGCGGGGTGGGGCGGTGGCGGGGGCTGGGGGGCGCCTCGCGCTGGCCCACTGGGGGCGCTGCCGCTCCGCCTGTCGGGGCCGCCTCTCCCCGCACCGCGCTGCGCCGGGCCTGCCCGTCGGCGGGTGCCGCTTCGGCGGGTGCTGCTGCGCCGGAGCCTCGGCGGCGGGACGGCCCCCCGAAATGGTTCCCAAGCTGCCGAGTGGGCCAGCAGCTCCTCCCACCCCTCGCCCCCTCCCCCGCCCCACTGCTGCCCCCGCTCCTCTAAACCGCAACGAGGACAGACATTCCCTGTGCAGCGGTGGGTCAGCGACCTGAGTGCTGGTGGTGCTAGTGGTGCCCGGAGAAGGGGCAGTTGCAGTGTAGAGAGGCATCGTTTATAAGAGAGAGGGTTATAGTGGGGTGTCCTCTTCCTACTGGATTCCGGGAGTGTGTTCTACCAGATTCAGGGTGTGTGCCTGTCCCTGCATGGGTGATTGCTGCAGCAAGTGCTCTTTTCGAAGGTGTCTTTCCTGGGGAGCCCCCTCTGTGGCCGAGAGAGAAGGAAGAAAAAAACGCTGTGGTGTGGGTACGGAGTGTCAGACACCTGGGGAGAGGCACTTTTACTTGTGCATGGTTCTATCTGCATCCAGACTGTCCCTGGGACAGGGTGGACGTGGGTGCATGCAAGGGTTCCTTTTCCATCCTTTCCAGAATTGGCTGGAGGTCCTTCTGTCTGCCTGGGTGCTGGATGGCAGGAGGAGATCATCAGGGCTGTTTGTCCCTTGCTGCAGGATGGTTGGGCAGGTAGCGATCTTCAGGAGGGCCAAAATAGAAGGAAGGTGCCAGTAGCCTCCTTTGTGTCCCTTTTGCTTGACCTCAGCCTGCCTTAACTGTCCGTTAGGTTCCTAGAGTCCCTTGGGCAATGCAGCCTGGGCTTCAGAGGAAGCAAATGCCGCCCACCCATGGCTTGACTGTGCAAGTACAAAACTTCCCATGCTGAACAAAACCCATGGCCCTGGATTTGAGGAGCCTGGATCCCAGCAAGGATCCCTGCAGTTTGTCTGCTTTGCTGAGTGCTCTCAGCACTAGCCCACCATCTGTCTAGAGAGCCTTCTGGCGGTAGAGGTGTGGGTCTCAAGGAGGTCTGTCTGAAGCAGCAGTGTGGGAGCTTTGCTCCACCCTTGTGCTGAGGTTTGGATGCTGCTTTGAGGTGGCAGAGGGAGGAGAAGGCAGGCACCTGCAAGCTTCAGCTCGCTCATTCTGGAAGGCCCCTGGTCAGCCCGTGAAGAGGAGAGCTTGACATGGCCCTGATTTTCCTGGCAGCCGTGGCAGGACTGGCAGACTTTGGTGAGACATGACTTGCAGGCTGAGGAGGAACAGGGCAAGAGTTTGTGCTGTCAGCGGTGGAGGGGAGAGCTGTGAGTCCTGACCCTGCAGGTAACTGGCAGTGTTTCTGTAGGGAGGCAGGGGCTGCAGATGGGGCATCACATATAATCTGAGGTCTGTCGAGTGTCATGGGCATCAAAGGAGGAATAAGATGAAACCTTAATTTTGCAGAAACTAACATTCTTGCATACACTGCTGATAGAGAGAGATGCTAGCTAAGAGCCGAGTACTGCATATAGGGCCTTTTCTCCGAGACATATTGGGTAAAATGCTGCAAATCTGTGTGGGGTTGGATGTAATGCTTGAAGGACATAGAGAGAAGGCTAACTCCAGGCAAGAGCTCAAATGCTGTACAAGGACAGGTCAAGGGCAGATTATGTGGTGTGTAGTTTGACAAAAAGGTTACAGTAAGAAGTTACCATCAGAGGTAGGGGAGGAACAGGACATGTGTTGTCTTGCTGAAGGAGAGACCAACAGTTACTATAGCTCAGGGACTGATAGGAAGACAACTGATGGACTCCAAGCCCATGACCCCCCCTCACAGCTGAGGTGTGAGGAGTGACAAGAACCTGCAAGCTGAAGCATGCGTGGACAAACAGCTCAGCATTTTGCACCATAGGAGAAGTTAGATGGAGAATGGGCATAGCAAGAGGGCTGATGAAGTGGTCAATAGATGGATACATAGATGATCAAAGTTAAAATGCCTTCTGGCTTTACAGGTCACGCACAAAAGGACGCCGTGCTCCAGTTCCCACCAGAAACGACCATCCAGGCAGGATACAGTGCAGCACTGCACTGCAATTTCTCCACCAGCAACCCTTATGCCTACATTTTCTGGTACCGGCAGTTCCTGACCCAGTCGCCTGAGATGCTGCTGTGTGTGGACGGATCCAGACCTTGTGTGGATTCAGGGAGGTTCTGCTGTGTGCTGTGTGCTGAGAGCTCCCAGGTGCTTCTCCCAGGTGCAGGATGCTGAGCTCGAGGACAATGCTGTCTATCTCTGTGCTCTGAGCGCACGCCAGTGTGTGCACTGTGCAGCATTGCACAGAAAGGCTTGTGGTCTGCTTTGGGGAGGTCACCCCATTTCTGGGAACTAGTTTGTCCCTCTGCATGTAGTGCTTTTTGCATGCCAGGTCTGACTGGTGGAGCAAAGAGCTGGCCCTGGAGAGCAGGTGTGACTGCTGCTGGCAAATCAGCCATGGTGGCTGCAGAGAAGCATTAGGTGGTGTTTCCTCCCTGAGGGAGGAAATGTGCTGGTGTTTTTTCATACTGCAGGGCACTGTTCCTTGTCCCCGGCATGGGGGAGACAGCTGGGGAGCCACCTTCACTTTCAAGCTCTGCTTCTCCCGGTATTGGATCAAATAGCCAAGCAGAGAGGTGAGGGATGGGGGTGCAGGGACTGTGAGCCTTAGACCTCCCTCTTCCTTTTCAGGCTTGGGATTTCACCTGAGGCACCCTGACTCCCAGCACAGTTTGCTCTAACCACTGGGCCAGGTGTCTCCTCCAGGCGCTGGACACAGGGAAGTCCAACCCCTTTAAGTGGAGCTCGAGAAACCCTTTTCCCAATGAAGGACCCAGAAGTCATGACTCTGCAGTCACAGAGTGTTCTCCAGGCTCCTGGGCTCTGCCCAGTTGTGGAGTCAAAAAAGGGGAGTGAATTCCCACATGTGCAGGTCCCTTGCTCTCTCACAGCTGGGCATGGCGATCGGGTTTGTATAATTTTGACAGAATGGTTGATGTTAGAGGGGACCCTTAGAGATCATCTAGTGCAACATCCCCCCTGCTCAAGCAGGGTCACCTAGGAGGCTGCCCAGGCGGCTGAGGACCGTGTCCAACTGGCTTTTGAATATCTCCAAGGGTGGTGACTGCACAACCTCTGTGGGCAACCTCTTCCAGGGCTCCGTCACGCTCACAGCAAAAATAGCTTTTCCTGAGACTCAGACGGAACTTCCTGTGTTTCAGTGTGTGCCCATTGCCTCTCGTCCTGTCACTGGGCACCACTGGAAAGAGTGTGGCCCCATTCTCTTTACACCTTTCCTTCAGGTATCTATACACACTGATAAGCTCCCTCCTGAGCCTTTTCTTTTCCAGGCTAAAGAACACCAGCTCTCCCAGATCCGGCCGTTAATCTTTAGGAAGCAATGCCTTGTTCTGCTTGGGCCCATCTTTGTCCTGTCAGAAGAGAATGGAGCACCCGGAGGAATGAACATGGCACCAAGGAAGTGATTGGGCAAATCTTTATGTCTGTTGGTGTCAGAGGGTGGCAACACTCCCACTGTTGTAAAATGTGCTGCTCAGTTCATCACCATGGATGTCTAAGCCTGCCTTGGCTCTGGAGCAGGAGGTAGATCAGGGTGAAAGCCAGGAGGGGAGAGCCCTGTAGCCCCTTCCTACACTGCTTGGGTGGCTGTGGGAGGACAAAGTGCAGCCAGCTTGCTTCGGGGGTGGGGGGAGGTGCAAGGAGAGGAGTCCTTGGCTGGGCAAGGCTATGTCAGTTTTGGGAGCTTCCAGCTCTCCAGTAAGCCTTTTTGCACTGTTGTTCTTCCTGTTGTGACGGGTGCGTATGGTTGATGTGAAAAGACGGGGGGGCTCCGCCACCTACCCATGCCCCCACTGCTTCCCATCCCCTTCCTGCTCCAGGGTGCAGGGCTGCCCCATTCACTCCCTCACATTGCA
Organism: Dromaius novaehollandiae; assembly: GCF_036370855.1. Classification (NCBI taxonomy): domain Eukaryota; kingdom Metazoa; phylum Chordata; class Aves; order Casuariiformes; family Dromaiidae; genus Dromaius; species Dromaius novaehollandiae. The sequence continues at coordinate 5,168,849 of NC_088119.1, read as the reverse complement.
GCACCCTGATGAGTGCATCCATGTGCTCCCTGGTGCTGGTGGTGGGGAGGACACACTGTTAATGCCCCGTCCCATTGCCTGCTCACTGTTCACCCCTTCACCCATGCAGTAAGATGATTTTGTCACATCTGGGTTTGTGGCAGCCCTGCAGCCCCCACTGGAGCCTAGTTCCTCTGTGGGGCTGCAGGTTATCCCCCCCTGCCCAGGACACACACAGACTCCCAGGGCTAGGTCAGAGCAGGGCTCCCCACCCAGCCTGCTAGAGATTTTGTGGAGAGGTGTTGTTCCCAGACACTGGAGGAAGGAAGAGGGAGAAGTGGTAGCAGTAGCGGGGACACCTGTTCATAGAAGAAATACCACTGTCCAACGAGAAGCAGGGACTGCAGAGGAAGGTGTGAAACCCCAGTGAGGCAAGCACGCTGCACTCACAAAAGGCCCAGCAGAGGTGTGCAGAAGAGCAGGCATGTCTAGCTGGGGAGGCAAAGACACTGGTGGAGGAGAGAAAACCGCAGCAGGGGCATTTCAGGCATGCTGAGAGAATGTGCTTCCTTTCTTGTTCCCTTGGCAGTGTCATTTCCAGCAGCTCCACTCCCTCAAGGCTGGGAGGTGTTTTTTGACTCTCTCTCTAACACACAACCCCCGGGGTCAGGCTCAGCATGCACCCTGAGTATCTCATCCTCGCTGCCTTCCTGTGGCAACCACTGGGTAAGCACCGACTTTTACTTGAGGCTTAGTTCCTCTTTTCTATGGGAAACCCTAGCCCCCCTCTCCACCTCCCTGCCCTCCCCTCCCCCCCCCATATCTCTGCAGGGAGGTGGTCTTGCATAAAGGGACAATGCTGGGAAATGTTGGCTCATGTGTGCTTTCACATGAATAGTCTCAGGACACTATTACTGTTGGAAAAAAAAGGGGAAGACAGAGAGAGGAGAAACCTGCCCTGCTCCCTGTGAACCACCGTCTCCCCATTTCCTTCCCGCAGCCATCCATCTCTGTCTGCTTCTCTCTTCTGACCCACCTGGGACCAATGTTTCACAAATGTCCTGTTGTGGGAGCTCTTAGTTGTCCTGCAGTCCCCACTTTCTGTCTTTGCAATGCCAAAAAGGTGACCTTATGAAGACTGCTACAGGGCCTGGCATGACATTATTAGCTTGTCCCAGTCTGTCTGCCAGCTGGCACAGCCCTGACCACGCATTTCCTCCTGCATGTCATTGCTGCTGGGGCTTCCTTTTCCCTCCTTTGAGCCTTGGTTTCCATGCACTCAGGGACACAGGAACCATCGGAGATGACAGGGTTTTGGAAGGAGGATGTAACTTTCTCCCAGCAGCTCCCTGGGCCCCTGCCCAGACTGAAGGTGTCCTGGTGCCAGCACGTAAGGGCCAGGCCTGACAGGATGTTCCCTGGGACTCTGGGCAGCAGGAGAGCAGGGAGCAAGGGCACAGCAGAGCTGTGCTCCGGGGGCATCCTGGCAGGAGGGCATGGGATTCTCACGGTGCGAGAGGTACACGGAGCCAAGAACTGGGTGCTCCTGTGCCAAACCACTCACCAACTTGCTGTTGCCAGCTGTGGGGCTCCTGTTGCAGAGCAAGGGAGAAGGAGCCTTCTGCCCTGAGGCTTTGGCATCCTGTCATGCTTTTCATCCTGAAGGCTTTCCCCACATGCTCACTAACTGTCACTTTCTTCCAGGTGCCATGGGCCAGACCACTGTCACCCAGCAAGAGGGACCAGTCCCGGTGGAGGAGAGGGGCACCTTCCACACCACCTGCACATACCAGACCTCGAACTTTTATGGCTTGTCTTGGTACCAACAGAAGGAAGACCGAGCCCTGCAAGCTGGTCTCATCTCAGGCGGCAGCTGGCCTCAAGCAGAGTGGCTGATTCACCACAGTGCTGAACACCACTGGGTTCTGGAGGCCAAAGCCAGGAGTGAGGGATCATCTAAGCTCTGACTGTGGAATAGTACCTGCCACTGGTGGCTCCTGTAGGGGCTGAAAAGCCTCTTCCTTGTGGCAGTGCTTGTAGGTCTGTGAGGGACAAATGCTGGGAAAGCAGAGGTGTTTTCAGCCTGTGGAGATCAGGAACACGTCTGTGTACTCGTCAGCCTGCACTGAATGTCTTTGGGAGCTCCTCTGTGCTTGAGGACAGGCCTTGGTCAGGCCGGGTGTGCACAGCTGGGCATATTTTGCTGCCAGCTGAGGAGATGTGCAGGGAGTGTGTGGCAGGGTGAGGTGCAGAAAAGGGCTGTGACATTCCCCCCCCACCCCATGCATGTCAGGAGGTTTCCTATGGAGGGGCCATTTTTCACTCACTGCTGAGTTGTTCCTCAGATCTGCTGTGGCACTTGTGGCCTGAGCTCTGAGCATCCCCAGGCAGGAACTGCCACTCTACAGTGCCCTCTGCCTGTGGAGGGGCAAGAGCCTTCTTGTTTCTCTGCTGGGGCCCCTTGTTCCTTCTGTGCCCTTCCTTTCCTTTCCCCCAGGCACTTCCCAGACACTCTCTCTTGCCCGTCAGCTGATGTCCCTTAGACGTCATCTCCTTTCCTTTGGTGAGACCTCCATCTCCCCTCTCTCTTGCTGCATGCCCTGGTTTTCAGCCTCCCCAGCTCACCTGTGAAGCAAGGCAGATGAGCTGGATCAAGCATAGCCAAAACATCCTGTCTGCATGATGCAGCAGCCACAGGACAGTAGAACCCACAGCACAAGTTCATCCAGGGCCTCCCGTCCTACTTTGGAGAGGGTTTGATGGCTGGCCTGTGTCTGGGGATGTCCTCAAGAATGTGAGCAACGCTCACTCCGGTGCCCTCCAACCTTGCTGTCCTTGGAGCCCTTCCTCCAGGGCTTCCCCCAAGCCCTCCCCCATTTGTTCTCTGCTGGGACCAGTCTGCATGGCTCAAGTCAAGCTCCACTGTGCTCTTGTGATCTTCTGAGAGGTTACATGGAGGTCTGGGACCAGCCCCAGCTCTTGTGCAGGGAGCAGTGCCACGGTGACATGCTTCCATGGCCACAGAGAGTTGTGTGTCAGGCACAAACTGGACTCCCTACAGGCTGCAAACACTGAGGCTGGGAGGTCAGAAATGAGCCTGACAACACAGACTTCTCACTCCTCTGTTGGGCTTTGAGGAAGAAAAGGGCGTATACATTCAAAGAGCTCTCTACACAGAAAGCTCTCCTCATTCCCCAGGTTCAGCTTCAGTAAAACACCTATCCTCCCCCCTCCCTAGTCTCCTCTTCCCTTGTTTCCGAGGTGGATTACACTTATTCTGATGCAGTTGCTCTGGTGAGGTGAGAGTAGTGTAGGCGGTTGGGCTCACATGCGTGACGGTTCCGTTGTGCTACTCTTTGCTTCCTTGTTTTCCCTGCTGCACATTGCTTCTTCACTTTTTCCTGCTGCTCTAGCTTTTAGTGCACTGTTCCAGCATGAGTTACCCACAGGTCACAGAGTTCAAATTAATGTAAAAAACATAACTCACCTGTCAGATTGTCTGTGCTGCTTCCTGGAATTACCTGCTGACAGCAATGTTGGGTCATGCTGAGATATGCACCCTGCAGACCGAGGAGGAGATGCGTGGCCATGTGCTGGGGTCTGAAGGACCTGCTCACTCCAGGGCCCTCCAACCTCACCGTCCTTGGAGCCCTTCTCCTACCTTTCCTCCAGGGCTTCCCCCAAGCCCTCCCGCATTTGTTCTCCGGTGGGACCAGTCTGCATGGCTCAAGTCAAGAGCTCAATGGGAAAGCAGACGACCAGGCAGATGTGGGCACCAGCCCCTGCCAGGAGAAGGGCTGGGCCCCGGGAGAGCTGCTTCACGGTCCTGCAGAAGAGCTGCAAAGGTGTGGGCATCCACTGCTGTCCTGTGGCTTTGCTGGCTGAGAAGGGTTGGGGCTGTGTTGGGGGAATGAGGACCCTGGTGTGTGGCCCAGGCAGGCTGATTTCAACATCAGTCTGCAATTCCCTTCAGCCCAGCACATCTGCAGAGCAGCTGGACTGTGCAGGGCTGTGTGTGAGGTGTGGGGGAGGATATGGGACCTGCACTTGCTACCCGTGCCCTTGGGTGCAGGACACGCCCTCTCATTCTGGTGATGGGTGAGAGAGTGAGGAGGTCCTGGGCTGTGGCCAAGGCTATTACTCCCCCCATCTCCACCTTTGCCATCCTTCAGGACCATCATCTCTGTGAGCCTCCTCCACCAGCCCAGCCTCAGCCAGAGCAAGAGGAAACCCCTTCCCCAAGGGTTTGTGGGGCTGCTCCCTTGCCAGGGCCTGCTACAGTCCTGAGCTGCTCATTCAGGGACAGCAGTGGTGAGGCTCCCTATCTGCAGGACATGTTCCATGGCCACTGGGGTGTTTCTGGGTAGAGATTCAGTGAGAGTGATTCACTGATGGCTACTGGCTCTGCAGTAGCTGGGGGTGTCTTTGTCAGCTCCACGGGACAGTGCCTGACAGGGGTCCCTTGCAGTGTGTCTGCCCCTCCCATTACTCTGGGAAAGGGGTCCCCACCTCCCTTGGCTGCAATGCCTTTCCCTGTGCAGCTTGAGATACTGTCCACAGAGGGGAACATCACACAGACACCCAGGCTTGGATGCAGCAGAACTTTAATGAGTCTAAAGAGGGAAAGGTGGTTGCTCTGAGCTTAGGTCCCCAGTGCAGCCAGCACCAGGAGCAGCCAAGAATGTGCGTCCCTTGACCATGGCAGAGTTTTCTCTGGGTGTGTGTCTGTGGATCCCACAGAAGGCTAGGAGGCAGCAGGTCCCCCCTTGGCTGGCCTTAGTGGGTGCCATGGCCAGTGGAGCAGAAGACAACAAAGGAAGGGGCGAGAGTGGAAGACAGGCAAGTCAGCCATTGGCTGTGTTTTCAGGGAGGCCAGGCTAGCCCCTTTCCTGCCCTGCTTTTGCAAGGGGAGCCCTGGATTCTCAGCCTCTGTGAAATCAGTGGCCTGCATCAGCTTCTGAATTCCTTCTCTGGTGCCACTGGCTTTAGCAGGGGAGACACCTTGTGCCACAGCAGCGGCTAGAAATGCTGGAGAGGTCACAGGACCCAGAGGGGATGGGGACTGCCAATGGCAGCAGAGGTGGAGGATCCCACTGTGGTACTCTGTGGGAAGGAGCTGAGGATGGGTCTGGGCAGGACAACCACCATGGGAATGCCATGGTCAATGACCATGGTGGAGTTCCTGCACTGCCTGACACAGGGCTCCTTGCAGCTGTTGGCCAGTGGGGTGGGGCCACAGGCCAGTGTCAGCTGGCCTTTGTAACTTCGTGACAGGGGACTACTGGCAGCTTTCAGGCTTGGGAGAGCAGAGTGCAGCTCACCATCCCTCCTGCCATGGCCTCAGCTCAGCTGTGAGGCCCTGAAGTCCGTGGGAGTGGAGGGCTGTGAATGGGAGTGGTTGTGCAGAAAACCTGCCTGCTGCAACTCCTGCTGAGCATGTTAGCAAAAGGCCCTGCATGAGAGCTGATAAACGATCCTTGCTGGAGGCATTAATGGAAAGAGATGAAGAGTGGGTAGCCCTTGTGCTTGCCGCGGTAGTGAGGTCCTGAAACACAGGGTGGCACAAGCAGTTGGAGGCTGTGTATGGGGATGAGCGAAGAGAGGGACCCCCTGTTAAAAACAGGGCTCTGATGGGCTCTCTTTCCCCCGGCAGAGAGAGGGAGTGTTTCTGTCTCTGTGCTAGGAGCTGCTGCAGCGGGTGCCGTTCTCGGAGATCTTTCCCTTGAGAAGCCTCGTCTGCGTGGGAGAGGAGGGAAAGAAAAACTGCTGTGGGGATACTGAGCCGGACAGCTGTGTCCAGGCACCTCTGTCTGTGCCTAGTGCTACCTACGTCCAGACAATCTGCAGGGCCCAGGTTGGCATGGGTAGGTGCAAGGATTCCTTCTTGATCTCCTGCAGAGCTGGGTGCAGGCACCTGTGTCTGGCTGGGTGCTAGATGACAGGAGTCTCTGGGGACACATCTCCCTTGCTGGGAGATGGTTTGTCTGGTTGTGACTTCTAGCAGGCACAAAGAGATGGAGGTGCCAAGCAGCCTCCTTCCTGTCCTTTGGACTGGACACAGACTGCCTGAACTGCCTGTTAGGCTCCTACCCAAATGTTGGCCCTGGCCATGAGTGTTCAGCTGTTGGTCAGCCACTAGGGAGCCTGGGAGAGAGCAATGATTGCACCTACGGTCCACTCACTCCAAGGATGGTGGGCGTGCTGTAGACGCTAGGCCATCGTCTCTCTAGACATCCTTGCCACAGAAATCTCAGCCCTACTGCTGAGCTCTGCTCTCCACGGCATACTAAGCAAGGCCATGCAGTCACTGTCCATGCAAACACAAGTCCCCACTGCCAGGTTCTCTAGTTTGCCTACATTTGCCTTCCCAGGTCCATTCTGGCATTCCCACTGCAGCTCTGTGCTTCCTCTCAGTCACCTCCCAAACCTCACCCCTCCCAGAAGTGCAGGGTCCCAACTGCCTGTGGGGATTTCCGGGAGAGGTGTTGTTCCCAGGCAGCAGAGGACGGAAAGGGTAGAGTGGGGGAGGTGAGGAACCTCCAGTGGGGAAAACCCCTGAAATCCCCACAGCACCAAGCAGCAGTGTGCAGAAGAGCATGCATTTCTAGCTGGGGAGCTGAGGACTCCAGTGGGACATCAGGCCAGGAACAGCCACTTCCTACCATGGGGAACCCAATGCCCACAGGCCCCCTCATTGTGAAGACATTCAGTGGGCTCTTGCCTGAGGAGCAACGCGTGTCTCTGCCAGAAGGGGGAGAAGTGCAGGCGGCATGTGTCAGGCATGATAAGAACAAACATTTTCTCTTCCCTCTGTCCTCCTGTGCTCCCCTCTCAGCGTCATTTCCGTCAGCTCAGCTGTTTTGGGGCTGCGAGCTGGTTTTCTGACTCTCTCACACAGAGACGGGAGGCTCGGTCTCAGCATGTACCTCAGCTACCTCATCTTCACTGCCCTCCTGGGGAAATCACTGGGTAAGCATTGGCTTCTACTCTTGGCATAGTCCCTCTTTTTCCTCAGGAAACCCTCCCGCCCTCACCAGGTCTCTGAAGGGATCTGCTCTTGGACAGTGCACAAGTGTTGGGCAATATCAGATGACATGGGTGTTTTGCACCTGTGTTCTGAAGACGCTGTTACTGCTGGAAAAGATGAGACAGCAAAGAAACACCTCGTCCCCTCATCATCCAAGATCTCATTCTCTAGCTTTTCCTTCCCCAGCCATCCACCTCTCTTCTCTGCCTCTTCTGTCCTTCTGAAGAAGCCCTGTGCTGTCTGCAGTCCCAAATTATTGCCTTGCAATGCAGATATACAGGACTTTTCAAAGCTGATGCAGGTGCTGGAAAGCGCTGATCCCACTGATGTTGCTAGGGGAGCCCAATCTCTCTCCTGGCTGGCACATGTAATGCAGCATGCCCTGGCCACCCATTTCTTCCTGCAGGTCAGCACAGCCAGGGCTTCCTTTTTCCTCATTGCCCATGACCGGGGAGGCGCACAAGATGACAGGTGATGGAGAGTGGGATGAAAGTTTTTGTAGCCCCTCCCCGGAGCCCTCACCCCACTGCAGGTGTTCTGGTGCCAGCACACGAGGGCCAGGCAAGACAACCTGTCCCCTGGGCAGCAGGAGGGAGAGTGGGGAGCTGGGAGCAGGGTCACAGCAAAGTGCTCTTCCAGCAGAATCCTGGCAGGAGGTGATGGGATTATCATGCTGTGAGATCTGCACTGAGCCAAGAACACCAAGCTCCTGCCCCAAACCACTCCCTACCTTGCTGCAGAGCAAGGGAGAGGGAGCCCTCTTCCCTGGGAGTTTGCATCCTGAAGCCTTTTTCCCTCACAGTCACTGACTCCTGCTTTCTTCCAGATGCCATGGGCCAGGTCACCGTGACTCAGAAAGATGGTCTAGTCACAGTGGAGGAGAGAGGCACTTTCCAGACCACCTGCACATATCAGATCTCTAACTTCTATGGCTTGCTCTGGTACCAGCAGAGGAGAGGCCAAGCCCCACAGCTGGTCTCGTATCAGGCAGCATCTGGTCTCAGGGAGAGTGGCGGATTCACCACATTGCTGAACACCACTGGGAAATACAGTCTCCTGCGGCTGGAGGAAGTCAAGGTCTCTGACGCTGCCTTGTACCTCTGTGCTTTGCAAGACACCCTGGTGCAGGAAGCTTCCTTGGCTGTGCAAAAACTGGAGGTGGGGAGGAGGATGGGGGTGCATCTGGGCAAGGCGGAGCTCTGGGGAAGGGGCCCTCAGCTTTCTCCTGAGCACCCAGGGGTCTGCAGGCCAAGCTCCTCTTTCTGAAAGGGGCTGGTGTCCATTGCCTCACAGGAAGGAGAAGCTGGTGAAGGAGCCTCTGCCATGGAAGTGTTTTCCATCTACACTCCAGCATGGGACTGCACTTGCCATGGACTGCGCAGAGCGTGCACGGGCTCTTGAGATCTGACCTCTCGGCAGAGCACCAGGGCTGGAAGGGATTGCTCTGGGTCTCATCCAAGTCTTGCAGTCCCATTCCAAATTCCTTGCTCATTGTCTGCATGGCACATTTGCCCAGATCACCAACAGGATGGCCCTTCCCAGATTAGGTGTTTTCTGAAGTACGTAAGGGATGGTGGCACAGTGCTTCAGGAGGAACTGGAGCCATGACCTGAGAGGAGTGAGAATCTCTTGGAGTGGGGAGGAGCAATGGACAGGGGCCAAGGTTTCCTAGTGCATTTGCCAACTGCAGTGACAATCAACCAGCATTTTCTCCCACTTGCATGCATGTTGACCACAGCATGTGTGTGTGTGTGGAGAAGGGGGGGGTGATTCTTGTTCTGGATGCCAGCAGCTCTTGTAAATAGTATATTTTTCACCCTGACGGTTCTGGAGGCCAGAGCCAGGAAGGAGGGCTGTTTCAAGCCCTGGGGGCCTGAGCAGTTCCACAGAGGGCAGTTTGATTGCAGCGCCTGCAGAGGTGAGGGGACAGGAGCTGGGAGCAGAAGCAGAGAGATCTCCAATTGGGGAACTGTCCAGGCAGTTTGCTAGCTTGAAAATATTGACTGCACTTTATGCATAGAAATTGTATTCAGAGCAAAAGACAGGAAAGCAAAGCCCCATGTTTCATGTCATCAGGAGAAAGAGGATTTCCCTAGGAGAGGAAAACAAGCAAACCCCTCACTCACCAGCCCTCTGAGAAGCTGCTAGTGGGAAATGGGGGTGTGGGGGGGAATCTTCTCTTTGTGTGCCTAAAAATGTGGCTTTGTGAAGGAAGCGCTGACCTGGCCTGGAGAAACCTGGACTGGTCCTCCATGTGTGTGAGTGGCTCTGGCTGAGCAGCAGAGCTTGCCCGCAGCACCTCTGTCTGTGTCTGGAAACAGCCTGCTTTGGGCAGTCCTTGTAGGTCTGTGAGCAACAAATACTGGGAAGAGATGGGTGTATCCAGCCTGGTGGGAACAGGAGCACGTGTGTGCACACACCAGGTTTTACCACACTGCTTGTGGAGCTGCTCTGTGCTCGGGGACAAGCCTCAGCCAGGCAGGGTGTGTGCAGCTGGTGAGATTTTACTGCTGGCTCAGGAGATCCCTGGGGAAGAGTGTGCCAGGGTGAGGAGCAGAAAAGAGCTGTGCCACTCTGGTCCTGTGCATGGCAGTCCTTGAAGAATGCAGTGCTTGTGAAATCCCATCTCAGCTGGCCTGCCTAAGAGCATGAGGAGCTAGCCATAGGTATTCATCTTTCTGAATCTATGGCACAACTCAAGGAGTGATCCTCATGTCAGGAGTAAATACAGGTTCACAGCAAACAATCACTCCTAGATAAGAGACTGTACTCAAATGTGAGGTTTTAGAAGTAGAAGGAGTATCTATCATACGAAGAGTATGCTGGATCCCCTTGTGATCTGGACTGACTCCTTGGCAACCACCAGAGTCTGAGGGGACCTTTACTGAACAAGCGAACAAGACCCCATCTGGGAAGAGATTGTCCCTGTGTCAATCCCTAACTAAGTCTTTGACAATTTGACCTGGGCAAGTAATTTCTCTCCTCCCACCAGCGTACTGTTTCTCTCAAACAGAATGAGCGTGTTGTTTCCAAGCACAGCTACCATCTATGTACATTCTACATAGAGGTTACTGGGACTTTTTATCTACTAGTCCGTTTCAGAGATGCCACACCTCTAAGTCAAAGGAGTATGCCATTTCTGTACTGTGCAGTGCTTCCAAGGCACTGTTCACATGCCTCTGGATCAGGATACCAGGAGTCTGTGGAGAGAAGCCCCAGGAGAGGCATCAGATCTGCATCCCCTGCCGGGACAACATCACTGCCTAATGCTTTTTCTGCATGCTGAAAGCAGCTACTGGGTATGCCCCAGACCCCACAAAGTGACCAGGAACATTGGCTTTCCAACAATGGCCTTCCCATCTAAGAGCCATAACCTCACATGCCTCCACTTGGGGATTCCAGGAGTCTGGTGGAGAGAAGCCCCAGGAGAGGCATCAGGTCTGCATCCCCTGCCAGGAGAACATCACTGCCAAATGCTGCTTCTGCATGCCCAAAGCAGCCACTGGGTATGCCCCAGGCCCTACAAAGTGGTCATGAACATTGTCTTTCCAAGAATGGCCTTCTCACCTAACAGCCATAACCTCACGCTGGAAGGTAGTTCCCGTTCACTGTATCTGTTCTTCCATGCTGTCTCTTTTGTATGTAGCATGTCTGCTTTAGCTGTTGATGCTCCCTCAGGTGGCGACACAAGCCTAAATGCCAGTGGTGATTGTCTTTAGTGGAGTGAACAGGAGTGTCTTGATGAAACAAGCATGTCTGCCCTCTCTGTCTGGACCCATAAAATGGGCAGTGCAGCCCCAGGCTTGGGGTATGGAAGGGCCACACAGGCAGCCCCAGGGACCGGGAGCACCATCCCGTGCTGTGCTGCACCACAGCAATTCCCCCTCCAGCACCCAGGCAATGCTCCAGGAGCCCGGGCCACACCTGGACGCAGCTGAGCACCCTGCTGGGCTTGGCAGACTTGCCCAGGGCTGCAGCAGGGCTGCGCTGGATTTGGGGCTCCCACTTGCTGCCTCTTGCCGTGGCCAGAGGGATGCTGGGCAGTGCAGAGAAGAGAGCTGGGGGCAAGCTGGGCCGGTCCGCAGTGGGGGGATCCCAGCCCAGTGGCACGGCAGTTCCCTGGCTGCTGAGGGCTCATTGAGAGACACTGATTTAAAGGGCAGGTTGTTTGTTCTTAGGGGCTGAGACTGGGATCTCTGAGGCAGGGTTATGCAAATACAAGGTTACTGAGAGGTGGAGACTACAAATGATTGATGAAAAGCAGAGACTAAAAGCTCTTCTGCCTCACCAGGTGCTGTGGGCTCTCTCATGCCTACATTTGGTGCCCTGCCTCAATGGGACAGGGCTGGGCACAGGTCAGCAGAGACTTCAGCAGAGACTATGCGTCACCAGAGTTTGACAGTGGGGAAGAATCCCTGTGAGCATCCAAACACAACAACTGTCAGCAGGGTCTACTTGGCTCTGCCCTCAGGTTCCGGTGGGAGGAGAAGGGCACAGAACCAGAGGGGAAGAGAGGGTGGGTGGAGGAAAGGAAAGGCAGTGCTCCAAGGTTGTAAGAAGGGGCAGAGAGAGCCTGCACACAGGTAGGGGTGTGAAGCAGAGCAGATGGTTTGCAGAAAGAGAGAAGCTGCTGGATGGGAGCCGGACCAGAGTCCTCAGATCATTGCCCCACTGTCAGCCTTGCAAGGACCAGACCAGGATGCCCTGATTCCCTCCTGCTGTCAGTGAGAGCTGAAAGCTCTCAGGTTAGAGCACAGGGCTCTTGCCTGCAGCCCTGTCGAAAGGTGAGTGCTGTCCCAGCACAAACAGAGCTTGAGGGGAGACATTGATGTGCAGAGTCAGAGACACCCTTCTGCCCCCACCATGCTCGAAACTCAATGTCTGGGAATAGCAGAGAAATGGAGTGTGGAAAGCATTCCAGAGTGGCCTACTTCATTCATCCTTGGGTGGGTTCCCACACCTGCCAGAGCTGTGAGTGCCTTTGGTCCTTTTTTTCCTTCTCATCTACCTGCTGATGCTGTCTGGGAATATCCTCATCCTGCTGGCTGTGTACTGGAAACCAAAACTGCACCAGCCCATGGACTGGTTCCTCTGCCACTTGTCCTTGCTGCATGTGGCCCTCTCCTCCATGGTGGTGTCTAAAGCCATTGCCAGCCTCATGGCAGGGCCTCATGTCTTTCAGGGGCTGTGTGTCTCAGGTCTTCTTCCATTTCCTGATCTGCACCAAGTGCTTCCTCTACACAGTGATGGCCTGGTGTGTCCTAGACATCTGCCTGATGCTGTGGTATGGAGCACTCGTGGACTGCAGGGCCTGTGTGTGCCCGGCAGCAGGCACCTGGCTGGTGGCTGCCTGCACTCCACCCTCCAACCCAAAGTCACTTTCCACCTCCCCTGTGGCCAACTGCATGGGCTACATCTGCTGTGACATCCCCACCATGCTGAGGCCAGCCTTAATGAGAAGGTGACCCTCCTGGATGGGTGGTTCTTGGCAATGACCTGCTTCAGCCTCACCATCACCTCCCACTTGGGCATCATCACAGTGACGCTGAAGATGTGCTCTGCCCTAAGCAGAAGCCGTGCCGTCTGCACCTGCACTGCCCACCTCACCATGGTGACCACCTATACCATGCTGCTGGTCTTCATCTAGCTGAGACCAGGGTGCCAGCATCCCTTTGGCAGCATGGTTGCTGCCTCCTTCCGCATGGTGACAGCTCTGCTAAATGCCGTGGGATACATGCTGAGGAGCAAAGAGATGAAAGGTGCCCTCACCAGGCTGTCCCGCAGAAGCAAAGGGCTGGGCCAGGTAAACAGACAACTTTCCTTCAGCAGGCAGCAAAGCTTTTCCTACCTGTGCATTGCAGGACTCCTGGGTCCTGGTGCTGCCTCAGCAGAAGCATGATGGTGGGGCTTTGGAGCATGGTTGGTGCTGGAGTTAGGACAGCTGGCTGGGGACCAGCATGCAGCAGGCCTGGGGACGCAGGTCTGCTTCCCTTGTTTCCCATTGCTGAATGTGGTTGGTGGGGGCAGGGAAAAAGCAGGCTGTGGTATGACTGGGTGCACAAACACCTGCATTCACTTCTGAGGCTCCCAGAAAGAGACTAAGGCCCATCAGTTGCATGGTGTGATGAAGTGAGTAGCCTTACAGGCTTGTGCAAGGCTGTTTGCAGCATGCAGAAGAACCTTTCCCTCAGATAGGCTTTGCGTGGCTGTTGCGCCAAAAAAGGGCTGGGAACCAGGTAGATGCTGCATCAGCCATACCTACTGACTCTCTCTTTTCTCTGCCTGCCACCAGGAAAGAGCTGTGTGTATTTTACTCCTTGTTTGGTGTGAAACTACCAATAGTAGGACAAGAGCAGGTCAAAGGAAACTCTCTCTCCTGCCCCTGCATAGCCTCACTTTGGGCCGTGGTGGGGGTAGTTAGGCAGAGGCCCCTTTCCAGGACACCCTCCAGCCTAACCATCTGTAGGGACAGAACCTCAGGTAGAGGGATATCAGCTGTCACATCTGGATCTCTCCAGGGGTACCTCCACATGCTGTGCAGATGGAGACATACTGCACCCAGAGGTGTCACTGGCTGAGGCTGTCAGGAGTAGGGCACTGATGAGTCTGAGCAGAGTAGGAAGGCACAGAGTGTGACGTCATGGGTGGGGAATGTCACATTAGCACAACTGGCACCACGAGGTGTGTCTGGCACCAGAAAGACCACTACACATTTGTGCTCCCATTGCTTTGTTCAAGTTGTTAGCATTGTACACAGGCCTGTATGCTAACAGAGCTGAGAAACCTGGCAGAGGGGACAGAGCTCATCCTTGAGGGACTCCCAGAGACTGTGGAGCTTCTTGCCTTCATCTTCCTCCCCTCCCTTCTCACCTCTGTGCTCATCTGGCTGCAGAATGGCCTCACCCTGACAACCATCCTCACTTATCCATGCTCCCCTGGGTCAGCATTACATGTGGAGACTGAGAGGGTCTCTGCAAGTGAGAGGGGAAGTAGTGTCTTTCTCACCAGCCTCTTTGGCTTCCCCAGAAAGGGATCAGAGTGTTGTGTGGAACGTGGCACCCTCTGGCCTGCCTGTATAGGCCTGCCAGCACAGTCTCAGAAAGGTATCAGAAACAGAGGGGACAGAGCATGTATAAACTGTAGAGTGATGGCCAAAAAGCAGGGACTTCTTGCAGGGAGGCACAATAAACAGTAGATGAAGGACGTCACAATGTGATCCAGAAGAGGGAAAGACCCTCTGCCTGGATTGTGCTGCCTTGTCTAAGGGAAGGCAATTTCCACAGCTGATAGGGGACTCCTCCTGGCAAAGGCCCCTGGTTGCCAGGGCTTTTGGTGCAGCCAATGCCCAAGAGCATCAGGCAAAGCCAGAGTGGCCCTTCTGAAATAAGAGGAAGCCACTAGAGCCAGCTCACAGATGCTGCTAAGGGCAGAAGCAGGGTGCCCATTGTCTGCCCCTCAGTGAGATAGCAGCCAGAAGATGCCTGCAGTGTGGCTTTGGGTTGCCTCAGGACCCAGAGGAGCAGAAGGCAACAAAGAGCAGGCAGAGAAAGGAGTGAGTGGAAGAAGGGGAAGTTAGGTCTCGGTTATGTTTTCAGGGAGCCCAGGCTGGCCCTTTCCAGGCAGCCATTTCCAGAGGAGGCAAGGATGGTCATGTGTGCTGAAAAGAATGGCCTGAAGCACCACTGTGTGTCCAGTTGCACGTTCTGAGTTCCTTGGTGGGTGCTTCTTGGGGTGTGTTCTCAGTGGCTTTAGGAGGGGAGACACCTTCTGCCACAGTAGCAGCTGGAAATGGTCACAGCACCCAGAGGGGATGGGGACTCCCTCACAGCTGAGGATGCTGCCAAAGGCAGCAGAGGTGGAGGATCCCACTGTGGTATTCTGTGGGAAGGAGATGAGGATGGGTCTGGGCATGCAACAACCATGGGAGGGGGCTCAATGGCAATTATGGAGTCCTGGCACTGCCTGACACAGGGCTCCTTGCAGCTGTTGGCCAGTGGGGTGGGGCTGCAGGGCTGGCATGGCAGGCACTGGTGGCAGCAGGACATGTCTAGGGGCTGGAGATACACTGGGAAGAGAGGGCAGGGAGGAAGCAGAGCAGGGAGGTATGTGAGCAGCATCCCGTCACCTGTCCTGCAGCAGTCAAGGCACCTGCTGGGCTGGGATTGGCAGTCTGTGCAGGGAGGCACACAGGCTTCTTCTCCTTCCCCTTTTCCTGCCAGTGCCCTGCAGGGAGCGTGCATGCCCAGGGAGGCTCCTGCCTTGCCCATAACCCAGGAGCCACCTCATCAAGCCCCAGCATCATTCTGAGGCAGACCTTCTTCCCCCTTCTCCCTCCCATGGCAAGCAGCCCCAAGAGCCAGCCTAGGATCAGGCAGCAGGCACTGTGTGAGACAATGCCACAACCCCCACTCTTTCTTGCAGCCCCTTGATGCACTGGGTGATGTGCTGCAGGGGTCCCAGCTCTGTTCCGCATTTCTATCTCCAGACCCCCTCCCACTGATCAGCCAACTCCATCGTTGGGGCACTCAAGGCACTGTGTCTTCCCTCCCCTCCTTCCTCCCACAGATCTTGGGGAAATACTGCTCACCTTGGAAATGACAGACACCATCCTCATGGCTGTCAAAGGCATGAGAAACACCAGAGCCTATGATGCCCCTGCAGCTGCCCAAGTGCTGGCCTTGGCCATGAGAACCTGCCTGCTGGCTGCAGCATGGAAGCAGCCTGTGGCTGCTGTGCCTCAGGCTCTGGGGGAGCCCCAGACTCTGATGCCATTTGGGGCCAGCAAAGAGTGATGGGAAGGGAAAGAGGTGTCCTTGGCAGCTGGGGAGACTGCTGCCCTCCCACGGCAACCCCACTGTCAGCCAAGTCCTCTCCAGGGGTCCCAGGTTGTGAGGTACATTTATGTCAATGTCATGGCCCCCAAACCATCCTCTCCTGGGGGCCACGGACACCACGCCCTAGTGCCACAGCCAGCAGGGCACTGCCCAGTGTACGATCCCTGTGTGCAGAGACATGCAGCCTGTCCCTGCCTGGGGGCTGCCTGTCCTCTCTGTCCCTGCATGCCCCTGCCCTGCTCAGCAGGGTAGAAATGCAGATCAGGGCAGTTGTAGGGTGAGGGTGAGGGTCAGGTGCAAGGCAGGGGCAGGATCCAGGGGCAAGGCAGGGATTGGGGCAGAGGCAGGAGCAGGGTGTGGGCTCTGTGTCCCTGTGTGGAAGGCAGGAGGGTATTTCAGAGGTGTCTGCAGACTACCTGACCAGCGGTTGCCAGTTAATCCATTTGATTTGTGGGTCTGAGCTCTGCTCTGGAGAGCATGGGAGAGGTGGTGGCCTCCTGCAGGGCATGGCTCTACTTTTAGCACACTCCCAAATGCTCCAAACTCTACACACTGAGGACACCTGAGTGTGCCGGGCAGCCTGAGGCATTCCTGCAATCTTCCCCTACCCAAACATTAGCTGTCCCCCACACAGCACGTCCCCTCCCTGGCCTTGTGCTACAAGTTCACCTCATTCATACACAATCCCCACAGAAGCAGCTTTGTTTTCTTTACCATGTGGGGACAAAGGCAAGCAAGAGAAATGGGCCATGCAAACAAGCAGGATCACCCAAGGGTGGCAGGGCACCCAGTGTCTCTGGCATTGCAAGGCAGCCCAGGACATGCAAATGCACTTTGCCTTTGCCACAAAGCACCGGCTGCTCTGCTGGGCCACAAAACCTGGAGCCGAAGAAGAGAGCTTTAGCTGATCCAGGCATCTCCAGAGGCACTGCAGGGCAGGAAAGGCAACCTGCTTTCTGCAAAGCTTGCATCACACATCTTCCTTTGTTCTGTAGCCCAGGTGTGCATTGGCTCCCAGCACTGCAGGTGCTCTGGCTGCTCTGGCCTGCTCCTGCCACGAAAGCAGCCTGCTGTGCCCTGCTCCTGCCACAGCCTGTCAGAGCTGGCCCAGCATAGACCCCAAATCCTGCCTCAAGACCAGGCAGCTCCCAGGGCTGTCAGAGCATTGCTTGGGCCTGGTCTCTACCGGAAGGGTGGACAGCAAAAACAGCAGCCCTGCCACAGCTCTAAGCCGTGGATGAGCTTGCTCTGCAGTGGGGAGGTGGCTCTGCACTGCAGCCACTGCTAGGTGCACGGGGCAGCATCAGGCCCGAGGCTCCAAGTGTAGGGCAGAAACCCCCAGGCAGGGTCAGGGGGCAGTGCCAGGGAGGGCAGGCAGCAAGGCTGGGTGAGTTATTGGCCCCAGGGCCACCTGAACTGTTCCTTCTGTATGGGTTGCTTCATCATCTGTTGAACCACCTCTTTCATTCCTTTTGGCTGTAGAACTTTGTGGACTGAAACTTTTCTTACTTTCTCTGCTCTACATTTTAGCCTTTTTGTCATTGTTTTTCCCCTTTGAAAGTCTGCCTTCAGGGCCACTCTCGATTTCTCCCACTCTAGCAATTACGCCCCACAAAGGACAGTGGGGATCAGTGATTACTGTGCTCCCAGATGCTCTCTGATCTCCTGTCACTCATCCAAATTCGAGAACCTTTTTGTTTCCTCTGCAGTAAACATTCCTTCAAGTGTGATTCTTCCTGAATTTATTCATGAGTGTTGGCAGCTAGCATTGTATCCACTACAGCATAAACAGCTAAGTTCCTACACTATATACATGTAAGCATTAGTGAGTGGGCGAATCAGGGGCCTCTCAGTCTACTGATCAACAGCAGTATTTACTGTATTTCCAAACAGACGTTTAAAAAATTAGCATTTCTGTAGATATACAAATACAATCACATTTACAAGACTCCTGCCATTTCCTTTTGCTCTGCTCTCGTCCTTTCCCCTTTTGATATTTCCAGGGGAGCTGTAGATCCCTGTGAGCAAGATGCCCGTGCCAGGGACGGTCCCTGCCTGCTCTCCCCAACACCCACGAGCGCTGCAAGCAGGTTTTGCTCCCGTGGGGCTCTCACGCGTGCACCCGTTGAGGCCCCGCGGCTGAGCAGCCGCCTTTCCCGGGGCCGCTGTTGCCGGGCTTTCACCGAACAACCGACCGGCGGCAGCAGCTCCGCGGGCAGCAGCAGCCTGCGGCACCTGCGGGGGGTGGGGGGTGTCCTTTCGGGGTGCGCTATTCCCGCGCAGCAGCTCAGGAGCCCTTCCTGCGGCCGGGCTTGAGGAGCTCCGGCACCGCCGGCTCCCGCCGCCACCACCGCGGCTCGTCGCGCTCCGCTTTGTGGCGGCGGCAGGAAGGCTCGTCCCCGCCGCGCTGCCCGGCCCCTGCCGCTCCCCTCCCGCCCGGCCGCTGCTGCAGCCGCGCGCCCGGGAGCGCCGTGCGCGGCGCGGAGCGGCCGCCTGCGTGTGCCGCAGCCCCGCCGAGAGCCCCGCTCCCGCCGCTGTCGCCTCCCGGACGCCGCCGCCCGGGACAGGGCGAGTCCGAAAGCGGGGCGGGCGCCGGGACAGGGCGCAGCCCCGGGGCGGAGCTGGCGACCGCGGCGGCGGCGGTGGCGTCCGAGAGGAGGCACCGGCGCCGCAGCAGAGAGTCGCTGCTGGCGGGGGGCAGCGAGGCGCGGGCGGCCGAGCGGTGCGGCGCGATGCGGCGGTGCCGGGGCGCAGGACTGGCGGCGCTGGCCATGATGGTCCTGGGTGCGCGGGGCTGGCGGCGACGGCGGGGCGGCGGCATGAGGGCCCGGCGCTGGGCCCGGGGGCATGCTCCGTGGGGCCAGCGCCCTCACTTGTTTCTCGGCTTTTAAGTCGCTCTTTCTGCCTCCCTCCCTCATCTACCATCTCCCTTTCTCCTCTTGCAGCTCTCCGGCTCCCCCCTCACCTCCTTTTCTCATTCTTCTTCATCCGTCTCATAAGTATCAGTTGGCTTTCCTGTGCTGCTCCATCACTCCATACATCCATTCATTTCCCTATGCCTTCAGCATTTGTTCTTGCCCTGAAATCAGCTGTCCATCCTTCACCATCACACCCCTGCTCTCCTGTCTACTTTTCCCGCCTTCATCTGTCCATCCACCCATCTGACTTTCAACCCATCCCTTCATGCATCCGCGCTGAACTTCTAAGCCTCCTCCAGTCCCTCCACACACCGATGCAGAGATCGTTCTCCACGCCAGCCACTTACCACATGTCCCCATCCGTCCCAACCGCATCTGTCTCGCTGCCGCTTTCCCTCTGCCTGATCCTTTCTCCAGGATTCTCCCTCGGAATCGGCTGTTGGAGACAGCATATCACGGGCACCAAGTGATTTTCGGCATGTTTGTCTTCTTTCTCGGCAGTGGCTGTGGGCAGGGCCCAGGTGCAGCAGGAGCCGTCGGCAGAGGCCACCGAGGGCACTGGCATTAACATCACCTGCTCACACCCCAGCATACAGACCGGCGACTTCATCCACTGGTACTGGCAGCTCCCAGGACGAGGTCCCGCGTTCATCACGAGTGCTCACAAAGGGTCCAAAGAGGTGCAGGACCCGCCGGGGACCCTGTTCGTGGCCGAAGACCGCCGCTCCAGCGTCCTGCATCTCGCCCGGCCCCGCTGGCGGGACGCGGCGGTGTATTACTGCGCCGTGGGAGACCCGGCGGCACAGGCTGGGGCTGCGGCCGGGCACGAACTGCCGCGGGCGGGGCGGGGTGGGGCGGTGGCGGGGGCTGGGGATGCGCCTCGCGCTGGCCCACTGGGGGCGCTGCCGCTCCGCCTGTCGCGGCCGCCTCTCCCCGCACCGCGCTGCGCCGGGCCTGCCCGTCGGCGGGTGCCGCTTCGGCGGGTCCTGCTGCGCCGGAGCCTCGGCGGCGGGACGGCCCCCCGAAATGGTTCCCAAGCTGCCGAGTGGGCCAGCAGCTCCTCCCACCCCTCGCCCCCTCCCCCGCCCCACTGCTGCCCCCGCTCCTCTAAACCGCAACGAGGACAGACATTCCCTGTGCAGCGGTGGGTCAGCGACCTGAGTGCTGGTGGTGCTAGTGGTGCCCGGAGAAGGGGCAGTTGCAGTGTAGAGAGGCATCGTTTATAAGAGAGAGGGTTATAGTGGGGTGTCCTCTTCCTACTGGATTCCGGGAGTGTGTTCTACCGGATTCAGGGTGTGTGCCTGTCCCTGCATGGGTGATTGCTGCAGCAAGTGCTCTTTTCGAAGGTGTCTTTCCTGGGGAGCCCCCTCTGTGGCCGAGAGAGAAGGAAGAAAAAAACGCTGTGGTGTGGGTACGGAGTGTCAGACACCTGGAGAGAGGCACTTTTACTTGTGCATGGTTCTATCTCCATCCAGACTGTCCCTGGGACAGGGTGGACGTGGGTGCATGCCTGGGTTCCTTTTCCATCCTTTCCAGAATTGGCTGGAGGTCCTTCTGTCTGCCTGGGTGCTGGATGGCAGGAGGAGATCATCAGGGCTGTTTGTCCCTTGCTGCAGGATGGTTGGGCAGGTAGCGATCTTCAGGAGGGCCAAAATAGAAGGAAGGTGCCAGTAGCCTCCTTTGTGTCCCTTTTGCTTGACCTCAGCCTGCCTTAACTGTCCATTAGGTTCCTAGAGCCCCTTGGGCAATGCAGCCTGGGCTTCAGAGGAAGCAAATGCCGCCCACCCATGGCTTGACTGTGCAAGTACAAAACTTCCCAAGCTGAACAAAACCCATGGCCCTGGATTTGAGGAGCCTGGATCCCAGCAAGGATCCCTGCAGTTTGTCTGCTTTGCTGAGTGCTCTCAGCACTAGCCCACCATCTGTCTAGAGAGACTTCTGGCAGTAGAGGTGTGGGTCTCAAGGAGGTCTGTCTGAAGCAGCAGTGTGGGAGCTTTGCTCCACCTTCTGTGCTGAGGTTTGGAGGCTGCTTTGAGGTGGCAGAGGGAGGAGAAGGCAGGCACCTGCAAGCTTCAGCTTGCTCATTCTGGAAGGCCCCTGGTCAGCCCGTGAAGAGGAGAGCTTGACATGGCCCTGATTTTCCTGGCAGCCGTGGCAGGACTGGCAGACTTTGGTGAGACATGACTTGCAGGCTGAGGAGGAACAGGGCAAGAGTTTGTGCTGTCAGTGGTGGAGGGGAGAGCTGTGAGTCCTGACCCTGCAGGTAACTGGCAGTGTTTCTGTAGGGAGGCAGGGGCTGCAGATGGGGCATCACATATAACCTGAGGTCTGTCGCGTGTCATGGGCATCAAAGGAGGAATAGATGAAACCTTAATTTTGCAGAAACTAACATTCTTGCATACACTGCTGATAGAGAGAGATGCTAGCTAAGAGCCGAGTACTGCATATAGGGCCTTTTCTCCGAGACATATTGGGTAAAATGCTGCAAATCTGTGTGGGGTTGGATGTAATGCTTGAAGGACATAGAGAGAAGGCTAACTCAAGGCAAGAGCTCAAATGCTGTACAAGGACAGGTCAAGGGCAGATTATGTGGTGTGTAGTTTGGCGAGAAGGTTACAGTAAGAAGTTACCATCAGAGGTAGGGGAGGAATAGTGCATGTGTTGTCTTGCTGAAGGAGAGACCAACAGTTACTATAGCTCAGGGACTGATAGGAAAACAACTGATGGACTCCAAGCCCATGACCCCCCCTCACAGCTGAGGTGTGAGGAGTGACAAGAACCTGCAAGCTGAAGCATGCATGGAGAAACAGCTCAGCATTTTGCACCATAGGAGAAGTTAGATGGAGAATGGGCGTAGCAAGAGGGCTGATGAAGTGGTCAATAGATGGATACATAGATGAACAAAGTTAAAACGCTTTCCTGGCTTTACAGGTCACGCACAAAAGGATGCTGTGCTCTAGTTCCCACCAGAAACGACCATCCAGGCAGGATACAGTGCAACTTTGCAGTGCAATTTCTCCACCAGTGACCCTTATGCCTACATTTTCTGGTACCGGCAGTTCCTGACCCGGTCGCCTGAGATGCTGCTGTGTGTGGACAGATCCAGACCTTGTGTGGATTCAGGGAGGTTCTGCTGTGTGCTGTGTGCTGAGAGCTCCCAGGTGCTTCTCCCAGGTGCAGGATGCTGAGCTCCAGGACAATGCTGTCTATCTCTGTGCTCTAAGCCCACACCAGTGCGTACATCATGCAGCATTGCACAGAAAGGCTTGTGGTCTGCTTTGGGGAGGTCACCCCATTTCTGGGAACTAGTTTGTCCCTCTGCATGTAGTGCTTTTTGCATGCCAGGTCTGACTGGTGGAGCAAAGAGCTGGCCCTGGAGAGCAGGTGTGACTGCTGCTGGCAAATCAGCCATGGTGGCTGCAGAGAAGCATTAGGTGGTGTTTCCTCCCTGAGGGAGGAAATGTGCTGGTGTTTGCTCCTAGTGCAGGGCACTGCTCCTTGTCCCCGGCATGGGGGAGACAGCTGGGGAGCCACCTTCACTTTCAAGCTCTGCTTCTCCTGGTATTGGAGCCCAGTTCCTCTGTGGGGCTGCAGTTTACCCCCCCTGCCCAGGATACACCCAGACTCCCAGGGCTAGGTCAGAGCAGGGCTCCCCACTCAGCCTGCTAGAGATTTTGTGGAGAGATGATATTCCCAGGCACTGGAGGAAGGAAGAGGGAGAAGTGGTAGCAGTAGCGGGGACACCTGTGCATAGAGGAAATACCACCATCCAACGAGAAGCAGGGACTGCAGAGGAAGGTGTGAAATCCCAGTGAGGCAAGCACGCTGCACTCACAAAAGGCCCAGCAGAGGTGCGCAGAAGAGCAGGCATGTCTAGCTGGGGAGGCAAAGACACTGGTGGAGGAGAGAAAACCACAGCAGGGGCATTTCAGGCATGGTGAGAGAAAATGTGCTTCCTTCCTTGTTCCCTTGGTGGTGTCATTTCCAGCAGCTCCGCTCCCTCAAGGCTGGGAGGTGGTTTTTGACTCTCTCTTTCACACACAACCCCTGCGGTTGGGCTCAGCATGCACCTTGAGTATCTCGTCCTCGCTGCCTTCCTGTGGCAACCACTGGGTAAGCACCGACTTTTACTTGAGGCTTAGTTCCTCTTTTCTATGGGAAACCCTAGCACCCTCTCCACCTCCCTCCCTCCCCCCATATCTCTGCAGGGAGGTGGTCTTGCATAAAGGGACAATGCTGGGAAATGTTGGCTCATGTGTGCTTTCACATGAATAGTCTCAGGACACTGTTACTGTTGGAAAAGAAAGGGGAAGACGGAGAGAGGAGAAACCTGCCCTGCTCCCTGTGAACCACCGTCTCCCCATTTCCTTCCCGCAGCCATCCATCTCTGTCTGCTTCTCTCTTCTGACCCACCTGGGACCAATGTTTCACAAATGTCCTGTTGTGGGAGCTCTTAGTTGTCCTGCAGTCCCCACTTTCTGTCTTTGCAATGCCAAAAAGGTGACCTTATGAAGACTGCTACAGGGCCTGGCATGACATTATTAGCTTGTCCCAGTCTGTCTGCCAGCTGGCACAGCCCTGACCACGCATTTCCTCCTGCATGTCATTGCTGCTGGGGCTTCCTTTTCCCTCCTTTGAGCCTTGGTTTCCATGCACTCAGGGACACAGGAACCATCGGAGATGACAGGGTTTTGGAAGGAGGATGTAACTTTCTCCCAGCAGCTCCCTGGGCCCCTGCCCAGACTGAAGGTGTCCTGGTGCCAGCACGTAAGGGCCAGGCCTGACAGGATGTTCCCTGGGACTCTGGGCAGCAGGAGAGCAGGGAGCAAGGGCACAGCAGAGCTGTGCTCCGGGGGCATCCTGGCAGGAGGGCATGGGATTCTCACGGTGCGAGAGGTACACGGAGCCAAGAACTGGGTGCTCCTGTGCCAAACCACTCACCACCTTGCTGTTGCCAGCCGTGGGGCTCCTGTTGCAGAGCAAGGGAGAGGGAGCCTTCTGCCCTGAGGCTTTGGCATCCTGTCATGCTTTTCATCCTGAAGGCTTTCCCCACATGCTCACTAACTGTCACTTTCTTCCAGGTGCCATGGGCCAGACCAGTGTCACCCAGCAAGAGGGACCAGTCCCAGTGGAGGAGAGGGGCACCTTCCACACCACCTGCACATACCAGACCTCGAACTTTTATGGCTTGTCTTGGTACCAGCAGAAGGAAGACCGAGCCCTGCAAGCTGGTCTCATCTCAGGCGGCAGCTGGCCTCAAGCAGAGTGGCTGATTCACCACAGTGCTGAACACCACTGGGTTCTGGAGGCCAAAGCCAGGAGTGAGGGATCATCTAAGCTCTGACTGTGGAATACTACCTGCCATTGGTGGCTTCTGTAGGGGCTGAAAAGCCTCTTCCTTGTGGCAGTGCTTGTAGGTCTGTGAGGGACAAATGCTGGGAAAGCAGAGGTGATTTCAGCCTGTGGAGATCAGGAACATGTCTGTGTACTCGTCAGCCTTCACTGAATGTCTTTGGGAGCTCCTCTGTGCTTGAGGACAGGCCTTGGTCAGGCCAGGTGTGCACAGCTGGGCATATTTTGCTGCCAGATCAGGAGATGTGCAGGGAGTGTGTGGCCAGGGTGAGGTGCAGAAAAGGGCTGTGACATTCCCCCCCCACCCCGTGCATGTCAGGAGGTTTCCTATGGAGGGGCCATTTTTCACTCACTGCTGAGTTGTTCCTCAGATCTGCTGTGGCACTTGTGGCCTGAGCTCTGAGCATCCCCAGGCAGGAACTGCCACTCTACAGTGCCCTCTGCCTGTGGAGGGGCAAGAGCCTTGTTTCTCTGCTGGGGCCCCTTGTTCCTTCTGTGCCCTTCCTTTCCTTTCTCCCAGGCACTTCCCAGACACTCTCTCTTGCCTGTCTGCTGATGTCCCTTAGACTTCATCTCCTTTCCTTTGGTGAGACCTCAGTCTCCCCTCTCTCTTGCTGCATGCCCTGGTTTTCAGCCTCCCCAGCTCACCTGTGAAGCAAGGCAGATGAGCTGGATCAAGCGTAGCCAAAACATTCCTGTCCTGCTTTGGAGAGGGTTTGATGTCTAGCCTGTGCCTGGGGATGTCCTCAAGAATGTGAGCAATGCTCATCCCAGTGAGCAACCTTGCCGTCCTTGGAGCGTTTCTCCTGCCTTTCCTCCAGGGCTTCCCCCAAGCCCTCCCCCATTTGTTCTCTGCTGGGACCAGTCTGCATGGCTCAAGTCAAGCTCCGCTGTGCTCTTGTGATCTTCTGAGATGGAGGTCTGGGACCAGTCCCAGCTCCTGTGCAGGGAGCAGTGCCGCAGTAACATGCTTCTATGGCCACAGAGAGTTGTGTGTCGGGGACAAACCGGACTCCCTACAGGCTGCAAACACTGAGGCTGGGAGGTCAGAAATGAGCCTGACAACACAGACATCTCACTCCTGTGTTGGGCTTTGAGGAAGAAAAGGGCGCATGCATTCAAAGAGCTCTCTACCCAGAAAGCTCTCCTTCTCATTCCCCAGGTTCAGCTTCAGTAAAACACCTATCCTCCCCCCTCCCTAGTCTCCTCTTCCCTTGTTTCCGAGGTGGATTACACTGATTCCAATGCAATTGCAGTTGCAGAGCAGTGGCATTCCAAAAGCCTTGGATGGACCTTCCCAGACTGGGTGTTTCTGATGGAACTAAGGGATGGCAGCACACTGCTTCAGCAGGAACTGGAGCCATGACCCGTGCAGAGTGAGAATGTCTTGGGGTGGGGAGGAGAAATTGGCAGGGACCAAGGGTTCCTGGTGCATTTGCCAAACCCAGGGACAATCAGCCAGCATTTTCCCCCACTTGCAGACATGTTGACCACAGCATGTGTGTGGAGGCGGGGGGGTGGGGGGGGGGCGGGGTGATTCTTGTTCTGGATGGCAACAGCTCGTGCAGATAGTATGTTTTCACCCTGACGGTTCTGGAGGCCAGAGTCAGCAATGAGGGCTGTTTCAAGCCCTGGGGGCCTGAGCAGTTCCACAGAGGGCAGTTTGCTGGCAGCGCCTGCAGAGGTGAGGGGAGAGGAGCTGGGAGTAGAAGCAGAGAGATCTCCAATTGGGGAACTGTCCAGGCAGTTTGCCAGCTTGAAAATACTGGCTGCACTTTATGCATAGAAATTGTATTCAGTGCAAAAGACAGGAAAGCAAAGCCCCCATGTTTCATGTCATCAGGAGAAACAGGGTTTCCCCAGGAGAGGAAAACAAGCAAACCCCTCACTCGCCACCCCACTAAGAAGTTGTTAGTGGGAAATGGGAGTGTGGAGGGAAAATCTTCTCTTTGTTTGCCTAAAAATGTGGCTTTGTGAAGGAAGCACTGACCTGGTCTGGAGAAACCTGGACTGGTCCTCCATGTGTGTGAGTGGTTCTGGCTGAGCAGCAGAGCTTGCCCGCAGCACCTCTGTCTGTGTCTGGAAACAGCCTGCTTTGGGCAGTCCTTGTAGGTCTGTGAGCAACAAATACTGGGAAGGGATGGGTATTTCCAGTCTGGTGGGAACAAGAGCATATGTGTGCACATCCCAGATGGTATCTACTATGAGAAACAAGCTTTATTTTTACAAACTCATTAAAGAAAAAAGAAGACGACGAAGAAGAAGAAGAAGAAGAGACTAAGCAAACAAGAGGTTAATCCCTTTGCTCTAGATTAGGCTGGGGACTGCCTGTGGGACAAGTGGAGAGAGGGAGATCCTGAGGGACATGGGCAGCTGGCTGGGCATGGGCAACTCACCCCCATGCTGAGGCTGCAGGCTCTCGGTGGGAGAGAAGGTGAGGCCTTGGCTTCTGGGAACTGCAAGAAGATACCCAGTGCCTGCAGCAATGATGCTCGATGCGATGTGACTAGAGATGGGGACTATTCCCTGAACGACAGGCAGGAGGATCATGAAGGGACCTTTGCCTGGTCCCCTAGGCCCTGGATGCCTGAGTCCTAATCTGAGCCCACCATTGCATTCAAGAGTTCCTCCTTTGCACCCAGTGGACCGTGGATGCTTGAGGGGTGCCAGCCTTTTAACTACTACCTTAAGCTATGGGTGAAGGGCCAACAAGAAATTGTCAAGTATCACAGAAAAAGAATAGTGGAAGAGCATTAATTGTGAAGCCAGGTGTCCCTAGAACAAAGTCAGGGAAGACCACGAGCAGGTGAGAAGGTCTCTGGTTGCTGAGGCTTTTGGTCCAGCCAATGCCCAAGCGCATCAGCCAGAGCCAGAGTGGCCCTTCTGAACTGAGAGGCACTCACCAGAGTCAGCTCACAGATGCTGCTAAGGGCAGAGGCATGCCCCACTGTCACTGCCCCTTCACAGTGGAGGTGGGGGGATCGATTCTCACACAGAGCTGTTCTGGAGCAGAGCAGGATTCTGGCACTGGTGGGAGCCTCAGAGGATCTGGGCACCAGGCAAGCTGCTCCGTGCTTGGAAGAGACAAGGCCCCACGGAGCAGATGTGGTGATTTGGGAACCAGTTGTTTTCCTGGGGCTGCCCTGGCACATGAGGGTGGTGAGCCCACAGGGCTCACAAAGGCTATTCCTGCTATCTCCACTCCTGTCCATCCTCACAGATGTCTTCTGTCCAAGCCTCCTCCCCCAGCACAGCTCCCTTTCTCAACAGCCCTTGCGGCTGCTGACCTTGCAGGGCCAAGCGGGCCATTTTTTTGGCAGAGATGCAGCAAGGCAAGGACTGATGGCCCATGGCTCTGGAGTAGTCAGGAACATCTCCCTCAGCTGCGAGGGACAGTGTCCAAAAGAGGATCCACTGCAAGGATTCCCTCCCTCCCATTCCTCTGGGAGTGAAGAAAGGTCTTTTTGTGCTCTCACCTTATCCCCTGCCCTGACCAATGCCTTTCTGCACGGACAGTTTGGGAGAGGGTGCACAGAGGGAAAGACCACACAGAGGCCCAGGCTGGGATGCAGCATTGCTTTACTGAGTCAGAAGAGGGGAAGGTAGTTGCTCTGAGCAGAGTCCCCTTGTGCAGGCAGCACCAGGGGCAGCTGAGAGTCTGCACCCCGTGAATACACTAGAGATCCCACAGGTTGCCAATTGCCTGCTGCTCAGTGGGATAGCAGCCAGAAGATCCCCGCAGTGTGGCTTTGGGAGTGCCTCACAGCCCAGGGGAGCAGAAGGCAACAAAGAAAAGGCAGAGAGAGGAGTGAGTGGAAGAAGGGGAAAGTTAGGTCTTGGTCATGTTTTTAGGGAGCCAAGGCAGCCCTTTCCAGTGAGCCATTTCCAGAGGAGGCAAGGATGGTCATGTGTTCTGAAAAGAATGGCCTGAAGCACCATTGTGTGTCCAGTTCCGTGTTCTGAGTTCCTGAGGGTGCTTCTCTGGGTGTGTGGTCAGTGGCTTCAGTGGGGCGGGGGGGACACCTTCTGCCACAGTAGCTGCTGGAAATGCTGGAGAGTTCAAGCTCCTGTCCAATGCAAAACATCCCAGCTAATGAGATGGGCTGTGCTTTCCTTTCCTGTGTTGCTGCCTTTTCATTTCTCCGCTTCTGCCATGACCATTCCCCCGTGAAAGCTTCTTCTGAGGGCTGGAGTGAAAGGCGCAAAGACTTCCGGGGCAGGAACACGTCAGTGTGGTTGGAAGACTCAGCTCAAGTGCCAGAGGGGTCCAGTGCAGGTAGGTGATGTAGACCGGGGTCACTCCTGTGGGGCTGCTTGTGGCCCGTTTTGCCACAAGGAGCCCAGCTCCTGCAATCCTCAGCTGGATGCCCAAGGGCTCCCATGCAGGAGGCTGTGTCACATCCTTCTCTCTCCCTCCCTCCCAGCTCACTCCACTGGTCACTTCTTGTCCCCTCCCTCTGTGGGTGGGCTGTGCTGCAAGCTTTTGACCCTATGCTGCATACCACCACTGACCAGGACATTTTGTTGGCCTGTTTTGTCATAGAACCTGTCTGCAGAGTCTCTGAGAGAGTCCCCAACAACACCATTAGCATGTTTGGGGCCTAGTCCTTCCCCAGGGTGCTCCAGCCCTGCCCATCCAGGGTGGCTACCAGCATTTCCTTAGCTGAGTCCACAGGTGCTCATGCTTAGGCACATGCTCTTTTCTTGTGTGTGCTTGTGGGCATGCTGGATTTGTGTGAGTGCATGTGGGTGCACAGATTTGTGCATGATTCCACAGAGGTGTGCATGAGCAGGTGCATGTCTGTCTGTACCTGCACATACTTGCTCCCTCCCTATGAGGGAATGTGCTGCTCCTGGCAGGGGCACCCTCCACTGCTCTATCCACAAACACCACGGAGCAGCAGGCTCCCTGGGCCAGAAGGAGCTTGACTGCAGCTGAATGGTTATGGCACAGTCCCATCAGAGATCTGCCCAGGGCATAGGCACAGGAAAGCAGACCCTGTCTCCCGAGCCCTCCTTTCCCTGTCCCTCCAAAGCTCACACATCTGCTACTGCCTCTTTCAGGCCCCAGCAAGGACACTTTTACACCAGCTGGGAACCTTGCTTTTGTTACAGGGAACAATACTTGGAGGGCCTTGGCATGGCTGGTAGGCCACATCCACCGCTTCTCCAGGCCAGGACCCATCTCCGCTGCCCAGTGCTAGAGAGTTCAGAAGGATAAGTTTAGCTTTACGTATAAGCTGAGAAAGGCTGAGAAATCCTGCCTGCCTCATGCTTGCCATCCCTGAGTGGATCTGCTGCCAATGCAGTGTTGGTGGTGTATGGGATGGGAAGCAGGCTCCTCATGGCCAGCTGATGCCAAGGGCACCCTTGCAGCTCACCAACCCGGTGCTGTGTCAGGCAGACCTGGGACTGAACAGGTTTTTGAAGCTGAGGGACGTGGGTCCTCATGTCACTGTGCTGTGAAAGGAAGGACAGAGCCCCTGCGATGCACAAAGATGCACAGATTATGACCGCTTTGGTGCTCAGCCATCAGGCCCTTCCTGTCCCTCACTGAAATCTGAGTCTGAGTGACCAGCAGCTGCTCTGAGAGGGAAGGGAGGTCTGATTCAAGGCCACACACCCTGGAAAAGATTGCTGTTATGTCGCGAGGGGCCTCAAGGAAAGACCCTTTTTCCAACAATGTCCGCGTGCAGTGTGTAAGCTCCCTCAGTGCATGTGCCCTCATGGAGGCTGGTCTGCCTGGGCTCAGGTCCAGCTTACACATGGCACAGTTGAGGGCTGCCCGCCTTTCCTCGAAGGGCCTTGGAGAGACAGATCACTGCCAGGCAGCTCTGCTGGCAGGCCTCAGCCAGGGCTGACCAACCCTGCTTGTGGCAGCAGCTTGAAGCTGAAGCTCTAGTGCTGGGCCCCCAGCTGAGCTGCAGCTCCAGCTGCTTCACAGCCATGCCTGGTGACTGGCCATGGAGCCCGCTGATCTGGAGTCAGTTTCTGACATGTGGAGGACTTCCCGTCTTGCCCTCGGACTGCCTCATCACTATGGACTTGTGCAGTAATCACAGGACTGTGCCATAGCCTGATTACTGCCAGCAGCCCTGATCCTGGCCCTGTCTTGCTCGCTCACCTCCCTGGCTCGACCTCAGACTTTGCCACGCGGAGACCAGAGCCTGAGCCACACAAAGCAAGGAGAGATGGAGACCATGGTCAAAGAGGCAGTAGAGGGAGGCAGTCAAGATGGGGAATGCTGAAAGATGGTGACTCCTGGAAACAGGACATAGCCTCCTGCTTTACCTGCAGGCCTGCAACTTCAGAAGAGGTGTAGTGGCCTGGGCACTGATGGGGACAAACCAGGGCTTCATTGGAAGGAGCTGACCACAAAGCTTTTGTCTGTGTGAAGGAGGAAAGGCTTGTGATAGTCTGAAGAGACTCCCTCCTGTGGGGTCCAGAGGCACCAAACGGCTGAGCTGACCTGTTGTGTTAGGGGGGCCATTTGCTTGCCAAGGGTGAGGAGCTTGGATGTTGCAGAGGGCCTGCCAAGAAACTGCCAAGCCTTGTGTGGCCCTTGCACTATTCCCTCATGCTGCTCTGCCCTGTGGGTACCAGTGATCCTGTCACACCTAACCATAAGCATATCAAGAGTGACAACAGCATTCTGGGGGTGAGGTGAAGGCCATGGGGCCCCAGGGGGGTGTTCTCCTCAACCCCTTTGGGAGGGGGAAAGGCTTGAGTAGAAGTGGATTCCTCCCACAGATCAACACTGGGCTGCATGGCTGGTGTTGGAGGCAGGGCTTTGGCTTCTGTCACCACTGCTCAGGGGTGAGATATACGTCACAACGTGGGGGACAACTGCCTCTCTAAACAGGCTTGCTAACCTGGTGAGGGGACTTTGATGTTGGGATGGGGTGGGGGAGGTTCACCTTAACCTGAAGAGATGTAAGGGTGCAAGGGGCAACGCAGATTTGTGTGGCAGACAGCATGAGAGGGGAGGCTCTGCCACTTCCCCCGTAAAAGCAGCACCAGCTGGGGGCCACCTCAAAGGCCCGTACGGGAGTCACATAGCATGGGGAAAAGGCAGGAGACCTTGGAAGTCCATGCAGAGGTGCAGAGCTGTGACCTGTCTGGGGTTTTGGAGACCTGCTGGGATAACTCTTGTGGCTGCAGTGCTTCAGTGGAGGGAAAGAGGCACTTTTGGGAAAGATAGGGTGGGCATGGGTAGAGGAGGGTTTGCAATCTGTGGGAAAGAGTGGCTCAAATGCATGGAGCTTTGCCTCGGGGCAGGGGGTGCAACAGTGAAGAGAGCTGGTGGATGAGGATTAGAGGGCAGGCCAGCAGAGGTGATACTGAAGTCGATGTCTGCTGCAGACCTCCTGATCAAGAAGAGGAGACAGAGGAAGCTTTCTTTAGGCAGAAGGCAAAGCCTCACGATACTGGATCCTGGTACTCCTACTACAGGGGGATGATGTAAAGGTCAAGGGCAGCCTTGGCTGCTGGGACCCTGAGCCTGTGGAGCTTGAGATCCTCAGAGGAGGGAGCAAGCTGAACAGCAGCATTTGGACCTGGGACTTCAGAAGAGCAGATCTGAAACACCTCAGGGAGCTGCTTGGCTCAGGCCATTCAGCTGTCCCAGGCTGGGGCTGGTGCTGTGCATGCTTGCTGGGCACTCTCCAGCTGGGCTGATGCTTTCTTCTCGCTTCTCTGACGAAGGAGGTGTCAGCCTTTTCCCACCTCTCCTTTCTTTTCTCCTGTGCCTGGGGCTGTGCCGGAGGAAGGGAAGTATGCAGTTCCCAAGGGCCACACTGTGTATGAGAGACACTCGTACTCAAAATGACTGCAAACAGAAGCTTGTGGTTTGTTTTTGTGTTTTTTCCCCCTCCCTAAATGACATCTGGCAGGGACAGTGCATCAATCGAGGGGAAGCTGGGCAGTCACCACAACTTGCCCTCAGTGGCATGCCGCAGTCTGACGACAGTTTCACTGTAATTCCCTGTTGGCCCCTTCAGCTCATGCTCATCCCACTCATTGACCTGCTGAGGGCGTGGAGGGAATTATACACACACCCCCAAAGACATGTGCAAAACCATGTCTACCCCCATACTCCTATGGGTTCCCCACGGAAAAAAAAAAAAAAAAAGACAAAAAAAGGAATCCTACAACCTTGAAGATTCCTGCCTCTCCTTAGTGATCTCCTCAAGAGAGACCTGGGGGCCTGGGACCAGCCACAGTAGCTCCTGTGCAGAGGGTGGTGCTTCAGTTCTCACCATGGCAGCTGATGCAGCTGAGGGGTGTGCACGGGGGACAAGCCAGGCTACCCGCAGGATGCAAATGCTGTGGCCAGGACTCCAGAAGCAGAGTGCTGATGAAGCTGCCTCCAGACTCACCTTAAGGTAACTCAGCTCTCTGCAAAGGACAAAGAAAAGCAAAGGAGCAGGTGGCACCGAGGAGAGATTTCAAACAGCCTGAGCCAAGCCCAGCGTGTGCTGGTTCACACTGCTGATGAGAGCTGGCTGAGCTGCATTGCTGGGGAGTCTGTCTCCTCCTCTGCTTTGGGCACTGGAGTGGTCTCCAGAACCACAGGAGTGGTGGTGGGGGGGATGTGCCCAGTGCTGTGCAGGCCCCAGAAGGACAAGCCTTGTGCCCTGAGAGCCTGCCAGTGGGAGAGCTCTCACCCGGCCTACGAATCTCCTATTTCAGATGCCCCCAAACATGACCTGCTTCTCCTCCTCCCGTGTGGGGGCTGTATCTGTTCAGGCTGCCTCAAAGCAGGCTCTGGTAATGCTGCTCCTCCTTGCTCAGCAAATCAGCCTGCTGCATGTCTTTTGGGTGAGGCCTTCTCTGATTCATTGCCTTGAAAACTCGGCAGTATTTCAATAGTCCGGAGGCCATCAGTGCTGCAGAGAGCTGCTGGGGTGTATTCAGTGCTGTGATACCTGTTGTGCAAACTTCTCCCCTTTCCCTGCCTGTTCCCCTTGGACGGAGGCTGGCTTAACCGGGGCAGGGAGTCTAGGCTGGCTAGCACAGCTCAACCCACAACAATGCAACGTGCCTTCCATCACAGGATTTGAGCTAGCAGCTGCCCATGCAGAGCCCTGAAATCCTCCAGGCAGCTCTTGTAAAGTGCAAGGAGCAAGACCAGAGAGGCGCCTGCCCCACCTCCTCCTCCTGAGGAGCCGCACTGGGGAGCCTGGAAATCTCTGCGCTGGGCAGCTTTGCACTCTCTTGTGCCATGTGCCCAGAGCAATGTAAATGATGCTGCTGGGAGCAGGGGGCTGGCGCTCCTTGTCCTGTTCCTGGGCACCTGTGTCCTGATCCAACCTGGGTAAACCTGTCCCAGGTGTTGGCAGGACGATGCAGCCAGCAGCAGAGGGGCTACAAATGCCCTCACATGGAGACCTCTGAGTGCAGAAAAGGATAGTGGTCAGGACTCGCCATTTCTGGGGAGGGTGGGTTAGTGCCCTGCCTGTGCTCGGGGCAGTGTCAGGGCAAGAGAAGCTCAGGCAGCCCTTGTGTTAGTGCTGCCAGGGCAGAGGTGTGCTGCAGGCTCCCAGGACAAGCAAGGCCTCTTCGGTGCAAGGCTCTGGGACATGCGTGTCCCTTGGGGTGAATTCTGGTCACAGGCCCCACTGGGAGGGTGGGTGGGCAGCAGCAGTGAATGCCCTGCTGCGGCTCCAAGGCCCGCGAGCAACAGGCGAGCTCGGGGCACAGCAGGGAGGCAGCTCCTCACTGTGGCCATTCTTAGGTGCACGGAGCAGCACCAGGCTCACGACTCTGAGCAGGGGCAGAAAACCCCAGCAAGAGAGGGCAGTGCGCAGCGTTTGTGGGCCTCAACCTCGAGGGAGCCCAGCTTTGCTTGGCAGCTCTGTCCTACCCAGCCCCGCACCCTCAGTACCTGCAGAGCTGCTCTCAAATACCTCCACACCACCCTGCCTGCACATGCCGCCTTCACCTGCCCCACGAGGCAAAGCTGCACCCCTTGCTGTGCAATCAGACAAACGACAGGCTCCTCTGCAAAACACTTCCAGACTTCCTTGATTTGGTCTGGGGGGGTCTTTCTTTTCTCTCTCTCACCTGAACTACTTCTCTGTACTGATGGCTTCACAAGCTGCTGGGCCACATCTCCTATTCCTGCAGTTTTTAACCACATTGTAAAATTAAAATTACTTTTACTTCCTATAATTTATAGCTTTTTCTTCTTTTTTTGTAAGTCTGCCTTCACGGCCACACTGTTTCTTGCATTGTCATGATGCTCCCCACAGAGGACAGCAGGCACCTGCAATCACTGCTCTCCCAGCAGCTATCTTTTCTTCTGTCGCCTGCTCAACTTCTCCCTCCCTGTTTCTTCTGCAGTAAGCACCCCTTCTCCTGGTACCAGCTCTTCTGCATCAGCTCCTTCCTAAATTTTTCCAGGACAGCTGCAGTTTCCTCTGCATCGGCTACAGCCTGCCTCTAACAGCTGACCCTCTGCATTATATAGAAATGTAAGCCAGAAGGAGAATCCAGAGACTCTTTATCTCCCAGGAAACACCTCACGTTTACTGCATTTCCAAAAAGAAAAGTAGAAAATGTAAACATGTACAAAACAAATAATGCATTTAACTTTCAAAGGTTCCTGCCACTCAGCTGTGCTCTGCCACACCCCCCGTGGCTACTTTCAGGGCAGCCAGGGTGCCCGTGGTCAAGGTGCCCGTGCTGGCAGCAGCCCCTGCCCGCACTCCCGCACACCGAGGGTCGCTGCGGGCGGCTCGGCGCTGAGGCCCCGCGGCTGAGCGGCGGCACCGTCTCGCTCCCGCTCGCAGCCGCCTTTCCCGGGGCCGCTGTTGCCGGGCTTTCACCGAACAACCGACCGGCGGCAGCAGCTCCGCGGGCAGCAGCAGCCTGCGGCACCTGCGGGGGGTGGGGGGTGTCCTTTCGGGGTGCGCTATTCCCGCGCAGCAGCTCAGGAGCCCTTCCTGCGGCCGGGCTTGAGGAGCTCCGGCACCGCCGGCTCCCGCCGCCACCACCGCGGCTCGTCGCGCTCCGCTTTGTGGCGGCGGCAGGAAGGCTCGTCCCCGCCGCGCTGCCCGGCCCCTGCCGCTCCCCTCCCGTCCGTCCCCAGCCGCGCGCCCGGGAGCGGCCGCCTGCGTGTGCCGCAGCCCCGCCGAGCGCCCCGCTCCCGCCGCTATCGCCTCCCCGATGCGGCTGCCCGAGCTCGGGCTCAGGCGAGTCGGAGAGCGGGGCCAGCGCCGGGGCAGGGCGCAGCCCCGGGGCGGAGCTGGCGACCGCGGCGGCGGCGGCGGCGTCCGAGAGGAGACGCCGGCGCCGCAGCAGAGAGTCGCTGCTGGCGGGGGGCAGCGAGGCGCGGGCGGCCGAGCGGTGCTGCGCGATGTGGCGGTGCCGGGGCACAGGGCTGGCGGCGCTGGCCACGGTGCTCCTGGGTGCGCGGGGCTGGCGGCAGCAGCGGCGGGGTGGGGGGCCAGCACCCGCACTTGTTTCTCGGCTTTTAAGTCGCTCTTTCTGCCTCCCTCCCTCATCTCCCATCTCCCTTTCTCTTCTTGCAGCTCTCTGGCTCTCCTCTCGCCTCCTTTTCTCAGTCTTCTTCATCTTTCTTATCAGTACCAGTTGGCTTTCCTGTGCTGTTCCATCATTCCATACATCTATTCATTCCTCTGTGCCTTCAGCATGTGTTCTTGTCCTGAAATCAGCTGTCCGTCCTTCACTATCACACCTCGGCTCTCCTATCTACTTTTCCTGCCTTCATCCGTCCATCCACCCATCTGACTTTCAACCCATCCCTTCATGCATCCGCGCCAAACCTCTAAGCCTGCTCCAGTCTCTCCACACACCGATGCAGAGAGCATTCTCCACGCCAGCCACTTACCACATGTCCCCATCCGTCCCAACCGCATCTGTCTCGCTGCCGCTTTCCCTCTGCCTGATCCTTTCTCTGGGATTTTCCCGTGGAACCGGCTGTTGGAGACGGCATATCACTGTCACCAAGTGATTTTCGGCATGTTTGTCTTCTTTCTCAGCAGTGGCTGTGGGCAGGGCCCAGGTGCAGCAGGAGCCGTCGGCAGAGACCACCGAGGGCACTGGCATTAACATCACCTGCTCGCATCCCAACATACAGACCGGCGAGTACATCTACTGCTACCGGCAGCTCCCAGGACGAGGTCCCGCGTTCATCACGAGTGCTATCAAAGGGTCCAAAGAGGTGCAGGACCCGCTGGGGAGCCTGCTGGTGGCCGAAGACCACCGCTCCAGCGTCCTGCATCTCGCCCGGCCCCGCTGGCGGGACGCGGCGGTGTATTACTGCGCCGTGGGAGACCCGGCGGCACAGGCTGGGTCTGCGGCCGGGCACGAACTGCCGCCGGTGGGGCGGGACTGGGGGTGCGGGGCGGGGCCTGGGACCGGGCCCGCCCGGGCCCGCCGGGGGCGCTGCCGCTCCACCCGCCGGGGCCGTCTCGCCTCGCCCCTCGCTGCACCGCGCCGGGCCTGCCCCTCCGCGAGTGGCTCTGCGCCGGGTCCTCGGTGGCAGGAGGGCCCCCGAAATGGCTCCCAAGCTGCCGAGTGGGCAAGCAGCTCCTATCCCGGCCGTGACGGAGACAGACATACCCCCACCGCGGCTGCGGGGGGTGAGGAAACAGCGACCGTAATGCTGGTGTTGCCCGCGGTGCCCGGAGAGGGGGCGATTGAGCTGATCAGGATCTCCCGGTCACCCCATTTGCTGGCACCTCGACACACGAACCCCCAGTGCCCACAGCCCCACAAGAGTTAACGGTGTGCCGAACTACACACACACACACTGTGGACAGGGTGGATTCCTCCAGTAACTGGCCTTAGACACTCAGGCCTATAAATAGATGCTGTGGCATGACCTGGTCTCCCAGTTGCCTCATGCGCAAGACATAGATACACAACAGAGGCAAACAGGTCTCTCCAGCAGTTGGTCCAGCACCTTACCTGTGACCTTACCTGTAGCTGAGTCTCAAAGCTCATGGTCTCTCCAGGAGATGGCTGGGAGCTCCTGGTCCCTCCAGTAGCCAACACACAGCCCACCCTTGTCTCTCCTGTATGTGACTCCCAGGGCCCAGGTGAGCACAAGCAGCTGGAGGCTGTGCACGTGGATACTCGAAGGGATGGAGAGGGCTTTTCAGCAAAGCAAAGGGCTGTGCTGCCATTTCTGCCACCCTGCCAGAGGGGACAGTGTGTCTGCCTCTGGTGGAGGGTTTCTGCAGCAGGTGCTTTTCCCAGAGCCCTTTCCCTTGAGGAGCCTCTTGACTGGCTGAGGGAGAACAGAGGGGAAATCCTTGTGGGGAGAGACAGCCTGGGTCTCAGTGCCTTTGTCTGTGTCTGGTCCTAGCTCTGTTCAAACAGTACGTAGGGCCAAGGAGGATGTGATTGGGAGCAAAGTGCCCTTCTCCATCCCCTGCTGGGCTGGGCACAAGCCTCTGTCTTGGGTTGGGCTCTGGATGGCAAGAAGAGTTCATCACGGACACTTCTTCCTTGCTGGGGGATGGCTGGGCTGCTTGTGATCTCCAGGAGGGTCAAAAAGCAGGAAGACGCCCAGCAGCCTCCTTGTGCCTGACAGCAGGCTGCACGATGTTAGGCTCCTACAGGAATTTTTTGGTGCCCAGGGCCCCTTTGGCAATGTGGCGCAGAGTTCAGAGGCAGCACTGCTACAGCTGGGAGTGTCTGACTGAGGGGATATCCAAGCGCCTTTGGGCCTAGAGGCTTGTGAAAGAGCTCAGCTGTGGCCTGACTGCACATAGGGACCTCTGAGTGCTGAAAAAGCCTCCCGTTGGTCCTTGGGAACATGGAGCACAGGAAAGGCTGCAGCTTGATTGCTTTGCTTAGGCTGAGCATTTTAACAGCTTCAGCTCCTTTCTCCAGAGAGCCTCGCTGGGGCAGAGGTGTAAGGTCCCAAGCAGATCTGTCTGGAGCAGCAGTGAGAGAGTTTTGCTCCACCCTCTGGGCTGAGGTCTGGAGGGTGCTTTGAGCCTGCAGAGGCAGGGGAAGACAGAAGCTGCTATCTTCAGCACCCTCTTTCGCGGAGATACCTGGACACCTCGTGGAGTGGAGATCGTGACATGGTCCTGATTTTTCTGGCAGCCCTGCTGGGACTGGCAGCCTTTGGTGAGACACACTTTCAGGCTGGGGAGCATCAGAGCAAGAGAGTGCCTTGTCAGTGCTGGAGGGGGAGATGCAAATTCTGACTTCACGGGGAACTGGCAGTCTTTCTGCAAGGAGAGCAGGGGCTTCAGGTGGAGCACCGCAAGTACTCTGAGGGATGTCAGGAGTAATGGGCGTAAAAGGAGGAAGGAGGCTCTGCATGTCTCTTTCTGAGATAACAAGTGCCTTTGTGTGCACTGTTTATCCATATGTATTTAGCGAGAGAGAGAGAGCGAGCGCGATCTGCCAGGGGAGGGACCAGTGCTAGACATGGGAAATTCTCTCCTCGGTGGATTTGAAAAACATGTTGTCAATCTATGCTGGAATGTCAAAAATCGTTGAAGACTGTTCAGAGAAGGCTAAGTCCATGCGAGGAGAGGTGGAAAGCTTTATAAAGCCAGGGCATGGACAGACACTGTGGTGTGGCTTAGGGAGAGAATGTTGTAGTGAGAAGTATGACCAGAGCTAGGCAAGGCAGAAGGAGAGACCAATAGCTAATAGAGCTGCTTCTGATCTCCAGGAGGGGCAAAAAGCCAGTGATAGGTACAGAAACAGCGGATGGCCTTACAGCCCAGTGAGATGCTGATGAAAATCAGGATGAGCTCACAGACTGGCCTCTGAGGAGTCACAAGAACTTGGAGAAAGAAGGGTGTACAGACAAACACCTTAGTTTTCCATAGGCTGTGAAAAGAGAAAAATGGAGGTGGGGGATAGTGAGAGAGCTGAAGAAGTGATAGATAGATAGATGCATACATAGACAAGCAGTGCTGAAATGCCTTTCTGTCTTTACAGGTCATGCACAAAAGGACTTTGTGCTGCAGTTCCCAGCAGAAGCGACCATCCAGGCAGGACACAGCATAACACTGCACTGTAATTTCTCCTCCAGCTTTTCCAATCCCTACATCTTCTGGTACCAGCAGTTCCCAGCGCAGCCCCCTAAGCTGTTGCTGCAAGTGGGAAAATGGAAACCTCAGGCAGAGTCGGGAAGGTTCTCCTCTTCGCTGTCTGTGGAGACCTCCCTCGTGCTTCTCCATGTGCAGAAAGCTGAGCTCCAAGACAGCGCTGTCTACCTCTGTGCACTGAGCCCACGCTGGTGTCCTCAGTGCGCAGCACTGCACAGAAAGGCATGCAGAGTGCTCTGTGGGGCGTTTCTCTCCTTGCCTCTGTTTGCATGTAGCTTTGAGCTCAGCCTGTGTGCAGTGCTCTTGTGGTGCTAAGTCTGTTTGGTGGAGCAAAGAGCTGGCCCTGGAGAGCAGCTGTGGTGGGAGGTGACAGAAACAGCCAGGGTGCCTGAAAGGAGACACTGGCTGGATTTTCCTGCCTGGGGGAGCAAATGTGCAGGTGTTTGCAGTGAGGCCTCCTGAGGTGACACACAGAGCTCAGTCTTTGTGCCAAGGAGGGAATGCAGGAGAATGCATGAGAAGGAGAGACTGGACAGAAACAATGAGAAGGGGGGAAGGAGAAGGAGGCACCTGGAGAAAAGAGATGGCCTGTGCCTGTGGGGGATAGGAAGGTGGATGAGCAGCCATGCTCCCACTTGGATGGGAAAGAAAGCAGTAGTTTGGATGGCAGCTGGAGGATGGTTTCTGTTCTGTCCTCTTGCTCTTGAAGCACCCAAAGATGTGTGATGGAAGAGTCAGGATTTTGTGAGAAAAGTGGGGCATGTGGGAGACCAAATAATAGACACGTTTGCATATGGGGGCACTACTACCTCATTCCAAAACGACATTTGAAATGACCTGCATGCTTTTTTCTAAGCACGTTACATTGATTCTGATTGCCCATGGGACTAATCTCACATCTGTTGTGTTTTCCTGGCCACATTTGGAGTTGGAGAGCTGGATGCACAGTGTGGCTGGCGAGAGCTCAGAGGATGATTCTTCCATGGGGCCGTCTGCAGTATTTCTAACACTCCCGCCTGCCAGGAGTGGCTCATCTTGGCCCAATGACTCATCCCAAAACAGCAAACTAAACTGCTGGTTCCCTGTGAAGGGAGGCCCTGCTTACCAGGGCATTTTCCCCTCCAAAGGCTTGCCTCAAGAGACAACATTTCCCCTGGCAAAAGGCTCCTTTCAGCTTCTTGAGGCACTGACATGCAGAATGAGATTGGCAGAGGCCAGCCAGAAGGTCATGGGGCTGGAGCATGTGGCACACAAGCAGAGGCTTGGTGAACTGGGCTTCTTCAGCCTTAAAAAGAGAGAGCTAAAGGAAGACTTGCTGTCCACAGTTCCCTGACTGGAGACTAAAAAACCAGACGGAAGCAGAGTCTTCTCAAAGGTGCTCAGCCATAGAGTGAAAGGCAATGGACACAGGTTGGAACATGGGAAATATGGATTACAAATCAGGACTTGTTATTTTTTTTATTGTTGTTGTTGTTGTTGTTATTTACCCTGGGGGTGAATCATGTTTCCCAGAGAGGCTGTAAAACAGCAGTGCTTGAAGGTATTCAGGACTTAACTGGGCAGGACCCTGAGCAGCTGGATCTCATGGCATCTGCTTGGACTAGATGACCTCCAGAGGTCTCCTCCAGCCTAAATCACTCAACAATTCTATGATTCTATGCAAAGAGGGAAAGCAGGATTTTCTGCAGCTAAAGGTGAAGACCAGGGCAAATGGAGATGTAACTGGCTATGAAGAAACCAAGTCTAGTAGTGACTGAGAAGGTGTGTATTTGTTTGCTTTAGGGGGAAATGGCTGCTACAAGAATGGTTTCTGAAGTGGTCTATGATTGCTCTGAGGCTGGGATGGTGTGACAGGAAAGGGGATTGCCTGGCTTATGAGGTACCTTCATGCAGACAGGAAGAGAGATTTCACCCTGCCTGGAGGGATTGGCAGGACTGTATTTCATAGATGGCAGGCTGGAATGAAAAATTTTCTGAAATTGATGTTAAATGGGTTAAAGAAAATCATATTTTTATGTTTTTTCCAGTTTGGCGATTTGTATGATGACCAGTTAAGTATTTGTTCATTTTTACTATAAAGGCTATAATAGCTACAGAAAACAGAAAATACAGAAAATAGCTATTACTACTATGGATATGCATAATTGCATTCAGCATTTTGTGATGTTCCAATTCTGATCTGACTTTTCTGGTAATTAATAACTCCTCACTACCTACTAAGTAAACTTGCATGAAGATTTGACAGGTAGCTGCAACTGTTTTATAATATTGATGTTATCTCTATAATATCTGTTAAATTAGTAAAACCTTACTGATATAATCCATCATCTGGATACTGGTATTACAATTGGAAAAACACTCTTGATCTAATTCACATTTACACTAAAGACTGTTTTACTGAAGTCTGAAAAAGTAAAGGTGTCTCTAAAAGATGCAATCTTAAAGTCAGCATAGGCAGAAACCACAACCATAGCAGTTGGAGGACTGCAGGGCTCAGGAGTGGTGTTCCTTCAGATGTCTGAGAGCTGCAGCATTGGAGTGTCCAGAGAGGGGCTTGGAGGCAGACACTGGACGGGAACCAGGTGCAGGCAAGACCTTGGGGATGGAGAGAGGAGACACAGGAGTCAAGGAAGGAGAGTCTTTCGCATGGGAAAAGGCTGTGTCAGTCTTGGGAGCCCCCACATCGCTAGGAATTCCCTTCTGCAGCATGTGAGGTGCAGCACGGTCACGAGTTGGAGGGGTAATGGTAGAGACTGCTGGCCTTATTCCTCCAGGTCTTAGAAGGTTAAAAATTATTACTGTTATTATAATTGTTATTATTATTATTATTTATAGTAGTAGTAGTGGTAACAGTGGTGATAGTGGTGTTATCATTATCACTGTGGAGTTTTTTGAGGCAAAGCCTAAATCAGCCTTAAAGTGAACAGAACAGAGCTCGTTATCTCTGCTGTGGCTGGTGCATGGGGTCCGTCTAGAGTTGATCCAAGAAGGAGGTGGAGATGGGGGGGGGGCATTCCTATCTGCATCATCCCACCCCTTCCCATCCCATTCCTGTTCCAGGGTTCAGGGCTGCACTATCCACAGACTTCACAGACTAGCACCCCGAGGAGTGCCTCACGTACACCCTGGGGAGGCAGCAACTTACTGATTCCCAGCTTTTCCCCCTTCAGCCATACAGTAGGATGTGCTTGTCACCTCTGGGTTTGTGGGAGTCCACAGTCCCCATTGGAGCCAGCTGCCTCTCTGGGGTTGCAGGTTATCCTGCCAGAACAGGACACAGCCAGACTCCCTGGGGTGGTGCAGAGCAGGGTTGCCCACCTGCTTCTGGGCATTCTGGTGGGAGGTAGTGTTCCCAGGCACTGGAGGAAGAAAAAGGGAGAAGCCACAGAGCTGGAGGATACTTCTGTTTCAAGAGGAAATAGCACCTTCCACAGAGAGCAGAGGAAGCTCAAGATGTGAAACCCCAGCGGGAAGAACCCCCCGAAGTTACAAGCAGCCAAGCAGAGGGTGTGCAGGAAAGCAAGCACTTCTAAGTGGTGAGGAGAGGACTCCATTGGGAGATCAAACCAAGAACAGACCCTTCCTGCCATGAGGAGCACAGAGCTCCCAGGTCCCCTCCACTGTCAGGACATTCAGTGGCCTGATGTGTGGCTGCCAGAGGAGAAAAAAACAGAGGAAGCATTTCAGGCATAATAACAAGAGCACTTTCTCTTCCCCACTTCTGCCTTTGCTGCCTGCCCCATGGACTCATTTCTGACAGCTCTGCTCTCTCTGGGCTGGGAAGTGGTTTTCTGACTGTCACTAACTAGCAGGAGTGTCCCTCTAAGTATGCACCTCAGGTATGTTGTCCTCACTGCCTCCCTGAGGCAATGGCTAGGTAAGTATGGGTTTTGCCTCGAGGCACAATTCTTCTTTTCACCAGGAAACTCTCACCACCCTTACCAGGTCACTGCAGGCCACTGCTCTTGAATAATGGGAAAATGCTGGGAAATCTCAGCTCACAGAGGTGTTTTTGCACCAGCTTTCTCAAGGTGCTGCTACTGCTGGCAAAGAAAAGGGGAGACAGGGCAGGGACTCATCCTCTTCAGACAATTGTCTCCTGCCTTTCTTTCCCCTGCTGCCCATCTTTCTCTGCCTCTCTCTCCTGACCCTTCCTGGGACCAGTGTTTTACAGCTTTTTTCACAGCTATTCTACAAACCCACATTTCTGTCTTTGCAACATGAAAGACTGATCTTATCAAAGCTGATGAATGGACGTGCAAGCTCTCCTCCAGTTAACATCATTAGGGAGTCCCAGTCTCCCTGCCAACTGGCACCTGCAAGGCAGCATGCTGTGGCCAGCAGTCTCCTTCAACAAGTCAACACTGCCAGGGTTTCCTTTTCTGTGTGTACTTGGGCACCCAGGAGTCATCTGAGATGACAGGGAATGGGGATCAAGAGGGATCTTTTCTTAGTGGCTTTCCTAGTTCCCTCACCCTGCTGGAGGTGTCCTGGTCCAAGCACGTGAGGGCCAGGATTGACTGTGTTCCCTGGGCAGCAGGAGAACAAAGGAGCAGGGGCACAGCAGAGCTCTCCTCCAGGGGCATCCT
Source organism: Dromaius novaehollandiae (assembly GCF_036370855.1). NCBI lineage: Eukaryota > Metazoa > Chordata > Aves > Casuariiformes > Dromaiidae > Dromaius > Dromaius novaehollandiae. The sequence goes on along the minus strand of NC_088119.1, from coordinate 5,125,103 downwards.
GGCAGGAAGGGATGGGTGTTATAGGGCTGTGGGTTCTACACTGAGCCAGGGACTTCGAGCTCCTGCCCCAACCCACTCGTCACCCTGCTGTCCCCAGCCTGGAGCCTTCTTCCCTGAGGGTTTTGCATCCTGTCTTGGCTGGTGTCCTGAAGCCTTTCTCTGTGCAGTCACTGACCCTTGCTTTCCTCCAGGTGCCATGGCCCAGACCCTCCTCACGTCCTAAGAGGGACTAGTGCCAGTGGAGGAGACAGGCACCTTCCAGATCACCTAGATTTACCAGACCGCCTTACTCTGGTAACCAGCACAGCAGAGGCCAGACCTCAGCTGGTCTCCTATCAGGCAGCTGCTGGTCTCAAGAAGAGGGGCTGATTCACCACATTGCTGAACACCAGGGGTAGATATGCCTCTTCTAGCTGGAGGAAGTCAAGGCCATCCATACGACCTTGTACCTCTGTTACATGCAAGAGAGCCTGGTGCACGCACATTCCTTGGCTGTGCAGGAACCTGGGGAAGGAAGGGGGTGTCTCTGTGCAAGGCTGAGCTCCAGTGGGCTCTCCCTTGCTAGTGCCAGCTTTCCTCCACATCCAGGGATCTCCAGTCAAAGATCCTCTTTCTGAAAGCTGTGGTGCCAGTGGCTTTCACTGTGAAGCAGGGAAAAAGCCTCTGCTGTGCAAATGTTCTCCCCACACTCCAGGACAGGACCACACTGCCCACACCCTTTTTGCATGGAGCTGGTAGGCTGTTCTGCTCTCTGTGTGGCACCAAGGGCTGGAAAAACCCAGTCAGGGACTCCTGTGAGTCTTGAAGTCTCATAGAAAATACTGGGGGGTTGTCTGATTGTTTGTTTGCTCTTTGTTTGCTTGTTTCTGCACAGGACGTTTGCCTGGAGCCCGGAGAGGAGGGACCTTCTGAGACTGGGCATTGCTGGAAAAGCTAAAGGATGCCCTCACACAGCCTCAGCCAAGAACTGGATCCCTCAGCCCAAGGAGGGTGATACCACTGAGGTGAGGAGGAGCAAAGGGCAGAGAGCAAGGTTTCCCCTGTGACAATCTGCATGCAATTTCCTCCTGCTCAGTGCAGGAGGGCACTTGGCTGAAAACACCTCTTGCAGCAGGTATCTTTCCACCCAGCTGGTTCTGGAGGATAAACCCACGAGGGAGATATCATCCAGGCTCTGGCTGTACAGTAGTACTTGCCACTGGTGTCTCTTGTTGGGACTGGAAAGCAGTGTCCTTTTGGCAATCCTTGCAGGTTTGTCAGGGTCAAAGGTTAGAAAGAGACAGGCATTTTCAGCCTGGCAGCATCAAGAAAACGTGTGCACAGCAGGTTTCAGCAAAGTGGTTGGGGACAGGCTCATGGACAGGCCTGCAGCCCCTCTGGGCCACAGTTTGCAAGTTCCTGAAAGGCTGCTGTTGAGAAGGGAAATCAGGCACTCAGCCAGCCCTGCCTGGCTGCCATTAGATGAGGTGTTTTGACAGAGATTCAGGGGCTTGTTTTCTAACTGCAAGGACAAAGGAAATAAACTCTGTGTGTGTGTGATTAGATGCATTTCAGCCTCTTACTTTCTCCTTTCCTTTAACTGCAGCCATGAGAGCCCACCCAAAGAGAACCTGTCCCACTTTTTCCTCCTTGTATTTGCATGCATGGCAATAAAACAAAGGAAGAGGGAGAAAAAGCAAAGTTAAGCAGCAGTTACCAATCTGTGTAAGTAGGTAGCTCATCCCTACCATTATGGGCATTTATCTGATGATCTGATGAAATGCTTTAGGAGGTGGTGGGTGGGGGGTGAGGGGGAGAGAGAGACTCAAGATGTAGATCAAGAGGAACTGCAAAAAATAGGGAGAGTAAGAACCACAGGATGTATTGGCCAGGTATGGCTTGGCTGCCAGAGCTGAAATCCGCACACACCAGCTCTAACACGCTGCTCTCCACCATGTTGACTCATCGTCACTCCTTGATTAAAAAAAAAAAAAAACCACTCCTCCCTTCTTCGTACTCTGTGAAAGCATACCTTACTTCTCCCAGCTCTGTAAAGCCCACTGTGCTACGCCTCTGCTCACACAGCTGACCCCATCACCCAGGCCACAGGCTGTTCAGGTCCTGGAAGAGACTTGGGACTGATCTTGAAAGGAAAGCTGGTTCAATCTACAAGCTCTAAGGGTTTGAGAGGAGAGAGAGAAAGACTCCAGGAGTTGCCTTGGACCCACAGACAGCCAGGCCCCGAGGCCATCTCCCCACTGGGGTGCCCAGATGCTTGCTTGGAGGGCCCAGGCCAGCGGAGGTGTCGTAGGCCCAGGGCCGAGTTCCCCTCCCACCGCCCGCGCTGCGCTGCAGCACTTCCTCCCCAGCTGCCCCTGCCAGGCCGCGCCGGGCTGGGCCAGGTCTGCTGCTCTGTCCATGCCAGCACCTCCCGGCGCTGCCCCGAGCTCAGCCCAGCCCCGCTGCCCGAGAACAGGCAGCACTCAGCCCCACTGCTTGTCGGGCGCTGCCCGTGGCCTCTTGCCCTGCCGGGTGCAGCGTTGGGCCACACAACACTGAGTCCGCGAGCGCGGCGCGGCCAGGGCAGGGGCTGCCGACCGGACCGGGAGCGGCTCCGGGCCGGCGGTGCTGTGGCCCCAGCAGGAGCGAGGGGGCGGGAAACACCTCTCACCCCCGTGGAGGGCCGTGGCAATCTCAGCGCGGCCCACAGCCCATCAAGGACTTACCTCTACAAGCATTAAGGAGCACAATGGCAGGTGGAGGAAGCCATATTACATACTCAGGGGAAAAGACCCCCTGTCTGGGCGCCTCCCAGGAATGTCCCAGGAGAGTCAGGGGCTCCACTGTCTAGGTGTGAAACCCATCGAGATGCATCCTTGGGAGCAGCTTGGCAGAGTAGCTTTTGGACTAAGTGTATGTGTGGGGGTGTTACTGCTGAGGTGCGTGGGACATATTATGGGATGCAGGGCAAGAGCATTTGGGGGTTGCGTAAGACACGAAGATTGCCTAAGGGCTGTTTTGGGGTGGAACCAAAGGCAGGGAAGGAAGATCTCTGATTTCTGTGTGCTTGTGTCAGGTTACACTGTGCTGTGAGATGGCCATAAGATGCCAGGCAGGGCAGGATGCCAGCTTTGTTTTGGCACCCTCAGCCCTTCTCACCCTGCTCGTGGGCTGGGCCTTGTGCAGTGGCCACAGGCTTGTCCATGTGTTGCATCTCTGTGGTAGCTGGGGATGTCTTCCTCTGCTCCACAGGACTGTGCCTGAAAGGGATCCACTGCAGTGTGTCCCTCTCTCCCATGATTCTGGGGAAGAGTCACCTTGTTCCACTACCTTAACTGCCCTCCCTCCTCACCTCCCCCCGCCCCCCATGCGAGCAATGTTCTTCTCCCCGTGTAGCTTGAGATGACGTCTGCAGAGGGAAACACCACACGGACACCCAGGCTTGGGTGCAACAGAATTTTAATGAGTCTAAAGAGGGAAATGTGGTCCCCAGTGCAGGGAGCACCAGAAGCAGCCAAGAATGCATGTCCCTTGACCATTGCAGAGCTTGTGGGCCCCACAGAAGGCTAGGAGCCAGCAGGTCCTCCCTTGGCTGGCCTTAGCAGGTGTCATCGCCAGTGGAGCAGAAGACATGAAAGAAAGGGGAGAGAGTGGAAGACAGGCAAGTCAGACATGGGCTGTGTTTTCAGGGAGGCCAGACTGGCCCCTTTCCTGCCTTGCTTTCGCAAGGGGAGCCTGGATTCTCAGCCTCTGCAAAATCAGTGGCCTGCATCAGCTTTGAATTCCTTCCCTGGAGCCATCGCCAGTGACTGCAGCGGGGGGGGACACCTTGTGCCACAGTAGTGGCTGGAAATGCTGGAGAGGTCACAGCACCCAGAGGGGATGGGGACTCCCTCACAGCTGAGGATGTTGCCAATGGCAGCAGAGGTGGAGGATCAGAAGATGGGCCCATGCAGGGCAACCACCACGGGAGGGGGCTCAAGGACAACGGTGGAGTTCCTGCACTGCCTGACACAGGGCTCCTTGCAGCTGTTGACCAGTGGGGTGGGATCACAAGGCTGTGTCAGCTGGCCTTTGTAACTGCGTGACGGGGGACTACTGGCAGCTTTACAGGCTTGGGAGAGCAGAGCACAGCTCACCATCCCTCCTGCCATGGCCTCAGCTCAACTGTGAGACCCTGAAGTCCGTGGGAGCGGAGGGCTGTGAATGGGAGTGGTTGTGCAGAAAACCCGCCTGCTGCAACTCCTGCTGAGCATGTTAGCAAAAGGCCCTGCATGAGAGCTGATGAAGGATCCCTGTTGGGGGCATTCATGGGAAGAGATGAAGAGTGGGTAGCCCCTGTGCTTGCCTCAGTAGTGAGGTCCTGAGGCACAGGGCAGCCCGAGCAGTCAGAGGCTGCGTATGGGGACGAGTGAAGAGAGGGACCCGCTGTAAAAAACAGGGCTCTGATGGGCTCCCTTTGCCCCTGCCAGAGGGAGGGAGTGTTTCTGTCTCTGTGTGATGAGCTCCTGCAGTGAATGCCATTCGCAGAGATGTTTCCCTTGAGGAGCCTCGTCTGTGTGGGAGAGGAGGGAAAAAAAACGCTGTGGGGATATGCAGCTGGACAGCTGTGTCCAGGCACCTCTGTCTGTGCCTGGTGCTACCTACGTCCAGACAATCTGCAGGGCCCAGGTTGGCATGGGGAGGTGCAAGGATCCCTTCTTGATCTCCTGCGGAGTTGGGTGCAGATGCCTGTGTCTGGCTGGGTGCTGGATGACAGGAGACACTGGCGGACACGTCTTCCTTGCTGGGGGATGGTTTGTCTGGTTGCGACTTCTAGGAGGGACAAAGAGATGGATGTCTGCAGCAGCCTCCTTCCTGTCCTTTGGACTGGACACAGCCTGCCTGAACTGCCCGTTAGGCTCCTACCCAAGTGCTGGTGCTGGCTTTGAGTGTTCAGCTGTTGGTCAGCTGCTAGGGAGCCTGGGACAGAGCAATGATTGCACCTTTGGTCCAAGGATGGTCGGCGTGCTTTAGACACGAGGCCATCAGCTCTCTAGACATCCTTGCCACAGAAATCTCAGCCCTACTCCTCCACGGCATACTAAGCAAGGCCATGCAGTCACTGTCCATGCAAACACAAGTCCCCACTGCCAGGTTCTCTAGCTTGCCTACATTTGCCTTCCCAGGTCCATTCTGGCACTCCCACTGCAGTTCTGTGCAGTTCTGAAATAATGGTGACGGCTGTTCTCAGGAGAAATAGCACCATTTCAGGGCAAGGTGAGGAACCCCAAGTGGGGAAAGACCCTGAAATCCCCACAGCACCAAGCAGCAGTGTGCAGAAGAGAATGCATTTGTAGCTGGGGAGATGAGGTCTCCACTGGAACATCAGGCCAGGAACAGCCACTTCCTACCATGGGGAACCCAGAGCCCGCAGGCCCCCCTCATTGTGAAGACATTCAGTGGGCCCTTGCCTGAGGAGCAACATGTGTCACTGCCAGAAGAGGGAGACCAGCAGGTGGCATGTTTCAGCATGATAAGAACAAACATTTTCTCTTCCCTCTGTCCTTCTTTGCACCCCTCATAGCGTCATTTCCATCAGCTCAGCTGTTTTGGGGTGGGGAGGTGGTTTTCTGACCCTCTCACACAGAGATGGGAGGCTCGGTCTCAGCATGTACCTCAGCTACCTCGTCCTCACTGCCCTCCTGGGGAAATCACTGGGTAAGCACTGGCTTTTCTTCCCAGCATAGTCCCTCTTTTTCCTCAGGAAACCCTCCCACCCTGACCAGATCTCTGAAGGGATCTGCTCTTGAACAATGGGCAAATGTTGGGAAATATCAGATGACATGGGTGTTTTGCACCTGTGTTCTGAAGATGCTGTCAGTGCTGGAAAAGAAAAGAAGCGACAGCAAAGAAATGCCTTGTCCCCTGATCATCCAAGACCTCGTTCTCTAGCTTTTCTTTCCCCAGCCTTCCACCTCTCTTCTCTGCCTCTTCTGTCCTTCTGAAGAAGCCCTGTGCTGTCTGCAGTCCGAAATTACTGCCTAGCAGCCCAGATATACAGGACTTTTGAAAGTTGATGCAGGTGCTGGAAAGCACTGATCCCACTGACGTTATTAGGGTGTCTTAGTCTTTCTCCTGGCTGGCACATGTAATGCAGCATGCCCTGGCCACCCATATCTTTCTGCAGGTCAGCACAGCCAGGGCTTCCTTTTCCCTCTTTGCCCACGACCAGGCAGGCGCACAAGATGACAGGTGATGGAGAGTGGGATGAATGTTTTTGCAGCCCATCCTGGAGCCCTCACCCCACTGCAGGTGTTCTGGTGCCAGCACATGAGGGCCAGGCAAGACAACCTGTCCCCTGGGCAGCAGGAGGGAGAGTGGGGAGCTGGGAGCAGGGCCACAGCAAAGTGCTCTTCCAGCAGCATCCTGGCAGGAGGTGATGGGATTATCATGCCTCGGGATCTGCACTGAGCCAAGAACACCAAGCTCCTGCCCCAAACCACTCCCTACCTTGCTGCAGAGCAAGGGAGAGGGAGCCTTTTTGCCCTGGGAGTTTGCATCCTGAAGCCTGTCCCTGCACAGTCACTGACTCCTGCTTTCTTCCAGATGCCATGGGCCAGGTCACCGTGACTCAGAAAGATGGTCTAGTCAGAGTGGAGGAGAGAGGCACTTTCCAGACCACCTGCACTTATCAGGCCTCACCCTTTAATGCCTTGCTCTGGTACCAGCAGAGGAGAGGCCAAGCCCCGCAGCTGGTCTCATATCAGGCAGCATCTGCTCCTAAGAAGAGTGGCCGATTCACCACACTGCTGAACACCACTGGGAAATACAGTCTCCTGCGGCTGGAGGAAGTCGTGGTCTCTGATGCTGCCTTGTACCTCTGTGCTGTGCAAGACACCCTGGTGCAGGAAGCTTCCTTGACTGTGCAAAAATGGGAGGCAGAGAGGAGGGTGAGGATGTACCCTCCACTGCTCTCTCCACAAACACCACGGAGCAGCAGGCTCCCTGGGCCAGAGGGAGCTTGACTGCAGCTGAATGGTTATGGCACAGTCCCATCAGAGAGCTGCCCAGGGCATAGGCACAGGAAAGCAGACCCTGTTTCCCGAGCCCTCCTTTCCTTGTCCCTCCAAAGCTCACTCATCTGCTACTGCCTCTTTCAGGCCCCAGCAAGGACACTTTTACACCAGCTGGGAACCTTGCTTTTGTTACAGGGAACAATACTCAGAGGGCCTTGGCATGGCCGGAAGGCCCGACCCTCTGCTTCTCCAGGCCAGGACCCATCTCCTCTGCTCAGTGCTAGAGAGTTCAGAAGGATAAGTTTAGCTTTACGTATAAGCTGAGAAAGGCTGAGAAATCCTGCCTGCCTCGTGCTCGCAATCCCTGAGTCGTTCTGCTGCCAATGGTGGTGTATGGGATGGGAGGCAGGCTCCTCATGGCCAGCTGATGCCAAGGGCACCCTTGCAGCTCACCAACCTGGTGCTGTGTCAGGCAGACCTGGGGCTGAACAGGTGTTGAAGCCGAGGGACGTGGGTCCTCATGTCACTGTGCTGTGAAAGGAAGGACAGAGCCCCTGCGATGCACAAGGATGCACAGCTTATGACCGCTTTGGTGCTCAGCCATCAGGCCCTTCCTGTCCCTCATTGAAATCTGAGTCTGAGTGACCAGCAGCTGCTCTGAGAAGGAAGGGAGGTCTGATTCAAGGCCACACACCCCGGAAAAGATTGCTTTTATGTCGCGAGGGGCCTCAAGGAAAGACCCTGTTTGCAACAATGTCCGCGTGCAGTGTGTAAGCTCCCTCAGTGCATGTGCCCTCATGGAGGCTGGTCTGCCTGGACTCAGGTCCAGCTTACACATGGCATAGCTGAGGCCTGCCCGCCTTCCCTCGAAGGGCCTTGGAGAGACAGATCACTGCCAGGCAGCTCTGCTGGCAGGCCTCAGCCAGGGCTGACCAACCCTGCTTGTGGCAGCAGCTTGAAGCTGAGGCTCTAGTGCTGGGCCCCCAGCTGAGCTGCAGCTCCAGCTGCTTCACAGCCATGCCTGGTGACTGGCCACGGAGCCCGCTGATCTGGAGTCAGTTTCTGACATGTGGAGGACTTCCCGTCTTGCCCTTGGACTGCCTCATCACTATGGACTTATGCAGCAATCACAGGACTGTGCCATAGCCTGATTACTGCCAGCAGCCCTGATCCTGGCCCTGTCTTGCTCACTCACCTCCCTGGCTCGACCTCAGACTTTGCCACGCGGAGACCAGAGCCTGAGCCACGCAAAGCAAGGAGAGATGGAGACCATGGTCAAAGAGGCAGTAGAGGGAGGCAGTCAAGATGGGGAATGCTGAAAGATGGTGACTCCTGGAAACAGGACATAGCCTCCTGCTTTACCTGCAGGCCTGCAACTTCAGAAGAGGTGTAGTGGCCTGGGCACTGATGGGGACAAACCAGGGCTTCATTGGAAGGAGCTGACCACAAAGCTTTTGTCTGTGTGAAGGAGGAAAGGCTTGTGATAGTCTGAAGAGACTCCCTCCTGTGGGGTCCAGAGGCACCGAATGGCTGAGCTGACCTGTTGTGTTAGGGGGGCCAGTTGCTTGCCAAGGGTGAGGAGCCTGGATGTTGCAGAGGGCCTGCCAAGAAACTGCCAAGCCTTGTGTGGCCCTTGCACTATTCCCTCATGCTGCTCTGCCCTGTGGGTACCAGTGATCCTGCCACAGCTAATCATAAGCATATCAAGAGTGACAACATTGTTCTGAGGGTGAAGTGAAGGCTGTGGGGCCCCAGGGGGTGTTCTCCTCAACCCCTTTGGGAGGGGGAAAGGCTTGAGTAGAAGTGGATTCCTCCCACAGATCAACACTGGGCTGCATGGCTGGTGTTGGAGGCAGGGCTTTGGCTTCTGTCACCACTGCTCAGGGATGGGTTATACTTGACAAAGTGGGGGACAACTGCCTGTGTACAGAAGCTTGCTAACTTAGTGAGGGGACTTTGATGTCAGGATGGGGTGGGGGAGGTTCACCTTTACCTGAAGAGAAGTGAGGGAGCAAGGGGCAGAACGGATTTGTGTGGCAGACAGCATGAGAGGGGAGGCTCTGCCACTTCCCCTGTAAAAGCAGCACCAGCTGGGGGCCACCTCAAAGGCCCGTACGGGAGTCACATAGCATGGGGAAAAGGCAGGAGACCTTGGAAGTCCATGCACGGGTGCAGAGCTATGGCCTCTCTGGGGTTTTGGAGACCTGCTGGGATAACTCTTGTGGCTGCAGTGCTTCAGTGGAGGGAAAGAGGCACTTTTGGGAAAGATAGGGTGGGCATGGGTAGAGGAGGGTTTGCAATCTGTGGGAAAGAGTGGCTTGAATGCATGGAGCTTTGCCTTGGGGCGGGGGTACAACAATGAAGAGAGCTGGTGGATGAGGATTAGAGGGCAGGCCAGCAGAGGTGATACTGAAGTCGATGTCTGCTGCAGACCTCCTGATCAAGAAGAGGAGACAGAGGAAGCTTTCTTTAGGCAGCAGGCAAAGCCTCACGATACTGGATCCTGGTACTCCTACTACTGGGGGATGATGTAAAGGTCAAGGGCAGCCTTGGCTGCTGGGACCCTGAGCCTGTGGAGCTTGAGATCCTCAGAGGAGGGAGCAAGCTGAACAGCCGCATTTGGACCTGGGACTTCAGAAGAGCAGATCTGAAACACCTCAGGGAGCTGCTTGGCTCAGGCCATTCAGCTGTCCCAGGCTGGGGCTGGTGCTGTGCATGCTTGCTGGGCACTCTCCAGCTGGACTGATGCTTTCTTCTTACTTCTCTGATGAAGGAGGTGTCAGCCTTTTCCTACCTCTCCTTCCTTTCCTCCTGTGCCCTGGGCTGTGCCAGAGGAAGGGGAGTGTCCAGTTCCCAAGGGTCACACTGCTGCCAAAGAAGAGACACTCATAGCAAACATGACTGCACAGGTTTGCGTGTCCCCCCCGCCCCCCGCCCCCCAAATGACACCTGTCAGGGACAGTGGAGCAGTCGAGGGGAAGCTGGGCAGTCACTACAACTTGCCCTCAGTGGCATGCCACAGTCGGACTAGAGTTTCACTGTAATTCCCTGTTGGCCCCTTCAGCTCATGCTGATCTCACTCATTGACGCCCTGAGGGAATTGCACCCCCCCCAGATATGCCTGTATGCACAGAGACCTATGAGCACTCAGAAACATGCACACACACACACACGCACGTGCATAAAAATATATGCCTGTGCACAACCATGCATATAGATGCAAACACAAATGTACTTGCCCACACACACTCACACACACCCACATTTGCACACACTCACACATGCACTACTGCACAAACACACACGCAAATGCAGACATGCAGGTGTGACTATGTGCATGGACGTTGCCAGATGGGAAGGCACAGAAGCATCAACACACACACAGGCACAAGCACTGCTGAGAGGCAGGACTGGTGGGGCCAGCCTTCAGTCCCTCTGGGCAGCCTTAGGCAAGATGCTGAAAGAAAGCAACTCAGATCCTGCCCAGCGCTGCCAGATTTACCAAGCTGGAGAGATTTGAAGGTGGTCCAGTTGTTTTAGCACCACCAGAAGGGAACAAATCCCATTGAAGTCCAAGCTCTCGGCTCCTTTCCAGACATTTGGCCTATCCACCTGCCAAGCCTGTGCCTGAGGGCCAAAGGAAAAACCAGCAAACCTCCCCATTACTGCAGCCTCATGGGTTCCCCATGCAAAAAGTAAAAAAGGGAGAAAAGGGAAAAAAAATAAAAATCTACAGCCTTCCAGACTCCTGCCTCTCCTTAGTGATCTCCCCAGGAGAGACTTGGGGGCCTGGGACCAGCCACAGCAGCTCCTGTGCAGGGGGTGGTGCTTCAGTTCTCACCATGGCAGCTGAGGCAGCCGAGGGGTGTGTGCTGGGGACAAGCCAGGATGCCTGCAGGCTGCAAATGCTGCAGCCAGGACTCCAGAAGCAGAGTGCTGATGAAGCTGCCTCCAGACTCACCTTAAGGTAACTCAGCTCTCTGCAAAGGACAAAGACGTACGAAGGAGCAGGTGGCACTAAAGGGAGATTTCAAATGCCCTGAGCTAAGCCCAGCATGTGCTGGTTCACACGGCTGATGAGAGCTGGCTGAGCTGCATTGCTGGGGAGTCTGTCTCCTCCTCTGCTTTGGGCACTGGAGTGGTCTCCAGAACCACAGGAGTGGTGGTGGGGGGACGTGCCCAGTGCTGTGCAGGCCCCAGAAGGACAAGCCTTGTGCCCTGAGAACCTGCCAGCAGGAGGGCTCCCACCTGGCCTACAAAGCTCCCATTTCAGATGCCCGCATCCATGATCCGCTAAGCCCCTGCAGGGCGCTCCAGCTCTCAGCTGAACTCTCCCCCCTCCCTCTGCCAACCCACCATCAGGAAACAAGGGGCCAGCTAGGGAAGCTTTTTAGAAACCCTCTCAAGAAGCAACAGTGGCATTGCTCAGCCTAAATCAGCTGCCCATGCTCTCATTAGCTACAGGGGTGCTGCAGGACATGTGCATCCTGCTTTTGCAAAGCCTGTGTGGATCGAGCATTTCCATCAGTGACCCATAAGCTCCGCAGGTGCTGCTACAAATCCTAGGTTACCAAGCTTGGCCCCTCTGTGGCTGCTGTGTATGATGCCGGCAATGTTTATGGCCTGCTGTTCAGAGCACTGCATTGCACAGGCTACACTCGTCTGGTGTGGCGTACCTGACTGCCACTTTTGGGTGCCAGGTGACTGGGCTAGGACTGGAGTGCCCTGGCAAGGTTGCCTGCCCAGCTGTGCTGTGAGCCTGGGGAGGAAATGCCCAGCTAAGGTGTGTGTGGGAAAAGAGAAGCTTCAAAGTTCCGGGATGAACAGATCTCTACAAGGCTGGAGCTGGAGCTTGGAGAAAGGCAGGAGAGAGGTGGGCTGCCAGTCACCTCCCAGAAGTGAAGGGTCTCACCTACCTCTGGGGATTTCTGGGAGAGGTGTTGTTCCCAGGCAGCAGGGGAAGGCAAGGGTAGAGTGGTAGAAATAACGGTGACTACTGCTCCCAGCAGAAATAGCACCATCTCAGGGCAAGGTGAGGAACCCCAAGTGGGGAAAGACCCTGAAATCCCCACAGCACCAAGCAGCAGCATGCAGAAAACATGCATTTGTAGCTGGGGAGGTGAGGACTCCACTGGGACATCAGGCCAGGAACAGCCACTTCCTACCATGGGGAACCCAGAGCCCGCAGGCCCCCCTCATTGTGAAGACATTCAGTGGGCTCTTGCCTGAGGAGCAACATGTGTCACTGCCAGAAGAGGGAGACCAGCAGGTGGCATGTTTCAGCATGATAAGAACAAACATTTTCTCTTCCCTCTGTCCTCCTGTGCTCCCCTCACAGCATCATTTCCGTCAGCTCAGCTGTTTTGGGGTGGGGAAGTGGTTTTCTGACTCTCTCACACAGAGACGGGAGGCTCGGTCTCAGCATGTACCTCAGCTACCTTGTCCTCGCTGCCCTCCTGGGGAAATCACTGGGTAAGCACTGGCTTCTACTCTTGGCATAGTCCCTCTTTTTCCTCAGGAAACCCTCCCACCCCGACCATGTCTCTGAGGGGATCTGCTCTTGAACAGTGGACAAGTGTTGGGAAATACCAGATGACACGGGTGTTTTGCACCTGTGCTCTGAAGATGCTGTCAGTGCTGGAAAAGAAAGGAAGAGACAGCAAAGAAGCACCTCGTTCCCTCATCATCCAAGACCCCCTTCTCCAGCTTTCCTTTCCCCAGCCATCCACCTCTCTCTGTCTCTCTCTTGTGATGCATCTAGCTCAGTGTTTCAATGACATGTCACTGCAGAAGTTCTCTGCTGCTTGCAGTCCCAAATTACTGCCTTGGAACCCAGATATATAGGACTTTTGAAAGTTGATGCAGGCGCTGGAAAGCTCTCATCCCACTGATGTTACGAGGGTGTCCCAGTCTCTCTCCTGGCTGGCACATGTAATGCAGCATGCCCTGGCCACCCATTTCTTCCTGCAGGTCAGCACAGCCAGGGCTTCCTTTTCCCTCTTTGCCCACGACCGGGGAGCTGTGCGAGATGACAGGTGATGGAGAGTGGGATGAAAGTTTTTGCAGCCCCTCCCCAGAGCCCTAACCCCACTGCAGGTGTTCTGGTGCCAGCACACGAGGGCCAGGCAAGACAACCTGTCCCCTGGGCAGCAGGAGGGAGAGTGGGGAGCTGGGAGCAGGGCCACAGCAAAGTGCTCTTCCAGCAGCATCCTGGCAGGAGGTGATGGGATTATCATGCCTCGGGATCTGCACTGAGCCAAGAACACCAAGCTCCTGCCCCAAACCACTCCCTACCTTGCTGCAGAGCAAGGGAGAGGGAGCCTTTTTGCCCTGGGAGTTTGCATCCTGAAGCCTTTTCCCTGCACAGTCACTGACTCCTGCTTTCTTCCAGATGCCATGGGCCAGGTCACCGTGACTCAGAAAGATGGTCTAGTCAGAGTGGAGGAGAGAGGCACTTTCCAGACCACCTGCACCTACCAGACATCCAGCAGTATTGTGGCACCAGCCATGCTCTGGTACCAGCAGAGGAGAGGCCAAGCCCCGCAGCTGGTCTCATATCAGGCAGCATCTGCTCCTAAGAAGAGTGGCCGATTCACCACACTGCTGAACACCACTGGGAAATACAGTCTCCTGCGGCTGGAGGAAGTCGTGGTCTCTGATGCTGCCTTGTACCTCTGTGCTGTGCAAGACACCCTGGTGCAGGAAGCTTCCTTGACTGTGCAAAAATGGGAGGCAGAGAGGAGGGTGAGGATGTACCCTCCACTGCTCTCTCCACAAACACCACGGAGCAGCAGGCTCCCTGGGCCAGAGGGAGCTTGACTGCAGCTGAATGGTTATGGCACAGTCCCATCAGAGAGCTGCCCAGGGCATAGGCACAGGAAAGCAGACCCTGTTTCCCGAGCCCTCCTTTCCTTGTCCCTCCAAAGCTCACTCATCTGCTACTGCCTCTTTCAGGCCCCAGCAAGGACACTTTTACACCAGCTGGGAACCTTGCTTTTGTTACAGGGAACAATACTCAGAGGGCCTTGGCATGGCCGGAAGGCCCGACCCTCTGCTTCTCCAGGCCAGGACCCATCTCCTCTGCTCAGTGCTAGAGAGTTCAGAAGGATAAGTTTAGCTTTACGTATAAGCTGAGAAAGGCTGAGAAATCCTGCCTGCCTCGTGCTCGCAATCCCTGAGTCGTTCTGCTGCCAATGGTGGTGTATGGGATGGGAGGCAGGCTCCTCATGGCCAGCTGATGCCAAGGGCACCCTTGCAGCTCACCAACCTGGTGCTGTGTCAGGCAGACCTGGGGCTGAACAGGTGTTGAAGCCGAGGGACGTGGGTCCTCATGTCACTGTGCTGTGAAAGGAAGGACAGAGCCCCTGCGATGCACAAGGATGCACAGCTTATGACCGCTTTGGTGCTCAGCCATCAGGCCCTTCCTGTCCCTCATTGAAATCTGAGTCTGAGTGACCAGCAGCTGCTCTGAGAAGGAAGGGAGGTCTGATTCAAGGCCACACACCCCGGAAAAGATTGCTTTTATGTCGCGAGGGGCCTCAAGGAAAGACCCTGTTTGCAACAATGTCCGCGTGCAGTGTGTAAGCTCCCTCAGTGCATGTGCCCTCATGGAGGCTGGTCTGCCTGGACTCAGGTCCAGCTTACACATGGCACAGCTGAGGCCTGCCCGCCTTCCCTCGAAGGGCCTTGGAGAGACAGATCACTGCCAGGCAGCTCTGCTGGCAGGCCTCAGCCAGGGCTGACCAACCCTGCTTGTGGCAGCAGCTTGAAGCTGAGGCTCTAGTGCTGGGCCCCCAGCTGAGCTGCAGCTCCAGCTGCTTCACAGCCATGCCTGGTGACTGGCCACGGAGCCCGCTGATCTGGAGTCAGTTTCTGACATGTGGAGGACTTCCCGTCTTGCCCTTGGACTGCCTCATCACTATGGACTTATGCAGCAATCACAGGACTGTGCCATAGCCTGATTACTGCCAGCAGCCCTGATCCTGGCCCTGTCTTGCTCACTCACCTCCCTGGCTCGACCTCAGACTTTGCCACGCGGAGACCAGAGCCTGAGCCACGCAAAGCAAGGAGAGATGGAGACCATGGTCAAAGAGGCAGTAGAGGGAGGCAGTCAAGATGGGGAATGCTGAAAGATGGTGACTCCTGGAAACAGGACATAGCCTCCTGCTTTACCTGCAGGCCTGCAACTTCAGAAGAGGTGTAGTGGCCTGGGCACTGATGGGGACAAACCAGGGCTTCATTGGAAGGAGCTGACCACAAAGCTTTTGTCTGTGTGAAGGAGGAAAGGCTTGTGATAGTCTGAAGAGACTCCCTCCTGTGGGGTCCAGAGGCACCGAATGGCTGAGCTGACCTGTTGTGTTAGGGGGGCCAGTTGCTTGCCAAGGGTGAGGAGCCTGGATGTTGCAGAGGGCCTGCCAAGAAACTGCCAAGCCTTGTGTGGCCCTTGCACTATTCCCTCATGCTGCTCTGCCCTGTGGGTACCAGTGATCCTGCCACAGCTAATCATAAGCATATCAAGAGTGACAACATTGTTCTGAGGGTGAAGTGAAGGCTGTGGGGCCCCAGGGGGTGTTCTCCTCAACCCCTTTGGGAGGGGGAAAGGCTTGAGTAGAAGTGGATTCCTCCCACAGATCAACACTGGGCTACATGGCTGGTGTTGGAGGCAGGGCTTTGGCTTCTGTCACCACTGCTCAGGGATGGGTTATACTTGACAAAGTGGGGGACAACTGCCTGTGTACAGAAGCTTGCTAACTTAGTGAGGGGACTTTGATGTCAGGATGGGGTGGGGGAGGTTCACCTTTACCTGAAGAGAAGTGAGGGAGCAAGGGGCAGAACGGATTTGTGTGGCAGACAGCATGAGAGGGGAGGCTCTGCCACTTCCCCTGTAAAAGCAGCACCAGCTGGCGGCCACCTCAAAGGCCCGTACGGGAGTCACATAGCATGGGGAAAAGGCAGGAGACCTTGGAAGTCCATGCACGGGTGCAGAGCTATGGCCTCTCTGGGGTTTTGGAGACCTGCTGGGATAACTCTTGTGGCTGCAGTGCTTCAGTGGAGGGAAAGAGGCACTTTTGGGAAAGATAGGGTGGGCATGGGTAGAGGAGGGTTTGCAATCTGTGGGAAAGAGTGGCTTGAATGCATGGAGCTTTGCCTTGGGGCGGGGGTACAACAATGAAGAGAGCTGGTGGATGAGGATTAGAGGGCAGGCCAGCAGAGGTGATACTGAAGTCGATGTCTGCTGCAGACCTCCTGATCAAGAAGAGGAGACAGAGGAAGCTTTCTTTAGGCAGCAGGCAAAGCCTCACGATACTGGATCCTGGTACTCCTACTACTGGGGGATGATGTAAAGGTCAAGGGCAGCCTTGGCTGCTGGGACCCTGAGCCTGTGGAGCTTGAGATCCTCAGAGGAGGGAGCAAGCTGAACAGCAGCATTTGGACCTGGGACTTCAGAAGAGCAGATCTGAAACACCTCAGGGAGCTGCTTGGCTCAGGCCATTCAGCTGTCCCAGGCTGGGGCTGGTGCTGTGCATGCTTGCTGGGCACTCTCCAGCTGGACTGATGCTTTCTTCTTACTTCTCTGATGAAGGAGGTGTCAGCCTTTTCCTACCTCTCCTTCCTTTCCTCCTGTGCCCTGGGCTGTGCCAGAGGAAGGGGAGTGTCCAGTTCCCAAGGGTCACACTGCTGCCAAAGAAGAGACACTCATAGCAAACTTGACTGCACAGGTTTGCGTGTCCCCCCCGCCCCCCGCCCCCCAAATGACACCTGTCAGGGACAGTGGAGCAGTCGAGGGGAAGCTGGGCAGTCACTACAACTTGCCCTCAGTGGCATGCCACAGTCGGACTAGAGTTTCACTGTAATTCCCTGTTGGCCCCTTCAGCTCATGCTGATCTCACTCATTGACGCCCTGAGGGAATTGCACCCCCCCCAGATATGCCTGTATGCACAGAGACCTATGAGCACTCAGAAACATGCACACACACACACACGCACGTGCATAAAAATATATGCCTGTGCACAACCATGCATATAGATGCAAACACAAATGTACTTGCCCACACACACTCACACACACCCACATTTGCACACACTCGCACATGCACTACTGCACAAACACACACGCAAATGCAGACATGCAGGTGTGACTATGTGCATGGACGTTGCCAGATGGGAAGGCACAGAAGCATCAACACACACACAGGCACAAGCACTGCTGAGAGGCAGGACTGGTGGGGCCAGCCTTCAGTCCCTCTGGGCAGCCTTAGGCAAGATGCTGAAAGAAAGCAACTCAGATCCTGCCCAGCGCTGCCAGATTTACCAAGCTGGAGAGATTTGAAGGTGGTCCAGTTGTTTTAGCACCACCAGAAGGGAACAAATCCCATTGAAGTCCAAGCTCTCGGCTCCTTTCCAGACATTTGGCCTATCCACCTGCCAAGCCTGTGCCTGAGGGCCAAAGGAAAAACCAGCAAACCTCCCCATTACTGCAGCCTCATGGGTTCCCCATGCAAAAAGTAAAAAAGGGAGAAAAGGGAAAAAAAATAAAAATCTACAGCCTTCCAGACTCCTGCCTCTCCTTAGTGATCTCCCCAGGAGAGACTTGGGGGCCTGGGACCAGCCACAGCAGCTCCTGTGCAGGGGGTGGTGTTTCAGTTCTCACCATGGCAGCTGAGGCAGCCGAGGCGTGTGTGCTGGGGACAAGCCAGGATGCCTGCAGGCTGCAAATGCTGCAGCCAGGACTCCAGAAGCAGAGTGCTGATGAAGCTGCCTCCAGACTCACCTTAAGGTAACTCAGCTCTCTGCAAAGGACAAAGACGTACGAAGGAGCAGGTGGCACTAAAGGGAGATTTCAAATGCCCTGAGCTAAGCCCAGCGTGTGCTGGTTCACACGGCTGATGAGAGCTGGCTGAGCTGCATTGCTGGGGAGTCTGTCTCCTCCTCTGCTTTGGGCACTGGAGTGGTCTCCAGAACCACAGGAGTGGTGGTGGGGGGACGTGCCCAGTGCTGTGCAGGCCCCAGAAGGACAAGCCTTGTGCCCTGAGAACCTGCCAGCAGGAGGGCTCCCACCTGGCCTACAAAGCTCCCATTTCAGATGCCCGCATCCATGATCCGCTAAGCCCCTGCAGGGCGCTCCAGCTCTCAGCTGAACTCTCCCCCCTCCCTCTGCCAACCCACCATCAGGAAACAAGGGGCCAGCTAGGGAAGCTTTTTAGAAACCCTCTCAAGAAGCAACAGTGGCATTGCTCAGCCTAAATCAGCTGCCCATGCTCTCATTAGCTACAGGGGTGCTGCAGGACATGTGCATCCTGCTTTTGCAAAGCCTGTGTGGATCGAGCATTTCCATCAGTGACCCATAAGCTCCGCAGGTGCTGCTACAAATCCTAGGTTACCAAGCTTGGCCCCTCTGTGGCTGCTGTGTATGATGCCGGCAATGTTTATGGCCTGCTGTTCAGAGCACTGCATTGCACAGGCTACACTCGTCTGGTGTGGCGTACCTGACTGCCACTTTTGGGTGCCAGGTGACTGGGCTAGGACTGGAGTGCCCTGGCAAGGTTGCCTGCCCAGCTGTGCTGTGAGCCTGGGGAGGAAATGCCCAGCTAAGGTGTGTGTGGGAAAAGAGAAGCTTCAAAGTTCCGGGATGAACAGATCTCTACAAGGCTGGAGCTGGAGCTTGGAGAAAGGCAGGAGAGAGGTGGGCTGCCAGTCACCTCCCAGAAGTGAAGGGTCTCACCTACCTCTGGGGATTTCTGGGAGAGGTGTTGTTCCCAGGCAGCAGGGGAAGGCAAGGGTAGAGTGGTAGAAATAACGGTGACTACTGCTCCCAGCAGAAATAGCACCATCTCAGGGCAAGGTGAGGAACCCCAAGTGGGGAAAGACCCTGAAATCCCCACAGCACCAAGCAGCAGCATGCAGAAAACATGCATTTGTAGCTGGGGAGGTGAGGACTCCACTGGGACATCAGGCCAGGAACAGCCACTTCCTACCATGGGGAACCCAGAGCCCGCAGGCCCCCCTCATTGTGAAGACATTCAGTGGGCTCTTGCCTGAGGAGCAACATGTGTCACTGCCAGAAGAGGGAGACCAGCAGGTGGCATGTTTCAGCATGATAAGAACAAACATTTTCTCTTCCCTCTGTCCTCCTGTGCTCCCCTCACAGCATCATTTCCGTCAGCTCAGCTGTTTTGGGGTGGGGAAGTGGTTTTCTGACTCTCTCACACAGAGATGGGAGGCTTGGTCTCAGCATGTACCTCAGCTACCTCGTCCTCGCTGCCCTCCTGGGGAAATCACTGGGTAAGCACTGGCTTCTACTCTTGGCATAGTCCCTCTTTTTCCTCAGGAAACCCTCCCACCCCGACCATGTCTCTGAGGGGATCTGCTCTTGAACAGTGGACAAGTGTTGGGAAATACCAGATGACACGGGTGTTTTGCACCTGTGCTCTGAAGATGCTGTCAGTGCTGGAAAAGAAAGGAAGAGACAGCAAAGAAGCACCTCGTTCCCTCATCATCCAAGACCCCCTTCTCCAGCTTTCCTTTCCCCAGCCATCCACCTCTCTCTGTCTCTCTCTTGTGATGCATCTAGCTCAGTGTTTCAATGACATGTCACTGCAGAAGTTCTCTGCTGCTTGCAGTCCCAAATTACTGCCTTGGAACCCAGATATATAGGACTTTTGAAAGTTGATGCAGGCGCTGGAAAGCTCTCATCCCACTGATGTTACGAGGGTGTCCCAGTCTCTCTCCTGGCTGGCACATGTAATGCAGCATGCCCTGGCCACCCATTTCTTCCTGCAGGTCAGCACAGCCAGGGCTTCCTTTTCCCTCTTTGCCCACGACCGGGGAGCTGTGCGAGATGACAGGTGATGGAGAGTGGGATGAAAGTTTTTGCAGCCCCTCCCCAGAGCCCTAACCCCACTGCAGGTGTTCTGGTGCCAGCACACGAGGGCCAGGCAAGACAACCTGTCCCCTGGGCAGCAGGAGGGAGAGTGGGGAGCTGGGAGCAGGGCCACAGCAAAGTGCTCTTCCAGCAGCATCCTGGCAGGAGGTGATGGGATTATCATGCCTCGGGATCTGCACTGAGCCAAGAACACCAAGCTCCTGCCCCAAACCACTCCCTACCTTGCTGCAGAGCAAGGGAGAGGGAGCCTTTTTGCCCTGGGAGTTTGCATCCTGAAGCCTTTTCCCTGCACAGTCACTGACTCCTGCTTTCTTCCAGATGCCATGGGCCAGGTCACCGTGACTCAGAAAGATGGTCTAGTCAGAGTGGAGGAGAGAGGCACTTTCCAGACCACCTGCACCTACCAGACATCCAGCAGTATTGTGGCACCAGCCATGCTCTGGTACCAGCAGAGGAGAGGCCAAGCCCCGCAGCTGGTCTCATATCAGGCAGCATCTGCTCCTAAGAAGAGTGGCCGATTCACCACACTGCTGAACACCACTGGGAAATACAGTCTCCTGCGGCTGGAGGAAGTCGTGGTCTCTGATGCTGCCTTGTACCTCTGTGCTGTGCAAGACACCCTGGTGCAGGAAGCTTCCTTGACTGTGCAAAAATGGGAGGCAGAGAGGAGGGTGAGGATGTACCCTCCACTGCTCTCTCCACAAACACCACGGAGCAGCAGGCTCCCTGGGCCAGAGGGAGCTTGACTGCAGCTGAATGGTTATGGCACAGTCCCATCAGAGAGCTGCCCAGGGCATAGGCACAGGAAAGCAGACCCTGTTTCCCGAGCCCTCCTTTCCTTGTCCCTCCAAAGCTCACTCATCTGCTACTGCCTCTTTCAGGCCCCAGCAAGGACACTTTTACACCAGCTGGGAACCTTGCTTTTGTTACAGGGAACAATACTCAGAGGGCCTTGGCATGGCCGGAAGGCCCGACCCTCTGCTTCTCCAGGCCAGGACCCATCTCCTCTGCTCAGTGCTAGAGAGTTCAGAAGGATAAGTTTAGCTTTACGTATAAGCTGAGAAAGGCTGAGAAATCCTGCCTGCCTCGTGCTCGCAATCCCTGAGTCGTTCTGCTGCCAATGGTGGTGTATGGGATGGGAGGCAGGCTCCTCATGGCCAGCTGATGCCAAGGGCACCCTTGCAGCTCACCAACCTGGTGCTGTGTCAGGCAGACCTGGGGCTGAACAGGTGTTGAAGCCGAGGGACGTGGGTCCTCATGTCACTGTGCTGTGAAAGGAAGGACAGAGCCCCTGCGATGCACAAGGATGCACAGCTTATGACCGCTTTGGTGCTCAGCCATCAGGCCCTTCCTGTCCCTCATTGAAATCTGAGTCTGAGTGACCAGCAGCTGCTCTGAGAAGGAAGGGAGGTCTGATTCAAGGCCACACACCCCGGAAAAGATTGCTTTTATGTCGCGAGGGGCCTCAAGGAAAGACCCTGTTTGCAACAATGTCCGCGTGCAGTGTGTAAGCTCCCTCAGTGCATGTGCCCTCATGGAGGCTGGTCTGCCTGGACTCAGGTCCAGCTTACACATGGCACAGCTGAGGCCTGCCCGCCTTTCCTCGAAGGGCCTTGGAGAGACAGATCACTGCCAGGCAGCTCTGCTGGCAGGCCTCAGCCAGGGCTGACCAATCCTTCTTGTGGCAGCAGCTTGAAGCTGAGGCTCTAGTGCTGGGCCCCCAGCTGAGCTGCAGCTCCAGCTGCTTCACAGCCATGCCTGGTGAGTGGCCATGGAGCCTGCTGATCTGGAGTCAGTTTCTGACATGTGGAGGACTTCCTGTCTTGCCCTTGGACTGCCTCATCACTATGGACTTATGCAGCAATCACGGGACTGTGCCATAGCCTGATTACTGCCAGCAGCCCTGATCCTGGCCCTGTCTTGCTCACTCACCTCCCTGGTTTGACCTCAGACTTTGGCAGAGACCAGAGCCTGAGCCACACAAAGCAAGGAGAGATGGAGACCATGGTCAAAGAGGCAGTAGAGGGAGGCAGTCCAGATGCAGAATGCTGAAAGATAGTGACTCCTGGAAACAGGACATAGCCTCCTGCTTTACCTGCAGGCCTGCAACTTCAGAAGAGGTGTAGTGGCCTGGGCACTGATGGGGACAAACCAGGGCTTCATTGGAAGGAGCTGACCACAAAGCTTTTGTCTGTGTGAAGGAGGAAAGGCTTGTGATAGTCTGAAGAGACTCCCTCCTGTGGGGTCCAGAGGCACCGAATGGCTGAGCTGACCTGTTGTGTTAGGGGGGCCAGTTGCTTGCCAAGGGTGAGGAGCCTGGATGTTGCAGAGGGCCTGCCAAGAAACTGCCAAGCCTTGTGTGGCCCTTGCACTATTCCCTCATGCTGCTCTGCCCTGTGGGTACCAGTGATCCTGCCACAGCTAATCATAAGCATATCAAGAGTGACAACATTGTTCTGAGGGTGAAGTGAAGGCTGTGGGGCCCCAGGGGGTGTTCTCCTCAACCCCTTTGGGAGGGGGAAAGGCTTGAGTAGAAGTGGATTCCTCCCACAGATCAACACTGGGCTACATGGCTGGTGTTGGAGGCAGGGCTTTGGCTTCTGTCACCACTGCTCAGGGATGGGTTATACTTGACAAAGTGGGGGACAACTGCCTGTGTACAGAAGCTTGCTAACTTAGTGAGGGGACTTTGATGTCAGGATGGGGTGGGGGAGGTTCACCTTTACCTGAAGAGAAGTGAGGGAGCAAGGGGCAGAACGGATTTGTGTGGCAGACAGCATGAGAGGGGAGGCTCTGCCACTTCCCCTGTAAAAGCAGCACCAGCTGGGGGCCACCTCAAAGGCCCGTACGGGAGTCACATAGCATGGGGAAAAGGCAGGAGACCTTGGAAGTCCATGCACGGGTGCAGAGCTATGGCCTCTCTGGGGTTTTGGAGACCTGCTGGGATAACTCTTGTGGCTGCAGTGCTTCAGTGGAGGGAAAGAGGCACTTTTGGGAAAGATAGGGTGGGCATGGGTAGAGGAGGGTTTGCAATCTGTGGGAAAGAGTGGCTTGAATGCATGGAGCTTTGCCTTGGGGCGGGGGTACAACAATGAAGAGAGCTGGTGGATGAGGATTAGAGGGCAGGCCAGCAGAGGTGATACTGAAGTCGATGTCTGCTGCAGACCTCCTGATCAAGAAGAGGAGACAGAGGAAGCTTTCTTTAGGCAGCAGGCAAAGCCTCACGATACTGGATCCTGGTACTCCTACTACTGGGGGATGATGTAAAGGTCAAGGGCAGCCTTGGCTGCTGGGACCCTGAGCCTGTGGAGCTTGAGATCCTCAGAGGAGGGAGCAAGCTGAACAGCAGCATTTGGACCTGGGACTTCAGAAGAGCAGATCTGAAACACCTCAGGGAGCTGCTTGGCTCAGGCCATTCAGCTGTCCCAGGCTGGGGCTGGTGCTGTGCATGCTTGCTGGGCACTCTCCAGCTGGACTGATGCTTTCTTCTTACTTCTCTGATGAAGGAGGTGTCAGCCTTTTCCTACCTCTCCTTCCTTTCCTCCTGTGCCCTGGGCTGTGCCAGAGGAAGGGGAGTGTCCAGTTCCCAAGGGTCACACTGCTGCCAAAGAAGAGATACTCATAGCAAACTTGACTGCACAGGTTTGCGTGTCCCCCCCGCCCCCCGCCCCCCAAATGACACCTGTCAGGGACAGTGGAGCAGTCGAGGGGAAGCTGGGCAGTCACTACAACTTGCCCTCAGTGGCATGCCACAGTCGGACTAGAGTTTCACTGTAATTCCCTGTTGGCCCCTTCAGCTCATGCTGATCTCACTCATTGACGCCCTGAGGGAATTGCACCCCCCCCAGATATGCCTGTATGCACAGAGACCTATGAGCACTCAGAAACATGCACACACACACACACGCACGTGCATAAAAATATATGCCTGTGCACAACCATGCATATAGATGCAAACACAAATGTACTTGCCCACACACACTCACACACACCCACATTTGCACACACTCACACATGCACTACTGCACAAACACACACGCAAATGCAGACATGCAGGTGTGACTATGTGCATGGACGTTGCCAGATGGGAAGGCACAGAAGCATCAACACACACACAGGCACAAGCACTGCTGAGAGGCAGGACTGGTGGGGCCAGCCTTCAGTCCCTCTGGGCAGCCTTAGGCAAGATGCTGAAAGAAAGCAACTCAGATCCTGCCCAGCGCTGCCAGATTTACCAAGCTGGAGAGATTTGAAGGTGGTCCAGTTGTTTTAGCACCACCAGAAGGGAACAAATCCCATTGAAGTCCAAGCTCTCGGCTCCTTTCCAGACATTTGGCCTATCCACCTGCCAAGCCTGTGCCTGAGGGCCAAAGGAAAAACCAGCAAACCTCCCCATTACTGCAGCCTCATGGGTTCCCCATGCAAAAAGTAAAAAAGGGAGAAAAGGGAAAAAAAATAAAAATCTACAGCCTTCCAGACTCCTGCCTCTCCTTAGTGATCTCCCCAGGAGAGACTTGGGGGCCTGGGACCAGCCACAGCAGCTCCTGTGCAGGGGGTGGTGTTTCAGTTCTCACCATGGCAGCTGAGGCAGCCGAGGCGTGTGTGCTGGGGACAAGCCAGGATGCCTGCAGGCTGCAAATGCTGCAGCCAGGACTCCAGAAGCAGAGTGCTGATGAAGCTGCCTCCAGACTCACCTTAAGGTAACTCAGCTCTCTTCAAAGGACAAAGACGTACGAAGGAGCAGGTGGCACTAAAGGGAGATTTCAACTGCCCTGAGCTAAGCCCAGCGTGTGCTGGTTCACACGGCTGATGAGAGCTGGCTGAGCTGCATTGCTGGGGAGTCTGTCTCCTCCTCTGCTTTGGGCACTGGAGTGGTCTCCAGAACCACAGGAGTGGTGGTGGGGGGACGTGCCCAGTGCTGTGCAGGCCCCAGAAGGACAAGCCTTGTGCCCTGAGAACCTGCCAGCAGGAGGGCTCCCACCTGGCCTACAAAGCTCCCATTTCAGATGCCCGCATCCATGATCCGCTAAGCCCCTGCAGGGCACTCCAGCTCTCAGCTGAACTCTCCCCCCTCCCTCTGCCAACCCACCATCAGGAAACAAGGGGCCAGCTAGGGAAGCTTTTTAGAAACCCTCTCAAGAAGCAACAGTGGCATTGCTCAGCCTAAATCAGCTGCCCATGCTCTCATTAGCTACAGGGGTGCTGCAGGACATGTGCATCCTGCTTTTGCAAAGCCTGTGTGGATCGAGCATTTCCATCAGTGACCCATAAGCTCCGCAGGTGCTGCTACAAATCCTAGGTTACCAAGCTTGGCCCCTCTGTGGCTGCTGTGTATGATGCCGGCAATGTTTATGGCCTGCTGTTCAGAGCACTACATTGCACAGGCTACACTCGTCTGGTGTGGCGTACCTGACTGCCACTTTTGGGTGCCAGGTGACTGGGCTAGGACTGGAGTGCCCTGGCAAGGTTGCCTGCCCAGCTGTGCTGTGAGCCTGGGGAGGAAATGCCCAGCTAAGGTGTGTGTGGGAAAAGAGAAGCTTCAAAGTTCCGGGATGAACAGATCTCTACAAGGCTGGAGCTGGAGCTTGGAGAAAGGCAGGAGAGAGGTGGGCTGCCAGTCACCTCCCAGAAGTGAAGGGTCTCACCTACCTCTGGGGATTTCTGGGAGAGGTGTTGTTCCCAGGCAGCAGGGGAAGGCAAGGGTAGAGTGGTAGAAATAACGGTGACTACTGCTCCCAGCAGAAATAGCACCATCTCAGGGCAAGGTGAGGAACCCCAAGTGGGGAAAGACCCTGAAATCCCCACAGCACCAAGCAGCAGCATGCAGAAAACATGCATTTGTAGCTGGGGAGGTGAGGACTCCACTGGGACATCAGGCCAGGAACAGCCACTTCCTACCATGGGGAACCCAGAGCCCGCAGGCCCCCCTCATTGTGAAGACATTCAGTGGGCTCTTGCCTGAGGAGCAACATGTGTCACTGCCAGAAGAGGGAGACCAGCAGGTGGCATGTTTCAGCATGATAAGAACAAACATTTTCTCTTCCCTCTGTCCTCCTGTGCTCCCCTCACAGCATCATTTCCGTCAGCTCAGCTGTTTTGGGGTGGGGAAGTGGTTTTCTGACTCTCTCACACAGAGATGGGAGGCTTGGTCTCAGCATGTACCTCAGCTACCTCATCCTCGCTGCCCTCCTGGGGAAATCACTGGGTAAGCACTGGCTTCTACTCTTGGCATAGTCCCTCTTTTTCCTCAGGAAACCCTCCCACCCCGACCATGTCTCTGAGGGGATCTGCTCTTGAACAGTGGACAAGTGTTGGGAAATACCAGATGACACGGGTGTTTTGCACCTGTGCTCTGAAGATGCTGTCAGTGCTGGAAAAGAAAGGAAGAGACAGCAAAGAAGCACCTCGTTCCCTCATCATCCAAGACCCCCTTCTCCAGCTTTCCTTTCCCCAGCCATCCACCTCTCTCTGTCTCTCTCTTGTGATGCATCTAGCTCAGTGTTTCAATGACATGTCACTGCAGAAGTTCTCTGCTGCTTGCAGTCCCAAATTACTGCCTTGGAACCCAGATATATAGGACTTTTGAAAGTTGATGCAGGCGCTGGAAAGCTCTCATCCCACTGATGTTACGAGGGTGTCCCAGTCTCTCTCCTGGCTGGCACATGTAATGCAGCATGCCCTGGCCACCCATTTCTTCCTGCAGGTCAGCACAGCCAGGGCTTCCTTTTCCCTCTTTGCCCACGACCGGGGAGCTGTGCGAGATGACAGGTGATGGAGAGTGGGATGAATGTTTTTGCAGCCCCTCCCCAGAGCCCTAACCCCACTGCAGGTGTTCTGGTGCCAGCACACGAGGGCCAGGCAAGACAACCTGTCCCCTGGGCAGCAGGAGGGAGAGTGGGGAGCTGGGAGCAGGGCCACAGCAAAGCGCTCTTCCAGCAGCATCCTGGCAGGAGGTGATGGGATTATCATGCCTCGGGATCTGCACTGAGCCAAGAACACCAAGCTCCTGCCCCAAACCACTCCCTACCTTGCTGCAGAGCAAGGGAGAGGGAGCCTTTTTGCCCTGGGAGTTTGCATCCTGAAGCCTTTTCCCTGCACAGTCACTGACTCCTGCTTTCTTCCAGATGCCATGGGCCAGGTCACCGTGACTCAGAAAGATGGTCTAGTCAGAGTGGAGGAGAGAGGCACTTTCCAGACCACCTGCACCTACCAGACATCCAGCAGTATTGTGGCACCAGCCATGCTCTGGTACCAGCAGAGGAGAGGCCAAGCCCCGCAGCTGGTCTCATATCAGGCAGCATCTGCTCCTAAGAAGAGTGGCCGATTCACCACACTGCTGAACACCACTGGGAAATACAGTCTCCTGCGGCTGGAGGAAGTCGTGGTCTCTGATGCTGCCTTGTACCTCTGTGCTGTGCAAGACACCCTGGTGCAGGAAGCTTCCTTGACTGTGCAAAAATGGGAGGCAGAGAGGAGGGTGAGGATGTACCCTCCACTGCTCTCTCCACAAACACCACGGAGCAGCAGGCTCCCTGGGCCAGAGGGAGCTTGACTGCAGCTGAATGGTTATGGCACAGTCCCATCAGAGAGCTGCCCAGGGCATAGGCACAGGAAAGCAGACCCTGTTTCCCGAGCCCTCCTTTCCTTGTCCCTCCAAAGCTCACTCATCTGCTACTGCCTCTTTCAGGCCCCAGCAAGGACACTTTTACACCAGCTGGGAACCTTGCTTTTGTTACAGGGAACAATACTCAGAGGGCCTTGGCATGGCCGGAAGGCCCGACCCTCTGCTTCTCCAGGCCAGGACCCATCTCCTCTGCTCAGTGCTAGAGAGTTCAGAAGGATAAGTTTAGCTTTACGTATAAGCTGAGAAAGGCTGAGAAATCCTGCCTGCCTCGTGCTCGCAATCCCTGAGTCGTTCTGCTGCCAATGGTGGTGTATGGGATGGGAGGCAGGCTCCTCATGGCCAGCTGATGCCAAGGGCACCCTTGCAGCTCACCAACCTGGTGCTGTGTCAGGCAGACCTGGGGCTGAACAGGTGTTGAAGCCGAGGGACGTGGGTCCTCATGTCACTGTGCTGTGAAAGGAAGGACAGAGCCCCTGCGATGCACAAGGATGCACAGCTTATGACCGCTTTGGTGCTCAGCCATCAGGCCCTTCCTGTCCCTCATTGAAATCTGAGTCTGAGTGACCAGCAGCTGCTCTGAGAAGGAAGGGAGGTCTGATTCAAGGCCACACACCCCGGAAAAGATTGCTTTTATGTCGCGAGGGGCCTCAAGGAAAGACCCTGTTTGCAACAATGTCCGCGTGCAGTGTGTAAGCTCCCTCAGTGCATGTGCCCTCATGGAGGCTGGTCTGCCTGGACTCAGGTCCAGCTTACACATGGCACAGCTGAGGCCTGCCCGCCTTTCCTCGAAGGGCCTTGGAGAGACAGATCACTGCCAGGCAGCTCTGCTGGCAGGCCTCAGCCAGGGCTGACCAACCCTTCTTGTGGCAGCAGCTTGAAGCTGAGGCTCTAGTGCTGGGCCCCCAGCTGAGCTGCAGCTCCAGCTGCTTCACAGCCATGCCTGGTGAGTGGCCATGGAGCCTGCTGATCTGGAGTCAGTTTCTGACATGTGGAGGACTTCCTGTCTTGCCCTCGGACTGCCTCATCACTATGGACTTATGCAGCAATCACGGGACTGTGCCATAGCCTGATTACTGCCAGCAGCCCTGATCCTGGCCCTGTCTTGCTCACTCACCTCCCTGGTTTGACCTCAGACTTTGGCAGAGACCAGAGCCTGAGCCACACAAAGCAAGGAGAGATGGAGACCATGGTCAAAGAGGCAGTAGAGGGAGGCAGTCCAGATGCAGAATGCTGAAAGATAGTGACTCCTGGAAACAGGACATAGCCTCCTGCTTTACCTGCAGGCCTGCAACTTCAGAAGAGGTGTAGTGGCCTGGGCACTGATGGGGACAAACCAGGGCTTCATTGGAAGGAGCTGACCACAAAGCTTTTGTCTGTGTGAAGGAGGAAAGGCTTGTGATAGTCTGAAGAGACTCCCTCCTGTGGGGTCCAGAGGCACCGAATGGCTGAGCTGACCTGTTGTGTTAGGGGGGCCAGTTGCTTGCCAAGGGTGAGGAGCCTGGATGTTGCAGAGGGCCTGCCAAGAAACTGCCAAGCCTTGTGTGGCCCTTGCACTATTCCCTCATGCTGCTCTGCCCTGTGGGTACCAGTGATCCTGCCACAGCTAATCATAAGCATATCAAGAGTGACAACATTGTTCTGAGGGTGAAGTGAAGGCTGTGGGGCCCCAGGGGGTGTTCTCCTCAACCCCTTTGGGAGGGGGAAAGGCTTGAGTAGAAGTGGATTCCTCCCACAGATCAACACTGGGCTGCATGGCTGGTGTTGGAGGCAGGGCTTTGGCTTCTGTCACCACTGCTCAGGGATGGGTTATACTTGACAAAGTGGGGGACAACTGCCTGTGTACAGAAGCTTGCTAACTTAGTGAGGGGACTTTGATGTCAGGATGGGGTGGGGGAGGTTCACCTTTACCTGAAGAGAAGTGAGGGAGCAAGGGGCAGAACGGATTTGTGTGGCAGACAGCATGAGAGGGGAGGCTCTGCCACTTCCCCTGTAAAAGCAGCACCAGCTGGGGGCCACCTCAAAGGCCCATACGGGAGTCACATAGCATGGGGAAAAGGCAGGAGACCTTGGAAGTCCATGCACGGGTGCAGAGCTATGGCCTCTCTGGGGTTTTGGAGACCTGCTGGGATAACTCTTGTGGCTGCAGTGCTTCAGTGGAGGGAAAGAGGCACTTTTGGGAAAGATAGGGTGGGCATGGGTAGAGGAGGGTTTGCAATCTGTGGGAAAGAGTGGCTTGAATGCATGGAGCTTTGCCTTGGGGCGGGGGTACAACAATGAAGAGAGCTGGTGGATGAGGATTAGAGGGCAGGCCAGCAGAGGTGATACTGAAGTCGATGTCTGCTGCAGACCTCCTGATCAAGAAGAGGAGACAGAGGAAGCTTTCTTTAGGCAGCAGGCAAAGCCTCACGATACTGGATCCTGGTACTCCTACTACTGGGGGATGATGTAAAGGTCAAGGGCAGCCTTGGCTGCCAGGACCCTGAGCCTGTGGAGCTTGAGATCCTCAGAGGAGGGAGCAAGCTGAACAGCAGCATTTGGACCTGGGACTTCAGAAGAGCAGATCTGAAACACCTCAGGGAGCTGCTTGGCTCAGGCCATTCAGCTGTCCCAGGCTGGGGCTGGTGCTGTGCATGCTTGCTGGGCACTCTCCAGCTGGACTGATGCTTTCTTCTTACTTCTCTGATGAAGGAGGTGTCAGCCTTTTCCTACCTCTCCTTCCTTTCCTCCTGTGCCCTGGGCTGTGCCAGAGGAAGGGGAGTGTCCAGTTCCCAAGGGTCACACTGCTGCCAAAGAAGAGATACTCATAGCAAACTTGACTGCACAGGTTTGCGTGTCCCCCCGCCCCCCGCCCCCCAAATGACATCTGTCAGGGACAGTGGAGCAGTCGAGGGGAAGCTGGGCAGTCACTACAACTTGCCCTCAGTGGCATGCCACAGTCGGACTAGAGTTTCACTGTAATTCCCTGTTGGCCCCTTCAGCTCATGCTGATCTCACTCATTGACGCCCTGAGGGAATTGCACCCCCCCCAGATATGCCTGTATGCACAGAGACCTATGAGCACTCAGAAACATGCACACACACACACACGCACGTGCATAAAAATATATGCCTGTGCACAACCATGCATATAGATGCAAACACAAGCGTACTTGCCCACACACACTCACACACACCCACATTTGCACACACTCACACATGCACACATAGCATCACGATTTCCCCTGAGCACCCAGGGATCTGCAGGCCAAGCTCCTCTTTCTGAAAGGGGCTGGTGTCCGTGGCCTCACAGGAAGGAGAAGCTGGTGAAGGAATCTGAGCCATGGAAGGGTTTTCCCTCTACACTCCAGGATGGGACTGCACTTGCCATGGGCTATGCAGGGAGCATATGGGCTCTTGAGATCTGACCTCTCGGCAGAGCACCAGGGCTGGAAGGAATCATTCTGGGTCTCATCCAAGTCTTGCAGTCCCATTCCAAACTCCTTGTTCACTGTCTGCATGGCACATTTGCCCAGATCACTGACAGGATGGCCCTTCCCAGACTGGGTGTTTCTGAGGGAGCTAAGGGACGGTGGTTTGCTGTTTCATCAGGAAGTGGAGCCATGATCCGTGAGGAGTGGGAATCTCCTGTGGTGGGGAGGAGCAATGGACAGGGGCCAAGGTTTCCTGGTGCATTTGCCAACCCCAGTGACAATTAACTTGCATTTTCCCCCACTTACATGCATGTTGACCACAGAGAGTGTGTGTGTGTGTGTGTGTGTGTGTGTGGAGCGGGGTGACTCTTGTTCTGTATGCCAGCAGCTGTTGCAGATAGTATATTTTCACACTGAGAGTTGGAATGAGGGCTGTTTCAAGCCCTGGGGGCCTGAGCAGTTCCACAGAGGGCAGTTTGCTGGCAGCGCCTGCAGAGGTGAGGGGAGAGGAGCTGCGGGGTGGAGCTGGGAGCAGAAGCAGAGAGATCTCAGATGGGGAAACTGTCCAGGCAGTTTGCCAGCTTGAAAATATTGACTGCACTTTATGCATAGAAATTGTATTCAGAGCAAAACGCAGGAAAGCAAAGCCCCCATGTTTCATGTCATCAGGAGAAAGAGGATTTCCCCAGCAGAGGAAAACAAGCAAACCCCTCAC
The DNA here is from genome assembly GCF_036370855.1 of Dromaius novaehollandiae. Taxonomy (NCBI): domain Eukaryota; kingdom Metazoa; phylum Chordata; class Aves; order Casuariiformes; family Dromaiidae; genus Dromaius; species Dromaius novaehollandiae. The sequence goes on along the minus strand of NC_088119.1, from coordinate 5,093,494 downwards.
TCACCAGCCCTCTGAGAACCTGTTAGTGGGGAATGGGGGTGTGGGGGGGAATCTTCTCTTTGTGTGCCTAAAAATGTGGCTTTGTGAAGTGAAGCACTGACCTGGCCTGGAGAAACCTGGACTGGTCCTCCATGTGTGTGAGTGGCTCTGGCTGAGCAGCAGAGCTTGCCCCCAGCACCTCTGTCTGTGTCTGGAAACAGCCTGCTTTGGCAGTCCTTGTAGGTCTGTGAGTAACAAATACTGGGAAGAGATGGGTGTATCCAGCCTGGTGGGAACAGGAGCACGTGTGTGCACACGCCAGGTTTTACCGCACTGCTGGTGGAGCTGCTCTGTGTTTGGGGACAGGCGTCAGCCAGGCAGGGTGTGTGCAGCTGCTGAGATTTTACTGCTGGCTCAGGAGATCCCTGGGGAAGAGGGTGCCAGGGTGAGGAGCAGAAAAGAGCTGTGCTGCTCTGTTCCTGTGCATGGCAGTCCTTGAAGAATGCAGTGCTTGTGAAATCCCATCTCAGCTGGCCTGCCTAAGAGCATGAGGAGCTAGCCATAGGTATTCATCTTTCTGAATCTATGGCACAACTCAAGGAGTGATCCTCATGTCAGGAGTAAATACAGGTTCACAGCAAACAATCACTCCTAGATAAGAGACTGTACTCAAATGTGAGGTTTTAGAAGTAGAAGGAGTATCTATCATACAAAGGGTATGCTGGATCCCCTTGTGATCTGGACTGACTCCTTGGCAACCACCAGAGTCTGAGGGGTCCTTTACTGAACAAGCGAACAAGACCCCATCTGGGAAGAGATTGTCCTTGTGTCAATCCCTAACTAAGTCTTTGGCAATTTGACCTGGGCAAGTAATTTCTCTCCTCCCACCAGCGTACTGTTTCTCTCAAACAGAATGAGCGTGTTGTTTCCAAGCACAGCTACCATCTATGTACATTCTACATAGAGGTTACTGGGACTTTTTATCTACTAGTCCGTTTCAGAGATGCCACACCTCTAAGTCAAAGGAGTATGCCATTTCTGTACTGTGCAGTGCTTCCAAGGCACTGTTCACATGCCTCTGGATCAGGATACCAGGAGTCTGTGGAGAGAAGCCCCAGGAGAGGCATCAGGTCTGCATCCCCTGCCGGGACAACATCACTGCCAAATGCTGTTTCTGCATGCCGAAAGCAGCTACTGGGTATGCCCCAGGCCCCACAAAGTGACCAGGAACATTGGCTTTCCAACAATGGCCTTCCCATCTAAGAGCCATAACCTCACATGCCTCCACTTGGGGATTCCAGGAGTCTGGTGGAGAGAAGCCCCAGGAGAGGCATCAGGTCTGCATGCCCTGCCAGGAGAACATCACTGCCAAATGCTGCTTCTGCATGCCCAAAGCAGCCGCTGGGTATGCCCCAGGCCCTACAAAGTGGTCATGAACATTGTCTTTCCAAGAATGGCCTTCTCACCTAACAGCCATAACCTCACGCTGGAAGGTAGTTCCCATTCACTGTATCTGTTTTTCCATGCTGTCTATTTTGTATGTAGCATGTCTGCTTTAGCTGTTGATGCTCCCTCAGGTGGCGACACAAGCCTAAATGCCAGCGGTGATTGTCTTTAGTGGAGTGAACAGAAGTGTCTTGATGAAACAAGCATGTCTGCCCTCTCTGTCTGGACCCATAGAATGGGCAGTGCAGCCCCAGGCTTGGGGTATGGAAGGGCCACACAGGCAGCCCCAGGCACCGGGAGCACCATCCCATGCTGTGCTGCACCACAGCAATTCCCCCTCCAGCACCCAGGCAATGCTCCAGGAGCCCGGGCCACACCTGGACGCAGCTGAGCACCCTGCTGGGCTTGGCAGACTTGCCCAGGGCTGCAGCAGGGCTGCGCTGGATTTGGGGCTCCCACTTGCTGCCTCTTGCTGTGGCCAGAGGGACGCTGGGCAGTGCAGAGAAGAGAGCTGGGGGCAAGCTGGGCCGGTCCGCAGTGGGGGGATCCCAGCCCAGTGGCATGGCAGTCCCCTGGCTGCTGAGGGCTCATTGAGAGACACTGATTTAAAGGGCAGGTTGTTTGTTCTTAGGGGCTGAGACTGGGATCTCTGAGGCAGGGTTATGCAAATACAAGGTTACTGAGAGGTGGAGACTACAAATGATTGATGAAAAGCAGAGACTAAAAGCTCTTCTGCCTCACCAGGTGCTGTGGGCTCTCTCATGCCTACATTTGGTGCCCTGCCTCAATGGGACAGGGCTGGGCACAGGTCAGCAGAGACTTCAGCAGAGACTATGCGTCACCAGAGTTTGACAGTGGGGAAGAATCCCTGTGAGCATCCAAACACAACAACTGTCAGCAGGGTCTACTTGGCTCTGCCCTCAGGTTCCGGTGGGAGGAGAAGGGCACAGAACCAGAGGGGAAGAGAGGGTGGGTGGAGGAAAGGAAAGGCAATGCTCCAAGGTTGTAAGAAGGGGCAGAGAGAGCCTGCACACAGGTAGGGGTGTGAAGTAGAGTAGGTGATTTGCAGAAAGAGAGAAGCTGCTGGATGGGAGCTGGACCAGAGTCCTCAGATCATTGCCCCACTGTCAGCCTTGCAAGGACCAGACCAGGATGCCCTGATTCCCTCCTGCTGTCAGTGAGAGCTGAAAGCTCTCAGGTTAGAGCACAGGGCCCTTGCCTGTGGCCCTGTTGAAAGGTGAGTGCTGCCTCAGCACAAACAGAGCTTGAGGGGAGACATTGATGTGCAGAGTCAGAGACACCCTTCTGCCCCCACCATGCTCCCAACTCAATGTCTGGGAATGGCAGAGAAATGGAGTGCAGGAAGCAGTCCAGGGTGACCTACTTCATCCTTGGGTGGGCTCCCACAGCTGCCAGAGCTGTGAGTGCCTTTGGTCCTTTTCTTCCTCCTCATCTACCTGCTGACGCTGTCTGGGAATATCCTCATCCTGCTGGCTGTGTACTGGGAACCAAAACTGCACCAGCCCATGGACTGTTCCTCTGCCACTTGTCCTTGCTGCATGTGGCCCTCTCCTCTGTGGTGGTGCCTAACACCATTGCCAGCCTCATGGCAGGGCACCAGGGTCTCATGTCTTTCCAGGGCTGTGTGTCTCAGGTCTTCTCCTTCTGTTTTCCGGGCTGCAGCAAGTGCTTCCCCTACACAGTGATGGCCTTTCAGTGTGTCCTAGGCATCTGCTGGTGAATGTGGTATGGAATCCTTATGCACGGCAGGGCCTGTGTGTGCCCGGCAGCAGGCACCTGCCTGGTGGCTGCCTGCACTCCACCCTCCAACCCAAAGTCACTTTCCACCTGCACTGTGGCCAGAGGGACTGCGTGGGCTACATCTGCTGTGACATCCCCACCATGCTGAGGCTGGGCTGTGGGGACACCAGCCTTAATGAGAGAGTGACCTTCCTGGATGGGGGGTTCCTGGTGACAACCTGCTTCGGCTTCACCGTCACCTCCCACTTGGGCATCATCACAGTGATGTTGAAGATGTGTTCTGCCCTAAGCAGATACCGTGCCATCTGCACCTGCACTGCCCACCTCACCATGGTGACCACCTCTGCCGTGCTCCTGGTCTTCATCTAGCTGAGGCCAGGGTGCCAGCACCCCTTTGGCAGCATGGTCGCTGCCTCCTACTGCATGGTGACAGCCCTGCTAAGTGCCCTGGGACACATGCTGGGGAGCAAAGAGATGAGAGGTGCCCTCACCAGGCTGTCCCGCAGAAGTAAAGGGCTGGACCAGGGTACACAGACAACTTTCCTTCAGCAGGCAGCAAAGCTTCTCCTACCTGTGCATTGCAGGACTCCTGGGTCCTGGTGTTGTCCCAGCAGAAGCATGGTGGTGGGGCTCTGGAGTCTGGTTGGTGCTGGAGTTAGGACAGCTGGCTGGGGACCAGCATGCAGCAGGCCTGGGGACGCAGGTCCGCTTCCCTTGTGTCACATCCCTGAATGTGATTGGCAGGGGCAGGGAAAAAGCAGGCTGTGGGTGCACAAACACCTGGATTCACTTTTGAGGCTCCCAGAATGAGATTGAAGCCCATCAGTTGCATGGCGTGATGAAGGGACTAGCCTTACGGGCTTGTGCAAGGCTGTTTGCAGCATGCAGAAGAACCTTTCCCTCAGGTAGGCTTTGTGGGGCTGTTTCATTTGCTGCCCCAGCTGCATGCAATGTCCCCGTGTCCCTTATGCCCAGTGGGCAGGACCCAGCCTTCCCTGAAGGAGGCTTTGCTGCTTGGGGGCTTAAGGCATCCCCTGGCCTCAGAGCCACATCCTCCCATGACTCCAGCATCTCCTTGCCCTCTGGAGACATCTTGAGATCCAGGTCCCAGAGCTCTGGCCTTGACAGGTCTGTCTCAGGCTCTGCTCTGGTATGCTCTGTCTGTGTGCGGTTTGACCACTCATCCACACAGGTTGTCCTCAGGAGGCTTGCAAGTTGGTGCAGGCTCAGCTGTGTCATCAGGGAAAGCGGCAGTTCTGGGTGGCGGAGGTCCACCCCCCAGGAGAGAAGTGGAAGGAGGAAATGACCACAGCAGGATGCTGGCATGGAGATTCCTGATGCAAGACTTTTACTGTGCTGGGCACCACTTTGCCAGGTGCTTAGAGAGCAGCGGGCCCAGAGGGGACAGGTCAACCCTTCCTACAAGGGGGCGTCCCACGAACTCTGCCAAATGAGCCTACTCCTTTTCCCTAAGGCAGGCAGGATGCCGTATTTCAAAAATAGACTCCCAGAACAGGAAGTATATTCCTAAACTTCCTTCCTTTTGGCAGCACTTGGTACTAGCTACATTTTTGAATCCTGCAGCCATGCCACTACCAGGCTCTTCCCAAGACACTCGCCCTCAGCCCATAAGCCATGTCACCCTTTCAGCTTGTGCTGACTCCTAAGCCTAGTTCTGCCCTCCAAATCCCCTTTACTTCAGCCAGATGAAGATTCCGTTTGTCCCCTCCCAGACACTGTGGAGATTCTTTCCTTCATCTTCCTCCCCTCCCTTTTCATCTCTGTGCTCATCTTGCTGCAGAACGGCCTCACCCTGACAACCATCCTCACTTACCCATGCTCCCCTGGGTCAGCATTACCTGTGGAGATTGAGATGGTCCCTGCAAGTGAGGGGGCGGAGTAGCACCTTTCCCACCACCCCCCCTCCACCCAGGGGCTTCCATTACATCTAGCAGGCACCTTGGACATTTGAACTGGGCAATTAAGGATGGGGTGACTGAGAAACCAATGCACCCAGGCATTACCAGGCATGCAAAGAGTGGCAAGGGGAGTCAGCCATCACATTGCAATGGTCAGTTCTAACAAAACAGAAGTGCTTGTCCAAGCTCTGCCTGGGCCAAAAAGAAATTGTCAAGTATCACAGAAAAGAATAGTGAAAGAGCATTAATCGTGAAGCCAGGTGTCCCTAAAACAAAGTCAGGGAAGACCACGAGCAGGTGAGAAGGCCTCTGGTTGCTGGGGCTTTTGGTCCAGTCAATGCCCAAGAGCATCAGCCAAATCCAGAGTGGCCCTCCTGAACTGAGAGGCACTCACCAGAGTCAGCTCACAGATGCTGCTAAGGGCAGAGGCATGTCCCACTGTCACTGCCCCTTCACAGTGGAGCTGGGGGGATCGGTTCTCACACAGAGCTGTTCTGGAGCAGAACTGGATTCTGTCACTGGTGGGGCCTCAGAGGAGCTGGGCACCAGGCAAGCTGCTCTGTGCTTGGAAGAGACAAGGCTTCACGGAGTAGATGTGGTGATTTGGGAACCAGTTGTTTTCCTGGGGCTGCCCTGGCACATCGGGCTGGTGAGCCCACAGGGCTCACAAAGGCTATTCCTGCTATCCCCACTCCTGTCAGTCCTCACAGATGTCTTCTGTCCAAGCCTCCTCCCCCAGCACAGCTCCCTTTCTCAACAGCCTTTGGGGCTGCTGATCTTGCAGGGCCAACTGGGCATTTTTTTTGGCAGAGATGCAGCAAGGCAAGGACTGATGGCCCGTGGCTCTGGAGTAGTCAGGAACATCTCCCTCAGCTGCGAGGGACAGTGTCCAAAAGAGGATCCACTGCAAGGATTTCCTCCCTCCCATTCCTCTGGGAGTGAAGAAAGGTCTTTTTGTGCTCTCACCTTATCCCCTGCCCTGACCAGTGGCTTTCTGCACGGACAGTTTGTGAGAGGGTGCACAGAGGCAAAGACCGCACAGAGGCAGAGACCGCACCGAGGCCCAGGCTGGGATGCAGCATTGCTTTACTGAGTCAGAAGAGGGGAAGGTAGTTGCTCTGAGCAGAGTCCCCTTGTGCAGGCAGCACCAGGGGCAGCTGAGAGTCTGCACCCTGTGAACACACTAGAGATCCCACAGGTTGCCAATTGCCTGCCACTCAGTGGGATAGCAGCCAGAAGATCCCCGCAGCGTGGCTTTGGGAGTGCCTCACGGCCCAGGGGAGCAGAAGGCAACAAAGAAAAGGCAGAGAGAGGAGTGAGTGGAAGAAGGGGGAAGGTAGGTCTTGGTCATGTTTTTAGGGAGCCAAGGCAGCCCTTTCCAGGCAGCCATTTCCAGAGGAGGCAAGGATGGTCATGTGTGCTGAAAAGAATGGCCTGAAGCACCACAGTGTGTCCAATTTCATGTTCTGAGTTCCTGAGGGTGCTTCTCTGGGTGTGTGGTCAGTGGCTTTAGTGGGGTGGGGGGGGCACCTTGTGCCACAGTAGCTGCTGGAAATGTTGGAGAGGTCACAGCACCCAGATGGGATGGGGACTCCCTCACAGCTGAGGATGCTGCCAACAGCAGCAGAGGTGAAGGATCCCACTGTGGTATTTTGTGGGAAGGAGATGAGGATGGATCTGGACAGGACAACCACCCCGGGAGGGGGCTCAGTGACAGCGGTGGAGGCCTGACACTGCCTGACACAAGGCTTGTTGCAGCTGTTGGCCGGAGGGGTGGGGCCACAGGGCTGGCATGGCAGGCACTGGTGGCAGCAGGATGTGTCTAGGGGCTGGAGGTGCACCCGGGAGAGAGGGCAGGGAGGAAGCAGAGAACACGAGTGCATGAGCAGCAGCCTGTGACCCTGCCCTGTGAAAGCCAAGGCACCTGCTGGGCTTGAGTTTGCAGGCCATGCAGGCAGGCACACAGGCTTCTTTGTCTCGTCTTGCCAGGGCCTTGCAAAGAGCAGCCAGGCCCAGGGAGGCTCCTGTCTTACCCATAATGCAGCAGCCACCTCAGCCGTGCCCCAACCTCTCTCTGAGCAGGACCTTCTCTTCCCTTCTCTCTCCCATGACAAGGAGCTCGGAGCCCCAACAGAAGACAGAGCCGATATCAGCTAAGACATCCACTGAGGTGAGACGTTGTTTTAGAGGAGGAGGAGGAGAGGTAAGGGCTTCTGACTCACCTGGTTTCCAAGGAGGAGGATGGGGGAGAAGTGAGTGAGAGAGTGAGGAGTCCGTCTGGCTTTTATGCTGGTCCTGCCCAGGCCCCACGCTTTGCAGAGGGGACAATTTTCTGGCAAGCTCCTGTCCAATGCAAAACATCCCAGCTAATGAGATGGGCTGTGCTTTCGTTTCCTGTGTTGCTGCCTTTTCATTTCTCCGTTTCTGCCATGACCATTCCCCTGTGAAAGCTTCTTCTGAGGGCTGGAGTGAAAGGCGCAAAGACTTCCGGGGCAGGAACACGTCAGTGTGGTTGGAAGACTCAGCTCAAGTGCCAGAGGGGTCCAGTGCAGGCAGGTGATGTAGACCTGGGTCACTCCTGTGGGGGTGCTTGTGGCCCGTTTTGCCACAAGGAGCCCAGCTCCTGCAATCCTCAGCTGGATGCCCAAGGGCTCTAATGCAGGAGGCTGTGTCACATCCTTCTCTCTCTCCCTCCCAGCTCACTCCACTGGTCACTTCTTGTCCCCTCCCTCTGTGGGTGGGCTGTGCTGCAAGCTTTTGACCCTATGCTGCATACCACCACTGACCAGGACATTTTGTTGGCCTGTTTTGTCATAGAACCTGTCTGCAGAGTCTCTGAGAGAGTCCCCAACAACACCATTAGCATGTTTGGGGCCTAGTCCTTCCCCAGGGTGCTCCAGCCCTGCCCATCCAGGATGGCTACCAGCATTTCCTTAGCTGAGTCCACAGGTGCTCATGCTTAGGCACATGCTCTTTTCTTCTGTGTGCTTGTGGGCATGCTGGATTTGTGTGAGTGCATGTGGGTGCACAGATTTGTGCATGATTCCACAGAGGTGTGCATGAGCAGGTGCATGTCTGTCTGTACCTGCACATACTTGCTCCCTCCCTATGAGGGAATGTGCTGCTCCAGGCAGGGGCACCCTCCACTGCTCTATCCACAAACACCACGGAGCAGCAGGCTCCCTGGGCCAGAAGGAGCTTGACTGCAGCTGAATGGTTGTGGCACAGTCCCATCAGAGATCTGCCCAGGGCACAGGCACAGGGATGCAGACCCTGTCTCCCGAGCCCTCCTTTCCCTGTCCCTCCAAAGCTCACACATCTGCTACTGCCTCTTTCAGGCCCCAGCAAGGACACTTTTACACCAGCTGGGAACCTTGGTTTCCCTGCAGGTAAGAATACTCAGAGGGCCTTGGCATGCCCCACCCTCTGCTTCTCCAGGCCAGGACCCATCTCCTCTGCCCAGTGCTAGAGAGTTCAGAAGGATAAGCTTAGCTTTACGTACAGGCTGAGAAAGGCTGAGAAATCCTGCCTGCCTCGTGCTTGCCATCCCTGAGTGGATCTGCTACTAAAGCAGTGTCGGTGGTGTATGGGATGGGAGGCAGGTTCCTCATGGCTGGCCAATGCCAAGGGCACCCTTGCAGCTCACCAACCTGGTGCTGTGTCAGGCAGACCTGGGTTTGAACAGGTTTTTGAAGCCGAGGGACGTGGGTCCTCATGTCACTGTGCTGTGAAAGGAAGGACAGAGCCCCTGCGATGCACAGGGATGCACAAACAGCTTATGACCCCTGGGTGCTCAGCCACCAGGCCCTTCCTGTCCCTCATTGAAATCTGAGTCTGAGTGACCAGCAGCTGCTCTGAGAGGGAAGGGAGGTCTGATTCAAGGCCACAGACCCCATATCCTGCTGCTGTGCCACGAGGGGCCTCAAGAAAAGACCCTGTTTCCAAGAACGGCTGCGTGCAGTGTGCAAGCTCCCTGAGTGCATGTGACCTCATGGAGGCTGGTCTGCCTGGACTCAGGTCCAGCTTACACATGGCACAGCTGAGGCCTGCCCACGTTTCCTCAAAGGGCCTTGGAGAGACAGATCACTGCCAGGCAGCTCTGCTGGCAGGCCTCAGCCAGGGCTGACCAATCCTTCTCGTGGCAGCAGCTTGAAGCTGAAGCTCTAGTGCTGGGCCCCCAGCTGAGCTGCAGCTCCAGCTGCTTCACAGCCATGCCTGGTGAGTGGCCATGGAGCTCGCTGATCTGGAGTCAGTTTCTGACATGTGGAGGACTTCCCGTCTTGCCCTCGGACTGCCTCATCACTATGGACTTGTGCAATAATCACAGGGCTGTGCCATAGCCTGATTACTGCCAGCAGCCCTGATCCTGGCCCTGTCTTGCTCACTCACCTCCCTGGCTCGACCTCAAAGTTTGGCAGAGACCAGAACCTGAGCCACACAAAGCAAGGAGAGATGGAGACCATGGTCAAAGAGGCAGTAGAGGGAGGCAGTCAAGATGGGGAATGCTGAAAGATGGTGACTTCTGGAAACAGGACACAGGCTCCTGCTTTACCTGCAGGCCTGCAACTTCAGAAGAGGTGTAGTGGCCTGGGCACCAGTGAGGACAAATGAGCGCTTTGTTAGAAGGAGCTGACCCAAAGCTTTTGTCTGTGTGAAGGAGGAAAGGCTTGTGACAGTCTGAAGAGACTCCCTCCTGTGGGGTCCAGAGGCACCGAATGGCTGAGCTGACCTGTTGTCTTGGGGGGCTGTTTGCTTGCCAATGGTGAGGAGCTTGGATGTTGCAGAGGGACTGCCAAGAAATTGCCAAGGTTCTCCTCAATCCCTTCTGGGAGGGGGAAAGGCTTGAGCAGAAGCGGATCAACACCGGGCTTCATGGCTGGTGTTGCAGGCAGGGCTTTGGCTTCTGTCACCACTGCTCAGGGATGGGTTATACTTGACAAAGTGGAGGACAACTGCCTCTGTAAACAGGCTTGCTAACCTGGCGAGGAGACTTTGATGTCGGGATGGGATGGGGATGCTCACCTTTACCTGAAGAGAAGTGAGGGTGCAATGGGCAGAGCAGATTGGTGTGGCAGACAGCATGAGAGGGGAGGCTCTGCCACTTCCCCTGTAAGAGCAGCACCAACTGGGGGCCACCTCAAAGGCCCGTACGGGAGGCACATAGCATGGGGAAAAGGCAGGAGACCTTAGAAGTTCATGCAGAGGTGCAGAGCTGTGACCTGTCTGGGGTTTTGGAGACCTGCTGGGATAACTCTTGTGGCTGCAGTGCTTCAGTGGAGGGAAAGAGGCACTTTTGGGAAAAGATAGGGTGGGCATGGGTAGAGGAGGAGTTGTGATCTATGGGAAAGCGTGGCTCAAATGCATGGGGCTTGGCCTCAGGGCACGGGTGCAATAGTTAAGAGAGCTGGTGGATGAAGATTAGAGGGCAGGCCAGAAGAGGTGATACTGAAGTCGATGTCTGCTGCAGACCTCCTGATCAAGAAGAGGAGACAGAGGAAGCTTTCTTTAGGCAGCAGGCAAAGCCTCACAGTCCTGGTACTCCTACTACAGGGGGATGATGTAAAGGTCAAGGGCAGCCTTGGCTGCCAGGACCCTGAGCCTGTGGAGACTGAGATCCTCAGAGGAGGGAGCAAGCTGAACAGCAGCATTTGGACCTGGGACTTCAGAAGAGCAGATCTGAAACACCTCAGGGAGCTGCTTGGCTCAGGCCACTCAGCTGTCCCAGGCTGGGGCTGGCGTTGTGCATGTTTGCTGGGCACTCTCCAGCTGGGCTGATGCTTTCTTCTCGCTTCTCTGATGAAGGAGGGGTCTCAGCCTTTTCCTACCTCTCCTTCCTTTCCTCCTGTGCCCTGGGCTGTGCCAGAGGAAGGGGAGTGTCCAGTTCCCAAGGGTCACACTGCTGCCAAGGAAGAGACTCTTGTAGCAAACATGACTGCAAACAGAGGTTAGCAGTTTTTTGTTCCACAGCCCCTCCCCCCCCATTCCTAAATGACCCCTGTCAGGGACAATGCAGCAGTTGAGGGGAACCTGGGCAGTCACCACAACTTGCCCTCAATAGCATGCCACAGTTGGACTAGAGTTTCACTGTAGTTCCCTGTTGGCCCCTTCAGCTCATGCTCATCTCACTCATTGACCTGCTGAGGGCATGGAGGGAATTACACATACACACCCAAAGACATGTGCAAGACCATGCATGCCCCCATACTCCAGACTACATACACATGTATGCTTATGTGCACAGAGAGCTATGAGCACTCAGAAGCATGCACACACATACACGTCCTTAAAGATATACGCATGTGCACAACCATGCACATACATACAAACACAAATGTACTTGCCCACACACACGCACATTTGCACACACTCGCACATGCGCTACTGCACAAACACACACATAAATACAGTCAGGCAGGTGTGACTATGCACATGGACGCTGCCAGATGGGAACACACAGAAGCATCAACACACACGCAGGCACAAGCACTACTGAGAGACAGGACCGGTGGGGCCAGCCCTCAGCCCCTCTGGGCAGCCTTAGGCAAGGCGCTGCAAGAAGGCAACGCAGATCCTGCCCAGCACTGCCAGATTGACCAAGTTGGAGAGATTTGAAAGTCATTAGCTACAGGGGTGCCACAGGACATGTGCACCCTGGTTTTGCAAAGCAGGTGTGGATCGGGCATTTCCATCAGTGACCCATAAGCTCCGCAGGTGCTGCTACAAATCCTAGGTTACCAAGCTTGGCCCCTCTGCAGCTGATGTGTATGTTGCCAGCAACATTTATGGCCTGCTGTTCAGAGCACTGCATTGGACAGGCCACACACATCTGGAGTGCCATACCTGACTGCCACTTTTGGGTGCCAGGCGACTGGGCTAGGACTGGAGTGCCCTGGCAAGGTTGCCTGCCCAGCTGTGCTCTGAGCTTGGGGAGGAAATGCCCAACTAAGGTGTGTGTGGGAAGAGAAGCTTAAAAAATTCTGGGATGAACAGATCTCTACAAGGCTGGAGCTGGAGGTCGGAGAAAGGCAGGAGAGAGCTGGGCTCTGTCCCACTGACTCCTGCTGAGCACATGTGGGCTGTCCTCTGGACCCATGAGCTGGGCCCCTTGGCTTCTGTGGCTGCAGGAGGAGCTGCACTCCAGCCACCTCTTGGGAAAAGGGGAGACTGGGGAACAGAGCCCCTTCTGTAGTGCTCAGAGCCACAGGATTGTGGGAGGTGCTCCTGCTGCCTAGGAGAGAAACTTCTTCTGTATTGGATCCTGAGAGAGGTGCACAGATAGACAGTGCTTCTCCTCCTCCCGTGTGGGGGCTGTATCTGTTCAGGCTGCCTCAAAGCAGGCTCTGGTAATGCTGCTCCCCCTTGCTCAGCAAATCATCCTGCTGCATGTCTTTTGGGTGAGGCCTTCTCTGATTCATTGCCTTGAAAACTCGGCAGTATTTCAATAGTCCGGAGGCCATCAGCACTGCAGAGAGATGCTGGGGTGTGTTCAATGCTGTGATACCTGTTGTGCAAACTTCTCCCCTTTCCCTGCCTGTTTCCCCTGGATAGAGGCTGGGTTAACCGGGGCAGGGAGTCTAGGCTGGCTAGCACAGCCCAACCCACAACAATGCAATGTGCCTTCCATCACAGGATTTGAGCTAGCAGCTGCCCATGCAGAGCCTTGAAATCCTCCAAGCAGCCCTTGTGAAGTGTAAGGAGCAAGCCCAGAGAGGTGCCTGCCCCACCTCCTCCTCCTGTGGAGCCGCACTGGGGAGCCTGGAAATCTCTGTGCTGGGCAGCTTTGTCCTCTCTTGTGCCATGTGCCCAGAGCGACGTAAATGATGCTGCTGGGAGCAGCGGCTGGTGCTCCTTGCCCTGACCCTGGGTACTCCTTGTCCTGTTCCCGGGCGCCTGCGTCCTGATCCAACCTGGGTAAACCTGTCCCAGGTGCGGGCAGGATGATGCAGCCAGCAGCAGAGGGGCTACAAATGCCCTCACATGGAGAGCTCTGGGTGCAGAAAGGGATATTGTCCAGGACTCACCATTTCCAGGGGAGGGGGGTTAGTGCCCTGCCTGTGCTCGGGGCAGTGTCAGGGCAAGAAAAGCCCAGGCAGCCCTTGCCGTAGTGCTGTCAGGGCAGAGGTGTACTACAGGCTCCCATGACAAGCAAGGCCTTTCTGGGCAGCAGGTGAGCTTGGTGCACAGCAGGGAGGTTACTCTGCACTGTGGCCATTGCTGGGTGCACAGAGCAGCACCAGGCTCAGGGCTCTGAGCAGGGGAGGGCGGTGGGAAGCGTTTGTGGGCCTCAACCTCGAGGGAGCCCAGCTTTGCTTGGCAGCTCTGTCCTACCCAGCCCCGCACCCTCAGTGCCTGCAGAGCTGCTCTCAAATATCCCCACAGCACCCTGCCTGCACATGCCGCCTTCACCTGCCCCACGGGGCAAAGCTGCACCCCATGCTGTGTGATCAGAGAAACGACAGGCTTCTCTGCAAAACACTGCCAGACTTCCTTGATTTGCTTGGGGGGGGAGGGGGGGGGTCTTACTTTTCTCTCTCTCACCTGAACTGCTTCTTCTGTACTGACAGCTTCACAATCTGCTGAGCCACATCTCCCATTCCTGCAGTTTCTACCACACTGTAAAATTAAAATTACTTTTAATTCCTGTAATTTACAGCCTTTTCTTATTTTTACCTTCTCCCAGTACCAGCTCTTCAGCATCAGCTCCTTCCTACATTTTTCCAGGACAACTGCAGTTTCCCCTGAATCGGCTGCAGCCTGCCTCTAGTAGCCGAGGCTCTGCATTATAAGGAAATGCAAGCGAGAAGGAGAATCCAGAGACTCTATCTCCCAGGAAACACTTCACGTTTACTGCATTTCCAAAAAGAAATGTAGAGCGGGAAAGGCGGAGAGCGGGGCCGGCGCCGGGGCAGGGCGCAGCCCCGGGGCGGAGCTGGCGACGGCGGCGGCGGCGTCCGAGAGGAGGCGCCGGGGCCGCAGCAGAGAGTCGCTGCCGGCGGGGGGCAGCGAGGCGCGGGCGGCCGAGCGGTGCGGCGCGATGCGGCGGTGCCGGGGCGCAGGACTGGCGGCGCTGGCCATGATGGTCCTGGGTGCGCGGGGCTGGTGGCGACGGCGGGGCGGCGGCAGGAGGGCCCGGCGCTGGGCCCGGGGGCATGCTCCGTGGGGCCAGTGCCCTCACTTGTTTCTCGGCTTTTAAGTCGCTCTTTCTGCCTCCCTCCCTCATCTCCCATCTCCCTTTCTCCTCTTGCAGCTCTGTGGCTCCCCCCTCACCTCCTTTTCTCAGTCTTCTTCATCCTTCTTATAAGTACCAGTTGACTTTCCTCTGTTGCTCCATCACTCCATACATCCATTCATTCCCCTGTGCCTTCAGCATTTGTTCTTGCCCCGAAATCAGCCGTCCTTCCTTCACCATCACACCTCAGCTCCCCTGTCTACTTTTCCTGCCTTCATCCATCCATCCACCCGCCTGACTTTCAACCCATCCCTTCAGGCATCCGGATCAAACCTCTAAGCCTCCTCCAGTCTCTGCACACACTGATGCAGAAGAGACCATTCTCCACACCAGGCACTTACCACATGTCCCCATCCATCCCAACTGCCTCTGTCTCGCTGCCTCTTTCCCTCTGCCTGACCCTTTCTCCAGGATTCTCCCGCGGAATTGGCTGTCAGAGACGGCATATCACGGGCACCAAGTGATTTTCGGCATGTTTGTCTTCTTTCTCGGCAGTGGCTGTGGGCAGGGCTCAGGTGCAGCAGGAGCCGTCGGCAGAGGCCACCGAGGGCACTGGCATTAACATCACCTGCTCACACCCCAACATACAGACCAGCGAGTACATCTACTGGTACCGGCAGCTCCCGGGACGAGGTCCTGCGTTCATCACGAACACTTTCAAAGGGTCCAAAAAGGTGCAGGACCCGCCGGGGACCCTCATGGTGGCCGCAGACGGCCGCTCCAGCGTCCTGCATCTCGCCCGGCCCCGCTGGCGGGACGCGGCGGTGTATTCCTGCGCTGCGGGAGACCCGGCGGCACAGGCTGGGGCTGCGGCCAGAAACGAACTGCCGCGGCGGGTGGGGCTGGATTGGGGTTGCGGGGCGGGGCGGGGCGGGGCGGGGCGGGGGCAGGGCCCCGCCAGGACCCGCTTAGGGGCGCTGCTGTTCCACCTACCGGGGCCGCCTTGCCTCGTCTCGCCCCTCGCTATGTCGCGCCGGACCTGCCCCTCCGCGGGTCCCACTGGGCTGGGGCCTTGGTGGCGGGAGGGACCCTGAAATGGCTCCCAAGCCTCTGAGTGGGCAAGTAGCTCCCACACTGGCTGTGACGGAGACATACCCAGGCGACGGCAGCAGCGGGTGAGGAAACAGTGACTGGAATGCTGGTGATGCCTTCAGTGCCTGGAGGTGGGGCGATTGAGCTGATCAGGATCTCCCGGTCTCCCCATTTGCTGGCACCTCGACACACGAACCCCCAGTGCCCACAGCCCCACAAGAGTTGATGGTACGCAGATATATGCACACTCCCTGTGGACAGGGTGGATTCCTCCAGTAACCAACCTTAGACACTTAGGCCCATCAACAGATGGTGTGGCATGACCTGTTCTCCCAGTTGCCTAATGCACAAAACACAGACACACAACAGAGGCAAACAGGTCTCTCCAGCAGTTGGTCCAGCATCTTACCTGTGGCCTTACCTGTAGCTGAGTCTCAAAGCTCATGGTCTCTCCAGGAGATGGCTGGGAGCTCCTGGTCCCTCCAGTAGCCAACACACAGCCCACCCTTGTCTTTCCTGCATGTGACTCCCAGGGCCCAGGTCAGCACAGGCAGCTGGAGGCTGTGCACGTGGATACTCGAAGGGATGGAGAGGGCTTTTCAGCAAAGCAAAGCACCGTGCTGCCATTTCTGCCACCCTGCCAGAGGGGACAGTGTGTCTGCCTCTGGTGGAGGGTTTCTGCAGCAGGTGCTTTTCCCAGAGCCCTTTCCCTTGAGGAGCCTCTTGACTGGCTGGGGGAGAACAGAGGGGAAATCCTTGTGGGGAGAGACAGCCTGGGTCACAGTGTCTTTGTCTGTGTCTGGTCCTACCTCTGTTCAAACAGTATGTAGGGACAAGGGGGACATGACTGGGAGCAAAGGGGCCCTTCTCCATCCCCTGCTGGAGTGGGCACAAGCCTCTGTCTTGGGTTGGGCTCTGGATGGCAAGAAGAGTTCACCACGGACACTTCTTCCTTGCTGGGGGATGTCTGGGCTGCTTGTGATCTCCAGGAGGGGCAAAAAGCAGGAAGGCGCCCAGCAGCCTCCTGGTGCCTGACAGCAGGCTGCACGATGTTAGGCTCCTACAGGAATTTTTTGGTGCCCAGGGCCCCTTTGGCAATGTGGCGCAGAGTTCAGAGGCAGCACTGCTACAGCTGGGAGTGTCTGACTGAGGGGATATCCAAGCACCCTTGGGCCTAGAGGCTTGTGAAAGAGCTCAGCTGTGGCCTGACTGCACATAGGGACCTCTGAGTGCTGAAAAAGCCTCCCGTTGGTCCTTGGGAACATGGAGCACAGGAAAGGCTGCAGCTTGATTGCTTTGCTTAGGCTGAGCATTTTAACAGCTTCAGCTCCTTTCTCCAGAGAGCCTCGCTGGGGCAGAGGTGTAAGGTCCCAAGGAGATCTGTCTGGAGCAGCAGTGAGAGAGTTTTGCTCCACCCTCTGGGCTGTCTGGAGGGTGCTTTGAGCCTGCAGAGGCAGGGGAAGACAGAAGCTGCTATCTTCAGCACCCTCTTTCTCAGAGATACCTGGACACCTCGTGGAGTGGAGATCGTGACATGGTCCTGATTTTTCTGGCAGCCCTGCTGGGACTGGCAGCCTTTGGTGAGACACACTTTCAGGCTGGGGAGCATCAGAGCAAGAGAGTGCCTTGTCAGTGCTGGAGGGGGAGGTGCAAATTCTGACTTCATGGGGAACTGGCAGTCTTTCTGCAAGGAGAGCAGGGGCTTCAGGTGGAGCACCGCAAGTACTCTGAGGGATGTCAGGAGTAATGGGCGTAAAAGGAGGAAGGAGGCTCTGCATGTCTCTTTCTGAGATAACAAGTGCCTTTGTGTGCACTGTTTATCCATATGTATTTAGCGAGAGAGAGAGAGCGAGCGCGATCTGCCAGGGGAGGGACCAGTGCTAGACATGGGAAATTCTCTCCTCGGTGGATTTGAAAAACATGTTGTCAATCTATGCTGGAATGTCAAAAATCGTTGAAGACTGTTCAGAGAAGGCTAAGTCCATGCGAGGAGAGGTGGAAAGCTTTATAAAGCCAGGGCATGGACAGACACTGTGGTGTGGCTTAGGGAGAGAATGTTGTAGTGAGAAGTATGACCAGAGCTAGGCAAGGCAGAAGGAGAGACCAATAGCTAATAGAGCTGCTTCTGATCTCCAGGAGGGGCAAAAAGCCAGTGATAGGTACAGAAACAGCGGATGGCCTCACAGCCCAGTGAGATGCTGATGAAAATCAGGATGAGCTCACAGACTGGCCTCTGAGGAGTCACAAGAACTTGGAGAAAGAAGGGTGTACAGACAAACACCTTAGCTTTCCATAGGCTGTGAAAAGAGAAAAATGGAGGTGGGGGATAGTGAGAGAGCTGAAGAAGTGATAGATAGATAGATGCATACATAGACAAGCAGTGCTGAAATGCCTTTCTGCCTTTACAGGTCATGCACAAAAGGACTTTGTGCTGCAGTTCCCACCAGAAGCGACCATCCAGGCAGGACACAACGTAACACTGCACTGTAATTTCTCCTCCAGCTTTTCCAATCCCTACATCTCCTGGTACCAGCAGCTCCCAGCGCAGCCCCCTAAGCTGTTGCTGCAAGTGGGAAAATGGAAACCTCAGGCAGAGTCGGGAAGGTTCTCCTCTTTGCTGTCTGTGGAGACCTCCCTCGTGCTTCTCCATGTGCAGAAAGCTGAGCTCCAAGACAGCGCTGTCTACCTCTGTGCACTGAGCCCACGCTGGTGTCCTCAGTGCGCAGCACTGCACAGAAAGGCATGCAGAGTGCTCTGTGGGGCGTTTCTCTCCTTGCCTCTGTTTGCATGTAGCTTTGAGCTCAGCCTGTGTGCAGTGCTCTTGTGGTGCTAAGTCTGTTTGGTGGAGCAAAGAGCTGGCCCTGGAGAGCAGCTGTGGTGGGAGGTGACAGAAACAGCCAGGGTGCCTGAAAGGAGACACTGGCTGGATTTTCCTGCCTGGGGGAGCAAATGTGCAGGTGTTTGCAGTGAGGCCTCCTGAGGTGACACACAGAGCTCAGTCTTTGTGCCAAGGAGGGAATGCAGGAGAATGCATGAGAAGGAGAGACTGGACAGAAAGAATGAGAAGGGGGGAAGGAGAAGGAGGCACCTGGAGAAAAGAGATGGCCTGTGCCTGTGGGGGATAGGAAGGTGGATGAGCAGCCATGCTCCCACTTGGATGGGAAAGAAAGCAGTAGTTTGGATGGCAGCTGGAGGATGGTTTCTGTTCTGTCCTCTTGCTCTTGAAGCACCCAAAGATGTGTGATGGAAGAGTCAGGATTTTGTGAGAAAAGTGGGGCATGTGGGAGACCAAATAATAGACAGGTTTGCATGTGGGGGCACTACTACCTCATTCCAAAACGACATTTGAAATGACCTGCATGCTTTTTTCTAAGCACGTTACATTGATTCTGATTGCCCATGGGACTAATCTCACATCTGTTGTGTTTTCCTGGCCACATTTGGAGTTGGAGAGCTGGATGCACAGTGTGGCTGGCGAGAGCTCAGAGGATGATTCTTCCATGGGGCCGTCTGCAGTATTTCTAACACTCCCGCCTGCCAGGAGTGGCTCATCTTGGCCCAATGACTCATCCCAGCACAGCAAACTAAACTGCTGGTTCCCTGTGAAGGGAGGCCCTGCTTACCAGGGCATTTTCCCCTCCAAAGGCTTGCCTCAAGAGACAACATTTCCCCTGGCAAAAGGCTCCTTTCAGCTTCTTGAGGCACTGACATGCAGAATGAGATTGGCAGAGGCCAGCCAGAAGGTCATGGGGCTGGAGCATGTGGCACACAAGCAGAGGCTTGGTGAACTGGGCTTCTTCAGCCTTAAAAAGAGAGAGCTAAAGGAAGACTTGCTGTCCACAGGTCCCTGACTGGAGACTAAAAAACCAGACGGAAGCAGAGTCTTCTCAAAGGTGCTCAGCCATAGAGTGAAAGGCAATGGACACAGGTTGGAACATGGGAAATATGGATTACAAATCAGGACTTGTTATTGTTTTTATTGTTGTTGTTGTTGTTGTTATTTACCCTGGGGGTGGATCATGTTTCCCAGAGAGGCTGTAAAACAGCAGTGCTTGGAGGTATTCAGGACTTAACTGGGCAGGACCCTGAGCAGCTGGATCTCATGGCATCTGCTTGGACTAGATGACCTCCAGAGGTCTCCTCCAGCCTAAATCACTCAACAATTCTATGATTCTATGCAAAGAGGGAAAGCAGGATTTTCTGCAGCTAAAGGTGAAGACCAGGGCAAATGGAGATGTAACTGGCTATGAAGAAACCAAGTCTAGTAGTGACTGAGAAGGTGTGTATTTGTTTGCTTTAGGGGGAAATGGCTGCTACAAGAATGGTTTCTGAAGTGGTCTATGATTGCTCTGAGGCTGGGATGGTATGACAGGAAAGGGGATTGCCTGGCTTATGAGGTACCTTCATGCAGACAGGAAGAGAGATTTCACCCTGCCTGGAGGGATTGGCAGGACTGTATTTCATAGATTGCAGGCTGGAATGAAAAATTTTCTGAAATTGATGTTAAATGGGTTAAAGAAAATCATATTTTTATGTTTTTTCCAGTTTGGCGATTTGTATGATGTCCAGTTAAGTATTTGTTCATTTTTACTATAAAGGCTATAATAGCTACAGAAAACAGAAAATACAGAAGGTAGCTATTACTACTATGGATATGCATAACTGCATTCAGCATTTTGTGATGTTCCAATTCTGATCTGACTTTTCTGGTAATTAATAACTCCTCACTGCCTACTAAGTAAACTTGCATGAAGATTTGACAGGTAGCTGCAACTGTTTTATAATATTTATGTTATCTCTATAATATCTGTTACATTAGTAAAACCTTACTGATATAATCCATCATCTGGATACTGGTATTACAATTGGAAAAACACTCTTGATCTAATTCACATTTACACTATAGATTGTTTTACTGAAGTCTGAAAAAGTAAAGGTGTCTCTAAAAGATGCAATCTTAAAGTCAGCATAGGCAGAAACCACAACCATAGCAGTTGGAGGACTGCAGGGCTCAGGAGTGGTGTTCCTTCAGATGTCTGAGAGCTGCAGCATTGGAGTGTCCAGAGAGGGGCTTGGAGGCAGACACTGTACGGGAACCAGGTGCAGGCAAGACCTTGGGGATGGAGAGAGGAGACACAGGAGTCAAGGAAGGAGAGTCTTTCGCATGGGAAAAGGCTGTGTCAGTCTTGGGAGCCCCCACATCGCTAGGAATTCCCTTCTGCAGCATGTGAGGTGCAGCACGGTCACGAGTTGGAGGGGTAATGGTAGAGACTGCTGGCCTTATTCCTCCAGGTCTTAGAAGGTTAAAAATTATTACTGTTATTATAATTGTTATTATTATTATTATTTATAGTAGTAGTAGTGGTAACAGTGGTGATAGTGGTGTTATCATTATCACTGTGGAGTTTTTTGAGGCAAAGCCTAAATCAGCCTTAAAGTGAACAGAACAGAGCTCGTTATCTCTGCTGTGGCTGGTGCATGGGGTCCGTCTAGAGTTGATCCAAGAAGGAGGTGGAGATGGGGGGGGGGGGCATTCCTATCTGCATCATCCCACCCCTTCCCATCCCATTCCTGTTCCAGGGTTCAGGGCTGCACTATCCACAGACTTCACAGACTAGCACCCCGAGGAGTGCCTCACGTACACCCTGGGGAGGCAGCAACTTACTGATTCCCAGCTTTTCCCCCTTCAGCCATACAGTAGGATGTGCTTGTCACCTCTGGGTTTGTGGGAGTCCACAGCCCTCATTGGAGCCAGCTGCCTCTCTGGGGTTGCAGGTTATCCTGCCAGAACAGGACACAGCCAGACTCCCCGGGGTGGTGCAGAGCAGGGTTGCCCACCTGCTTCTGGGCATTCTGGTGGGAGGTAGTGTTCCCAGGCACCGGAGGAAGAAAAAGGGAGAAGCCACAGAGCTGGAGGATACTTCTGTTTCAAGAGGAAATAGCACCTTCCACAGAGAGCAGAGGAAGCTCAAGATGTGAAACCCCAGCGGGAAGAACCCCCCGAAGTTACAAGCAGCCAAGCAGAGGGTGTGCAGGAAAGCAAGCACTTCTAAGTGGTGAGGAGAGGACTCCGTTGGGAGATCAAACCAAGAACAGACCCTTCCTGCCACGAGGAGCACAGAGCTCCCAGGTCCCCTCCACTGTCAGGACATTCAGTGGCCTGACGTGTGTCAAAGCCAGAGGAGAGAAAAACAGAGGAAGCATTTCAGGCATAATAACAAGAGCACTTTCTCTTCCCCACTTCTGCCTTTGCTGCCTGCCCCATGGACTCATTTCTGACAGCTCTGCTCTCTCTGGGCTGGGAAGTGGTTTTCTGACTGTCACTAACTAGCAGGAGTGTCCCTCTAAGTATGCACCTCAGGTATGTTGTCCTCACTGCCTCCCTGAGGCAATGGCTAGGTAAGTACGGGTTTTGCCTCGAGGCACAATTCTTCTTTTCACCAGGAAACTCTCACCACCCTTACCAGGTCACTGCAGGCCACTGCTCTTGAATAATGGGAAAATGCTGGGAAATCTCAGCTCACAGAGGTGTTTTTGCACCAGCTTTCTCAAGGTGCTGCTACTGCTGGCAAAGAAAAGGGGAGACAGGGCAGGGACTCATCCTCTTCAGACAATTGTCTCCTGCCTTTCTTTCCCCTGCTGCCCATCTTTCTCTGCCTCTCTCTTCTGACCCTTCCTGGGACCAGTGTTTTACAGCTATTTCACAGCTATTCTACAAACCCACATTTCTGTCTTTGCAACATGAAAGACTGATCTTATCAAAGCTGATGAATGGACTTGCAAGCTCTCCTCCAGTTAACATCATTAGGGAGTCCCAGTCTCCCTGCCAACTGGCACCTGCAAGGCAGCATGCTGTGGCCAGCAGTCTCCTTCAACAAGTCAACACTGCCAGGGTTTCCTTTTCTGTGTGTACTTGGGCACCCAGGAGTCATCTGAGATGACAGGGAATGGGGATCAAGAGGGATCTTTTCTTAGTGGCTTTCCTAGTTCCCTCACCCTGCTGGAGGTGTCCTGGTCCAAGCACGTGAGGGCCAGGATTGACTGTGTTCCCTGGGCAGCAGGAGAACAAAGGAGCAGGGGCACAGCAGAGCTCTCCTCCAGGGGCATCCTGGCAGGAAGGGATGGGTGTTATAGGGCTGTGGGTTCTACACTGAGCCAGGGACTTCGAGCTCCTGCCCCAACGTCCTCGTCACCCTGCTGTCCCCAGCCTGGAGCCTTCTTCCCTGAGGGTTTTGCATCCTGTCTTGGCTGGTGTCCTGAAGCCTTTCTCTGTGCAGTCACTGACCCTTGCTTTCCTCCAGGTGCCATGGCCCAGACCCTCCTCACGTCCTAAGAGGGACTAGTGCCAGTGGAGGAGACAGGCACCTTCCAGATCACCTAGATTTACCAGACCGCCTTACTCTGGTAACCAGCACAGCAGAGGCCAGACCTCAGCTGGTCTCCTATCAGGCAGCTGCTGGTCTCAAGAAGAGGGGCTGATTCACCACATTGCTGAACACCAGGGGTAGATATGCCTCTTCTAGCTGGAGGAAGTCAAGGCCATCCATACGACCTTGTACCTCTGTTACATGCAAGAGAGCCTGGTGCACGCACATTCCTTGGCTGTGCAGGAACCTGCGGAAGGAAGGGGGTGTCTCTGTGCAAGGCTGAGCTCCAGTGGGCTCTCCCTTGCTAGTGCCAGCTTTCCTCCACATCCAGGGATCTCCAGTCAAAGATCCTCTTTCTGAAAGCTGTGGTGCCAGTGGCTTTCACTGTGAAGCAGGGAAAAAGCCTCTGCTGTGCAAATGTTCTCCCCACACTCCAGGACAGGACCACACTGCCCACACCCTTTTTGCATGGAGCTGGTGGGCTGTTCTGCTCTCTGTGTGGCACCAAGGGCTGGAAAAACCCAGTCAGGGACTCCTGTGAGTCTTGAAGTCTCATAGAAAATACTGGGGGGTTGTCTGATTGTTTGTTTGCTCTTTGTTTGCTTGTTTCTGCACAGGACGTTTGCCTGGAGCCCAGTGAGGAGGGACCTTCTGAGACTGGGCATTGCTGGAAAAGCTAAAGGATGCCCTCACACAGCCTCAGCCAAGAACTGGATCCCTCAGCCCAAGGAGGGTGATACCGCTGAGGTGAGGAGGAGCAAAGGGCAGAGAGCAAGGTTTCCCCTGTGACAATCTGCATGCAATTTCCTCCTGCTCAGTGCAGGAGGGCACTTGGCTGAAAACACCTCTTGCAGCAGGTATCTTTCCACCCAGCTGGTTCTGGAGGATAAACCCACGAGGGAGATATCATCCAGGCTCTGGCTGTACAGTAGTACTTGCCACTGGTGTCTCTTGTTGGGACTGGAAAGCAGTGTCCTTTTGGCAATCCTTGCAGGTTTGTCAGGGTCAAAGGTTAGAAAGAGACAGGCATTTTCAGCCTGGCAGCATCAAGAAAACGTGTGCACAGCAGGTTTCAGCAAAGTGGTTGGGGACAGGCTCATGGACAGGCCTGCAGCCCCTCTGGGCCACAGTTTGCAAGTTCCTGAAAGGCTGCTGTTGCGAAGGGAAATCAGGCACTCAGCCAGCCCTGCCTGGCTGCCATTAGATGAGGTGTTTTGACAGAGATTTGGGGGCTTGTTTTCTAACTGCAAGGACAAAGGAAATAAACTGTGTGTGTGTGTGATTAGATGCATTTCAGCCTCTTACTTTCTCCTTTCCTTTAACTGCAGCCATGAGAGCCCACCCAAAGAGAACCTGTCCCACTTTTTCCTCCTTGTATTTGCATGCATGGCAATAAAACAAAGGAAGAGGGAGAAAAAGCAAAGTTAAGCAGCAGTTACCAATCTGTGTAAGTAGGTAGCTCATCCCTACCATTATGGGCATTTATCTGATGATCTGATGAAATGCTTTAGGAGGTGGTGGGTGGGGGGTGAGGGGGAGAGAGAGACTCAAGATGTAGATCAAGAGGAACTGCAAAAAATAGGGAGAATAAGAACCACAGGATGTATTGGCCAGGTATGGCTTGGCTGTCAGAGCTGAAATCCACACACACCAGCTCTAACACGCTGCTCTCCACCATGTTGACTCATCGTCACTCCTTGATTAAAAAAAAAAAAAAAACACTCCTCCCTTCTTTGTACTCTGTGAAAGCATACCTTACTTCTCCCAGCTCTGTAAAGCCCACTGTGATACGCCTCTGCTCACACAGCTGACCCCATCACCCAGGCCACAGGCTGTTCAGGTCCTGGAAGAGACTTGGGACTGATCTTGAAAGGAAAGCTGGTTCAATCTACAAGCTCTAAGGGTTTGAGAGGAGCGAGAGAAAGACTCCAGGAGTTGCCTTGGACCCACAGACAGCCAGGCCCCGAGGCCATCTCCCCACTGGGGTGCCCAGATGCTTGCTTGGAGGGCCCAGGCCAGCGGAGGTGTCGTAGGCCCGGGGCCGAGTTCCCCTCCCACCGCCCGCGCTGCGCTGCAGCACTTCCTCCCCAGCTGCCCCTGCCAGGCCGCGCCGGGCTGGGCCAGGTCTGCTGCTCTGTCCATGCCAGCACCTCCCGGCGCTGCCCCGAGCTCAGCCCAGCCCCGCTGCCCGAGAACAGGCAGCACTCAGCCCCACTGCTTGTCGGGCGCTGCCCGTGGCCTCTTGCCCTGCCGGGTGCAGCGTTGGGCCACACAACACTGAGTCCGCGAGCGCGGCGCGGCCAGGGCAGGGGCTGCCGACCGGACCGGGAGCGGCTCCGGGCCGGCGGTGCTGTGGCCCCAGCAGGAGCGAGGGGGCGGGAAACACCTCTCACCCCCGTGGAGGGCCGTGGCAATCTCAGCGCGGCCCACAGCCCATCAAGGACTTACCTCTACAAGCATTAAGGAGCACAATGGCAGGTGGAGGAAGCCATATTACATACTCAGAGGAAAAGACCCCTGTCTGGGCTCCTCCCAGGAATGTCCCAGGAGAGTCAGGGGCTCCACTGTCTAGGTGTGAATCCCATCCAGATGCATCCTTGGGAGCAGCTTGGCAGAGCAGCTTTTGGACTAAGTGTATGTGTGGGGGTGTTACTGCTGAGGTGCTTGGGACATATTATGGGATGCAGGGCAAGAGCATTTGGGGGTTGCGTAAGACACGAAGATTGCCTAAGGGCTGTTTTGGGGTGGAACCAAAGGCAGGGAAGGAAGATCTCTGATTTCTGTGTGCTTGTGTCAGGTTACACTGTGCTGTGAGATGGCCATAAGATGCCAGGCAGGGCAGGATGCCAGCTTTGTTTTGGCACCCTCAGCCCTTCTCACCCTGCTCGTGGGCTGGGCCTTGTGCAGTGGCCACAGGCTTGTCCATGTGTTGCATCTCTGTGGTAGCTGGGGATGTCTTCCTCTGCTCCACAGGACTGTGCCTGAAAGGGATCCACTGCAGTGTGTCCCTCTCTCCCATGATTCTGGGGAAGAGTCACCTTGTTCCACTACCTTAACTGCCCTCCCTCCTCACCTCCCCCCGCCCCCCATGCGAGCAATGTTCTTCTCCCCGTGTAGCTTGAGATGACGTCTGCAGAGGGAAACACCACACGGACTCCCAGGCTTGGGTGCAACAGAATTTTAATGAGTCTAAAGAGGGAAATGTGGTCCCCAGTGCAGGGAGCACCAGAAGCAGCCAAGAATGCATGTCCCTTGACCATTGCAGAGCTTGTGGGCCCCACAGAAGGCTAGGAGCCAGCAGGTCCTCCCTTGGCTGGCCTTAGCAGGTGTCATCGCCAGTGGAGCAGAAGACATGAAAGAAAGGGGAGAGAGTGGAAGACAGGCAAGTCAGACATGGGCTGTGTTTTCAGGGAGGCCAGACTGGCCCCTTTCCTGCCTTGCTTTCGCAAGGGGAGCCTGGATTCTCAGCCTCTGCAAAATCAGTGGCCTGCATCAGCTTTGAATTCCTTCCCTGGAGCCATCGCCAGTGACTGCAGCGGGGGGGACACCTTGTGCCACAGTAGTGGCTGGAAATGCTGGAGAGGTCACAGCACCCAGAGGGGATGGGGACTCCCTCACAGCTGAGGATGTTGCCAATGGCAGCAGAGGTGGAGGATCAGAAGATGGGCCCATGCAGGGCAACCACCACGGGAGGGGGCTCAAGGACAACGGTGGAGTTCCTGCACTGCCTGACACAGGGCTCCTTGCAGCTGTTGACCAGTGGGGTGGGATCACAAGGCTGTGTCAGCTGGCCTTTGTAACTGCGTGACGGGGGACTACTGGCAGCTTTACAGGCTTGGGAGAGCAGAGCACAGCTCACCATCCCTCCTGCCATGGCCTCAGCTCAACTGTGAGACCCTGAAGTCCGTGGGAGCGGAGGGCTGTGAATGGGAGTGGTTGTGCAGAAAACCCGCCTGCTGCAACTCCTGCTGAGCATGTTAGCAAAAGGCCCTGCATGAGAGCTGATGAAGGATCCCTGTTGGGGGCATTCATGGGAAGAGATGAAGAGTGGGTAGCCCCTGTGCTTGCCTCAGTAGTGAGGTCCTGAGGCACAGGGCAGCCCGAGCAGTCAGAGGCTGCGTATGGGGACGAGTGAAGAGAGGGACCCGCTGTAAAAAACAGGGCTCTGATGGGCTCCCTTTGCCCCTGCCAGAGGGAGGGAGTGTTTCTGTCTCTGTGTGATGAGCTCCTGCAGTGAATGCCATTCGCAGAGATGTTTCCCTTGAGGAGCCTCGTCTGTGTGGGAGAGGAGGGAAAAAAAACGCTGTGGGGATATGCAGCTGGACAGCTGTGTCCAGGCACCTCTGTCTGTGCCTGGTGCTACCTACGTCCAGACAATCTGCAGGGCCCAGGTTGGCATGGGGAGGTGCAAGGATCCCTTCTTGATCTCCTGCGGAGTTGGGTGCAGATGCCTGTGTCTGGCTGGGTGCTGGATGACAGGAGACACTGGCGGACACGTCTTCCTTGCTGGGGGATGGTTTGTCTGGTTGCGACTTCTAGGAGGGACAAAGAGATGGATGTCTGCAGCAGCCTCCTTCCTGTCCTTTGGACTGGACACAGCCTGCCTGAACTGCCCGTTAGGCTCCTACCCAAGTGCTGGTGCTGGCTTTGAGTGTTCAGCTCTTGGTCAGCTGCTAGGGAGCCTGGGACAGAGCAATGATTGCACCTTTGGTCCAAGGATGGTCGGCGTGCTTTAGACACGAGGCCATCAGCTCTCTAGACATCCTTGCCACAGAAATCTCAGCCCTACTCCTCCACGGCATACTAAGCAAGGCCATGCAGTCACTGTCCATGCAAACACAAGTCCCCACTGCCAGGTTCTCTAGCTTGCCTACATTTGCCTTCCCAGGTCCATTCTGGCACTCCCACTGCAGTTCTGTGCAGTTCTGAAATAATGGTGACGGCTGTTCTCAGGAGAAATAGCACCATTTCAGGGCAAGGTGAGGAACCCCAAGTGGGGAAAGACCCTGAAATCCCCACAGCACCAAGCAGCAGTGTGCAGAAGAGAATGCATTTGTAGCTGGGGAGATGAGGTCTCCACTGGAACATCAGGCCAGGAACAGCCACTTCCTACCATGGGGAACCCAGAGCCCGCAGGCCCCCCTCATTGTGAAGACATTCAGTGGGCCCTTGCCTGAGGAGCAACATGTGTCACTGCCAGAAGAGGGAGACCAGCAGGTGGCATGTTTCAGCATGATAAGAACAAACATTTTCTCTTCCCTCTGTCCTTCTTTGCACCCCTCATAGCGTCATTTCCATCAGCTCAGCTGTTTTGGGGTGGGGAGGTGGTTTTCTGACCCTCTCACACAGAGATGGGAGGCTCGGTCTCAGCATGTACCTCAGCTACCTCGTCCTCACTGCCCTCCTGGGGAAATCACTGGGTAAGCACTGGCTTTTCTTCCCAGCATAGTCCCTCTTTTTCCTCAGGAAACCCTCCCACCCTGACCAGATCTCTGAAGGGATCTGCTCTTGAACAATGGGCAAATGTTGGGAAATATCAGATGACATGGGTGTTTTGCACCTGTGTTCTGAAGATGCTGTCAGTGCTGGAAAAGAAAAGAAGCGACAGCAAAGAAATGCCTTGTCCCCTGATCATCCAAGACCTCGTTCTCTAGCTTTTGTTTCCCCAGCCTTCCACCTCTCTTCTCTGCCTCTTCTGTCCTTCTGAAGAAGCCCTGTGCTGTCTGCAGTCCGAAATTACTGCCTAGCAGCCCAGATATACAGGACTTTTGAAAGTTGATGCAGGTGCTGGAAAGCACTGATCCCACTGACGTTATTAGGGTGTCTTAGTCTTTCTCCTGGCTGGCACATGTAATGCAGCATGCCCTGGCCACCCATATCTTTCTGCAGGTCAGCACAGCCAGGGCTTCCTTTTCCCTCTTTGCCCACGACCAGGCAGGCGCACAAGATGACAGGTGATGGAGAGTGGGATGAATGTTTTTGCAGCCCATCCTGGAGCCCTCACCCCACTGCAGGTGTTCTGGTGCCAGCACATGAGGGCCAGGCAAGACAACCTGTCCCCTGGGCAGCAGGAGGGAGAGTGGGGAGCTGGGAGCAGGGCCACAGCAAAGTGCTCTTCCAGCAGCATCCTGGCAGGAGGTGATGGGATTATCATGCCTCGGGATCTGCACTGAGCCAAGAACACCAAGCTCCTGCCCCAAACCACTCCCTACCTTGCTGCAGAGCAAGGGAGAGGGAGCCTTTTTGCCCTGGGAGTTTGCATCCTGAAGCCTGTCCCTGCACAGTCACTGACTCCTGCTTTCTTCCAGATGCCATGGGCCAGGTCACCGTGACTCAGAAAGATGGTCTAGTCAGAGTGGAGGAGAGAGGCACTTTCCAGACCACCTGCACTTATCAGGCCTCACCCTTTAATGCCTTGCTCTGGTACCAGCAGAGGAGAGGCCAAGCCCCGCAGCTGGTCTCATATCAGGCAGCATCTGCTCCTAAGAAGAGTGGCCGATTCACCACACTGCTGAACACCACTGGGAAATACAGTCTCCTGCGGCTGGAGGAAGTCGTGGTCTCTGATGCTGCCTTGTACCTCTGTGCTGTGCAAGACACCCTGGTGCAGGAAGCTTCCTTGACTGTGCAAAAATGGGAGGCAGAGAGGAGGGTGAGGATGTACCCTCCACTGCTCTCTCCACAAACACCACGGAGCAGCAGGCTCCCTGGGCCAGAGGGAGCTTGACTGCAGCTGAATGGTTATGGCACAGTCCCATCAGAGAGCTGCCCAGGGCATAGGCACAGGAAAGCAGACCCTGTTTCCCGAGCCCTCCTTTCCTTGTCCCTCCAAAGCTCACTCATCTGCTACTGCCTCTTTCAGGCCCCAGCAAGGACACTTTTACACCAGCTGGGAACCTTGCTTTTGTTACAGGGAACAATACTCAGAGGGCCTTGGCATGGCCGGAAGGCCCGACCCTCTGCTTCTCCAGGCCAGGACCCATCTCCTCTGCTCAGTGCTAGAGAGTTCAGAAGGATAAGTTTAGCTTTACGTATAAGCTGAGAAAGGCTGAGAAATCCTGCCTGCCTCGTGCTCGCAATCCCTGAGTCGTTCTGCTGCCAATGGTGGTGTATGGGATGGGAGGCAGGCTCCTCATGGCCAGCTGATGCCAAGGGCACCCTTGCAGCTCACCAACCTGGTGCTGTGTCAGGCAGACCTGGGGCTGAACAGGTGTTGAAGCCGAGGGACGTGGGTCCTCATGTCACTGTGCTGTGAAAGGAAGGACAGAGCCCCTGCGATGCACAAGGATGCACAGCTTATGACCGCTTTGGTGCTCAGCCATCAGGCCCTTCCTGTCCCTCATTGAAATCTGAGTCTGAGTGACCAGCAGCTGCTCTGAGAAGGAAGGGAGGTCTGATTCAAGGCCACACACCCCGGAAAAGATTGCTTTTATGTCGCGAGGGGCCTCAAGGAAAGACCCTGTTTGCAACAATGTCCGCGTGCAGTGTGTAAGCTCCCTCAGTGCATGTGCCCTCATGGAGGCTGGTCTGCCTGGACTCAGGTCCAGCTTACACATGGCACAGCTGAGGCCTGCCCGCCTTCCCTCGAAGGGCCTTGGAGAGACAGATCACTGCCAGGCAGCTCTGCTGGCAGGCCTCAGCCAGGGCTGACCAACCCTGCTTGTGGCAGCAGCTTGAAGCTGAGGCTCTAGTGCTGGGCCCCCAGCTGAGCTGCAGCTCCAGCTGCTTCACAGCCATGCCTGGTGACTGGCCACGGAGCCCGCTGATCTGGAGTCAGTTTCTGACATGTGGAGGACTTCCCGTCTTGCCCTTGGACTGCCTCATCACTATGGACTTGTGCAGCAATCACAGGACTGTGCCATAGCCTGATTACTGCCAGCAGCCCTGATCCTGGCCCTGTCTTGCTCACTCACCTCCCTGGCTCGACCTCAGACTTTGCCACGCGGAGACCAGAGCCTGAGCCACGCAAAGCAAGGAGAGATGGAGACCATGGTCAAAGAGGCAGTAGAGGGAGGCAGTCAAGATGGGGAATGCTGAAAGATGGTGACTCCTGGAAACAGGACATAGCCTCCTGCTTTACCTGCAGGCCTGCAACTTCAGAAGAGGTGTAGTGGCCTGGGCACTGATGGGGACAAACCAGGGCTTCATTGGAAGGAGCTGACCACAAAGCTTTTGTCTGTGTGAAGGAGGAAAGGCTTGTGATAGTCTGAAGAGACTCCCTCCTGTGGGGTCCAGAGGCACCGAATGGCTGAGCTGACCTGTTGTGTTAGGGGGGCCAGTTGCTTGCCAAGGGTGAGGAGCCTGGATGTTGCAGAGGGCCTGCCAAGAAACTGCCAAGCCTTGTGTGGCCCTTGCACTATTCCCTCATGCTGCTCTGCCCTGTGGGTACCAGTGATCCTGCCACAGCTAATCATAAGCATATCAAGAGTGACAACATTGTTCTGAGGGTGAAGTGAAGGCTGTGGGGCCCCAGGGGGTGTTCTCCTCAACCCCTTTGGGAGGGGGAAAGGCTTGAGTAGAAGTGGATTCCTCCCACAGATCAACACTGGGCTGCATGGCTGGTGTTGGAGGCAGGGCTTTGGCTTCTGTCACCACTGCTCAGGGATGGGTTATACTTGACAAAGTGGGGGACAACTGCCTGTGTACAGAAGCTTGCTAACTTAGTGAGGGGACTTTGATGTCAGGATGGGGTGGGGGAGGTTCACCTTTACCTGAAGAGAAGTGAGGGAGCAAGGGGCAGAACGGATTTGTGTGGCAGACAGCATGAGAGGGGAGGCTCTGCCACTTCCCCTGTAAAAGCAGCACCAGCTGGGGGCCACCTCAAAGGCCCATACGGGAGTCACATAGCATGGGGAAAAGGCAGGAGACCTTGGAAGTCCATGCACGGGTGCAGAGCTATGGCCTCTCTGGGGTTTTGGAGACCTGCTGGGATAACTCTTGTGGCTGCAGTGCTTCAGTGGAGGGAAAGAGGCACTTTTGGGAAAGATAGGGTGGGCATGGGTAGAGGAGGGTTTGCAATCTGTGGGAAAGAGTGGCTTGAATGCATGGAGCTTTGCCTTGGGGCGGGGGTACAACAATGAAGAGAGCTGGTGGATGAGGATTAGAGGGCAGGCCAGCAGAGGTGATACTGAAGTCGATGTCTGCTGCAGACCTCCTGATCAAGAAGAGGAGACAGAGGAAGCTTTCTTTAGGCAGCAGGCAAAGCCTCACGATACTGGATCCTGGTACTCCTACTACTGGGGGATGATGTAAAGGTCAAGGGCAGCCTTGGCTGCTGGGACCCTGAGCCTGTGGAGCTTGAGATCCTCAGAGGAGGGAGCAAGCTGAACAGCAGCATTTGGACCTGGGACTTCAGAAGAGCAGATCTGAAACACCTCAGGGAGCTGCTTGGCTCAGGCCATTCAGCTGTCCCAGGCTGGGGCTGGTGCTGTGCATGCTTGCTGGGCACTCTCCAGCTGGACTGATGCTTTCTTCTTACTTCTCTGATGAAGGAGGTGTCAGCCTTTTCCTACCTCTCCTTCCTTTCCTCCTGTGCCCTGGGCTGTGCCAGAGGAAGGGGAGTGTCCAGTTCCCAAGGGTCACACTGCTGCCAAAGAAGAGACACTCATAGCAAACTTGACTGCACAGGTTTGCGTGTCCCCCCGCCCCCCGCCCCCCAAATGACATCTGTCAGGGACAGTGGAGCAGTCGAGGGGAAGCTGGGCAGTCACTACAACTTGCCCTCAGTGGCATGCCACAGTCGGACTAGAGTTTCACTGTAATTCCCTGTTGGCCCCTTCAGCTCATGCTGATCTCACTCATTGACGCCCTGAGGGAATTGCACCCCCCCCAGATATGCCTGTATGCACAGAGACCTATGAGCACTCAGAAACATGCACACACACACACACGCACGTGCATAAAAATATATGCCTGTGCACAACCATGCATATAGATGCAAACACAAGCGTACTTGCCCACACACACCCACACACACGCACATTTGCACACACTCACACATGCACTACTGCACAAACACACACGCAAATGCAGACATGCAGGTGTGACTATGTGCATGGACGTTGCCAGATGGGAAGGCACAGAAGCATCAACACACACACAGGCACAAGCACTGCTGAGAGGCAGGACTGGTGGGGCCAGCCTTCAGTCCCTCTGGGCAGCCTTAGGCAAGATGCTGAAAGAAAGCAACTCAGATCCTGCCCAGCGCTGCCAGATTTACCAAGCTGGAGAGATTTGAAGGTGGTCCAGTTGTTTTAGCACCACCAGAAGGGAACAAATCCCATTGAAGTCCAAGCTCTCGGCTCCTTTCCAGACATTTGGCCTATCCACCTGCCAAGCCTGTGCCTGAGGGCCAAAGGAAAAACTAGAAAACCTCCCCATTACTGCAGCCTCATGGGTTCCCCATGCAAAAAGTAAAAAAGGGAGAAAAGGGAAAAAAAGAAAAATCTACAGCCTTCCAGACTCCTGCCTCTCCTTAGTGATCTCCCCAGGAGAGACTTGGGGGCCTGGGACCAGCCACAGCAGCTCCTGTGCAGGGGGTGGTGTTTCAGTTCTCACCATGGCAGCTGAGGCAGCCGAGGCGTGTGTGCTGGGGACAAGCCAGGATGCCTGCAGGCTGCAAATGCTGCAGCCAGGACTCCAGAAGCAGAGTGCTGATGAAGCTGCCTCCAGACTCACCTTAAGGTAACTCAGCTCTCTTCAAAGGACAAAGACGTACGAAGGAGCAGGTGGCACTAAAGGGAGATTTCAAATGCCCTGAGCTAAGCCCAGCGTGTGCTGGTTCACACGGCTGATGAGAGCTGGCTGAGCTGCATTGCTGGGGAGTCTGTCTCCTCCTCTGCTTTGGGCACTGGAGTGGTCTCCAGAACCACAGGAGTGGTGGTGGGGGGACGTGCCCAGTGCTGTGCAGGCCCCAGAAGGACAAGCCTTGTGCCCTGAGAACCTGCCAGCAGGAGGGCTCCCACCTGGCCTACAAAGCTCCCATTTCAGATGCCCGCATCCATGATCCGCTAAGCCCCTGCAGGGCACTCCAGCTCTCAGCTGAACTCTCCCCCCTCCCTCTGCCAACCCACCATCAGGAAACAAGGGGCCAGCTAGGGAAGCTTTTTAGAAACCCTCTCAAGAAGCAACAGTGGCATTGCTCAGCCTAAATCAGCTGCCCATGCTCTCATTAGCTACAGGGGTGCTGCAGGACATGTGCATCCTGCTTTTGCAAAGCCTGTGTGGATCGAGCATTTCCATCAGTGACCCATAAGCTCCGCAGGTGCTGCTACAAATCCTAGGTTACCAAGCTTGGCCCCTCTGTGGCTGCTGTGTATGATGCCGGCAATGTTTATGGCCTGCTGTTCAGAGCACTGCATTGCACAGGCTACACTCGTCTGGTGTGGCGTACCTGACTGCCACTTTTGGGTGCCAGGCGACTGGGCTAGGACTGGAGTGCCCTGGCAAGGTTGCCTGCCCAGCTGTGCTGTGAGCCTGGGGAGGAAATGCCCAGCTAAGGTGTGTGTGGGAAAAGAGAAGCTTCAAAGTTCCGGGATGAACAGATCTCTACAAGGCTGGAGCTGGAGCTTGGAGAAAGGCAGGAGAGAGGTGGGCTGCCAGTCACCTCCCAGAAGTGAAGGGTCTCACCTACCTCTGGGGATTTCTGGGAGAGGTGTTGTTCCCAGGCAGCAGGGGAAGGCAAGGGTAGAGTGGTAGAAATAACGGTGACTACTGCTCCCAGCAGAAATAGCACCATCTCAGGGCAAGGTGAGGAACCCCAAGTGGGGAAAGACCCTGAAATCCCCACAGCACCAAGCAGCAGCATGCAGAAAACATGCATTTGTAGCTGGGGAGGTGAGGACTCCACTGGGACATCAGGCCAGGAACAGCCACTTCCTACCATGGGGAACCCAGAGCCCGCAGGCCCCCCTCATTGTGAAGACATTCAGTGGGCTCTTGCCTGAGGAGCAACATGTGTCACTGCCAGAAGAGGGAGACCAGCAGGTGGCATGTTTCAGCATGATAAGAACAAACATTTTCTCTTCCCTCTGTCCTCCTGTGCTCCCCTCACAGCATCATTTCCGTCAGCTCAGCTGTTTTGGGGTGGGGAAGTGGTTTTCTGACTCTCTCACACAGAGACGGGAGGCTCGGTCTCAGCATGTACCTCAGCTACCTTGTCCTCGCTGCCCTCCTGGGGAAATCACTGGGTAAGCACTGGCTTCTACTCTTGGCATAGTCCCTCTTTTTCCTCAGGAAACCCTCCCACCCCGACCATGTCTCTGAGGGGATCTGCTCTTGAACAGTGGACAAGTGTTGGGAAATACCAGATGACACGGGTGTTTTGCACCTGTGCTCTGAAGATGCTGTCAGTGCTGGAAAAGAAAGGAAGAGACAGCAAAGAAGCACCTCGTTCCCTCATCATCCAAGACCCCCTTCTCCAGCTTTCCTTTCCCCAGCCATCCACCTCTCTCTGTCTCTCTCTTGTGATGCATCTAGCTCAGTGTTTCAATGACATGTCACTGCAGAAGTTCTCTGCTGCTTGCAGTCCCAAATTACTGCCTTGGAACCCAGATATATAGGACTTTTGAAAGTTGATGCAGGCGCTGGAAAGCTCTCATCCCACTGATGTTACGAGGGTGTCCCAGTCTCTCTCCTGGCTGGCACATGTAATGCAGCATGCCCTGGCCACCCATTTCTTCCTGCAGGTCAGCACAGCCAGGGCTTCCTTTTCCCTCTTTGCCCACGACCGGGGAGCTGTGCGAGATGACAGGTGATGGAGAGTGGGATGAAAGTTTTTGCAGCCCCTCACCAGAGCCCTAACCCCACTGCAGGTGTTCTGGTGCCAGCACACGAGGGCCAGGCAAGACAACCTGTCCCCTGGGCAGCAGGAGGGAGAGTGGGGAGCTGGGAGCAGGGCCACAGCAAAGTGCTCTTCCAGCAGCATCCTGGCAGGAGGTGATGGGATTATCATGCCTCGGGATCTGCACTGAGCCAAGAACACCAAGCTCCTGCCCCAAACCACTCCCTACCTTGCTGCAGAGCAAGGGAGAGGGAGCCTTTTTGCCCTGGGAGTTTGCATCCTGAAGCCTGTCCCTGCACAGTCACTGACTCCTGCTTTCTTCCAGATGCCATGGGCCAGGTCACCGTGACTCAGAAAGATGGTCTAGTCAGAGTGGAGGAGAGAGGCACTTTCCAGACCACCTGCACTTATCAGGCCTCACCCTTTAATGCCTTGCTCTGGTACCAGCAGAGGAGAGGCCAAGCCCCGCAGCTGGTCTCATATCAGGCAGCATCTGGTCGCAAGGAATCTGGCCGATTCACCACACTGCTGAACACCACTGGGAAATACAGTCTCCTGCGGCTGGAGGAAGTCAAGGTCTCTGATGCTGCCTTGTACCTCTGTGCTGTGCAAGACACCCTGGTGCAGGAAGCTGCCTTGACTGTGCAAAAATGGGAGGCAGAGAGGAGGGTGAGGATGTACCCTCCACTGCTCTCTCCACAAACACCACGGAGCAGCAGGCTCCCTGGGCCAGAGGGAGCTTGACTGCAGCTGAATGGTTATGGCACAGTCCCATCAGAGAGCTGCCCAGGGCATAGGCACAGGAAAGCAGACCCTGTCTCCCGAGCCCTCCTTTCCTTGTCCCTCCAAAGCTCACTCATCTGCTACTGCCTCTTTCAGGCCCCAGCAAGGACACTTTTGCACCAGCTGGGAACCTTGCTTTTGTTACAGGGAACAATACTCAGAGGGCCTTGGCATGGCCGGAAGGCCCGACCCTCTGCTTCTCCAGGCCAGGACCCATCTCCTCTGCTCAGTGCTAGAGAGTTCAGAAGGATAAGTTTAGCTTTACGTATAAGCTGAGAAAGGCTGAGAAATCCTGCCTGCCTCGTGCTCGCAATCCCTGAGTCGTTCTGCTGCCAATGGTGGTGTATGGGATGGGAGGCAGGCTCCTCATGGCCAGCTGATGCCAAGGGCACCCTTGCAGCTCACCAACCTGGTGCTGTGTCAGGCAGACCTGGGGCTGAACAGGTGTTGAAGCCGAGGGACGTGGGTCCTCATGTCACTGTGCTGTGAAAGGAAGGACAGAGCCCCTGCGATGCACAAGGATGCACAGCTTATGACCGCTTTGGTGCTCAGCCATCAGGCCCTTCCTGTCCCTCATTGAAATCTGAGTCTGAGTGACCAGCAGCTGCTCTGAGAGGGAAGGGAGGTCTGATTCAAGGCCACACACCCCGGAAAAGATTGCTTTTATGTCGCGAGGGGCCTCAAGGAAAGACCCTGTTTGCAACAATGTCCGCGTGCAGTGTGTAAGCTCCCTCAGTGCATGTGCCCTCATGGAGGCTGGTCTGCCTGGACTCAGGTCCAGCTTACACATGGCACAGCTGAGGCCTGCCCGCCTTTCCTCGAAGGGCCTTGGAGAGACAGATCACTGCCAGGCAGCTCTGCTGGCAGGCCTCAGCCAGGGCTGACCAACCCTGCTTGTGGCAGCAGCTTGAAGCTGAGGCTCTAGTGCTGGGCCCCCAGCTGAGCTGCAGCTCCAGCTGCTTCACAGCCATGCCTGGTGACTGGCCACGGAGCCCGCTGATCTGGAGTCAGTTTCTGACATGTGGAGGACTTCCCGTCTTGCCCTTGGACTGCCTCATCACTATGGACTTATGCAGCAATCACAGGACTGTGCCATAGCCTGATTACTGCCAGCAGCCCTGATCCTGGCCCTGTCTTGCTCACTCACCTCCCTGGCTCGACCTCAGACTTTGCCACGCGGAGACCAGAGCCTCAGCCACGCAAAGCAAGGAGAGATGGAGACCATGGTCAAAGAGGCAGTAGAGGGAGGCAGTCAAGATGGGGAATGCTGAAAGATGGTGACTCCTGGAAACAGGACATAGCCTCCTGCTTTACCTGCAGGCCTGCAACTTCAGAAGAGGTGTAGTGGCCTGGGCACTGATGGGGACAAACCAGGGCTTCATTGGAAGGAGCTGACCACAAAGCTTTTGTCTGTGTGAAGGAGGAAAGGCTTGTGATAGTCTGAAGAGACTCCCTCCTGTGGGGTCCAGAGGCACCGAATGGCTGAGCTGACCTGTTGTGTTAGGGGGGCCAGTTGCTTGCCAAGGGTGAGGAGCCTGGATGTTGCAGAGGGCCTGCCAAGAAACTGCCAAGCCTTGTGTGGCCCTTGCACTATTCCCTCATGCTGCTCTGCCCTGTGGGTACCAGTGATCCTGCCACAGCTAATCATAAGCATATCAAGAGTGACAACATTGTTCTGAGGGTGAAGTGAAGGCTGTGGGGCCCCAGGGGGTGTTCTCCTCAACCCCTTTGGGAGGGGGAAAGGCTTGAGTAGAAGTGGATTCCTCCCACAGATCAACACTGGGCTGCATGGCTGGTGTTGGAGGCAGGGCTTTGGCTTCTGTCACCACTGCTCAGGGATGGGTTATACTTGACAAAGTGGGGGACAACTGCCTGTGTACAGAAGCTTGCTAACTTAGTGAGGGGACTTTGATGTCAGGATGGGGTGGGGGAGGTTCACCTTTACCTGAAGAGAAGTGAGGGAGCAAGGGGCAGAACGGATTTGTGTGGCAGACAGCATGAGAGGGGAGGCTCTGCCACTTCCCCTGTAAAAGCAGCACCAGCTGGGGGCCACCTCAAAGGCCCATACGGGAGTCACATAGCATGGGGAAAAGGCAGGAGACCTTGGAAGTCCATGCACGGGTGCAGAGCTATGGCCTCTCTGGGGTTTTGGAGACCTGCTGGGATAACTCTTGTGGCTGCAGTGCTTCAGTGGAGGGAAAGAGGCACTTTTGGGAAAGATAGGGTGGGCATGGGTAGAGGAGGGTTTGCAATCTGTGGGAAAGAGTGGCTTGAATGCATGGAGCTTTGCCTTGGGGCGGGGGTACAACAATGAAGAGAGCTGGTGGATGAGGATTAGAGGGCAGGCCAGCAGAGGTGATACTGAAGTCGATGTCTGCTGCAGACCTCCTGATCAAGAAGAGGA
The DNA here is from genome assembly GCF_036370855.1 of Dromaius novaehollandiae. Classification (NCBI taxonomy): domain Eukaryota; kingdom Metazoa; phylum Chordata; class Aves; order Casuariiformes; family Dromaiidae; genus Dromaius; species Dromaius novaehollandiae. Next base: position 5,054,793 of record NC_088119.1, on the reverse strand, counting down.
GACAGAGGAAGCTTTCTTTAGGCAGCAGGCAAAGCCTCACGATACTGGATCCTGGTACTCCTACTACTGGGGGATGATGTAAAGGTCAAGGGCAGCCTTGGCTGCTGGGACCCTGAGCCTGTGGAGCTTGAGATCCTCAGAGGAGGGAGCAAGCTGAACAGCAGCATTTGGACCTGGGACTTCAGAAGAGCAGATCTGAAACACCTCAGGGAGCTGCTTGGCTCAGGCCATTCAGCTGTCCCAGGCTGGGGCTGGTGCTGTGCATGCTTGCTGGGCACTCTCCAGCTGGACTGATGCTTTCTTCTTACTTCTCTGATGAAGGAGGTGTCAGCCTTTTCCTACCTCTCCTTCCTTTCCTCCTGTGCCCTGGGCTGTGCCAGAGGAAGGGGAGTGTCCAGTTCCCAAGGGTCACACTGCTGCCAAAGAAGAGACACTCATAGCAAACTTGACTGCACAGGTTTGCGTGTCCCCCCGCCCCCCGCCCCCCAAATGACATCTGTCAGGGACAGTGGAGCAGTCGAGGGGAAGCTGGGCAGTCACTACAACTTGCCCTCAGTGGCATGCCACAGTCGGACTAGAGTTTCACTGTAATTCCCTGTTGGCCCCTTCAGCTCATGCTGATCTCACTCATTGACGCCCTGAGGGAATTGCACCCCCCCCAGATATGCCTGTATGCACAGAGACCTATGAGCACTCAGAAACATGCACACACACACACACGCACGTGCATAAAAATATATGCCTGTGCACAACCATGCATATAGATGCAAACACAAGCGTACTTGCCCACACACACCCACACACACGCACATTTGCACACACTCACACATGCACTACTGCACAAACACACACGCAAATGCAGACATGCAGGTGTGACTATGTGCATGGACGTTGCCAGATGGGAAGGCACAGAAGCATCAACACACACACAGGCACAAGCACTGCTGAGAGGCAGGACTGGTGGGGCCAGCCTTCAGTCCCTCTGGGCAGCCTTAGGCAAGATGCTGAAAGAAAGCAACTCAGATCCTGCCCAGCGCTGCCAGATTTACCAAGCTGGAGAGATTTGAAGGTGGTCCAGTTGTTTTAGCACCACCAGAAGGGAACAAATCCCATTGAAGTCCAAGCTCTCGGCTCCTTTCCAGACATTTGGCCTATCCACCTGCCAAGCCTGTGCCTGAGGGCCAAAGGAAAAACTAGAAAACCTCCCCATTACTGCAGCCTCATGGGTTCCCCATGCAAAAAGTAAAAAAGGGAGAAAAGGGAAAAAAAGAAAAATCTACAGCCTTCCAGACTCCTGCCTCTCCTTAGTGATCTCCCCAGGAGAGACTTGGGGGCCTGGGACCAGCCACAGCAGCTCCTGTGCAGGGGGTGGTGTTTCAGTTCTCACCATGGCAGCTGAGGCAGCCGAGGCGTGTGTGCTGGGGACAAGCCAGGATGCCTGCAGGCTGCAAATGCTGCAGCCAGGACTCCAGAAGCAGAGTGCTGATGAAGCTGCCTCCAGACTCACCTTAAGGTAACTCAGCTCTCTTCAAAGGACAAAGACGTACGAAGGAGCAGGTGGCACTAAAGGGAGATTTCAAATGCCCTGAGCTAAGCCCAGCGTGTGCTGGTTCACACGGCTGATGAGAGCTGGCTGAGCTGCATTGCTGGGGAGTCTGTCTCCTCCTCTGCTTTGGGCACTGGAGTGGTCTCCAGAACCACAGGAGTGGTGGTGGGGGGACGTGCCCAGTGCTGTGCAGGCCCCAGAAGGACAAGCCTTGTGCCCTGAGAACCTGCCAGCAGGAGGGCTCCCACCTGGCCTACAAAGCTCCCATTTCAGATGCCCGCATCCATGATCCGCTAAGCCCCTGCAGGGCACTCCAGCTCTCAGCTGAACTCTCCCCCCTCCCTCTGCCAACCCACCATCAGGAAACAAGGGGCCAGCTAGGGAAGCTTTTTAGAAACCCTCTCAAGAAGCAACAGTGGCATTGCTCAGCCTAAATCAGCTGCCCATGCTCTCATTAGCTACAGGGGTGCTGCAGGACATGTGCATCCTGCTTTTGCAAAGCCTGTGTGGATCGAGCATTTCCATCAGTGACCCATAAGCTCCGCAGGTGCTGCTACAAATCCTAGGTTACCAAGCTTGGCCCCTCTGTGGCTGCTGTGTATGATGCCGGCAATGTTTATGGCCTGCTGTTCAGAGCACTGCATTGCACAGGCTACACTCGTCTGGTGTGGCGTACCTGACTGCCACTTTTGGGTGCCAGGCGACTGGGCTAGGACTGGAGTGCCCTGGCAAGGTTGCCTGCCCAGCTGTGCTGTGAGCCTGGGGAGGAAATGCCCAGCTAAGGTGTGTGTGGGAAAAGAGAAGCTTCAAAGTTCCGGGATGAACAGATCTCTACAAGGCTGGAGCTGGAGCTTGGAGAAAGGCAGGAGAGAGGTGGGCTGCCAGTCACCTCCCAGAAGTGAAGGGTCTCACCTACCTCTGGGGATTTCTGGGAGAGGTGTTGTTCCCAGGCAGCAGGGGAAGGCAAGGGTAGAGTGGTAGAAATAACGGTGACTACTGCTCCCAGCAGAAATAGCACCATCTCAGGGCAAGGTGAGGAACCCCAAGTGGGGAAAGACCCTGAAATCCCCACAGCACCAAGCAGCAGCATGCAGAAAACATGCATTTGTAGCTGGGGAGGTGAGGACTCCACTGGGACATCAGGCCAGGAACAGCCACTTCCTACCATGGGGAACCCAGAGCCCGCAGGCCCCCCTCATTGTGAAGACATTCAGTGGGCTCTTGCCTGAGGAGCAACATGTGTCACTGCCAGAAGAGGGAGACCAGCAGGTGGCATGTTTCAGCATGATAAGAACAAACATTTTCTCTTCCCTCTGTCCTCCTGTGCTCCCCTCACAGCATCATTTCCGTCAGCTCAGCTGTTTTGGGGTGGGGAAGTGGTTTTCTGACTCTCTCACACAGAGACGGGAGGCTCGGTCTCAGCATGTACCTCAGCTACCTTGTCCTCGCTGCCCTCCTGGGGAAATCACTGGGTAAGCACTGGCTTCTACTCTTGGCATAGTCCCTCTTTTTCCTCAGGAAACCCTCCCACCCCGACCATGTCTCTGAGGGGATCTGCTCTTGAACAGTGGACAAGTGTTGGGAAATACCAGATGACACGGGTGTTTTGCACCTGTGCTCTGAAGATGCTGTCAGTGCTGGAAAAGAAAGGAAGAGACAGCAAAGAAGCACCTCGTTCCCTCATCATCCAAGACCCCCTTCTCCAGCTTTCCTTTCCCCAGCCATCCACCTCTCTCTGTCTCTCTCTTGTGATGCATCTAGCTCAGTGTTTCAATGACATGTCACTGCAGAAGTTCTCTGCTGCTTGCAGTCCCAAATTACTGCCTTGGAACCCAGATATATAGGACTTTTGAAAGTTGATGCAGGCGCTGGAAAGCTCTCATCCCACTGATGTTACGAGGGTGTCCCAGTCTCTCTCCTGGCTGGCACATGTAATGCAGCATGCCCTGGCCACCCATTTCTTCCTGCAGGTCAGCACAGCCAGGGCTTCCTTTTCCCTCTTTGCCCACGACCGGGGAGCTGTGCGAGATGACAGGTGATGGAGAGTGGGATGAAAGTTTTTGCAGCCCCTCCCCAGAGCCCTAACCCCACTGCAGGTGTTCTGGTGCCAGCACACGAGGGCCAGGCAAGACAACCTGTCCCCTGGGCAGCAGGAGGGAGAGTGGGGAGCTGGGAGCAGGGCCACAGCAAAGTGCTCTTCCAGCAGCATCCTGGCAGGAGGTGATGGGATTATCATGCCTCGGGATCTGCACTGAGCCAAGAACACCAAGCTCCTGCCCCAAACCACTCCCTACCTTGCTGCAGAGCAAGGGAGAGGGAGCCTTTTTGCCCTGGGAGTTTGCATCCTGAAGCCTTTTCCCTGCACAGTCACTGACTCCTGCTTTCTTCCAGATGCCATGGGCCAGGTCACCGTGACTCAGAAAGATGGTCTAGTCAGAGTGGAGGAGAGAGGCACTTTCCAGACCACCTGCACCTACCAGACATCCAGCAGTATTGTGGCACCAGCCATGCTCTGGTACCAGCAGAGGAGAGGCCAAGCCCCGCAGCTGGTCTCATATCAGGCAGCATCTGCTCCTAAGAAGAGTGGCCGATTCACCACACTGCTGAACACCACTGGGAAATACAGTCTCCTGCGGCTGGAGGAAGTCGTGGTCTCTGACGCTGCCTTGTACCTCTGTGCTGTGCAAGACACCCTGGTGCAGGAAGCGCCTTTGACTGTGCAAAAACTGGAGGTGGAGAGGAGGGCGGGGGTGCATCTGGGCAAGGCGGAGCTCCAGTGAAGTGGCCCTCAGCTCTCCCCTAGCATCACGATTTCCCCTGAGCACCCAGGGATCTGCAGGCCAAGCTCCTCTTTCTGAAAGGGGCTGGTGTCCGTGGCCTCACAGGAAGGAGAAGCTGGTGAAGGAATCTGAGCCATGGAAGGGTTTTCCCTCTACACTCCAGGATGGGACTGCACTTGCCATGGGCTATGCAGGGAGCATATGGGCTCTTGAGATCTGACCTCTCGGCAGAGCACCAGGGCTGGAAGGAATCATTCTGGGTCTCATCCAAGTCTTGCAGTCCCATTCCAAACTCCTTGTTCATTGTCTGCATGGCACATTTGCCCAGATCACTGACAGGATGGCCCTTCCCAGACTGGGTGTTTCTGAGGGAGCTAAGGGACGGTGGCTTGCTGTTTCAGCAGGAAGTGGAGCCATGATCCGTGCGGAGTGGGAATCTCCTGTGGTGGGGAGGAGCAATGGACAGGGGCCACGGTTTCCTGGTGCATTTGCCAACCCCAGTGACAATTAACTTGCATTTTCCCCCACTTACATGCATGTTGACCACAGAGAGTGTGTGTGTGTGTGTGTGTGTGTGTGGAGCGGGGTGACTCTTGTTCTGTATGCCAGCAGCTGTTGCAGATAGTATATTTTCACACTGAGAGTTGGAATGAGGGCTGTTTCAAGCCCTGGGGGCCTGAGCAGTTCCACAGAGGGCAGTTTGCTGGCAGCGCCTGCAGAGGTGAGGGGAGAGGAGCTGCAGGGTGGAGCTGGGAGCAGAAGCAGAGAGATCTCAGATGGGGAAACTGTCCAGGCAGTTTGCCAGCTTGAAAATATTGACTGCACTTTATGCATAGAAATTGTATTCAGAGCAAAACGCAGGAAAGCAAAGCCCCCATGTTTCATGTCATCAGGAGAAAGAGGATTTCCCCAGCAGAGGAAAACAAGCAAACCCCTCACTCACCAGCCCTCTGAGAACCTGTTAGTGGGGAATGGGGGTGTGGGGGGGAATCTTCTCTTTGTTTGCCTAAAAATGTGGCTTTGTGAAGTGAAGCACTGACCTGGTCTGGAGAAACCTGGACTGGTCCTCCATGTGTGTGAGTGGCTCTGGCTGAGCAGCAGAGCTTGCCCGCAGCACCTCTGGCTGGGTCTGGAAACAGCCTGCTTTGGGCAGTCCTTGTAGGTCTGTGAGCAACAAATACTGGGAAGAGATGGGTGTATCCAGCCTGGTGGGAACAGGAGCACATGTGTGCACACGCCAGGTTTTACCACACTGCTTGTGGAGCTGCTCTGTGTTTGGGGACAGGCGTCAGCCAGGCAGGGTGTGTGCAGCTGGTGAGATTTTACTGCTGGCTCAGGAGATCCCTGGGGAAGAGTGTGCCAGGGTGAGGAGCAGAAAAGAGCTGTGCCGCTCTGGTCCTGTGCATGGCAGTCCTTGAAGAATGCAGTGCTTGTGAAATCCCATCTCAGCTGGCCTGCCTAAGAGCATGAGGAGCTAGCCATAGGTATTCATCTTTCTGAATCTATGGCACAACTCAAGGAATGATCCTCATGTCAGGAGTAAATACAGGTTCACAGCAAACAATCACTCCTAGATAAGAGACTGTACTCAAATGTGAGGTTTTAGAAGTAGAAGGAGTATCTATCATACAAAGGGTATGCTGGATCCCCTTGTGATCTGGACTGACTCCTTGGCAACCACCAGAGTCTGAGGGGTCCTTTACTGAACAAGCGAACAAGACCCCATCTGGGAAGAGATTGTCCCTGTGTCCATCCCTAACTAAGTCTTTGGCAATTTGACCTGGGCAAGTAATTTCTCTCCTCCCACCAGCGTACTGTTTCTCTCAAACAGAATGAGCGTGTTGTTTCCAAGCACAGCTACCATCTATGTACATTCTACATAGAGGTTACTGGGACTTTTTATCTACTAGTCCGTTTCAGAGATGCCACACCTCTAAGTCAAAGGAGTATGCCATTTCTGTACTGTGCAGTGCTTCCAAGGCACTGTTCACATGCCTCTGGATCAGGATACCAGGAGTCTGTGGAGAGAAGCCCCAGGAGAGGCATCAGGTCTGCATCCCCTGCCGGGACAACATCACTGCCAAATGCTGTTTCTGCATGCCGAAAGCAGCTACTGGGTGTGCCCCAGGCCCCACAAAGTGACCAGGAACAGTGGCTTTCCAAGAATGGCCTTCCCATCTAAGAGCCATAACCTCACATGCCTCCACTTGGGGATTCCAGGAGTCTGGTGGAGAGAAGCCCCAGGAGAGGCATCAGGTCTGCATGCCCTGCCAGGAGAACATCACTGCCAAATGCTGCTTCTGCATGCCCAAAGCAGCCGCTGGGTATGCCCCAGGCCCTACAAAGTGGTCATGAACATTGTCTTTCCAAGAATGGCCTTCTCACCTAACAGCCATAACCTCACGCTGGAAGGTAGTTCCCATTCACTGTATCTGTTTTTCCATGCTGTCTATTTTGTATGTAGCATGTCTGCTTTAGCTGTTGATGCTCCCTCAGGTGGCGACACAAGCCTAAATGCCAGCGGTGATTGTCTTTAGTGGAGTGAACAGAAGTGTCTTGATGAAACAAGCATGTCTGCCCTCTCTGTCTGGACCCATAGAATGGGCAGTGCAGCCCCAGGCTTGGGGTATGGAAGGGCCACACAGGCAGCCCCAGGCACCGGGAGCACCATCCCATGCTGTGCTGCACCACAGCAATTCCCCCTCCAGCACCCAGGCAATGCTCCAGGAGCCCGGGCCACACCTGGACGCAGCTGAGCACCCTGCTGGGCTTGGCAGACTTGCCCAGGGCTGCAGCAGGGCTGCGCTGGATTTGGGGCTCCCACTTGCTGCCTCTTGCTGTGGCCAGAGGGACGCTGGGCAGTGCAGAGAAGAGAGCTGGGGGCAAGCTGGGCCGGTCCGCAGTGGGGGGATCCCAGCCCAGTGGCATGGCAGTCCCCTGGCTGCTGAGGGCTCATTGAGAGACACTGATTTAAAGGGCAGGTTGTTTGTTCTTAGGGGCTGAGACTGGGATCTCTGAGGCAGGGTTATGCAAATACAAGGTTACTGAGAGGTGGAGACTACAAATGATTGATGAAAAGCAGAGACTAAAAGCTCTTCTGCCTCACCAGGTGCTGTGGGCTCTCTCATGCCTACATTTGGTGCCCTGCCTCAATGGGACAGGGCTGGGCACAGGTCAGCAGAGACTTCAGCAGAGACTATGCGTCACCAGAGTTTGACAGTGGGGAAGAATCCCTGTGAGCATCCAAACACAACAACTGTCAGCAGGGTCTACTTAGCTCTGCCCTCAGGTTCCGGTGGGAGGAGAAGGGCACAGAACCAGAGGGGAAGAGAGGGTGGGTGGAGGAAAGGAAAGGCAATGCTCCAAGGTTGTAAGAAGGGGCAGAGAGAGCCTGCACACAGATAGGGGTGTGAAGTAGAGTAGGTGATTTGCAGAAAGAGAGAAGCTGCTGGATGGGAGCTGGACCAGAGTCCTCAGATCATTGCCCCACTGTCAGCCTTGCAAGGACCAGAACAGGATGCCCTGATTCCCTCCTGCTGTCAGTGAGAGCTGAAAGCTCTCAGGTTAGAGCACAGGGCCCTTGCCTGTGGCCCTGTTGAAAGGTGAGTGCTGCCTCAGCACAAGCAGAGCTTGAGGGGAGACATTGATGTGCAGAGTCAGAGACACCCTTCTGCCCCCACCATGCTCCCAACTCAATGTCTGGGAATGGCAGAGAAATGGAGTGCAGGAAGCAGTCCAGGGTGACCTACTTCATCCTTGGGTGGGCTCCCACAGCTGCCAGAGCTGTGAGTGCCTTTGGTCCTTTTCTTCCTCCTCATCTACCTGCTGACGCTGTCTGGGAATATCCTCATCCTGCTGGCTGTGTACTGGGAACCAAAACTGCACCAGCCCATGGACTGTTCCTCTGCCACTTGTCCTTGCTGCATGTGGCCCTCTCCTCTGTGGTGGTGCCTAACACCATTGCCAGCCTCATGGCAGGGCACCAGGGTCTCATGTCTTTCCAGGGCTGTGTGTCTCCGGTCTTCTCCTTCTGTTTTCCGGGCTGCAGCAAGTGCTTCCTCTACACAGTGATGGCCTTTCAGTGTGTCCTAGGCATCTGCTGGTGAATGTGGTATGGAATCCTTATGCACGGCAGGGCCTGTGTGTGCCCAGCAGCAGGCACCTGGCTGGTGGCTGCCTGCACTCCACCCTCCAACCCAAAGTCACTTTCCACCTGCACTGTGGCCAGAGGGACTGCGTGGGCTACATCTGCTGTGACATCCCCACCATGCTGAGGCTGGGCTGTGGGGACACCAGCCTTAATGAGAGAGTGACCTTCCTGGATGGGGGGTTCCTGGTGACAACCTGCTTCGGCTTCACCGTCACCTCCCACTTGGGCATCATCACAGTGATGTTGAAGATGTGCTCTGCCCTAAGCAGATACCGTGCCATCTGCACCTGCACTGCCCACCTCACCATGGTGACCACCTCTGCCGTGCTCCTGGTCTTCATCTAGCTGAGGCCAGGGTGCCAGCACCCCTTTGGCAGCATGGTCGCTGCCTCCTACTGCGTGGTGACAGCCCTGCTAAGTGCCCTGGGACACATGCTGTGGAGCAAAGAGATGAGAGGTGCCCTCACCAGGCTGTCCTGCAGAAGTAAAGGGCTGGGCCAGGGTACACAGACAACTTTCCTTCAGCAGGCAGCAAAGCTTCTCCTACCTGTGCATTGCAGGACTCCTGGGTCCTGGTGTTGTCCCAGCAGAAGCATGGTGGTGGGGCTCTGGAGTCTGGTTGGTGCTGGAGTTAGGACAGCTGGCTGGGGACCAGCATGCAGCAGGCCTGGGGACGCAGGTCTGCTTCCCTTGTGTCACATCCCTGAATGTGATTGGCAGGGGCAGGGAAAAAGCAGGCTGTGGGTGCACAAACACCTGGATTCACTTTTGAGGCTCCCAGAAGGAGATTGAAGCCCATCAGTTGCATGGCGTGATGAAGGGACTAGCCTTACGGGCTTGTGCAAGGCTGTTTGCAGCATGCAGAATAGCCTTTCCCTCAGGTAGGCTTTGTGGAGCTGTTTCATTTGCTGCCCCAGCTGCATGCAATGTCCCCGTGTCCCTTATGCCCAGTGGGCAGGACCCAGCCTTCCCTGAAGGAGGCTTTGCTGCTTGGGGGCTTAAGGCATCCCCTGGCCTCAGAGCCACATCCTCCCATGACTCCAGCATCTCCTTGCCCTCTGGAGACATCTTGAGATCCAGGTCCCAGAGCTCTGGCCTTGACAGGTCTGTCTCAGGCTCTGCTCTGGTATGCTCTGTCTGTGTGCGGTTTGACCACTCATCCACACAGGTTGTCCTCAGGAGGCTTGCAAGTTGGTGCAGGCTCAGCTGTGTCATCAGGGAAAGCGGCAGTTCTGGGTGGCGGAGGTCCACCCCCCAGGAGAGAAGTGGAAGGAGGAAATGACCACAGCAGGATGCTGGCATGGAGATTCCTGATGCAAGACTTTTACTGTGCTGGGCACCACTTTGCCAGGTGCTTAGAGAGCAGCGGGCCCAGAGGGGACAGATCAACCCTTCCTACAAGGGGGCGTCCCACGAACTCTGCCAAATGAGCCTACTCCTTTTCCCTAAGGCAGGCAGGATACCTTCTTGCAAAAATAGACTCCCAGAACAGGAAGTATATTCCTAAACTTCCTTCCTTTTGGCAGCACTTGGTACTAGCTACATTTTTGAATCCTGCAGCCATGCCACTACCAGGCTCTTCCCAAGACACTCGCCCTCAGCCCATAAGCCATGTCACCCTTTCAGCTTGTGCTGACTCCTAAGCCTAGTTCTGCCCTCCAAATCCCCTTTACTTCAGCCAGATGAAGATTCTGTTTGTCCCCTCCCAGACACTGTGGAGATTCTTTCCTTCATCTTCCTCCCCTCCCTTTTCATCTCTGTGCTCATCTTGCTGCAGAACGGCCTCACCCTGACAACCATCCTCACTTACCCATGCTCCCCTGGGTCAGCATTACCTGTGGAGATTGAGATGGTCCCTGCAAGTGAGGGGGCGGAGTAGCACCTTTCCCACCACCCCCCCCTCCACCCAGGGGCTTCCATTACATCTAGCAGGCACCTTGGACATTTGAACTGGGCAATTAAGGATGGGGTGACTGAGAAACCAATGCACCCAGGCATTACCAGGCATGCAAAGAGTGGCAAGGGGAGTCAGCCATCACATTGCAATGGTCAGTTCTAACAAAACAGAAGTGCTTGTCCAAGTCCTGCCTGGGCCAAAAAGAAATTGTCAAGTATCACAGAAAAGAATAGTGAAAGAGCATTAATCGTGAAGCCAGGTGTCCCTAAAACAAAGTCAGGGAAGACCACGAGCAGGTGAGAAGGCCTCTGGTTGCTGGGGCTTTTGGTCCAGTCAATGCCCAAGAGCATCAGCCAAATCCAGAGTGGCCCTCCTGAACTGAGAGGCACTCACCAGAGTCAGCTCACAGATGCTGCTAAGGGCAGAGGCATGTCCCACTGTCACTGCCCCTTCACAGTGGAGCTGGGGGGATCGGTTCTCACACAGAGCTGTTCTGGAGCAGAACTGGATTCTGTCACTGGTGGGGCCTCAGAGGAGCTGGGCACCAGGCAAGCTGCTCTGTGCTTGGAAGAGACAAGGCTTCACGGAGCAGATGTGGTGATTTGGGAACCAGTTGTTTTCCTGGGGCTGCCCTGGCACATGGGGGTGGTGAGCCCACAGGGCTCACAAAGGCTATTCCTGCTATCCCCACTCCTGTCCATCCTCACAGATGTCTTCTGTCCAAGCCTCCTCCCCCAGCACAGCTCCCTTTCTCAACAGCCTTTGGGGCTGCTGATCTTGCAGGGCCAACTGGGCATTTTTTTTGGCAGAGATGCAGCAAGGCAAGGACTGATGGCCCGTGGCTCTGGAGTAGTCAGGAACATCTCCCTCAGCTGCGAGGGACAGTGTCCAAAAGAGGATCCACTGCAAGGATTTCCTCCCTCCCATTCCTCTGGGAGTGAAGAAAGGTCTTTTTGTGCTCTCACCTTATCCCCTGCCCTGACCAGTGGCTTTCTGCACGGACAGTTTGTGAGAGGGTGCACAGAGGCAAAGACCGCACAGAGGCAGAGACCGCACCGAGGCCCAGGCTGGGATGCAGCATTGCTTTACTGAGTCAGAAGAGGGGAAGGTAGTTGCTCTGAGCAGAGTCCCCTTGTGCAGGCAGCACCAGGGGCAGCTGAGAGTCTGCACCCTGTGAACACACTAGAGATCCCACAGGTTGCCAATTGCCTGCCACTCAGTGGGATAGCAGCCAGAAGATCCCCGCAGCGTGGCTTTGGGAGTGCCTCACGGCCCAGGGGAGCAGAAGGCAACAAAGAAAAGGCAGAGAGAGGAGTGAGTGGAAGAAGGGGGAAGGTAGGTCTTGGTCATGTTTTTAGGGAGCCAAGGCAGCCCTTTCCAGGCAGCCATTTCCAGAGGAGGCAAGGATGGTCATGTGTGCTGAAAAGAATGGCCTGAAGCACCACAGTGTGTCCAATTTCATGTTCTGAGTTCCTGAGGGTGCTTCTCTGGGTGTGTGGTCAGTGGCTTTAGTGGGGCGGGGGGGGCACCTTGTGCCACAGTAGCTGCTGGAAATGTTGGAGAGGTCACAGCACCCAGATGGGATGGGGACTCCCTCACAGCTGAGGATGCTGCCAACAGCAGCAGAGGTGAAGGATCCCACTGTGGTATTTTGTGGGAAGGAGATGAGGATGGATCTGGACAGGACAACCACCCCGGGAGGGGGCTCAGTGACAGCGGTGGAGGCCTGACACTGCCTGACACAAGGCTTGTTGCAGCTGTTGGCCAGCGGGGTGGGGCCACAGGGCTGGCATGGCAGGCACTGGTGGCAGCAGGACATGTCTAGGGGCTGGAGGTGCACCCGGGAGAGAGGGCAGGGAGGAAGCAGAGAACACGAGTGCATGAGCAGCAGCCTGTGACCCTGCCCTGTGAAAGCCAAGGCACCTGCTGGGCTTGAGTTTGCAGGCCATGCAGGCAGGCACGCAGGCTTCTTTGTCTCGTCTTGCCAGGGCCTTGCAAAGAGCAGCCAGGCCCAGGGAGGCTCCTGTCTTACCCATAATGCAGCAGCCACCTCAGCCGTGCCCCAACCTCTCTCTGAGCAGGACCTTCTCTTCCCTTCTCTCTCCCATGACAAGGAGCTCGGAGCCCCAACAGAAGACAGAGCCGATATCAGCTAAGACATCCACTGAGGTGAGACGTTGTTTTAGAGGAGGAGGAGGAGAGGTAAGGGCTTCTGACTCACCTGGTTTCCAAGGAGGAGGATGGGGGAGAAGTGAGTGAGAGAGTGAGGAGTCCGTCTGGCTTTTATGCTGGTCCTGCCCAGGCCCCACGCTTTGCAGAGAGGACAATTTTCTGGCAAGCTCCTGTCCAATGCAAAACATCCCAGCTAATGAGATGGGCTATGCTTTCGCTTCCTGTGTTGCTGCCTTTTCATTTCTCCGCTTCTGCCATGACCATTCCCCTGTGAAAGCTTCTTCTGAGGGCTGGAGTGAAAGGCGCAAAGACTTCCGGGGCAGGAACACGTCAGTGTGGTTGGAAGACTCAGCTCAAGTGCCAGAGGGGTCCAGTGCAGGTAGGTGATGTAGACCTGGGTCACTCCTGTGGGGATGCTTGTGGCCCGTTTTGCCACAAGGAGCTCAGCTCCTGCAATCCTCAGCTGGATGCCCAAGGGCTCGCATGCAGGAGGCTGTGTCACATCCTTCTCTCTCCCTCCCTCCCAGCTCACTCCACTGGTCACTTCTTGTCCCCTCCCTCTGTGGGTGGGCTGTGCTGCAAGCTTTTGACCCTATGCTGCATACCACCATTCTCCAGGACATTTTGTTGGCCTGTTTTGTCATAGAACCTGTCTGCAGAGTCTCTGAGAGAGTCCCCAACAACACCATTAGCATGTTTGGGGCCTAGTCCTTCCCCAGGGTGCTCCAGCCCTGCCCATCCAGGATGGCTACCAGCATTTCCTTAGCTGAGTCCACAGGTGCTCATGCTTAGGCACATGCTCTTTTCTTGGGTGTGCTTGTGGGCATGCTGGATTTGTGTGAGTGCATGTGGGTGCACAGATTTGTGCATGATTCCACAGAGGTGTGCATGAGCAGGTGCATGTCTGTCTGTACCTGCACATACTTGCTCCCTCCCTATGAGGGAATGTGCTGCTCCAGGCAGGGGCACCCTCCACTGCTCTATCCACAAACACCATGGAGCAGCAGGCTCCCTGGGCCAGAAGGAGCTTGACTGCAGCTGAATGGTTATGGCACAGTCCCATCAGAGAGCTGCCCAGGGCACAGGCACAGGAAAGCAGACCCTGTCTCCCGAGCCCTCCTTTCCCTGTCCCTCCAAAGCTCACTCATCTGCTACTGCCTCTTTCAGGCCCCAGCAAGGACACTTTTACACCAGCTGGGAACCTTGGTTTCCCTGCAGGTAAGAATACTCAGAGGGCCTTGGCATGCCCCACCCTCTGCTTCTCCAGGCCAGGACCCATCTCCTCTGCTCAGTGCTAGAGAGTTCAGAAGGATAAGCTTAGCTTTACGTACAGACTGAGAAAGGCTGAGAAATCCTGCCTGCCTCATGCTTGCCATCCCTGAGTGGATCTGCTACTAAAGCAGTGTCGGTGGTGTATGGGATGGGAGGCAGGTTCCTCATGGCTGGCCAATGCCAAGGGCACCCTTGCAGCTCACCAACCTGGTGCTGTGTCAGGCAGACCTGGGTTTGAACAGGTTTTTGAAGCCGAGGGACATGGGTCCTCATGTCACTGTGCTGTGAAAGGAAGGACAGAGCCCCTGCGATGCACAAGGATGCACAAACAGCTTATGACCCCTGGGTGCTCAGCCACCAGGCCCTTCCTGTCCCTCATTGAAATCTGAGTCTGAGTGACCAGCAGCTGCTCTGAGAGGGAAGGGAGGTCTGATTCAAGGCCACAGACCCCATATCCTGCTGCTGTGCCATGAGGGGCCTCAAGAAAAGACCCTGTTTCCAAGAACGGCTGCGTGCAGTGTGCAAGCTCCCTGAGTGCATGTGCCCTCATGGTGGCTGGTCTGCCTGGGCTCAGGTCCAGCTTACACATGGCACAGCTGAGGCCTGCCCACGTTTCCTCAAAGGGCCTTGGAGAGACAGATCACTGCCAGGCAGCTCTGCTGGCAGGCCTCAGCCAGGGCTGACCAACCCTTCTCGTGGCAGCAGCTTGAAGCTGAGGCTCTAGTGCTGGGCCCCCAGCTGAGCTGCAGCTCCAGCTGCTTCACAGCCATGCCTGGTGACTGGCCACGGAGCCCGCTGATCTGGAGTCAGTTTCTGACATGTGGAGGACTTCCCGTCTTGCCCTCGGACTGCCTCATCACTATGGACTTGCGCAGTAATCACGGGGCTGTGCCATAGCCTGATTACTGCCAGCACCCCTGATCCTGGCCCTGTCTTGCTCACTCGCCTCCCTGGCACGACCTCAGACTTTGGCAGAGACCAGAGCCTGAGCCACACAAAGCAAGGAGAGATGGAGACCATGGTCAAAGAGGCAGTAGAGGGAGGCAGTCAAGATGGGGAATGCTGAAAGATGGTGACTTCTGGAAACAGGACACAGGCTCCTGCTTTACCTGCAGGCCTGCAATTTCAGAAGGGGTGTAGTGGCCTGGGCACCAGTGAGGACAAATGAGCGCTTTGTTAGAAGGAGCTGACCCAAAGCTTTTGTCTGTGTGAAGGAGGACAGGCTTGTGACAGTCTGAAGAGACTCCCTCCTGTGGGGTCCAGAGGCACCGAATGGCTGAGCTGACCTGTTGTCTTGGGGGGCTGTTTGCTTGCCAATGGTGAGGAGCTTGGATGTTGCAGAGGGACTGCCAAGAAATTGCCAAGGTTCTCCTCAATCCCTTCTGGGAGGGGGAAAGGCTTGAGCAGAAGCGGATCAACACCGGGCTTCATGGCTGGTGTTGCAGGCAGGGCTTTGGCTTCTGTCACCACTGCTCAGGGATGGGTTATACTTGACAAAGTGGAGGACAACTGCCTCTGTAAACAGGCTTGCTAACCTGGCGAGGAGACTTTGATGTCGGGATGGGATGGGGATGCTCACCTTTACCTGAAGAGAAGTGAGGGTGCAATGGGCAGAGCAGATTGGTGTGGCAGACAGCATGAGAGGGGAGGCTCTGCCACTTCCCCTGTAAGAGCAGCACCAACTGGGGGCCACCTCAAAGGCCCGTACGGGAGGCACATAGCATGGGGAAAAGGCAGGAGACCTTAGAAGTTCATGCAGAGGTGCAGAGCTGTGACCTGTCTGGGGTTTTGGAGACCTGCTGGGATAACTCTTGTGGCTGCAGTGCTTCAGTGGAGGGAAAGAGGCACTTTTGGGAAAAGATAGGGTGGGCATGGGTAGAGGAGGAGTTGTGATCTATGGGAAAGCGTGGCTCAAATGCATGGGGCTTGGCCTCAGGGCACGGGTGCAATAGTTAAGAGAGCTGGTGGATGAAGATTAGAGGGCAGGCCAGAAGAGGTGATACTGAAGTCGATGTCTGCTGCAGACCTCCTGATCAAGAAGAGGAGACAGAGGAAGCTTTCTTTAGGCAGCAGGCAAAGCCTCACGATACTGGATCTTGGTACTCCTACTACTGGGGGATGATGTAAAGGTCAAGGGCAGCCTTGGCTGCTGGGACCCTGAGCCTGTGGAGCTTGAGATCCTCAGAGGAGGGAGCAAGCTGAACAGCAGCATTCGGACTCGGGACTTCAGGAGAGCAGATCTGAAACACCTCAGGGAGCTGCTTGGCTCAGGCCACTCAGCTGTCCCAGGCTGGGGCTGGCGTTGTGCATGTTTGCTGGGCACTCTCCAGCTGGGCTGATGCTTTCTTCTCGCCTCTCTGATGAAGGAGGGGTCTCAGCCTTTTCCTACCTCTCCTTCCTTTCCTCCTGTGCCCTGGGCTGTGCCAGAGGAAGGGGAGTGTCCAGTTCCCAAGGGTCACACTGCTGCCAAGGAAGAGACTCTTGTAGCAAACATGACTGCAAACAGAGGTTAGCAGTTTTTTGTTCCACAGCCCCTCCCCCCCCATTCCTAAATGACCCCTGTCAGGGACAATGCAGCAGTTGAGGGGAACCTGGGCAGTCACCACAACTTGCCCTCAATAGCATGCCACAGTTGGACTAGAGTTTCACTATAATTCCCTGTTGGCCCCTTCAGCTCATGCTCATCTCACTCATTGACCTGCTGAGGGCATGGAGGGAATTACACATACGCACCCAAAGACATGTGCAAGACCATGCATGCCCCCATACTCCAGACTACATACACATGTATGCTTATGTGCACAGAGAGCTATGAGCACTCAGTAGCATGCACACACATACACGTCCTTAAAGATATACGCATGTGCACAACCATGCACATACATACAAACACAAATGTACTTGCCCACACACACGCACATTTGCACACACTCGCACTTGCACATGCGCTACTGCACAAACACACACATAAATACAGTCAGGCAGGTGTGACTATGCACATGGGCGCTGCCAGATGGGAACACACAGAAGCATCAACACACACGCAGGCACAAGCACTACTGAGAGACAGGACCGGTGGGGCCAGCCCTCAGCCCCTCTGGGCAGCCTTAGGCAAGGCGCTGCAAGAAGGCAACGCAGATCCTGCCCAGCACTGCCAGATTGACCAAGTTGGAGAGATTTGAAGGTCATTAGCTACAGGGGTGCCACAGGACATGTGCACCCTGGTTTTGCAAAGCAGGTGTGGATCGGGCATTTCCATCAGTGGCCCATAAGGCCCATTCCACAGGTGCTGCTACAAATCCTAGGTTACCAAGCTTGGCCCCTCTGCAGCTGATGCATGAGGAGCTAGCCATAGGTATTCATCTTTCTGAATCTATGGCACAACTCAAGGAGTGATCCTCATGTCAGGAGTAAATACAGGTTCACAGCAAACAATCACTCCTAGATAAGAGACTGTACTCAAATGTGAGGTTTTAGAAGTAGAAGGAGTATCTATCATACAAAGGGTATGCTGGATCCCCTTGTGATCTGGACTGACTCCTTGGCAACCACCAGAGTCTGAGGGGTCCTTTACTGAACAAGCGAACAAGACCCCATCTGGGAAGAGATTGTCCCTGTGTCAATCCCTAACTAAGTCTTTGGCAATTTGACCTGGGCAAGTAATTTCTCTCCTCCCACCAGCGTACTGTTTCTCTCAAACAGAATGAGCGTGTTGTTTCCAAGCACAGCTACCATCTATGTACATTCTACATAGAGGTTACTGGGACTTTTTATCTACTAGTCCGTTTCAGAGATGCCACACCTCTAAGTCAAAGGAGTATGCCATTTCTGTACTGTGCAGTGCTTCCAAGGCACTGTTCACATGCCTCTGGATCAGGATACCAGGAGTCTGTGGAGAGAAGCCCCAGGAGAGGCATCAGATCTGCATCCCCTGCCGGGACAACATCACTGCCAAATGCTGTTTCTGCATGCCGAAAGCAGCTACTGGGTGTGCCCCAGGCCCCACAAAGTGACCAGGAACAGTGGCTTTCCAAGAATGGCCTTCCCATCTAAGAGCCATAACCTCACATGCCTCCACTTGGGGATTCCAGGAGTCTGGTGGAGAGAAGCCCCAGGAGAGGCATCAGGTCTGCATGCCCTGCCAGGAGAACATCACTGCCAAATGCTGCTTCTGCATGCCCAAAGCAGCCGCTGGGTATGCCCCAGGCCCTACAAAGTGGTCATGAACATTGTCTTTCCAAGAATGGCCTTCTCACCTAACAGCCATAACCTCACGCTGGAAGGTAGTTCCCATTCACTGTATCTGTTTTTCCATGCTGTCTATTTTGTATGTAGCATGTCTGCTTTAGCTGTTGATGCTCCCTCAGGTGGCGACACAAGCCTAAATGCCAGCGGTGATTGTCTTTAGTGGAGTGAACAGAAGTGTCTTGATGAAACAAGCATGTCTGCCCTCTCTGTCTGGACCCATAGAATGGGCAGTGCAGCCCCAGGCTTGGGGTATGGAAGGGCCACACAGGCAGCCCCAGGCACCGGGAGCACCATCCCATGCTGTGCTGCACCACAGCAATTCCCCCTCCAGCACCCAGGCAATGCTCCAGGAGCCCGGGCCACACCTGGACGCAGCTGAGCACCCTGCTGGGCTTGGCAGACTTGCCCAGGGCTGCAGCAGGGCTGCGCTGGATTTGGGGCTCCCACTTGCTGCCTCTTGCTGTGGCCAGAGGGACGCTGGGCAGTGCAGAGAAGAGAGCTGGGGGCAAGCTGGGCCGGTCCGCAGTGGGGGGATCCCAGCCCAGTGGCATGGCAGTCCCCTGGCTGCTGAGGGCTCATTGAGAGACACTGATTTAAAGGGCAGGTTGTTTGTTCTTAGGGGCTGAGACTGGGATCTCTGAGGCAGGGTTATGCAAATACAAGGTTACTGAGAGGTGGAGACTACAAATGATTGATGAAAAGCAGAGACTAAAAGCTCTTCTGCCTCACCAGGTGCTGTGGGCTCTCTCATGCCTACATTTGGTGCCCTGCCTCAATGGGACAGGGCTGGGCACAGGTCAGCAGAGACTTCAGCAGAGACTATGCGTCACCAGAGTTTGACAGTGGGGAAGAATCCCTGTGAGCATCCAAACACAACAACTGTCAGCAGGGTCTACTTGGCTCTGCCCTCAGGTTCCGGTGGGAGGAGAAGGGCACAGAACCAGAGGGGAAGAGAGGGTGGGTGGAGGAAAGGAAAGGCAATGCTCCAAGGTTGTAAGAAGGGGCAGAGAGAGCCTGCACACAGATAGGGGTGTGAAGTAGAGTAGGTGATTTGCAGAAAGAGAGAAGCTGCTGGATGGGAGCTGGACCAGAGTCCTCAGATCATTGCCCCACTGTCAGCCTTGCAAGGACCAGAACAGGATGCCCTGATTCCCTCCTGCTGTCAGTGAGAGCTGAAAGCTCTCAGGTTAGAGCACAGGGCCCTTGCCTGTGGCCCTGTTGAAAGGTGAGTGCTGCCTCAGCACAAGCAGAGCTTGAGGGGAGACATTGATGTGCAGAGTCAGAGACACCCTTCTGCCCCCACCATGCTCCCAACTCAATGTCTGGGAATGGCAGAGAAATGGAGTGCAGGAAGCAGTCCAGGGTGACCTACTTCATCCTTGGGTGGGCTCCCACAGCTGCCAGAGCTGTGAGTGCCTTTGGTCCTTTTCTTCCTCCTCATCTACCTGCTGACGCTGTCTGGGAATATCCTCATCCTGCTGGCTGTGTACTGGGAACCAAAACTGCACCAGCCCATGGACTGTTCCTCTGCCACTTGTCCTTGCTGCATGTGGCCCTCTCCTCTGTGGTGGTGCCTAACACCATTGCCAGCCTCATGGCAGGGCACCAGGGTCTCATGTCTTTCCAGGGCTGTGTGTCTCCGGTCTTCTCCTTCTGTTTTCCGGGCTGCAGCAAGTGCTTCCTCTACACAGTGATGGCCTTTCAGTGTGTCCTAGGCATCTGCTGGTGAATGTGGTATGGAATCCTTATGCACGGCAGGGCCTGTGTGTGCCCAGCAGCAGGCACCTGGCTGGTGGCTGCCTGCACTCCACCCTCCAACCCAAAGTCACTTTCCACCTGCACTGTGGCCAGAGGGACTGCGTGGGCTACATCTGCTGTGACATCCCCACCATGCTGAGGCTGGGCTGTGGGGACACCAGCCTTAATGAGAGAGTGACCTTCCTGGATGGGGGGTTCCTGGTGACAACCTGCTTCGGCTTCACCGTCACCTCCCACTTGGGCATCATCACAGTGATGTTGAAGATGTGCTCTGCCCTAAGCAGATACCGTGCCATCTGCACCTGCACTGCCCACCTCACCATGGTGACCACCTCTGCCGTGCTCCTGGTCTTCATCTAGCTGAGGCCAGGGTGCCAGCACCCCTTTGGCAGCATGGTCGCTGCCTCCTACTGCGTGGTGACAGCCCTGCTAAGTGCCCTGGGACACATGCTGTGGAGCAAAGAGATGAGAGGTGCCCTCACCAGGCTGTCCTGCAGAAGTAAAGGGCTGGGCCAGGGTACACAGACAACTTTCCTTCAGCAGGCAGCAAAGCTTCTCCTACCTGTGCATTGCAGGACTCCTGGGTCCTGGTGTTGTCCCAGCAGAAGCATGGTGGTGGGGCTCTGGAGTCTGGTTGGTGCTGGAGTTAGGACAGCTGGCTGGGGACCAGCATGCAGCAGGCCTGGGGACGCAGGTCTGCTTCCCTTGTGTCACATCCCTGAATGTGATTGGCAGGGGCAGGGAAAAAGCAGGCTGTGGGTGCACAAACACCTGGATTCACTTTTGAGGCTCCCAGAAGGAGATTGAAGCCCATCAGTTGCATGGCGTGATGAAGGGACTAGCCTTACGGGCTTGTGCAAGGCTGTTTGCAGCATGCAGAATAGCCTTTCCCTCAGGTAGGCTTTGTGGAGCTGTTTCATTTGCTGCCCCAGCTGCATGCAATGTCCCCGTGTCCCTTATGCCCAGTGGGCAGGACCCAGCCTTCCCTGAAGGAGGCTTTGCTGCTTGGGGGCTTAAGGCATCCCCTGGCCTCAGAGCCACATCCTCCCATGACTCCAGCATCTCCTTGCCCTCTGGAGACATCTTGAGATCCAGGTCCCAGAGCTCTGGCCTTGACAGGTCTGTCTCAGGCTCTGCTCTGGTATGCTCTGTCTGTGTGCGGTTTGACCACTCATCCACACAGGTTGTCCTCAGGAGGCTTGCAAGTTGGTGCAGGCTCAGCTGTGTCATCAGGGAAAGCGGCAGTTCTGGGTGGCGGAGGTCCACCCCCCAGGAGAGAAGTGGAAGGAGGAAATGACCACAGCAGGATGCTGGCATGGAGATTCCTGATGCAAGACTTTTACTGTGCTGGGCACCACTTTGCCAGGTGCTTAGAGAGCAGCGGGCCCAGAGGGGACAGGTCAACCCTTCCTACAAGGGGGCGTCCCACGAACTCTGCCAAATGAGCCTACTCCTTTTCCCTAAGGCAGGCAGGATACCTTCTTGCAAAAATAGACTCCCAGAACAGGAAGTATATTCCTAAACTTCCTTCCTTTTGGCAGCACTTGGTACTAGCTACATTTTTGAATCCTGCAGCCATGCCACTACCAGGCTCTTCCCAAGACACTCGCCCTCAGCCCATAAGCCATGTCACCCTTTCAGCTTGTGCTGACTCCTAAGCCTAGTTCTGCCCTCCAAATCCCCTTTACTTCAGCCAGATGAAGATTCCGTTTGTCCCCTCCCAGACACTGTGGAGATTCTTTCCTTCATCTTCCTCCCCTCCCTTTTCATCTCTGTGCTCATCTTGCTGCAGAACGGCCTCACCCTGACAACCATCCTCACTTACCCATGCTCCCCTGGGTCAGCATTACCTGTGGAGATTGAGATGGTCCCTGCAAGTGAGGGGGCGGAGTAGCACCTTTCCCACCACCCCCCCTCCACCCAGGGGCTTCCATTACATCTAGCAGGCACCTTGGACATTTGAACTGGGCAATTAAGGATGGGGTGACTGAGAAACCAATGCACCCAGGCATTACCAGGCATGCAAAGAGTGGCAAGGGGAGTCAGCCATCACATTGCAATGGTCAGTTCTAACAAAACAGAAGTGCTTGTCCAAGTCCTGCCTGGGCCAAAAAGAAATTGTCAAGTATCACAGAAAAGAATAGTGAAAGAGCATTAATCGTGAAGCCAGGTGTCCCTAAAACAAAGTCAGGGAAGACCACGAGCAGGTGAGAAGGCCTCTGGTTGCTGGGGCTTTTGGTCCAGTCAATGCCCAAGAGCATCAGCCAAATCCAGAGTGGCCCTCCTGAACTGAGAGGCACTCACCAGAGTCAGCTCACAGATGCTGCTAAGGGCAGAGGCATGTCCCACTGTCACTGCCCCTTCACAGTGGAGCTGGGGGGATCGGTTCTCACACAGAGCTGTTCTGGAGCAGAACTGGATTCTGTCACTGGTGGGGCCTCAGAGGAGCTGGGCACCAGGCAAGCTGCTCTGTGCTTGGAAGAGACAAGGCTTCACGGAGCAGATGTGGTGATTTGGGAACCAGTTGTTTTCCTGGGGCTGCCCTGGCACATGGGGGTGGTGAGCCCACAGGTCTCACGAAGGCTATTCCTGCTATCCCCACTCCTGTCAGTCCTCACAGATGTCTTCTGTCCAAGCCTCCTCCCCCAGCACAGCTCCCTTTCTCAACAGCCTTTGGGGCTGCTGATCTTGCAGGGCCAAGCAGGCATTTTTTTGGCAGAGATGCAGCAAGGCAAGGACTGATGGCCCGTGGCTCTGGAGTAGTCAGGAACATCTCCCTCAGCTGCGAGGGACAGTGTCCAAAAGAGGATCCACTGCAAGGATTCCCTCCCTCCCATTCCTCTGGGAGTGAAGAAAGGTCTTTTTGTGCTCTCACCTTATCCCCTGCCCTGACCAGTGGCTTTCTGCACGGACAGTTTGTGAGAGGGTGCACAGAGGCAGAGACCGCACAGAGGCCCAGGCTGGGATGCAGCATTGCTTTACTGAGTCAGAAGAGGGAAAGTAGTTGCTCTGAGCAGAGTCCCCTTGTGCAGGCAGCACCAGGGGCAGCTGAGAGTCTGCACCCCGTGAACACACTAGAGATCCCACAGGTTGCCAATTGCCTGCCGCTCAGTGGGATAGCAGCCAGAAGATCCCCGCAGCTTGGCTTTGGGTGTGCCTCACGGCCCAGGGGAGCAGAAGGCAACAAAGAAAAGGCAGAGAGAGGAGTGAGTGGAAGAAGGGGGAAGGTAGGTCTTGGTCATGTTTTTAGGGAGCCAAGGCAGCCCTTTCCAGGCAGCCATTTCCAGAGGAGGCAAGGATGGTCATGTGTTCTGAAAAGAATGGCCTGAAGCACCACAGTGTGTCCAATTTCATGTTCTGAGTTCCTGAGGGTGCTTCTCTGGGTGTGTGGTCAGTGGCTTTAGTGGGGCAGGGGGGGCACCTTGTGCCACAGTAGCTGCTGGAAATGCTGGAGAGGTCACAGCACCCAGATGGGATGGGGACTCCCTCACAGCTGAGGATGCTGCCAACAGCAGCAGAGGTGAAGGATCCCACTGTGGTATTTTGTGGGAAGGAGATGAGGATGGATCTGGACAGGACAACCACCCCGGGAGGGGGCTCAGTGACAGCGGTGGAGGCCTGACACTGCCTGACACAAGGCTTGTTGCAGCTGTTGGCCAGCGGGGTGGGGCCACAGGGCTGGCATGGCAGGCACTGGTGGCAGCAGGACATGTCTAGGGGCTGGAGGTGCACCCGGGAGAGAGGGCAGGGAGGAAGCAGAGAACACGAGTGCATGAGCAGCAGCCTGTGACCCTGCCCTGTGAAAGCCAAGGCACCTGCTGGGCTTGAGTTTGCAGGCCATGCAGGCAGGCACGCAGGCTTCTTTGTCTCGTCTTGCCAGGGCCTTGCAAAGAGCAGCCAGGCCCAGGGAGGCTCCTGTCTTACCCATAATGCAGCAGCCACCTCAGCCGTGCCCCAACCTCTCTCTGAGCAGGACCTTCTCTTCCCTTCTCTCTCCCATGACAAGGAGCTCGGAGCCCCAACAGAAGACAGAGCCGATATCAGCTAAGACATCCACTGAGGTGAGACGTTGTTTTAGAGGAGGAGGAGGAGAGGTAAGGGCTTCTGACTCACCTGGTTTCCAAGGAGGAGGATGGGGGAGAAGTGAGTGAGAGAGTGAGGAGTCCGTCTGGCTTTTATGCTGGTCCTGCCCAGGCCCCACGCTTTGCAGAGAGGACAATTTTCTGGCAAGCTCCTGTCCAATGCAAAACATCCCAGCTAATGAGATGGGCTATGCTTTCGCTTCCTGTGTTGCTGCCTTTTCATTTCTCCGCTTCTGCCATGACCATTCCCCTGTGAAAGCTTCTTCTGAGGGCTGGAGTGAAAGGCGCAAAGACTTCCGGGGCAGGAACACGTCAGTGTGGTTGGAAGACTCAGCTCAAGTGCCAGAGGGGTCCAGTGCAGGTAGGTGATGTAGACCTGGGTCACTCCTGTGGGGGTGCTTGTGGCCCGTTTTGCCACAAGGAGCTCAGCTCCTGCAATCCTCAGCTGGATGCCCAAGGGCTCGCATGCAGGAGGCTGTGTCACATCCTTCTCTCTCCCTCCCTCCCAGCTCACTCCACTGGTCACTTCTTGTCCCCTCCCTCTGTGGGTGGGCTGTGCTGCAAGCTTTTGACCCTATGCTGCATACCACCATTCTCCAGGACATTTTGTTGGCCTGTTTTGTCATAGAACCTGTCTGCAGAGTCTCTGAGAGAGTCCCCAACAACACCATTAGCATGTTTGGGGCCTAGTCCTTCCCCAGGGTGCTCCAGCCCTGCCCATCCAGGGTGGCTACCAGCATTTCCTTAGCTGAGTCCACAGGTGCTCATGCTTAGGCACATGCTCTTTTCTTGGGTGTGCTTGTGGGCATGCTGGATTTGTGTGAGTGCATGTGGGTGCACAGATTTGTGCATGATTCCACAGAGGTGTGCATGAGCAGGTGCATGTCTGTCTGTACCTGCACATACTTGCTCCCTCCCTATGAGGGAATGTGCTGCTCCAGGCAGGGGCACCCTCCACTGCTCTATCCACAAACACCACAGAGCAGCAGGCTCCCTGGGCCAGAAGGAGCTTGACTGCAGCTGAATGGTTATGGCACAGTCCCATCAGAGAGCTGCCCAGGGCACAGGCACAGGGATGCAGACCCTGTCTCCCGAGCCCTCCTTTCCCTGTCCCTCCAAAGCTCACTCATCTGCTACTGCCTCTTTCAGGCCCCAGCAAGGACACTTTTACACCAGCTGGGAACCTTGGTTTCCCTGCAGGTAAGAATACTCAGAGGGCCTTGGCATGCCCCACCCTCTGCTTCTCCAGGCCAGGACCCATCTCCTCTGCTCAGTGCTAGAGAGTTCAGAAGGATAAGCTTAGCTTTACGTACAGACTGAGAAAGGCTGAGAAATCCTGCCTGCCTCGTGCTTGCCATCCCTGAGTGGATCTGCTACTAAAGCAGTGTCGGTGGTGTATGGGATGGGAGGCAGGTTCCTTATGGCTGGCCAATGCCAAGGGCACCCTTGCAGCTCACCAACCTGGTGCTGTGTCAGGCAGACCTGGGTTTGAACAGGTTTTTGAAGCCGAGGGACATGGGTCCTCATGTCACTGTGCTGTGAAAGGAAGGACAGAGCCCCTGCGATGCACAAGGATGCACAAACAGCTTATGACCCCTGGGTGCTCAGCCACCAGGCCCTTCCTGTCCCTCATTGAAATCTGAGTCTGAGTGACCAGCAGCTGCTCTGAGAGGGAAGGGAGGTCTGATTCAAGGCCACAGACCCCATATCCTGCTGCTGTGCCATGAGGGGCCTCAAGAAAAGACCCTGTTTCCAAGAACGGCTGCGTGCAGTGTGCAAGCTCCCTGAGTGCATGTGCCCTCATGGTGGCTGGTCTGCCTGGGCTCAGGTCCAGCTTACACATGGCACAGCTGAGGCCTGCCCACGTTTCCTCAAAGGGCCTTGGAGAGACAGATCACTGCCAGGCAGCTCTGCTGGCAGGCCTCAGCCAGGGCTGACCAACCCTTCTCGTGGCAGCAGCTTGAAGCTGAGGCTCTAGTGCTGGGCCCCCAGCTGAGCTGCAGCTCCAGCTGCTTCACAGCCATGCCTGGTGACTGGCCACGGAGCCCGCTGATCTGGAGTCAGTTTCTGACATGTGGAGGACTTCCCGTCTTGCCCTCGGACTGCCTCATCACTATGGACTTGCGCAGTAATCACGGGGCTGTGCCATAGCCTGATTACTGCCAGCACCCCTGATCCTGGCCCTGTCTTGCTCACTCGCCTCCCTGGCACGACCTCAGACTTTGGCAGAGACCAGAACCTGAGCCACACAAAGCAAGGAGAGATGGAGACCATGGTCAAAGAGGCAGTAGAGGGAGGCAGTCAAGATGGGGAATGCTGAAAGATGGTGACTTCTGGAAACAGGACACAGGCTCCTGCTTTACCTGCAGGCCTGCAACTTCAGAAGGGGTGTAGTGGCCTGGGCACCAGTGAGGACAAATGAGCGCTTTGTTAGAAGGAGCTGACCCAAAGCTTTTGTCTGTGTGAAGGAGGACAGGCTTGTGACAGTCTGAAGAGACTCCCTCCTGTGGGGTCCAGAGGCACCGAATGGCTGAGCTGACCTGTTGTCTTGGGGGGCTGTTTGCTTGCCAATGGTGAGGAGCTTGGATGTTGCAGAGGGACTGCCAAGAAATTGCCAAGGTTCTCCTCAATCCCTTCTGGGAGGGGGAAAGGCTTGAGCAGAAGCGGATCAACACCGGGCTTCATGGCTGGTGTTGCAGGCAGGGCTTTGGCTTCTGTCACCACTGCTCAGGGATGGGTTATACTTGACAAAGTGGAGGACAACTGCCTCTGTAAACAGGCTTGCTAACCTGGCGAGGAGACTTTGATGTCGGGATGGGATGGGGATGCTCACCTTTACCTGAAGAGAAGTGAGGGTGCAATGGGCAGAGCAGATTGGTGTGGCAGACAGCATGAGAGGGGAGGCTCTGCCACTTCCCCTGTAAGAGCAGCACCAACTGGGGGCCACCTCAAAGGCCCGTACGGGAGGCACATAGCATGGGGAAAAGGCAGGAGACCTTAGAAGTTCATGCAGAGGTGCAGAGCTGTGACCTGTCTGGGGTTTTGGAGACCTGCTGGGATAACTCTTGTGGCTGCAGTGCTTCAGTGGAGGGAAAGAGGCACTTTTGGGAAAAGATAGGGTGGGCATGGGTAGAGGAGGAGTTGTGATCTATGGGAAAGCGTGGCTCAAATGCATGGGGCTTGGCCTCAGGGCACGGGTGCAATAGTTAAGAGAGCTGGTGGATGAAGATTAGAGGGCAGGCCAGAAGAGGTGATACTGAAGTCGATGTCTGCTGCAGACCTCCTGATCAAGAAGAGGAGACAGAGGAAGCTTTCTTTAGGCAGCAGGCAAAGCCTCACGATACTGGATCTTGGTACTCCTACTACTGGGGGATGATGTAAAGGTCAAGGGCAGCCTTGGCTGCTGGGACCCTGAGCCTGTGGAGCTTGAGATCCTCAGAGGAGGGAGCAAGCTGAACAGCAGCATTCGGACTTGGGACTTCAGAAGAGCAGATCTGAAACACCTCAGGGACCTGCTTGGCTGTCCCAGGCTGGGGCTGGTGCTGTGCATGTTTGCTGGGCACTCTCCAGCTGGACTAATGCTTTCTTCTTGCTTCTCTGATGAAGGAGGGGTCTCAGTCTTTTCCCACCTCTCCTTCCTTTCCTCCTGTGCCCTGGGCTGTGCCAGAGGAAGGGGAGTGTCCAGTTCCCAAGGGTCACACTGCTGCCAAGGAAGAGACACTCGTAGCAAACATGACTGCAAACAGAGGTTAGCAGTTTTTTGTTCCACAGCCCCTCCCCCCCCATTCCTAAATGACCCCTGTCAGGGACAATGCAGCAGTTGAGGGGAACCTGGGCAGTCACCACAACTTGCCCTCAATAGCATGCCACAGTTGGACTAGAGTTTCACTGTAGTTCCCTGTTGGCCTCTTCAGCTCATGCTCATCTCACTCATTGACCTGCTGAGGGCATGGAGGGAATTACACATACGCACCCAAAGACATGTGCAAGACCATGCATGCCCCCATACTCCAGACTACATACACATGTATGCTTATGTGCACAGAGAGCTATGAGCACTCAGAAGCATGCACACACATACACGTCCTTAAAGATATACGCATGTGCACAACCATGCACATACATACAAACACAAATGTACTTGCCCACACACACGCACATTTGCACACACTCGCACATGCGCTACTGCACAAACACACACATAAATACAGTCAGGCAGGTGTGACTATGCACATGGACGCTGCCAGATGGGAACACACAGAAGCATCAACACACACGCAGGCACAAGCACTACTGAGAGACAGGACCAGTGGGGCCAGCCTTCAGCCCCTCTGGGCAGCCTTAGGCAAGGCGCTGCAAGAAGGCAACGCAGATCCTGCCCAGCACTGCCAGATTGACCAAGTTGGAGAGATTTGAAAGTCATTAGCTACAGGGGTGCCACAGGACATGTGCATCCTGCTTTTGCAAAGCAGGTGTGGATCGGGCATTTCCATCAGTGACCCATAAGCTCCGCAGGTGCTGCTACAAATCCTAGGTTACCAAGCTTGGCCCCTCTGCAGCTGATGTGTATGTTGCCAGCAACATTTATGGCCTGCTGTTCAGAGCACTGCATTGCACAGGCCACACACATCTGGAGTGCCATACCTGACTGCCACTTCTGGGTGCCAGGTGACTGGGCTAGGACTGGAGTGCCCTGGCAAGGTTGCCTGCCCAGCTGTGCTCTGAGCTTGGGGAGGAAATGCCCAACTAAGGTGTGTGTGGGAAGAGAAGCTTAAAAAATTCTGGGATGAACAGATCTCTACAAGGCTGGAGCTGGAGGTCGGAGAAAGGCAGGAGAGAGCTGGGCTCTGTCCCACTGACTCCTGCTGAGCACATGTGGCTGTCCTCTGGACCCATGAGCTGGGCCCCTTGGCTTCTGTGGCTGCAGGAGGAGCTGCACTCCAGCCACCTCTTGGGAAAAGGGGAGACTGGAGAACAGAGCCCCTTGTGTAGTGCTCAGAGCCACAGGATTGTGGGAGGTGCTCCTGCTGCCTAGGAGAGAAACTTCTTCTGTATTGGATCCTGAGAGAGGTGCACACATAGACAGTGCTTCTCCTCCTCCCATGTGGGGGCTGTATCTGTTCAGGCTGCCTCAAAGCAGGCTCTGGTAATGCTGCTCCTCCTTGCTCGGCAAATCATCCTGCTGCATGTCTTTTGGGTGAGGCCTTCTCTGATTCATTGCCTTGAAAACTCGGCAGTATTTCAATAGTCTGGAGGCCATCAGTGCTGCAGAGAGCTGCTGGGGTGTGTTCAATGCTGTGATACCTGTTGTGCAAACTTCTCCCCTTTCCCTGCCTGTTCCCCTTGGACGGAGGCTGGGTTAACCGGGGCAGGGAGCCTAGGCTGGCTAGCACAGCTCAACCCACAACAATGCAATGTGCCTTCCATCACAGGATTTGAGCTAGCAGCTGCCCATGCAGAGCCCTGAAATTCTCCAGGCAGCTCTTGTGAAGTGCAAGGAGCAAGCCCAGAGAGGCACCTGCCCCACCTCCTCCTCCTGAGGAGCTGCACTGGGGATCCTGGAAATCTCTGTGCTGAGCAGCTTTGTCCTCTCTTGTGCCATGTGCCCAGAGCGACGTAAATGATGCTGCTGGGAGCAGCGGCTGGTGCTCCTTGCCCTGACCCTGGGTACTCCTTGTCCTGTTCCCGGGCGCCTGCGTCCTGATCCAACCTGGGTAAACCTGTCCCAGGTGCGGGCAGGATGATGCAGCCAGCAGCAGAGGGGCTACAAATGCCCTCACATGGAGAGCTCTGGGTGCAGAAAGGGATATTGTCCAGGACTCACTTTTTCCAGGGGAGGGAGGTTAGTGCCCTGCCTGTGCTCGGGGCAGTGTCAGGGCAAGAAAAGCCCAGGCAGCCCTTGCCGTAGTGCTGTCAGGGCAGAGGTGTACTACAGGCTCCCATGACAAGCAAGGCCTTTCTGGGCAGCAGGTGCGCTTGGTGCACAGCAGGGAGGTTACTCTGCGCTGTGGCCATTGCTGGGTGCACAGAGCAGCACCAGGCTCAGGGCTCTGAGCAGGGGAGGGCGGTGGGAAGCGTTTGTGGGCCTCAACCTCGAGGGAGCCCAGCTTTGCTTGGCAGCTCTGTCCTACCCAGCCCCACACCCTCAGTGCCTGCAGAGCTGCTCTCAAATATCCCCACAGCACCCTGCCTGCACATGCCGCCTTCACCTGCCCCACGGGGCAAAGCTGCACCCCATGCTGTGTGATCAGAGAAACGACAGGCTTCTCTGCAAAACACTGCCAGACTTCCTTGATTTGCTTGGGGGGGGAGGGGGGGGGTCTTACTTTTCTCTCTCTCACCTGAACTGCTTCTTCTGTACTGACGGCTTCACAATCTGCTGAGCCACATCTCCCATTCCTGCAGTTTCTACCACACTGTAAAATTAAAATTACTTTTAATTCCTGTAATTTACAGCCTTTTCTTATTTTTACCTTCTCCCAGTACCAGCTCTTCAGCATCAGCTCCTTCCTACATTTTTCCAGGACAACTGCAGTTTCCCCTGAATCGGCTGCAGCCTGCCTCTAGTAGCCGAGGCTCTGCATTATAAGGAAATGCAAGCGAGAAGGAGAATCCAGAGACTCTATCTCCCAGGAAACACTTCACGTTTACTGCATTTCCAAAAAGAAATGTAGAGCGGGAAAGGCGGAGAGCGGGGCCGGCGCCGGGGCAGGGTGCAGCCCCGGGGCGGAGCTGGCGACGGCGGCGGCGGCGTCCGAGAGGAGGCGCCGGGGCCGCAGCAGAGAGTCGCTGCCGGCGGGGGGCAGCGAGGCGCGGGCGGCCGAGCGGTGCGGCGCGATGCGGCGGTGCCGGGGCGCAGGACTGGCGGCGCTGGCCATGATGGTCCTGGGTGCGCGGGGCTGGTGGCGACGGCGGGGCGGCGGCATGAGGGCCCGGCGCTGGGCCCGGGGGCATGCTCCGTGGGGCCAGTGCCCTCACTTGTTTCTCGGCTTTTAAGTCGCTCTTTCTGCCTCCCTCCCTCATCTCCCATCTCCCTTTCTCCTCTTGCAGCTCTGTGGCTCCCCCCTCACCTCCTTTTCTCAGTCTTCTTCATCCTTCTTATAAGTACCAGTTGACTTTCCTCTGTTGCTCCATCACTCCATACATCCATTCATTCCCCTGTGCCTTCAGCATTTGTTCTTGCCCCGAAATCAGCCGTCCTTCCTTCACCATCACACCTCAGCTCCCCTGTCTACTTTTCCTGCCTTCATCCATCCATCCACCCGCCTGACTTTCAACCCATCCCTTCAGGCATCCGGATCAAACCTCTAAGCCTCCTCCAGTCTCTGCACACACTGATGCAGAAGAGACCATTCTCCACACCAGGCACTTACCACATGTCCCCATCCATCCCAACTGCCTCTGTCTCGCTGCCTCTTTCCCTCTGCCTGACCCTTTCTCCAGGATTCTCCCGCGGAATTGGCTGTCAGAGACGGCATATCACGGGCACCAAGTGATTTTCGGCATGTTTGTCTTCTTTCTCGGCAGTGGCTGTGGGCAGGGCTCAGGTGCAGCAGGAGCCGTCGGCAGAGACCACCGAGGGCACTGGCATTAACATCACCTGCTCACACCCCAACATACAGACCAGCGAGTACATCTCCTGGTACCGGCAGCTCCCGGGACGAGGTCCTGCGTTCATCACGAACACTTTCAAAGGGTCCAAAAAGGTGCAGGACCCGCCGGGGACCCTCATGGTGGCCGCAGACGGCCGCTCCAGCGTCCTGCATCTCGCCCGGCCCCACTGGCGGGACGCGGCGGTGTATTCCTGCGCTGCGGGAGACCCGGCGGCACAGGCTGGGGCTGCGGCCAGAAACGAACTGCCGCGGCGGGTGGGGCTGGATTGGGGTTGCGGGGCGGGGCGGGGCGGGGCGGGGCGGGGGCAGGGCCCCGCCAGGACCCGCTTAGGGGCGCTGCTGTTCCACCTACCGGGGCCGCCTTGCCTCGTCTCACCCCTCGCTATGTCGCGCCGGACCTGCCCCTCCGCGGGTCCCACTGGGCTGGGGCCTTGGTGGCGGGAGGGACCCTGAAATGGCTCCCAAGCCTCTGAGTGGGCAAGTAGCTCCCACACTGGCTGTGACGGAGACATACCCAGGCGGCGGCAGCAGTGGGTGAGGAAACAGTGACTGGAATGCTGGTGATGCCTTCAGTGCCTGGAGGTGGGGCGATTGAGCTGATCAGGATCTCCCGGTCTCCCCATTTGCTGGCACCTCGACACACGAACCCCCAGTGCCCACAGCCCCACAAGAGTTGATGGTACGCAGATATATGCACACTCCCTGTGGACAGGGTGGATTCCTCCAGTAACCAACCTTAGACACTTAGGCCCATCAACAGATGGTGTGGCATGACCTGTTCTCCCAGTTGCCTAATGCACAAAACACAGACACACAACAGAGGCAAACAGGTCTCTCCAGCAGTTGGTCCAGCACCTTACCTGTGACCTTACCTGTAGCTGAGTCTCAAAGCTCATGGTCTCTCCAGGAGATGGCTGGGAGCTCCTGGTCCCTCCAGTAGCCAACACACAGCCCACCCTTGTCTTTCCTGCATGTGACTCCCAGGGCCCAGGTCAACACAGACAGCTGGAGGCTGTGCACGTGGATACTCGAAGGGATGGAGAGGGCTTTTCAGCAAAGCAAAGCACTGTGCTGCCATTTCTGCCACCCTGCCAGAGGGGACAGTGTGTCTGCCTCTGGTGGAGGGTTTCTGCAGCAGGTGCTTTTCCCAGAGCCCTTTCCCTTGAGGAGCCTCTTGACTGGCTGGGGGAGAACAGAGGGGAAATCCTTGTGGGGAGAGACAGCCTGGGTCACAGTGTCTTTGTCTGTGTCTGGTCCTACCTCTGTTCAAACAGTATGTAGGGACAAGGGGGACATGACTGGGAGCAAAGGGGCCCTTCTCCATCCCCTGCTGGAGTGGGCACAAGCCTCTGTCTTGGGTTGGGCTCTGGATGGCAAGAAGAGTTCACCACGGACACTTCTTCCTTGCTGGGGGATGTCTGGGCTGCTTGTGATCGTCAGGAGGGGCAAAAAGCAGGAAGACGCCCAGCAGCCTCCTGGTGCCTGACAGCAGGCTGCACGATGTTAGGCTCCTACAGGAATTTTTTGGTGCCCAGGGCCCCTTTGGCAATGTGGCGCAGAGTTCAGAGGCAGCACTGCTACAGCTGGGAGTGTCTGACTGAGGGGATATCCAAGCACCCTTGGGCCTAGAGGCTTGTGAAAGAGCTCAGCTGTGGCCTGACTGCACATAGGGACCTCTGAGTGCTGAAAAAGCCTCCCGTTGGTCCTTGGGAACATGGAGCACAGGAAAGGCTGCAGCTTGATTGCTTTGCTTAGGCTGAGCATTTTAACAGCTTCAGCTCCTTTCTCCAGAGAGCCTCGCTGGGGCAGAGGTGTAAGGTCCCAAGCAGATCTGTCTGGAGCAGCAGTGAGAGAGTTTTGCTCCACCCTCTGGGCTGAGGTCTGGAGGGTGCTTTGAGCCTGCAGAGGCAGGGGAAGACAGAAGCTGCTATCTTCAGCACCCTCTTTCTCAGAGATACCTGGACACCTCGTGGAGTGGAGATCGTGACATGGTCCTGATTTTTCTGGCAGCCCTGCTGGGACTGGCAGCCTTTGGTGAGACACACTTTCAGGCTGGGGAGCATCAGAGCAAGAGAGTGCCTTGTCAGTGCTGGAGGGGGAGATGCAAATTCTGACTTCACGGGGAACTGGCAGTCTTTCTGCAAGGAGAGCAGGGGCTTCAGGTGGAGCACCGCAAGTACTCTGAGGGATGTCAGGAGTAATGGGCGTAAAAGGAGGAAGGAGGCTCTGCATGTCTCTTTCTGAGATAACAAGTGCCTTTGTGTGCACTGTTTATCCATACATATTTAGAGAGAGAGAGCGAGCGCGATCTGCCAGGGGAGGGACCAGTTCTAGACATGGGAAATTCTCTCCTCGGTGGATTTGAAAAACATGTTGTCAATCTATGCTGGAATATCATAAATCCTTGAAGAGCGTTCAGAGAAGGTTATGTTCATGCCAGGAGAGGACAGGTGCAGAAACACCTGATGGCCTCAGAGCCCAGTGAGATGCTGATGAAAATCAGGATGAGTTCACAGACTGGCCTCTGAGGAGTCACAAGAACTTGGAGAAAGAAGGGTGTACAGACAAACACCTTAATTTTTTTATAGGTTGTGAAAAGTGAGAAATGGAGGTGGAGGATAGTGAGAGAGCTGAAGAAGTGGTAGATAGATGCATACACAGACAAGCAGTGCTGAAATGCCTTTCTGCCTTTACAGGTCATGCACAAAAGGACTTTGTGCTGCAGTTCCCACCAGAAGCGACCATCCAGGCAGGACACAGCATAACACTGCACTGTAATTTCTCCTCCAGCTTTTCCAATCCCTACATCTCCTGGTACCAGCAGCTCCCAGCGCAGCCCCCTAAGCTGTTGCTGCAAGTGGGAAAATGGAAACCTCAGGCAGAGTCGGGAAGGTTCTCCTCTTCGCTGTCTGTGGAGACCTCCCTCGTGCTTCTCCATGTGCAGAAAGCTGAGCTCCAAGACAGCGCTGTCTACCTCTGTGCACTGAGCCCACACTGGTGCCCTCAGTGCGCAGCACCGCACAGAAAGGCATGCAGAGTGCTCTGAAGGGCGTTTCTCTCCTTGCCTCTGTTTGCATGTAGCTTTGAGCTCAGCCTGCCCAGCAATGGCACCTGGGGGCTGTGGTGAGGCTGGGTTGTTGCCTTCCCTGCCTGTGCTGCAGGAACAAGTGTCATTAAGCACATGTCAGTGAGGCTTTCACAAATGTGTCTAGATCCAGGGTTGTGGGAAATGATCAAAGTGGTATGGCCAAACTGACATGGTCTCCAGGGGAGACTGATCTTGGAGGAGAGCTATTGGAGAGGTATTACCACATAAGCCAGAGCAGACTCAGGAACACCCCTGAGCTGCAGAACCTAACTGGGTCACAGGGGCGAGTATGCAGGAGAAGTATCCTACTTGCTTGTCCAGCTCTTGTTCTTTTCTCAGCCACCACTGATGACCACTTTTGGGGCAGAGGACCCTTGGTGGGAGACATGACTGTCCTTATGGTTTTATACCACCTAGCCTAAGTATCCCAAGGAGGGAAAATCCCTTCCTAGCCCTGCATCTGGGGATGAGGCAAGCTCTCAGCATTTGAGCAAGTTGCCTTAGTCAGACAATGGAGAAGATTCTCTGGTCCATCCCCTCGAGATGTCCCACTGCTTTTCATGTGTCTCCTCCAGCTTTGGGGAATCACCAGTGCTTGGCTGGGGGGAGTCCCCATGTCCCTGAGTCGGTGTGGGTTTCTCCGCCAAAGAGCAATCACCTGGCCCCTCCATTTCTAGGAAGTAGTTTGTTGCTCTGTGTGCAGTGCTCTTGTGGTGCTAAGTCTGTTTGGTGGAGCAAAGAGCTGGCCCTGGAGAGCAGCTGTGGTGGGAAGTGACAGAAACAGCCAGGGTGCCTGGAAGGAGACACTGGCTGGGTTTTCCTGCTTAGGGGCGAGTAAATGTGCAGGTGTTTGCAGTGAGGCCTCCTGAGGTGACACACAGAGCTCAGTCTTTGTGCCAAGGAGGGTGTGGGGAATGCATGAGAAGGAGAGACAGGACAGAGAGAATGAGAAGGGGGGGAAGGAGAAGGAGGCACCTGGAGAAAAGAGATGGCCTGTGCCTGTGGGGGACAGGAAGGTAGATGAGTAGCCGCACTCCCACCTGGATGGGAAAGAAAGCAGTAGTTTGGATGGCAGCTGGAGGATGGTTTCCATTCTGTCCTCTTGCTCTTGAAGCACCCAAAGATGTGTGATGGAAGAGTCAGGATTTTGTGAGAAAAGTGGGGCATGTGGGAGACCAAATAATAGACACGTTTGCATATGGGGGCACTACTACCTCATTCCAAAATGACATTTGAAATGACCTGCATGCTTTTTTCTAAGCACGTTACATTGATTCTGATTGCCCATGGGACTAATCTTTCCCTTTTCCTTTACGTTCGTAACTTCCCCAGAGGTCCTGAAAAGTGAATGCCATGATGTAGCATTGCTGAAGATGCTGTTGAGGGACCCGTTACAGACTGAGCAGTCACTGAGAAGTGCAGGCAGAGGGCATGAGTTAGTCTGCTGATTTAGTATGCTCACACCTGTTGTGTTTTCCTGGCCACATTTGGAGTTGGAGAGCTGGATGCACAGTGTGGCTGGCGAGAGCTCAGAGGATGATTCTTCCGTGGGGCTGCCTACCATGAATGGCTGATCTTGCCCAATGACTCACCCCAAAAGAGCAAACTAAACTGCTGGTTCCCTGTGCCCAGGTGTCAGACAGGAAGGGAGGCCCTGCTTACCAGGGCATTTTCCCCTCCAAAGGCTTGACTCAAGATACAACATTTCCCCTGGCAAAAGGCCCCTTTCAGCTTCTTGAGGCACTGACATGCAGGAGTGAGATTGGCAGAGGCCAGCCAGCAGGTCATGGGGCTGGAGCACATGGCACACAAGCAGAGGCTTGGTGAACTGGGCTTCTTCAGCCTTAAAGAGAGAGCTGAAGGAAGACTTTCTTGCTGTCCACAGGTCCCTGACTGGAGGCTAAAAAGCCAGACGGAAGCAGAGTCTTCTCAAAGGTGCTCAGCAATAGAGTGGAAGGCAATGGACACAGGTTGGAACATGGGAAATATGGATTACAAATTAGGACTTGTTATTCTTTTTATCATTGTTGTTGTTGTTGTTGTTCTTTACCCTGAGAGTTGATCATGTTTCCCAGAGAGGCTGTAAAACAGCAATGCTTGGAGGTATTCAGGACTTAACTGGGCAGGACCCTGAGCAACTTGATCTCATGGCATCTGCTTGGACTAGATGACCTCCAGAGGTCTCCTCCAGCCTAAATCACTCAACAATTCTATGATTCTATGCAAAGAGGGAAAGCAGGATTTTCTGCAGCTAAAGGTGAAGACCAGGGCAAATGGTGATGTAACTGGCTATGAAGAAACCAAGTCTAGTAGTGACTGAGAAGGTGTGTATTTGTTTGCTTTAGGGGGAAATGGCTGCTACAAGAATGGTTTCTGAAGTGGTCTATGATTGCTCTGAGGCTGGGATGGTATGACAGGAAAGGGGATTGCCTGGCTTATGAGGTACCTTCATGCAGACAGGAAGAGAGATTTCACCCTGCCTGGAGGGATTGGCAGGACTGTATTTCATAGATTGCAGGCTGGAATGAAAAATTTTCTGAAATTGATGTTAAATGGGTTAAAGAAAATCATATTTTTATGTTTTTTCCAGTTTGGCGATTTGTATGATGTCCAGTTAAGTATTTGTTCATTTTTACTATAAAGGCTATAATAGCTACAGAAAACAGAAAATACAGAAGGTAGCTATTACTACTATGGATATGCATAACTGCATTCAGCATTTTGTGATGTTCCAATTCTGATCTGACTTTTCTGGTAATTAATAACTCCTCACTGCCTACTAAGTAAACTTGCATGAAGATTTGACAGGTAGCTGCAACTGTTTTATAATATTTATGTTATCTCTATAATATCTGTTACATTAGTAAAACCTTACTGATATAATCCATCATCTGGATACTGGTATTACAATTGGAAAAACACTCTTGATCTAATTCACATTTACACTATAGACTGTTTTACTGAAGTCTGAAAAAGTAAAGGTGTCTCTAAAAGATTCAATCTTAAAGTCAGCATAGGCAGAAACCACAACCATAGCATTTGGGGGACTGCAGGGCTCAGGAGTGGTGTTCCTTCAGATGTCTGAGAGCTGCAGCCTTGGAGTGTCCCGAGAGGGGTTTGGAGGCAGACACGGTACAGGAGCCAGGTGCATCCAACCCAGGCAAGACCTTGGGGATGGAGAGAGGAGACACAGGAGTCAAGGAAGGAGAGTCTTTTGCATGGGAAAAGGCTGTGTCAGTCTTGAGAGCCCCCACATCTCTAGGAATTCCCTTCTGCAGCATGTGAGGTGCAGCATGGTCATGAATTGGAGGGGTTAGGGTAGAGCCTGCAGGCCTTACTGCTCCAGGTCTTAGAAGGTTACTGTTATTTTAATTGTTGTTATTATTATTATTTATAGTAGTAGTAGTGGTAGTGGTAACAGTGCTGTTGTTGTTGTTATCATTATCACTGTGGAGTTTTTTGAGGCAAAGCCTAAATCAGCCTTAAAGTGAACAGAACAGAGCTCGTTATCTCTGCTGTGGCTGGTGCATGGGGTCCGTCTAGAGTTGATCCAAGAAGGAGGTGGAGATGGGGGGGTGGGCGTTCCCATCTTCATCATCCCACCCCTTCCCATCCCATTCCTGTTCCAGGGTTCAGGGCTGCGCTATCCACAGACTTCACAGACTAGCACCCCGAGGAGTGCCTCAGGTACACCCTGGGGAGGCAGCAACTTACTGATTCCCAGCTTTTCCCCCTTCAGCCATACAGTAGGATGTGCTTGTCACCTCTGGGTTTGTGGGAGTCCACAGCCCCCATTGGAGCCAACTGCCTCTCTGGGGTTGCAGGTTATCCTGCCAGAACAGGACACAGCCAGACTCCCCGGGGTGGTGCAGAGCAGGGTTGCCCACCTGCTTCTGGGCATTCTGGTGGGAGGTAGTGTTCCCAGGCACCGGAGGAAGAAAAAGGGAGAAGCCACAGAGCTGGAGGATACTTGTGTTTCAAGAGGAAATAGCACCTTCCACAGAGAGCAGAGGAAGCTCAAGATGTGAAACCCCAGTGGGAAGAACCCCCTGAAGTTACAAGCAGCCAAGCAGAGGGTGTGCAGGAAAGCAAGCACTTCTAAGTGGTGAGGAGAGGACTCCATTGGGAGATCAAACCAAGAACAGACCCTTCCTGCCATGAGGAGCACAGAGCTCCCAGGTCCCCTCTGCTGTCAGGACATTCAGTGGCCTAACGTGTGTCAAAGCCAGAGGAGAGAAAAACAGAGGAAGCATTTCAGGCATAATAACAACAAGAGCACTTTCTCTTCCCCACTTCTACCTTTGCTGCCTGCCCCATGGACTCATTTCTGACAGCTCTGCTCTCTCTGGGCTGGGAAGTGGTTTTCTGACTGTCACTCACTAACAGGAGTGTCTGTCTCAGTATGCACCTCAGGTATGTTGTCCTCACTGCCTCCCTGAGGCAATGGCTAGGTAAGTATGGGTTTTGCCTCGAGGCACAATTCCTGTTTTCTCCAGGAAACTCTCATTACCCTTACCAGGTCACTGCAGGCCACTGCTCTTGAATAATGGGAAAACGCTGGGAAATCTCAGCTCACAGAGGTGTTTTTGCACCAGCTTTCTCAAGGTGCTGCTACTGCTGGCAAAGAAAAGGGGAGACAGGGCAGGGACTCATCCTCCCCATTCTCTTCAGACAATTCTCTCCTGCCTTTCTTTCCCCTGCTGCCCATCTTTCTCTGCCTCTCTCTTCTGACCCTTCCTGGGACCAGTGTTTTACAGCTATTTCACAGCTATTCTACAAACCACATTTCTGTCTTTGCAACATGAAAGACTGATCTTATCAAAGTTGATGAATGGACGTGCAAGCTCTCCTCCAGTTAACATCATTAGGGAGTCCCAGTCTCCCTGCCAACTGGCACCTGCAAGGCAGCATGCTGTGGCCAGCAGTCTCCTTCAACAAGTCAACACTGCCAGGGTTTCCTTTTCTGTGTGTACTTGGGCACCCAGGAGTCATCTGAGATGACAGGGAATGGGGATCAAGATGGATCTTTTCTTAGCAGCCTCCCTAGTTCCCTCACCCTGCTGGAGGTGTCCTGGTCCAAGCATGTGAGGGCCAGGATTGACAGTGTGTTCCCTGGGCAGCAGGAGAAGAAGGAGCAGGGGCACAGCAGAGCTCTCCTCCAGGGGCATCCTGGCAGGAATGGATGGGTGTTATAGGGCTGTGGAATCTACACTGAGCCAAGGACTTTGAGCCCCTGCCCCAACGTCCTCGTCACCCTGCTGTCCCCAGCCTGGGGATCCTGTTGCAGAGCAAGGGAGAGGGAGCCTTCTTCCCTGAGGGTTTTGCATCCTGTCTTGACTGGTGTCCTGAAGCCTTTCCCTGTGCAGTCACTGACCCTTGCATTCCTCCAGGTGCCATGACCCAGACCCTCCTCACGTCCTAAGAGGGACTAGTGCCAGTGGAGGAGACAGGCACCTTGCAGATCACCTAGATTTACCAGACCGCCTTACTCTGGTAACCAGCACAGCAGAGGCCAGGTCTCAGCTGGTCTCCTATCAGGCAGCTGCTGGCCTCAAGAAGAGGGGCTGATTCACCACATTGCTGAACACCAGGGGTAGATATGCCTCTTCTAGCTGGAGGAAGTCAAGGCCATCCATACGACCTTGTACCTCTGTTACATGCAAGAGAGCCTGGTGCACGCACATTCCTTGGCTGTGCAGGAACCTGGGGAAGGAAGGGGGTGTCTCTGTGCAAGGCTGAGCTCCAGTGGGCTCTCCCTTGCTAGTGCCAGCTTTCCTCCACATCCAGGGATCTCCAGTCAAAGATCCTCTTTCTGAAAGCTGTGGTGCCAGTGGCTTTCACTGTGAAGCAGGGAAAAAGCCTCTGCTGTGCAAATGTTCTCCCCACACTCCAGGACAGGACCACACTGCCCACACCCTTTTTGCACGGAGCTGGTGGGCTGTTCTGCTCTCTGTGTGGCACCAAGGGCTGGAAAAACCCAGTCAGGGACTCCTGTGAGTCTTGAAGTCTCATAGAAAATACTGGGGGGTTGTCTGATTGTTTGTTTGCTCTTTGTTTGCTTGTTTCTGCACAGGACGTTTGCCTGGAGCCCAGTGAGGAGGGACCTTCTGAGACTGGGCATTGCTGGAAAAGCTAAAGGATGCCCTCACACAGCCTCAGCCAAGAACTGGATCCCTCAGCCCAAGGAGGGTGATACCACTGAGGTGAGGAGGAGCAAAGGGCAGAGAGCAAGGTTTCCCCTGTGACAATCTGCATGCAATTTCCTCCTGCTCAGTGCAGGAGGGCACTTGGCTGAAAACACCTCTTGCAGCAGGTATCTTTCCACCCAGCTGGTTCTGGAGGATAAACCCACGAGTGAGAGAGGATCCAGGCTCTGGCTGAACAATAGTACTTGCCACTGTGAAATCAGTGGCCTGCATCAGCTTCTGAATTCCTTCTCTTTGCCATTGCCACTGGCTTTAGCAGGTGAGACACCTTGTGCCACAGTAGCGGTTAGAAATGCTGGAGACGTCACAGCACCAGAGGGGATGGGGACTGCCAACGGCAGCAGAGGTGGAGGATCCCACTGTGGGAAGGAGCTGAGGATGGGTCTGGGCAGGACAACCACCATGGGAATGTCATGGTCAGTGACCACGGTGGAGTTCCTGCACTGCCTGACACAAGGCTTGTTGCAGCTGTTGACCAGTGGGGTGGGGCCACAGGGCTGTGTCAGGTGGCCTTTGTAACTTCCTGGCAGGGGACTACTGGCAGCTTTCAGGCTTGGGAGAGCAGAGTGCAGCTCACCATTTCTCCTGCCATGGCCTCAGCTCAACCGTGAGACCCTGAAGTCCGTGGGAGTGGAGGGCTGTGAATGGGAGTGGTTGTGCAGAAAACCTGCCTGCTGCAACTCCTGCTGAGCATCTTAGCAAAAGGCCCTGCATGAGAGCTGATGAAGGATCCCTGTTGGAAGCATTCATGGGAAGAGATGAAGAGTGGGTAGCCTTTGTGCTTGCCTAGGTAGTGAGGTCCTGGGACACAGGGTGGCACAAGCAGTCAGAGGCTGTGTATGGGGACGAGTGAAGAGAGGGACCCGCTGTAAAAAACAGGGCTCTGATGGGCTCTCTTTCCCCCAGCAGAGAGAGGGAGTGTTTCTGTGTCTGTGCGAGGAGCTGCTGCAGTGGGTGCCGTTCTCGGAGATGTTTCCCTTGAGGAGCCTCATCTGTGTGGGAGAGGAGGGAAAGAAAAACTGCTGTGGGGATACTGAGCCGGACAGCTGTGTCCAGGCACCTCTGTCTGTGCCTAGTGCTACCTATGTCCAGATAATCCGCAGGGCCCAGGTTGGCATGGGTAGGTGCAAGGATTCCTTCTTGATCTCCTGTGGAGCTGGTGCAGATGCCTGTGTCTGGCTGGGTGCTGGATGACAGGAGACAGCAGAGACGCTTCTCCCTTGCTGGGAGATGGTTTGTCTGGTTGCAACTTCTAGGAGGGACAAAGAGATGGATGTCTGCAGCAGCCTCCTTCCTGTCCTTTGGACTGGACACAGCCTGCCTGAACTGCCTGTTAGGCTCCTACACAAATGCTGGTGCTGGCCTTGAGTGTTCAGCTCTTGGT
This sequence comes from Dromaius novaehollandiae, assembly GCF_036370855.1. Taxonomy (NCBI): domain Eukaryota; kingdom Metazoa; phylum Chordata; class Aves; order Casuariiformes; family Dromaiidae; genus Dromaius; species Dromaius novaehollandiae. The sequence goes on along the minus strand of NC_088119.1, from coordinate 5,012,597 downwards.
CAGCCACTAGGGAGCCTGGGAGAGAGCAGTGATTGCACCGATGGTCCACTCCAAGGATGGTGGGTATGCTGTAGACACGAGGCCATCATCTCTCTAGACATCCTTGCCACAGAAATCTCAGCCCTACTGCTGAGCTCTGCTCTCCACGGCATACTAAGCGAGGCCATGCAGTCACTGTCCATGCAAACACAAGTCCCCACTGCCAGGTTCTCTAGCTTGCCTACATTTGCCTTCCCAGGTCCATTCTGGCACTCCCACTGCAGCTCTGTGCTTCCTCTCAGTCACCTCCCAAACCTCATCCCTCCCAGAAGTGCAGGGTCCCAACTGCCTGTGGGGATTTCCAGGAGAGGTGTTGTTCCCAGGCAGCAGAGGACGGAAAGGGTAGAGTGGGGGAGGTGAGGAACCTCCAGTGGGGAAAACCCCTGAAATCCCCACAGCACCAAGCAGCAGTGTGCAGAAGAGCATGCATTTCTAGCTGGGGAGCTGAGGATGCCACTGGGACATCGGGCCAGGAACAGCCACTTCCTACCATGGGGAACCCAATGCCCACAGGCCCCCTCATTGTGAAGACATTCAGCAGGCTGTTGCCTGAGGAGCAACACGTGTCTCTGCCAGAAGGGGGAGACCTGCAGGCGGCATGTGTCAGGCATGATAAGAACAAACATTTTCTCTTCCCTCTGTCCTCCTGTGCTCCCCTCTCAGCGTCATTTCCGTCAGCTCAGCTCTTTCAGGGCTGCCAGCTGGTTTTCTGACTCTCTCACACAGAGACGGGAGGCTCGGTCTCAGCATGTACTTCAGCTACCTCGTCCTCACTGCCCTCCTGGGGAAATCACTGGGTAAGCACTGGCTTTTCTTCCCAGCATAGTCCCTCTTTTTCCTCAGGAAACCCTCCCACCCTCACCAGGTCTCTGAAGGGATCTGCTCTTGAACAGTGGACAAGTGTTGGGCAATACCAGATGACACAGGTGTTTTGCACCTGTGCTCTGAAGAGGCTGTTACTGCTGGAAAAGAAAAGATGAGACAGCAAAGAAATGCCTTGTCCCCTGATCATCCAACACCTCGTTCTCTAGCTTTTGTTTCCCCAGCCATGCACCTCTCTTCTCTGCCTCTTCTGTCCTTCTGAAGAAGCCCTGTGCTGTCTGCAGTCCGAAATTACTGCCTTGCAGCCCAGATATACAGGACTTTTCAAAGCTGATGAAGGCACTGGAAAGCGCTGATCCCACTGATGTTGCTAGGGGAGCCCAATCTCTCTCCTGGCTGGCACATGTAATGCAGCATGCCCTGGCCACCCTTTTCTTCCTGCAGGTCAGCACAGCCAGGGCTTCCTTTTCCCTCATTGCCCATGGCCGGGGAGGTGTGCAAGATGACAGGTGATGGAGAGCGGAATGGAAGTTTTTGCAGCCCATCCCGGAGCCCTCACCCCACTACAGGTGTTCTGGTGCCAGCACACGAGGGCCAGGCAAGACAACCTGTCCCCTGGGCAGCAGGAGGGAGAGTGGGGAGCTGGGAGCAGGGCCACAGCAAAGCGCTCTTCCAGCAGCATCCTGGCAGGAGGTGATGGGATTATCACACTGTGGGATCTGCACTGAGCTAAGAACACCAAGCTCCTGCCCCAAACCACTCCCTACCTTGCTGCAGAGCAAGGGAGAGGGAGCCCTCTTCCCTGGGAGTTTGCATCCTGAAGCCTTTTTCCCTCACAGTCACTGACTCCTGCTTTCTTCCAGATGCCATGGGCCAGGTCACCGTGACTCAGAAAGATGGTCTAGTCAGAGTGGAGGAGAGAGGCACTTTCCAGACCACCTGCACCTATCAGACCTCTTACTTCAGTGCCTTGCTCTGGTACCAGCAGAGGAGAGGCCAAGCCCCACAGCTGGTCTCATATCAGGCAGCATCTGGTCGCAAGGAATCTGGCCGATTCACCACACTGCTGAACACCACTGGGAAATACAGTCTCCTGCGGCTGGAGGAAGTCATGGTCTCTGATGCTGCCTTGTACCTCTGTGCTGTGCAAGACACCCTGGTGCAGGAAGCTGCCTTGACTGTGCAAAAATGGGAGGCACAGAGGAGGGCGGGGGATGTACCCTCCACTGCTCTCTCCACAAACACCACGGAGCAGCAGGCTCCCTGGGCCAGAGGGAGCTTGACTGCAGCTGAATGGTTATGGCACAGTCCCATCAGAGAGCTGCCCAGGGCACAGGCACAGGAAAGCAGACCCTGTCTCCCGAGCCCTCCTTTCCCTGTCCCTCCAAAGCTCACTCATCTGCTACTGCCTCTTTCAGGCCCCAGCAAGGACACTTTTACACCAGCTGGGAACCTTGCTTTTGTTACAGGGAACAATACTCAGAGGGCCTTGGCATGGCCGGAAGGCCCGACCTTCTGCTTCTCCAGGCCAGGACCCATCTCCTCTGCTCAGTGCTAGAGAGTTCAGAAGGATAAGCTTAGCTTTACGTACAGACTGAGAAAGGCTGAGAAATCCTGCCTGCCTCGTGCTCGCCATCCCTGAGTCGTTCTGCTGCCAATGGTGGTGTATGGGATGGGAGGCAGGTTCCTCATGGCCAGCTGATGCCAAGGGCACCCTTGCAGCTCACCAACCTGGTGCTGTGTCAGTCAGACCTGGGGCTGAACAGGTGTTGAAGCCGAGGGACATGGGTCCTCATGTCACTGTGCTGTGAAAGGAAGGACAGAGCCCCTGCGATGCACAAGGATGCACAGCTTATGACCGCTTTGGTGCTCAGCCATCAGGCCCTTCCTGTCCCTCACTGAAATCTGAGTCTGAGTGACCAGCAGCTGCTCTGAGAGGGAAGGGAGGTCTGATTCAAGGCCACACACCCCGGAAAAGATTGCTTTTATGTCGCAAGGGGCCTCAAGGAAAGACCCTGTTTGCAACAATGTCCGCGTGCAGTGTGTAAGCTCCCTGAGTGCATGTGCCCTCATGGAGGCTGGTCTGCCTGGGCTCAGGTCCAGCTTACACATGGCACAGTTGAGGGCTGCCTGCCTTTCCTCAAAGGGCCTTGGAGAGACAGATCACTGCCAGGCAGCTCTGCTGGCAGGCCTCAGCCAGGGCTGACCAACCCTTCTCGTGGCAGCAGCTTGAAGCTGAGGCTCTAGTGCTGGGCCCCCAGCTGAGCTGCAGCTCCAGCTGCTTCACAGCCATGCCTGGTGACTGGCCACGGAGCCCGCTGATCTGGAGTCAGTTTCTGACATGTGGAGGACTTCCCGTCTTGCCCTCGGACTGCCTCATCACTATGGACTTGTGCAGCAATCATGGGACTGTGCCATAGCCTGATTACCACCAGCAGCCCTGATCCTGGCCCTGTCTTGCTCACTCACCTCCCTGGCTCGACCTCAGACTTTGCCACGCGGAGACCAGAGCCTGAGCCACGCAAAGCAAGGAGAGATGGAGACCATGGTCAAAGAGGCAGTAGAGGGAGGCAGTCAAGATGGGGAATGCTGAAAGATGGTGACTCCTGGAAACAGGACATAGCCTCCTGCTTTACCTGCAGGCCTGCAACTTCAGAAGAGGTGTAGTGGCCTGGGCACTGATGGGGACAAACCAGGGCTTCATTGGAAGGAGCTGACCACAAAGCTTTTGTCTGTGTGAAGGAGGAAAGGCTTGTGATAGTCTGAAGAGACTCCCTCCTGTGGAGTCCAGAGGCACCGAATGGCTGAGCTGACCTGTTGTCTTGGGGGGCCAGTTGCTTGCCAAGGGTGAGGAGCCTGGATGTTGCAGAGGGCCTGCCAAGAAACTGCCAAGCCTTGTGTGGCCCTTGCACTATTCCCTCATGCTGCTCTGCCCTGTCAGTACCAGTGATGCTGTCACAGCTAATCATAAGCATATCAAGAGTGACAACATTGTTCTGAGGGTGAAGTGAAGGCTGTGGGGCCCCAGGGGGTGTTCTCCTCAATCCCTTTGGGAGGGGGAAAGGCTTGAGTAGAAGTGGATTCCTCCCACAGATCAACACTGGGCTGCATGGCTGGTGTTGGAGGCAGGGCTTTGGCTTCTGTCACCACTGCTCAGGGATGGGTTATACTTGACAAAGTGGGGGACAACTGCCTGTGTACAGAAGCTTGCTAACTTAGTGAGGGGACTTTGATGTTGGGATGGGGTCGGGGAGGTTCACCTTAACCTGAAGAGAAGCGAGGGAGCAAGGGGCAGAACGGATTTGTGTGGCAGACAGCATGAGAGGGGAGGCTCTGCCACTTCCCCTGTAAAAGCAGCACCAGCTGGGGGCCACCTCAAAGGCCCGTACGGGAGTCACATAGCATGGGGAAAAGGCAGGAGACCTTGGAAGTCCATGCACGGGTGCAGAGCTATGGCCTCTCTGGGGTTTTGGAGACCTGCTGGGATAACTCTTGTGGCTGCAGTGCTTCAGTGGAGGGAAAGAGGCACTTTTGGGAAAGATAGGGTGGGCATGGGTAGAGGAGGGGTTGTGATCTGTGGGAAAGAGTGGCTTGAATGCATGGAACTTTGCCTTGGGGTGGGGGTACAACAATGAAGAGAGCTGGTGGATGAGGATTAGAGGGCAGGCCAGCAGAGGTGATACTGAAGTCGATGTCTGCTGCAGACCTCCTGATCAAGAAGAGGAGACAGAGGAAGCTTTCTTTAGGCAGCAGGCAAAGCCTTACAGTCCTGGATCTTGGTACTCCTACTACAGGGGGATGATGTAAAGGTCAAGGGCAGCCTTGGCTGCCAGGAGCCTGAGCCTGTGGAGCTTGAGATCCTCAGAGGAGGGAGCAAGCTGAACAGCAGCATTTGGACTTGGGACTTCAGAAGAGCAGATCTGAAACACCTCAGGGAGCTGCTTGGCTCAGGCCATTCAGCTGTCCCAGGCTGGGGCTGGTGCTGTGCATGCTTGCTGGGCACTCTCCAGCTGGGCTGATGCTTTCTTCTTACTTCTCTGATGAAGGAGGTGTCAGCCTTTTCCTACCTCTCCTTCCTTTCCTCCTGTGCCCTGGGCTGTGCCAGAGGAAGGGGAGTGTCCAGTTCCCAAGGGTCACACTGCTGCCAAGGAAGAGATACTCATAGCAAACTTGACTGCACAGGTTTGCGTGTCCCCCCCCGCCCCCTCGCCCCCAAATGACACCTGTCAGGGACAGTGGAGCAGTCGAGGGGAAGCTGGGCAGTCACTACAACTTGCCCTCAGTGGCATGCCACAGTCGGACTAGAGTTTCACTGTAATTCCCTGTTGGCCCCTTCAGCTCATGCTGATCTCACTCATTGACGCCCTGAGGGAATTGCACCCCCCCCAGATATGCCTGTATGCACAGAGACCTATGAGCACTCAGAAACATGCACACATACACACACGCACGTGCATAAAAATATATGCCTGTGCACAACCATGCATATAGATGCAAACACAAACGTACTTGCCCACACACACTCACACACACCCACATTTGCACACACTCGCACATGCACTACTGCACAAACACACACGCAAATGCAGACATGCAGGTGTGACTATGTGCATGGACGTTGCCAGATGGGAAGGCACAGAAGCATCAACACACACACAGGCACAAGCACTGCTGAGAGGCAGGACTGGTGGGGCCAGCCTTCAGTCCCTCTGGGCAGCCTTAGGCAAGATGCTGAAAGAAAGCAAATCAGATCCTGCCCAGCGCTGCCAGATTTACCAAGCTGGAGAGATTTGAAGGTGGTCCAGTTGTTTTAGCACCACCAGAAGGGAACAAATCCCATTGAAGTCCAAGCTCTCGGCTCCTTTCCAGACATTTGGCCTATCCACCTGCCAAGCCTGTGCCTGAGGGCCAAAGGAAAAACTAGAAAACCTCCCCATTACTGCAGCCTCATGGGTTCCCCATGCAAAAAGTAAAAAAGGGAGAAAAGGGAAAAAAAGAAAAATCTACAGCCTTCCAGACTCCTGCCTCTCCTTAGTGATCTCCCCAGGAGAGACTTGGGGGCCTGGGACCAGCCACAGCAGCTCCTGTGCAGGGGGTGGTGTTTCAGTTCTCACCATGGCAGCTGAGGCAGCCGAGGCGTGTGTGCTGGGGACAAGCCAGGATGCCTGCAGGCTGCAAATGCTGCAGCCAGGACTCCAGAAGCAGAGTGCTGATGAAGCTGCCTCCAGACTCACCTTAAGGTAACTCAGCTCTCTTCAAAGGACAAAGACGTACAAAGGAGCAGGTGGCACTAAAGGGAGATTTCAAATGCCCTGAGCTAAGCCCAGCGTGTGCTGGTTCACACGGCTGATGAGAGCCGGCTGAGCTGCATTGCTGGGGAGTCTGTCTCCTCCTCTGCTTTGGGCACTGGAGTGGTCTCCAGAACCACAGGAGTGGTGGTGGGGGGACGTGCCCAGTGCTGTGCAGGCCCCAGAAGGACAAGCCTTGTGCCCTGAGAACCTGCCAGCAGGAGGGCTCCCACCTGGCCTACAAAGCTCCCATTTCAGATGCCCGCATCCATGATCCGCTAAGCCCCTGCAGGGCGCTCCAGCTCTCAGCTGAACTCTCCCCCCTCCCTCTGCCAACCCACCATCAGGAAACAAGGGGCCAGCTAGGGAAGCTTCTTAGAAACCCTCTCAAGAAGCAACAGTGGCATTGCTCAGCCTAAATCAGCTGCCCATGCTCTCATTAGCTACAGGGGTGCTGCAGGACATGTGCATCCTGCTTTTGCAAAGCCTGTGTGGATCGAGCATTTCCATCAGTGACCCATAAGCTCCGCAGGTGCTGCTACAAATCCTAGGTTACCAAGCTTGGCCCCTCTGTGGCTGCTGTGTATGATGCCGGCAATGTTTATGGCCTGCTGTTCAGAGCACTGCATTGCACAGGCTACACTCGTCTGGTGTGGCGTACCTGACTGCCACTTTTGGGTGCCAGGCGACTGGGCTAGGACTGGAGTGCCCTGGCAAGGTTGCCTGCCCAGCTGTGCTGTGAGCCTGGGGAGGAAATGCCCAGCTAAGGTGTGTGTGGGAAAAGAGAAGCTTCAAAGTTCCGGGATGAACAGATCTCTACAAGGCTGGAGCTGGAGCTTGGAGAAAGGCAGGAGAGAGGTGGGCTGCCAGTCACCTCCCAGAAGTGAAGGGTCTCACCTACCTCTGGGGATTTCTGGGAGAGGTGTTGTTCCCAGGCAGCAGGGGAAGGCAAGGGTAGAGTGGTAGAAATAACGGTGACTACTGCTCCCAGCAGAAATAGCACCATCTCAGGGCAAGGTGAGGAACCCCAAGTGGGGAAAGACCCTGAAATCCCCACAGCACCAAGCAGCAGCATGCAGAAAACATGCATTTGTAGCTGGGGAGGTGAGGACTCCACTGGGACATCAGGCCAGGAACAGCCACTTCCTACCATGGGGAACCCAGAGCCCGCAGGCCCCCCTCATTGTGAAGACATTCAGTGGGCTCTTGCCTGAGGAGCAACATGTGTCACTGCCAGAAGAGGGAGACCAGCAGGTGGCATGTTTCAGCATGATAAGAACAAACATTTTCTCTTCCCTCTGTCCTCCTGTGCTCCCCTCACAGCATCATTTCCGTCAGCTCAGCTGTTTTGGGGTGGGGAAGTGGTTTTCTGACTCTCTCACACAGAGATGGGAGGCTCGGTCTCAGCATGTACCTCAGCTACCTTGTCCTCGCTGCCCTCCTGGGGAAATCACTGGGTAAGCACTGGCTTCTACTCTTGGCATAGTCCCTCTTTTTCCTCAGGAAACCCTCCCACCCCGACCATGTCTCTGAGGGGATCTGCTCTTGAACAGTGGACAAGTGTTGGGAAATACCAGATGACACGGGTGTTTTGCACCTGTGCTCTGAAGATGCTGTCAGTGCTGGAAAAGAAAGGAAGAGACAGCAAAGAAGCACCTCGTTCCCTCATCATCCAAGACCCCCTTCTCCAGCTTTCCTTTCCCCAGCCATCCACCTCTCTCTGTCTCTCTCTTGTGATGCATCTAGCTCAGTATTTCAATGACATGTCACTGCAGAAGTTCTCTGCTGCTTGCAGTCCCAAATTACTGCCTTGGAACCCAGATATATAGGACTTTTGAAAGTTGATGCAGGCGCTGGAAAGCTCTCATCCCACTGATGTTACGAGGGTGTCCCAGTCTCTCTCCTGGCTGGCACATGTAATGCAGCATGCCCTGGCCACCCATTTCTTCCTGCAGGTCAGCACAGCCAGGGCTTCCTTTTCCCTCTTTGCCCACGACCGGGGAGCTGTGCGAGATGACAGGTGATGGAGAGTGGGATGAAAGTTTTTGCAGCCCCTCCCCAGAGCCCTAACCCCACTGCAGGTGTTCTGGTGCCAGCACACGAGGGCCAGGCAAGACAACCTGTCCCCTGGGGATCTGGAGGGAGAGTGGGGAGCTGGGAGCAGGGCCACAGCAAAGTGCTCTTCCAGCAGCATCCTGGCAGGAGGTGATGGGATTATCATGCCTCGGGATCTGCACTGAGCCAAGAACACCAAGCTCCTGCCCCAAACCACTCCCTACCTTGCTGCAGAGCAAGGGAGAGGGAGCCTTCTTCCCTGGGAGTTTGCATCCTGAAGCCTTTTTCCCTCACAGTCACTGACTTCTGCTTTCTTGCAGATGCCATGGGCCAGGTCACCGTGACTCAGAAAGATGGTCTAGTCAGAGTGGAGGAGAGAAGCACTTTCCAGACCACCTGCACCTACCACACATCCAGCAGTATTGTGACACCGGCTGTGCTCTGGTACCAGCAGAGGAGAGGCCAAGCCCCGCAGCTGGTCTCATATCAGGCAGCATCTGGTCGCAAGGAATCTGGCCGATTCACCACATTGCTGAACACCACTGGGAAACACAGTCTCCTGCGGCTGGAGGAAGTCGTGGTCTCTGACGCTGCCTTGTACCTCTGTGCTGTGCAAGACACCCTGGTGCAGGAAGCTCCTTTGACTGTGCAAAAACTGGAGGTGGGGAGGAGGGCGGGGGTGCATCTGGGCAAGGCGGAGCTCCAGTGAAGTGGCCCTCAGCTCTCCCCTAGCATCACGATTTCCCCTGAGCACCCAGGGATCTGCAGGCCAAGCTCCTCTTTCTGAAAGGGGCTGGTGTCCGTGGCCTCACAGGAAGGAGAAGCTGGTGAGGCAACCTCTGCCATGGAAGGGTTTTCCCTCTACACTCCAGGATGGGACTGCACTTGCCATGGGCTATGCAGGGAGCATATGGGCTCTTGAGATCTGACCTCTTGGCAGAGCACCAGGGCTGGGAGGAATCATTCTGGGTCTCATCCAAGTCTTGCAGTCCCATTCCAAACTCCTTGTTCATTGTCTGCATGGCACATTTGCCCAGATCACTGACAGGATGGCCCTTCCCAGACTGGGTGTTTCTGAGGGAGCTAAGGGACGGTGGCTTGCTGTTTCAGCAGGAACTGGAGCCATGATCCGTGAGGAGTGGGAATCTCTTGGTGTGGGGAGGAGCAATGGACAGGGGCCACGGTTTCCTGGTGCATTTGCCAACCCCAGTGATAATTAACTTGCATTTTCCCCCACTTACATGCATGTTGACCACAGAGTGTGTGTGTGTGTGTGAGGAGCGGGGTGACTCTTGTTCTGTATGCCAGCAGCTGTTGCAGATAGTATATCTTCACGCTGAGGGTTGGAATGAGGGCTGTTTCAAGCCCTGGGGGCCTGAGCAGTTCCACAGAGGGCAGTTTGCTGGCAGCGCCTGCAGAGGTGAGGGGAGAGGAGCTGCGGGGTGGAGCTGGGAGCAGAAGCAGAGAGATCTCAGATGGGGAAACTGTCCAGGCAGTTTGCCAGCTTGAAAATATTGACTGCACTTTATGCATAGAAATTGTATTCAGAGCAAAACGCAGGAAAGCAAAGCCCCCATGTTTCATGTCATCAGGAGAAAGAGGATTTCCCCAGCAGAGGAAAACAAGCAAACCCCTCACTCACCAGCCCTCTGAGAACCTGTTAGTGGGAAATGGGGGTGTGGGGGGGAATCTTCTCTTTGTTTGCCTAAAAATGTTGCTTTGTGAAGGAAGCACTGACCTGGTCTGGAGAAACCTGGACTGGTCCTCCATGTGTGTGAGTGGCTCTGGCTGAGCAGCAGAGCTTGCCCGCAGCACCTCTGGCTGGGTCTGGAAACAGCCTGCTTTGGGCAGTCCTTGTAGGTCTGTGAGCAACAAATACTGGGAAGAGATGGGTGTATCCAGCCTGGTGGGAACAGGAGCACGTGTGTGCACACGCCAGGTTTTACCGCACTGCTTGTGGAGCTGCTCTGTGTTTGGGGACAGGCGTCAGCCAGGCAGGGTGTGTGCAGCTGGTGAGATTTTTGCTGCTGGCTCAGGAGATCCCTGGGGAAGAGTGTGCCAGGGTGAGGAGCAGAAAAGAGCTGTGCTGCTCTGTTCCTGTGCATGGCAGTCCTTGAAGAATGCAGTGCTTGTGAAATCCCATCTCAGCTAGCCTGCCTAAGAGCATGAGGAGCTAGCCATAGGTATTCATCTTTCTGAATCTATGGCACAACTCAAGGCATGATCCTCATGTCAGGAGTAAATACAGGTTCACAGCAAACAATCACTCCTAGATAAGAGACTGTACTCAAATGTGAGGTTTTAGAAGTAGAAAGAGTATCTATCATACGAAGAGTATGCTGGATCCCCTTGTGATCTGGACTGACTCCTTGGCAACCACCAGAGTCTGAGGGGTCCTTTACTGAACAAGCGAACAAGACCCCATCTGGGAAGAGATTGTCCCTGTGTCAATCCCTAAGTAAGTCTTTGGCAATTTGACCTGGGCAGGTAATTTCTCTCCTCCCACCAGCGTACTGTTTCTCTCAAACAGAATGAGCGTGTTGTTTCCAAGCACAGCTACCGTCTATGTACATTCTACATAGAGGTTATTGGGACTTTTTATCTACTAGTCCATTTCAGAGATGCCACACCTCTAAGTCAAAGGAGTATGCCATTTCTGTACTGTGCAGTGCTTCCAAGGCACTGTTCACATGCCTCTGGATCAGGATACCAGGAGTCTGTGGAGAGAAGCCCCAGGAGAGGCATCAGATCTGCATCCCCTGCCAGGAGAACATCACTGCCAAATGCTGTTTCTGCATGCCGAAAGCAGCCACTGGGTATGCCCCAGGCCCCACAAAGTGATCAGGAACATTGGCTTTCCAACAATGGCCTTCCCATCTAAGAGCCATAACCTCACATGCCTCCACTTGGGGATTCCAGGAGTCTGGTGGAGAGAAGCCCCAGTAGAGGCATCAGATCTGCATGCCCTGCCAGGACAACATCACTGCCAAATGCTGCTTCTGCATGCCCAAAGCAGCCTCTGGGTATGCCCCAGGCCCCACAAAGTGGTCATGAACATGGTCTTTCCAAGAATGGCCTTCTCACCTAACAGCCATAACCTCACGCTGGAAGGTAGTTCCCATTCACTGTATCTGTTTTTCCATGCTGTCTATTTTGTATGTAGCATGTCTGCTTTAGCTGTTGATGCTCCCTCAGGTGGCGACACAAGCCTAAATGCCAGCGGTGATTGTCTTTAGTGGAGTGAACAGGAGTGTCTTGATGAAACAAGCATGTCTGCCCTCTCTATCTGGACCCATAGAATGGGCAGTGCAGCCCCAGGCTTGGGGTATGGAAGGGCCACACAGGCAGCCCCAGGCACCGGGAGCACCATCCCATGCTGTGCTGCACCACAGCAATTCCCCCTCCAGCACCCAGGCAATGCTCCAGGAGCCCGGGCCACACCTGGACGCAGCTGAGCACCCTGCTGGGCTTGGCAGACTTGCCCAGGGCTGCAGCAGGGCTGCGCTGGATTTGGGGCTCCCACTTGCTGCCTCTTGCTGTGGCCAGAGGGACGCTGGGCAGTGCAGAGAAGAGAGCTGGGGGCAAGCTGGGCCGGTCCGCAGTGGGGGGATCCCAGCCCAGTGGCATGGCAGTTCCCTGGCTGCTGAGGGCTCATTGAGAGACACTGATTTAAAGGGCAGGTTGTTTGTTCTTAGGGGCTGAGACTGGGATCTCTGAGGCAGGGTTATGCAAATACAAGGTTACTAAGAGGTGGAGACTACAAATGATTGATGAAAAGCAGAGACTAAAAGCTCTTCTGCCTCACCAGGTGCTGTGGGCTCTCTCATGCCTACCTCAGGTGCCCTGCCTCAATGGGACAGGGCTGGGCACAGGTCAGCAGAGACTTCAGCAGAGACTATGTGTCACCAGAGTTTGACAGTGGGGAAGAATCCCTGTGAGCATCCAAACACAACAACTGTCAGCAGGGTCTACTTAGCTCTGCCCTCAGGTTCCGGTGGGAGGAGCAGGGCACAGAACCAGAGGGGAAGAGAGGGTGGGTGGAGGAAAGGAAAGGCAATGCCCCAAGGTTGTAAGAAGGGGCAGAGAGAGCCTGCACACACATAGGGGTGTGAAGCAGAGCAGATGATTTGCAGAAAGAGAGAAGCTGCTGTATGGGAGCTGGACCAGAGTCCTCAGATCATTGCCCCACTGTCAGCCTTGCAAGGACCAGAACAGGATGCCCTGATTCCCTCCTGCTGTCAGTGAGAGCTGAAAGCCATTGGCTTAGAGCACAGGGCTCTTGCCTGTGGCCCTGTCAAAAGGTGAGTGTTGCCCCAGCACAAGCAGAGCTTGAGGGGAGACATTGATGTGCAGAGTCAGAGACACCCTTCTGCCCCCACCATGCTCCCAACTCAATGTCTGGGAATAGCAGAGAAATGGAGTGCGGAAAGCATTCCAGAGTGGCCTACTTCATTCATCCTTGGGTGGGTTCCCACAGCTGCCAGAGCTGTGAGTGCCTTTGGTCCTTTTCTTCCTCCTCATCTGTGTGCTGATGCTGTCTGGGAATATCCTCATCCTGCTGGCTGTATATCGGAAACCAAAACTGCACCAGCCCATGCACTGGTTCCTCTGCCACTTGTCCTTGCTGCATGTGGCCCTCTCCTCCTTGGTGGTGCCTAACGCCATTGCCAGCCTCATGGCAGGGCACCAGGGTCTCATGTCTTTCCAGGGCTGTGTGTCTCAGGTCGTCTTCTTCTTCTATTTGCTGGGCTGCACCGAGTGCTTCCTCTACACAGTGATGGTCTTTCAGTGTGTCCTAGATGTCTGCCGGTGACTGTGGTATGGAGGACTCCTGGACTGCAGCGCCTGTGTGTGCCTGGTAGCAAGGCCCTGGCTGGTGGCTGCCTGCACTCCACCCTCCAACCCAAAGTCACTTTCCACCTCCCCTGTGGCCAAAGGGACTGCGTGGGATACATCTGCTGTGACATCCCCACCATGCTGAGGCTGGGCTGTGGGGACACCAGCCTTAACGAGAGAGTGACCTTCCTGGATGGGGGGTTCTTGTTGATGACCTGCTTCAGCCTCACCATCACCTCCCACTTGGGCATCATCACAGTGATGCTGAAGATGTGCTCTGCCCTAAGCAGAAGCCGTGCCTTCTGCACCTGCACTGCCCACCTCACTATGGTGACCACCTATGCCATGCTGCTGGTCTTCATCTAGCTGAGACCAGGGTGCCAGCACCCCTTTGGCAGCATGGTTGCTGCCTCCTACTGCATGGTGACAGCTCTGCTAAATGCCCTGGGACACATGCTGTGGAGCAAAGAGATGAGAGGTGCCCTCACCAGGCTGTCCAGCAGAATTAAAGGGCTGGGCCAGGTAAACAGACAACTTTCCTTCAGCAGGCAGCAAAGCATCCTACCTGTGCATTGCAGGACTCCTGAGTCCTGGTGCTGCCCCAGCAGAAGAATGGTGGTGGACCTCTGCGGTGTGTTTGGGGCTGGCGTTAGGACAGCTGGATGGAGGACCAGTATGCAGCAGGCCTGGGGACACAGGTCTGCTTCTCTTGTGTCACTTCCCTGAGTGTGATTGGCGGGGGCAGGGAAAAAGCAGGCTGTGGTATGACTGGGTGCACAAACACCTGCATTCACTTCTGAGGCTCCCAGAATGAGACCAAGGCCCCTCAGTTGCATGGTGTGATGAAGGACTAGCCTTACGGGCTTGTGCAAGGCTGTTTACAGCATGCGGAAGAACCTTTCCCTCAGGTAGGCTTTGTGGGGCTGTTTCATTTACTGCCTCAGCTGCACGCAATGTCCCCATGTGCCTCCTACCCAATCTGCAGGACCCAGCCTTCCCTGAAGGAGGCTTTGCTGCTTGGGGGGCTTAAGGCATCCCCTGGGCTCAGAGCCACAGCCTCCGATGACTCCTGCATCTCCTTGCCCTCTGGAGACATCTTGAGATCCAGGTCCCAGAGCTCTGGCCTTGATAGGTCTGTCACAGGCTCTGCTCTGGTATGCTCCGTCTGTGTGTGGTTAGACCACTCATCCACACAGCCCCATCCCACAGGTTGTCCTCAGGAGGCCTGTAAGTTGGTGCAGGCTCAGCTGTATCATCAGGGAAAGCGGCAGTTCTGGGTGGCAGAGGTCCATCCCCCCAGGAGAGAAGTGGAAGAAGGAAATGACCACAGCAGGATGCTGGCATGGAGACTCCTGAGGCAAGGCTTTTACTGTGCTGGGCACCACTTTGTCAAGTGCTTGGAGACCAGTGGGCCCAAAGGGGACAGGTCAACCCTTCCTACAAGGGGGCGTCCCACGAACTCTGCCAAAATGAGCCTGCTCCTTTTCCCTAAGGCGGGCAGGATGCCTTCTTTCTTGCCTCCTTTCCTGGCAGCACTTGGTACTACTGCACTTCTGAATCCCATAGCCATGCCTCTGCCAGGCTTTTACTAAGACACCCACCCTGAGCCCATAAGCCATATCAACCTTTCAGCTTGTGCTGAATCCTAAGCCTAGTTCTGCCTTCCAAATCCCCGTTACTTCAGCCAGATGCAGAGACTCTGTTTGTCCTCTTTTCTCATCTCTGTGCTCATCTTGCTGCAGAGTGGCCTCATCTTGGCAGCCATCCTCACTTACCCATGCTCCCCTGGGTCAACATTACCTGTGGAGACTGAGATGGTCCCTGCAAGTGAGGGGAGAAGTACTGTCTTTCCCACCAGCCTCTTCTGATTCCCCAGAAAGGAATCAGAGTGTTGTGTGGAACGTGACACCCTCTGGCCTGCCTGTATAGGCGTGCCAGCACAGTCTCAGAAAGGCATCAGAAGCAGAGGGGACAGACTCCCATCCAGCCCATGACGGACTGGTTGTCCTGAATGAAAACTGTCAGCTGTGGGTCCCTCCCTTGAGGACATGGCAGATGGATTTCCCGGTGTCATGAATGAACTGATCATAAGTGTTCCAGAGTGCTGCTCAGCTTAAGAGCTGTCTCACCACATCTTGCCCGTGCCCTGTGCAAAGACTGGCGCAGCTCTCACCCAGCGTTCTCTCCTCTTGCCAAGCACATGTGCAGAGTTCTCCACCCAGGGGCTTCCATTATAGCTAGCAGGCACCTTGGGCATTTGAACTGGGCAATTAAGAGTGGGGCAATTGAGAAACCAATGCACCCAGGCATTACCAGGCATGCAAAGAGTTGCAAGGGGAGGGCTCTGCCCAGTTGTCTTTGCTCTGACCTACCACCTGCTCCTCAGCCCAGGCAGGGCCCACCTTCACCTGGAAGAGACCACAGGGGCTGATTTTGTCCCTCTGACACCAACAGAGACCAAAAATGCAACCCACCACACCTTTGATTCCCCACTCTTGTCTGGGCTGCTGATTCCTTTTGGACACAGCAAAGCTATTCCAAACCACACAGTGTTTTGCCCTTCTGTAGAAACACAAACCAAAGTAAGCAAGGACACAATGGGGGACAGTACAAGGGCCAGTGTCAAGGCTGGGACAAGGGCAGTATCCAAGCCAGTGGATCATGAGCTACGCAGCAGCACCAGAAGGAAGTGGTGACTGATAGTACAATGACACCCTGCTGTGGGGGACGGAGGTGTCATGGTTTGTTGTGATCTCTCACATTAGAGGACAGTGTACCATATGAAGCAAAATTTATTTTTACAAACTCATTCTGGAAAGGAAAAAAAAAAGAAGAAGTAATTAACATGCAAAGAAGGGGTTTATCCCTTTGCTCTAGATTAGGCTGGGGACTGCCTGTGGGACAGGTAGAGAGAGGGAGATCCTGAGGGATATGGGCAGTGTGAGGAGCTGCAACTGCTTGGGCATGGGCGACTCACCCCCATGCTGAGACTGCTGGTCTCGGTGGGAGCAGCGGTGAGGCCTCGGTCTCTGGGAACTGCAAGAAGATACCCAGTGCCTGGAGCAATGATGCTTGGAGCAATGTGTCTGGAGATGGGGGCTATTCCCTGAATCATGGGCAGGAGGATCACGAAGAGACCTTTGCCTGCTGCCCTAGGCCCTGGATTCCTGAGTCCTAATCTGAGCACACCATTGCACTCAAGAGTTCCTCCTCTGCACCCAGTGGACCATGGACACTTGAGGGGTGCCAGCCTTTAAATCACTACCTTAAGCCAAGGGTGGAGGTCCAACAAGAAATTGTCAAGTATCATAGAAAGGAATAGTGAAAGAGCATTGATCGTGAAGCCAGGTGACCCTAGAACAAACTCAGGGAAGATCACCAGTAGAAATGAGCCATGGGGAGGCAGTGAGTTGTGGGACCCTGGCAAGCCCAACTTTCTGTGGGGACCATGTGTGCTGCTATCAGCCCAACACTGATCATCTATAAATTGCAGAGGGATGGCTGAAAAGTGGGGACTTCTTGCAGGGATGCACAGTAAAGAGTAAATGAAGGAAGTCATGACATGACCCAGAAGAGGGAAAGACCCTCTACCTGGATTGCACTGCCTTGTCTAGGGGAAGGTGATTTCCACAGCCCCAGCTGTGGAAGGCCACGTTCTCCCTCTGGGACTTCTCCTGGCAAAGGCCTCCGGTTGCTGGGGCTTTTGGTGCAGCCAATGCCCAAGAGCATCAGGCAAAGCCAGAGCAGCCCTCCTGGACTGAGAGGCACCCACCAGAGTCAGCTCACAGATGCTGCTAAGGGCAGAAGCAGGGTGCCAATTGTCTGCCCGTCAGTGGGATAGCAGCCAGAAGATTCCTGCAGCCTGGCTTTGGGGGTGCCTCAGGATCCAGAGGAGCAGAAGGCAATGAAGAAAAGGCAGAGAGAGGAGTGAGTGGAAGAAGGGGAAAATTAGGTCTTGGTCATGTTTTTAGGAGGCCCAGGCTGGCCCTTTCCAGCTAGCCATTTCCAGAGGAGGCAAGGATGGTCATGTGTGCTGAAAAGAATGGCTCGAAACACCGTTGTGTGTCCGGTTCCACGTTCTGAGTTCCTTGGTGGGTGCTTCTCTGGGTGTGTTCTCAGTGGCTTTAGGAGGGGGGACACCTTGTGCCAGAGTAGCTGCTGGAAATGCTGGAGAGGTCACAGCACCCAGAGGGGATGGGGACTCTCTCACAGCTGAGGATGCTGCCAACGGCAGCAGAGGTGGAGAATCCCACTGTGATATTCTGTGGGAAGGAGCTGAGGATGGGTCTGCGCAGGACAACCACCCCGGGAGGGGGCTCAATGGCAATTATGGAGTCCTGGCACTGCCTGACACAGGGCTCCTTGCAGCTGTTGGCCAGCAGGGTGGGGCCACAGGGCTGGCATGGCAGGCACTGGTGGCAGCAGGACATCTCTGGGGGCTGGAGGTGCAGAGGTGCATCTGCAAGAGAGGGCAGGGAGGGAGCAGAGAACATGAGTGCATGAGCAGCAACCTATGACCCTGTCCTGCAACAGTCAAGGCACCTGCTGGGTTGGGATTTGCAGGCTGTGCAGGGAACCACATGGGCTTCTTTGCCTCATCTTGCCAGGGCCCTGCAAAGAGCAGCCAGGCCCAGGGAGGCTTCTGCCTCGCCCGTAACCCAGGAGCCATCTCAGCCAAGCCCCAACCTCTCTCTGAGCAAGACCTTCTCTTCCCTTCCCTCTCCCATGACAAGGGGCTCTGAGCCTCAGCAGGGCACAGGCCCTATATCAGCTAAGACATCCACTGAGGTGAGACGTTGTTTTAGAGGAGGAGGAGGAGAGGTAAGGGCTTCTGACTCACCTGGTTTCCAAGGAGGAGGATGGGGGAGAAGCGGGAGAGTGAGAGAGTGAGGAGTCCGGCTGGCTTTTATCCTGGTCCTGCCCTGCCCCAGGCCCAGGGGCATGCTTTGCAGAGGGGACAATTTTCTAGCAAGCTCCTGTCCAATGCAAAACATCCCAGCTAATGAGATGGGCTGTGCTTTCCTTTCCTGTGTTGCTGCCTTTTCATTTCTCCGTTTCTGCCATGACCATTCCCCCTGTGAAAGCTTCTTCTGAGGACTCGGGTGAAAGGCGCAAGGACTTCCGGGGCAGGAACACGTCAGTGTGGTTGGAAGACTCAGCTCAAGTGGCAGAGGGGTCCAGTGCAGGCAGATGAAGTAAGCCTGGGTCACTCCTGTGGGGTTGCTTGCGGCCCTTTTTGCCACAAGGGGCTCAGCTCCTGCAATCCTCAGCTGGATGCCCAAGGGCTCCCATGCAGGAGGCTGTGCCACATCCTTCTCTCTCCCTCCCTCCCAGCTCACTCCACTGGTCACTTCTTGTCCCCACCCTCTGTGGGTGGGCTGTGCTGCAAGCTTTTGACCCTATGCTGCATACCACCACTGACCAGGACATTTTGTTGGCCTGTTTTGTCATGGAACCTGTCTGCAGAGTCTCGGAGAGAGTCCCCAAACAACACCATTAGCACGTTTGGGGCCTAGTCCTTCCCCAGTGTGATGCAGCCCTGCCCATCCAGGATGGTTGCCAGCATTTCCTCAGCTGAGTCCACAGGTGCTCATGCTTAGGCACATGCTCTTTTCTTGTGTGTGCTTGTGGGCATGCTGGATTTGTGTGAGTGCATGTGGGTGCACAGATTTGTGCATGATTCCACACAGGTGTGCATGGGCAGGTGCATGTCTGTCTGTACTTGCACATACTTGCTCCCTCCCTATGAGGGAATGTGCTGCTCCAGGCAGGGGCACCTTCCACTGCTCTATCCACAAACACCACAGAGCAGCAGGCTCCCTGGGCCAGAAGGAGCTTGACTGCAGCTGAATGGTTATGGCACAGTCCCATCAGAGATCTGCCCAGGGCACAGGCACAGGGATGCAGACCCTGTCTCCCGAGCCCTCCTTTCCCCGTCCCTCCAAAGCTCACACATCTGCTACTGCCTCTTTCAGACCCCAGCAAGGACACTTTTACACCAGCTGGGAACCTTAGTTTCCCTGCAGGTAAGAATACTCGGAGGGCCTTGGCATGGCGGTTAGGCCCCACCTCTGCTTCTCCAGGCCAGGACCCATCTCCTCTGCCCAGTGCTAGAGAGTTCAGAAGGATAAGCTAAGCTTTACATACAGGCTGAGAAATCCTGCCTGCCTCATGCTTGCCATCCCTGAGTGGATCTGCTGCCAATGCAGTGTTGGTGGTGTATGGGATGGGGGGCAGGCTCCTCATGGCTGGCCAATGCCAAGGGCACCCTTGCAGCTCACCAACCTGGTGCTGAGTCAGGCAGACCTGGGGCTGAACAGATGTTGAAGCCTAGGAGCCTCAAGAAAAGACCCTTTTTCCAGCAAGGGCTGTGTGCAGCGTGTAAGCTCCCTCAGTGGGAGGCTGGTCTGCCTGGACTCAGGTTCAGCTTGCACACGGCACAGCTGAGGGCTGCCCACCTTTCCTCAAAGGGCCTTGGAGAGACAGATCACTGCCAGGCAGCTCTGCTGGCAGGCCTCAGCCAGGGCTGACCAATCCTTCTCGTGGCAGCAGCTTGAAGCTGAGGCTCTAGTGCTGGGCCCCCAGCTGAGCTGCAGCTCCAGCTGCTTCACAGCCATGCCTGGTGACTGGCCATGGAGCCTGCTGATCTGGAGTCAGTTTCTGACATGTGGAGGACTTCCTGTCTTGCCCTCGGACTGCCTCATCACTATGGACTTGTGCAGCAATCATGGGACTGTGCCATAGCCTGATTACTGCCAGCAGCCCTGATCCTGGCCCTGTCTTGCTCACTCACCTCCCTGGTTTGACCTCAGATGTTGCCACAGACTAGAGCCTGAGCCACACAAAGCAAGGAGAGATGGAGACCATGGTCAAAGAGGCAGTAGAGGGAGGCAGTCCAGATGGGGAATGTTGAAAGAGGTCCAGAGGCACCAAATGGCTGAGCAGACCTGTTGTCTTGGGGAGCCAGTTGCTTGCCAAGGGTGAGGAGCCTGGATGTTGCAGAGGGCCTGCCAAGAAACTGCCAAGCCTTGTGTGGCCCTTGCACTATTCCCTCACGCTGCTCTGCCCTGTGGGTACCAGTGATCCTGTCACACCTAACCATAAGCATATCAAGAGTGACAACAGCATTCTGGGTGTGAGGTGAAGGCCATGGGGGCCAAGGGGGTGTTCTCCTCAACCCCTTTGGGAGGGGGAAAGGCTTGAGTAGAAGTGGATTCCTCCCACAGATCAACACCAGGCTGCATGGCTGGTGTTGGAGGCAGGGCTTTGGCTTCTGTCACCACTGCTCAGGGGTGAGATACACGTCACAAAGTGGAGGACAACTGCCTCTGTACAGAAGCTTGCTAACCTGGTGAGGAGACTTTGATGTCGGGATGGGGTGGGGGAGGTTCATCCGAACCTGAAGAGATGTAAGGGTGCAAGGGGCAGAGCAGATTTGTGTGGCAGACAGCATGAGAGGGGAGGCTCTGCCACTTCCCCTGTAAAAGCAGCACCAGCTGGGGGCCACCTCAAAGGCCTGTGCAGGAGGCACATAGCATGGGGAAAAGGCAGGAGACCTTGGAAGTCCATGCAGAGGTGCAGAGCTGTGACCTGTCTGGGGTTTTGGAGACCTGCTGGGATAACTCTTGTGGCTGCAGTGCTTCAGTGGAGGGAAAGAGGCACTTTTGGGAAAGATAGGGTGGGCATGGGTAGAGGAGGGGTTGTGATCTGTGGGAAAGAGTGGCTCAAATGCATGGAGCTTTGCCTCGGGGCAGGGGGTGCAACAGTGAAGAGAGCTGGTGGATGAGGATTAGAGGGCAGGCCAGCAGAGGTGATACTGAAGTCGATGTCTGCTGCAGACCTCCTGATCAAGAAGAGGAGACAGAGGAAGCTTTCTTTAGGCAGAAGGCAAAGCCTCACAGTCCTGGTACTCCTACTACAGGGGGATGATGTAAAGGTCAAGGGCAGCCCTGGCTACTGGGCAGAATTCAAACTTGGGACTTCAGAAGAGCAGATCTGAAACACTGCAGGGAGCTGCTTGGCTCAGGCCACTCAGCTGTCCCAGGCTGGGGCTGGTGCTGTGCATGCTTGCTGGGCACTCTCCAGCTGGGCTGATGCTTTCTTCTTACTTCTCTGACGAAGGAGGTGTCTCAGCCTTTTCCCACCTCTCCTTTCTTTTCTCCTGTGCCTGGGGCTGTGCCGGAGGAAGGGAAGTATGCAGTTCCCAAGGGCCACACTGTGTACGAGAGACACTCGTACTCAAAATGTCTGCAAACAGAAGCTTGTGGTTTGTTTTTGTGTTTTTTCCCCCTCCCTAAATGACATCTGGCAGGGACAGTGCATCAATCGAGGGGAACCTGGGCAGTCATGACAACTTGCCCTCAGTGGCATGCCCTAGTCTGACTAGGGTTTCACTGTAATTCCCTGTTGGCCCCTTCAGCTCATGCTCATCCCACTCATTGACCTGCTGAGGGCATGGAGGGAATTACACACACACCCCCAAAGACATGTGCAAAACCATGCTTACCTCCATACTCCTATCGGTTCCCCACGGTAAAAAAAAAAAAAAGAAAAGAAAAGGAATCCTACAACCTTGAAGATTCCTGCCTTTCCTTAGTGATCTCCTCAAGAGAGACCTGGGCACCTGGGACCAGCCACAGTAGCTCCTGTGCAGGGGGTGGTGCTTCAGTTCTCACCATGGCAGCTGAGGCAGCCAAGGCGTGTGTGCTGGGGACAAGCCAGGATGCCTGCAGGATGCAAATGCTGTGGCCAGGACTCCAGAAGCAGAGTGCTGATGAAGCTGCCTCCAGACTCACCTTAAGGTAACTCAGCTCTCTGCAAAGGACAAAGAAACACGAAGGAGCAGGTGGCACCGAGGAGAGATTTCAAATGCCCTGAGCCAAGCCCAGCATGTGCTGGTTCACATGGCTGATGAGAGCCGGCTGAGCTGCATTGCTGGGGAGTCTGTCTCCTCCTGTGCTTTGGGCACTGGAGTGGTCTCCAGAACCACAGGAGTGGTGGTGGGGGGATGTGCCCAGTGCTGTGCAGGCCCCAGAAGGACAAGCCTTGTGCCCTGAGAACCTGCCAGTAGGAGAGCTCTCACCCGGCCTACGAATCTCCTATTTCAGATGCCCCCAAACATGACCTGCTTCCCTTCCTCCTGTGTGGGGACTGTATCTGTTCAGGCTGCCTCAAAGCAGGCTCTGGTAATGCTGCTCCCCCTTGCTCAGCAAATCAGCCTGCTGCATGTCTTTTGGGTGAGGCCTTCTCTGATTCATTGCCTTGAAAACTCAGCAGTATTTCAATAGTCTGGAGGCCATCAGCACTGCAGAGAGATGCTGGGGTGTGTTCAATGCTGTGATACCTGTTGTGCAAACTTCTCCCCTTTCCCTGCCTGTTTCCCCTGGATAGAGGCTGGGTTAACCGGGGCAGGGAGTCTAGGCTGGCTAGCACAGCCCAACCCACAACAATGCAATGTGCCTTCCATCACAGGATTTGAGCTAGCAGCTGCCCATGCAGAGCCTTGAAATCCTCCAAGCAGCCCTTGTGAAGTGTAAGGAGCAAGCCCAGAGAGGTGCCTGCCCCACCTCCTCCTCCTGTGGAGCCGCACTGGGGAGCCTGGAAATCTCTGTGCTGGGCAGCTTTGCCCTCTCTTGTGCCATGTGCCCAGAGCAACGTAAATGATGCTGCTGGGAGCAGTGGCTGGAGCTCCTTGTCCTGTTCCTGGGCACCTGTGTCCTGATCCAACCTGGGTAAAACTGTCCCAGGTGTTGGCAGGACGATGCAGCCAGCAGCAGCAGGGCTGTGAATGCCCCCGTGGGGAGAGCTCTGAGTGCAGAAAAGGATATTGGCCAGGACTCGCCATTTCTGAGGAGGGTGGGTTAGTGCCCTGCCTGTGCTCGGGGCAGTGTCGGGCAAGAAAAGCTCAGGCAGCCCTTGCGTTAGTGCTGCCAGGGCAGAGGTGTGCTCCAGGCTCCCAGGACAAGCAAGGCCTCTTCGGTGCCAGGCTCTGGGACATGCATTTCCCTTGGGGTGAATTCTGGTCACAGGCCCCACTGGGAGGGTGGGTGGGCAGCAGCTGTGGCAGCTGAGGCAGCTCCGCACTGTGGCCACCATCAGGTGCACAGAGCAGCACCAGGCTCAGGTCTCTGAGCAGGGGCAGAAAACCCCAGCAGGGGAGGGCGCTGGGCAGCAGCCTGCGGCACCTTGTGGGGGCGGGGGGAGTGGTTGGTGTCCTTTCGGGGTGCGCTATTCCCGCGCAGCAGCTCAGGAGCCCTTCCTGCGGCCGGGACTGAGGAGCTCCGGCACCGCCGGCTCCCGCCACCACAGCGGCTCGTCGCGCTCCGCTTTGTGGCGGCGGCAGGAAGGCTCGTCCCCGCCGCGCTGCCCGGCCCCTGCCGCTCCCATCCCGCCCGGCCCCTGCTGCAGCCGCGCGCCCGGGAGCGCCGTGCGCGGCGCGGAGCCTCCGCCTGCGTGTGCCGCAGCCCCGCCGAGCGCCCCGCTCCCGCCGCTGTCGCCTCCCGGACGCCGCCGCCCGGGCGCGGGCGCGAGACGAGAGCGGGGCCGGCGCCGACGCCCGGGCAGGGCGCAGCCCCGGGGCGGAGCTGACGACGGGGCGAGCGGCGGCGGCGTCCGAGAGGAGACGCCGGCGCCGCAGCAGAGAGTCGCTGCTGGCGGGGGGCAGCGAGGCGCGGGCGGCCGAGCGGCGCGGCGCGATGCGGCGGTGCCGGGGCGCAGGACTGGCGGCGCTGGCCACGGTGCTCCTGGGTGCGCGGGGCTGGCGGTGGCGGCGGGGTGGGGGGGCCAGCACCCGCACTTGTTTCTCGGCTTTTAAGTCGCTCTTTCTGCCTCCCTCCCTCATCTACCATTTCCCTTTCTCTTCTTGCAGCGCTCTGGCTCCACTCTCGCCTCCTTTTCTCATTCTTCATCCTTGTTATCAGTACCAGTTTGCTTTCCTGTGCTGTTCCATCGTTCCATACATCCATTCATTCCCCTGTGCCTTCAGCATTTGTTCTTGCCCTGAAATCAGCCGTCCATCCTTCACCATCACACCTCAGCTCTCCTGTCTACTTTTCCTGCCTTCATCCGTCCATCCACCCATCTGACTTTCAACCCATCCCTTCATGCATCCACACCAAACCTCTAAGCCTCCTCCAGTCTCTCCACACACTGATGCAGAGATCATTCTCCACGTCAGCCACTCGCCGCATGTCCCCATCTGTCCCGAACGCCTCTGTCTTGCTGCCACTTTCCTTCTGCCTGACCCTTTCTCCGGGATTGTCTTCTTTCTCGGCAGCGGCTGTGGGCAGGGCCCAGGTGCAGCAGGAGCCGTCGGCAGAGGCCACCGAGGGCACTGGCATTAACATCACCTGCTCACACCCCAAAATAAAGAACAACGAGTACATCTCCTGGTACCAGCAGCTCCCAGGACGAGGTCCAACGTTCATCACGAGCGCTTTCAAAGGGTCGAAAGAGGTGCGGGACCCGCCGGGGACCCTCATGGTGGCCGCAGACCGCCGCTCCAGCGTCCTGCATCTCGCCCGGCCCCGCTGGCGGGACGCGGCGGTGTATTACTGCGCCGTGGGAGACCCGGCGGCACAGGTCGGGGCTGCGGCCGGGCACGAACTGCCGTGGTTGGGGCGGGACTGGGGGTGTGGGGCTTGGCGGGGGCCGGGCCCGCTGGGGGGTGCTGCTGTTCCACCCACCGGGGCCGCCTCGCCTCACCTCGCCGCTCGCTGCGCCGCAGCGGGCCTGTCCCTGCGCGGGTCCCACTGGGCCGGGGCCTCCGTGGCAGGAGGGACCCTGAAATGGCTCCCAAGCCTCCGAGTGGACAAGTAGCTCCCACACTGGCTGTGACGGAGACATACCCAGGCGACGGCAGCAGCGGGTGAGGAAACAGTGACTGGAATGCTGGTGATGCCTTCAGTGCCTGGAGGTGGGGCGATTGAGCTGATCAGGATCTCCCAGTCTCCCCATTTGCTGGCACCTCGACACACGAACCCCCAGTGCCCACAGCCCCACAAGAGTTGATGGTACACAGATATATGCACACTCCCTGTGGACAGGGTGGATTCCTCCAGTAACCAACCTTAGACACTTAGGCCCATCGATAGGTGGTGTGGCATGACCTGGTCTCCCAGTTGCCTAATGCACAAAACACAGACACACAACAGAGGCAAACAGGTCTCTCCAGCAGTTGGTCCAGCATCTTACCTGTGGCCTTACCTGTAGCTGAGTCTCAAAGCTCATGGTCTCTCCAGGAGCTGGCTGGGAGCTCCTGGTCCCTCCAGTAGCCAGCCCTCAGCCCACCCTTGTCTCTCCGGTATGTGACTCCCAGGGTCCAGGTCAACACAGGCAGCTGGAGGCTGTGCACGTGGATACTCGAAGGGATGGAGAGGGCTTTTCAGCAAAGCAAAGCACTGTGCTGCCATTTCTGCCACCCTGCCAGAGGGGACAGTGTGTCTGCCTCTGGTGGAGGGTTTCTGCAGCAGGTGCTTTTCCCAGAGCCCTTTCCCTTGAGGAGCCTCTTGACTGGCTGAGGGAGAACAGAGGGGAAATCCTTGTGGGGAGAGGCAGCCTGGGTCTCAGTGCCTTTGTCTGTGTCTGGTCCTACCTCTGTTCAGACAGTACGTAGGGACAAGGGGGACATGACTGGGAGCAAAGGGGCCCTTCTCCATCCCCTGTTGGAGTGGGCACAAGCCTCTGTCTTGGGTTGGGCTCTGGATGGCAAGAAGAGTTCACCATGGACACTTCTTCCTTGCTGGGGGATGGCTGGGCTGCTTGTGATTGCCAGGAGGGGCAAAAAGCAGGAAGACACCTAGCAGCCTCCTTGTGCCTGAGAGCAGGCTGCATGATGTTAGGCTCCTACAGGAATTTTTTGGTGCCCAGGGCCCCTTTGGCAATGTGGCGCAGAGTTCAAAGGCAGCAGTGCTGCAGCTGGGTATGTCTGACTGAGAGGATATCCAAGCACCTTTGGGCCTAGAGGCTTGTGAAAGAGCTCAGCTGTGGCCTGACTGCACATAGGGACCTCCGAGTGCTGAAAAAGCCTCCCGTTGGTCCTTGGGAACATGGAGCACAGGAAAGGCTGCAGCTTGATTGCTTTGCTTAGGCTGAGCATTTTAACAGCTTCAGCTCCTTTCTCCAGAGAGCCTCGCTGGGGCAGAGGTGTAAGGTCCCAAGCAGATCTGTCTGGAGCAGCAGTGAGAGAGTTTTGCTCCACCCTCTGGGCTGAGGTCTGGAGGGTGCTTTGAGCCTGCAGAGGCAGGGGAAGACAGGACCTGCTATCTTCAGCACCCTCTTTCTCGGAGATACCTGCACACCTCGTGGAGTGGAGATCGTGACATGGTCCTGATTTTTCTGGCAGCTCTGCTGGGACTGGCAGCCTTTGGTGAGACACACTTTCAGGCTGGGGAGCATCAGAGCAAGAGAGTGCCTTGTCAGTGCTGGAGGGGGAGATGTGAATTCTGACTTCACGGGGAACTGGCAGCCTTTCTGCAGGGAGAGCAGGGGCTGCCAGTGGAGGACTGCAAGTACTCTGAGGGATGTCAGGAGTAATGGGCATAAAAGGGGGAATGAGGCTCTGCATGTCTCTTTCTGAGATAACAAGTGCCTTTGTGTGCACTGTTTATCCATATGTATTTAGTGAGAGAGAGCGAGCGCGATCTGCCAGGGGAGGGACCAGTGCTAGACATGGGAAATTCTCTCCTTGGTGGATTTGAAAAACATGTTGTCAGTCTATGCTGGAATGTCAAAAATCCTTGAAGACTGTTCAGAGAAGGCTAAGTCCATGCTAGGAGAGGTGGAAAGCTTTATAAAGCCATGGCATGGACAGACACTGTGGTGTGGCTTAGGGAGAGAATGTTGTAGTGAGAAGTATGACCAGAGCTAGGCAAGGCAGAAGGAGAGACCAATAGCTAATAGAGCTGCTTCTGATCTCCAGGAGGGGCAAAAAGCCAGTGATAGGTACAGAAACAGCGGATGGCCTCACAGCCCAGTGAGATACTGATGAAAATCAGGATGAGCTCACAGACTGGCCTCTGAGGAGTCACAAGAACTTGGAGAAAGAAGGGTGTACAGACAAACACCTTAGCTTTCCATAGGCTGTGAAAAGAGAAAAATGGAGGTGGGGGATATTGAGAGAGCTGAAGAAGTGATGGATAGATAGATGCATACATAGACAAGCAGTGCTGAAATGCCTTTCTGTCTTTACAGGTCATGCACAAAAGGACTTTGTGCTGCAGTTCCCACCAGAAGCGACCATCCAGGCAGGACACAACGTAACACTGCACTGTAATTTCTCCTCCAGCTTTTCCAATCCCTACATCTCCTGGTACCAGCAGCTCCCAGCGCAGCCCCCTAAGCTGTTGCTGCAAGTGGGAAAATGGAAACCTCAGGCAGAGTCGGGAAGGTTCTCCTCTTCGCTGTCTGTGGAGACCTCCCTCGTGCTTCTCCATGTGCAGAAAGCTGAGCTCCAAGACAGCGCTGCCTACCTCTGTGCACTGAGCCCACGCTGGTGTCCTCAGTGCGCAGCACTGCACAGAAAGGCATGCAGAGTGCTCTGTGGGGCGTTTCTCTCCTTGCCTCTGTTTGCATGTAGCTTTGAGCTCAGCCTGCCCAGCAATGGCACCTGGGGGCTGTGGTGAGGCTGGGTTGTTGCCTTCCCTGCCTGTGCTGCAGGAACAAGTGTCATTAAGCACATGTCAGTGAAGCTTTCACAAATGTGTCTAGATCCAGGGTTGTGGGAAATGATCGTAGTGGCATAGCAAACCTGACATGGTCTCCAGGGGAGACTGACCTTGGAGGAGAGCTATTGGACAACTGTTACCACATAAGCCAGAGCAGACTCAGGAACAGCCCTGAGCTGCAGATCCTAACTGGGTCACAGGGGCGAGTATGCAGGAGAAGTATCCTACTTGCTAGTCCAGCTCTTGTTCTTTCCTCAGCCACCACTGATGACCACTGTTGGGGCAGAGGACCCTTGGTGGGAGACATGACTGTCCTTATGTTTTTATACCACCTAGCCTAAGTATCCCGAGGAGGGAAAATCCCTTCCTAGCCCTGCATCTGGGGATGAGGCAAGCTCTCAGCATTTGAGCAAGTCACCTTAGAAAATGAAGAAGATTCTCTGCTCCATCCCCTCAAGATGCCCCACTGCTTTTCATGTGTCTCCTCCAGCTTTGGGGAAACACCAGTGCTTGGCTGGGGGGAGTCCCCATGTCCCTGAGTCGGTGTGGTTGAGCAATCATCCGATCCCTCCATTTCTAGGAAGTAGTTTGTTGCTCTGTGTGCAGTGCTCTTGTGGTGCTAAGTCTGTTTGGTGGAGCAAAGAGCTGGCCCTGGAGAGCAGCTGTGGTGGGAGGTGACAGAAACAGCCAGGGTGCCTGGAAGGAGACACTGGCTGGGTTTTCCTGCCTGGGGGAGCAAATGTGCAGGTGTTTGCAGTGAGGCCTCCTGAGGTGACACACAGAGCTCAGTCTTTGTGTCAAGGAGGGTGTGGGGAATGCATGAGAAGGAGAAACAGGACAGAGAGAATGAGAAGGGGGGAAGGAGAAGGAGGCACCTGGAGAAAAGAGATGGCCTGTGCCTGTGGGGGACAGGAAGGTGGATGAGCAGCCATGCTCCCACTTGGATGGGAAAGAAAGCAGTAGTTTGGATGGCAGCTGGAGGATGGTTTCTGTTCTGTCCTCTTGCTCTTGAAGCACCCAAAGATGTGTGATGGAAGAGTCAGGATTTTGTGAGAAAAGTGGGGCATGTGGGAGACCAAATAATAGACAGGTTTGCATGTGGGGGCACTACTACCTCATTCCAAAATGACATTTGAAATGACCTGCATGCTTTTTTCTAAGCACGTTACATTGATTCTGATTGCCCATGGGACTAATCTCACATCTGTTGTGTTTTCCTGGCCACATCTGGAGTTGGAGAGCTGGATGCACAGTGTGGCTGGCAAGAGCTCAGAGGATGATTCTTCCATGGGGCCGTCTGCAGTATTTCTAACACTCCCGCCTGCCAGGAGTGGCTCATCTTGGCCCAATGACTCATCCCAAAACAGCAAACTAAACTGCTGGTTCCCTGTGCCCAGGTGTCAGACAGGAGGGAGGCCCTGCTTACCAGGGCATTTTCCCCTCCAAAGGCTTGCCTGAAGAGACAACATTTCCCCTGGCAAAAGGCTCCTTTCAGCTTCTTGAGGCACTGACATGCAGAATGAGATTGGCAGAGGCCAGCCAGCAGGTCATGGGGCTGGAGCACATGGCACACAAGCAGAGGCTTGGTGAACTGGGCTTCTTCAGCCTTAAAAAGAGAGAGCTAAAGGAAGACTTGCTGTCCACAGGTCCCTGATTGGAGACTAAAAAACCAGACGGAAGCAGAGTCTTCTCAAAGGTGCTCAGCCATAGAGTGAAAGACAATGGGCACAGGTTGGAACATGGGAAATATGGATTACAAATCAGGACTTGTTATTTTTTTTAACATTGTTGTTGTTATTTACCCTGGGGGTGGATCAAGTTTTCCAGAGAGGCTGTAAAACAGCAATGCT
This sequence comes from Dromaius novaehollandiae, assembly GCF_036370855.1. Classification (NCBI taxonomy): domain Eukaryota; kingdom Metazoa; phylum Chordata; class Aves; order Casuariiformes; family Dromaiidae; genus Dromaius; species Dromaius novaehollandiae. The sequence goes on along the minus strand of NC_088119.1, from coordinate 4,983,044 downwards.
TGGAGGTATTCAGGACTTAACTGGGCAGGACCCTGAGCAGCTGGATCTCATGGCATCTGCTTGGACTAGATGACCTCCAGAGGTCTCCTCCAGCCTAAATCACTCAACAATTCTATGATTCTATGCAAAGAGGGAAAGCAGGATTTTCTGCAGCTAAAGGTGAAGACCAGGGCAAATGGTGATGTAACTGGCTATGAAGAAACCAAGTCTAGTAGTGACTGAGAAGGTGTGTATTTGTTTGCTTTAGGGGGAAATGGCTGCTACAAGAATGGTTTCTGAAGTGGTCTATGATTGCTCTGAGGCTGGGATGGCGTGACAGGAAAGGGGATTGCCTGGCTTATGAGGTACCTTCATGCAGACAGGAAGAGAGATTTCAACCTGCCTGAAGGGATTGGCAGGACTGTATTTCATAGATGGCAGGCTGGAATGAAAAATTTTCTGAAATTGATGTTAAATGGGTTAAAGAAAATCATATTTTTTATGTTTTTTCCAGTTTGACGATTTGTATGATGTCCAGTTAAGTGTTTGTTCATTTTTACTATGAAGGCTATAATAGCTACAGAAAACAGAAAATACAGAAGATAGCTATTACTACTATGGATATGCATAACTGCATTCAGCATTTTGTGATGTTCCAATTCTGATCTGACTTTTCTGGTAATTAATAACTCCTCACTGCCTACTAAGTAAACTTGCATGAAGATTTGACAGGTAGCTGCAACTGTTTTATAATATTGATGTTATCTCTATAATATCTGTTACATTAGTAAAACCTTATTGATATAATCCATCATCTGGATACTGGTATTACAATTGGAAAAACACTCTTGATCTAATTCACATTTACACTATAGACTGTTTTACTGAAGTCTGAAAAAGTAAAGGTGTCTCTAAAAGATTCAATCTTAAAGTCAGCATAGGCAGAAACCACAACCATAGCAGTTGGAGGACTGCAGGGCTCAGGAGTGGTGTTCCTTCAGATGTCTGAGAGCTGCAGCCTTGGAGTGTCCCGAGAGGGGTTTGGAGGCAGACACGGTACAGGAGCCAGGTGCATCCAACCCAGGCAAGACCTTGGGGATGGAGAGAGGAGACACAGGAGTCAAGGAAGGAGAGTCTTTCGCATGGGAAAAGGCTGTGTCAGTCTTGAGAGCCCCCACATCTCTATGAATTCCCTTCTGCAGCATGTGAGGTGCAGCATGGTCATGAACTGGAGGGGTTAGGGTAGAGACTGCAGGCCTTACTGCTCCAGGTCTTAGAAGGTTAAAAATTATTACTGTTATTTTAATTGTTGTTATTATTATTATTTATAGAAGTAGTAGTAGTAGTGGTAACAGTGCTGTTGTTGTTGTTATCATTATCACTGTGGAGTTTTTTGAGGCAAAGCCTAAATCAGCCTTAAAGTGAACAGAACAGAGCTCGTTATCTCTGCTGTGGCTGGTGCATGGGGTCCGTCTAGAGTTGATCCAAGAAGGAGGTGGAGATGGGGGGGTGGGCGTTCCCATCTTCATCATCCCACCCCTTCCCATCCCATTCCTGTTCCAGGGTTCAGGGCTGCGCTATCCACAGACTTCACAGACTAGCACCCCGAGGAGTGCCTCACGTACACCCTGGGGAGGCAGCAACTTACTGATTCCCATCTTTTCCCCCTTCAGCCATACAGTAGGATGTGCTTGTCACCTCTGGGTTTGTGGGAGTCCACAGTCCCCATTGGAGCCAGCTGCCTCTCTGGGGTTGCAGGTTATCCTGCCAGAACAGGACACAGCCAGACTCCCCGGGGTGGTGCAGAGCAGGGTTGCCCACCTGCTTCTGGGCATTCTGGTGGGAGGTAGTGTTCCCAGGCACCGGAGGAAGAAAAAGGGAGAAGCCACAGAGCTGGAGGATACTTGTGTTTCAAGAGGAAATAGCACCTTCCACAGAGAGCAGAGGAAGCTCAAGATGTGAAACCCCAGTGGGAAGAACCCCCTGAAGTTACAAGCAGCCAAGCAGAGGGTGTGCAGGAAAGCAAGCACTTCTAAGTGGTGAGGAGAGGACTCCATTGGGAGATCAAACCAAGAACAGACTCTTCCTGCCATGAGGAGCACAGAGCTCCCAGGTCCCCTCCGCTGTCAGGACATTCAGTGGCCTGACGTGTGGCTGCCAGAGGAGAAAAAAACAGAGGAAGCATTTCAGGCATAATAACAAGAGCACTTTCTCTTCCCCACTTCTGCCTTTGCTGCCTGCCCCATGGACTCATTTCTGACAGCTCTGCTCTCTCTGGGCTGGGAAGTGGTTTTCTGACTGTCACTCACTAACAGGAGTGTCTGTCTCAGTATGCACCTCAGGTATGTTGTCCTCACTGCCTCCCTGAGGCAATGGCTAGGTAAGTATGGGTTTTGCCTTGAGGCACAATTCCTTTTTTCTCCAGGAAACTCTCACCACCCTTACCAGGTCACTGCAGGCCACTGCTCTTGAATAATGGGAAAACGCTGGGAAATCTCAGCTCACAGAGGTGTTTTTGCACCAGCTTTCTCAAGGTGCTGCTACTGCTGGCAAAGAAAAGAGGAGACAGGGCAGGGACTCATCCTCCCCATTCTCTTCAGACAATTCTCTCCTGCCTTTCTTTCCCCTGCTGCCCATCTTTCTCTGCCTCTCTCCTCTGACTCTTCCTGGGACCAGTGTTTTACAGCTTTTTCACAGCTGTTCTACAAACCCACATTTCTGTCTTTGCAACATGAAAGACTGATCTTATCAAAGCTGATGAATGGACTTGCAAGCTCTCCTCCAGTTAACATCATTAGGGAGTCCCAGTCTCCCTGCCAACTGGCACCTGCAAGGCAGCATGCTGTGGCCAGCAGTCTCCTTCAGAAAGTCAACACTGCCAGGGCTTCCTTTTCTGTGTGTACCTGGGCACCCAGGAGTCATCTGAGATGACAGGGAATGGGGATCAAGATGGATCTTTTCTTAGTGGCTTTCCTAGTTCCCTCACCCTGCTGGAGGTGTCCTGGTCCAAGCACGTGAGGGCCAGGATTGACTGTGTTCCCTGGGCAGGAGAAGAAGGAGCAGGGGCACAGCAGAGCTCTCCTCCAGGGGCATCCTGGCAGGAATGGATGGGTGTTATAGGGCTGTGGAATCTACACTGAGCCAGGGACTTCGAGCTCCTGCCCCAACCCACTCGTCACCCTGCTGTCCCCAGCCTGGAGCCTTCTTCCCTGAGGGTTTTGCATCCTGTCTTGGCTGGTGTCCTGAAGCCTTTCCCTGTGCAGTCACTGACCCTTGCTTTCCTCCAGGTGCCATGGCCCAGACCCTCCTCACGTCCTAAGAGGGACTAGTGCCAGTGGAGGAGACAGGCACCTTCCAGATCACCTAGATTTACCAGACCGCCTTACTCTGGTAACCAGCACAGCAGAGGCCAGGTCTCAGCTGGTCTCGTATCAGGCAGCTGCTGGCCTCAAGAAGAGGGGCTGATTCACCACATTGCTGAACACCAGGGGTAGATATGCCTCTTCTAGCTGGAGGAAGTCAAGGCCATCCATACGACCTTGTACCTCTGTTACATGCAAGAGCGCCTGGTGCACGCACATTCCTTGGCTGTGCAGGAGCCTGGGGAAGGAAGGGGGTGTCTCTGTGCAAGGCTGAGCTCCAGTGGGCTCTCCCTTGCTAGTGCCAGCTTTCCTCCACATCCAGGGATCTCCAGTCAAAGATCCTCTTTCTGAAAGCTGTGGTGCCAGTGGCTTTCACTGTGAAGCAGGGAAAAAGCCTCTGCTGTGCAAATGTTCTCCCCACACTCCAGGACAGGACCACACTGCCCACACCCTTTTTGCATGGAGCTGGTGGGCTGTTCTGCTCTCTGCATGGCACCAAGGGCTGGAAAAACCCAGGCAGGGACTCCTGTGAGTCTTGAAGTCTCATAGAAAATACTGGGGGTTTGTCTGATTGTTTGTTTGCTCTTTGTTTGCTTGTTTCTGCACAGGATGTTTGCCTGGAGCCCGGAGAGGAGGGACCTCCTGAGACTGGGCATTGCTGGAAACCTAAGGGATGCCCTCACATGGCTTCAGCCAAGAACTGGATCCCTCAGCCCAAGGAGGGTGATACCGCTGAGGTGAGGAGGAGCAAAGGGCAGAGAGCAAGGTTTCCCCTGTGACAATCTGCATGCAATTTCCTCCTGCTCAGTGCAGGAGGGCACTTGGCTGAAAACACCTCTTGCAGCAGGTATCTTTCCACCCAGCCGGTTCTGGAGGATAAACCCACGAGTGAGAGAGGATCCAGGCTCTGGCTGTACTTGCCACTGGTGTCTCTTGTTGGGACTGGAAAGCAGCGTCCTTTTGGCAATCCTTGTAGGTTTGTCAGGGTCAAAGGTTGGAAAGAGACAGGCATTTTCAGCCTGGCAGCATCAAGAAAACATGTGTGCACAGCAGGTTTCAGTGAAGTGGTTGGGGACAGGCTCATGGACAGGCCTGCAGCCCCTCTGGGCCACAGTTTGCAAGTTCCTGAAAGGCTGCTGTTGCGAAGGGAAATCAGGCACTCAGCCAGCCCTGCCTGGCTGCCATTAGATGAGGTGTTTTGACAGAGATTCAGGGGCTTGTTTTCTAACTACAAGGACAAAGGAAATAAACTCTGTGTGTGTGTGATTAGATTCATTTCAAGGTCTTACTTTCTCCTTTCCTTTAATTGCAGCCATGAGAGCCCACCTAAAGAGAACCTGTCCCACTTTTTCCTCCTTGTATTGGCATGCATGGCAATAAAACAAAGGAAGAGGGAGAAAAAGCAAAGTTAAGCAGGAGTTACCAATCTGTATAAGCAGGTAGCTCATCCCTACCATTATGGGCATTTATCTGATGATCTGATGAAATGCTTTAGGAGGTGGTGGCTGAGAAGGAGAGAGAGACTCAAGTCATAGATCAAGAGGAACTGCAAAAAGCACGGAGAATAAGAACCACAGGACATATGGGCCAGGTATGGCTTGGCTGCCAGAGCTAAAATCCACACACACCAGCTCTAACACGCTGCTCTTCACCATATTGACTCATCGTCACTCCTTGATTAAAAAAAAAGAAAAAAAAAGTCTCTTCCCTTCTTTGTACTCTGTGAAAGCATACCTTACTTCTCCCAGCTCTGTAAAGCCCACTGTGATAAGCCTCTGCTCACACAGCTGACCCCATCACCCAGGCCACAGGCTGTTCAGGTCCTGGAAGAGACTTGGGACTGATCTTGAAAGGAAAGCTGGTTCAATCTACAAGCTCTAAGGGTTTGAGAGGAGCAAGAGAAAGACTCCAGGAGTTGCCTTGGACCCACAGACAGCCAGGCCCCGAGGCCGTCTCCCTGCTGGGGTGCGCAGATGCCCGCTCGGAGGTCCCAAGGCAGTGGAAGTGCCGCGGGCTCCGGGGCCGAGTTTGCCTCCTACTGCCCACGCCGGGCTGCACCACCGCCTCCCCAGTCGCCCCTGCAGGGCTGGGCTGGGTCTGCTGATCTGTCCCCGCTAGCACCGGCAGCCCCTGCCAGCACCCGGCGCTGCCCCACGCTTGGCCCAGCACCACTGCCCAAGGGCAGGCAGCGCTCAGCCCAACTGCTTACCGGGCACTGCCTGTGGTCTCTCGCCCTGCCGGGTGCGGCGTTGGGCCGCGCAGCACCGAGCCCTCGAGTGCAGCATGGCCGGGGCTGGGGCCGCCAACGGGACTGGGAGCAGCTCTGGGCCGGCGGCCCCAGTGGGAGCGGAGGGCAGGAAGTACCTCTCACCCCTGCGGAGGGCTGTGGCAATCTCAGCACGGCAAGTGTAAACATTTCAGTTTATTGCCGCTCAGCACAAACTTCTGGTCACTGTTTCAGGCTCTAGCAAAGAAAAGGACACACAGGTTCAAACAATCCCCTACACACACAGCTCTCCTTCTTCCCCACTTCGGCCTCAGTAGAAGACCTGTGCTCCTCCCTTCCTAGCCTCACCTTCCCTTGTTTTTGCTCTGGATTGTACTTATCCCTCTGCCTGCCCCCAGTTGCTGCAGTGAGGTAAGGGGTAATGCAGGGGTTTGGGTCTCAGCTGTAATGTGTTAGGTTATGTGATAAAAAGCTCATCTGCACACATACAAAAGAGCACAGGGAAACAATGGCACAATACCCTGCCCCAGCTACTTGCAGGTCCATCTCAAGAGAGCCCTCAGCCCATCAAGGACTTACCTCTACAAGCATTAAGGAGCACAATGGGAGGTGGGGGAAGCCAAATTACATACTCAGAGGAAAAGATACCCTGTCTGGGCTCCTCCCAGGGATGTCCCAGGAGAGCCAGGGGCTCCACAGTCAAGGTGTGAAACCCACTGAGATATATCATTGGGAGCAGCTTGGCAGAGCAGCTTTTGGATTAAGTGTTTGTGTGGGGGTGTTACTGCTGAGGTGTTTGGGACACATTATGGGATGCAGGGCAAGAGCATTTGGGGATTGCATGAGACATGGAGATTGCCTAAGGGCTGTTTTGGGGTGGAACCAAAGGCAGGGAAGGGAGAGATCAAGCATCACTGATTGCTGTGTGCTTGTGTCAGGTTACCCTGTGCTGTGTGATGGCCATAAGATGCCAGGCAGGGCAGGACGCGGGCTTTGTTCTCTTGCCCTCAGCCCTTCTCACCCTGCTCGTGGGCCTTGTGCAGTGGCCACAGGCTTGTCCATGTGTTGCATCTCTGTGGTAGCTGGGGATGTCTTCCTCAGCTCCACGGGACCATGCCTGAAAGGGAGCCATTGCAGTGTGTCCCTCTCTCCCATGATTCTGGGAAAAGTCATCTTGTTCCCCTACCTCAGCTGCCCTCTGTCCTCACCTACCCCCCACCCCTCCCCACTGCAAGCAATGCTCTTCTCCCTGTGCAGCTTGAGATATTGTCTGCAGAGGGGAACACCACATGGACACCCAGGCTTGCATGCAGCAGAACTTTAATGAGTCTAAAGAGGGAAAGGTGGTTGCTCTGAGCTTAGGTCCCCAGTGCAGCCAGCACCAGGAGCAGCCAAGAATGTGTGTCCCTTGACCATGGCAGAGTTTTCTCTGGGTGTGCGTCTGCGGACCCCACAGAAGGAGAGGGGCCAGCAGGTGCCCCCTTGGCTGTCTTGAGGGAGCATCATGACCAGTGGAGCAGCAGACAACAAAGGAAGGGGTGAGAGTGGAAGACAGGCAAGTCAGACATGGGCTGTGTTTTCAGGGAGGCCAGCCTAGCCCCTTTCCTGCCCTGCTTTTGCAAGGGGAGCCCTGGATTCTCAGCCTCTGTGAAATCAGTGGCCTGCATCAGCTTCTGAATTCCTTCTGTGGTGCCATTGCCACTGGCTTTAGCAGGGGGGACACCTCATGCCACAGTTGTGGCTGGAAATGCTGGAGAGGTCACAGCACCCAGAGGTGTTGGGGACTCCCTCACAGCTGAGGACGTTGCCAATGGCAGCAGAGGTGGAGGATCGCCTGTGTCTGGCTGGGTGCTAGATGACAGGAGTCACTGGGGACCCATCTCACTTCCTGGAGGATAGTTTGTCTGGTTGCTGTTTCTAGGAGGGACAGAGGGATGGACGTCTGCAGCAGCCTCCTTCATGTCCCTTGAAGAGCCTGCACTGCCCCTTAGGCTCCTACACAACTGCTGGCCCTGGCCGTGAGTGTTCAGCTCTTGGTCAGCTGCTAGGGAACCTGGGAGAGAGCAGTGATTGCACCGATGGTCCACTCACTCCAAGGATGGTGGGCATGCTGTAGACACGAGGCCATCATCTCTCTAGACAACCTTCCCACAGAAATCTCAGCCCTACCCCTCCACTGCATACTAAGCAAGGCCATGCAGTCACTGTCCATGCAAACACAAGTCCCCACTGTCAACTTCTCTAGCTTGCCTACATTTGCTTTACCAGGTCCATTCTGGCACTCCCACTGCAGTTCCGTGCTTGCTCTCAGTCGCCTCCCAAACCTCTCCTCTCCCCCTCCCCCCAACAAGTGCAGGGTCCCAACTACCCGTGGGGATTTCTGGGAGAGGTGTTGTTCCCAGGCAGCAGGGGAAGGCAAGGGTAGAGTGGGAAAAATAATGGTGACAACTGCTCCCAGCAGAAATAGCACCATCTCAGGGCAAGGTGAGGAACCCCACGTGGGGAAAACCCCTGAAATCCCCACAGCACCAAGCAGCAGTGTGCAGAAGAGCATGCATTTGTAGCTGGGGAGGTGAGGTCTCCACTGGAACATCAGGCCAGGAACAGCCACTTCCTACCATGGGGAACCCAGAGCCCGCAGGCCCCCCTCATTGTGAAGACATTCAGTGGGCTCTTGCCTGAGGAGCAACATGTGTCACTGCCAGAAGGGGGAGACCTGCAGGTGGCATGTTTCAGCATGATAAGAACAAACATTTTCTCTTCCCTCTGTCCTCCTGTGCTCCCCTCTCAGCGTCATTTCCGTCAGCTCAGCTCTTTCAGGGCTGCCAGCTGGTTTTCTGACTCTCTCACACACGGACGGGAGGCTCGGTCTCAGCATGTACCTCAGCTACCTTGTCCTCGCTGCCCTCCTGGGGAAATCACTGGGTAAGCACTGGCTTTTCTTCCCAGCATAGTCCCTCTTTTTCCTCAGGAAACCCTCCCACCCTCACCAGGTCTCTGAAGGGATCTGCTCTTGAACAGTGGACAAGTGTTGGGCAATACCAGATGACACAGGTGTTTTGCACCTGTGCTCTGAAGAGGCTGTTACTGCTGGAAAAGAAAAGATGAGACAGCAAAGAAATGCCTTGTGCCCTGATCATCCAAGACCTCCTTTTCTAGCTTTTCTTTCCCCAGCCTTCCACCTCTCTTCTCTGCCTCTTCTGTTCTTCTGCAGAAGCCCTGTGCTGTCTGCAGTCCCAAATTACTGCGTTGCAGCCCAGATATACAGGACTTTTCAAAGCTGATGCAGGTGCTGGAAAGCACTGATCCCACTGACGTTATTAGGGTATCCTAGTCTTTCTCCTGGCTGGCACATGTAATGCAGCATGCCCTGGCAGGTCAGCACAGCCAGGGCTTCCTTTTTCTTCGTTTCCCAGGGCTGGGGAGCTGTGCGAGATGACAGGTGATGGAGAGTGGGATGAAAGTTTTTGCAGCCCCTCACCAGAGCCCTCACCCCACTGTGCAAGTGTTCTGGTGCCAGCACATGAGGGCCAGGCAAGACAACCTGTCCCCTGGGCAGCAGGAGGGAGAGTGGGGAGCTGGGAGCAGGGCCACAGCAAAGCGCTCTTCCAGCAGCATCCTGGCAGGAGGTGATGGGATTATCAGGCCTCGAGATCTGCACTGAGCTAAGAACACCAAGCTCCTGCCCCAAACCACTCCCTACCTTGCTGCAGAGCAAGGGAGAGGGAGCCTTCTTCCCTGGGAGTTTGCATCCTGAAGCCTTTCCCTGCACAGTCACTGACTCCTGCTTTCTTCCAGATGCCATGGGCCAGGTCACCGTGACTCAGAAAGATGGTCTAGTCAGAGTGGAGGAGAGAGGCACTTTCCAGACCACCTGCACTTATCAGACCCCTACCTTTGATGCCTTGCTCTGGTACCAGCAGAGGAGAGGCCAAGCTCCACAGCTGGTCTCATCTCAGGCAGCACCTGGTCCGAAGCAGAGTGGCCGATTCACCACATTGCTGAACACCACTGGGAAATACAGTCTCCTGCGGCTGGAGGAAGTCAAGGTCTCTGACGCTGCCTTGTACCTCTGTGCTGTGCAAGACACCCTGGTGCAGGAAGCTTCCTTGACTGTGCAAAAACCAGAGGTGGGGAGGAGGGCGGGGGTGCCTCTTGGCAAGGCGGAGCTCTGGGGAAGGGGCCCTCAGCTCTCTGCTAGCAGCACTATTTCCCCTGTGCACCCAGGGATCTGCAGGCCAAGCTCCTCTTTCTGAAAGGGGCTGGTGTCCATGGCCTCACAGGAAAGAGAAGCTGGTGAGGCAACCTCTGCCATGGAAGGGTTTTCCCTCTACACTCCAGGATGGGACTGCACTTTCCATGGGCTGTGCAGGGAGCACATGGGCTCTTCTGATCTGACCTCCTGGCACAGCACCAGGGCTGGGAGGAATCATTCTGGATCTCATCCAAGTCTTGCAGTCCCATTCCAAACTCCTTGTTCATTGTCTGCATGGCACATTTGCCCAGATCACTGACAGGATGGCCCTTCCCAGACTGGGTGTTTCTGAGGGAGCTAAGGGATGGTGGCTCACTGCTTCAGCAGGAACTGGAGCCATGATCCGTGAGGAGTAGGAATCTCCTGTGGTGGGGAGGAACAATGGACAGGGGCCACGGTTTCCTGGTGCATTTGCCAACCCCAGGGATAATTAACTTGCGTTTTCCCCGCAGTGTGTGCGTGTGTGTGTGTGTGTGTGTGTGTGTGTGTGTGTGGAGAAGGGTGATTCTTGTTCTGGATGCTAGCAGCTCTTGTGGATAGTATTTTTTCACCCTGAGGGTTGGAATGAGGGCTGTTTCAAGCCCTGGGGGCCTGAGCAGTTCCACAGAGGGCAGTTTGCTGGCACCCCCTGCAGAGCTGAGGGGAGAGGAGCTGGGGGGTGGATCTGGTAGCAAAAGCAAAGAGATCTCAGATGGGTTAACTGTTCAGGCAGTTTGCAGCTTGAAAATGTTGACTGTGCTTCATGCATTGCAGTTATATTCAGAGCAAAAGACAGGAAAGCAAGGACCCCATGTTTCATGTCATCCGGAGAAAGAGGATTTCCCCAGGAGAGGAAAACAAGCAAACCCCTCACCTCACCACCTCACTCACCAGCCCTCTGAGAAGCTCTTAGTGGGAAACGGGGTGCAGAGGGAATGTTCTGTTTGTGTGCATGGAAATGTGGTTTTTGTAAGGGAAGCGCTGACCTGGCCTAGAGAAACCTGGACTGGTCCTCCATGTGTGAGTGGCTCTGGCTGAGCAGCAGAGCTTGCCTGCAGCACCTCTGTCTGTGTCTGGAAACAGCCTGCTTTGGGCAGTCCTTGTAGGTCTGTGAGCAACAAATACTGGGAAGAGATGGGTGTATCCAGCCTGGCGGGAACAGGAGCACGTGTGTGCACACCACAGGTTCTACCGCACTGCTTGTGGAGCTGCTCTGTGTTTGGGGACAGGCGTCAGCCAGGCAGGGTGTGTGCAGCTGGTGAGATTTTTGCTGCTGGCTCAGGAGATCCCTGGGGAAGAGGGTGCCAGGGTGAGGAGCAGAAAAGAGCTGTGCCGCTCTGGTCCTGTGCATGGCAGTCCTTGAAGAATGCAGTGCTTGTGAAATCCCATCTCAGCTGGCCTGCCTAAGAGCATGAGGAGCTAGCCATAGGTATGCACCTTTCTGGATCTATGGCACAACTCAAGGAATGATACCCATGTCAGGAGTAAATACAGGTTCACAGCAAGCAATCACTCCTAGATAAGAGACTGTACTCAAATGTGAGGTTTGAGAAGTAGAAGGAGTATCTATCATACAAAGAGTGTGCTGGATCCCCTTGTGATCTGGACTGACTCCTTGGCAACCACCAGAGTCTGAGGGGTCCTTTACTGAAGTAAGCTTTCCTGCGAATGCAAAGAAAGACCCCATCTGGGAAGAGATTGTCCCTGTGTCAAGTCTTTGGCAATTTGACCTGGGCAGGTAATTTCTCTCCTCCCACCAGCATACTGTTTCTCTCAAACAGAATGAGCGTGTTGTTTGCAAGCACAGCTACCATCTATGCACATTCTAGGTAGAGGTGAGTGGGGATTTTTACCTTTTCATCCATTTCAGAGATGCCACACCTCTAAGTCAAAGGAGTATGCCATTTCTGTACTGTGCAGTGCTTCCAAAGCACTATTCACATGCCTCTGGATCAGGATACCAGGAGTCTGTGAAGAGAAGCCCCAAGAGAGGCATCAGGTCTGCATCCCCTGCCAGGAGAACATCACTGCCAAAGGCTGCGTCTGCATGCCCAAAGCAGCCACTGGGTATGCCCCAGGCCCTACAAAGTGATCAAGAACAATGGCTTTTCAAGAACAGCCTTCTCGCCTAACAGCCATAACCTCACCCTGGAAGGCAGTTCCCATTTGCTGTGCCCATTTTTCCATGCTGTCTATTTTGTATGTGGTATGTCTGGTTTAGTTGTTGATGCTCCCTCAGGTGCCAACACAAGCCTAAATGCCAGTGGTGATTATCTTTAGTGGAGTAAACAGAAGTGTCTTGATGAAATAGGTGTGCCTGACTTTTGGCAGCAAACAAGTTTTGCTGTTGAACATCTATTCTATCTGCCTGTGTGAAGGGCTGTTGACAGAGGCTGACTCTTCTGTCCTCTATTTGTTGGGCTCTGCAAGGAGGTTAACAAGAACTTGTTGCTCCGGGGAAGGTGTGTGCCTGGGAGAGGGAGTGGCTGGAGGGGCCGGGATCCCAGGCTCCATCCTGGGGGGCAGAGCCCCAGCCTGAGAGCAGGAGGGTCCTTTGCACATGCTGGTCTGGGGGTCACATTGCCTGTTCTGTGGAGGACAGGGCCATGTGGGGGTGGGATCAGAGACCTGTTCTCTGGCGGGATGCCTGGTGATGCCCTGCTAAGCCAGTGCTGGGTGGCCAGCTGCATCCGCTGGGCAGACAGGAGGACTGCATGGAGTTTGGAATGCAGCCTGGCTCTCAGGGTCAGCTTTGTGCTGCCTTGGCGAGCTTTCTATCTCTTTCCTTTCCAGGCTGTGACTGGGCAGGGCAGCGAGAGCTTTCTGGAGGACATGACCATTTCCCTGGCACCAGCAGAAGCCAGCGTCACTAGGCAATGCCACTGGATGCCTCTTGCAATGTAACCTGCCCTCTCTGGCTGGACACATAAAATGGGTAGTGCAGCCCTGGGCTCAGGGTACAGGGGGGCCACGTAGGCAGCCCCAGCTGCTGGCAGAGCCATCCTGTGCTGTGCTACACCACAGAAAATCTCCCTCCAGCACCCAGGCAATGCTCCAGGAGCCCGGGCCACCCCCAACCACAGCTCCCCACCCTGCAGGGATCAGCAGAATCACCTGGGGACACTGCCGGGCTGTGCCAGACTTGGGGCTGCAGCTTCCCACTTCTTGCCATGGCCAGTGGGATGCTGGGCAGTGCAGAGCAGAGAACTGGGCTGGGCTGCACCCAGGGAGGAGCCAGCTCCAGTAGCACTGCAGTTCCCTGGCTGCTGAGGGCTCACCAAGAGACACTGATCTAAAGGGCAGGTTGTTCCCAGGAGCTGGGACTGGCATCTCTGACGTAGGGTTATGCAAGTGCAAGGTTACTGAAAGCTGGAGACTGCAAATGAGTAAAAAGGAGAGACTAAAAGCTCTTCTGCCTCACCAGGTGCTGTGGGCTCTCTCATGATGACATTTGGTGCCCTGCCTCACTGGGACAGAGCTGGGCACAGGGCAGCAGAGCCTTCAAGGGAAAAGCATCTCCTCTTGCCCCTTGGAGTCCCACCTCTCCTGCCATGCCTTGGCCTACCTGTCAGCACTGCCTCAGAGGACTGTTCTGTGCTTCACCCCATGAGAGCACCTGCAGCCTTGCAGATGCTCCCTTTTCTCTCTGCAGTGCAGCACAGCCTTTGGGAAGAGACTAGCCCATGCTGGGTGTGTCTGGGGGAAGGAGACCATGGCTGCATTGTCCAGACAGCCCTTTCTGGCCAGCCCTGGGAAAGCTGTTTCATTCAATGGAGCAAAGAGCAGAGCTGGTGGTGCAGAGTGCCTTACACAAGTTGGTTGCAACGTCCCAGCTCCATAAAGTCAAACCTCACTTTCCTACCTCTGCCCCAAACATTTTGGATATGCCTCACCAGAGTCTGACAGCAGGGAAGAATCCCTGTGAGCATCCAAACACAACTGTCAGCTGGGTCTACTTGTCTCCAGCCTCAGGCTCCCCTGGGAGGAGAAGCACACAGAACCAGGGGGGAAGAGGGGGTGGGTGGAGGAAAGGAAAGGCAGTGCCCCAAGGTTGTAAGAAGGGGCAGAGACAGCCTGCACACACATAGGGGTGTGAGGAGGTGTGAAGCAAAGCAGATGATTTGCGGAGGGAGAGAAGCTGCTGGATGGGAGCTGGACCAGAGTCCTCAGATCATTGCCCCACTGTCAGCCTTGCAAGGACCAGAACAGGATGCCCTGATTCCCTCCTGCTGTCAGTGAGAGCTGAAAGCTCTCAGGTTAGAGCACATGGCTCTTGCCTGTGGCCCTGCCGAAAGGTGAGTGTTGCCTCAGCACAAGTAGAGCTTGAGGGGAGACATTGATGTGTAGAGTCAGTGACATCCTTTTGCAAGGCTGTTTGCAGCATGCAGAAGAATCTTGCCCTCAGCTAGGCCTTGCGGGGCTGTTGCCAAAGAAAAGGGCTGGGAGCCAGGTAGATACTGCATCAGCCATAGCTACTGACTCTCTCTTTTCTCTGCCTGCCACCAGGAAAGAGCTGTGTGTATTTTACTCCTTGTTTGGTGTGAAACTACCAATAGTAGGACAAGAGGAGGTCAAAGGAAACTCTCTCTTCTGCTCCTGCATAGCCACACTTCGGGCCACAGCAGGGGTAGCTGGGCAGAGGCCCCTTTCCAGGACACCCTCCAGCCTAACCATCTGTAGGGACAGAACCTCAACTAGAGGGATATCAGCTGTCACATCTGGATCTCTCGAAGGGTACCTCCACATGCTGTGCAGATGGAGATGTACTGCACCCAGAGGTGTCACTGGCTGAGACTGTCAGGAGTAAGGCACTGAGGAGTCTGAGCAGAGTAGGAAGGCACAGAGTGTGACGTCGTGGGTGGGGAATGTCACATTAGCACGACTGGCACCACGAGGTGTGTCTGGCACCAGAAAGACCACTACACATTTGTGCTAGCGTTGCTTTGTTCAAGTTGTTAGCATTGTGCACAGGCCTGTATGCTAACAGAGCTGAGAAACCTGGCAGAGGGGACAGAGCTCATCCTTGAGGGACTCCCAGACACTGCGGAGCTTCTTTCCTTTACCTTCCTCCCCTCCCTTCTCACCTCTGTGATCATCTGGCTGCAGAATGGCCTCACCCTGACAACCATCCTCACTTATCCATGCTCCCCTGGGTCAGCAATACCTGTGGAGACTGAGATGGTCCCTGCAAGTGCGGGGAGAAGTAGTGTCTTTCCCACCAGCCTCTTTGGCTTCCCCAGAAAGGGATCAGAGTGTTGTGTGGAACGTGGCACCCTCTGGCCTGCCTGTATAGGCCTGCCAGCACAGTCTCAGAAAGGTATCAGAAACAGAGGGGACAGATCATGTATATACTGTAGAGTGATGGCCAAAAAGCGGGGACTTCTTGCAGGGAGGCACAGTAAACAGTAGATGAAGGAAGTCACAATGTGATCCAGAAGAGGGAAAGACCCTCTGCCTGGATTGTGCTGCCTTGTCTAAGGGAAGGCAATTTCCACAGCTGATAGGGGACTCCTCCTGGCAAAGGCCCCTGGTTGCCAGGGCTTTTGGTGCAGCCAATGCCCAAGAGCATCAGGCAAAGCCAGAGTGGCCCTTCTGAAATAAGAGAGAGCCACTAGAGCCAGCTCACAGATGCTGCTAAGGGCAGAAGCAGGGTGCCCATTGTCCACCCCTCAGTGGGATAGCAGCCAGAAGATGCCTGCAGCATGGCTTTGGGGGTGCCTCAGGACCCAGAGGAACAGAAGGCAACAAAGAGAAGGCAGAGAAAGGAGTGAGTGGAAGAAGGGGAAAGTTAGGTCTTGCTCGATGTTCTTAGGGAGCCCAGGCTGGCCCTTTCCAGGCAGCCATTTCCAGAGGAGGCAAGGATGGTCACATGTTCTGAAAAGAATGGCCCAAAGCACCACTGTGTGTCCAGTTGCATGTTCTGAGTTCCTGGTGGGGGGGGTGCATCTCGGGGTGTGTTGTCAATGGCTTTAGGAGGGGAGACACCTTCTGCTACAGTAGCAGCTGGAAATGGTTACAGCACCCAGAGGGGATGGGGACTCCCTCACAGCTGAGGATGCTGCCAAAGGCAGCAGAGGTGGAGGATCCCACTGTGGTATTCTGTGGGAAGGAGATGAGGATGGGTCTGGGCATGCAACAACCATGGGAGGGGGCTCAATGGCAATTATGGAGTCCTGGCACTGCCTGACACAGGGCTCCTTGCAGCTGTTGACCAGTGGGGTGGGGCCGCAGGGCTGGCATGGCAAGCACTGGTGGCAGCAGGACATGTCTAGGGGCTGGAGATGCACTGGGAAGAGAGGGCAGGGAGGAAGCAGAGCAGGGAGGTATGTGAGCAGCATCCCGTCACCTGTCCTGCAGCAGTCAAGGCACCTGCTGGGCTGGGATTGGCAGTCTGTGCAGGGAGACACAGGGGCTTCTTCTCCTTCCCCTTTTCCTGCCAGTGCCCTGCAGGGAGCGTGCATGCCCAGGGAGGCTCCTGCCTTGCCCATAACCCAGGAGCCACCTCAGCAAGCCCCAGCATCATTCTGAGGCAGACCTCCTTCCCCCTTCTCCCTCCCATGACAAGCAGCCCCAAGAGCCAGCCTAGGTTGAGGCAGCAGGCACTGTGTGAGACAACGCAGGGGAGAAGGAGGAGGTGAAGGGGTCCTCCGACTTCCCTCGTTCACATGCATGCAGGCCTATGTGCTCTTACGCATGTGTGTACACACAGCTGTGTGCATGTACCTGATGCGTGCCTGTGTATACAGGCATGAGATCATGTTTCTGTGCACACGTGTGTTTGCATGTGTATGTGTGAGTGCACTCATGTAACTTGTGCCTATACATCTGCGTATGCTTGTCATCACTGCAATGAGCTGCCTTCTCCATGCCCTGCCTTGGCCAGGGCTTCCCCATAGCTCAGTCCTACCTGCACTTGTCCTGGCTTGAAGGACCCCACATCCTGAGAGGAGTGTGATAGTGCTGTCTGATGGGCCTCTGCCCTGTTCTGCTCTTGACTGGACTGTGGGGCTTCCTAGTCTCTCAGGTATTTCCTCAGGAGTGGAGGCAGGAGAAGAAAGCATCAGGCCACATGGGCCTCGACTCTGCACTCTGTCCTGGACCTATATGCCTGGCAGACGAGGAGCGTCCCTACCAGCAGCAGGGCCACCCCTGGCTCTACCACCCCAACAGACATATCCACATTAAAAAGTTGCAGAGTAGCTCTTCCAGCACAGTGTCCAATGAGGGCCTCTCCCTCCCGGCAGCAAAGGGAGGCCAGTCCTGGAGGACACGCAGAACAAGAGCCTTCTCGGTGCCTGCATCTGTGGCATCTTCTCCTTCCCTCCAGGTGAGGACACGCAGAGCATGGAGGTTTCCCTCTATTCCCACGGAAATGCTGGGTCCCATGCAGAGAGCTGCTGATCGCTGCATGCTTGTCCCTGGTTACCGTGTGCTGTGGCATGGCCATAAGATGCCAGGCAGGGCAGCATGCCTGCTTTGTTTTTGCACCCTCAGCCTTTCTTGCCCTGCTCATGGTCTGGGCCTGAGGCAGTGCCCACAGGCCGGACCGTCTGTTGCAGCTGTCCTGACTGGAGGCCTCTCCCTGGACACTGGAGGGCAGGGGGGAGATCCCCAGCTCCTGCAGCAGGAAGAGGTCAAGTCAGTGTCCTATAGCTCAGAGGGGCTGATGGAGGAATGCCACAACCCCCACTCTTTCTTGCAGCCCCTTGATGCACTGGGTGATGTGCTGCAGGGGTTCCAGCTCTGTTCCACATTTCTATCTCCAGACCCCCTCCCACTGATCAGCCACCTCCACCGTTGGGGCACTCAAGGCACTGTGTCTTCCCTCCCCTCCTTCCTCCCACAGATCTTGGGGAAATACTGCTCACCTGGGAAATGACAGACACCGTCCTCATGGCTGTCAAAGGCATGAGAAACACCAGAGCCTATGATGCCCCTGCAGCTGCCCAAGTGCTGGCCTTGGCCATGAGAACCTGCCTCCTGGCTGCAGCATGAAAGCAGCCTGTGGCTGCTGTGCCTTGGGCTCTGGGGGAGCCCCGGACTCTGATGTCATTTGAGGCCAGCAAAGAGTGATGGGAAGGGAAAGAGGCGTCCTTGGCAGCTGGGGAGACTGCTGCCATCCGACAGCAACCCCACTGTCAGCCAAGTCCTCTCCAGGGGTCCCGGGTTGTGAGGTACATCTATGACAATCTCATGGCCCCCAAACCATCCTCTCCTGGGGGCCACAGACACCACACACTAGTGCCACAGCCAACAGGGCACTGCCCAGTGCACAATCCCTGTGCGCAGAGACATGCAGCCTGTCCCTGCCTGGGGGCTGCCTGTCCTCTCTGTCCCTGCATGCCCCCACCTTGCTGAGCAGGGCAGAAATGCAGAGCAGGGCAGCGGTAGGGTGAGGGTGAGGGTGAGGGTGAGGTGCAAGGCAGGGGCAGGAGCTGGGCAAGGCAGGGATCAGGGCAGAGGCAGGAGCAGGGTGTGGGCTCTGTGTCCCTGTGTGGAAGGCAGGAGGGTATTTCAGAGGTGCCTGGAGACTACCTGACCAGCAGTTTCCAGCTAATCCATTTGATCTGTGGGTCTGAGCTCTGCGCTGCTCTGCTCTGTTCTGGAGAGCATGGGAGAGGTGGTAGCCTCCTGCAGGGCATGGCTCTACTTTTAGCATGCTCCCAAATGCTCCAAACTCTACACACTGGGGACACCTGAGTGTGCCGGGCAGCCTGGGGCATTTCTGCAATCCTCCCCTACCCAAACATTAGCTGTCCCCCACACAGCACGTCCCCTCCCTGGCCTTGTCCTACAAGTTCACCTCATTCATACACAATTCCCAGAGAAGCAGCTTTGTTTCTCTACCATGTGTGGACGTCTTTTATTTGTGGGGACAAAGGCAAGCAAGAGAAATGGGCCATGCAAACAAGCAGGATCACCCAAGGGTGGCAGGGCACCCAGTGTCTCTGGCATTGCAAGGCAGCCCAGGACATGCAAATGCACTTTGCCTTTGCCACAAAGCACCAGCTGCTCTGCTGGGCCACAAAACCTGGAGCCGAAGAAGAGAGCTTTAGCTGATCCAGCCATCTTCAGAGGTTCTGAAGGGCAGGAAAGGCAACCTGCTTTCTGCAAAGCTTGCATCACACATCTTCCTTTGTTCTGGAGCCCAGGTGTGCATTGGCTCCCAGTAGTGCAGGTGCCCTGGCTGCTCTGGCCTGCTCCTGCCAGGAAAGCAGCTTGCTGTGCCCTGCTCCTGCCACAGCCTGTCAGAGCTGGCCCAGCATAGACCCCAAATCCTACCTGAAGACCAGGCAACTCCCAGGGCTGTCAGAGCATTGCTTGGGCCTGGTCTCTACCGGAAGGGTGGACAGCAAAAACAGCAGCCCTGCCATGGCTCTAAGCTGTAGGTGAGCTTGCTCTGCAGTGGGGAGGTGGCTCTGCACTGCAGCCACTGCTGGGTGCACGGGGCAGCATCAGGCCCAAAGCTCTAAGTGCGCGGCAGAAACCCCCAGGCAGAGTCAGGGGGCAGTGCCAGGGAGGGCAGGCAGCAAGGCTGGGTGAGTTATTGGCCCCAGGGCCACCTGAACTGTTCCTTCTGTATGGGTTGCTTCATCATCTGTTGAACCACCTCTTTCATTCCTTTGGCTCTTTCATTCCTTTTGTGGATTGAAACTGCTCTTACTTTCTCTGCTCTGCATTTTAGGTTATTTTATTTTTTTTTTCCTTTTGAAAGTCTACCTTCAGGGCCACTCTCGATTTCTCCCACTCTAGCAATTACGCCCCACAGAGGACAGTGGGGATCAGTGATCACTGTGCTCCCAGATGCTCTCTGATCTCCTGTCACCAGTTGTGGTGGACAGATGAGTGAACTTTTGCCTTAAACATTTCTTGGTACATAAGGTGCAAGCAAACCATAACCCCGAACAAGCCATCTGTCCCTGGCGGAAACAGGACTAAGCTGCTGCGACCCCCGAAATGGTCTCCCTGCGACCACTCAGGACACACCGAGCCTGCGTTGAACCAGACCACGATCGGGGAGAGACTTTGGGACCTGGACTGTAAATTATTGCCGTTTTAGCACAACTTCTGTAAAACTTGCTTAGCATGAGTAGCTAAATTTGCTGAAGCCTTAGGCCACACTCCCTAGTTCGGTGCGAAAGGGCCCCTGAGCTGGTGCAGACTGGAATGATAAGGGAGTTACCAGCAATTTGCATTCCTGTGCACTGCTGAAACAGTGCTAATTGCTGGAGTTACCACCTCTTTGTCTGGACCTTGAGAGATGATGGCAGGACCCGAGGAATGAAGACACACCTGTCGGCAGAAACTGCAACAGTAAAGATAAGGGAGAAAAAAATCCAGCCTGCCTAGGAACAACGATGAGACCCAATAAGGAGCAGGAGACCCCAGACCCCAAAATTACTATCGGTCTGAACTACCACGTGGGGGGTGGGAAACTTAATTTGAAAAAGCTATAATTGCCCAGGGATTTCTTTGTTCGGAGCCCCTCTTCGGAGGCACCCAACTCGAGCTGTAAGTACTGCACGTGTGTCATTACAATTTATCTATGTAATTTGCCTTGATTTGGCGCTAAGCTTTCCAGTGGGAACCTAGGGTCGGACCCTGCTCGAGTTGTAGTTACCGCACGCGCATCGCTAAAATTTACACCCAGGGTGAAGAGGACCAACGGGACGCCGCTGGATCCACGGGTGGTGATATCTCTTTCTCTCTCTCCCCCCCGCTCCTTCTCTCTCCCCCCCCCCTTTCTCTCTCCTCCCCTTCGCCTTTCCCCACCATCCCCCCCCCCCCCCCGCCCACTTCGTGGAAAATAAAGTTAAAAGGTTTTACGATATTTGACCGGGTTTAGCGTCTTAATCTCGTCCTTGGGATCATAACGAAATCCTCTCGATATTGGATCGGGACACCAGTTCAAATTCGAGAACCTTTTTGTTTCCTCTGCAGTAAACATTCCTTCGAGTGTGATTCTTCCTGAATTTATTCATGAGTGTTGGCAGCTGGTATTGTATCCGCTACAGCATAAAACTAATGGCTAAGTTACTACACTATATGCACCTAAGCGTTAGTGAGTGGGAGAATCAGGGGCCTCTCCCTCTCCTGATCAACAGCAATATTTACTGTATTTCCAAACAGACATTTAAAAAATTGACATTTCTGTAGATATACAAATACAATCACATTTACAAAACTCCTGCCATTTCCTTTTGCTCTACTCTCACCCTTTCCCCTTTTGATATTTCCAGGGGAGCTGTAGATCCCTGTGAGCAAGATGCCCGTGCCAGGGACGGTCCCTGCCCGCTCTCCCCAACACCCACGAGCGCTGCAAGCAGATTTCGCTCCCGTGGGACTCTCACGCGTGTCCCCCTTGAAGCCCCGCGGCTGAGCGGCGTCGCCGTCTCGCTCCCGCTCGCAGCCGCCTTTCCTGGGGCCGCTGTTGCCGGGCTCTCACCGAACAACCGACCGGCAGCAGCAGCTCCGCGGGCAGCAGCAGCCTGTGTCACCTGGGGGGGTTGGTGTCCTTTCGGGGTGCGCTATTCCCGCGCAGCAGCTCAGGAGCCCTTCCTGCGGCCGGGCTTGAGGAGCTCCGGCACCGCCGGCTCCCGCCGCCACCACCGCGGCTCGTCGCGCTCCGCTTTGTGGCGGCGGCAGGAAGGCTCGTCCCCGCCTGCGTGTGCCGCAGCCCCGCCGAGCGCCCCGCTCCCGCCGCTATCGCCTCCCCAACGCCGCCGCCCCGGCGCGGGCGCGGGCGAGTCGGAGAGCGGGGCCGGCGCCGGGGCAGGGCACAGCCCCGGGGCGGAGTTGGCGACCGCGGCGGCAGGAAGGCTCGTCCCCGCCGCGCTGCCCGGCCCCTGCTGCAGCCGCGGTCTCGGAAGCGCCGTGCACGGCGCGGAGCCGCCGCCTGCGCTTGCCGCAGCTCCGCCGAGCGCCCCGCTCCCGCCGCTGGCGAGGCGGAGAGCGGGGCCGGCGCCGGGGCAGGGCGCTGCACAGCAGTGGCTTCCGAGAGGAGGCACCGGCGCCGCAGCAGAGAGTCGCTGCTGGCGGGGGGCAGCGAGGCGCGGGCGGCCGAGCGGCGCGGCGCGATGTGGCGGTGCCGGGGCGCAGGGCTGGCGGCGCTGGCCGCGGTGCTCCTGGGTGCGCGGGGCTGGTGGCGGCGGCGGCGGCGGGGTGGGGGCCCGGGGCTGGACCAGGGGGCACTGTACACGGGGCCAGCGACCTCACTTGTTTCTCGGCTTTCAAGTCGCTCTTTCTGCCTCCCTCCCTCCTCTGCCATCTCCCTTTCTCGGCTCTCCTGTCTACTTTTCCTGCCTTCATCCGTCCATCCACCCATCTGACTTTCAACCCATCCCTTCATACATCCACACCAAACCTCTAAGCCTTCTCCAGTCTCTCCACACACTGATGCAGAGATCATTCTCCACGCCAGCCACTGGCCGCATGTCCCTATCCGTCCCGACCGCCTCTGTCTCGCTGCCGCTTTCCCTCTGCCTGACCCTTTCTCCAGGATTCTCCCTCGGAGCCGGCTGTCGGAGACGACATATCACCGGCATCCAGTGATTTTCGGCATGTTTGTCTTCTTTCTCAGCAGTGGCTGTGGGCAGGGCCCAGGTGCAGCAGGAGCCGTCGGCAGAGACCACCGAGGGCACTAGCATTAACATCACCTGCTCACACCCCAGCATACAGACCAGCGACTTCATCCGCTGGTACCAGCAGCTCTCAGGACGAGGTCCTGTGTCCATCACGAGCACCATCAAAGGGTCCAAAGAGGTGCAGGACCCGCCGGGGACCCTGTTCGTGGCCGAAGACCGCCGCTCCAGCGTCCTGCATCTCGCCCGGCCCCGTTGGCGGGACGCGGCGGTGTATTACTGCACTGTGGGAGACCCGGCGGCACAGGCTGGGGCTGCGGCCGGGCACGAACTGCCGCGGGCGGGGCGGGGTGGGGCGGTGACGGGGGCTGGGGGGCGCTGCCGCACTGGGCCGCTGGGGTTCCTTGCTGCTCCGCCCACCGGGGCCGCCTCTCCCCGCGCCGCGCTGCGCCGGACCTGCCCCTCGACTGGTGCCGCTTCGGCGGGTGCTGCTGTGCGGGGGCCTCGGTGGCGGGACGGCCCCCCGAAATGGTTCCCAAGCTGCCGAGTGGGCAAGCAGCTCCTCCCACCCCTCGCCCCCCCCCCCCCGCCCCACTGCTGCCCCCGCTCGTCCAAACCGCAACGAGGACAGACACTCCCCACGCAGTGGTGGGTCAGCGACTTGAGTGCCGCTGCTGCCCTGAGAAGGGCTCCACCCTCTGTGCTGAGGTTTGGAGGCTGCTTTGAGGTGGCAGAGGGAGGAGAAGGCAGGCACCTGCAAGCTTCAGCTCGCTCATTCTGGAAGGCCCCTGGTCAGCCCGTGAAGAGGAGAGCTTGACATGGCCCTGATTTTCCTGGCAGCCATGGCAGGACTGGCAGACTTTGGTGAGACATGACTTGCAGGCTGAGGAGGAACAGGGCAAGAGTTTGTGCTTGTCAGTGGTGGAGGGGAGAGCTGTGAGTCCTGACCCTGCAGGTAACTGGCAGTGTTTCTGTAGGGAGGCAGGGGCTGCAGATGGGGCATCACATATAACCTGAGGTCTGTCGAGTGTCATGGGCATCAAAGGAGGAATAAGATGAAACCTTAATTTTGCAGAAACTAACATTCTTGCATACACTGCTGATAGAGAGAGATGCTAGCTAAGAGCCGAGTACTGCATATAGGGTCTTTTCTCCGAGATGTATTGGGTAAAATGCTGCAAATCTGTGTGGGGTTGGATGTAATCCTTGAAGGACATAGAGAGAAGGCTAACTCCAGGCAAGAGCTCAAATGCTGTACAAGGACAGGTCAAGGGCAGATTATGTGGTGTGTAGTTTGACGAAAAGGTTACAGTAAGAAGTTACCATCAGAGGTAGGGGAGGAACAGTGCATGTGTTGTCTTGTACGAAGGAGAGACCAACAGTTAATATAGCTCAAGGACTGACAGGAAGACAACTGCTGGACTCCAAGCCCATGACCCCCCCTCACAGCTGAGGTGTGAGGAGTGACAAGAACCTGTAAGCTGAAGCATACATGGACAAACAGCTCAGCATTTTGCACCATAGGAGAAGTTAGATGGAGAATGGGCATAGCAAGAGGGCTGATGAAGTGATCAATAGATGGATACATAGATGAACAAAGTTAAAATGTCTTCCTGGCTTTACAGGTCACGCACAAAAGGATGCCGTGCTCCAGTTCCCACCAGAAACGACCATCCAGGCAGGACACAGTGCAGCACTGCACTGCAATTTCTCCACCAGTGACCCTTATGCCTACATTTTCTGGTATCAGCAGTTCCTGACCCAGTCCCCTGAGATGCTGCTTGTGGACAGATCCAGACCTCATGTGGATTCAGGGAGGTTCTGCTGTGTGCTGTGTGCTGAGAGCTCCCAGGTGCTTCTCCCAGGTGCAGGATGCCGAGCTCCAGGACAGTGCTGTCTATCTCTGTGCTCTGAGCCCATGCCAATGTGTGCACTACTGTGAAGCATTGCACAGGAGGACTTGTGGTCTGCTTTGGGGAGGTCACCCCATTTCTGGGAACTAGTCTGTCCCTCTGCATGTAGTGCTTTTTGCATGCCAGGTCTGACTGGTGGAGCAAAGAGCTGGCCCTGGAGAGCAGGTGTGACTGCTGCTGGCAAATCAGCCATGGTGGCTGCAGAGAAGCATTAGGTGGTGTTTCCTCCCTGAGGGAGGAAATGTGCTGGTGTTTGCTCCTACTGCAGGGCACTGTTCCTTGTCCCCAGCATGGGGGAGACAGCTGGGGAGCCACCTTCACTTTCAAGCTCTGCTTCTCCCGGTATTGGATGAAATAGCCAGGGAGAGAGGAGAGGGATGGGGGTGCAGGGACTGTGAGCCTTAGACCTCCCTCTTCCTTTTCAGGCTTGGGATTTCACCTGAGGCACCCTGACTCCCAGCACAGTTTGCTCTAACCACTGGGCCAGGTGTCTCCTCCAGGCGCTGGACACAGGAAAGTCCAACCCCTTTAAGTGGAGCTCGAGAAACCCTTTTCCCAATGAAGGACCCAGAAGTCATGACTCTGCAGTCACAGAGTGTTCTCCAGGCTCCTGGGCTCTGCCCAGATGTGGAGTGAAAAAAGGGGAGTGAATTCCCACATGCGCAGGTCCCTTGTTCTCTCACAGCTGGGCATGGCGATCGGGTTCATATAATTTTGACAGAATGGTTGATGTTAGAGGGAACCCTTAGAGATCATCCAGTGCAACATCCCCCCTGCTCAAGCAGGGTCACCTAGGAGGCTGCCCAGGCGGCTGAGGACCGTGTCCAAATGGCTCTTGAATATCTCCAAGGGTGGTGACTGCACAACCTCTGTGGGCAACCTCTTCCAGGGCTCCGTCACGCTCACAGCAAAAATAGCTTTTCCTGAGACTCAGACGGAACTTCCTGTGTTTCAGTGTGTGCCCATTGCCTCTCGTCCTGTCACTGGGCACCACTGGAAAGAGTGTGGCCCCATTCTCTTTACGCCTTTCCTTCAGGCATCTATACACACTGATAAGCTCCCTCCTGAGCCTTCTCTTTTCGAGGCTAAAGAACACCAGCTCTCCCAGATCCAGCCGTTAATCTTTAGGAAGCAATGCCTTGTTCTGCTTGGGCCCATCTTTGTCTTTGTCATGTCAGAAGAGAATGGAGCACCCGGAGGAATGAACGTGGCACCAAGGAAGTGACTGGGCAAATCTTTATGTCTGTTGGTGTCAGAGGGTGGCAACACTCCCACTGTTGTAAAGTGTGCTGCTCAGTTCATCACCATGGATGTCTGAGGCTGCCTTGGCTCTGGAGCAGGAGGTAGATCAGGGTGAAAGCCAGGAGGGGAGAGCCCTGTAGCCCCTTCCTACACTGCTTGGGTGGCTGTGGGAGGACAAAGTGCAGCCAGCTAGCTTCGGGAGTGGGGGAGGTGCAAGGAGAGGAGTCCTTGGCTGGGCAAGGCTATGTCAGTTTTGGGAGCTTCCAGCTCTCCGGTAAGCCCTTTTGCACTGTTGTTCTTCCTGTTGTGATGGGTGAATATGGTTGATCTGAAAAGCCGGGGGGGGGGGGGGTGGAAGGGAGGGGGAGGGCTTCACCACCTGCCCATTCCCCCACTGCTTCCCATCCCCTTCCTGCTCCAGGGTGCAGGGCTGCCCCATTCACTCCCTCACATTGCAGCACCCTGATGAGTGCATCCATTTGCTCCCTGGTGCTGGTGGTGGGGAGGACACACTGTTAATGCCCCATTGCCTGCTCATTGTTCACCCCTTCACCCATGCAATAAGATGATTTTGTCACGTCTGGGTTTGTGGCAGCCCTGCAGCCCCCACTGGAGCCTAGTTCCTCTGTGGGGCTGCAGGTTATCCCCCCCTGCCCAGGACACACACAGACTCCCAGGGCTAGCTCAGAGCAGGTTTCCCGAACCAGCCTGCTAGAGATTTTGTGGAGAGGTGTTGTTCCCAGGCACTGGAGGAAGGAAGTGGGAGAAGTGGTAGCAGTAGCGGCAACACCTGTTCATAGAAGAAATACCACCATCCAACGAGAGGCAGTGACTGCAAGGGAAGATGTGAAACCCCAGTGAGGCTATCTCACTGCACTCACAACAGGCCCAGCAGAGGTGTGCAGAAGAGCAGGCATGTCTAGCTGGGGAGGCAAAGACAATGGTGGAGGAGAGAAAACCACAGCAGGGGCATTTCAGGCATGGTGAGAGAAAATGTGCTTCCTTCTTTGTTCCCTTAGTGGTGTCATTTCCAGCAGCTCTGCTCCCTCAAGGCTGGGAGAAGATTTTTGACCCTCTTTCACACACAGCCCCTGGGGTCGGGCTCAGCATGCACCTTGAGTATCTCGTCCTTGCTGCCTTCCTGTGGCAACCACTGAGTAAGCACTGACTTTTACTTAGTAAAAGTCATTTTGGCTTAGTTCCTCTTTACTATGGGAAACCCTAGCCCCCTCTCCACCTCCCTGCCCTCCCCCCCCCCCCCCCATATCTCTGCAGGGAGGTGGTCTTGCATAAAGGGACAATGCTGGGAAATGTTGGCTCATGTGTGCTTTCACATGAATAGTCTCAGGACACTGTTACTGTTGGAAAAGAAAGGGGAAGACGGAGAGAGGAGAAACCTGCCCTGATCCCTGTGAACCACCGTCTCCCCATTTCCTTCCCACAGCCATCCATCTCTGTCTGCTTCTCTCTTCTGACCCACCTGGGACCAATGTTTCACAAATGTCTTGCCGTGGGAGCTCTTAGCTCTCCTGCAGTCCCCACTTTCTGTCTTTGCAATGCCAAAAAGGTGACCTTATGAAGACTGCTGCAGGGCCTGGCATGACATTATTAGCTTGTCCCAGTCTGTCTCCTGGCTGGCACAGCCCTGACCACGCATTTCCTCCTGCATGTCATCGCTGCTGGGGCTTCCTTTTCCCTCCCTTGAGCCTTGGTTTCCATGCACTCAGGGACACAGGAACCATCGGAGATGACAGGGTTTTGGAAGGAGGATGTAACTTTCTCCCAGCAGCTCCCTGGGCCCCTGCCCAGACTGAAGGTGTCCTGGTGCCAGCACGTAAGGGCCAGGCCTGACAGGATGTTCCCTGGGACTCTGGGCAGCAGGAGAGCAGGGAGCAAGGGCACAGCAGAGCTGTGCTCTGGGGGCATCCTGGCAGGAGGGCATGGGATTCTCACGGTGCGAGATGCACACGGAGCCAAGAACTGGGTGCTCCTGTGCCAAACCACTCACCACCTTGCTGTTGCCAGCCGTGGGGCTCCTGTTGCAGAGCAAAGGAGAGGGAGCCTTCTGCCCTCAGGCTTTGGCATCCTGTCATGCTTTTCATCCTGAAGGCTTTCTCCACATGCTCACTAACTGTCACTTTCTTCCAGGTGTCATGGGCCAGACCAGTGTCACCCAGCAAGAGGGACCAGTCCCGGTGGAGGAGAGGGGCACCTTCCACACCACCTGCACATACCAGACCTCGAACTTTTATGGCTTGTCTTGGTACCAGCAGAAGGAAGACCGAGCCCTGCAAGCTGGTCTCATCTCAGGCGGCAGCTGACCTCAAGCAGAGTGGCTGATTCACCACAATGTTGAACACCACTGGGTTCTGGAGGCCAAAGCCAGGAGTGAGGGATCATCTAAGCTCTGACTGTGGAACACTACCTGCCACTGGTGGCTCCTGTAGGGGCTGAAAAGCCTCTTCCTTGTGGCAGTGCTTGTAGGTCTGTGAGGGACAAATGCTGGGAGAGTAGAGGTGTTTTCAGCCTGTGGAGATCAGGAACACGTCTGTGTACTCATCAGCCTGCACTGAATGGCTTTGGGAGCTCCTCTGTGCTTGAGGACAGGCCTTGGTCAGGCCAGGTGTGCACAGCTGGGCATATTTTGCTGCCAGCTGAGGAGATGTGCAGGGAGTGTGTGGCAGGGTGAGGTGCAGAAAAGGGCTGTGACATTCCCCCCCCACCCCCCCCATGCATGTCAGGAGGTTTCCTATGGAGGGGCCATTTTTCACTCACTGCTGAGTTGTTCCTCAGATCTGCTGTGGCACTTGTGGCCTGAGCTCTGAGCATCCCCAGGCAGGAACTGCCACTCTACAGTGCCCTCTGCCTGTGGAGGGGCAAGAGCCTTCTTGTTTCTCTGCTGGGCCCCTTGTTCCTTCTGCGCCCTTCCTTTCCTTTCTCCCAGGCACTTCCCAGACACTCCCTCTTGCCTGTCTGCTGATGTCCCTTAGACGTCATCTCCTTTCCTTTGCTGAGACCTCCATCTCCCCTCTCTCTTGCTGCATGCCCTGGTTTTCAGCCTCCCCAGCTCACCTGTGAAGCAAGGCAGATGAGCTGGATCAAGCGTAGCCAAAACATCCTGTCTGCATGATGCAGCAGCCACAGGGCAGTGGAACCCACAGCACAAGTTCATCCAGTTCCTGTCCTACTTTGGAGAGGGTTTGCTGTCTAGCCTGTGTCTGGGGATTTCCTCAAGAATGTGAGCAATGCTCACCCCAGTGAGCAACCTTGCCGTCCTTGGAGCCCTTCTCCTGCCTTTCCTCCAGGGCTTCCCCCAAGCCCTCCCCCATTTGTTCTCTGGTGGGACCAGTCTGCATGGCTCAAGTCAAGCTCCGCTGTGCTCTTGTGATCTTCTGAGATGGAAGTCTGGGACCAGCCCCAGCTCCTGTGCAGGGAGCAGTGCCGCAGTGACATGCTTCTATGACCACAGAGAGTCGTGTGTCAGGCACAAACTGGACTCCCTACAGGCTGCAAACACTGAGGCTGGGAGGTCAGAAATGAGCCTGACAACACAGTCTTCTCACTCCTCTGTTGGGCTTTGAGGAAGAAAAGGGCGTATACATTCAAAGAGCTCTCTACACAGAAAGCTCTCCTTCTCATTCCCCAGGTTCAGCTTCAGTAAAACACCTATCCTCCCCCCTCCCTAGTCTCCTCTTCCCTTGTTTTTGAGGCAGATTACACTTATTCTGATCCAATTGTAATTGCAGAGCAGTTGCATTCCAATAACCTTGGATGGACCTTCCTAGGTTGGGTGTTTCTGAGGGAGCTAAGGGATAGCGGCACACTGCTCCAGGAGGAACTGGAGCCATGACCCATGCAGAGTGAGAATGTCTCAGGGTGGGGAGGAGCAATGGACAGGGACCAAGGGTTCCTGGTGCATTTGCCAAACCCAGGGACAATCAGCCAGCATTTTCCCCCACTTGCATGCATGTTGACCACAGCGTATCTGTGTGTGGAGGCGGGGGGGGGGGGAGGGCGCGGGGGGGGGGGTGATTCTTGTACTGGATGGCAACAGCTCTTGCAGATAGTATTTTTTCACCCTGACGGTTCTGGAGGCCAGAGCCAGCAATGAGGGATGTTTCAAGCCCTGGAGGCCTGAGCAGTTTCACAGAGGGCAGTTTGATTGCAGCCCCTGCGGAGCTGAGGGGAGAGGAGCTGGGGGTAGAGCTGGGAGTAGAAGCAGAGGGATCTCCGACTGGGGAACTGTCCAGGCAGTTTGCCACCTTGAAAATACTGACTGCACTTTATGCATTGCAATTGTATTCAGAGCAAAATGCAGGAAAGCAAAGCCCCCATGTTTCATGTCATCAGAGAAAGAGGATTTCCCCAGGAGAGGAGAACAAGCAAACCCCTCACTCACCAGCCCTCTGAGAAGCTGCTAGTGGGAAACGGGAGGGGGGGAATCTTCTCTTTGTGTGCATGGAAATGTGGCTTTGTGAAGGAAGCGCTGACCTGGCCTGGAGAAACCTGGACTGGTCCTGCACGTCTGCGAGTGGCTCTGGCTGAGCAGCAGAGCTTGCCCGCAGCACCTCTGTCTGTGTCTGGAAACAGCCTGCTTTGGGCAGTCCTTGTAGGTCTGTGAGGGGCAATTACTGGGAAGAGATGGGTGTATCCAGCCTGGTGGGAACAGGAGCACGTGTGTGCACACGCCAGGTTTTACCGCACTGCTGGTGGAGCTGCTCTGTGTTTGGGGACAGGCCTCAGCCAGGCAGGGTGTGTGCAGCTGGTGAGATTTTGCTGCTGGCTCAGGAGACCCCTGGGGAAGAGTGTGCCAGGGTGAGGAGCAGAAAAGAGCTGTGCCACTCTGGTCCTGTGCATGGCAGTCCTTGAAGAATGCAGTGCTTGTGAAATCCCATCTCAGCTGGCCTGCCTAAGAGCATGAGGAGCTAGCCATAGATATTCACCTTTCTGGATCTATGGCACAACTCAAGGAATGATCCTCATGTCAGGAGTAAATACAGGTTCACAGCAAACAATCACTCCTCGATAAGGGACTGTACTCAGATGTGAGGTTTTAGAAGTAGAAAGAGTATCTATCATACGAAGAGTATGCTGGATCCCCTCGTCATCTGGACT
The DNA here is from genome assembly GCF_036370855.1 of Dromaius novaehollandiae. Lineage (NCBI taxonomy): Eukaryota > Metazoa > Chordata > Aves > Casuariiformes > Dromaiidae > Dromaius > Dromaius novaehollandiae. The sequence continues at coordinate 4,952,391 of NC_088119.1, read as the reverse complement.
GACTCCTTGGCAACCACCAGAGTCTGAGGGGTCCTTTATTGAAGCAAAGCTTTCCTGTGAACGTGAACAAAGACCCCATCTGGGAAGAGATTGTCCTTGCATCCATCCCTAACTAAGTCTTTGGCAATGTGACCTGGAGAGGTAATTTATCTCTTCCCACCAGCGTACTGTTTCTCTCAAACAGAATGAGCCTGTTCTTTCCGAGCACAACTACCATCTATGTACATTCTAAGTAGAAGTTAGTTGGGCTCTTTACCTATTAATCCATTTCAGAGATGCCACACCTCTAAGTCAAAGGAGTATGCCATTTCTGCACTGTACAGTGCTTCCAAAGCACTGTTCACATGCCTCCAGATGGGGATACCAGGAGGCTGTGGAGAGAAGCCCCAAGAGAGGCATCAGGTCTGCATCCCCTGCCAGGAGAACATCACTGCCAAAGGCTGTGCCTACATGCCCACAGCAGCCACTGGGTATGCCCCAGACCCCACAGAGTGATCAGGAACATTGTCTTTCCAAGAATGGCCTTCCCACCTAACAGCCATAACCGCACCCTGGAAGGTACTTCCCATTTGCTGTGCCCGTTTTTCCATTCCTGACTGTTTTGTATGTAGTATGTCTGGTTTAGTTGTTGATGCTCCCTCAGGTGCCAACACAAGCCTAAATGCCAGCAGTGATTGTCTTCAGTGGAGGAGGACTCCTGGGTCCTAGTGCTGTCCCAGCAGAAGCATGGTGGTGGAGCTCTGGAGCATGATTGGGGCTGGCGTTAGGACAGCCGGATGGGGACCAGCATGCAGCAGGCCTGGGGACACAGGTCTGCTTCCCTTGTTTCCCATCCCTGAACATGGTTGGTGGGGGCGGAGAAAAAGCAGGCTGTGGTATGACTGGGTGCACAAACACCTGCATTCACTTTTGAGGCTCCCAGAAAGAGACCAAGGCCCCTCAGTTGCATGGTGTGATGAAGGACTAGCCTTGCAGGCTTGTGCAAGGCTGTTTGCAGCATGCGGAAGAACCTTTCCCTCAGGTAGGCTTTGTGGGGCTGTTTCATTTTCTGCCTCAGCTGCACGCAATGTCCCCATGTGCCTCCTACCCAATCTGCAGGACCCAGCCTTCGCTGCAGGAGGCTTTGCTGCTTGGGGGGCTTAAGGCATCCCCACAGCCTCCCATGATTCTGGCATCTCCTTGCCCTCTGGAGACATCTTGAGATCCAGGTCCCAGAGCTCTGGCCTTGATAGGTCTGTCACAGGCTCTGCTCTGGTATGGTCCATCTGTGTGTGGTTAGACCACTCATCCACACAGCCCCATCCCACAGGTTGTCCTCAGGAGGCTTGCAAGTTGATGCAGATTCAGCTGTGTCATCAGGGAAAGCGGCAGTTCTGGGTGGCTGAGGTCCACCCCCAGAAGAGAAGTGGAAGAAGGAAATGACCACAGCAGGATGCTGGCATGGAGATTCCTGAGGCAAGGCTTTTACTGTGCTGAGCACCACTTTGCCAAGTGCTTAGAGAGCAGCAGGCCCAAAGGGGACAGGTCAACCCGTCCTACAAGGGGGTGTCCCATCAACTCTGCAATATGAGCCTGCTCCTTTTCCTTAAGGCAGGCAGGATACCTTATTTCAAAAATACACTCCCAGAACAGGAAGTATGTTCCTAGACTTGCCTCCTTTCCTGGCAGCACTTGGTACTAGCTGCACTTTTGGATCCTGCAGCCATGCCACTACCAGGTTTTTCCTAAGACACCCACCCTCAGCCCATAAGCCGTGTCACCCTTTCAGCTTGTGCTGAATCCTAAGCCTAGTTCTGCCCTCCAAATCCCCTTTACTTCAGCCAGATGCAGACTCTGTTTGTCCCCTCCCACACACTGTGGAGATTCTTTCCTTCATCTTCCTCCCCTCCCTTTTCATCTCTGTGCTCATCTTGCTGCGGAACGGCCTCACCCTGATAACCATCCTCACTTACCCATGCTCCCCTGGGTCAGCATTACCTGTGGAGATTGAGATGGTCCCTGCAAGTGAGGGGGGGAGTAGCACCTTTCCCACCAACCCCCCTCCACCCAGGGGCTCCCATTACAGCTAGCAGGCACCTTGGGCATTTGAACTGGGCGATTAAGGATGGGGTGACTGAGAAACCAATGCACCCAGGCATTACCAGGCATGCAAAGAGTGGCAAGGGGAGGCAGCCATCACATGGCAAAGGTCAGTTCTAACAAAATAGAAGTACTTGTCCAAGCTCTGCCTGATATTCTTTGCTGTGACCTACCACCTGCTCCTCAGCCCAGGCAGGGCCCACTTTCACCTGGAAGAGAACACAGGGGCTGATTTTGTCCCGCTGACTCCAACAGAGACAAAACATGTAACCCACCACACCTTTGATTCCCCACTCTTGTCCGGGCTGCTGATTCCTTTTGGACATGGCAAAGCTATTCCAAACCACACAGTGTTTTGCCTTGAGAAACAGTGTTTACTATGAGAAACAAGCTTTATTTTTACAAACTCTTTAAAGAAGAAGCAGAAGAAGAAGAAGAAGAAGAAGAGACTAAGCAAACAAGAGGTTAATCCCTTTGCTCTAGATTAGGTTGGGGGCTTCTGTGGGACAAGTGGAGAGAGGGAGATCCTGAGGGATGTGGGCAGCTGGCTGGGCATGGGCAACTCATCCCCATGCTGAGCCTGCAGGCTCTCGGTGGGAGAAAAGGTGAGGCCTCGGCTTCTGGGAACCCCAAGAAGATACCCAGTGCCTGGAGCAATGATGCTCAACGCGCTGTGACTAGAGATGGGGACTATTCCCCGAACCACGTGCAGGAGGATCATGAAGGGACCTTTGCCTGCTGCCCTAGGCCCTGGATGCCTGAGTCCTAATCTGAGCCCACCATTGCATTCAAGAGTTCCTCCTTTGCACCCAGTGGACCATGGATGCTTGAGGGGTGCCAGCCTTTTAACTACTACCTTAAGCTAAGGGTGAAGGGCCAACAAGAAATTGTCAAGTATCACAGAAAAGAATAGTGGAAGAGCATTAATTGTGAAGCCAGGTGTCCCTAGAACAAAGTCAGGGAAGACCATGAGCAGGTGAGAAGGTCTCTGGTTGCTGAGGCTTTTGGTCCAGTCAATGCCCAAGAGCATCAGCCAGAGCCAGAGTGGCCCTCCTGAACTGAGAGGCACTCACCAGAGCCAGCTCACAGATGCTGCTAAGGGCAGAGGCATGTCCCACTGTCACTGCCCCTTCACAGTGGAGCTGGGGGGATCAGTTCTCACACAGAGCTGTTCTGGAGCAGAGCTGGATTCTGTCACTGGTGCGGCCTCAGAGGAGCTGGGCACCGGGCAAGCTGCTCCGTGCTTGGAAGAGACAAGGCCCCACGGAGCAGATGTGGTGATTTGGGAACCAATTGTTTTCCTGGGGCTGCCCTGGCACATGGGGGTGGTGAGCCCACAGGGCTCACAAAGGCTATTCCCGCTATCCCCACTCCTGTCCATCCTCACAGATGTTTTCTGTCCAAGTCTCCTCCCCCAGCACAGCTCCCTTTCTCAACAGCCCTTGCGGCTGCTGACCTTGCAGGGCCAAGTGGGCACTTTTTCGGCAGAGAAACGGCAAGGCAAGGACTGATGAGCAAACTCAGGGAAGACCACAAGCAGGTGAGAAGGTCTCTGGTTGCTGGGGCTTTTGGTCCAGCCAATGCCCAAGAGCATCAGCCAGAGCTAGAGTGGCCCTCCTGAACTGAGAGGCACATCACCAGGGCTGTCTCTTCATTTCTCTGTTTCTGCCATGACCATCCCTCCATGAAAGCTTCTTCTGAGATCTCGGGTGAAAGGCGCAAGGACTTCCAGGGCAGGAACATGTCACTGTGGTTGGAGGACTCAGCTCAAGTGCCAGAGGGGTCCAGCGCAGGCAGGTGATGTAGACCTGGGTCACTCCTGTGGGGGTGCTCGTGGCCCCATTTGCCACAAGGAGCCCAACTCCTGCAATCCTCAGCTGGATGCCCAAGGGCTCCCATGCAGGAGGCTGTGCCACATCCTTCTCTCTCTCTTTCCCAGCTCACTCCACTGGTCACTTCTTGTCCCCTCCCTCTGTGGGTGGGCTGTGCTGCAAGCTTTTGACCCTATGCTGCATACCACCATTCTCCAGGACATTTTGTTGGCCTGTTTTGTCACAGAACCTGTCTGTGGAGTCTCTGAGAGAGTCCCCAACAACACCATTAGCATGTTTGGGGCCTAGTCCTTCCCCAGTGTGATGCAGCCTTGCCCATCCAGGATGGCTACCAGCATTTCCTCAGCTGAGTCCACAGGTGCTCATGCTTAGGCACATGCTCTTTTCTTGTGTGTGCTTGTGGGCATGCTGGATTTGTGTGAGTGCATGTGGGTGCACAGATTTGTGCATGATTCCACAGAGGTGTGCGTGAGCAGGTGCATGTCTCTCTGTACTTGCACATACTTGCTCCCTCCCTATGAGGGAACGGCAGGGGCACCTTCCACTGCTCTCTCCACAAACACCACAGAGCAGCAGGCTCCCTGGGCCAGAAGGAGCTTGACTGCAACTGAATGGTTATGGCACAGTCCCATCAGAGAGCTGCCCAGGGCACAGGCGCAGGGATGCAGACCCTGTCTCCTGAGCCCTCCTTTCCCTGTCCCTCCAAAGCTCACACATCTGCTACTGTCTCTTTCAGACCCCAGCAAGGACACTTTTACACCAGCTGGGAACCTTAGTTTCCCTGCAGGTAAGAATACTCGGAGGGCCTTGGCATGGCGGTTAGGCCCGACCCTCTGCTTCTCCAGGCCAGGACCCATCTCCTCTGCCCAGTGCTAGAGAGTTCAGAAGGATAAGCTTAGCTTTATGTACAGGCTGAGAAAGGCTGAGAAATCCTGCCTGCCTCGTGCTTGCCATTCCTGAGTGGATCTGCTGCCAATGCAGTGCTGGTGGTGTATAGGAAGGGCACCCTTGCAGCTCACCAACCTGCTGCTGTGTCAGGCAGACCTGAGGCTGAACACATTTTTGAAGCTGAGGGACGTGGGTCCTCATGTCACTGTGCTGTGAAAGGAAGGACAGAGCCCCTGCGATGCACAGGGATGCACAAACAGCTTATGATTCCTTTGGTGCTCAGCCACCAGGCCCTTCCTGTCCCTCATTGAAATCTGAGTCTGAGTGACCAGCAGCTGCTCTGAGAGGGAAGGGAGGTCTGATTCAAGGCCACCCCCCACCCCCCAAAAGACTGCTGCTATGCCACAAGGGGCCTCAAGAAAAGACCCTCTTTCCAGCAAGGTCCGCGTGCAGTGTGTAAGCTCCCTCAGTGCATGTGCCCTCATGGAGGCTGGTCTGCCTGGACTCAGGTCCAGCTTACACATGGCACAGCTGAGGGCTGCCCACCTTTCCTCGAAGGGCCTTGGAGAGACAGATCACTGCCAGGCAGCTCTGCTGACAGGCCTCAGCCAGGGCTGACCAATCCTTCTTGTGGCAGCAGCTTGAAGCTGAGGCTCTAGTGCTGGGCCCCCAGCTGAGCTGCAGCTCCAGCTGCTTCACAGCCATGCCTGGTGAGTGGCCATGGAGCCCGCTGATCTGGAGTCAGATTCTAACATGTGGAGGACTTCCTGTCTTGCTCTCGGACTGCCTCATCACTATGGACTTGTGCAGCAATCACGGGACTGTGCCATAGCCTGATTACTGCCAGCAGCCCTGATCCTGGCCCTGTCTTGCTCACTCACCTCCCCGGCTCATTTTCAGACTTTGGTAACCAGAGACCAGAGCCTGAGCCACACAAAGCAAGGAGAGATCGAGACCATGGTCAAAGACGTGGTAGAGAGACGCAGTCAGGATGGGGAATGCTGAAAGATGGTGACTCCTGGAAACAGGACATAGCCTCCTGCTTTACCTGCAGGCCTGCAACTTCAGAAGAGGTGTAGTGGCCTGGGCACTGATGGGGACAAACCAGGGCTTCATTGGAAGGAGCTGACCACAAAGCTTTTGTCTGTGTGGAGGAGGAAAGGCTTGTGATAATCTGAAGAGACTCCCTCCTGTGGGGTCCAGAGGCACCAAATGGCTGACCTGACCTGTTGTCTTGGGGGGCCATTTGCTTGCCAAGGGCAAGAAGCTTGGATGTTGCAGAGGGACTGCCAAGAAATTGCCAAGGTTTGTGTGTCCCTTGCACTATTCCCTCATGCTGCCCTTCCCTGCGAGTACCAGTGATGCTGTCACGGCTAACCATAAGCATATCAAGAGTGACAACAGCATTCTAAGGGTGAGGCGAAGGCCATGGGGGCCCAGGTGGTGTTCTCCTCAATCCCTTTCGGGAGGGGGAAAGGCTTGAGCAGAAGCAGATCAACACCAGGCTGCATGGCTGGTGTTGCAGGCAGGGCTTTGGCTTCTGTCACCGCTGCTCAGGGGTGGGTTACACTTGACAAAGTGGAGGACAGCTGCCTCTGTAAACAGGCTTGCTAACCTGGCGAGGAGACTTTGATGTCGGGATGGGATGGGGAGGCTCACCTTAACCTGAAGAGAAGTGAGGGCGCAAGGAGCAGAGCAGAATTGTGTGGCAGACAGCATGAGAGGGGAGGCTCTGCCACTTCCCCTGTAAAAGCAGCACCAACTGGGGGCCACCTCAAAGGCCCGTATGGGAGGCACATAGCATGGGGAAAAGGCAGGAGACCTTAGAAGTCCATGCAGAGGTGCAGAGCTGTGACCTGTCTGGGGTTTTGGAGACCTGCTGGGATAACTCTTGTGGCTGCAGTGCTTCAGTGGAGGGAAAGAGGCACTTTTGGGAAAAGATAGGGTGGGCATGGGTAGAGGAGGGGTTGTGATCTATGGGAAAGAGTGGCTCAAATGCATGGGGCTTGGCCTCAGGGCACGGGTGCAACAGTTAAGAGAGCTGGTGGATGAAGACTAGAGGGCAGGCCAGCAGAGGTAATACTGAAGTCGATGTCTGCTGCAGACCTCCTGATCAAGAAGAGGAGACAGAGGAAGCTTTCTTTAGGCAGCAGGCAAAGCCTCACAGTCCTGGTACTCCTACTACAGGGGGATGACGTAAAGGTCAAGGGCAGCCTTGGCTGCCGGGAGCCTGAGCCTGTGGAGACTGAGATCCTCAGAGGAGGGAGCAAGCTGAACAGCAGCATTTGGACTCGGGACTTCAGAAGAGCAGATCTGAAACACCTCAGGGAGCTGCTTGGCTCAGGCCACTCAGCTGTCCCAGGCTGGGGCTGGTGCTGTGCATGTTTGCTGGGCACTCTCCAGCTGGGCTGATGCTTTCTTCTCGCTTCTCTGATGAAGGAGGGGTCTCAGCCTTTTCCTACCTCTCCTTTCTATCCTCCTGTGCCCTGGGCTGCGCCAGAGGAAGGGGAGTGTCCAGTTCCCAAGGGTCACACTGCTGCCAAGGAAGAGACTCGTATAGCAAACAAGACTGCAAAAAACCTTGTGTTCTTTTTTTTTTTTCCCCTCCCTAAATGACATCTGGCAGGGACAGTGCAGCAGTTGAGGGGAACCTGGGCAGTCACCACAACTTGCCCTCTGTAGTATGCCGCAGTCCGACTAGAGTTTCAATGTAGTTCCCTGTTGGCCCCTTCAGCTCATGCTCATCTCACTCATTGACCCGCTGAGGGCGTGCAGGGGATTACACACACCCCCAAAGACATGTGCAAGACCATTCATGACCCCATACTCCAGACTACATACACGTGTATGCTAATATGCACAGAGAGCTATGAGCACTCAGAAGCATGCACACACATACATGTCTTTAAAGATACACGCATGTGCACAACCATGCACATACATGCAAACACAAATGTACTTGCCCACACACACGCACATTTGCACACACTCGCACTTGCACGTGTGCTACTGAACAAACACACACACAAATGCAGTCATGCAGGTGTGACTATGCACATGGATGCTGCCAGATGGGAACACACAGAAGCATCAACACACAAGCACTGCTGAGAGGCAGGACCGGTAGGGCCAGCCCTCAGCCCCTCTGGGCAGCCTTAGGCAAGGCGCTGCAAGAAGGCAACTCAGATCCTGCCAGCACTGCCAGATTGACCAAGTTGGAGAGATTTGAAAGTCATTAGCTACAGGGGTGCCACAGGACATGTGCACCCTGGTTTTGCAAAGCAGGTGTGGATCGGGCATTTCCATCAGTGGCCCATAGGCTCTGCAGGTGCTGCCACAAATCCTAGGTTACCAAGCTTGGCCCCTCTGCAGCTGATGTGTATGTTGCCATCAATGTTTGTGGCTTGCTGTTCAGAGTGCTGCATTGCACAGGCTACACTCGTCTGGAGTGCCATATCTGACTGCCACTTTTGGGTGCCAGGCGACTGGCTTAGGACTGGAGTGCCCTGGCAAGGTTGCCTGCCCGGCTGTGCTCCTTGCCCTGATCCTGGGTAGTCCTTGTCCTGTTCCCGGGCACCTGCATCCTGATCCAACCTGGGTAAACCTGTCCCAGGTGCGGGCAGGATGATGCAGCCAGCAGCAGAGGGGCTACAAATGCCCTCACATGGAGAGCTCTGGGTGCAGAAAGGGATATTGTCCAGGACTCACCATTTCCAGGGGAGGGGGGTTAGTGCTCTGCCTGTGCTCGGGGCAGTGTCAGGGCAAGAAAAGCCTAGGCAGCCCTTGCCGTAGTGCTGTCAGGGCAGAGGTGCACTCCAGGCTCCCATGACAAGCAAGGCCTCTCTGGGCAGCAGGTGAGCTTGGCACACAGCAGGGAGGCAGATCCGCACCGTGGTCATTGCTGGGTGCACAGAGCAGCACCAGGCTCAGGGCTCTGAGCAGGGGAGGGCGGTGGGAAGCGTTTGTGGGCCTCAACCTCGAGGGAGCCCAGCTTTGCTTGGCAGCTCTGTCCTACCCAGCCCCACACCCTCAGTGCCTGCAGAGCTGCTCTCAAATATCTCCACACCACCCTGCGTGAACATGCTGCCTTCACCTGCCCCCACGGGTCAAAGCTGCACCCCATGCTCTGCAATCAGGTAAAGGACAGGCTCCTCTGCAAAACACTGCCAGACTTCCTTGATTTGCTTTGGGGTCTTTCTTTTCCCTCTCTCATCTGAGCTGCTTCTTCTGTACTGATGGCTTCAGAAGCTGCTGGACCACATCTCCCATTCCTGCAGTTTCTACCACATGGTAAAATTATAATTGCTTTTAGTTCCTGTAATTTACAGCCTTTTCTTGTTTTTAACCTTCTCCCAATACCAGTTCTTCAGCATCAGCTCCTTCCTGCATTTCTCCAGGACAGCTGCAGTTTGCTTTGCATCGGCTGCAGACTGCCTCTAGTAGCTGAGGCTCTGCATTATACTGAAATATAAGCGAGAAGGAGAATCCAGAGACTCTGTATCTCCCAGGAAGCACCTCACGTTTACTGCATTTCCAAAGAGAAAAGTAGAAAATGTAAACATGTACATAATATATAATGCATTTAACGTTCAAAGGTTCCTGCCACTCAGCTTTGCTCTGCCACACCCCGCATCGCTACTTTCAGGGCAGCCAGGGTGCCCGTGGCCAAGGTGCCCGTGCTGGCAGCAGCCCCTGCCCGCACTCCCGGACACCGAGGGTCTCTGCGGGCGGCTCCGCGCTGAGGCCCCGCGGCTGAGTGGCGGCTCCGTCTTGCTCACGCTCGCCTGTTGCCGGGCTTTCACCGAACAACCGACCGGCGGCAGCAGCTCCGCGGGCAGCAGCAGCCTGCGGCACCTAGGGGAGGGGGCTGGTGTCCTTTCGGGGTGCGCTATTCCCGCGCAGCAGCTCAGGAGCCCTTCCTGAGGCCGGGCTTGAGGAGCTCCGGCACCGCCGGCTCCCGCCGCCACCACCGCGGCTCGTCGCGCTCCGCTTTGTGGCGGCGGCAGGAAGGCTCGTCCCCGCCGCGCTGCCCGGCCCCTGCCGCTCCCATCCCGCCCGGCCCCTGCTGCAGCCGCGCGCCCGGGAGCGCCGTGCGCGGCGCGGAGCCTCCGCCTGCGTGTGCCGCAGCCCCGCCGAGCGCCCCGCTCCCGCCGCTATCGCCTCCCCAACGCCGCCGCCTGGCCACGGGGGCAGGCGAGTCGGAGAGCGGGGCCGGCGCCGGGGCAGGGCGCAGCCCCGGGGCGGAGCTGGCGACAGCGCGGGCGGCGGCGGCGTCCGAGAGGAGACGCCGGCGCCGCAGCAGAGAGTCGCTGCTGGCGGGGGGCAGCGAGGCGCGGGCGGCCGAGCGGCGCGGCGTGATGCGGCGGTGCCGGGGCGCAGGGCTGGCGGCGCTGGCCATGATGGTCCTGGGTGCGCGGGGCTGGCGGAAGCGGCGGGGTGGGGGCCAGCGCCCTCACTTGTTTCTCGGCTTTTAAGTCGCTCTTTCTGCCTGCCTTCCTCATCTGCTCTCTCTCGTTCTCCTCTTGCAGCGCTCTGGCTCCACCCTCGCATCCTTTCCTCAGTCTTCTTCATCCTTGTTATCAGTACCAGTTTGCTTTCCTGTGCTGCTCCATCGTTCCATACATCCATTCATTCCCCTGTGCCTTCAGCATTTGTTCTTGCCCTGAAATCAGCCGTCCTTCCTTCACCATCACACCTCAGCTCCCCTGTCTATTTTTCCTGCCTTCATCCGTCCATCCACCCATCTGACTTTCAACCCATCCCTTCAAACATCTGCGCCAAACCTCTAAGCCTTCTCCAGTCTCTCCACACACCGATGCAGAGATCATTCTCCACGCCAGGCACTGGCCGCATGTCCCTATCCATCCCGACCGCCTCTGTATCACTGCTGCTTTCCCTCTGCCTGACCCTTTCTCGAGAATTCTCCCGTGGAACCGGCTGTTGGAGACGGTATATCACCGGCACCAAGTGGTTCTCGGCATGTTTGTCTTCTTTCTCGGCAGTGGTTGTGGGCAGGGCCCAGGTGCAACAGGAGCCATCGGCAGAGGCCTTGGAGGGTACTGGCATTAACATCATCTGCTCACACCCCAACATACAGTCCCTCGAGTAGAAATACTGGTACCAGCAGCTCCCAGGTCGAGGTCTCCCGTTCATCACGAGCGCTTTCAAAGGGTCGAAAGAGGTGTGAGACCCACCGGGGACCCTGCTGGTGGCTGCAGACCGCCGCTCCAGTGTTCTGCAGCTTGCCTGGCCATGCTGGTGGGACGCGGCGGTGTATTACTGCACCGTGGGAGACCTGGTGGCACAGGCTGGGGCTGCGGCGAGGCACGAACTGCCGTGGGTGGGGCAGGGTGTGTGGGGTGGGGCGGGATCGAGGGCTGGGGACTCACCCCGCCCAGGCCCAGCCGGGGGGCGCTGACACTCTGCCCGCCAGGGCCACTTTGGTTCGCCGCGTACCGGGCCTGCCCGGCCTAGGGTCCTGCCGTGCCACGGCCTTGGCAGCGGGAGGATCCCCCAAAATGCCTCCAAACCGCTGAGTGGGCAAGCACCTCCATCCGCCCCTTGCCCCCCCACTGCCTCCTCTGCTTCTCCAAACCACAACGAGGTCAGATATTCCCTGCTCAGCAGTGGGTCCGTGACCTGAGTGCTGGTGTTGCCGGTGGTGCCCTGAGAAGCGGCGGATGCAGGATAGGGAGGCATCATTTGTAAAAGAGAGGGTTATAGTGGGGTGTCCTCCCCCTACTGGATTCCGGGAGTGTGTCCTACCGGATTCAGGGCGTGTGCCTGTCCCTGCATGGGTGACTGCTGCAGCAGGTACTCTATTCAAAGGTGTCTTTCCTGGGGAGCCCCCTCTGTGGCCGAGAGAGAAGGAAGAGGAAAATGCTGTGGTGTGGGGACAGAGTGTCAGACACCTGGGTCCAGGCGCTTTTGCTTGTGCATGGTTCTATCTCCATCCAGACTGTCCCTGGAACAGGGTGGACAGGGGTGCATGAAAGTGTTCCTTTTCCATCCTTTCCAGAATTGGCTGGAGGTCCTTCTGTCTGTCTGGGTGCTGGATGGCAGGAGGAGATCATCAGGGCTGCTTGTCCCTTGCTGTGGGATGGCTGGGGAGGTAGCAGTCTTCAGGAGAGCCAAAAGAGAAGGAAGGTGCCAGTAGCCTCCTTTGTGTCCCTTTTGCTTGACCTCAGCCTGCCTTAACTGTCCATTAGGTTCCTAGAGCCCCTTGGGCAATGCAGCCTGGGCTTCAGAGGAAGCAAATGCCGCCTACCCATGGCTTGACTGTGCAGGTACAAAACTTCCCATGCTGAACAAAACCCATGGCCCTGGATTTCAGGAGCCTGGATCCCAGCAAGAATCCCTGCAGTTTGCTTGCTTTGCTGAGTGCTCTCAGCACTAGCCCACCATCTGTCTAGAGAGCCTTCTGGCGGTAGAGGTGTGGGTCTCAAGGAGGTCTGTTTGAAGCAGCAGTGTGGGAGCTTTGCTCCACCTTCTGTGCTGAGGTTTGGAGGCTGCTTTGAGGTGGCAGAGAGAGGAGAAGGCAGGCACCTGCAAGCTTCAGCTCGCTCATTCTGGAAGGCCCCTGGTCAGCCCGTGAAGAGGAGAGCTTGACATGGCCCTGATTTTCCTGGCAGCCATGGCAGGACTGGCAGACTTTGGTGAGACATGACTTGCAGGCTGCGGAGGAACAGGGCAAGAGTTTGTGCTTGTCAGTGGTGGAGGGGAGAGCTGTGAGTCCTGACCCTGCAGGTAACTGGCAGTGTTTCTGTAGGGAGGCAGGGGCTGCAGATGGGGCATCACATATAACCTGAGGTCTGTCGAGTGTCATGGGCATCAAAGGAGGAATAAGATGAAACCTTCATTTTGCAGAAACTAACATTCTTGTACGTACTGTTGATAGAGATGCTAGCTAAGAGCCCAGTACTGCATATAGGGTCTTTTCTCCGAGACGTATTGGGTAAAATGCTGCAAATCTGTGTGGTGTTGGATGTGATCCTTGAAGGACATAGAGAGAAGGCTAACTCCAGGCAAGAGCTCAAATGCTGTACAAGGACAGGTCAAGGGCAGATTATGTGGTGTGTAGTTTGGCGAAAAGGTTACGGTAAGAAGTTACCATCAGAGGTAGGGGAGGAACAGGGCATGTGTTGTCTTGCTGAAGGAGAGACCAACAGTTACTATAGCTCAGGGACTGATAGGAAGACAACTGATGGACTGCAAGCCCATGACCCCCCCTCACAGCTGGGATGTGAATGGTGACAAGAGCCTGCAAGCTGAAGCATGCATGGACAAACAGCTCAGCATTTGGCATGATATGAGAAGTTAGATGGAGAATGGGCATAGCAAGAGGGCTGATGAAGTGGTCAATAGATAGATAAACAGATAAACAAAGTTAAAACATTATTTAAGGCTTTACAGGTCGCCCACAAAAGGACGCTGTGCTCCAGTCCCACCGGAAATGACTATCCAGGCAGGACACAGTGCAGCACTGCACTGCAATTTCTCCAGCAGTGACCCTTACGCCTACATCTTCTGGTATCAGCAGTTCCTGACCCAGTGCCCTGAGATGCTGCTGCGTGTGGATGGATCCAGACCTTGTGTGGATTCAGGGAGGTTCTGCTCTGCACTGTGTGCTGAGAGCTCCCAGGTGCTTCTTTAAGTGCAGGATGCCGAGCTCCAGGACAGTGCTGTCTATCTCTGTGCTCTGAGCCCACGCCAGTGCGTACTTCGTGCAGCATTGCACAGAAAGGCTTGTGGTCTGCTTTGGGGAGGTCACCCCATTTCTGGGAACTAGTTTGTCCCTCTGCATGTAGTGCTTTTTGCATGCCAGGTCTGACTGGTGGAGCAAAGAGCTGGCCCTGGAGAGCAGGTGTGACTGCTGCTGGCAAATCAGCCATGGTGGCTGCAGGGAAGCATTAGGTGGTGTTTCCTCCCTGAGGGAGGAAATGTGCTGGTGTTTGCTCCTACTGCAGGGCACTGCTCCTTGTCCCCGGCATGGGGGAGACAGCTGGGGAGCCACCTTCACTTTCAAGCTCTGCTTCTCCCGGTATTGGATGAAATAGCCAGGGAGAGAGGAGAGGGATGGGGGTGCAGGGACTGTGAGCCTTAGACCTCCCTCTTCCTTTTCAGGCTTGGGATTTCACCTGAGGCACCCTGACTCCCAGCACAATTTGCTCTAACCACTGGGCCAGGTGTCTCCTCCAGTCCAACCCCTTTAAGTGGAGCTCGATAAACCCCTTTCCCAATGAAGGAGCAAGAAATCATGACCCTGCAGTCACAGAGTGTTCTCCAGGCTCCTGGGCTTTGCCCAGATGTGGGGTCAAAAAAGGGGAGTGAATTCCCACATGCGCAGGTTCCTCCCTCTGCAACAGCTGGGCATGGCATTGGGTTAGTAAAATTTTGACAGAATGGTTGAGGTTAGAAGGGACTTTTAGAGATCTTCTAGTGCAACATCCCCCCTGCTCAAGCAGGGACACCTTGGAGGCTGCCCAGGATGCTGAGGACCATGTCCAAATGGCTCTTGAATATCTCCAAGGGTGGTGACTGCACAACCTCTGTGGGCAACCTCTTCCAGGGCTCCGTCACGCTCACAGCAAAAATAGCTTTTCCTGAGACTCAGACGGAACTTCCTGTGTTTCAGTGTGTGCCCATTGCCTCTCGTCCTGTCTCTGGGCACTACTGGAAAGAGTGTGGCCCCATTCTCTTTACACTTTTCCTTCACCTATCTATACAGACTGATAAGCTCCCTCCTGAGCCTTTTCTTTTCGAGGCTAAAGAACACCAGCTCTCCCAGATCCAGCCGTTAATCTTTAGGAAGCAATGTCTTCTTCTGCTTGGGCCCACCTTTGTCATGTCAGAAGAGAATGGAGCACCCGGTGGAGTGTGTGTGGGACCAAGGAAGTGACTGGGCAAATCTTTATCTCTGTTGGTTCTTGGGGGGAATGCAGGCAATCCTTGTTATAATTATTCCTGTCGTTCCTTCGAAAACATAGTTCCATTTACACTTACTTAGAATGAGCAGAGCTTGTTCTCTCCATTATGACTGGTGCATATGGTTGTTCTGAAAAGACGTGGGGTCTCCGCCACCTGCCCACTCCCCCACTGCTTCCCATCCCCTTCCTGCTCCAGGGTGCAGGGCTGCCCCATTCACTCCCTCACATTGCAGCACCCTGATGAGTGCATCCATTTGCTCCCTGGTGCTGGTGGTGGGGAGGACACAGTGTAAATGTCCCCCATCCCATTCCCCACTCACTGTTCACCCCTTCATCCATGCAGTAAGATGATTTTGTCATGTCTGGGTTTGTGGCAGTCCTGCAGCCCCCACTGGAGCCTAGTTCCTCTGTGGGGCTGCAGGTTATCCCCCCCTGCCCAGGACACACACAGACTCCCAGGGCTAGGTCAGAGCAGGGCTCCCCACTCAGCTTGCTAGAAATATTGTGGAGAGGTGTTGTTCCCAGGCACTGGAGGAAGGAAGAGGGAGAAGTGGTAGCAGTAGCGGCAACACCTGTTCATAGAAGAAATACCACTGTCCAACGAGAAGCAGGGACTGCAGAGGAAGGTGTGAAACCCCAGTGAGGCTATCTCACTGCACTCACAACAGACCCAGCAGAGGTGTGCAGAAGAGCAGGCATGTCTAGCTGGGGAGGCAAAGACAATGGTGGAGGAGAGAAAACCACAGCAGGGGCATTTCAGGCATGGTGAGAGAAAATGTGCTTCCTTCCTTGTTCCCTTGGTGGTGTCATTTCCAGCAGCTCTGCTCCCTCAAGGCTGGGAGAAGATTTTTGACTCTCTCTCACACACAACCCCTGGGGTCGGGCTCAGCATGCACCTTGAGTATCTCATCCTCACTGCCTTCCTGTGGCAACCACTGAGTTACAGTTACTGACTTTTACTTGAGGCTTAGTTCCTCTTTACTATGGGAAACCCTAGCCCCCCTCTCCACCTCCCTGCCCTCCCCCCCCCCCCCCATATCTCTGCAGGGAGGTGGTCTTGCATAAAGGGACAATGCTGGGAAATGTTGGCTCATGTGTGCTTTCACATGAATAGTCTCAGGACACTGTTACTGTTGGAAAAGAAAGGGGAAGACGGAGAGAGGAGAAACCTGCCCTGATCCCTGTGAACCACCGTCTCCCCATTTCCTTCCCACAGCCATCCATCTCTGTCTGCTTCTCTCTTCTGACCCACCTGGGACCAATGTTTCACAAATGTCTTGCCGTGGGAGCTCTTAGCTCTCCTGCAGTCCCCACTTTCTGTCTTTGCAATGCCAAAAAGGTGACCTTATGAAGACTGCTGCAGGGCCTGGCATGACATTATTAGCTTGTCCCAGTCTGTCTCCTGGCTGGCACAGCCCTGACCACGCATTTCCTCCTGCATGTCATCGCTGCTGGGGCTTCCTTTTCCCTCCCTTGAGCCTTGGTTTCCATGCACTCAGGGACACAGGAACCATCGGAGATGACAGGGTTTTGGAAGGAGGATGTAACTTTCTCCCAGCAGCTCCCTGGGCCCCTGCCCAGACTGAAGGTGTCCTGGTGCCAGCACGTAAGGGCCAGGCCTGACAGGATGTTCCCTGGGACTCTGGGCAGCAGGAGAGCAGGGAGCAAGGGCACAGCAGAGCTGTGCTCTGGGGGCATCCTGGCAGGAGGGCATGGGATTCTCACGGTGCGAGATGCACACGGAGCCAAGAACTGGGTGCTCCTGTGCCAAACCACTCACCACCTTGCTGTTGCCAGCCGTGGGGCTCCTGTTGCAGAGCAAAGGAGAGGGAGCCTTCTGCCCTCAGGCTTTGGCATCCTGTCATGCTTTTCATCCTGAAGGCTTTCTCCACATGCTCACTAACTGTCACTTTCTTCCAGGTGTCATGGGCCAGACCAGTGTCACCCAGCAAGAGGGACCAGTCCCGGTGGAGGAGAGGGGCACCTTCCACACCACCTGCACATACCAGACCTCGAACTTTTATGGCTTGTCTTGGTACCAGCAGAAGGAAGGCCGAGCCCTGCAAGCTGGTCTCATCTCAGGCGGCAGCTGACCTCAAGCAGAGTGGCTGATTCACCACAATGTTGAACACCACTGGGTTCTGGAGGCCAAAGCCAGGAGTGAGGGATCATCTAAGCTCTGACTGTGGAACACTACCTGCCACTGGTGGCTCCTGTAGGGGCTGAAAAGCCTCTTCCTTGTGGCAGTGCTTGTAGGTCTGTGAGGGACAAATGCTGGGAGAGTAGAGGTGTTTTCAGCCTGTGGAGATCAGGAACACGTCTGTGTACTCATCAGCCTGCACTGAATGGCTTTGGGAGCTCCTCTGTGCTTGAGGACAGGCCTTGGTCAGGCCAGGTGTGCACAGCTGGGCATATTTTGCTGCCAGCTGAGGAGATGTGCAGGGAGTGTGTGGCAGGGTGAGGTGCAGAAAAGGGCTGTGACATTCCCCCCCCACCCCCCCCATGCATGTCAGGAGGTTTCCTATGGAGGGGCCATTTTTCACTCACTGCTGAGTTGTTCCTCAGATCTGCTGTGGCACTTGTGGCCTGAGCTCTGAGCATCCCCAGGCAGGAACTGCCACTCTACAGTGCCCTCTGCCTGTGGAGGGGCAAGAGCCTTCTTGTTTCTCTGCTGGGCCCCTTGTTCCTTCTGCGCCCTTCCTTTCCTTTCTCCCAGGCACTTCCCAGACACTCTCTCTTGCCTGTCTGCTGATGTCCCTTAGACGTCATCTCCTTTCCTTTGCTGAGACCTCCATCTCCCCTCTCTCTTGCTGCATGCCCTGGTTTTCAGCCTCCCCAGCTCACCTGTGAAGCAAGGCAGATGAGCTGGATCAAGCGTAGCCAAAACATCCTGTCTGCATGATGCAGCAGCCACAGGGCAGTGGAACCCACAGCACAAGTTCATCCAGTTCCTGTCCTACTTTGGAGAGGGTTTGATGGCTGGCCTGTGTCGGGGGATGTCCTCAAGAATGTGAGCAACGCTCACCCCAGTGCCCTCCAACCTTGCTGTCCTTGGAGCCCTTCCTCCAGGGCTTCCCCCAAGCCCTCCCCCATTTGTTCTCTGGTGGGACCAGTCTGCATGGCTCAAGTCAAGCTCCGCTGTGCTCTTGAGATCTTCTGAGGGGTTACATGGAGGTCTGGGACCAGCCCCAGCTCCTGTGCAGGGAGCAGTGCCGCAGTGACATGCTTCTATGACCACAGAGAGTCGTGTGTCAGGCACAAACTGGACTCCCTACAGGCTGCAAACACTGAGGCTGGGAGGTCAGAAATGAGCCTGACAACACAGTCTTCTCACTCCTCTGTTGGGCTTTGAGGAAGAAAAGGGCGTATACATTCAAAGAGCTCTCTACACAGAAAGCTCTCCTTCTCATTCCCCAGGTTCAGCTTCAGTAAAGCACCTATCCTCCCCCCTCCCTAGTCTCCTCTTCCCTTGTTTTCGAGGCAGATTACACTTATTCTGATGCAATTGCTCTGGTGAGGTGAGAGTAGTGTAGGAGGTTGGGCTCACATGCGTGACGGTTCCGTTGTGCTACTCTTTGCTTCCTTGTTTTCCCTGCTGCACATTGCTTCTTCACTTTTTCCTGCTGCTCTAGGTTTTAGTGCACTGCTCCAGCATGCATTACCCACAGGTCACAGAGTTCAAATTAATGTAAAAAACATAACTCACCTGTCAGATTGTCTGTGCTGCTTCCTGGAATTACCTGCTGACAGCAATGTTGGGTCATGCTGAGATATGCACCCTGCAGACCGAGGAGGAGATGCGTGGCCCTGTGCTGGGGTCTGAAGGACCTGCTCACTCCAGGGCCCTCCAACCTCACCATCCTTGGAGCTCTTCTCCTGCCTTTCCTCCAGGGCTTCCCCCAAGCCCTCCCGCATTTGTTCTCCGGTGGGACCAGTCTGCATGGCTCAAGTCAAGAGCTCAATGGGGAAGCAGACGACCAGGCAGATGTGGGCACCAGCCCCTGCCAGGAGAAGGGCTGGGCCCCGGGAGAGCTGCTTCACGGTCCCGCAGAAGAGCTGCAAAGGTGTGGGCATCCACTGCTGTCCTGTGGCTTTGCTGGCTGATAAGGGTTGGGGCTGTGTTGGGGGAATGAGGACCCTGGTGTGTGTCCCAGGCAGGCTGATTTCAACATCAATCTGCAATTCCCTTCAGCCCAGCACATCTGCAGAGCAGCTGGACTGTGCAGGGCTGTGTGTGAGGTGTGGGGGAGGATATGGGACCTGCACTTGCTACCCGTGCCCTTGGGTGCAGGACACACCCTCTCATTCTGGTGATGGGTGAGAGAGTGAGGAGGAGGAGGTCCTGGGCTGTGGCCAAGGCTATTACTCCCCCCATCTCCACCTTTGCCATCCTTCAGGACCATCATCTCTGTGAGCCTCCTCCACCAGCCCAGCCTCAGCCAGAGCAAGAGGAAACCCCTTCCCCAAGAGTTTGTGGGGCCGCTCCCTTGCCAGGGCCTGCTGTAGTCCTGGGCTGCTCATTCAGGGACAGCAGTGGTGAGGCTCCCTATCTGCAGGAGATGTTCCATGGCCACTGGGGTGTTTCTGGGTAGAGATTCAGTGAGAGTGATTCACTGATGGCTACTGGCTCTGCAGTAGCTGGCGGTGTCTTTGTCAGCTCCACAGGACAGTGCCTGAAAGGGATCCCTTGCAGTGTGTCTGCCCCTCCCGTTACTCTGGGAAAGGGGTCCCCACCTCCCTTGGCTGCAATGCCTTTCCCTGTGCAGCTTGAGATACTGTCCACAGAGGGGAACATCACACAGACACCCAGGCTTGGATGCAGCAGAACTTTAATGAGTCTAAAGAGGGAAAGGTGGTTGCTCTGAGCTTAGGTCCCCAGTGCAGCCAGCACCAGGAGCAGCCAAGAATGTGCGTCTCTTGACCATGGCAGAGTTTTCTCTGGGTGTGTGTCTGCAGATCCCACAGAAGGCTAGGAGGCAGCAGGTCCCCCCTTGGCTGGCCTTAGTGGGTGCCATGGCCAGTGGAGCAGCAGACAACAAAGGAAGGGGTGAGAGTGGAAGGCAGGCAAGTCAGACATGGGCTGTGTTTTCAGGGAGGCCAGCCTAGCCCCTTTCCTGCCCTGCTTTTGCAAGGGGAGCCCTGGATTCTCAGCCTCTGTGAAATCAGTGGCCTGCATCAGCTTCTGAATTCCTTCTCTTTGCCATTGCCACTGGCTTTAGCAGGCGAGACACCTTGTGCCACAGTAGCAGCTAGAAATGCTGGAGAGGTCACAGCACCCAGAGGGGATGGGGACTGCCAACGGCAGCAGAGGTGGAGGATCCCACTGTGGTATTCTGTGGGAAGGAGCTGAGGATGGTCTGGGCAGGACAACCACCATGGGAATGCCATGGTCAATGACAACGGTGGAGTTCCTGCACTGCCTGACACAAGGCTTGTTGCAGCTGTTGACCAGTGGGGTGGGGCCACAGGGCTGTGTCAGGTGGCCTTTGTAACTTCCTGGCAGGGGTCTGCTGGCAGCTTTCAGGCTTGGGAGAGCAGAGTGCAGCTCACCATTTCTCCTGCCATGGCCTCAGCTCAACCGTGAGACCCTGAAGTCCGTGGGAGTGGAGGGCTGTGAATGGGAGTGGCTGTGCAGAAAACCTGCCTGCTGCAACTCCTGCTGAGCATCTTAGCAAAAGGCCCTGCATGAGAGCTGATGAAGAATCCCTGTTGGAAGCATTCATGGGAAGAGATGAAGAGTGGGTAGCCCTTGTGCTTGCCTAGGTAGTGAGGTCCTGGGACACAGGGTGGCACAAGCAGTCAGAGGCTGTGTATGGGGACGAGTGAAGAGAGGGACCCGCTGTAAAAAACAGGGCTCTGATGGGCTCTCTTTCCCCCGGCAGAGAGAGGGAGTGTTTCTGTGTCTGTGCGAGGAGCTGCTGCAGTGGGTGCCGTTCTCGGAGATGTTTCCCTTGAGGAGTCTCATCTGTGTGGGAGAGGAGGGAAAGAAAAACTGCTGTGGGGACACAGAGCTGGACAGCTGCGTCCAGGCACCTCTGTCTGTGCCTAGTGCTACCTTAGTCCAGATAATCTGCAGGGCCCAGGTTGGCATGGGTAGGTGCAAGGATTCCTTCTTGATCTCCTGTGGAGCTGGTGCAGATGCTTGTGTCTGGCTGGGTGCTGGATGACAGGAGACAGCAGAGACGCTTCTCCCTTGCTGGGAGATGGTTTGTCTGGTTGCAACTTCTAGGAGGGACAAAGAGATGGATGTCTGCAGCAGCCTCCTTCCTGTCCTTTGGACTGGACACAGCCTGCCTGAACTGCCTGTTAGGCTCCTACACAAATGCTGGTGCTGGCCTTGAGTGTTCAGCTCTTGGTCAGCCACTAGGGAGCCTGGGAGAGAGCAGTGATTGCACCGATGGTCCACTCCAAGGATGGTGGGTATGCTGTAGACACGAGGCCATCATCTCTCTAGACATCCTTGCCACAGAAATCTCAGCCCTACTGCTGAGCTCTGCTCTACACGGCATACTAAGCAAGGCCATGCAGTCACTGTCCATGCAAACACAAGTCCCCACTGCCAGGTTCTCTAGCTTGCCTACATTTGCCTTCCCAGGTCCATTCTGGCACTCCCACCGCAGCTCTGTGCTTCCTCTCAGTCACCTCCCAAACCTCATCCCTCCCAGAAGTGCAGGGTCCCAACTGCCTGTGGGGATTTCCGGGAGAGGTGTTGTTCCCAGGCAGCAGAGGACGGAAAGGGTAGAGTGGGGGAGGTGAGGAACCTCCAGTGGGGAAAACCCCTGAAATCCCCACAGCACCAAGCAGCAGTGTGCAGAAGAGCATGCATTTGTAGCTGCGGAGCTGAGGATGCCACTGGGACATCAGGCCAGGAACAGCCGCTTCCTACCATGGGGAACCCAATGCCCACAGGCCCCCCTCATTGTGAAGACATTCAGCAGGCTGTTGCCTGAGGAGCAACACGTGTCTCTGCCAGAAGGGGGAGACCTGCAGGCGGCATGTTTCAGACATGATAAGAACAAACATTTTCTCTTCCCTCTGTCCTTCTTTGCTCCCCTCACAGCATCATTTCCGTCAGCTCAGCTCTTTCAGGCCTGCCAGCTGGTTTTCTGACTCTCTCACACAGAGACGGGAGGCTCGGTCTCAGCATGTACCTCAGCTACCTCGTCCTCGCTGCCCTCCTGGGGAAATCACTGGGTAAGCACTGGCTTTTCTTCCCAGCATAGTCCCTCTTTTTCCTCAGGAAACCCTCCCACCCTGAGCATGTCTCTGCAGGGATCTGCTCTTGAACAGTGGACAAGTGTTGGGAAATATCAGATGACACGGGTGTTTTGCACCTGTGTTCTGAAGAGGCTGTTACTGCTGGAAAAGAAAAGGAGCGACAGCAAAGAAATGCCTTGTCCCCTGATCATCCAAGACCTCCTTTTCTAGCTTTTCTTTCCCCAGCCTTCCACCTCTCTTCTCTGCCTCTTCTGTTCTTCTGCAGAAGCCCTGTGCTGTCTGCAGTCCCAAATTACTGCCTTGCAGCCCAGATATACAGGACTTTTCAAAGCTGATGAAGGCACTGGAAAGCGCTGATCCCACTGATGTTGCTAGGGGAGCCCAATCTCTCTCCTGGCTGGCACATGTAATGCAGCATGCCCTGGCCACCCTTTTCTTCCTGCAGGTCAGCACAGCCAGGGCTTCCTTTTCCCTCATTGCCCATGACCGGGGAGCTGTGTGAGATGACAGGTGATGGAGAGTGGGATGAAAGATTTTGCAGCCCCTCACCAGAGCCCTCACCCCACTACAGGTGTTCTGGTGCCAGCACACGAGGGCCAGGCAAGACAGTCTGTCCCCTGGGCAGCAGGAGGGAGAGTGGGGAGCTGGGAGCAGGGCCACAGCAAAGCGCTCTTCCAGCAGCATCCTGGCAGGAGGTGATGGGATTATCATGCCTCGGGATCTGCACTGAGCTAAGAACAGCAAGCTCCTGCCCCAAACCACTCCCTACCTTGCTGCAGAGCAAGGGAGAGGGAGCCCTCTTCCCTGAGGGGGTTGCATCTTGAAGCCTTTCCCCGCATAGTCACTGACTCCTGCTTTCTTCCAGATGCCATGGGCCAGGTCACCGTGACTCAGAAAGATGGTCTAGTCAGAGTGGAGGAGAGAGGCACTTTCCAGACCACCTGCACCTATAAGGCACCTAACTTTTATGGCTTGTTCTGGTATCAGCAGAGGAGAGGCCAAGCCCCGCAGCTGGTCTTGTATCAGGCAGCACCCAGTCGCAAGCAGAGTGGCCGATTCACCACATTGCTGAACACCACTGGGAAATACAGTCTCCTGCAGCTGGAGGAAGTCAAGGTCTCTGACGCTGCCTTGTACCTCTGTGCTGTGCAAGACACCCTGGTGCAGGAAGCTTCCTTGGCTGTGCAAAAACCGGAGGCAGGGAGGAGGGCAGGGGTGCGTCTGGGCAAGGTGGAGCTCTGGGAAGGGGCCCTCAGCTCTCCGCTAGCAGCACTATTTCCCCTGTGCACCCAGGGATCTGCAGGCCAAGCTTCTCTTTCTGAAAGGGGCTGGTGTCTGTGGCCTCGCAGGAAGGAGATGTTGGTGAAGGAGCCTCAGCCATGGAAGGGTTTTTCGTCTATACTCCAGGATGGGACTGCGCTTGCCATGGACTGTGCAGGGAGCATATGGCCTCTTCTGATCTGACCTCCTGGCAGAGCACCAGGGCTGGGAGGAATTGTTCTGGGTCTCATCCAAGTCTTGCAGTCCCATTCCAAAAGCCTTGCTTATTCTCTGCATAGCACATTTGCCCAGATCACCAACAGGATGGCCCTCCCTAGACTTAGTGTTTCTGAAGGACCTAAGGGATGGTGCCGCAGTGCTTCAGCAGGAAGTGGAGCCATGACCCATGTGGAGTGGGAATCTCCTGAGATGGGGAGCAATGGACAAGGTCGTAGGTTTCCTGGTGTGTTTGCCAATCCCAGTGACAATCAGCTTGCATTTTTCCCCCACTTGTGTACATGCTGACCCCAGTGTGTGTGTGTGTGGAGGAGGCTAATTCTTGTACTGGATGGCAACAGCTCTTGCGGATAGTATTTTTTCACCCTGACGGTTCTGGAAGCCAGAGCCAGGAATGAAGCATATTTCAAGCCGTGGGGGCCTGAGTAGTTTCACGGAGGGCAGTTTGCTGGCACCTCCTGCAGAGCTGAGGGGAGATGAGCTGGGGGCGGAGCTGGGAGTGGAAAGAGGGAGATCTCCAACTGGGGAACTGTCCATTGCAATTGCATTCAGAGCAAAAGACAGGAAAGCAAAGCCCCCATGTTTCATGTCATCAGGAGAAACAGGATTTCCCCAAGAGAAGAAAAGAAGCAAACCCCTTACTCACCAGCCCTCTGAGAAGCTGTTATTGGGAAACAGGGAGAGGTTGGGAGGGGTGGAATGTTTTCTTTGTGTGCCTATAAGTGTGGCTTTGTGAAGGAAATGCTGACCTGGCCTGGGGAAACCAGACTGGCTCAGGAGATCCCTGGGGAAGAGTGTGCCAGGGTGAGGAGCAGAAAAGGTCTGTGCCACTCTGGTCCTGTGCATTGTAGAGAGAAATAAGCAGTCTAGCACTAATGAGCACCAGCAGGGAGATGGACTTTAACCGAGGACACAGAGGAAGGAAACAAAGGAACCACAAGACTTATTCCGGAGGTGAAGATAAGCAGGTAGAAGAGTCAGACAACTATGCAGAAATAAGTAACCACAAAGGCTGCTTCCCAGGGACAAGATAAGGGAGTAAGAGAGCCGTGGACAACTATGCAGAAGTGAGATAAGAAGTAAAGAACACACCACACTGCAAGTAAAGAGCTACGGAAAGGACCAGTCGCGAGCTGGAAGACCCCAAACGCTAATACTATGATTGGTTCAGAACTGTGGGGGGGGATACTAGACTGGAAGGGTATAATTACGCAGGGATTTGTTCAAATGGGGTCCCTCTTTGGAGGCACCCAGCTCGAGCTGCAATTTACTGCATGTATGCCATCAAAATTTATTTTGCTCTGATTTGTCTTTGAACTCGTGTTTCAGTGGGAACCTAGGGTCGGACCCTGTTATAGTGGCCGGCGAGCCTAATATTCCATAACATGCATGGTAGACCTTGAGGAATGCAGTGCTTGTGAAATCACATCTCAGCTGGCTGGGACTCAGGAGAGTCTGTTCGGAGACCCTGTTGTGACGTCCTGGTGCTTGGAGTATCCACGTCATTTTCTCTGCCCTAACTCTGGAGGTACCAGACTGTGCTCAAATGTGAGGTTTTAGGAGTAGAGAGAGTCTCATACAAAGAGTATGCTGGATCCCCTCGTGATCTAGACTGCCTCCTTGGCAACTACCACAGTCTGAGGGGACCTTTATTGAAGCAAAGCTTTCCTGCGAACGTGAACAAAGATCCCATCTGGGAAGAGATTGTCCTTGTGTCCATCCCTAACTAAGTCTTTGGCAATGTGACCTGGAGAGGTAATTTCTGCCCTCCCACCAGCATACTGTTTCTCTCAAACAGAATGAGCGTGTTGTTTCCAAGCACAGCTACCATCTATGCACATTCTAGGTGGAGGTTAGTGGGTATTTTTTTATCGTTTTGTACATTTCAGAGATGCCACACCTCTAAGTCAGAGGAGTATGCCATTTCTGTACTGTGCAGTGCTTCCAAGGCACTGTTCACATGCCTCCGGATTGGGATACCAGGAGGCTGTGGAGAGAAGCCCCAAGAGAGGCATCAGGTCTGCATCCCCTGCCAGGAGAACATCACTGCCAAAGGCTCTTTCTGCATGCCCAAAGCAGCCTCTGGGTATGCCCCAGGCCCCACAGAGTGATCAGGAACATTGTCTTTCCAAGAATGGCCTTCTCACCTAACAGCCATAACCTCACGCTGGAAGGTAGTTGCCATTTGCTGTGTCTGTTTTTCCATGCTGTCTATTTTGTATGTAGCATGTCTGCTTTAGCTGTTGATGTTTGCTCAGGTGGCGACACAAGCCTAAATGCCAGTGGTGATTGTCTGTAGTGGAGTGAAGAGAAGTGTCTTGATGAAACAAGCATGTCTGCCTTTTGATGGCAAACAGCCTTTGCTGTTGAGTGTCTGTTTTATCTGCCTGTGTGAAGGGCTGTTGACAGAGGCTGACTCTTCTGTCCTCTCTTTGGTGGCCTCTGCAAGGAAGTTAACAAGAACTTGTTGCTCTAGGGAAGATGTCTGCCTGGGAGCAGGAGGGCCCTCTGCACACGCTGGTCTGGGGGGGCATGTTGCCTGTTCTGTGGAGGGCAGAGCCACGTGCGGGTGGGGTCAGAGAGCTGCTTTCTGCAGGGATGCCTGGTGATGCCCTGCCAAGCCAGTGCTGGGTGGCCAGCTGCATCCGCTGCACACACAGGAGGACTGCATGGAGTCTGGAATGCAGCCTGGCTCTCAGGGTGAGCTTTGTGCTGCCTTGGCGAGCTTTGCATCTCTTTCCTGTCTAGGGGCAGGGGAAGCAGGGCTTTCTAGGGAACATGGCCGTTTCCCCTGGCACCAGCACGAGCCAGTGTCACTAGGCAGTGCTGCTGGATGCCTCTTGAGAAGTCACCTGCCCTCTCTGTCTGGACACATAAAATGGGCAGTGCAGCCCTGGGCTCAGGGTATGCAGTGGCCAGCCAGGCAGCCCCAGGCGCTGGCAGCACCATCCTGCACTGTGCTGCACCACAACAAATCCCCCTCCAGCACACCCAGGCAATGCTCCAGCAGCCCGGGCCGCCCCCAGCCACAGCTCCCCAGCCTGCTGGGAGCAGCAGGATCGCCTGGGGACACTGCCGGGCTGTGTCAGACTTGAGGTTCCCTCTTTCTGCCTCTTGCCATGGCCAGTGGGATGCCAGGCGGTGCAGAGTAGAGAGCTGGGGCTGAGCTAGGCTGGGCTGGGCTGCAAGGAGGGGAGCTGGGCCTGGTGGCACTGCAGTTCCCTGGCTGCTGAGGGCTCACCAAGAGACACTGATCTAAAGGGCAGGTCGGTTGTTCCTAGGAGATTGGACTGGAATCTCTGATGCAGGGTTATGCAAATACAGGGTTACTGAGAGTTGGAGACTGCAAATGATTGCTAAAAAGCAGAGACTAAAAACTCTTCTGCCTCACCAGGTGCTGTGGGCTCTCTCATGACGACATTTGGTGCCCTGCCTCACTGGGACAAAGCTGGGCACAGGGCAGCAGAGCCTTCAAGGGAAAAGCATCTCCTTTCCCCTTGGAGTCCCACCTCTCCTGCCATGCCTTGGCCTACCTGTCAGCACTGCCTCAGAGGACTGTTCTGTGCTTCACCCCATGAGAGCACCTGCAGCCTTGCAGATGCTCCCTTTTCTCTCTGCAATGCGGCACAGCCTTTGGGAAGACACTAGCCCATGCTGGGTGTGTCTGGGGGAAGGAGATCATGGCTGCATTGTCCAGACAGCCCTTTCTGGCCAGCCCTGGGAAGGCTGTTTCATTCAGTGGAGCAAAGAGCAGAGCTGGTGGTGCAGAGTGCCTTACACATGCTGGTTGCAACGTCCCAGCTCCAGAAAGTCAATCCTCACTTTCCTACCTCTGCCCCAAACATTTTGGATATGCCTCACCAGAGTCTGACAGCAGGGAAGAATCCCTGTGAGCATCCAAACACAATGACTGTCAGCAGGGTCTGCTCTGCTCTGCCCTCAGGCTCCCCTGGGAGGAGAAGCACACAGAACCAGGGGGGAAGAGGGGGTGGGTGGAGGAAAGGAAAGGCAGTGCCCCAAGGTTGCTGTTTCATTCAGTGGAGCAAAGAGCAGAGCTGGTGGTGCAGAGTGCCTTACACATGCTGGTTGCAACCTCCCAGCTCCAGAAATTCAATCCTCACTTTCCTACCTCTGCCCCAAACATTCTGGATATGCCTCACCAGAGTCTGACAGCAGGGAAGAATCCCTGTGAGCATCCAAACACAATGACTGTCAGCAGGGTCTACTTGTCTCCAGCCTCAGGCTCCCCTGGGAGGAGAAGCACACAGAACCAGGGGGGAAGAGGGGGTGGGTGGAGGAAAGGAAAGGCAGTGCCCCAAGGTTGTAAGAAGGGGCAGAGAGAGCCTGCACACATGTAGGGGTGTGAGGCAGAGCAGATGGTTTGCAGAAAGAGAGAAGCTGCTGGATGGGAGCTGGACCAGAGTCCTCAGATCATTGCCCCACTGTCAGCCTTGCAAGGACCAGAACAGGATGCCCTGATTCCCTCCTGCTGTCAGTGAGAGCTGAAAGCTCTCGGGTTAGAGCACAGGGCTCTTGCCTGTGGCCCTGCCGAAAGGTGAGTGTTGCCTCAGCACAAGCAGAGCTTGAGGGGATGTGCAGAGTCAGAGACACCTTTCTGCTTCCACCATGCTCCCAACTCAATGTCTGGGAACAGTAGAGAAATGGAGTGCAGGAAGCATTCCAGGGTGGCCTACTTCATCCTTGGGTGGGCTCCCAGACCCACCAGAGCTGTGAGTGCCTTTGGTCCTTTTCTTCCTCCTCATCTACCTGCTGACGCTGTCTGGGAATACCCTCATCCTGCTGGCTGTGTACCGGAAACTAAAACTGCACCAGCCCATGCACTGGTTCCTCTGCCACTTGTCCTTGCTGCACATGGCCCTCTCCTCTGTGGTGGTGCCTAAAGCCATTGCCAGCCTCATGGCAGGGCACCAGGGTCTCATGTCTTTCCAGGGCTGTGTGTCTCAGGCCGTCTTCTTCCATTTGCTGGGCTGCACCGAGTGCTTCCTCTACACAGTGATGGCCTTTCAGTGTGTCCTAGCCACCTGCCTGAGACTGTGGTATGGAGTCCTTACGCACTGCAGGGCCTGTGTGTGCCTGGTAGCAGGGCCCTGGCTGGTGGCTGCCTGCACTCTCCCCTCCAACCCCAAGTCACTTTCCACCTCCACTGTGGCCAAAGGGACTGCGTGGGCTACATCTGCTGTGACATCCCCACCATGCTGAGGCTGGGCTGTGGGGACACCAGCCTTAACGAGAGAGTGACCTTCCTGGATGGGGGGTTCTTGTTGATGACCTGCTTCAGCCTCACCATCACCTCCCACCTGGGCATCATCACAGTGATGCTGAAGATGTGCTCTGCCCTAAGCAGAAGCCGTGCCTTCTGCACCTGCACTGCCCACCTCACTATGGTGACCACCTATGCCATGCTGCTGGTCTTCACCTAGCTGAGACCAGGGTGCCAGCACCCCTTTGGCAGCATGGTTGCTGCCTCCTACTGCATGGTGACAGCTCTGCTAAATGCCCTGGGACACTTGCTGGGGAGCAAAGAGATGAGAGGTGCCCTCACCAGGCTGTCCAGCAGAAGTAAAGGGCTGGGCCAGGTAAACAGACAACTTTCCTTCAGCAGGCAGCAAAGCATCCTACCTGTGCATTGCAGGACTCCTGGGTCCTGGTGTTGTCCCAGCAGAAGCATGGTGGTGGGGCTCTGGAGTCTGGTTGGGGCTAGCGTTAGGACAGCTGGATGGAGGACCAGCATGCAGCAGGCCTGGGGACACAGGTCTGCTTCTCTTGTGTCACATCCCTGAGTGTGATTGGCGGGGGCAGGGAAAAAGCAGGCTGTGGTATGACTGGGTGCACAAACACCTGCATTCACTTTTGAGGCTCCCAGAATGAGACCAAGGCCCCTCAGTTGCATGGTGTGATGAAGGACTAGCCTTGCAGGCTTGTGCAAGGCTGTTTGCAGCATGCGGAAGAACCCTTCCCTCAGGTAGGCTTTGTGGGGCTGTTTCATTTGCTGCCACAGCTGCATGCAATGTCCCCGTGCCCCTCATGCCCAGTGGGCAGGACCCAGTCTTCCCTGAGGACACTTTGCTGCTTGGCGGCTTAAAGCATCCCCTGGGCTCAGAGCCACAGCCTCCCATGATTCCAGCATCTCCTTGCCCTCTGGAGACATCTTGAGATCCAGGTCCCAGAGCTCTGGCCTTGATAGGTCTGTCACAGGCTCTGCTCTGGTATGCTCCGTCTGTGTGTGGTTAGACCACTCATCCACACAGCCCCATCCCACAGGATGTCCTCAGGAGGCCTGTAAGTTGGTGCAGGCGCAGCTGTGTCATCAGGGAAAGCGGCAGTTCTGGGTGGCAGAGGTCCATCCCCCCAGGAGAGAAGTGGAAGGAGGAAATGACCACAGCAGGATGCTGACATGGAGACTTCTGATGTATGGAGAATCCTGCAGCCATGCCGCTACCAGGCTCTTCCTCGACCTCTTTCTCAGACACTCGACCTCAGCCCATAAGCCATGTCACCCTTTCAGCTTGTGCTGACTCCTAAGCCTAGTTCTGCCCTCCAAATCCCCTTTACTTCAGCCAGATGCAGACTCTGTTTGTCCCCTCCCACACACTGTGGAGATTCTTTCCTTCATCTTCCTCCCCTCCCTTTTCATCTCTGTGCTCATCTTGCTGCAGAACGGCCTTACCCTGACAACCATCCTCACTTACCCATGCTCCCCTGGGTCAGCATTACCTGTGGAGATTGAGATGGTCCCTGCAAGTGAGGGGGGGAGTAGCACCTTTCCCACCAACCCCCCTCCACCCAGGGGCTCCCATTACAGCTAGCAGGCACCTTGGGCATTTGAACCGGGTGATTAAGAATGGGGTGACTGAGAAACCAATGCACCCAGGCATTACCAGGCATGCAAAGAGTGGCAAGGGGAGTCAGTCATCACATGGCAATGGTCAGTTCTAACAAAACAGACGTGCTTGTCCAAGTCCTGCCTGCTCGTTTCTGCTCTGACCTACCACCTGCTCCTCAGCCCAGGCAGGGCCCACTTTCACCTGGAATAGACCACAGGGGTAGCTGTAGGGGAGGGAAGTCTCACAGTTTCTTGTGATCTCTCAAATTAAAGGACAGTGTACCATGTGAAACAAACTTTATTTTTACAAAGTCATTCAAGAAAGAAAAAAAAAAAAGGAAGAAGATGTGAACAAGCAAACAAGGGGTTAATCCATTTGCTCTAGATTAGCCTAAATTGTAATTACTTTAGTTATTTAATTTGCTAGTTTGCTCATTTGTTAACTTGAGAACTTTTTAATATAGTGTGCTTATGAGCAACACAGTTACTTAACCAATGGTGAGAGTGCTCATCCTTCCTCCTCCTTCACAAGGCAGGTGTCCCCTGAATTGCACAGGGAAGCACAGGACCCCCAGCAGCCCAGCTGCTAGAGGATCCGCTTCTGGGGCTGCTTAGGTGAGCTGGCAGCTAAGGTTGTTTGGGTGAGCAGGAGTTGACTGAACAGTGACATGGAGGCACCCATCTGCTGACCTGACCTGTCTAGAGAGTTTTGCTGCTTGCTGGGGACTCAGATCAGGGATGTTGTGAAGAAACTGCTGAGGCTTCTCTGTCCAGGGATGGAGGTGGAGGTGTCACAGTTTGTTGTGATCTCTGAAATTAGAGGACAGTGTATCATGAGAAACAAACTTTATTTTTACAAACTCTTTAAAGAAAAAAACAAAAGAAGAAGAGACTAAGCAAACAAGAGGTTAATCCCTTTGCTCTAGATTAGGTTGGGGGCTTCTGTGGGACAAGTGGAGAGAGGGAGATCCTGAGGGATGTGGGCAGCTGGCTGGGCATGGGCAACTCATCCCCATGCTGAGCCTGCAGGCTCTCGGTGGGAGAAAAGGTGAGGCCTCGGCTTCTGGGAACCCCAAGAAGATACCCAGTGCCTGGAGCAATGATGCTCAACGCGCTGTGACTAGAGATGGGGACTATTCCCCGAACCACGTGCAGGAGGATCATGAAGGGACCTTTGCCTGCTGCCCTAGGCCCTGGATGCCTGAGTCCTAATTTGAGCACAACATTGCATTCAAGAGTTCCTCCTTTGCACCCAGTGGACCATGGATGCTTGAGGGGTGCCAGCCTTTTAACTACTACCTTAAGCTAAGGGTGAAGGGCCAACAAGAAATTGTCAAGTATCACAGAAAAGAATAGTGGAAGAGCATTAATCGTGAAGCCAGGTGTCCCTAGAACAAAGTCAGGGAAGACCATGAGCAGGTGAGAAGGTCTCTGGTTGCTGAGGCTTTTGGTCCAGCCAATGCCCAAGAGCATCAGCCAGAGCCAGAGTGGCCCTCCTGAACTGGGAGGCACTCACCAGAGTCAGCTCACAGATGCTGCTAAGGGCAGAGGCATGTCCCACTGTCACTGCCCCTTCACAGTGGAGCTGGGGGGATCAGTTCTCACACAGAGCTGTTCTGGAGCAGAGCTGGATTCTGTCACTGGTGCGGCCTCAGAGGAGCTGGGCACTGGGCAAGCTGCTCTGTGCTTGGAAGAGACAAGGCCCCACGGAGCAGATGTGGTGATTTGGGAACCAGTTGTTTTCCTGGGGCTGCCCAGGCACATGGGGGTGGTGAGCCCACAGGTCTCACGAAGGCTATTCCCGCTATCCCCACTCCTGTCCATCCTCACAGATGTTTTCTGTCCAAGTCTCCTCCCCCAGCACAGCTCCCTTTCTCAACAGCCCTTGCGGCTGCTGACCTTGCAGGGCCAAGTGGGCACTTTTTCGGCAGAGAAACGGCAAGGCAAGGACTGATGAGCAAACTCAGGGAAGACCACAAGCAGGTGAGAAGGTCTCTGGTTGCTGGGGCTTTTGGTCTAGCCAATGCCCAAGAGCATCAGCCAGAGCTAGAGTGGCCCTCCTGAACTGAGAGGCACATCACTAGGGCTGTCTCTTCATTTCTCTGTTTCTGCCATGACCATTCCCCTGTGAAAGCTTCTTCTGAGATCTCGGGTGAAAGGCGCAAGGACTTCCAGGGCAGGAACATGTCAATGTGGTTGGGGGACTCAGCTCAAGTGCCAGAGGGGTCCAGCGCAGGCAGGTGATGTAGACCTGGGTCACTCCTGTGGGGGTGCTCGTGGCCCCATTTGCCACAAGGAGCCCAACTCCTGCAATCCTCAGCTGGATGCCCAAGGGCTCCCATGCAGGAGGCTGTGCCACGTCCTTCTCTCTCTCTTTCCCAGCTCACTCCATTGGTCACTTCTTGTCCCCTCCCTCTGTGGGTGGGCTGTGCTGCGAGCTTTAGACCCTATGCTGCATACCACCACTGACCAGGAGATTTTGTTGGCCTGTTTTGTCACAGAACCTGTCTGTGGAGTCTCTGAGAGAGTCCCCAACAACACCATTAGCATGTTTGGGGCCTAGTCCTTCCCCAGGGTGCTCCAGCCCTGCCCATCCAGGGTGGTTGCCAGCATTTCCTCAGCTGAGTCCACAGGTGCTCATGCTTAGGCACATGCTCTTTTCTTGTGTGTGCTTGTGGGCATGCTGGATTTGTGTGAGTGCATGTGGGTGCACAGATTTGTGCATGATTCCACACAGGTGTGCATGGGCAGGTGCATGTCTGTCTGTACTTGCACATACTTGCTCCCTCTCTATGAGGGAACGGCAGGGGCACCTTCCACTGCTCTCTCCACAAACACCACAGAGCAGCAGGCTCCCTGGGCCAGAAGGAGCTGGACTGCAGCTGAATGGTTATGGCACAGTCCCATCAGAGAGCTGCCCAGGGCACAGGCACAGGAATGCAGACCTTGTCTCCTGAGCCCTCCTTTCCCTGTCCCTCCAAAGCTCACACATCTGCTACTGCCTCTTTCAGACCCCAGCAAGGACACTTTTACACCAGCTGGGAACCTTGGTTTCCCTGCAGGTAAGAATACTCGGAGGGCCTTGCCATGGCAGTTAGGCCCCACCTCTGCTTCTCCAGGCCAGGACCCATCTCCTCTGCCCAGTGCTAGAGAGTTCAGAAGGATAAGCTTAGCTTTATGTACAGGCTGAGAAAGGCTGAGAAATCCTGTCTGCCTCGTGCTTGCCATTCCTGAGTGGATCTGCTGCCAATGCAGTGCTGGTGGTGTATGGGAAGGGCACCCTTGCAGCTCACCAACCTGGTGCTGTGTCAGGCAGACCTGGGGCTGAACACATTTTTGAAGCTGAGGGACGTGGGTCCTCATGTCACTGTGCTGTGAAAGGAAGGACAGAGCCCCTGCGATGCACAGGGATGCACAAACAGCTTATGATTCCTTTGGTGCTCAGCCACCAGGCCCTTCCTGTCCCTCATTGAAATCTGAGTCTGAGTGACCAGCAGCTGCCCTGAGAGGGAAGGGAGGTCTGATTCAAGGCCACCCCCCACCCCCCAAAAGACTGCTGCTATGCCACAAGGGGCCTCAAGAAAAGACCCTCTTTCCAGCAAGGTCCGCGTGCAGTGTGTAAGCTCCCTCAGTGCATGTGCCCTCATGGAGGCTGGTCTGCCTGGACTCAGGTCCAGCTTACACATGGCACAGTTGAGGGCTGCCCACCTTTCCTCAAAGGGCCTTGGAGAGACAGATCACTGCCAGGCAGCTCTGCTGACAGGCCTCAGCCAGGGCTGACCAACCCTTCTTGTGGCAGCAGCTTGAAGCTGAGGCTCTAGTGCTGGGCCCCCAGCTGAGCTGCAGCTCCAGCTGCTTCACAGCCATGCCTGGTGACTGGCCATGGAGCCTGCTGATCTGGAGTCAGATTCTGACATGTGGAGGACTTCCCGTCTTGCCCTCGGACTGCCTCATCACTATGGACTTGTGCAGCAATCATGGGGCTGTGCCATAGCCTGATTACTGCCAGCAGCCCTGATCCTGGCCCTGTCTTGCTCACTCACCTCCCCGGCTCGATCTCAGACTTTGCCACGCGGAGACCAGAGCCTGAGCCACACAAAGCAAGGAGAGATGGAGACCATGGTCAAAGAGGCAGTAGAGGGAGGCAGTCAAGATGGGGAATGCTGAAAGATGGTGACTCCTGGAAACAGGACATAGCCTCCTGCATTACCTGCAGGCCTGCAACTTCAGAAGAGGTGTAGTGGCCTGGGCTCCGATGGGGACAAACGAGGGCTTCACTGGAAGGAGCTGACCCAAAGCTTTGGCTGTGTGAAGGAGGAAAGGCTTGTGACAGTCTGAAGAGACTCCCTCCTGTGGGGTCCAGAGGCACCGAACGGCTGACCTGACCTGTTGTCTTGGGGGGCCATTTGCTTGCCAAGGGTGAGGAGCTTGGATGTTGCAGAGGGCCTGCCAAGAAACTGCCAAGCCTTGTGTGGCCCTTGCACTATTCCCTCATGCTGCCCTGCCCTGTCAGTACCAGTGATCCTGTCACAGCTAATCATAAGCATATCAAGAGTGACAACATTGTTCTGAGGGTGAAGTGAAGGCCATGGGGCCCCAGGGGGTGTTCTCCTCAATCCCTTTGGGAGGGGGAAAGGCTTGAGTAGAAGTGGATTCCTCCCACAGATCAACACCAGGCTGCACGGCTGTTGTTGGAGGCAGGGCTTTGGCTTCTGTCACCACTGCTCAGGGATGGGATACACTTGACAAAGTGGGGGACAGCTGCCTGCGTACAGAAGCTTGCTAACTTAGTGAGGGGACTTTGATGTCGGGATGGGGTGGGGGAGGTTCACCTTAACCTGAAGAGAAGTGAGGGAGCAAGGGGCAGAGCAGAATTGTGTGGCAGACAGCATGAGAGGGGAGGCTCTGCCACTTCCCCCGTAAAAGCAGCACCAACTGGGGGCCACCTCAAAGGCCCGTATGGGAGTCACATAGCATGGGGAAAAGGCAGGAGACCTTAGAAGTCCATGCACAGGTGCAGAGCTATGGCCTCTCTGTGAGTTTGGAAACCTGCTGGGATAACTCTTGCTGCTGCAGTGCTTCAGTGGAGGGAAAGAGGCACTTTTGGGAAAGATAGGGTGGGCATGGGTAGAGGAGGGTTTGCAATCTGTGGAAAAGAGTGGCTTGAATGCATGGAGCTTTGCCTTGGGGCGGGGATACAACAATGAAGAGAGCTGGTGGATGAAGATTAGAGGGCAGGCCAGAAGAGGTGATACTGAAGTCGATGTCTGCTGCAGACCTCCTGATCAAGAAGAGGAGACAGAGGAAGCTTTCTTTAGGCAGCAGGCAAAGCCTCACGATACTGGATCTTGGTACTCCTACTACTGGGGGATGATGTAAAGGTCAAGGGCAGCCTTGGCTGCCAGGACCCTGAGCCTGTGGAGACTGAGATCCTCAGAGGAGGGAGCAAGCTGAACAGCAGCATTTGGACCTGGGACTTCAGAAGAGCAGATCTGAAACACCTCAGGGAGCTGCTTGGCTCAGGCCATTCAGCTGTCCCAGGCTGGGGCTGGTGCTGTGCATGCTTGCTGGGCACTCTCCAGCTGGGCTGATGCTTTCTTCTTACTTCTCTGATGAAGGAGGTGTCAGCCTTTTCCTACCTCTCCTTCCTTTCCTCCTGTGCCCTGGGCTGCGCCAGAGGAAGGGGAGTGTCCAGTTCCCAAGGGTCACACTGCTGCCAAGGAAGAGATACTCGTAGTAAACTTGACTGCACAGGTTTGCGTGTTCACCGCCCCCCCAACCCCCCAAATGACATCTGTCAGGGACAGTGGAGCAGTCGAGGGGAAGCTGGGCAGTCACTACAACTTGCCTTCAGTGGCATGCCACAGTCCGAATAGAGTTTCACTGTAATTCCCTGTTGGCCCCTTCAGCTCATGCTGATCTCACTCATTGTCGCCCTGAGGAAATTGCACCCCCCCCCCGCCCAGATATGCCTATATGCACAGAGACCTATGAGCACTCAGAAACATGCACACACACACACACACGCACGTGCATAAAAATATATGCCTGTGCACAACCATGCACATAGATGCAAACACAAATGTACTTGTCCACACACACTCACACACACCCACATTTGCACACACTCGCACATGCACTACTGCACAAACACACACGCAAATGCAGACATGCAGGTGTGACTATGTGCATGGACGTTGCCAGATGGGAAGGCACAGAAGCATCAACACACACACAGGCACAAGCACTGCTGAGAGGCAGGACTGGTGGGGCCAGCCTTCAGTCCCTCTGGGCAGCCTTAGGCAAGATGCTGAAAGAAAGCAACTCAGATCCTGCCCAGCGCTGCCAGATTTACCACGTTGGAGAGATTTGAAGGTGGTCCAGTTGTTTTAGCACCACCAGAAGGGAACAAATCCCATTGAAGTCCAAGCTCTCGGCTCCTTTCCAGACATTTGGCCTATCCACCTGCCAAGCCTGTGCCTGAGGGCCAAAGGAAAAACTAGAAAACCTCCCCATTACTGCAGCCTCATGGGTTCCCCATGCAAAAAGTAAAAAAGGGAGAAAAGGGGGAAAAAAGAAAAATCCTACAGCCTTCCAGACTCCTGCCTCTCCTTAGTGATCTCCCCAAGAGACACTTGGGCGCCTGGGACCAGCCACAGCAGCTCCTGTGCAGGGGGTGGTGTTTCAGTTCTCACCATGGCAGCCGAGGCAGCCGAGGGGTGTGTGCTGGGGACAAGCCAGGATGCCTGCAGGCTGCAAATGCTGCAGCCAGGACTCCAGAAGCAGAGTGCTGATGAAGCTGCCTCCAGACTCACCTTAAGGTAACTCAGCCCTCTGCAAAGGACAAAGAAACACGAAGGAGCAGGTGGCACTGAAGGGAGATTTCAAATGCCCTGAGCTAAGCCCAGCGTGTGCTGGTTCACACGGCTGATGAGAGCCGGCTGAGCTGCATTGCTGGGGAGTCTGTCTCCTCCTGTGCTTTGGGCACTGGAGTGGTCTCCAGAACCACAGGAGTGGTGGTGGGGGGATGTGCCCAGTGCTGTGCAGGCCCCAGAAGGACAAGCCTTGTGCCCTGAGAACCTGCCAGCAGGAGGGCTCCCACCTGGCCTACAAAGCTCCCATTTCAGATGCCCGCATCCATGATCCGCTAAGCCCCTGCAGGGCGCTCCAACTCTCAGCTGAACTCTCCCCCCTCCCTCTGCCAACCCACCATCAGGAAACAAGGGGCCAGCTAGGGAGGCTTCTTAGAAACCCTCTCAAGAAGCAACAGTGGCATTGCTCAGCCTAAATCAGCTGCCCATGCTCTCATTAGCTACAGGGGTGCCGCAGGACATGTGCACCCTGCTTTTGCAAAACCCATGTGGATCGAGCATTTCCATCAGTGACCCATAAGCTCCGCAGGTGCTGCTACAAATCCTAGGTTACCAAGCTTGGCCCCTCTGTGGCTGCTGTGTATGATGCCGGCAATGTTAATGGCCTGCTGTTCAGAGCACTGCATTGCACAGGCTACACTCGTCTGGTGTGGCGTACCTGACTGCCACTTTTGGGTGCCAGGCGACTGGGCTAGGACTGGAGTGCCCTGGCAAGGTTGCCTGCCCAGCTGTGCTGTGAGCCTGGGGAGGAAATGCCCAGCTAAGGTGTGTGTGGGAAAAGAGAAGCTTCAAAGTTCCGGGATGAACAGATCTCTACAAGGCTGGAGCTGGAGCTTGGAGAAAGGCAGGAGAGAGGTGGGCTGCCAGTCACCTCCCAGAAGTGAAGGGTCTCACCTACCTCTGGGGATTTCTGGGAGAGGTGTTGTTCCCAGGCAGCAGGGGAAGGCAAGGGTAGAGTGGTAGAAATAACGGTGACTACTGCTCCCAGCAGAAATAGCACCATCTCAGGGCAAGGTGAGGACCCCCAGTGGGGAAAAACCCTGAAATTCCCATAGCACCAAGCAGTGGTGTGCAGAAGAGCATGCATTTGTAGCTGGGGAGGTGAGGACTCCACTGGGACATCAGGCCAGGAACAGCCACTTCCTACCATGGGGAACCCAGAGCCCGCAGGCCCCCCTCATTGTAAAGACATTCAGCGGGCTGTTGCCTGAGGAGCAACATGTGTCACTGCCAGAAGAGGGAGACCTGCAGATGGCATGTGTCAGGCATGATAAGAACAAACATTTTCTCTTCCCTCTGTCCTCCTGTGCTCCCCTCTCAGCGTCATTTCCGTCAGCTCAGCTGTTTTGGGGCAGGAAGGTGGTATTCTGACTCTCTCACACAGAGACGGGAGGCTCGGTCTCAGCATGTACCTCAGCTACCTTGTCCTCGCTGCCCTCCTGGGGAAATCACTGGGTAAGCACTGGCTTCTACTCTTGACATAGTCCCTCTTTTTCCTCAGGAAACCCTCCCACCCTGAGCATGTCTCTGCAGGGATCTGCTCTTGAACAGTGGACAAGTGTTGGGAAATACCAGGTGACACAGGTGTTTTGCACCTGTGCTCTAAAGATGCTGTCAGTGCTGGAAAAGAAAGGAAGAGACAGCAAAGAAAGACCTCGTTCCCTCACCATTCAAGACCCCCTTCTCCAGCTTTCCTTTCCCCAGCCATCCACCTCTCTCTGTCTCTCTCTTCTGATGCATCTAGCTCAGTGTTTCAATGACATGTCACTGCAGAAGCTCTCTGCTGCTTGCAGTCCCAAATTACTGCCTTGGAACCCAGATATACAGGACTTTTCAAAGCTGATGAAGGCACTGGAAAGCTCTCATCCCACTGATGTTACGAGGGTGTCCCAGTTTCTCTCCTGGCTGGCACATGTAATGCAGCATGCCCAGGCCACCCTTTTCTTCCTGCAGGTCAGCACAGCCAGGGCTTCCTTTTCCCTCATTGCCCATGACCGGGGAGGTGTGCGAGATGACAGGTGATGGAGAGTGGGATGAAAGTTTTTGCAGCCCCTCACCAGAGCCCTCACCCCACTGCAGGTGTTCTGGTGCCAGCACACGGGGGCCAGGCAAGACAACCTGTCCCCTGGGCAGCAGGAGGGAGAGTGGGGAGCTGGGAGCAGGGCCACAGCAAAGCGCTCTTCCAGCAGCATCCTGGCAGGAGGTGATGGGATTATCATGCCTCGGGATCTGCACTGAGCTAAGAACACCAAACTCCTGCCCCAAACCACTCCCTACCTTGCTGCAGAGCAAGGGAGAGGGAGCCCTCTTCCCTGGTGGTGTTGCATCTTGAAGCCTTTCCCCGCATAGTCACTGACTCCTGCTTTCTTCCAGATGCCATGGGCCAGGTCACCGTGACTCAGAAAGATGGTCTAGTCAGAGTGGAGGAGAGAGGCACTTTCCAGACCACCTGCACCTACCAGACGTCCAGCAGTATTGTGACACCGGCTGTGCTCTGGTACCAGCAGAGGAGAGGCCAAGCCCCGCAGCTGGTCTCATATCAGGCAGCATCTGCTCCTAAGAAGAGTGGCCGATTCACCACATTGCTGAATACCACTGGGAAATACAGTCTCCTGCAGCTGGAGGAAGTCAAGGTCTCTGACGCTGCCTTGTACCTCTGTGCTGTGCAAGACACCCTGGTGCAGGAAGCTCCTTTGACTGTGCAAAAACTGGAGGTGGGGAGGAGGGCAGGGGTGCGTCTGGGCAAGGCGGAGCTCCAGTGAAGTGGCCCTCAGCTCTCCGCTAGCAGCACTATTTCCCCTGTGCACCCAGGGATCTGCAGGCCAAGCTCCTCTTTCTGAAAGGGGCTGGTGTCCGTGGCCTCGCAGGAAGGAGAAGCTGGTGAAGGAGTCTCAGCCATGGAAGGGTTTTCCCTCTACACTCCAGGATGGGACTGCACTTGCCATGGGCTATGCAGGGAGCATATGGGCTCTTCTGATCTGACCTCTCGGCAGAGCACCAGGGCTGGAAGGAATCATTCTGGGTCTCATCCAAGTCTTGCAGTCCCATTCCAAACTCCTTGTTCACTGTCTGCATGGCACATTTGCCCAGATCACTGACAGGATGGCCCTTCCCAGACTGGGTGTTTCTGAGGGAGCTAAGGGACGGTGGCTTGCTGTTTCAGCAGGAAGTGGAGCCATGATCCGTGAGGAGTGGGAATCTCCTGTGGTGGGGAGGAGCAATGGACAGGGGCCAAGGTTTCCTGGTGTATTTGCCAACCCCAGTGATAATTAACTTGCATTTTCCCCCACTTACATGCATGTTGACCACAGAGAGAGAGTGTGTGTGTGTGTGTGTGTGTGTGTGTGTGTGTGTGTGTGAGGAGCGGGGTGACTCTTGTTCTGTATGCCAGCAGCTGTTGCAGATAGTATATTTTCACACTGAGGGTTGGAATGAGGGCTGTTTCAAGCCCTGGAGGCCTGAGCAGTTCCACAGAGGGCAGTTTGCTGACAGCGCCTGCAGAGGTGAGGGGAGAGGAGCTGCGGGGTGGAGCTGGGAGCAAAAGCAAAGAGATCTCAGATGGGTTAACTGTTCAGGCAGTTTGCAGCTTTAAAATGTTGACTGTGCTTTATGCATTGCAGTTATATTCAGAGCAAAAGACAGGAAAGCAACGCCCCCATGTTTCATGTCATCAGAGAAAGGGGATTTCCCCAGGAGAGGAAAACAAGCAAACCCCTCACTCGCCAGCCCTCTGAGAAGCTGCTAGTGGGAAATGGGAGGGGGGAAATCTTCTCTTTGTGTGCCTAAAAATGTTGCTTTGTGAAGGAAGCACTGACCTGGTCTGGAGAAACCTGGACTGGTCCTCCATGTGTGTGAGTGGCTCTGGCTGAGCAGCAGAGCTTGCCCGCAGCACCTCTGTCTGTGTCTGGAAACAGCCTGCTTTGGGCAGTCCTTGTAGGTCTGTGAGGGGCAATTACTGGGAAGAGATGGGTGTATCCAGCCTGGTGGGAACAGGAGCACATGTGTGCACACGCCAGGTTTTACCGCACTGCTTGTGGAGCTGCTCTGTGCTCGGGGACAAGCCTCAGCCAGGCAGGGTGTGTGCAGCTGGTGAGATCTGACTGCTGGCTCAGGAGATCCCTGGGGAAGAGGGTGCCAGGGTGAGGAGCAGAAAAGAGCTCTGCTACTCTGGTCCTGTGCATGGCAGTCCTTGAAGAATGCAGTGCTTGTGAAATCCCATCTCAGCTGGCCTGCCTAAGAGCATGAGGAGCTAGCCATAGGTATTCATCTTTCTGAATCTATGGCACAACTCAAGGAGTGATCCTCATGTCAGGAGTAAATACAGGTTCACAGCAAACAATCACTCCTAGATAAGAGACTGTACTCAAATGTGAGGTTTTAGAAGTAGAAAGAGTATCTATCATACAAAGGGTATGCTGGATCCCCTTGTGATCTGGACTGACTCCTTGGCAACCATCAGAGTCTGAGGGGACCTTTACTGAACAAGCGAACAAGACCCCATCTGGGAAGAGATTGTCCTTGTGTCCATCCCTAAGTAAGTTTTTGGCAATGTGACCTGGGGAGGTAATTTGTCTCCTCCCACCAGCGTACTGTTTCTCTCAAACATAATTAGCCTGTTCTTTAAGAGCACAACTACCATCTATGTACATTCTAAGTAGAAGTTAGTTGGGCTCTTTACCTATTAATCCATTTCAGAGATGCCACACCTCTAAGTCAAAGGAGTATGCCATTTCTGTACTGTCCAGTGCTTCCAAGACACTGTTCACATGCCTCCAGATGGGGATACCAGGAGTCTGTGGAGAGAAGCCCCAAGAGAGGCATCAGGTCTGCATCCCCTGCCAGGAGAACATCACTGCCAAAGGCTGCGTCTGCATGCCCAAAGCAGCCACTGGGTATGCCCCAGGCCCTACAAAGTGATCAAGAACAATGGCTTTTCAAGAACAGCCTTCTCGCCTAACAGCCATAACCTCACGCTGGAAGGTAGTTGCCATTTGCTGTGCCTGTTTTTCCATTCCTGACTTTTTTGTATGTAGTATGTCTGGTTTAGTTGTTGATGCTCCCTCAGGTGCCAACACAAGCCTAAATGCCAGCAGTGATTGTCTTTAGTGGAGGAGGACTCCTGGGTCCTAGTGCTGCCCCAGCAGAAGCATGGTGGTGGAGCTCTGGAGCATGATTGGGGCTGGCGTTAGGACAGCTGGATGGGGACCAGCATGCAGCAGGCCTGGGGACACAGGTCTGCTTCCCTTGTGTCACATCCCTGAACATGGTTGGTGGGGGTGGAGAAAAAGCAGGCTGTGGTATGACTGGGTGCACAAACACCTGCATTCACTTTTGAGGCTCCCAGAAAGAGACTGAGGCCCATCAGTTGCATGGTGTGATGAAGTGAGTAGTCTTGCAGGCTTGTGCAAGGCTGTTTGCAGCATGCAGAAGAACCTTTCCCTCAGGTAGGCTTTGTGGGGCTGTTTCATTTGCTGCCACAGCTGCATGCAATGTCCCCGTGTCCCTCATGTCCAATGGCAGGACCCAGCCTTCCCTGAAGGAGGCTTTGCTGCTTGGGGGCTTAAGGCATCCCCTGGGCTCAGAGCCACAGCCTCGCATGATTCCAGCATCTCCTTGCCCTCTGGAGACATCTTGAGATTCAGGTCCCAGAGCTCTGGCCTTGACAGGTCTGTCTCAGGCTCTGCTCTGGTATGGTCCATCTGTGTGTGGTTAGACCACTCATCCACACAGCCCCATCCCACAGGTTGTCCTCAGGAGGCTTGCAAGTTGATGCAGATTCAGCTGTGTCATCAGGGAAAGCGGCAGTTCTGGGTGGCTGAGGTCCACCCCCAGGAGAGAAGTGGAAGGAGGAAACAACCACAGCAGGATGCTGGTATGGAGATTCCTGATGCAAGACTTTTACTGTGCTGGGCACCACTTTGCCAAGTGCTTAGAGAGCAGCAGGCCCAAAGGGGACAGGTCAACCCTTCCTACAACGGGGTGTCTCATCAACTCTGCAATATGAGCCTGCTCCTTTTCCTTAAGGCAGGCAGGATACTTTATTTCAAAAATACACTCCCAGAACAGGAAGTATGTTCCTAGACTTGCCTCCTTTCCTGGCAGCACTTGGTACTAGCTGCACTTTTGGATCCTGCAGCCATGCCACTACCAGGTTTTTCCTAAGACACCCACCCTCAGCCCATAAGCCATGTCACCCTTTCAGCTTGTGCTGAACCCTAAGCCTAGTTCTGCCCTCCAAACCCTTTTACTTCAGCCAGATGCAGACTCTGTTTGTCCCCTCCCACACACTGTGGAGATTCTTTCCTTCATCTTCCTCCCCTCCCTTTTCATCTCTGTGCTCATCTTGCTGCAGAACGGCCTCACCCTGACAACCATCCTCACTTACCCATGCTCCCCTGGGTCAGCATTACCTGTGGAGATTGAGATGGTCCCTGCAAGTGAGGGGGGGAGTAGCACCTTTCCCACCAACCCCCCTCCACCCAGGGGCTCCCATTACAGCTAGCAGGCACCTTGGGCATTTGAACCGGGTGATTAAGAATGGGGTGACTGAGAAACCAATGCACCCAGGCATTACCAGGCATGCAAAGAGTGGCAAGGGGAGTCAGTCATCACATGGCAATGGTCAGTTCTAACAAAACAGACGTGCTTGTCCAAGTCCTGCCTGCTCGTTTCTGCTCTGACCTACCACCTGCTCCTCAGCCCAGGCAGGGCCCACTTTCACCTGGAATAGACCACAGGGGTAGCTGTAGGGGAGGGAAGTCTCACAGTTTCTTGTGATCTCTCAAATTAAAGGACAGTGTACCATGTGAAACAAACTTTATTTTTACAAAGTCATTCAAGAAAGAAAAAAAAAAAAAGGAAGAAGATGTGAACAAGCAAACAAGGGGTTAATCCATTTGCTCTAGATTAGCCTAAATTGTAATTACTTTAGTTATTTAATTTGCTAGTTTGCTCATTTGTTAACTTGAGAACTTTTTAATATAGTGTGCTTATGAGCAACACAGTTACTTAACCAATGGTGAGAGTGCTCATCCTTCCTCCTCCATCACAAGGCAGGTGTCCCCTGAATTGCACAGGGAAGCACAGGACCCCAGCAGCCCAGCTGCTAGAGGATCCGCTTCTGGGGCTGCTTAGGTGAGCTGACAGCTAAGGTTGTTTGGGTGAGCAGGAGTTGACTGAACAGTGACATGGAGGCACCCATCTGCTGACCTGACCTGTCTAGAGAGTTTTGCTGCTTGCTGGGGACTCAGATCAGGGATGTTGTGAAGAAACTGCTGAGGCTTCTCTGTCCAGGGATGGAGGTGGAGGTGTCTCAGTTTGTTGTGATCTCTGAAATTAGAGGACAGTGTATCATGAGAAACAAACTTTATTTTTACAAACTCTTTAAAGAAAAAAAACAAAAGAAGAAGAGACTAAGCAAACAAGAGGTTAATCCCTTTGCTCTAGGTTAGGTTGGGGACTTCTGTGGGACAGGTGGAGAGAGGGAGATCCTGAGGGATGTGGGCAGCTGGCTGGGCATGGGCAACTCCTCCCCATGCTGAACCTGCAGGCTCTCGGTGGGAGAAAAGGTGAGGCCTCGGCTTCTGGGAACCCCAAGAAGATACCCAGTGCCTGGAGCAATGATGCTCAACGCGCTGTGACTAGAGATGGGGACTATTCCCCGAACCACGTGCAGGAGGATCATGAAGGGACCTTTGCCTGCTGCCCTAGGCCCTGGATGCCTGAGTCCTAATCTGAGCCCACCATTGCATTCAAGAGTTCCTCCTTTGCACCCAGTGGACCATGGATGCTTGAGGGGTGCCAG
This sequence comes from Dromaius novaehollandiae, assembly GCF_036370855.1. Classification (NCBI taxonomy): domain Eukaryota; kingdom Metazoa; phylum Chordata; class Aves; order Casuariiformes; family Dromaiidae; genus Dromaius; species Dromaius novaehollandiae. The sequence goes on along the minus strand of NC_088119.1, from coordinate 4,907,431 downwards.
CCTTTTAACTACTACCTTAAGCCAAGGGTGAAGGGCCAACAAGAAATTGTCAAGTATCACAGAAAAGAATAGTGGAAGAGCATTAATCGTGAAGCCAGGTGTCCCTAAAACAAAGTCAGGGAAGACCACGAGCAGGTGAGAAGGTCTCTGGTTGCTGGGGCTTTTGGTCCAGCCAATGCCCAAGAGCATCAGCCAGAGCCAGAGTGGCCCTCCTGAACTGGGAGGCACTCACCAGAGTCAGCTCACAGATGCTGCTAAGGGCAGAGGCATGTCCCACTGTCACTGCCCCTTCACAGTGGAGCTGGGGGGATCAGTTCTCACACAGAGCTGTTCTGGAGCAGAGCTGGATTCTGTCACTGGTGGGGCCTCAGAGGAGCTGGGCACTGGGCAAGCTGCTCTGTGCTTGGAAGAGACAAGGCCCCACGGAGCAGATGTGATGATTTGGGAACCAGTTGTTTTCCTGGGGCTGCCCAGGCACATGGGGGTGGTGAGCCCACAGGTCTCACGAAGGCTATTCCCGCTATCCCCACTCCTGTCCATCCTCACAGATGTCTTCTGTCCAAGCCTCCTCCCCCAGCACAGCTCCCTTTCTCAACAGCCCTTGCGGCTGCTGACCTTGCAGGGCCAAGTGGGCACTTTTTCGGCAGAGAAACGGCAAGGCAAGGACTGATGAGCAAACTCAGGGAAGACCACAAGCAGGTGAGAAGGTCTCTGGTTGCTGGGGCTTTTGGTCTAGCCAATGCCCAATAGCATCAGCCAAAGCTAGAGTGGCCCTCCTGAACTGAGAGGCACATCACCAGGGCTGTCTCTTCATTTCTCTGTTTCTGCCATGACCATCCCTCCATGAAAGCTTCTTCTGAGACCTCGGGTGAAAGGCGCAAGGACTTCCAGGGCAGGAACATGTCACTGTGGTTGGAGGACTCAGCTCAAGTGCCAGAGGGGTCCAGCGCAGGCAGGTGATGTAGACCTGGGTCACTCCTGTGGGGGTGCTCGTGGCCCCATTTGCCACAAGGAGCCCAACTCCTGCAATCCTCAGCTGGATGCCCAAGGGCTCCCATGCAGGAGGCTGTGCCACGTCCTTCTCTCTCTCTTTCCCAGCTCACTCCACTGGTCACTTCTTGTCCCCTCCCTCTGTGGGTGGGCTGTGCTGCAAGCTTTTGACCCTATGCTGCATTCTCCAGGACATTTTGTTGGCCTGTTTTGTCACAGAACCTGTCTGTGGAGTCTCTGAGAGAGTCCCCAACAACACCATTAGCATGTTTGGGGCCTAGTCCTTCCCCAGTGTGATGCAGCCTTGCCCATCCAGGATGGCTACCAGCATTTCCTCAGCTGAGTCCACAGGTGCTCATGCTTAGGCACATGCTCTTTTCTTGTGTGTGCTTGTGGGCATGCTGGATTTGTGTGAGTGCATGTGGGTGCACAGATTTGTGCATGATTCCACAGAGGTGTGCGTGAGCAGGTGCATGTCTCTCTGTACTTGCACATACTTGCTCCCTCCCTATGAGGGAACGGCAGGGGCACCTTCCACTGCTCTCTCCACAAACACCACAGAGCAGCAGGCTCCCTGGGCCAGAAGGAGCTTGACTGCAACTGAATGGTTATGGCACAGTGTTGTCAGAGATCTGCCCAGGGCACAGGCACAGGGATGCAGACCCTGTCTCCTGAGCCCTCCTTTCCCTGTCCCTCCAAAGCTCACACATCTGCTACTGCCTCTTTCAGACCCCAGCAAGGACACTTTTACACCAGCTGGGAACCTTAGTTTCCCTGCAGGTAAGAATACTCGGAGGGCCTTGGCATGGCGGTTAGGCCCGACCCTCTGCTTCTCCAGGCCAGGACCCATCTCCTCTGCCCAGTGCTAGAGAGTTCAGAAGGATAAGCTTAGCTTTATGTACAGGCTGAGAAAGGCTGAGAAATCCTGCCTGCCTCGTGCTTGCCGTTCCTGAGTGGATCTGCTGCCAATGCAGTGCTGGTGGTGTATAGGAAGGGCACCCTTGCAGCTCACCAACCTGCTGCTGTGTCAGGCAGACCTGGGGCTGAACACATTTTTGAAGCTGAGGGACGTGGGTCCTCATGTCACTGTGCTGTGAAAGGAAGGACAGAGCCCCTGTGATGCACAGGGATGCACAAACAGCTTATGATTCCTTTGGTGCTCAGCCACCAGGCCCTTCCTGTCCCTCATTGAAATCTGAGTCTGAGTGACCAGCAGCTGCTCTGAGAGGGAAGGGAGGTCTGATTCAAGGCCACCCCCCACCCCCCAAAAGACTGCTGCTATGCCACAAGGGGCCTCAAGAAAAGACCCTCTTTCCAGCAAGGTCCGCGTGCAGTGTCTAAGCTCCCTCAGTGCATGTGACCTCATGGAGGCTGGTCTGCCTGGACTCAGGTCCAGCTTACACATGGCACAGCTGAGGGCTGCCCACCTTTCCTCAACCGGCCTTGGAGAGACAGATCACTGCCAGGCAGCTCTGCTGGCAGGCCTCAGCCAGGGCTGACCAACCCTTCTTGTGGCAGCAGCTTGAAGCTGAGGCTCTAGTGCTGGGCCCCCAGCTGAGCTGCAGCTCCAGCTGCTTCACAGCCATGCCTGGTGAGTGGCCATGGAGCCCGCTGATCTGGAGTCAGATTCTAACATGTGGAGGACTTCCCGTCTTGCCCTCGGACTGCCTCATCACTATGGACTTGTGCAGCAATCATGGGACTGTGCCATAGCCTGATTACTGCCAGCAGCCCTGATCCTGGCCCTGTCTTGCTCACTCACCTCCCCGGCTCATTTTCAGACTTTGGTAACCAGAGACTAGAGCCTGAGCCACACAAAGCAAGGAGAGATCGAGACCATGGTCAAAGACGTGGTAGAGAGACGCAGTCAGGATGGGGAATGCTGAAAGATGGTGACTCCTGGAAACAGGACATAGCCTCCTGCTTTACCTGCAGGCCTGCAACTTCAGAAGAGGTGTAGTGGCCTGGGCACTGATGAAGACAAACAAGACCCACCAGGGCTTCATTGGAAGGAGCTGACCACAAAGCTTTTGTCTGTGTGGAGGAGGAAAGGCTTGTGATAATCTGAAGAGACTCCCTCCTGTGGGGTCCAGAGGCACCAAATGGCTGAGCTGACCTGTTGTCTTGGGGGGCCATTTGCTTGCCAAGGGCAAGAAGCTTGGATGTTGCAGAGGGACTGCCAAGAAATTGCCAAGCCTTGTGTGGCCCTTGCACTATTCCCTCATGCTGCCCTTCCCTGCGAGTACCAGTGATGCTGTCACGGCTAACCATAAGCATATCAAGAGTGACAACAGCATTCTGAGGGTGAGGCGAAGGCCATGGGGGCCCAGGTGGTGTTCTCCTCAATCCCTTTCGGGAGGGGGAAAGGCTTGAGCAGAAGCAGATCAACACCAGGCTACATGGCTAGTGTTGCAGGCAGGGCTTTGGCTTCTGTCACCACTGCTCAGGGGTGGGTTACACTTGACAAAGTGGAGGACAGCTGCCTCTGTAAACAGGCTTGCTAACCCGGCGAGGAGACTTTGATGTCGGGATGGGATGGGGAGGCTCACCTTAACCTGAAGAGAAGTGAGGGTGCAAGGAGCAGAGCAGAATTGTGTGGCAGACAGCATGAGAGGGGAGGCTCTGCCACTTCCCCTGTAAGAGCAGCACCAACTGGGGGCCACCTCAAAGGCCCGTATGGGAGGCACATAGCATGGGGAAAAGGCAGGAGACCTTAGAAGTCCATGCAGAGGTGCAGAGCTGTGACCTGTCTGGGGTTTTGGAGACCTGCTGGGATAACTCTTGTGGCTGCAGTGCTTCAGTGGAGGGAAAGAGGCACTTTTGGGAAAAGATAGGGTGGGCATGGGTAGAGGAGGGGTTGTGATCTGTGGGGAAGAGTGGCTCAAATGCATGGGGCGTTGCCTTGGGGCACGGGTGCAACAGTTAAGAGAGCTGGTGGATGAAGATTAGAGGGCAGGCCAGCAGAGGTGATACTGAAGTCGATGTCTGCTGCAGACCTCCTGATCAAGAAGAGGAGACAGAGGAAGCTTTCTTTAGGCAGCAGGCAAAGCCTCACGATACTGGATCCTGGTACTCCTACTACTGGGGGATGATGTAAAGGTCAAGGGCAGCCTTGGCTGCCAGGACCCTGAGCCTGTGGAGCTTGAGATCCTCAGAGGAGGGAGCAAGCTGAACAGCAGCATTCGGACTTGGGACTTCAGGAGAGCAGATCTGAAACACCTCAGGGACCTGCTTGGCTGTCCCAGGCTGGGGCTGGTGCTGTGCATGTTTGCTGGGCACTCTCCAGCTGGACTAATGCTTTCTTCTTGCTTCTCTGATGAAGGAGGGGTCTCAGTCTTTTCCCACCTCTCCTTCCTTTCCTCCTGTGCCCTGGGCTGTGCCAGAGGAAGGGGAGTGTCCAGTTCCCAAGGGTCACACTGCTGCCAAGGAAGAGACACTCGTAGCAAACATGACTGCAAACAGAGGTTAGCAGTTTTTTGTTCCACAACCCTTCCCCCCCCATTCCTAAATGACACCTGTCAGGGACAATGCAGCAGTTGAGGGGAACCTGGGCAGTCACCACAACTTGCCCTCAATAGCATGCCACAGTTGGACTAGAGTTTCACTGTAGTTCCCTGTTGGCCCCTTCAGCTCATGCTCATCTCACTCATTGACCTGCTGAGGGCATGGAGGGAATTACACATACACACCCAAAGACATGTGCAAGACCATGCATGCCCCCATACTCCAGACTACATACACATGTATGCTTATATGCACAGAGAGCTATGAGCACTCAGAAGCATGCACACACACACACGTGCTTAAAGATATACGCATGTGCACAACCATGCACATACATACAAACACAAATGTACTTGCCCACACACACGCACATTTGCACACACTCGCACTTGCACATGCGCTACTGCACAAACACACACATAAATACAGTCAGGCAGGTGTGACTATGCACATGGGCGCTGCCAGATGGGAACACACAGAAGCATCAACACACACGCAGGCACAAGCACTACTGAGAGACAGGGCCAGTGGGGCCAGCCCTCAGCCCCTCTGGGCAGCCTTAGGCAAGGCACTGCAAGAAGGCAACTCAGATCCTGCCCAGCACTGCCAGATTGACCAAGTTGGAGAGATTTGAAGGTCATTAGCTACAGGGGTGCCACAGGACATGTGCACCCTGCTTTTGCAAAACCCGTGTGGATCGAGCATTTCCATCAGTGACCCATAAGCTCCGCAGGTGCTGCTACAAATCCTAGGTTACCAAGCTTGGCCCCTCTGCAGCTGATGTGTATGTTGCCAGCAACATTTGCGGCCTGCTGTTCAGAGCACTGCATTGCACAGGCCACACACATCTGGAGTGCCGTACCTGACTGCCACTTCTGGGTACCAGGCGACTGGGCTAGGACTGGAGTGCCCTGGCAAGGTTGCCTGCCCAGCTGTGCTCTGAGCTTGGGGAGGAAATGCCCAGCTAAGGTGTGTGTGGGAAGAGAAGCTTAAAAAATTCTGGGATGAACAGATCTCTACAAGGCTGGAGCTGGAGGTCGGAGAAAGGCAGGAGAGAGCTGGGCTCTGTCCCACTGACTCCTGCTGAGCACATGTGGGCTGTCCTCTGGACCCATGAGCTGGGCCCCTTGGCTTCTGTGGCTGCAGGAGGAGCTGCACTCCAGCCACCCCTTGGGAAAAGGGGAGACTGGAGAACAGAGCCCCTTGTGTAGTGCTCAGAGCCACAGGATTGTGGGAGATGCTCCTGCTGCCTAGGAGAGAAACAACTTCTGTATCAGGTCCTGAGAGAGGCGCACAGATAGACAGTGCTTCTCCTCCTCCCATGTGGGGGCTGTATCTGTTCAGGCTGCCTCAAAGCAGGCTCTGGTAATGCTGCTCCTCCTGCTCCTCCTTGCTCGGCAAATCATCCTGCTGCATGTCTTTTGGGTGAGGCCTTCTCTGATTCATTGCCTTGAAAACTCGGCAGTATTTCAATAGTCTGGAGGCCATCAGCACTGCAGAGAGCTGCTGGGGTGTGTTCAGTGCTGTGATACCTGTTGTGTAAACTTCTCCCCTTTCCCTGCCTGTTCCCCTTGGACGGAGGCTGGGTTAACCGGGGCAGGGAGCCTAGGCTGGCTAGCACAGCTCAACCCACAACAATGCAGTGTGCCTTCCATCACAGGATTTGAGCTAGCAGCTGCCCATGCAGAGCCCTGAAATTCTCCAGGCAGCTCTTGTGAAGTGCAAGGAGCAAGCCCAGAGAGGTGCCTGCCCCACCTCCTCCTCCTGAGGAGCCGCACTGGGGAGCCTGGAAATCTCTGTGCTGGGCAGCTTTGTCCTCTCTTGTGCCATGTGCCCAGAGCGACGTAAATGATGCTGCTGGGAGCAGCGGCTGGTGCTCCTTGCCCTGACCCTGGGTACTCCTTGTCCTGTTCCCGGGCGCCTGCGTCCTGATCCAACCTGGGTAAACCTGTCCCAGGTGCGGGCAGGATGATGCAGCCAGCAGCAGAGGGGCTACAAATGCCCTCACATGGAGAGCTCTGGGTGCAGAAAGGGATATTGTCCAGGACTCACCTTTTCCAGGGGAGGGAGGTTAGTGCCCTGCCTGTGCTCAGGGCAGTGTCAGGGCAAGAGAAGCCCAGGCAGCCCTTGCCGTAGTGCTGTCAGGGCAGAGGTGCACTCCAGGCTCCCATGACAAGCAAGGCCTTTCTGGGCAGCATGTGAGCTTGGTGCACAGCAGGGAGGTTACTCTGCGCTGTGGCCATTGCTGGGTGCACAGAGCAGCACCAGGCTCAGGGCTCTGAGCAGGGGAGGGCGGTGGGAAGCGTTTGTGGGCCTCAACCTCGAGGGAGCCCAGCTTTGCTTGGCAGCTCTGTCCTACCCAGCCCCGCACCCTCAGTGCCTGCAGAGCTGCTCTCAAATATCCCCACAGCACCCTGCCTGCACATGCCGCCTTCACCTGCCCCACGGGGCAAAGCTGCACCCCATGCTGTGTGATCAGAGAAACGACAGGCTTCTCTGCAAAACACTGCCAGACTTCCTTGATTTGCTTGGGGGGGGAGGGGGGGGTCTTACTTTTCTCTCTCTCACCTGAACTGCTTCTTCTGTACTGACAGCTTCACAATCTGCTGAGCCACATCTCCCATTCCTGCAGTTTCTACCACACTGTAAAATTAAAATTACTTTTAATTCCTGTAATTTACAGCCTTTTCTTATTTTTACCTTCTCCCAGTACCAGCTCTTCAGCATCAGCTCCTTCCTACATTTTTCCAGGACAACTGCAGTTTCCCCTGAATCGGCTGCAGCCTGCCTCTAGTAGCCGAGGCTCTGCATTATAAGGAAATGCAAGCGAGAAGGAGAATCCAGAGACTCTATCTCCCAGGAAACACTTCACGTTTACTGCATTTCCAAAAAGAAATGTAGAGCGGGAAAGGCGGAGAGCGGGGCCGGCGCCGGGGCAGGGCGCAGCCCCGGGGCGGAGCTGGCGACGGCGGCGGCGGCGTCCGAGAGGAGGCGCCGGGGCCGCAGCAGAGAGTCGCTGCCGGCGGGGGGCAGCGAGGCGCGGGCGGCCGAGCGGTGCGGCGCGATGCGGCGGTGCCGGGGCGCAGGACTGGCGGCGCTGGCCATGATGGTCCTGGGTGCGCGGGGCTGGTGGCGACGGCGGGGCGGCGGCAGGAGGGCCCGGCGCTGGGCCCGGGGGCATGCTCCGTGGGGCCAGCGCCCTCACTTGTTTCTCGGCTTTTAAGTCGCTCTTTCTGCCTCCCTCCCTCATCTCCCATCTCCCTTTCTCCTCTTGCAGCTCTGTGGCTCCCCCCTCACCTCCTTTTCTCAGTCTTCTTCATCCTTCTTATAAGTACCAGTTGACTTTCCTCTGTTGCTCCATCACTCCATACATCCATTCATTCCCCTGTGCCTTCAGCATTTGTTCTTGCCCCGAAATCAGCCGTCCTTCCTTCACTGTCACACCTCAGCTCCCGTCTACTTTTCCTGCCTTCATCCATCCATCCACCCGCCTGACTTTCAACCCATCCCTTCAGGCATCCGGATCAAACCTCTAAGCCTCCTCCAGTCTCTCCACACACTGATGCAGAAGAGATCATTCTCCACGCCAGGCACTGGCTGCATGTCCCCATCCATCCCAACTGCCTCTGTCTCGCTGCCTCTTTCCCTCTGCCTGACCCTTTCTCCAGGATTCTCCCGTGGAATTGGCTGGCAGAGACGGCATATCACTGGCACCAAGTGATTTTCGGCATGTTTGTCTTCTTTCTCGGCAGTGGCTGTGGGCAGGGCTCAGGTGCAGCAGGAGCCGTCGGCAGAGGCCACCGAGGGCACTGGCATTAACATCACCTGCTCACACCCCAGCATACAGACCAGCAAGTACATCTACTGGTACTGGCAGCTCCCGGGACGAGGTCCTGCGTTCATCACGAACACTTTCAAAGGGTCCAAAGAGGTGCAGGACCCGCCGGGGACCCTCATGGTGGCCGCAGACGGCCGCTCCAGCGTCCTGCATCTCGCCCGGCCCCGCTGGCGGGACGCGGTGGTGTATTACTCCCACTGCACTGTGGGAGACCCGGCGGCACAGGCTGGGGCTGCGGCCAGAAACGAACTGCCGCGGCGGGTGGGGCTGGATTGGGGTTGCGGGGCGGGGCGGGGCGGGGCGGGGGCAGGGCCCCGCCAGGACCTGCTTAGGGGCACTGCTCTTCCACCTACCGGGGCCGCCTTGCCTCGTCTCGCCCCTCGCTATGTCGCGCTGGACCTGTCCCTGCGCGGGTCCCGCTGGGCTGGGGCCTTGGTGGCGGGAGGGACCCTGAAATGGCTCCCAAGCCTCCGAGTGGGCAAGTAGCTCCCACACTGGCTGTGACGGAGACATACCCAGGCGGCGGCAGCAGCGGGTGAGGAAACAGTGACTGGAATGCTGGTGATGCCTTCAGTGCCTGGAGGTGGGGCGATTGAGCTGATCAGGATCTCCCGGTCTCCCCATTTGCTGGCACCTCGACACACGAACCCCCAGTGCCCACAGCCCCACAAGAGTTGATGGTACACAGATATATGCACACTCCCTGTGGACAGGGTGGATTCCTCCAGTAACCAACGTTAGACACTTAGGCCCATCAACAGATGGTGTGGCATGACCTGGTCTCCCAGTTGCCTAATGCACAAAACACAGACACACAACAGAGGCAAACAGGTCTCTCCAGCAGTTGGTCCAGCATCTTACCTGTGGCCTTACCTGTAGCTGAGTCTCAAAGCTCATGGTCTCTCCAGGAGCTGGCTGGGAGCCCTTGGTCCCTCCAGTAGCCAGCCCTCAGCCCACCCTTGTCTTTCCTGCATGTGACTCCCAGGGTCCAGGTCAACACAGGCAGCTGGAGGCTGTGCACGTGGATACTGGAAGGGATGGAGAGGGCTTTTCAGCAAAGCAAAGCACTGTGCTGCCATTTCTGCCACCCTGCCAGAGGGGACAGTGTGTCTGCCTCTGGTGGAGGGTTTCTGCAGCAGGTGCCTTTCCCAGAGCCCTTTCCCTTGAGGAGCCTCTTGACTGGCTGAGGGAGAACAGAGGGGAAATCCTTGTGGGGAGAGACAGCCTGGGTCTCAGTGTCTTTGTCTGTGTCTGGTCCTAGCTCTGTTCAAACAGTATGTAGGGACAAGGAGGATGTGATTGGGAGCAAAGTGGCCCTTCTCCATCCCCTGCTGGAGTGGGCACAAGCCTCTGTCTTGGGTTGGGCTCTGGATGGCAAGAAGAGTTCACCACGGACACTTCTTCCTTGCTGGGGGATGTCTGGGCTGCTTGTGATCGTCAGGAGGGGCTAAAAGCAGGAAGACACCCAGCAGCCTCCTTGTGCCTGACAGCAGGCTGCACGATGTTAGGCTCCTACAGGAATTTTTTGGTGCCCAGGGCCCCTTTGGCAATGTGGTGCAGAGTTCAGAGGCAGCAGTGCTACAGCTGGGAGTGTCTGACTGAGAGGATATCCAAGCACCTTTAGGCCTAGAGGCTTGTGAAAGAGCTCAGCTGTGGCCTGACTGCACATAGGGACCTCTGAGTGCTGGAAAAGCCTCCCGTTGGTCCTTGGGAACATGGAGCACAGGAAAGGCTGCAGCTTGATTGCTTTGCTTAGGCTGAGCATTTTAACAGCTTCAGCTCCTTTCTCCAGAGAGCCTCCCTGGGGCAGAGGTGTAAGGTCCCAAGCAGATCTGTCTGGAGCAGCAGTGAAAGAGTGTTGCTCCGCCTTCTGGGCTGAGGTCTGGAGGGTGCTTTGAGCCTGCAGAGGCAGGGGAAGACAGAAGCTGCTATCTTCAGCACCCTCTTTCTCGGAGATACCTGCACACCTCGTGGAGTGGAGATCGTGACATGGTCCTGATTTTTCTGGCAGCCCTGCTGGGACTGGCAGCCTTTGGTGAGACACACTTTCAGGCTGGGGAGCATCAGAGCAAGAGAGTGCCTTGTCAGTGCTGGAGGGGGAGATGCAAATTCTGACTTCACGGGGAACTGGCAGCCTTTATGCAGGGAGAGCAGGGGCTGCCGGTGGAGGACTGCAAGTACTCTGAGGGATGTCAGGAGTAATGGGCATAAAAGGAGGAATGAGGCTCTGCATGTCTCTTTCTCAGATAACAAGTGCCTTTGTGTGCACTGTTTATCCATACATATTTAGAGAGAGAGAGAGAGAGAGAGAGAGAGAGAGATCTGCCAGGGGAGGGACCAGTTCTAGACATGGGAAATTCTCTCCTTGGTGGATTTGAAAAACATGTTGTCAATCTATGCTGGAATATCAAAAATCCTTGAAGAGCGTTCAGAGAAGGTTATGTTCATGCCAGGAGAGGACAGGTGCAGAAACACCTGATGGCCTTACAGCCCAGTGAGATACTGATGAAAATCAGGATGAGTTCACAGACTGGCCTCTGAGGAGTCACAAGAACTTGGAGAAAGAAGGGCGTACAGACAAACACCTTAATTTTTTTATAGGTTGTGAAAAGTGAGAAATGGAGGTGGAGGATAGTGAGAGAGCTGAAGAAGTGGTAGATAGATGCATACACAGACAAGCAGTGCTGAAATGCCTTTCTGCCTTTACAGGTCATGCACAAAAGGACTTTGTGCTGCAGTTCCCAGCAGAAGCGACCATCCAGGCAGGACACAGCATAACACTGCACTGTAATTTCTCCTCCAGCTTTTCCAATCCCTACATCTCCTGGTACCAGCAGCTTTCAACCCAGCCCCCTAAGCTGTTGCTGCAAGTGGGAAAATGGAAACCTCAGGCAGAGTCGGGAAGGTTCTCCTCTTCGCTGTCTGTGGAGACCTCCCTCGTGCTTCTCCACGTGCAGAAAGCTGAGCTCCAAGACAGCGCTGTCTACCTCTGTGCACTGAGCCTACACTGGTGCCCTCAGTGCGCAGCACTGCACAGAAAGGCATGCAGAGTGCTCTGTGGGGCATTTCTCTCCTTGCCTCTGTTTGCATGTAGCTTTGAGCTCAGCCTGCCCAGCAATGGCACCTGGGGGCTGTGGTGAGGCTGGGGTGTTGCCTTCCCTGCCTGTGCTGCAGGAACAAGTGTCATTAAGCACATGTCAGTGAGGCTTTCACAAATGTGTCTAGATCCAGGGTTGTGGGAAATGATCAAAGTGGTATAGCCAAACTGACATGGTCTCCAGGGGAGACTGATCTTGGAGGAGAGCTATTGGAGAGCTATTACCACATAAGCCAGAGCAGACTCAGGAACAGCCCTGAGCTGCAGATCCTAACTGGGTCACAGGGGCAAGTATGCAGGAGAAGTATCCTACTTGCTAGTCCAGCTCTTGTTCTTTCCTCAGCCACCACTGATGACCACTGTTGGGGCAGAGGACCCTTGGTGGGAGACATGACTGTCCTTATGGTGTTATACCACCTAGCCTAAGTATCCCGAGGAGGGAAAATCCCTTCCTAGCCCTGCATCTGGGGATGAGGCAAACTCTCAGCATTTGAGCAAGTTGCCTTAGTCAGACAATGGAGAAGATCCTCTGGTCCATCCCCTCGAGATGTCCCACTGCTTTTCATGTGTCTCCTCCAGCTGTGGGGAAACACCAGTGCTTGGCTGGGGGGAGTCCCCATGTCCCTGAGTCGGTGTGGGTTTCTCTGCCAAAGAGCAATCACCTGGCCCCTCTATTTCTAGGAAGTAGTTTGTTGCTCTGTGTGCAGTGCTCTTGTGGTGCTAAGTCTGTTTGGTGGAGCAAAGAGCTGGCCCTGGAGAGCAGCTGTGGTGGGAGGTGACAGAAACAGCCAGGGTGCCTGAAAGGAGACACTGGCTGGGTTTTCCTGCCTGGGGGAGCAAATGTGCAGGTGTTTGCAGTGAGGCCTCCTGAGGTGACACACAGAGCTCAGTCTTTGTGCCAAGGAGGGAATGCAGGAGAATGCATGAGAAGGAGAGACAGGACAGAAAGAATGAGAAGGGGGGAAGGAGAAGGAGGCACCTGGAGAAAAGAGATGGCCTGTGCCTGTGGGGGATAGGAAGGTAGATGAGCAGCCATGCTCCCACCTGGATGGGAAAGCAAGCAGTAGTTTGGATGGCAGCTGGAGGATGGTTTCCGTTCCGTCCTCTTGCTCTTGAAGCACCCAAAGATGTGTGATGGAAGAGTCAGGATTTTGTGAGAAAAGTGGGGCATGTGGGAGACCAAATAATAGACAGGTTTGCATATGGGGGCACTACTACCTCATTCCAAAATGACATTTGAAATGACCTGCGTGCTTTTTTCTAAGCACGTTACATTGATTCTGATTGCCCATGGGACTAATCTTTCCCTTTTCCTTTACGTTCGTATGTTCCCCAGAGGTCCTGAAAAGTGAATGCCATGATGTAGCATTGCTGAAGATGCTGTTGAGGGACCCGTTACAGACTGAGCAGTCACTGAGAAGTGCAGGCAGAGGGCATGAGTTAGTCTGCTGATTTAGTATGCTCACACCTGTTGTGTTTTCCTGGCCACATTTGGAGTTGGAGAGCTGGATGCACAGTGTGGCTGGCGAGAGCTCAGAGGATGATTCTTCCGTGGGGCTGCCTACCATGAATGGCTGATCTTGCCCAATGACTCACCCCAAAAGAGCAAACTAAACTGCGGGTTCCCTGTGCCCAGGTGTGACAGGAAGGGAGGCCCTGCTTACCAGGGCATTTTCCCCTCCAAAGGCTTGCCTCAAGAGACAACATTTCCCCTGGCAAAAGGCCCCTTTCAGCTTCTTGAGGCACTGACATGCAGGAGTGAGATTGGCAGAGGCCAGCCAGCAGGTCATGGGGCTGGAGCACATGGCACACAAGCAGAGGCTTGGTGAACTTGGCTTCTTCAGCCTGAAAAAGAGAGAGGGAGCTGAAGGAAGACTTTCTTGCTGTCCACAGGTCCCTGACTGGAGGCTAAAAAGCCAGACGGAAGCAGAGTCTTCTCAAAGGTGCTCAGCAATAGAGTGGAAGGCAATGGACACAGGTTGGAACATGGGAAATATGGATTACAAATCAGGACTTGTTATTCTTTTTATCATTGTTGTTGTTGTTGTTGTTCTTTACCCTGAGAGTTGATCATGTTTCCCAGAGAGGCTGTAAAACAGCAATGCTTGGAGGTATTCAGGACTTAACTGGGCAGGACCCTGAGCAACTTGATCTCATGGCATCTGCTTGGACTAGATGACCTCCAGAGGTCTCCTTCAGCCTAAATCACTCAACAATTCTATGATTCTATGCAAAGAGGGAAAGCAGGATTTTCTGCAGCTAAAGGTGAAGACCAGGGCAAATGCAGATGTAACTAGCTATGAAGAAACCAAGTCTAGTAGTGACTGAGAAGGTGTGTATTTGTTTGCTTTAGGGGGAAATGGCTGCTACAAGAATGGTTTCTGAAGTGGTCTATGATTGCTCTGAGGCTGGGATGGTATGACAGGAAAGGGGATTGCCTGGCTTATGAGGTACCTTCATGCAGACAGGAAGAGAGATTTCACCCTGCCTGGAGGGATTGGCAGGAACAGTTGGAGACTGCAGGGCTCAGGAGTGGTGTTCCTTCAGATGTCTGAGAGCTGCAGCCTTGGAGTGTCCCGAGAGGGGTTTGGAGGCAGACACTGTACGGGAACCAGGTGCATCCAATGCAGGCAAGGCCTTGGGGATGGAGAGAGGAGACATAGGAGTCAAGGAAGGAGAGTCTTTTGCATGGGAAAAGGCTGTGTCAGTCTTGAGAGCCCCCACATCTCTAGGAATTCCCTTCTGCAGCATGTGAGGTGCAGCATGGTCATGAGTTGGAGGGGTTAGGGTAGAGCCTGCAGGCCTTACTGCTCCAGGTCTTAGAAGGTTAATAGTAATAATAATAATAATATATTTTTATTATAATTATATTATTATTATTATTATTATTAGAATGATCAGGATGATTATGATTATTATTAGCAGTAGTGGTAACAATGCTGTTGTTGTTATCATTATCACTGTGGAGTTTTTTGGGGCAAAGCCTAAATCAGACTTAAAGAGAACAAAGAGAGCTTGTTCTCTCTGCTGTGGCTGATACACGGGCTCTGTCTAGAGTTGATCCAAAATGGAGGTGGGGGGGGGGGCGCATTCCTATCTGCATCATCCCAACCCTTCCCATCCCCTTCCTATTCCAGGGTTCACGGCTGCGCTATCCACGGACTTCACAGACTAGCACCCTGAGCAGTGCTTCACGTACACCCTGGGGAGGCAGCAACTTACTGATTCCCAGCTTTTCCCCCTTCAGCCATACAGTAGGATGTGCTTGTCACCTCTGGGTTTGTGAGAGTCCACAGCCCCCATTGGAGCCAGCTGCCTCTCTGGGGTTGCAGGTTATCCTGCCAGAACAGGACACAGCCAGACTCCCTGGGGTGGTGCAGAGCAGGGTTGCCCACCTGCTTCTGGGCATTCTGGTGCGAGCTATTGTTCCCAGGCACCAGAGGAAGAAAAAGGGAGAAGCTGAAGAGCTGGAGGATACAGACCCTTCCTGCCATGAGGAGCACAGAGCTCCCAGGTCCCCTCCACTGTCAGGACATTCAGTGGCCTGACATGTGTCAAAGCCAGAGGAGAGAGAAACACGGAGGGAGCATTTCAGGCATGATAACAACAAGCACTTTCTCTACCCCACTTCTACCTTTGCTGCCTGCCCCATGGACTCATTTCTGACAGCTCTGCTCTCTCTGGGCTGGGAAGTGGTTTTCTGACTGTCACTCACTAACAGGAGTGTCTGTCTCAGTATGCACCTCAGGTATGTTGTCCTCACTGCCTCCCTGAGGCAATGGCTAGGTAAGTATGGGTTTTGCCTTGAGGCAGAATTCCTGTTTTCTCCAGGAAACTCTCATCACCCTTACCAGGTCACTGCAGGCCACTGCTCTTGAATAATGGGAAAATGCTGGGAAATCTCAGCTCACAGAGGTGTTTTTGCACCAGCTTTCTCAAGGTGCTGCTACTGCTGGCAAAGAAAAGAGGAGACAGGGCAGGGACTCATCCTCCCCATTCTCTTCAGACAATTCTCTCCTGCCTTTCTTTCCCCTGCTGCCCATCTTTCTCTGCCTCTCTCTCCTGACCCTTCCTGGGACCAGTGTTTTACAGCTATTTCACAGCTATTCTACAAACCCACATTTCTGTCTTTGCAACATGAAAGACTGATCTTATCAAAGCTGATGAATGGACGTGCAAGCTCTCCTCCAGTTAACATCATTAGGGAGTCCCAGTCTCCCTGCCAACTGGCACCTGCAAGGCAGCATGCTGTGGCCAGCAGTCTCCTTCAGAAAGTCAACACTGCCAGGGTTTCCTTTTCTGTGTGTACTTGGGCACCCAGGAGTCATCTGAGATGACAGGGAATGGGGATCAAGATGGATCTTTTCTTAGCAGCCTCTCTAGTTCCCTCACCCTGCTGGAGGTGTCCTGGTCCAAGCACGTGAGGGCCAGGATTGACAGTGTGTTCCCTGGGCAGCAGGAGAAGAAGGAGCAGGGGCACAGCAGAGCTCTCCTCCAGGGGCATCCTGGCAGGAATGGATGGGTGTTATAGGGCTGTGGAATCTACACTGAGCCAAGGACTTTGAGCCCCTGCCCCAACGTCCTCGTCACCCTGCTGTCCCCAGCCTGGGGATCCTGTTGCAGAGCAAGGGAGAGGGAGCCTTCTTCCCTGAGGGTTTTGCATCCTGTCTTGGCTGGTGTCCTGAAGCCTTTCTCTGTGCAGTCACTGACCCTTGCATTCCTCCAGGTGCCATTGCCCAGACCCTCCTCACGTCCTAAGCGGGACTAGTGCCAGTGGAGGAGACAGGCACCTTCCAGATCACCTAGATTTACCAGACCGCCTTACTCTGGTAACCAGCACAGCAGAGGCCAGACCTCAGCTGGTCTCGTATCAGGCAGCTGCTGGTCTCAAGAAGAGGGGCTGATTCACCACATTGCTGAACACCAGGGGTAGATATGCCTCTTCTAGCTGGAGGAAGTCAAGGTCGTCCATATGACCTTGTACCTCTGTTACATGCAAGAGCGCCTGGTGCACGCACATTCCTTGGCTGTGCAGGAGCCTGGGGAAGGAAGGGGGTGTCTCTGTGCAAGGCTGAGCTCCAGTGGGCTCTCCCTTGCTAGTGCCAGCTTTCCTCCATATCCAGGGATCTCCAGTCAAAGATCCTCTTTCTGAAAGGTGCTGGAGCCAGTGGCTTTCACTGTGAAGCAGAGAAAAAGCCTCTGCTGTGCAAATGTTCTCCCCACACTCCAGGACAGGACCACACTGCCCACACCCTTTTTGCATGGAGCTGGTGGGCTGTTCTGCTCTCTGCATGGCACCAAGGGCTGGAAAAACCCAGGCAGGGACTCCTGTGAGTCTTGAAGTCTCATAGAAAATACTGGGGGTTTGTCTGATTGTTTGTTTGCTCTTTGTTTGCTTGTTTCTGCACAGGATGTTTGCCTGGAGCCCGGAGAGGAGGGACCTCCTGAGACTGGGCATTGCTGGAAACCTAAGGGATGCCCTCACATGGCTTCAGCCAAGAACTGGATCCCTCAGCCCAAGGAGGGTGATACTGCTGAGGTGAGGAGGAGCAAAGGGCAGAGAGCAAGGTTTCCCCTGTGACAATCTGCATGCAATTTCCTCCTGCTCAGTGCAGGAGGGCACTTGGCTGAAAACACCTCTTGCAGCAGGTATCTTTCCACCCAGCCGGTTCTGGAGGATAAACCCACGAGTGAGAGAGGATCCAGGCTCTGGCTGTACTTGCCACTGGTGTCTCTTGTTGGGACTGGAAAGCAGCGTCCTTTTGGCAATCCTTGTAGGTTTGTCAGGGTCAAAGGTTGGAAAGAGACAGGCATTTTCAGCCTGGCAGCATCAAGAAAACATGTGTGCACAGCAGGTTTCAGTGAAGTGGTTGGGGACAGGCTCATGGACAGGCCTGCAGCCCCTCTGGGCCACAGTTTGCAAGTTCCTGAAAGGCTGCTGTTGAGAAGGGAAATCAGGCACTCAGCCAGCCCTGCCTGGCTGCCATTAGATGAGGTGTTTTGACAGAGATTCAGGGGCTTGTTTTCTAACTACAAGGACAAAGGAAATAAACTCTGTGTGTGTGTGATTAGATTCATTTCAGCCTCTTACTTTCTCCTTTCCTTTAATTGCAGCCATGAGAGCCCACCTAAAGAGAACCTGTCCCACTTTTTCCTCCTTGTATTGGCATGCATGGCAATAAAACAAAGGAAGAGGGAGAAAAAGCAAAGTTAAGCAGCAGTTACCAATCTGTGTAAGTAGGTAGCTCATCCCTACCATTATGGGCATTTATCTGATGATCTGATGAAATGCTTTAGGAGGTGGTGGGTGGGGGGTGAGGGGGAGAGAGAGACTCAAGATGTAGATCAAGAGGAACTGCAAAAAATAGGGAGAGTAAGAACCACAGGATGTATTGGCCAGGTATGGCTTGGCTGCCAGAGCTGAAATCCACACACACCAGCTCTAACACGCTGCTCTCCACCATGTTGACTCATCGTCACTCCTTGATTAAAAAAAAAAAAAAACCACTCCTCCCTTCTTTGTACTCTGTGAAAGCATACCTTACTTCTCGCAGCTCTGTAAAGCCCACTGTGATAAGCCTCTGCTCACACAGCTGACCCCATCACCCAGGCCACAGGCTGTTCAGGTCCTGGAAGAGACTTGGGACTGATCTTGAAAGGAAAGCTGGTTCAATCTACAAGCTCTAAGGGTTTGAGAGGAGCAAGAGAAAGACTCCAGGAGTCGCCTTGCCCCCCACAGACAGCCAGGCCCTGAGGCCGTCTCCCTGCTGGGGTGCGCGGATGCCCGCTCAGAGGTCCCAAGGCAGCGGAGGTGCCGCGGGCCCCGGGGCCGAGTCCCCCTCCCACTGCCTGCGCCACTCCCCGGCGCTTCCTCCCCAGCCGCCCCCGCTGGGCCGGGCCGGGCCGGGACAGGCCGGGACTGCTGCTCCGTCTCCGCCAGCACTGGCAGCCCCTGCCGGTGACGGTGCTGGCGCTGCCTCTGCTCCCGGCGCTGCTCCGCGCTCGGCCTGGCACCGCTGCCCAAGAACAGGCGACGCTCAGCCCCACTGCTCGCCTGGCGCTGCCTGCGGCCTCTCGCCCCGCTAGGCGCGGCGTTGGGCCGCGCAGCACCGAGCCCCCGAGCGCAGCGTGGCCGGGGCTGGGGGCCGCCGACCGAGCCGGGAGCGGCTCCGGGCCGCCGGCGCTGCGGCTCCGGGCCGCCGGCGCTGCGGCCCCAGCAGGAGCGGCGAGTGGCGGGGAAGCGCCTCTCACCCCCGTGGAAGGCTGTGCAATTTCAGGGCGGCAACTGTATTCATTTCAGTTTATTGCCGCTCAGCACAGACTTCTGGTCACTGTTTCAGGCTCTAGCAAAGAAAAGGACACGCAGGTTCAAACAGTCCTCTACACACACAGCTCTCCTTCTTCCCCACTTCGGCCTCAGTAGAAGACCTGTGCTCCTCCCTTCCTAGCCTCACCTTCCCCTGTTTTTGCTCTGGATTGTACTTATCCCTCTGCCTGCCCCCAGTTGCTGCAATGGAGTGAGGGGTAATGCAGGGGTTTGGGTCTCACCTGTAATGTGTTAGTTTATGCGATAAAAAGCTCATCTGCAAACATACAAAAGAGCACAGGGAAACAATGGCACAATACCCTGCCCCAGCTACTTGCAGGTCCATCTCAAGAGAGCCCTCAGCCCATCAAGGACTTACCTCTACAGGCATTAAGGAGCACAATGGGAGGTGGGGGAAGCCAAATTACATACTCAGAGGAAAAGATACCCTGTCTGGGCTCCTCCCCAGGGATGTCCCAGAGAAGCCAGGGGCTCCACAGTCAAGGTGTGAATCCCATCCAGATGCATCCTTGGGAGCAGCTTGGCAGAGCAGCTTTTGGACTAAGTGTGTGGGGGAGGTGTTACTGCCGAGGTGTTTGGGACACATTATGGGATGCAGGGCAAG
Organism: Dromaius novaehollandiae; assembly: GCF_036370855.1. NCBI lineage: Eukaryota > Metazoa > Chordata > Aves > Casuariiformes > Dromaiidae > Dromaius > Dromaius novaehollandiae. The sequence goes on along the minus strand of NC_088119.1, from coordinate 4,888,071 downwards.
AGCATTTGGGGATTGCATGAGACATGAAGATTGCCTAAGGGCTGTTTTGGGGTGGAATCAAAGGCAGGGAAGGGAGAGATCAAGCATCACTGATTGCTGTGTGCTTGTGTCAGGTTACCCTGTGCTGTGAGATGGCCATAAGATGCCAGGCAGGGCAGGATGCCAGCTTTGTTCTCTTGCCCTCAGCCCTTCTCACCCTGCTCGTGGGCCTTGTGCAGTGGCCACAGGCTTGTCCATGTGTTGCATCTCTGTGGTAGCTGGGGATGTCTTCCTCAGCTCCGCGGGACCATGCCTGAAAGGGAGCCATTGCAGTGTGTCTCTCTTTCCCATTATTCTGGGAAAGAGTCAACTTGTTCCACTACCTTAACTGCCCTCCGTCCTCACCTACCCCCCACCCCTCCCCAGTGCAAGCAATGCTCTTCTCCCTGTGCAGCTTGAGATACTGTCCACAGCGGGAAGCACCACATGGGCACCCAGGCTTGGATGCAGCAGAACTTTAATGAGTCTAAAGAGGGAAAGGTGGTTGCTCTGAGCTTAGGTCCCCAGTTCAGGCAGCACCAGGAGCAGCCAAGAATGTGTGTCCTTTGACCATGGCAGATTTTTCTCTGGATTCTCAGCCTCTGTGAAATCAGTGGCCTGCATCAGCTTCTGAATTCCTTCTCTTTGCCATTGCCACTGGCTTTAGCAGGCGAGACACCTTGTGCCACAGTAGCGGCTAGAAATGCTGGAGAGGTCACAGCACCCAGAGGGGATGGGGACTGCCAACGGCAGCAGAGGTGGAGGATCCCACTGTGGGAAGGAGCTGAGGATGGGTCTGGGCAGGACAACCACCATGGGAATGTCATGGTCAGTGACCACGGTGGAGTTCCTGCACTGCCTGACACAAGGCTTGTTGCAGCTGTTGGACAGCAGGGTGGGGCCACAGGGCTGTGTCAGGTGGCCTTTGTAACTTCCTGGCAGGGGACTACTGGCAGCTTTCAGGCTTGGGAGAGCAGAGTGCAGCTCACCATTTCTCCTGCCATGGCCTCAGCTCAACCGTGAGACCCTGAAGTCCGTGGGAGTGGAGGGCTGTGAATGGGAGTGGCTGTGCAGAAAACCTGCCTGCTGCAACTCCTGCTGAGCATCTTAGCAAAAGGCCCTGCATGAGAGCTGATGAAGGATCCCTGTTGGAAGCATTCATGGGAAGAGATGAAGAGTGGGTAGCCCTTGTGCTTGCCTAGGTAGTGAGGTCCTGGGACACAGGGTGGCACAAGCAGTCAGAGGCTGTGTATGGGGACGAGTGAAGAGAGGGACCCGCTGTAAAAAACAGGGCTCTGATGGGCTCTCTTTCCCCCGGCAGAGAGAGGGAGTGTTTCTGTGTCTGTGCGAGGAGCTGCTGCAGTGGGTGCCGTTCGTGGAGATGTTTCCCTTGAGGAGTCTCATCTGTGTGGGAGAGGAGGGAAAGAAAAACTGCTGTGGGGATACTGAGCCGGACAGCTGTGTCCAGGCACCTCTGTCTGTGCCTAGTGCTACCTTAGTCCAGATAATCCGCAGGGCCCAGGTTGGCATGGGTAGGTGCAAGGATTCCTTCTTGATCTCCTGTGGAGCTGGTGCAGATGCCTGTGTCTGGCTGGGTGCTGGATGACAGGAGACAGCAGAGACGCTTCTCCCTTGCTGGGAGATGGTTTGTCTGGTTGCGACTTCTAGGAGGGACAAAGAGATGGATGTCTGCAGCAGCCTCCTTCCTGTCCTTTGGACTGGACACAGCCTGCCTGAACTGCCTGTTAGGCTCCTTCACAAATGCTGGTGCTGGCCTTGAGTGTTCAGCTGTTGGTCAGCCACTAGGAAGCCTGGGAGAGAGCAGTGATTGCACCGATGGTCCACTCCAAGGATGGTGGGTATGCTGTAGACACGAGGCCATCATCTCTCTAGACATCCTTGCCACAGAAATCTCAGCCCTACTGCTGAGCTCTGCTCTCCACGGCATACTAAGCGAGGCCATGCAGTCACTGTCCATGCAAACACAAGTCCCCACTGCCAGGTTCTCTAGCTTGCCTACATTTGCCATCCCAGGTCCATTCTGGCACTCCCACCGCAGCTCTGTGCTTCCTCTCAGTCACCTCCCAAACCTCATCCCTCCCAGAAGTGCAGGGTCCCAACTGCCTGTGGGGATTTCCAGCAGAGGTGTTGTTCCCAGGCAGCAGAGGACGGAAAGGGTAGAGTGGGGGAGGTGAGGAACCTCCAGTGGGGAAAACCCCTGAAATCCCCACAGCACCAAGCAGCAGTGTGCAGAAGAGCATGCATTTGTAGCTGCGGAGCTGAGGATGCCACTGCGACATCGGGCCAGGAACAGCCGCTTCCTACCATGGGGAACCCAATGCCCACAGGCCCCCCTCATTGTGAAGACATTCAGCAGGCTGTTGCCTGAGGAGCAACACGTGTCTCTGCCAGAAGGGGGAGACCTGCAGGCGGCATGTTTCAGGCATGATAAGAACAAACATTTTCTCTTCCCTCTGTCCTCCTGTGCTCCCCTCTCAGCGTCATTTCCGTCAGCTCAGCTCTTTCAGGGCTGCCAGCTGGTTTTCTGACTCTCTCACACAGAGACGGGAGGCTCGGTCTCAGCATGTACCTCAGCTACCTCGTCCTCACTGCCCTCCTGGGGAAATCACTGGGTAAGCACTGGCTTTTCTTCCCAGCATAGTCCCTCTTTTTCCTCAGGAAACCCTCCCACCCTGAGCATGTCTCTGCAGGGATCTGCTCTTGAACAGTGGACAAGTGTTGGGCAATACCAGATGACACAGGTGTTTTGCACCTGTGCTCTGAAGAGGCTGTTACTGCTGGAAAAGAAAAGATGAGACAGCAAAGAAATGCCTTGTCCCCTGATCATCCAACACCTCGTTCTCTAGCTTTTGTTTCCCCAGCCATGCACCTCTCTTCTCTGCCTCTTCTGTCCTTCTGAAGAAGCCCTGTGCTGTCTGCAGTCCCAAGGTAGTGCCTTGCAGCCCAGATATACAGGACTTTTCAAAGCTGATGAAGGCACTGGAAAGCGCTGATCCCACTGATGTTGCTAGGGGAGCCCAATCTCTCTCCTGGCTGGCACATGTAATGCAGCATGCCCTGGCCACCCATTTCTTCCTGCAGGTCAGCACAGCCAGGGCTTCCTTTTCCCTCATTGCCCATGACCGGGGAGGTGTGCAAGATGACAGGTGATGGAGAGTGGGAGGAAAGATTTTGCAGCCCATCCCAGAGCCCTCACCCCACTGCAGGTGTTCTGGTGCCAGCACACGAGGGCCAGGCAAGACAGTCTGTCCCCTGGGCAGCAGAAGGGCAAGTGGGGAGCTGGGAGCAGGGCCACAGCAAAGCGCTCTTCCAGCAGCATCCTGGCAGGAGGTGATGGGATTATCATGCCTCGGGATCTGCACTGAGCTAAGAACACCAAGTGCCTGCCCCAAACCACTCCCTACCTTGCTGCAGAGCAAGGGAGAGGGAGCCTTTTTGCCCTGGGAGTTTGCATCCTGAAGCCTGTCCCTGCACAGTCACTGACTCCTGCTTTCTTCCAGATGCCATGGGCCAGGTCACCGTGACTCAGAAAGATGGTCTAGTCAGAGTGGAGGAGAGAGGCACTTTCCAGACCACCTGCACCTATCAGGCACCTAACTTTTATGGCTTGCTCTGGTATCAGCAGAAGAGAGGCCAAGCCCCACAGCTGGTCTCATCTCAGGCAGCACCCAGTCGCAAGCAGAGTGGCCGATTCACCACATTGCTGAACACCACTGGGAAATACAGTCTCCTGCAGCTGGAGGAAGTCAAGATCTCTGACGCTGCCTTGTACCTCTGTGCTGTGCAAGACACCCTGGTGCAGGAAGCTCCTTTCACTGTGCAAAAACCGGAGGCAGGGAGGAGGGCAGGGGTGCTTCTTGGCAAGGCGGAGCTCTGGGGAAGGGGCCCTCAGCTTTCTCCTGCACCCAGGGGTCTGCAGGCCAAGCTCCTCTTTCTGAAAGGGGCTGGTGTCCGTGGCCTCACAAGAAGGAGAAGCTGGTGAAGGAGTCTCAGCCATGGAAGGGTTTTCCGTCTACACTCCAGCATGGGACTGCACTTGCCATGGACTGCGCAGAGAGTGCACGGGCTCTTGAGATCTGACCTCTCGGCAGAGCACCAGGGCTGGAAGGGATTGCTCTGGGTCTCATCCAAGTCTTGCAGTCCCATTCCAAATTCCTTGCTCATTGTCTGCATGGCACATTTGCCCAGATCACCAACAAGATGGCCCTTCCCAGACTAGGTGTTTTCTGAAGGACCTAAGAGATGGTGGCACAGTGCTTCAGGAGGAAGTGGAGCCATGACCTGAGAGGAGTGAGATTCTCTTGGTTTGGGGAGAAGCAATGGACAGGGACCAAGGTTTCCTAGTGCATTTGCCGACCGCAGTGACAATCAACCAGCATTTTCCCCCACTTGCAGGCATGTTGACCACTGTGTGTGTGTGTGTGTGTGGAGAAGGGGGGGGTAATTCTTGTTCTGGATGCTAGCAGTTCTTGTAAATAGTATATTTTTCACCCTGACAGTTCTGGAGGCCAGAGCCAGGAAGGAGGGCTGTTTCAAGCCCTGGGGGCCTGAGCAGTTCCACAGAGGGCAGTTTGCTGGCAGCGCCTGCAGAGCTGAGGGGAGAGGAGCTGGGAGCAGAAGCAGAGAGATCTCCAATTGGGGAACTGTCCAGGCAGTTTGCCAGCTTGAAAATACCGGCTGCACGTTATGCATAGAAATTGTATTCACCACAAAAGACAGGAAAGCAAAGCCCCATGTTTCGTGTCATCAGGAGAAACAGGGTCTCCCCAGGAGAGGAAAACAAGCAAACCCCTCACTCGCCACCCCTCTAAGAAGCTGTTAGTGGGAAATGGGGGTATGGGGGGGAATCTTCTCTTTGTTTGCCTAAAAATGTGGCTTTGTGAAGGAAGCGCTGACCTGGCCTGGAGAAACCTGGACTGGTCCTCCATGTGTGTGAGTGGCTCTGGCTGAGCAGCAGAGCTTGCCCGCAGCACCTCTGTCTGGGTCTGGAAACAGCCTGCTTTGGGCAGTCCTTGTAGGTCTGTGAGGGGCAATTATTGGGAAGAGATGGGTGTATCCAGCCTGGTGGGAACAGGAGCACATGTGTGCACACGCCAGGTTTTACCGCACTGCTTGTAGAGCTGCTCTGTGCTCAGGGACAAGCCTCAGCCAGGCAGGGTGTGTGCAGCTGGTGAGATCTTACTGCTGGCTCAGGAGATCCCTGGGGAAGAGTGTGCCAGGGTGAGGAGCAGAAAAGAGCTGTGCCACTCTGGTCCTGTGCATGGCAGTCCTTGAAGAATGCAGTGCTTGTGAAATCCCATCTCAGCTGGCCTGCCTAAGAGCATGAGGAGCTAGCCATAGGTATTCATCTTTCTGAATCTATGGCACAACTCAAGGAATGATCCTCATGTGAGGAGTAAATACAGGTTCACAGCAAACAATCACTCCTAGATAAGAGACTGTACTCAAATGTGAGGTTTGAGAAGTAGAAGGAGTATCTATCATACGAGGAGTATGCTGGATCCCCTTGTGATCTAGACTGACTCCTTGGCAACCACCAGAGTCTGAGGGGTCCTTTACTGAACAAGCGAACAAGACCCCATCTGGGAAGAGATTGTCCCTGTGTCAATCCCTAAGTAAGTCTTTGGCAATTTGACCTGGGCAGGTAATTTCTCTCCTCCCACCAGCGTACTGTTTCTCTCAAACAGAATGAGCGTGTTGTTTCCAAGCACAGCTACCATCTATGTACATTCTACATAGAGGTTACTGGGACTTTTTATCTACTAGTCCGTTTCAGAGATGCCACACCTCTAAGTCAAAGGAGTATGCCATTTCTGTACTGTGCAGTGCTTCCAAGGCACTGTTCACATGCCTCTGGATCAGGATACCAGGAGTCTGTGGAGAGAAGCCCCAAGAGAGATATCAAGTCTGCATCCCCTGCCGGGACGACATCACTGCCAAAGGCTGTTTCTGCATGCCGAAAGCAGCCACTGGGTATGCCCCAGGCCCCACAAAGTGATTAGGAACTTTGGCTTTCCAACAATGGCCTTCCCATCTAAGAGCCATAACCTCACATGCCTCCACTTGGGGATTCCAGGAGTCTGGTGGAGAGAAGCCCCAAGAGAGGCATCAGATCTGCATGCCCTGCCGGGAGAACATCACTGCCAAATGCTGCTTCTGCATGCCCAAAGCAGCCACTGGGTATGCCCCAGGCCCCACAAAGTGGTCATGAACATTGTCTTTCCAAGAATGGCCTTCTCACCTAACAGCCATAACCTCACGCTGGAAGGTAGTTCCCATTCACTGTATCTGTTTTTCCATGCTGTCTCTTTTGTATGTAGCATGTCTGCTTTAGCTGTTGATGCTCCCTCAGGTGACGACACAAGCCTAAATGCCAGCGGTGATTGTCTTTAGTGGAGTGAACAGGAGTGTCTTGATGAAACAAGCATGTCTGCCCTCTCTGTCTGGACCCATAGAATGGGCAGTGCAGCCCCAGGCTTGGGGTATGGAAGGGCCACACAGGCAGCCCCAGGCACCGGGAGCACCATCCCGTGCTGTGCTGCACCACAGCAATTCCCCCTCCAGCACCCAGGCAATGCTCCAGGAGCCCGGGCCACACCTGGACGCAGCTGAGCACCCTGCTGGGCTTGGCAGACTTGCCCAGGGCTGCAGCAGGGCTGCGCTGGATTTGGGGCTCCCACTTGCTGCCTCTTGCCGTGGCCAGAGGGATGCTGGGCAGTGCAGAGAAGAGAGCTGGGGGCAAGCTGGGCCGGTCCGCAGTGGGGGGATCCCAGCCCAGTGGCATGGCAGTCCCCTGGCTGCTGAGGGCTCATTGAGAGACACTGATTTAAAGGGCAGGTTGTTTGTTCTTAGGGGCTGAGACTGGGATCTCTGAGGCAGGGTTATGCAAATACAAGGTTACTGAGAGGTGGAGACTACAAATGATTGATGAAAAGCAGAGACTAAAAGCTCTTCTGCCTCACCAGGTGCTGTGGGCTCTCTCATGCCTACATTTGGTGCCCTGCCTCAATGGGACAGGGCTGGGCACAGGTCAGCAGAGACTTCAGCAGAGACTATGCGTCACCAGAGTTTGACAGTGGGGAAGAATCCCTGTGAGCATCCAAACACAACAACTGTCAGCAGGGTCTACTTGGCTCTGCCCTCAGGTTCCGGTGGGATGAGAAGGGCACAGAACCAGAGGGGAAGAGAGGGTGGGTGGAGGAAAGCAAAGGCAGTGCTCCAAGGTTGTAAGAAGGGGCAGAGAGAGCCTGCACACAGGTAGGGGTGTGAAGCAGAGCAGATGGTTTGCAGAAAGAGAGAAGCTGCTGGATGGGAGCCGGACCAGAGTCCTCAGATCATTGCCCCACTGTCAGCCTTGCAAGGACCAGACCAGGATGCCCTGATTCCCTCCTGCTGTCAGTGAGAGCTGAAAGCTCTCAGGTTAGAGCACAGGGCTCTTGCCTGCAGCCCTGTCGAAAGGTGAGTGCTGTCCCAGCACAAACAGAGCTTGAGGGGAGACATTGATGTGCAGAGTCAGAGACACCCTTCTGCCCCCACCATGCTCGAAACTCAATGTCTGGGAAAACAGAGAAATGGAGTGCGGAAAGCATTCCAGAGTGGCCTACTTCATTCATCCTTGGGTGGGTTCCCACACCCGCCAGAGCTGTGAGTGCCTTTGGTCCTTTTTTTCCTCCTCATCTATGTGCTGATGCTGTCTGGGAATATCCTCATCCTGCTGGCTGTGTACCGGAAACCAAAACTGCACCAGCCCATGGACTGTTCCTCTGCCACTTGTCCTTGCTGCATGTGGCCCTCTCCTCCATGGTGGTGTCTAAAGCCATTGCCAGCCTCATGGCAGGGCCTCATGTCTTTCAGGGGCTGTGTGTCTCAGGTCTTCTTCCATTTGCTGGGCTGCACTGAGTGCTTCCTCTACACAGTGATGGCCTGGTGTGTCCTAGACATCTGCCTGATGCTGTGGTATGGAGCACTCGTGGACTGCAGGGCCTGTGTGTGCCCGGCAGCAGGCACCTGGCTGGTGGCTGCCTGCACTCCACCCTCCAACCCCAAGTCACTTTCCACCTCCCCTGTGGCCAAACGGACTGTGTGGGCTACATCTGCTGTGACAGCCCCACCATGCTGAGGCTGGGCTGTGGGGACACCAGCCTTAAGGAGAGGGTGACCTTCCTGGATGGGGGGGTTCTTGGCAATGACCTGCTTCAGCCTCACCATCACCTCCCACTTGGGCATCATCACAGTGATGCTGAAGATGTGCTCTGCCCTAAGCAGATGCCGTACCTTCTGCACCTGCACTGCCTACCTCACTATAGTGACCACCTATGCCATGCTCCTGGTCTTCATCCAGCTGAGACCAGGGTGCCAGCATCCCTTTGGCAGCATGGTTGCTGCCTCCTTCTGCATGGTGACAGCTCTGCTAAGTGCCCTGGGACACATGCTGGGGAGCAAAGAGATGAGAGGTGCCCTCACCAGGCTGTCCAGCAGAAGTAAAGGGCTGCGCCAGGGTACACAGACAACTTTCCTTCGGCAGCAAAGCATCCTACCTGTGCATTGCAGGACTCCTGGTCCTAGTGCTGCCCCAGCAGAAGCATGGTGGTGGACCTCTGGGGTGTGTTTGGGGCTGGAGTTAGGACAGCTGGCTGGGGACCAGTATGCAGCAGGCCTGGGGACACAGGTCTGCTTCTCTTGTGTCACTTCCCTGAGTGTGATTGGCGGGGGCAGGGAAAACACAGGCTGTGGTATGACTGGGTGCACAAACACCTGCATTCACTTTTGAGGCTCCCAGAACGAGACCAAGGCCCCTCAGTTGCATGGTTGAAGGGACTAGCCTTACAGGCTTGTGCGAGGCTGTTTGCAGCATGCGGAAGAACCTTTCCCTCAGGTAGGCTTTGTGGGGCTGTTTCATTTACTGCCTCAGCTGCACGCAATGTCCCCATGCGCCTCATACCCAATCTGCAGGACCCAGCCTTCGCTGCAGGAGGCTTTGCTGTTTGGGGGGCTTAAAGCATCCCCTGGGCTCAGAGCCACAGCCTCCGATGACTCCTGCATCTCCTTGCCCTCTGGAGACATCTTGAGATTCAGGTCCCAGAGCTCTGGCCTTGATAGGTCTGTCTCAGGCTCTGCTCTGGTATGGTCCATCTGTGTGCAGTTAGACCACTCATCCACACAGCCCCATCCCACAGGTTGTCCTCAGGAGGCTTGCAAGTTGGTGCAGGCGCAGCTGTATCATCAGGGAAAGCGGCAGTTCTGGGTGGCTGAGGTCCATCCCCCCAGGAGAGAAGTGGAAGAAGGAAATGACCACAGCAGAATGCTGGCATGGAGACTCCTGAGGCAAGGCTTTTACTGTGCTGGGCACCACTTTGTCAAGTGCTTGGAGACCAGTGGGCCCAAAGGGGACAGGTCAACACTTCCTACAAGGGGGCGTCCCATGAACTCTGCCAAAATGAGCCTGCTCCTTTTCCCTAAGGTGGGCAGGATGCCTTCTTTCTTGCCTCCTTTCCTGGCAGCACTTGGTACTACTGCACTTCTGAATCCCATAGCCATGCCTCTGCCAGGCTTTTACTAAGACACCCACCCTGAGCCCATAAGCCATATCAACCTTTCAGCTTGTGCTGAATCCTAAGCCTAGTTCTGCCCTCCAAATCCCCGTTACTTCAGCCAGATGCAGAGACTCTGTTTGTCCTCTTTTCTCATCTCTGTGCTCATCTTGCTGCAGAGTGGCCTCATCTTGGCAGCCATCCTCACTTACCCATGCTCCCCTGGGTCAGCATCATCTGTGAAGACTGAGATGGTCCCTGCAAGTGAGGGACCAGCCTCTTCTGATTCCACCAGCCTCTTCTGCTTCCCCAGAAAGGAATCAGAGTGTTGCGTGGAATGTGACACCCTCTGGCCTGCCTGTATAGACCTTCAGAAAGGCATCAGAAGCAGAGGGGACAGATTCCCATCCAGCCCATGACAGACTGGTTGTCCTGAATGAAAACTGTCAGCTGTGGGTCCCTCCCTTGAGGATGTGGCAGATGGATTTCATGTTGTTATGAATGAACTGATCATAAGTGTTCCAGAGTGCTGCTCAGCTTAAGAGCTGTCTCACCACATCTTGCCCGTGCCCTGTGCAAAGACTGGCGCAGCTCTCACCCAGCGTTCTCTCCTCTTGCCAAGCACATGCGCAGAGTTCTCCACCCAGGGGCTTCCATTATAGCTAGCAGGCACCTTGGGCATTTGAACTGGGCAATTAAGAGTGGGGCAATTGAGAAACCAATGCACCCAGGCATTACCAGGCATGCAAAGAGTGGCAAGGGGAGGCAGCCATCACATGGCAATGGTGAGTTCTAACAAAACAGAAGTGCTTGTCCAAGTTCAGTCCACTTGTTTCTGCACTGACCTACCACCTACTCCTCAGCCCAGGCAGGGCCCACCTTCACCTGGAAGAGACCACAGGGGCTGATTTTGTCCCTCTGACACCAACAGAGACCAAAAATGCAACCCACCACACCTTTGATTCCCCACTCTTGTCTGGGCTGCGAAATCCTTTTGGACACAACAAAGCTATTCCAAACCACACAGTGTTTTGCCCTTCTGTAGAAACACAAACCAAAGTAAGCAAGGACACAATGGGGGACAGTACAAGGGCCAGTGTCAAGGCTGGGACAAGGGCAGTATCCAAGCCAGTGGATCATGAGCTACGCAGCAGCACCAGAAGGAAGCGGTGAGTGATAGTACAATGACACCCTGCTGTGGGGGACGGAGGTGTCATGGTTTGTTGTGATCTCTCACATTAGAGGACAGTGTACCATATGAAGCAAAATTTATTTTTACAAACTCATTCTGGAAAGGAAAAAAAAAAAGAAGAAGAAATTAACATGCAAAGAAGGGGTTAATCCCTTTGCTCTAGATTAGGCTGGGGACTGCCTGTGGGACAGGTAGAGAGAGGGAGATCCTGAGGGATATGGGCAGTGTGAGGAGCTGCAACTGCTTGGGCATGGGCGACTCACCCCCACGCTGAGACTGCTGGTCTCGGTGGGAGCAGCAGTGAGGCCTCGGTCTCTGGGAACTGCAAGAAGATACCCAGTGCCTGGAGCAATGATGCTTGGAGCAATGTGTCTGGAGATGGGGGCTATTCCCTGAATCATGGGCAGGAGGATCACAAAGAGACCTTTGCCTGCTGCCCTAGGCCCTGGATTCCTGAGTCCTAATCTGAGCACACCATTGCACTCAAGAGTTCCTCCTCTGCACCCAGTGGACCATGGACACTTGAGGGGTGCCAGCCTTTAAATCACTACCTTAAGCCAAGGGTGGAGGTCCAACAAGAAATTGTCAAGTATCATAGAAAGGAATAGTGAAAGAGCATTGATCGTGAAGCCAGGTGACCCTAGAACAAACTCAGGGAAGATCACCAGTAGAAATGAGCCATGGGGAGGCAGTGAGTTGTGGGACCCTGGCAAGCCCAACTTTCTATGGGGACCATGTGTGCTGCTATCAGCCCAACACTGACCATCTATAAATTGCATAGGGATGGCTGAAAAGTGGGGACTTCTTGCAGGGATGCACAGTAAAGAGTAAATGAAGGAAGTCATGACATGACCCAGAAGAGGGAAAGACCTTCTACCTGGATTGCACTGCCTTGTCTAGGGGAAGGTGATTTCCACAGCCCCAGCTGTGGAAGGCCACGTTCTCCCTCTGGGACTTCTCCTGGCAAAGGCCTCCGGTTGCTGGGGCTTTTGGTGCAGCCAATGCCCAAGAGCATCAGGCAAAGCCAGAGCAGCCCTCCTGGACTGAGAGGCACCCACCAGAGTCAGCTCACAGATGCTGCTAAGGGCAGAAGCAGGGTGCCAATTGTCTGCCCGTCAGTGGGATAGCAGCCAGAAGATTCCCGCAGCCTGGCTTTGGGGGTGCCTCAGGATCCAGAGGAGCAGAAGGCAATGAAGAAAAGGCAGAGAAAGGAGTGAGTGGAAGAAGGGGAAAATTAGGTCTTGGTCATGTTTTTAGGAGGCCCAGGCTGGCCCTTTCCAGCTAGCCATTTCCAGAGGAGGCAAGGATGGTCATGTGTGCTGAAAAGAATGGCTCGAAACACCGTTGTGTGTCCGGTTCCACGTTCTGAGTTCCTTGGTGGGTGCTTCTTGGGGTGTGTTCTCAGTGGCTTTAGGAGGGGGGACACCTTGTGCCAGAGTAGCTGCTGGAAATGCTGGAGAGGTCACAGCACCCAGAGGGGATGGGGACTCCCTCACAGCTGAGGATGCTGTCAACGGCAGCAGAGGTGGAGGATCCCACTGTGATATTCTGTGGGAAGGAGATGAGGATGGGTCTGCGCAGGACAACCACCCCGGGAGGGGGCTCAATGGCAATTATGGAGTCCTGGCACTGCCTGACACAGGGCTCCTTGCAGCTGTTGGCCAGCAGGGTGGGGCCACAGGGCTGGCATGGCAGGCACTGGTGGCAGCAGGACATCTCTGGGGGCTGGAGGTGCAGAGGTGCATCTGCAAGAGAGGGCAGGGAGGGAGCAGAGAACACGAGTGCATGAGCAGCAACCTATGACCCTGTCCTGCAGCAGTCAAGGCACCTGCTGGGTTGGGATTTGCAGGCTGTGCAGGGAACCACATGGGCTTCTTTGCCTCATCTTGCCAGGGCCCTGCAAAGAGCAGCCAGGCCCAGGGAGGCTTCTGCCTCGCCCGTAACCCAGGAGCCATCTCAGCCAAGCCCCAACCTCTCTCTGAGCAAGACCTTCTCTTCCCTTCCCTCTCCCATGACAAGGAGCTCTGAGCCTCAGCAGGGCACAGGCCCTATATCAGCTAAGACATCCACCGAGGTGAGACGTAGTTTTAGAGGAGGAGGAGGAGAGGTAAGGGCTTCTGACTCACCTGGTTTCCAAGGAGGAGGATGGGGGAGAAGCGGGAGAGTGAGAGAGTGAGGAGTCCGGCTGGCTTTTATCCTGTTCCTGCCCTGCCCCAGGCCCAGGGGCATGCTTTGCAGAGGGGACAATTTTCTGGCAAGCTCCTGTCCAATGCAAAACATCCCAGCTAATGAGATGGGCTGTACTTTCGTTTCCTGTGTTGCTGCCTTTTCATTTCTCTGTTTCTGCCATGACCATTCCCCCTGTGAAAGCTTCTTCTGAGGGCTCGGGTGAAAGGCGCAAGGACTTCCGGGGCAGGAACACGTCAGTGTGGTTGGAAGACTCAGCTCAAGTGCCAGAGGGGTCCAGTGCAGGCAGGTGATGTAGACCTGGGTCACTCCTGTGGGGCTGCTTGTGGCCCGTTTTGCCACAAGGAGCTCAGCTCCTGCAATCCTCAGCTGGATGCCCAAGGGCTCCCATGCAGGAGGCTGTGCCACATCCTTCTCGCTCCCTCCCTCCCAGCTCACTCCACTGGTCACTTCTTGTCCCCTCCCTCTGTGGGTGGGCTGTGCTGCAAGCTTTTGACCCTATGCTGCATACCACCACTGACCAGGACATTTTGTTGGCCTGTTTTGTCATAGAACCTGTCTGCAGAGTCTCTGAGAGAGTCCCCAACAACACCATTAGCACGTTTGGGGCCTAGTCCTTCCCCAGCGTGATGCAGCCTTGCCCATCCAGGATGGTTGCCAGCATTTCCTTAGCTGAGTCCACAGGTGCTCATGCTTAGGCACATGCTCTTTTCTTGGGTGTGCTTGTGGGCATGCTGGATTTGTGTGAGTGCATGTGGGTGCACAGATTTGTGCATGATTCCACACAGGTGTGCGTGAGCAGGTGCATGTCTGTCTGTGCCTGCACATACTTGCTCCCTCCCTATGAGGGAATGTGCTGCTCCAGGCAGGGGCACCTTCCACTGCTCTATCCACAAACACCACAGAGCAGCAGGCTCCCTGGGCCAGAAGGAGCTTGACTGCAGCTGAATGGTTATGGCACAGTGTCGTCAGAGATCTGCCCAGGGCACAGGCACAGGAAAGCAGACCCTGTCTCCCGAGCCCTCCTTTCCCTGTCCCTCCAAAGCTCACACATCTGCTACTGCCTCTTTCAGGCCCCAGCAAGGACACTTTTACACCAGCTGGGAACCTTGGTTTCCCTGCAGGTAACAATACTCAGAGGGCGTTGACATGGCTGCTAGGCCCGACCCTCTGCTTCTCCAGGCCAGGACCCATCTCCTCTGCCCAGTGCTAGAGAGTTCAGAAGGATAAGCTAAGCTTTACATACAGGCTGAGAAATCCTGCCTGCCTCATGCTTGCCATCCCTGAGTGGATCTGCTGCCAATGCAGTGTTGGTGGTGTATGGGATGGGAGGCAGGCTGCTCATGGCTGGCCAATGCCAAGGGCACCCTTGCAGCTGAGGAATCCTGCCTGCCTCATGCTTGCCATCCCTGAGTGGATCTGCTGCCAATGCAGTGTTGGTGGTGTATGGGATGGGAGGCAGGCTCCTCATGGCTGGCCAATGCCAAGGGCACCCTTGCAGCTCACCAACCTGGTGCTGTGTCAGGCAGACCTGGGGCTGAACAGGTGTTGAAGCCGAGGAGCCTCAAGAAAAGACCCTCTTTCCAGCAAGGGCTGCGTGCAGCGTGTAAGCTCCCTCAGTGGGAGGCTGGTCTGCCTGGACTCAGGTTCAGCTTGCATACGGCACAGCTGAGGGCTGCCCACCTTTCCTCAAAGGGCCTTGGAGAGACAGATCACTGCCAGGCAGCTCTGCTGGCAGGCCTCAGCCAGGGCTGACCAACCCTGCTTGTGGCAGCAGCTTGAAGCTGAGGCTCTAGTGCTGGGCCCCCAGCTGAGCTGCAGCTCCAGCTGCTTCACAGCCATGCCTGGTGACTGGCCATGGAGCCCGCTGATCTGGAGTCAGATTCTGACATGTGGAGGACTTCCCGTCTTGCCCTCGGACTGCCTCATCACTATGGACTTGTGCAGCAATCACGGGACTGTGCCATAGCCTGATTACTGCCAGCAGCCCTGATCCTGGCCCTGTCTTGCTCACTCACCTCCCTGGCTCGACCTCAGACTTTGCCACGCGGAGACCAGAGCCTGAGCCACACAAAGCAAGGAGAGTTGGAGACCATGGTCAAAGAGGCAGTAGAGGGAGGCAGTCAAGATGGGGAATGCTGAAAGATGGTGACTCCTGGAAACAGGACATAGCCTCCTGCTTTACCTGCAGGCCTGCAACTTCAGAAGAGGTGTAGTGGCCTGGGCACTGATGGGGACAAACCAGGGCTTCATTGGAAGGAGCTGACCACAAAGCTTTTGTCTGTGTGAAGGAGGAAAGGCTTGTGATAGTCTGAAGAGACTCCCTCCTGCAGGGTCCAGAGGCACCAAATGGCTGAGCTGACCTGTTGTCTTGGGGGGCCATTTGCTTGCCAAGGGTGAGGAGCCTGGATGTTGCAGAGGGCCTGCCAAGAAACTGCCAAGCCTTGTGTGGCCCTTGCACTATTCCCTCATGCTGCTCTGCCCTGTGGGTACCAGTGATCCTGTCACAGCTAACCATAAGCATATCAAGAGTGACAACAGCATTCTGGGGGTGAGGTGAAGGCCATGGGGCCCCAGGGGGTGTTCTCCTCAACCCCTTTGGGAGGGGGAAAGGCTTGAGTAGAAGTGGATTCCTCCCACAGATCAACACTGGGCTGCATGGCTGGTGTTGGAGGCAGGGCTTTGGCTTCTGTCACCACTGCTCAGGGGTGAGATATACGTCACAAAGTGGGGGACAACTGCCTCTCTAAACAGGCTTGCTAACCTGGTGAGGGGACTTTGATGTCGGGATGGGGTCGGGGAGGTTCATCCTAACCTGAAGAGATGTAAGGGTGCAAGGGGCAGAGCAGATTTGTGTGGCAGACAGCATGAGAGGGGAGGCTCTGCCACTTCCCCTGTAAAAGCAGCACCAGCTGGGGCCACCTCAAAGGCCTGTGCAGGAGTCACATAGCATGGGGAAAAGGCAGGAGACCTTGGAAGTCCATGCAGAGGTGCAGAGCTGTGACCTGTCTGGGGTTTTGGAGACCTGATGGGATAACTCTTGTGGCTGCAGTGCTTCAGTGGAGGGAAAGAGGCACTTTTGGGAAAAGATAGGGTGGGCATGGGTAGAAGAGGGCTTGCGATCTGTGGGAAAGAGTGGCTCAAATGCATGGAGCTTTGCTTCGGGGCACGGGGTGCAACAGTTAAGAGAGCTGGTGGATGAGGATTAGAGGGCAGGCCAGCAGAGGTGATACTGAAGTCGATGTCTGCTGCAGACCTCCTGATCAAGAAGAGGAGACAGAGGAAGCTTTCTTTAGGCAGAAGGCAAAGCCTCACAGTCCTGGTACTCCTACTACTGGGGGATGATGTAAAGGTCAAGGGCAGCCCTGGCTACTGGGCAGAATTCAAACTTGGGACTTCAGAAGAGCAGATCTGAAATACCTCAGGGAGCTGCTTGGCTCAGGCCACTCAGCTGTCCCAGGCTGGGGCTGGTGCTGTGCATGCTTGCTGGGCACTCTCCAGCTGGGCTGATGCTTTCTTCTCGCTTCTCTGACGAAGGAGGTGTCTCAGCCTTTTCCCACCTCTCCTTTCTTTTCTCCTGTGCCCTGGGCTGTGCTGGAAGAAGGGGAGTATGCAGTTCCCAAGGGCTACACTGTGTATGAGAGACACTCGTACTCAAAATGACTGCAAACAGAAGCTTGTGGTTTGTTTTTGTGTTTTTTCCCCCTCCCTAAATGACATCTGGCAGGGACAGTGCATCAATCGAGGGGAACCTGGGCAGTCATGACAACTTGCCCTCAGTGGCATGCCGTAGTCTGACTACAGTTTCACTGTAATTCCCTGTTGGCCCCTTCAGCTCATGCTCATCCCACTCATTGACCTGCTGAGGGCGTGGAGGGAATTACACACACACCCCCAAAGACATGTGCAAAACCATGCGTACCTCCATACTCCTATCGGTTCCCCACGGAAAAAAAAAAAAAAAGAAAAAAAAAAGGAATCCTACAACCTTGAAGATTCCTGCCTTTCCTTAGTGATCTCCTCAAGAGAGACTTGGGGGCGTGGGACCAGCCACAGTAGCTCCTGTGCAGGGGGTGGTGCTTCAGTTCTCACCATGGCAGCTGAGGCAGCTGAGGGGTGTGTGCTGGGGACAAGCCAGGATGCCTGCAGGATGCAAATGCTGTGGCCAGGACTCCAGAAGCAGAGTGCTGATGAAGCTGCCTCCAGACTCACCTTAAGGTAACTCAGCTCTCTGCAAAGGACAAAGACGTACGAAGGAGCAGGTGGCACTGAAGGGAGATTTCAAATGCCCTGAGCTAAGCCCAGCGTGTGCTGGTTCACACGGCTGATGAGAGCCGGCTGAGCTGCATTGCTGGGGAGTCTGTCTCCTCCTGTGCTTTGGGCACTGGAGTGGTCTCCAGAACCACAGGAGTGGTGGTGGGGGGATGTGCCCAGTGCTGTGCAGGCCCCAGAAGGACAAGCCTTGTGCCCTGAGAACCTGCCAGTAGGAGGGCTCTCACCCGGCCTACGAATCTCCTATTTCAGATGCCCCCAAACATGACCTGCTTCTCTTCCTCCTGTGTGGGGACTATGTCTGTTCAGGCTGCCTCAAAGCAGGCTCTGGTAATGCTGCTCCCCCTTGCTCAGCAAATCAGCCTGCTGCATGTCTTTTGGGTGAGGTCTTCTCTGATTCATTGCCTTGAAAACTCGGCAGTATTTCAATAGTCCGGAGGCCATCAGTGCTGCAGAGAGCTGCTGGGGTGTGTTCAATGCTGTGATACCTGTTGTGTAAACTTCTCCCCTTTCCCTGCCTGTTCCCCTTGGACGGAGGCTGGCTTAACCGGGGCAGGGAGCCTAGGCTGGCTAGCACAGCTCAACCCACAACAATGCAATGTGCCTTCCATCACAGGATTTGAGCTAGCAGCTGCCCATGCAGAGCCCTGAAATCCTCCAAGCAGCTCTTGTGAAGTGCAAGGAGCAAGCCCAGAGAGGTGCCTGCCCCACCTCCTCCTCCTGAGGAGCTGCACTGGGGAGCCTGGAAATCTCTGTGCTGGGCAGCTTTGTCCTCTCTTGTGCCATGTGCCCCGAGCGACGTAAATGATGCTGCTGGGAGCAGCGGCTGGAGCTCCTTGTCCTGTTCCCGGGCACCTGCATCCTGATCCAACCTGGGTAAAACTGTCCCAGGTGTTGGCAGGACGATGCAGCCAGCAGCAGCAGGGCTGTGAATGCCCCCGTGGGGAGAGCTCTGAGTGCAGAAAAGGATATTGGCCAGGACTCGCCATTTCTGGGGAGGGTGGGTAGGTGCCCTGCCTGTGCTCGGGGCAGTGTCAGGGCAAGAGAAGCTCAGGCAGCCCTTGCGTTAGTGCTGCCAGGGCAGAGGTGTGCTCCAGGCTCCCAGGACAAGCAAGGCCTCCTCGGTGCCAGGCTCTGGGACATGCATTTCCCTTGGGGTGAATCCTGGTCACAGGCCCCACTGGGAGGGTGGGTGGGCAGCAGCAGTGATGGCCCTGCCGCGGCTCCAGGGCCCGTGAGCAGCAGGCGAGCTCGGGGCACAGCAGGGAGGCAGCTCCGCACTGTGGCCACCATCAGGTGCACAGAGCAGCACCAGGCTCAGGTCTCTGAGCAGGGGCAGAAAACCCCAGCAGGGAAGTGCGCTGGGCAGCAGCCTGCGGCACCTTGTGGGGGCGGGGGGGGTGGTTGGTGTCCTTTCGGGGTGCGCTATTCCCGCGCAGCAGCTCAGGAGCCCTTCCTGCGGCCGGGACTGAGGAGCTCCGGCACCGCCGGCTCCCGCCACCACCACCGCGGCTCGTCGCGCTCCGCTTTGTGGCGGCGGCAGGAAGACTCGTCCCCGCCGCGCTGCCCGGCCCCTGCCGCTCCCCTCCCGCCCGGCCCCTGCTGCAGCCGCGCGCCAGGGAGCGCCGTGCGCGGCGCGGAGCCTCCGCCTGCGTGTGCCGCAGCCCCGCCGAGCGCCCCGCTCCCGCCGCTGTCGCCTCCCGGACGCCGCCGCCCGGGCGCGGGCGCGAGACGAGAGCGGGGCCGGCGCCGACGCCCGGGCAGGGCGCAGCCCCGGGGCGGAGCTGACGACGGGGCGAGCGGCGGCGGCGCCCGAGAGGAGACGCCGGCGCCGCAGCAGAGAGTCGCTGCTGGCGGGGGGCAGCGAGGCGCGGGCGGCCGAGCGGTGCGGCGCGATGCGGCGGTGCCGGGGCGCAGGACTGGCGGCGCTGGCCACGGTGCTCCTGGGTGCGCGGGGCTTGCGGCGGCGGCGGGGTGGGGGGCCAGCACCCGCACTTGTTTCTCGGCTTTTAAGTCGCTCTTTCTGCCTCCCTCCCTCATCTACCATCTCCCTTTCTCTTCTTGCAGCTCTCTGGCTCCACTCTCGCCTCCTTTTCTCATTCTTCATCCTTGTTATCAGTACCAGTTTGCTTTCCTGTGCTGCTCCATCGTTCCATACATCCATTCATTCCCCTGTGCCTTCAGCATTTGTTCTTGCCCTGAAATCAGCCATCCGTCCTTCACCATCACACCTCAGCTCCCCTGTCTACTTTTCCTGCCTTCATCCGTCCATCCACCCGTCTGACTTTCAACCCATCCCTTCATGCATCCACACCAAACCTCTAAGTCTCCTCCAGTCTCTCCACACGCTGATGCAGAGATCATTCTCCACGTCAGCCACTCACCGCATGTCCCCATCTGTCCCGAACGCCTCTGTCTCGCTGCCACTTTCCTTCTGCCTGACCCTTTCTCCGGGATTGTCTTCTTTCTCGGCAGTGGCTGTGGGCAGGGCCCAGGTGCAACAGGAGCCGTCGGCAGAGACCACCGAGGGCACTGGCATTAACATCACCTGCTCACACCCCAAAATAAAGACCAGCGAGTACATCTCCTGGTACCAGCAGCTCCCAGGACGAGGTCCAACGTTCATCACGAGCGCTTTCAAAGGGTCGAAAGAGGTGCGGGACCCGCCAGGGACCCTCATGGTGTCCGAAGACCGCCGCTCCAGCGTCCTGCATCTCGTCCGGCCCCGCTGGCGGGACGCGGCGGTGTATTACTGCGCCGTGGGAGACCCGGCGGCACAGGTCGGGGCTGCGGCCGGGCACGAACTGCCGTGGTTGGGGCGGGACTGGGGGTGTGGGGCTTGGCGGGGGCCGGGCCCGCTGGGGGGTGCTGCTGCTCTACCCACCGGGGCCGCCTCGCCTCACCTCGCTGCACCGCGCCGGGCCTGTCCCTGCGCGGGTCCCACTGGGCCGGGGCCTCCGTGGCAGGAGGGACCCTGAAATGGCTCCCAAGCCTCCGAGTGGACAAGTAGCTCCCACACTGGCTGTGACGGAGACATACCAAGGCGACGGCAGCAGCGGGTGAGGAAACTGACTGGAATGCTGGTGATGCCTTCAGTGCCTGGAGGTGGGGCGATTGAGCTGATCAGGATCTCCCGGTCTCCCCATTTGCTGGCACCTCGACACACGAACCCCCAGTGCCCACAGCCCCACAAGAGTTGATGGTACGCAGATCTATGCACACTCCCTGTGGACAGGGTGGATTCCTCCAGTAACCGACCTTAGACACTTAGGCCCATCAACAGATGGTGGGGCATGACCTGGTCTCCCAGTTGCCTAATGCACAAAACACAGACACACAACAGAGGCAAACAGGTCTCTCCAGCAGTTGGTCCAGCACCTTACCTGTGACCTTACCTGTAGCTGAGTCTCAAAGCTCATGGTCTCTCCAGGAGCTGGCTGGGAGCCCTTGGTCCCTCCAGTAGCCAGCCCTCAGCCCACCCTTGTCTCTCCTGCATGTGACTCCCAGGGCCCAGGTGAGCACAAGCAGCTGGAGGCTGTGCACGTGGATACTGGAAGGGATGGAGAGGGCTTTTCAGCAAAGCAAAGGGCTGTGCTGCCATTTCTGCCACCCTGCCAGAGGGGACAGTGTGTCTGCCTCTGGTGGAGGGTTTCTGCAGCAGGTGCCTTTCCCAGAGCCCTTTCCCTTGAGGAGCCTCTTGACTGGCTGAGGGAGAACAGAGGGGAAATCCTTGTGGGGAGAGACAGCCTGGGTCACAGTGTCTTTGTCTGTGTCTGGTCCTAGCTCTGTTCAAACAGTACGTAGGGACAAGGGGGACATGACTGGGAGCAAAGGGGCCCTTCTCCATCCCCTGCTGGAGTGGGCACAAGCCTCTGTCTTGGGTGGCTCTGGATGGCAAGAAGAGTTCACCACGGACACTTCTTCCTTGCTGGGGGATGGCTGGGCTGCTTGTGATCTCCAGGAGGGGCAAAAAGCAGGAAGACGCCCAGCAGCCTCCTTGTGCCTGAGAGCAGGCTGCACGATGTTAGGCTCCTACAGGAATTTTTTGGTGCCCAGGGCCCCTTTGGCAATGTGGCGCAGAGTTCAGAGGCAGCAGTGCTGCAGCTGGGTATGTCTGACTGAGAGGATATCCAAGCACCTTTGGGCCTAGAGGCTTGTTAAAGAGCTCAGCTGTGGCCTGACTGCACATAGGGACCTCCGAGTGCTGAAAAAGCCTCCCGTTGGTCCTTGGGAACATGGAGCACAGGAAAGGCTGCAGCTTGATTGCTTTGCTTAGGCTGAGCATTTTAACAGCTTCAGCTCCTTTCTCCAGAGAGCCTCCCTGGGGCAGAGGTGTAAGGTCCCAAGCAGATCTGTCTGGAGCAGCAGTGAGAGAGTGTTGCTCCACCCTCTGGGCTGAGGTCTGGAGGGTGCTTTGAGCCTGCAGAGGCAGGGGAAGACAGGACCTGCTATCTTCAGCACCCTCTTTCTCAGAGATACCTGCACACCTCGTGGAGTGGAGATTGTGACATGGTCCTGATTTTTCTGGCAGCCCTGCTGGGACTGGCAGCCTTTGGTGAGACACACTTTCAGGCTGGGGTGCATCAGAGCAAGAGAGTGCCTTGTCAGTGCTGGAGGGGGAGGTGCAAATTCTGACTTCACGGGGAACTGGGAGTCTTTATGCAGGGAGAGCAGGGGCTGCCGGTGGAGCACTGCAAGTACTCTGAGGGATGTCAGGAGTAATGGGCATAAAAGGAGGAATGAGGCTCTGCATGTCTCTTTCTGAGATAACAAGTGCCTTTGTGTGCACTGTTTATCCATATGTATTTAGCGAGAGAGAGAGAGCGAGCGCGATCTGCCAGGGGAGGGACCAGTGCTAGACATGGGAAATTCTCTCCTCGGTGGATTTGAAAAACATGTTGTCAATCTATGCTGGAATGTCAAAAATCCTTGAAGACTGTTCAGAGAAGGCTAAGTCCATGCGAGGAGAGGTGGAAAGCTTTATAAAGCCAGGGCATGGACAGACACTGTGGTGTGGCTTAGGGAGAGAATGTTGTAGTGAGAAGTATGACCAGAGCTAGGCAAGGCAGAAGGAGAGACCAATAGCTAATAGAGCTGCTTCTGATCTCCAGGAGGGGCAAAAAGCCAGTGATAGGTACAGAAACAGCGGATGGCCTTACAGCCCAGTGAGATGCTGATGAAAATCAGGATGAGCTCACAGACTGGCCTCTGAGGAGTCACAAGAACTTGGAGAAAGAAGGGTGTACAGACAAACACCTTAGTTTTCCATAGGCTATGAAAAGAGAAAAATGGAGGTGGGGGATAGTGAGAGAGCTGAAGAAGTGATAGATAGATAGATGCATACATAGACAAGCAGTGCTGAAATGCCTTTCTGCCTTTACAGGTCATGCACAAAAGGACTTTGTGCTGCAGTTCCCACCAGAAGCGACCATCCAGGCAGGACACAACGTAAGACTGCACTGTAATTTCTCCTCCAGCTTTTCCAATCCCTACATCTCCTGGTACCAGCAGCTCCCAGCGCAGCCCCCTAAGCTGTTGCTGCAAGTGGGAAAATGGAAACCTCAGGCAGAGTCGGGAAGGTTCTCCTCTTCACTGTCTGTGGAGACCTCCCTCGTGCTTCTCCACGTGCAGAAAGCTGAGCTCCAAGACAGCGCTGCCTACCTCTGTGCACTGAGCCCACACTGGTGTCCTCAGTGCGCAGCACTGCACAGAAAGGCATGCAGAGTGCTCTGTGGGGCATTTCTCTCCTTGCCTCTGTTTGCATGTAGCTTTGAGCTCAGCCTGCCCAGCAATGGCACCTGGGGGCTGTGGTGAGGCTGGGGTGTTGCCTTCCCCGCCTGTGCAGCAGGAACAAGTGTCATTAAGCACATGTCAGTGAAGCTTTCACAAATGTGTCTAGATCCAGGGTTGTGGGAAATGATCAAAGTGGTATAGCAAAAGTGACATGGTCTCCAGGGGAGACTGACCTTGGAGGAGAGCTATTGGACAACTGTTACCACATAAGCCAGAGCAGACTCAGGAACAGCCCTGAGCTGCAGAAACTAACTGGGTCACAGGGGCGAGTATGCAGGAGAAGTATCCTACTTGCTAGTCCAGCTCTTGTTCTTTCCTCAGCCACCACTGATGACCACTGTTGGGGCAGAGGACCCTTGGTGGGAGACATGACTGTCCTTATGTTTTTATACCACCTAGCCTAAGTATCCCGAGGAGGGAAAATCCCTTCCTAGCCCTGCATCTGGGGATGAGGCAAGCTCTCAGCATTTGAGCAAGTCACCTTAGAAAATGAAGAAGATTCTCTGCTCCATCCCCTCAAGATGCCCCACTGCTTTTCATGTGTCTCCTCCAGCTTCGGGGAATCACCAGTGCTTGGCTGGGGGGAGTCCCCATGTCCCTGAGTCGGTGTGGTTGAGCAATCATCCGATCCCTCCATTTCTAGGAAGTAGTTTGTTGCTCTGTGTGCAGTGCTCTTGTGGTGCTAAGTCTGTTTGGTGGAGCAAAGAGCTGGCCCTGGAGAGCAGCTGTGGTGGGAGGTGACAGAAACAGCCAGGGTGCCTGAAAGGAGACACTGGCTGGGTTTTCCTGCCTGGGGGAGCAAATGTGCAGGTGTTTGCAGTGAGGCCTCCTGAGGTGACACACAGAGCTCAGTCTTTGTGCCAAGGAGGGAATGCAGGAGAATGCATGAGAAGGAGAGACAGGACAGAAAGAATGAGAAGGGGGGAAGGAGAAGGAGGCACCTGGAGAAAAGAGATGGCCTGTGCCTGTGGGGGATAGGAAGGTAGATGAGCAGCCATGCTCCCACCTGGATGGGAAAGCAAGCAGTAGTTTGGATGGCAGCTGGAGGATGGTTTCCGTTCCGTCCTCTTGCTCTTGAAGCACCCAAAGATGTGTGATGGAAGAGTCAGGATTTTGTGAGAAAAGTGGGGCATGTGGGAGACCAAATAATAGACAGGTTTGCATATGGGGGCACTACTACCTCATTCCAAAATGACATTTGAAATGACCTGCATGGTTTTTTCTAAGCACGTTACATTGATTCTGATTGCCCATGGGACTAATCTCACATCTGTTGTGTTTTCCTGGCCACAGCTGGAGTTGGAGATGGAGTTGGATGCACAGTGTGGCTGGCGAGAGCTCAGAGGATGATTCTTCCATGGGGCCGTCTGCAGTATTTCTAACACTCCCGCCTGCCAGGAGTGGCTCATCTTGGCCCAATGACTCATCCCAAAACAGCAAACTAAACTGCTGGTTCCCTGTGCCCAGGTGTCAGACAGGAGGGAGGCCCTGCTTACCAGGGCATTTTCCCCTCCAAAGGCTTGCCTCAAGAGACAACATTTCCCCTGGCAAAAGGCTCCTTTCAGCTTCTTGAGGCACTGACATGCAGAATGCGATTGGCAGAGGCCAGCCAGCAGGTCATGGGGCTGGAGCATGTGGCACACAAGCAGAGGCTTGGTGAACTGGGCTTCTTCAGCCTTAAAAAGAGAGAGCTAAAGGAAGACTTGCTGTCCACAGTTCCCTGACTGGAGACTAAAAAACCAGACGGAAGCAGAGTCTTCTCAAAGGTGCTCAGCCATAGAGTGAAAGGCAATGGACACAGGTTGGAACATGGGAAATATGGATTACAAATCAGGACTTGTTATTGTTTTTATCGTTGTTGTTGTTATTTACCCTGAGGGTGGATCAAGTTTTCCAGAGAGGCTGTAAAACAGCAATGCTTGGAGGTATTCAGGACTTAACTGGGCAGGACCCTGAGCAGCTGGATCTCATGGCATCTGCTTGGACTAGATGACCTCCAGAGGTCTCCTCCAGCCTAAATCATTCAACAGTTCTATGATTCTATGCAAAGAGGGAAAGCAGGATTTTCTGCAGCTAAAGGTGAAGACCAGGGCAAATGCAGATGTAACTGGCTATGAAGAAACCAAGTCTAGTAGTGACTGAGAAGGTGTGTATTTGTTTGCTTTAGGGGGAAATGGCTGCTACAAGAATGGTTTCTGAAGTGGTCTATGATTGCTCTGAGGCTGGGATGGTGTGACAGGAAAGGGGATTGCCTGGCTTATGAGGTACCTTCATGCAGACAGGAAGAGAGATTTCACCCTGCCTGGAGGGATTGGCAGGACTGTATTTCATAGATGGCAGGCTGGAGTGAAAAATTTTCTGAAATTGATGTTAAATGGGTTAAAGAAAATCATATTTTTTATGTTTTTTCCAGTTTGACGATTTGTATGATGTCCAGTTAAGTGTTTGTTCATTTTTACTATGAAGGCTATAATAGCTACAGAAAACAGAAAATACAGAAGGTAGCTATTACTACTATGGATATGCATAACTGCATTCAGCATTTTGTGATGTTCCAATTCTGATCTGACTTTTCTGGTAATTAATAACTCCTCACTGCCTACTAAGTAAACTTGCATGAAGATTTGACAGGTAGCTGCAACTGTTTTATAATATTGATGTTATCTCTATAATATCTGTTACATTAGTAAAACCTTACTGATATAATCAATCATCTGGATACTGGTATTACAATTGGAAAAATACTCTTGATCTAATTCACATTTACACTAAAGACTGTTTTACTGAAGTCTGAAAAAGTAAAGGTGTCTCTAAAAGATGCAATCTTAAAGTCAGCATAGGCAGAAACCACAACCATAGCATTTGGGGGACTGCAGGGCTCAGGAGTGGTGTTCCTTCAGATGTCTGAGAGCTGCAGCCTTGGAGTGTCCCGAGAGGGGCTTGGAGGCAGACACGGTACAGCAGCCAGGTGCATCCAACGCAGGCAAGACCTTGGGGATGGAGAGAGGAGACACAGGAGTCAAGGAAGGAGAGTCTTTCACATGGGAAAAGGCTGTGTCAGTCTTGAGAGCCCCCACATCTCTAGGAATTCCCTTCTGCAGCATGTGAGGTGCAGCATGGTCATGAATTGGAGGGGTTAGGGTAGAGCCTGCAGGCCTTACTGCTCCAGGTCTTAGAAGGTTAAAAATTATTACTGTTATTTTAATTGTTGTTATTATTATTATTTATAGTAGTAGTAGTGGTAGTGGTAACAGTGCTGTTGTTGTTGTTATCATTATCACTGTGGAGTTTTTTGAGGCAAAGCCTAAATCAGCCTTAAAGTGAACGGAACAGAGCTCGTTATCTCTGCTGTGGCTGGTGCATGGGGTCGGTCTAGAGTTGATCCAAGAAGGAGGTGGAGATGGAGGGGGGGTGGGCGTTCCCATCTGCATCATCTCACCCCTTCCCATCCCATTCCTGTTCCAGGGTTCAGTGCTGTGCTATCCACAGACTTCACAGACTAGCACCCCGAGGAGTGCCTCAGGTACACCCTGGGGAGGCAGCAACTTACTGATTCCCAGCTTTTCCCCCTTCAGTCATACAGCAGGATGTGCTTGTCACCTCTGGGTTTGTGGGAGTCCACAGTCCCCATTGGAGCCAGCTGCCTCTCTGGGGTTGCAGGTTATCCTGCCAGAACAAGACACAGCCAGACTCCCCGGGGTGGTACAGAGCAGGGTTGCCCACCTGCTTCTGGGCATTCTGGTGGGAGGTAGTGTTCCCAGGCACCGGAGGAAGAAAAAGGGAGAAGCCACAGAGCTGGAGGATACTTCTGTTTCAAGAGGAAATAGCACCTTCCACAGAGAGCAGAGGAAGCTCAAGATGTGAAACCCCAGCGGGAAGAACCCCCCGAAGTTACAAGCAGCCAAGCAGAGGGTGTGCAGGAAAGCAAGCACTTCTAAGTGGTGAGGAGAGGACTCCATTGGGAGATCAAACCAAGAACAGACCCTTCCTGCCATGAGGAGCACAGAGCTCCCAGGTCCCCTCCACTGTCAGGACATTCAGTGGCCTGACGTGTGTCAAAGCCAGAGGAGAGAAAAACAGAGGAAGCATTTCAGGCATAATAACAACAAGAGCACTTTCTCTTCCCCACTTCTGCCTTTGCTGCCTGCCCCATGGACTCATTTCTGACAGCTCTGCTCTCTCTGGGCTGGGAAGTGGTTTTCTGACTGTCACTCACTAACAGGAGTGTCCCTCTAAGTATGCACCTCAGGTATGTTGTCCTCACTGCCTCCCTGAGGCAATGGCTAGGTAAGTATGGGTTTTGCCTCGAGGCACAATTCCTTTTTTCTCCAGGAAACTCTCACCACCCTTACCAGGTCACTGCAGGCCACTGCTCTTGAATAATGGGAAAATGCTGGGAAATCTCAGCTCACAGAGGTGTTTTTGCACCAGCTTTCTCAAGGTGCTGCTACTGCTGGCAAAGAAAAGAGGAGACAGGGCAGGGACTCATCCTCCCCATTCTCTTCAGACAATTCTCTCCTGCCTTTCTTTCCCCTGCTGCCCATCTTTCTCTGCCTCTCTCTCCTGACCCTTCCTGGGACCAGTGTTTTACAGCTATTTCACAGCTATTCTACAAACCCACATTTCTGTCTTTGCAACATGAAAGACTGATCTTATCAAAGCTGATGAATAGACTTGCAAGCTCTCCTCCAGTTAACATCATTAGGGAGTCCCAGTCTCCCTGCCAACTGGCACCTGCAAGGCAGCATGCTGTGGCCAGCAGTCTCCTTCAGAAGGTCAACACTGCCAGGGCTTCCTTTTCTGTGTGTACCTGGGCACCCAGGAGTCATCTGAGATGACAGGGAATGGGGATCAAGATGGATCTTTTCTTAGTGGCTTTCCTAGTTCCCTCACCCTGCTGGAGGTGTCCTGGTCCAAGCACGTGAGGGCCAGGATTGACAGTGTGTTCCCTGGGCAGCAGGAGAAGAAGGAGCAGGGGCACAGCAGAGCTCTCCTCCGGGGGCATCCTGGCAGGATGGGATGGGTGTTATAGGGCTGTGGAATCTACACTGAGCCAGGAACTCCGAGCTCCTGCCCCAACCCACTCGACACCCTGCTGTCCCCAGCCTGGAGCCTTCTTCCCTGAGGGTTTTGCATCCTGTCTTGGCTGGTGTCCTGAAGCCTTTCTCTGTGCAGTCACTGACCCTTGCTTTCCTCCAGGTGCCATGGCCCAGACCCTCCTCACGTCCTAAGAGGGACTAGTGCCAGTGGAGGAGACTGGCACCTTCCAGATCACCTAGATTTACCAGACCGCCTTACTCTGGTGACCAGCACAGCAGAGGCCAGGTCTCAGCTGGTCTCGTATCAGGCAGCTGCTGGTCTCAAGAAGAGGGGCTGATTCACCACATTGCTGAACACCAGGGGTAGATATGCCTCTTCTAGCTGGAGGAAGTCAAGGCCATCCATACGACCTTGTACCTCTGTTACATGCAAGAGAGCCTGGTGCACGCACATTCCTTGGCTGTGCAGGAACCTGGGGAAGGAAGGGGGTGTCTCTGTGCAAGGCTGAGCTCCAGTGGGCTCTCCCTTGATAGTGCCAGCTTTCCTCCACATCCAGGGATCTCCAGTCAAAGATCCTCTTTCTGAAAGCTGTGGTGCCAGTGGCTTTCACTGTGAAGCAGGGAAAAAGCCTCTGCTGTGCAAATGTTCTCCCCACACTCCAGGACAGGACCACACTGCCCACACCCTTTTTGCACGGAGCTGGTGGGCTGTTCTGCTCTCTGTGTGGCACCAAGGGCTGGAAAAACCCAGTCAGGGACTCCTGTGAGTCTTGAATTCTCATAGAAAATACTGGGGGGTTGTCTGATTGTTTGTTTGCTCTCTGTTTGCTTGTTTCTGCACAGGACGTCTGCCTGGAGCCCAGTGAGGAGGGACCTTCTGAGACTGGGCATTGCTGGAAAAGCTAAAGGATGCCCTCACACAGCCTCAGCCAAGAACTGGATCCCTCAGCCCAAGGAGGGTGATACCACTGAGGTGAGGAGGAGCAAAGGGCAGAGAGCAAGGTTTCCCCTGTGACAATCTGCATGCAATTTCCTCCTGCTCAGTGCAGGAGGGCACTTGGCTGAAAACACCTCTTGCAGCAGGTATCTTTCCACCCAGCTGGTTCTGGAGGATAAACCCACGAGTGAGATATCATCCAGGCTCTGGCTGTACAGTAGTACTTGCCACTGGTGTCTCTTGTTGGGACTGGAAAGCAGTGTCCTTTTGGCAATCCTTGCAGGTTTGTGAGGGTCAAAGGTTAGAAAGAGACAGGCATTTTCAGCCTGGCAGCATCAAGAAAACATGTGCACAGCAGGTTTCAGCAAAGTGGTTGGGGACAGGCTCATGGACAGGCCTGCAGCCCCTCTGGGCCACAGTTTGCAAGTTCCTGAAAGGCTGCTGTTGAGAAGGGAAATCAGGCACTCAGCCAGCCCTGCCTGGCTGCCATTAGATGAGGTGTTTTGACAGAGATTCAGGGGCTTGTTTTCTAACTGCAAGGACAAAGGAAATAAACTCTGTGTGTGTGTGATTAGATTCATTTCAGCCTCTTACTTTCTCCTTTCCTTTAACTGCAGCCATGAGAGCCCACCCAAAGAGAACCTGTCCCACTTTTTCCTCCTTGTATTGGCATGCATGACAATAAAACAAAGGAAGAGGGAGAAAAAGCAAAGTTAAGCAGCAATTACCAATCTGTGTAAGTAGGTAGCTCATCCCTACCATTATGGGCATTTATCTGATGATCTGATGAAATGCTTTAGGAGGTGGTGGGTGGGGGGTGAGGGGGAGAGAGAGACTGAAGACATAGATCAAGAGGAACTGCAAAAAGCACGGAGAATAAGAACCACAGGATGTATTGGCCAGGTATGGCTTGGCTGCCAGAGCTGAAATCCACACACACCAGCTCTAACACGCTGCTCTCCACCATGTTGACTCATCGTCACTCCTTGATTAAAAAAAAAGAAGAAAAAAACCCTCTTCCCTTCTTTGTACTCTGTGAAAGCATACCTTACTTCTCCCAGCTCTGTAAAGCCCATTGTGATAAGCCTCTGCTCACACAGCTGACCCCATCACCCAGGCCACAGGCTGTTCAGGTCCTGGAAGAGACTTGGGACTGATCTTGAAAGGAAAGCTGGTTCAATCTACAAGCTCTAAGGGTTTGAGAGGAGCAAGAGAAAGACTCCAGGAGTCGCCTTGGACCCACAGACAGCCAGGCCCCGAGGCCGTCTCCCTGCTGGGGTGCGCAGATGCCCGCTCGGAGGTCCCAAGGCAGCGGAAGTGCCGTGGGCTCCGGGGCCGAGTTCGCCTCCCACTGCCCACGCTGGGCTGCACCACCGCCTCCCCAGTCGCCCCTGCAGGGCCGGGCTGGGTCTGCTGATCTGTCACCGCTAGCACCGGCAGCCCCTGCCAGCACCCGGCGCTGCCCCACGCTTGGCCCAGAACCACTGCCCAAGGGCAGGCAGCGCTCAGCCCAACTGCTTACCGGGCACTGCCTGTGGTCTCTCGCCCTGCCGGGTGCGGCGTTGGGCCGCGCAGCACCGAGCCCTCGAGTGCAACATGGCCGGGGCTGGGGCCGCCAACTGGACTGGGAGCAGCTCTGGGCCGGCGGCCCCAGTGGGAGCGGAGGGCAGGAAGTACCTCTCACCCCTGCGGAGGGCTGTGGCAATCTCAGCACGGCAAGTGTAAACATTTCAGTTTATTGCCGCTCAGCACAAACTTCTGGTCATTGTTTCAGGCTCTAGCAAAGAAAAGGACACGCAGGTTCAAACAGTCCTCTACACACACAGCTCTCCTTCTTCCCCACTTCGGCCTCAGTAGAAGACCTGTGCTCCTCCCTTCCTAGCCTCACCTTCCCTTGTTTTTGCTCTGGATTGTACTTATCCCTCTGCCTGCCCCCAGTTGCTGCAGTGAGGTAAGGGGTAATGCAGGGGTTTGGGTCTCACCTGTAATGTGTTAGGTTATGTGATAAAAAGCTCATCTGCACACATACAAAAGAGCACAGGGAAACAATGGCACAATACCCTGCCCCAGCTACTTGCAGGCCCATCTCAAGAGAGCCCTCAGCCCATCAAGGACTTACCTCTACAAGCATTAAGGAGCACAATGGCAGGTGGAGGAAGCCAAATTACATACTCAGAGGAAAAGACCCCCTGTCTGGGCGCCTCCCAGGAATGTCCCAGGAGAGTCAGGGGCTCCACAGTCAAGGTGTGAAACCCACTGAGATATATCATTGGGAGCAGCTTGGCAGAGCAGCTTTTGGATTAAGTGTTTGTGTGGGGGTGTTACTGCTGAGGTGTTTGGGACACATTATGGGATGCAGGGCAAGAGCATTTGGGGATTGCATGAGACATGAAGATTGCCTAAGGGCTGTTTTGGGGTGGAACCAAAGGCAGGGAAGGGAGAGATCAAGCATCACTGATTGCTGTGTGCTTGTGTCAGGTTACCCTGTGCTGTGAGATGGCCATAAGATGCCAGGCAGGGCAGGATGCGGGCTGTGTTCTCTTGCCCTCAGCCCTTCTCACCCTGCTCGTGGGCCTTGTGCAGTGGCCACAGGCTTGTCCATGTGTTGCATCTCTGTGGTAGCTGGGGATGTCTTCCTCAGCTCCACGGGACCATGCCTGAAAGGGATCCATTGCAGTGTGCCCCTCTCTCCCATGATTCTGGGAAAGAGTCAACTTGTTCCACTACCTTAACTGCCCTCCGTCCTCACCTACCCCCCACCCCTCCCCAGTGCAAGCAATGCTCTTCTCCCTGTGCAGCTTGAGATACTGTCTGAAGAGGGAAACATTACATGGACACGCGGGCTTGGACGCAACAGAACTTTAATGAGTCTAAAGAGGGAAAGGTGGTTGCTCTGAGCTTAGGTCCCCAGTGCAGCCAGCACCAGGAGCAGCCAAGAATGTGTGTCCCTTGACCATGGCAGAGTTTTCTCTGGGTGTATGTCTGCGGACCCCACAGAAGGAGAGGGGCCAGCAGGTGCCCCCTTGGCTGTCTTGAGGGAGCATCATGGCCAATGGAGCAGCAGACAACAAAGGAAGGGGCGAGAGTGGAAGACAGGCAAGTCAGCCATTGGCTGTGTTTTCAGGGAGGCCAGGCTAGCCCCTTTCCTGCCCTGCTTTTGCAAGGGGAGCCCTGGATTCTCAGCCTCTGTGAAATCAGTGGCCTTCTTCAGCTTCTGAATTCCTTCTGTGGTGCCATTGCCACTGGCTTTAGCAGGGGGGGACACCTTGTGCCAGTAGCAGCTGGAAATGCTGGAGAGGTCACAGGAGCCAGAGAGGATGGGGACTCCCTCACAGCTGAGGATGTTGCCAATGGCAGCAGAGGTGGAGGATCGCCTGTGTCTGGCTGGGTGCTAGATGACAGGAGTCACTGGGGACCCATCTCACTTCCTGGAGGATAGTGTGTCTGGTTGCTGTTTCTAGGAGGGACAAAGAGATGGATGTCTGCAGCAGCCTCCTTCCTGTCCTTTGGACTGGACACAGCCTGCCTGAACTACCTGTTAGGCTCCTACACAAATGCTGGTGCTGGCCTTGAGTGTTCAGCTCTTGGTCAGCCACTAGGGAGCCTGGGAGAGAGCAGTGATTGCACCGATGGTCCACTCCAAGGATGGTGGGTATGCTGTAGACATGAGGCCATCATCTCTCTAGACATCCTTGCCACAGAAATCTCAGCCCTACTGCTGAGCTCTGCTCTCCACGGCATACTAAGCAAGGCCATGCAGTCACTGTCCATGCAAACACAAGTCCCCACTGCCAGGTTCTCTAGCTTGCCTACATTTGCCTTCCCAGGTCCATTCTGGCACTCCCACTGCAGCTCTGTGCTTCCTCTCAGTCACCTCCCAAACCTCATCCCTCCCAGAAGTGCAGGGTCCCAACTGCCTGTGGGGATTTCCAGCAGAGGTGTTGTTCCCAGGCAGCAGAGGACGGAAAGGGTAGAGTGGGGGAGGTGAGGAACCTCCAGTGGGGAAAACCCCTGAAATCCCCACAGCACCAAGCAGCAGTGTGCAGAAGAGCATGCATTTCTAGCTGCGGAGCTGAGGATGCCACTGGGACATCAGGCCAGGAACAGCCACTTCCTACCATGGGGAACCCAATGCCCACAGGCCCCCCTCATTGTGAAGACATTCAGCAGGCTGTTGCCTGAGGAGCAACACGTGTCTCTGCCAGAAGGAGGAGACCTGCAGGCGGCATGTTTCAGGCATGATAAGAACAAACATTTTCTCTTCCCTCTGTCCTCCTGTGCTCCCCTCTCAGCGTCATTTCCGTCAGCTCAGCTCTTTCAGGGCTGCCAGCTGGTTTTCTGACTCTCTCACACAGAGACGGGAGGCTCGGTCTCAGCATGTACCTCAGCTACCTCATCCTCGCTGCCCTCCTGGGGAAATCACTGGGTAAGCACTGGCTTTTCTTCCCAGCATAGTCCCTCTTTTTCCTCAGGAAACCCTCCCACCCTGACCATGTCTCTGCAGGGATCTGCTCTTGAACAGTGGACAAGTGTTGGGCAATACCAGATGACACAGGTGTTTTGCACCTGTGCTCTGAAGAGGCTGTTACTACTGGAAAAGAAAAGAAGCGACAGCAAAGAAATGCCTTGCTCCCTGATCATCCAACACCTCATTCTCTAGCTTTTCCTTCCCCAGCCATCCACCTCTCTTCTCTGCCTCTTCTGTCCTTCTGCAGATGCCCTGTGCTGTCTGCAGTCCCAAATTACTGCCTAGCAGCCCAGATATACAGGACTTTTGAAAGTTGATGCAGGTGCTGGAAAGCACTGACCCCACTGACGTTATTAGGGTGTCTTAGTCTTTCTCCTGGCTGGCACATGTAATGCAGCATGCCCTGGCCACCCATTTCTTCCTGCAGGTCAGCACAGCCAGGGCTTCCTTTTCCCTCTTTGCCCATGACCGGGGAGCTGTGCGAGATGACAGGTGATGGAGAGTGGGATGAAAGTTTTTGCAGCCCCTCACCAGAGCCCTCACCCCACTGTGCAAGTGTTCTGGTGCCAGCACACGAGGGCCAGGCAAGACAACCTGTCCCCTGGGGATCAGGAGGGAGAGTGGGGAGCTGGGAGCAGGGCCACAGCAAAGTGCTCTTCCAGCAGCATCCTGGCAGGAGGTGATGGGATTATCATGCCTCGGGATCTGCACTGAGCTAAGAACAGCAAGCTCCTGCCCCAAACCACTCCCTACCTTGCTGCAGAGCAAGGGAGAGGGAGCCCTCTTCCCTGAGGGGGTTGCATCTTGAAGCCTTTCCCCGCATAGTCACTGACTCCTGCTTTCTTCCAGATGCCATGGGCCAGGTCACCGTGACTCAGAAAGATGGTCTAGTCAGAGTGGAGGAGAGAAGCACTTTCCAGACCACCTGCACCTATCAGACCTCCAGCTTTGATGCCTTGTTCTGGTACCAGCAGAGGAGAGGCCAAGCCCCACAGCTGGTCTCGTATCACGTAGCACCTGGTCGCAAGGAGAGTGGCCGATTCACCACACTGCTGAACACCACTGGGAAATACAGTCTCCTGTGGCTGGAGGAAGTCAAGGTCTCTGACGCTGCCTTGTACCTCTGTGCTGTGCAAGACACCCTGGTGCAGGAAGCTTCCTTGGCTGTGCAAAAACCGGAGGTGAGGAGGAGGGTGAGGATGCCTCTTGGCAAGGTGGAGCTCTGGGGAAGGGGCCCTCAAGTTTCTCTTGCACGCAGGGATCTGCAGGCCAAGCTCCTCCTTCTGAAAGGGGCTGGTGTCCGTGGCCTCGCAGGAAGGAGAAGCTGGTGAAGGAGTCTGAGCCATGGAAGGGTTTTCCCTCTACACTCCAGAATGGGACTGCACTTGCCATGGACTGCACAGAGAGCGCATGAGCTCTTCTGATCTGATCTCTCGGCAGAGCACCAGGGCTGGTAGGAATCGCTCTGGGTCTCATCCAAGTCTTGCAATCCCATTGAAAAAGCCTTGTTCATTGTCTGCATGGCACATTTGCCCAGATCACTGACAGGATGGCCCTTCCCAGACTGGGTGTTTCTGAGGGAGCTAAGGGACGGTGGCTTGCTGTTTCATCAGGAAGTGGAGCCATGATCCGTGCGGAGTGGGAATCTCCTGTGGTGGGGAGGAGCAATGGACAGGGGCCAAGGTTTCCTGGTGCATTTGCCAACCCCAGTGACAATTAACTTGCATTTTCCCCCACTTACATGCATGTTGACCACAGAGAGTGTGTGTGTGTGTGTGTGTGTGTGTGTGTGTGTGGAGCGGGGTGACTCTTGTTCTGTATGCCAGCAGCTGTTGCAGATAGTATATTTTCACACTGAGAGTTGGAATGAGGGCTGTTTCAAGCCCTGGGGGCCTGAGCAGTTCCACAGAGGGCAGTTTGCTGGCAGCGCCTGCAGAGGTGAGGGGAGAGGAGCTGCGGGGTGGAGCTGGGAGCAGAAGCAGAGAGATCTCAGATGGGGAAACTGTCCAGGCAGTTTGCCAGCTTGAAAATATTGACTGCACTTTATGCATAGAAATTGTATTCAGAGCAAAATGCAGGAAAGCAAAGCCCCCATGTTTCATGTCATCAGGAGAAAGAGGATTTCCCCAGCAGAGGAAAACA
Organism: Dromaius novaehollandiae; assembly: GCF_036370855.1. Taxonomy (NCBI): domain Eukaryota; kingdom Metazoa; phylum Chordata; class Aves; order Casuariiformes; family Dromaiidae; genus Dromaius; species Dromaius novaehollandiae. Next base: position 4,852,472 of record NC_088119.1, on the reverse strand, counting down.
AGCAAACCCCTCACTCACCAGCCCTCTGAGAACCTGTTAGTGGGGAATGGGGGTGTGGGGGGGAATCTTCTCTTTGTGTGCCTAAAAATGTGGCTTTGTGAAGTGAAGCACTGACCTGGCCTGGAGAAACCTGGACTGGTCCTCCATGTGTGTGAGTGGCTCTGGCTGAGCAGCAGAGCTTGCCCGCAGCACCTCTGTCTGGGTCTGGAAACAGCCTGCTTTGGGCAGTCCTTGTAGGTCTGTGAGTAACAAATACTGGGAAGAGATGGGTGTATCCAGCCTGGTGGGAACAGGAGCACATGTGTGCACACACCAGGTTTTACCACACTGCTTGTGGAGCTGCTCTGTGTTTGGGGACAAGCCTCAGCCAGGCAGGGTGTGTGCAGCTGCTGAGATTTTACTGCTGGCTCAGGAGATCCCTGGGGAAGAGTGTGCCAGGGTGAGGAGCAGAAAAGAGCTGTGCTGCTCTGTTCCTGTGCATGGCAGTCCTTGAAGAATGCAGTGCTTGTGAAATCCCATCTCAGCTGGCCTGCCTAAGAGCATGAGGAGCTAGCCATAGGTATGCACCTTTCTGGATCTATGGCACAACTCAAGGAATGATACCCATGTCAGGAGTAAATACAGGTTCACAGCAAACAATCACTCCTAGATAAGAGACTGTACTCAAATGTGAGGTTTTAGAAGTAGAAGGAGTATCTATCATACAAAGGGTATGCTGGATCCCCTTGTGATCTGGACTGACTCCTTGGCAACCATCAGAGTCTGAGGGGACCTTTACTGAACAAGCGAACAAGACCCCATCTGGGAAGAGATTGTCCCTGTGTCAATCCCTAACTAAGTCTTTGGCAATTTGACCTGGGCAAGTAATTTCTCTCCTCCCACCAGCGTACTGTTTCTCTCAAACAGAATGAGCGTGTTGTTTCCAAGCACAGCTACCATCTATGTACATTCTACATAGAGGTTACTGGGACTTTTTATCTACTAGTCCGTTTCAGAGATGCCACACCTCTAAGTCAAAGGAGTATGCCATTTCTGTACTGTGCAGTGCTTCCAAGGCACTGTTCACATGCCTCTGGATCAGGATACCAGGAGTCTGTGAAGAGAAGCCCCAGGAGAGGCATCAGATCTGCATCCCCTGCCGGGACAACATCACTGCCAAATGCTGTTTCTGCATGCCGAAAGCAGCTACTGGGTATGCCCCAGGCCCCACAAAGTGATCAGGAACATTGGCTTTCCTACAATGGCCTTCCCATCTAAGAGCCATAACCTCACATGCCTCCACTTGGGGATTCCAGGAGTCTGGTGGAGAGAAGCCCCAAGAGAGGCATCAGGTCTGCATCCCCTGCCAGGAGAACATCACTGCCAAATGCTGCTTCTGCATGCCCAAAGCAGCCACTGGGTATGCCCCAGGCCCTACAAAGTGGTCATGAACATGGTCTTTCCAAGAATGGCCTTCTCACCTAACAGCCATAACCTCACGCTGGAAGGTAGTTCCCATTCACTGTATCTGTTTTTCCATGCTGTCTCTTTTGTATGTAGCATGTCTGCTTTAGCTGTTGATGCTCCCTCAGGTGACGACACAAGCCTAAATGCCAGCGGTGATTGTCTTTAGTGGAGTGAACAGGAGTGTCTTGATGAAACAAGCATGTCTGCCCTCTCTGTCTGGACCCATAGAATGGGCAGTGCAGCCCCAGGCTTGGGGTATGGAAGGGCCACACAGGCAGCCCCAGGCACCGGGAGCACCATCCCGTGCTGTGCTGCACCACAGCAATTCCCCCTCCAGCACCCAGGCAATGCTCCAGGAGCCCGGGCCACACCTGGACGCAGCTGAGCACCCTGCTGGGCTTGGCAGACTTGCCCAGGGCTGCAGCAGGGCTGCGCTGGATTTGGGGCTCCCACTTGCTGCCTCTTGCCGTGGCCAGAGGGACGCTGGGCAGTGCAGAGAAGAGAGCTGGGGGCAAGCTGGGCCGGTCCGCAGTGGGGGGATCCCAGCCCAGTGGCACGGCAGTTCCCTGGCTGCTGAGGGCTCATTGAGAGACACTGATTTAAAGGGCAGGTTGTTTGTTCTTAGGGGCTGAGACTGGGATCTCTGAGGCAGGGTTATGCAAATACAAGGTTACTAAGAGGTGGAGACTACAAATGATTGATGAAAAGCAGAGACTAAAAGCTCTTCTGCCTCACCAGGTGCTGTGGGCTCTCTCATGCCTACATTTGGTGCCCTGCCTCAATGGGACAGGGCTGGGCACAGGTCAGCAGAGACTTCAGCAGAGACTATGCGTCACCAGAGTCTGACAGTGGGGAAGAATCCCTGTGAGCATCCAAACAACAACTGTCAGCAGGGTCTACTTGGCTCTGCCCTCAGGTTCCGGTGGGAGGAGCAGGGCACAGAACCAGAGGGGAAGAGAGGGTGGGTGGAGGAAAGGAAAGGCAGTGCTCCAAGGTTGTAAGAAGGGGCAGAGAGAGCCTGCACACAGGTAGGGGTGCGAAGTAGAGTAGGTGATTTGCAGAAAGAGAGAAGCTGCTGGATGGGAGCTGGACCAGAGTCCTCAGATCATTGCCCCACTGTCAGCCTTGCAAGGACCAGAACAGGATGCCCTGATTCCCTCCTGCTGTCAGTGAGAGCTGAAAGCTCTCAGGTTAGAGCACATGGCTCTTGCCTGTGGCCCTGCCGAAAGGTGAGTGCTGCCCCAGCACAAGTAGAGCTTGAGGGGAGACATTGATGTGTAGAGTCAGTGACACCCTTCTGCCCTCACACCATGCTCCCAACTCAATGTCTGGGAACGGCAGAGAAATGGAGTGCAGGAAGCAGTCCAGGGTGACCTACTTCATCCTTGGGTGGGCTCCCACAGCTGCCAGAGCTGTGAGTGCCTTTGGTCCTTTCCTTCCTCCTCATCTACCTGCTGATGCTGGCTGGGAATATCCTCATTCGGCTGGCTGTGTACTGGGAACCAAAACTGCACCAGCCCATGGACTGTTCCTCTGCCACTTGTCCTTGCTGCACGTGGCCCTCTCCTCTGTGGTGGTGCCTAACACCATTGCCAGCCTCATGGCAGGGCACCAGGGTCTCATGTCTTTCCAGGGCTGTGTGTCTCAGGTCTTCTCCTTCTGTTTTCCGGGCTGCAGCAAGTGCTTCCCCTACACAGTGATGGCCTTTCAGTGTGTCCTAGGCATCTGCTGGTGAATGTGGTATGGAATCCTTATGCACGGCAGGGCCTGTGTGTGCCCGGCAGCAGGCACCTGGCTGGTGGCTGCCTGCACTCCACCCTCCAACCCCAAGTCACTTTCCACCTGCCCTGTGGCCAGAGGGACTGCGTGGGCTACATCTGCTGTGACATCCCCACCATGCTGAGGCTGGGCTGTGGGGGCACCAGCCTTAAGGAGAGGGTGACCTTCCTGGATGGGGGGTTCCTGGTGACAACCTGCTTCGGCTTCACCATCACCTCCCACTTCCACATCATCACAGTGATGCTGAAAATGTGCTCTGCCCTAAGCAGATACCGTGCCTTCTGCACCTGCACTGCCCACCTCACCATGGTGACCACCTGTGCCGTGCTCCTGGTCTTCATCTAGCTGAGGCCAGGGTGCCAGCACCCCTTTGGCAGCATGGTCGCTGCCTCCTACTGCATGGTGACAGCTCTGCTAAATGCCCTGGGACACATGCTGGGGAGCAAAGAGATGAGAGGTGCCCTCACCAGGCTGTCCCGCAGAAGCAAAGGGCTGGGCCAGGGTACACAGACAACTTTCCTTCAGCAGGCAGCAAAGCTTCTCCTACTTGTGCATTGCAGGACTCCTGGGTCCTGGTGTTGTCCCAGCAGAAGCATGGTGGTGGGGCTCTGGAGTCTGGTTGGTGCTGGAGTTAGGACAGCTGGCTGGGGACCAGCATGCAGGAGGCCTGGGGACGCAGGTCTGCTTCCCTTGTGTCACATCCCTGAACATGGTTGGTGGGGGCAGGGAAAAAGCAGGCTGTGGGTGCACAAACACCTGCATTCACTTCTGAGGCTCCCAGAATTAGATTGAGGCCCATCAGTTGCATGGCGTGATGAAGGGACTAGCCTTGCAGGCTTGTGCAAGGCTGTTTGCAGCATGCAGAATAGCCTTTCCCTCAGGTAGGCTTTGTGGGGCTGTTTCATTTGCTGCCCCAGCTGCATGCAATGTCCCCGTGTCCCTTATGCCCAGTGGGCAGGACCCAGCCTTCCCTGAAGGAGGCTTTGCTGCTTGGGGGCTTAAGGCATCCCCTGGCCTCAGAGCCACAGCCTCACATGACTCCAGCATCTCCTTGCCCTCTGGAGACATCTTGAGATCCAGGTCCCAGAGCTCTGGCCTTGACAGGTCTGTCTCAGGCTCTGCTCTGGTATGCTCCGTCTGTGTGCGGTTAGACCACTCATCCACACAGGTTGTCCTCAGGAGGCTTGCAAGTTGGTGCAGGCTCAGCTGTGTCATCAGGGAAAGCGGCAGTTCTGGGTGGTGGAGGTCCACCCCCCAGGAGAGAAGTGGAAGGAGGAAATGACCACAGCAGGATGCTGGCATGGAGATTCCTGATGCAAGACTTTTACTGTGCTGGGCACCACTTTGCCAAGTGCTTAGAGAGCAGCGGGCCCAGAGGGGACAGGTCAACCCATCCTACAAGGGGGCGTCCCATGAACTCTGCCAAATGAGCCTACTCCTTTTCCCTAAGGCAGGCAGGATACCTTCTTGCAAAAATAGACTCCCAGAACAGGAAGTATATTCCTAAACTTCCTTCCTTTTGGCAGCTCTTGGTACTAGCTACACTTTTGAATCCTGCAGCCATGCCACTACCAGGCTCTTCCTAAGACACTCGCCCTCAGCCCATAAGCCATGTCACCCTTTCAGCTTGTGCTGACTCCTAAGCCTAGTTCTGCCCTCCAAATCCCCTTTACTTCAGCCAGATGAAGCTTCCGTTTGTCCCCTCCCACACACTGTGGAGATTCTTTCCTTCATCTTCCTCCCCTCCCTTTTCATCTCTGTGCTCATCTTGCTGCGGAACGGCCTCACCCTGATAACCATCCTCACTTACCCATGCTCCCCTGGGTCAGCATTACCTGTGGAGATTGAGATGGTCCCTGCAAGTGAGGGGGCGGAGTAGCACCTTTCCCACCAACCCCCCTCCACCCAGGGGCTCCCATTACAGCTAGCAGGCACCTTGGACATTTGAACTGGGCAATTAAGGATGGGGTGACTGAGAAACCAATGCACCCAGGCATTACCAGGCATGCAAAGAGTGGCAAGGGGAGTCAGCCATCAGATTGCAATGGTGAGTTCTAATAAAATAGAAGCACTTGTCCAAGCTCTGCCTGGGACAAAAAGAAATTGTCAAGTATCACAGAAAAGAATAGTGGAAGAGCATTAATCGTGAAGCCAGGTGTCCCTAGAACAAAGTCAGGGAAGACCACGAGCAGGTGAGAAGGCCTCTGGTTGCTGGGGCTTTTGGTCCAGCCAATGCCCAAGAGCATCAGCCAGAGCCAGAGTGGCCCTCCTGAACTGAGAGGCACTCACCAGAGCCAGCTCACAGATGCTGCTAAGGGCAGCGGCATGTCCCACTGTCACTGCCCCTTCGCAGTGGAGGTGGGGGATCGGTTCTCACACAGAGCTGTTCTGGAGCAGAGCAGGATTCTGTCACTGGTGGGGCCTCAGTGGATCTGGGCACTGGGCAAGCTGCTCTGTGCTTGGAAGAGACAAGGCCCCATGGAGCAGATGTGGTGATTTGGGAACCAGTTGTTTTCCTGGGGCTGCCCTGGCACATGGGGGTGGTGAGCCCACAGGGCTCACAAAGGCTATTCCTGCTATCCCCACTCCTGTCCATCCTCACAGATGTCTTCTGTCCAAGCCTCCTCCCCCAGCACAGCTCCCTTTCTCAACAGCCCTTGCGGCTGCTGACCTTGCAGGGCCAAGCAGGCCATTTTTTTGGCAGAGATGCAGCAAGGCAAGGACTGATGGCCCATGGCTCTGGAGTAGTCAGGAACATCTCCCTCAGCTGCGAGGGACAGTGTCCAAAAGAGGATCCACTGCAAGGATTCCCTCCCTCCCATTCCTCTGGGAGTGAAGAAAGGTCCCTTTGTGCTCTCACCTTATCCCCTGTCCTGACCAGTGGCTCTCTGCACGGACAGTCTGGGAGAGGGTGCACAGAGGGAAAGACCGCACAGAGGCCCAGGCTGGGTTGCAGCATTGCTTTACTGAGTCAGAAGAGGGGAAGGTAGTTGCTCTGAGCAGAGTCCCCTTGTGCAGGCAGCACCAGGGGCAGCTGAGAGTCTGCACCCCGTGAACACACTAGAGATCCCACAGGTTGCCAATTGCCTGCCACAGTGGGATAGCAGCCAGAAGATCCCCGCAGCGTGGCTTTGGGAGTGCCTCACAGCCCAGGGGAGCAGAAGGCAACAAAGAAAAGGCAGAGAGAGGAGTGAGTGGAAGAAGGGGGAAGGTAGGTCTTGGTCATGTTTTTAGGGAGCCAAGGCAGCCCTTTCCAGGCAGCCATTTCCAGAGGAGGCAAGGATGGTCACGTGTTCTGAAAAGAATGGCCTGAAGCACCATTGTGTGTCCAGTTCCGTGTTCTGAGTTCCTGAGGGTGCTTCTCTGGGTGTGTGGTCAGTGGCTTTAGTGGGGCGGGGGGGGCACCTTGTGCCACAGTAGCAGCTGGAAATGCTGGAGAGGTCGCAGCACCCAGATGGGATGGGGACTCCCTCACAGCTGAGGATGCTGCCAACAGCAGCAGACGTGAAGGATCCCACTGTGGTATTCTGTGGGAAGGAGATGAGGATGGATCTGGACAGGACAACCACCCCGGGAGGGGTCTCAGTGACAGCAGTGGAGGCCTGACACTGCCTGACACAAGGCTTGTTGCAGCTGTTGGCCAGCGGGGTGGGGCCACAGGGCTGGCATGGCAGGCACTGGTGGCAGCAGGATGTGTCTAGGGGCTGGAGGTGCACCCGGGAGAGAGGGCAGGGAGGAAGCAGAGAACACGAGTGCATGAGCAGCAGCCTGTGACCCTGCCCTGTGAAAGCCAAGGCACCTGCTGGGCTTGAGTTTGCAGGCCATGCAGGGAGGCACACAGGCTTCTTTGTCTCGTCTTGCCAGGGCCCTGCAAAGAGCAGCCAGGCCCAGGGAGGCTCCTGTCTTACCCATAATGCAGCAGCCACCTCAGCCGTGCCCCAACCTCTCTCTGAGCAGGACCTTCTCTTCCCTTCTCTCTCCCATGACAAGGAGCTCGGAGCCCCAACAGAAGACAGAGCCGATATCAGCTAAGACATCCACTGAGGTGAGACGTTGTTTTAGAGGAGGAGGAGGAGAGGTAAGGGCTTCTGACTCACCTGGTTTCCAAGGAGGAGGATGGGGGAGAAGTGAGTGAGAGAGTGAGGAGTCCGTCTGGCTTTCATGCCGGTCCTGCCCAGGCCCCACGCTTTGCAGAGGGGAAAATTTTCTGGCAAGCTCCTGTCCAATGCAAAACATCCCAGCTAATGAGATGGGCTATGCTTTCGCTTCCTGTGTTGCTGCCTTTTCATTTCTCTGTTTCTGCCATGACCATTCCCCTGTGAAAGCTTCTTCTGAGGGCTTGGGTGAAAGGCGCAAAGACTTCCAGGGCAGGAACACATCAGTGTGGTTGGAAGACTCAGCTCAAGTGCCAGAGGGGTCCAGTGCAGGTAGGTGATGTAGACCTGGGTCACTCCTGTGGGGATGCTTGTGGCCCGTTTTGCCACAAGGAGCTCAGCTCCTGCAATCCTCAGCTGGATGCCCAAGGGCTCCCATGCAGGAGGCTGTGTCACATCCTTCTCTCTCTCCCTCCCAGCTCACTCCACTGGTCACTTCTTGTCCCCTCCCTCTGTGGGTGGGCTGTGCTGCAAGCTTTTGACCCTATGCTGCATACCACCACTGACCAGGACATTTTGTTGGCCTGTTTTGTCATAGAACCTGTCTGCAGAGTCTCTGAGAGAGTCCCCAACAACACCATTAGCATGTTTGGGGCCTAGTCCTTCCCCAGGGTGCTCCAGCCCTGCCCATCCAGGGTGGCTACCAGCATTTCCTTAGCTGAGTCCACAGGTGCTCATGCTTAGGCACATGCTCTTTTCTTGGGTGTGCTTGTGGGCATGCTGGATTTGTGTGAGTGCATGTGGGTGCACAGATTTGTGCATGATTCCACACAGGTGTGCATGAGCAGGTGCATGTCTGTCTGTACTTGCACATACTTGCTCCCTCCCTATGAGGGAATGTGCTGCTCCTGGCAGGGGCACCCTCCACTGCTCTCTCCACAAACACCACGGAGCAGCAGGCTCCCTGGGCCTGAAGGAGCTTGACTGCAGCTGAATGGTTATGGCACAGTGTCATCAGAGATCTGCCCAGGGCACAGGCACAGGGATGCAGACCCTGTCTCCCGAGCCCTCCTTTCCCTGTCCCTCCAAAGCTCACACATCTGCTACTGCCTCTTTCAGGCCCCAGCAAGGACACTTTTACACCAGCTGGGAACCTTGGTTTCCCTGCAGGTAAGAATACTCGGAGGGTCTTGGCATGCCCCACCCTCTGCTTCTCCAGGCCAGGACCCATCTCCTCTGCCCAGTGCTAGAGAGTTCAGAAGGATAAGCTTAGCTTTACGTACAGGCTGAGAAAGGCTGAGAAATCCTGCCTGCCTCGTGCTTGCCATTCCTGAGTGGATCTGCTACTAAAGCAGTGTTGGTGGTGTATGGGATGGGAGGCAGGTTCCTCACTGCTGGCCAATGCCAAGGCACCCTTGCAGCTCACCAACCTGGTGCTGTCAGGCAGATCTGGGGCTGAACACATTTTTGAAGCTGAGGGACGTGGGTCCTCATGTCACTGTGCTGTGAAAGAAAGGACAGAGCCCCTGCGATGCACAGGGATGCACAAACAGCTTATGACCGCTTTGGTGCTCAGCCATCAGGCCCTTCCTGTCCTTCATTGAAATCTGAGTCTGAGTGACCAGCAGCTGCCCTGAGAGGGAAGGGAGGTCTGATTCAAGGCCACAGACCACATATCCTGCTGCTGTGCCACGAGGGGCCTCAAGAAAAGACCCTTTTTCCAGCAAGGGCTGCGTGCAGTGTGCAAGCTCCCTCAGTGCATGTACCCTCATGGAGGCTGGTCTGCCTGGGCTCAGGTCCAGCTTACACATGGCACAGCTGAGGCCTGCCCGCCTTTCCTCAAAGGGCCTTGGAGAGACAGATCACTGCCAGGCAGCTCTGCTGGCAGGCCTCAGCCAGGGTTGACCAATCCTTCTTGTGGCAGCAGCTTGAAGCTGAGGCTCTAGTGCTGGGCCCCCAGCTGAGCTGCAGCTCCAGCTGCTTCACAGCCATGCCTGGTGAGTGGCCATGGAGCCCGCTGATCTGGAGTCAGTTTCTGACATGTGGAGGACTTCCCGTCTTGCCCTTGGACTGCCTCATCACTATGGACTTGCGCAGCAATCACGGGACTGTGCCATAGCCTGATAACCACCAGCAGCCCTGATCCTGGCCCTGTCTTGCTCACTCGCCTCCCTGGCACGACCTCAGACTTTGGCAGAGACCAGAGCCTGAGCCACACAAAGCAAGGAGAGATGGAGACCATGGTCAAAGAGGCAGTAGAGGGAGGCAGTCAGGATGGGGAATGCTGAAAGATGGTGACTCCTGGAAACAGGACACAGGCTCCTGCTTTACCTGCAGGCCTGCAACTTCAGAAGGGGTGTAGTGGCCTGGGCACCAGTGAGGACAAATGAGCGCTTTGTTAGAAGGAGCTGACCCAAAGCTTTTGTCTGTGTGGAGGAGGAAAGGCTTGTGACAGTCTGAAGAGACTCCCTCCTGTGGGGTCCAGAGGCACCAAATGGCTGAGCTGACCTGTTGTCTTGGGGGGCCATTTGCTTGCCAAGGGTGAGGAGCTTGGATGTTGCAGAGGGACTGCCAAGAAATTGCCAAGGTTCTCCTCAATCCCTTCCGGGAGGGGGAAGGCTTGAGCAGAAGCGGATCAACACCAGGCTTCATGGCTAGTGTTGCAGGCAGGGCTTTGGCTTCTGTCACCACTGCTCAGGGATGGGTTATACTTGACAAAGTGGGGGACAACTGCCTCTGTAAACAGGCTTGCTAACCCGGCGAGGAGACTTTGATGTCGGGATGGGATGGGGATGCTCACCCTAACCTGAAGAGAAGTGAGGGTGCAATGGGCAGAGCAGATTTGTGTGGCAGACAGCATGAGAGGGGAGGCTCTGCCACTTCCCCTGTAAAAGCAGCACCAGCTGGGGGCCACCTCAAAGGCCCGTACGGGAGTCACATAGCATGGGGAAAAGGCAGGAGACCTTGGAAGTCCATGCAGAGGTGCAGAGCTGTGACCTGTCTGGGGTTTTGGAGACCTGCTGGGATAACTCTTGTGGCTGCAGTGCTTCAGTGGAGGGAAAGAGGCACTTTTGGGAAAGATAGGGTGGGCATGGGTAGAGGAGGAGTTGTGATCTGTGGGAAAGCGTGGCTCAAATGCATGGGGCTTGGCCTCAGGGCATGGGTGCAATAGTTAAGAGAGCTGGTGGATGAAGATTAGAGGGCAGGCCAGCAGAGGTGATACTGAAGTCGATGTCTGCTGCAGACCTCCTGATCAAGAAGAGGAGACAGAGGAAGCTTTCTTTAGGCAGCAGGCAAAGCCTCATGATACTGGATCCTGGTACTCCTACTACTGGGGGATGACGTAAAGGTCAAGGGCAGCCTTGGCTGCCAGGACCCTGAGCCTGTGGAGACTGAGATCCTCAGAGGAGGGAGCAAGCTGAACAGCAGCATTTGGACTCGGGACTTCAGAAGAGCAGATCTGAAACACTGCAGGGAGCTGCTTGGCTCAGGCCACTCAGCTGTCCCAGGCTGGGGCTGGCGTTGTGCATGTTTGCTGGGCACTCTCCAGCTGGGCTGATGCTTTCTTCTTACTTCTCTGATGAAGGAGGTGTCAGCCTTTTCCTACCTCTCCTTCCTTTCCTCCTGTGCCCTGGGCTGCGCCAGAGGAAGGGGAGTGTCCAGTTCCCAAGGGTCACACTGCTGCCAAGAAAGAGACTCTCGTAGCAAACAAGACTGCAAAAAAAACTTGTGTTCTTTTTTTTTTCCCCTCCCTAAATGACATCTGGCAGGGACAGTGCAGCAGTTGAGGGGAAGCTGGGCAGTCACTACAACTTGCCTTCAGTGGCATGCCACAGTCGGACTAGAGTTTCTCTGTAGTTCCCTGTTGGCCTCTTCAGCTCATGCTCATCTCACTCATCAAGCCCTGAGGGTGTGGAGGGAATTACAGACACACCCCCAAAGACATGTGCAAGACCATGCATGCCCCCATACTCCAGACTACATACACGTGTATGCTAATATGCACAGAGAGCTATGAGCACTCAGAAGGATGCACACACACACACACACACACACACACACACGTGCTTAAAGATATATGCATGTGCACAACCATGCACATACATGCAAACACAAATGTACTTGCTCACACACACTCACATTTGTACGCACTCATACATGTGCTACTGCACACACAAACACACAGATGCAGACATGCTGGTGTGACTATGCACATGGATGCTGCCAGATGGGAACACACAGAAGCATCAACACACACGCAGGCACAAGCACTACTGAGAGACAAGACCAGTGGGGCCAGCCCTCAGCCCCTCTGGGCAGCCTTAGGCAAGACGCTGAATGAAGGTCATTAGCTACAGGGGTGCCACAGGACATGTGCATCCTGCTTTTGCAAAGCAGGTGTGGATCGGGCATTTCCATCAGTGACCCATAAGCTCCGCAGGTGCTGCTACAAATCCTAGGTTACCAAGCTTGGCCCCTCTGCAGCTGATGTGTATGTTGCCAGCAACATTTGCGGCCTGCTGTTCAGAGCACTGCATTGCACAGGCCACACACATCTGGAGTGCCATACCTGACTGCCACTTCTGGGTACCAGGCGACCGGGCTAGGACTGGAGTGCCCTGGCAAGGTTGCCTGCCCAGCTGTGCTCTGAGCTTGGGGAGGAAATGCCCAGCTAAGGCGTGTGTGGGAAAAGAGAAGCTTAAAAAATTCTGGGATGAACAGATCTCTACAAGGCTGGAGCTGGAGGTCGGAGAAAGGCAGGAGAGAGCTGGGCTCTGTCCCACTGACTCCTGCTGAGCACATGTGGGCTGTCCTCTGGACCCATGAGCTGGGCCCCTTGGCTTCTGTGGCTGCAGGAGGAGCTGCACTCCAGCCACCCCTTGGGAAAAGGGGAGACTGGAGAACAGAGCCCCTTCTGTAGTGCTCAGAGCCACAGGATTGTGGGAGGTGCTCCTGCTGCCTAGGAGAGAAACTTCTTCTGTATTGGATCCTGAGAGAGGTGCACAGATAGACAGTGCTTCTCCTCCTCCCATGTGGGGACTGTATCTGTTCAGGCTGCCTCAAAGCAGGCTCTGGTAATGCTGCTCCCCCTTGCTCAGCAAATCAGCCTGCTGCATGTCTTTTGGGTGAGGCCTTCTCTGATTCATTGCCTTGAAAACTCGGCAGTATTTCAATAGTCTGGAGGCCATCAGTGCTGCAGAGAGCTGCTGGGGTGTGTTCAGTGCTGTGATACCTGTTGTGTAAACTTCTCCCCTTTCCCTGCCTATTTCGGGCTCTGGGACACACATGTCCCTGGGGATGAACCCTGCTCAGAGGCCCCACCGGGAGGGTGGGTGGACAGCAGCAGTGGTGGCCTTGCCACAGCTTCAAGGCCCGTGGGAGTAGGCGAGCTCGGGGCACAGCAGGGAGGCAGCTCCATATCCTGGCCACCACTAGGTGCACAGGGCAGCACCAGGCTCAGGGCTCTGAACAGGGGCAGAAAACCCCAGCAGGGGAGGGCAGTGGGCAGCGTTTGTAGTCTTCGACCCTGGGGAAGTGCCACTTTGCCTGGCGGCTCGGTCCTACCCAGCCCCGCACCCTCAGTGCCTGCAGAGCTGCTCTCAAATATCTCCACACCACCCTGCCTGCACATGATGCCTTCTCCACCCCACCAGGCAAAGCTGCACCACATGCTGTGCGATCGGGTAAAGGACAGGATCCTCTGCAAAACACTGCCAGACTTCCTTGATTTGCTTTGGGGGGTCTTTCTTTTTTCTCTCTCTCACCTGAACTGCTTCTTCAGTATCGATGGCTTCATAAGCTGCTGGACCACATCTCCCATTCCTGCAGTTTTTAACCACATGGTATAACTAAAATTACTTTTACTTCCTATAATTTACAGCCTTTTCTTCTTTTTTTTAAGTCTGTCATCAGGGCCACACTCTGTTTCTTGCACTGTCATGATGTTCCCCACAGAGGACAGCAGGCACCAGCAAACATTGCTCTCCCAGCAGCTCTTTTTTTCTATTGCCTGCTCAACTTCTCCCTCCCTGTTTCTTCTGCAGTAAGCACCCCTTCTCCTGATACCAGTTCTTCTGCATCAGCTCCTTCCTGCATTTCTCCAGGACAACTGCAGTTTCCTCTGCATCGGCTGCAGCCTGCCTCTAACAGCTGCATTATATGGAAATGTAAGTGAGAAGGAGAATCCAGAGACTCTTTATCTCCCAGGAAACACCTCACGTTTACTGCATTTCCGAAAAGAAAAGTAGGAAATGTAAACATATACATAGTATATCATGCACTTAATGTTCAAAGGTTCCTGCCACTCAGCTTTGCTCTGCCACACCCTCCGTGGCAACTTTCAGGGCAGCCAGGGTGCCTGTGGCCAAGGTGCCCGTGCTGGCAGCAGCCCCTGCCCGCACTCCCGCACACCGAGGGTCTCTGCGGGCGGCTCGGCGCTGAGGCCCCGCGGCTGAGCGGCGGCACCGTCTCGCTCCCGCTCGCAGCCGCCTTTCCTGGGGCCGCTGTTGCCGGGCTCTCACCGAACAACCGACCGGCAGCAGCAGCTCCGCGGGCAGCAGCAGCCTGTGTCACCTGGGGGGGTTGGTGTCCTTTCGGGGTGCGCTATTCCCGCGCAGCAGCTCAGGAGCCCTTCCTGCGGCCGGGCTTGAGGAGCTCCGGCACCGCCGGCTCCCGCCGCCACCACCGCGGCTCGTCGCGCTCCGCTTTGTGGCGGCGGCAGGAAGGCTCGTCCCCGCCGCGCTGCCCGGCCCCTGCCGCTCCCCTCCCGCCCGGCCCCTGCTGCAGTCGCGGGCCCGGGAGCGCCGTGCGCGGCGCGGAGCGGCCGCCTGCGTGTGCCGCAGCCCCGCCGAGAGCCCCGCTCCCGCCGCTATCGCCTCCCCGACGCCGCCGCCCGGGACACGGCGAGTCCGAAAGCGGGGCGGGCGCCGGGACAGGGCGCAGCCCCGGGGCGGAGCTGGCGACCGCGGCGGCGGCGGTGGCGTCCGAGAGGAGGCACCGGCGCCGCAGCAGAGAGTCGCTGCCGGCGGGGGGCAGCGAGGCGCGGGCGGCCGAGCGGTGCGGCGCGATGCGGCGGTGCCGGGGCGCAGGACTGGCGGCGCTGGCCACGGTGCTCCTGGGTGCGCGGGGCTGGCGGCAGCAGCGGCGGGCGGCGGCATGAGGACCCGGCGCTGGGCCCGGGGGCATGCTCCGTGGGGCCAGTGCCCTCACTTGTTTCTCGGCTTTTAAGTCGCTCTTTCTGCCTCCCTCCCTCATCTCCCATCTCCCTTTCTTCTCTTGCAGTTCTCCGGCTCCCCCCTCACCTCCTTTTCTCAGTCTTCTTCATCCGTCTCATAAGTACCAGTTGGCTTTCCTGTGCTGCTCCATCGTTCCATACATCCATTCATTTCCCTATGCCTTCAGCATTTGTTCTTGCCCTGAAATCAGCTGTCCATCCTTCACCATCACACCCCTGCTCTCCTGTCTACTTTTCCCGCCTTCATCTGTCCATCCACCCTTCTGACTTTCAACCCATCCCTTCATGCATTCGCGCTGAACTTCTAAGCCTCCTCCAGTCTCTCCACACACGGATGCAGAGATCGTTCTCCACGCCAGCCACTTACCACATGTCCCCATCCGTCCCAACCGCATCTGTCTCGCTGCCGCTTTCCATCTGCCTGATCCTTTCTCCAGGATTCTCCCTCGGAATCGGCTGTTGGAGACAGCATATCACTGTCACCAAGTGATTTTCGGCATGTTTGTCTTCTTTCTCGGCAGTGGCTGTGGGCAGGGCCCAGGTGCAGCAGGAGCCGTTGGCAGAGACCACCGAGGGCACTAGCATTAACATCACCTGCTCACACCCCAGCATACAGACCAGCGACTTCATCCACTGGTACCGGCAGCTCCCAGGACGAGGTCCCGCGTTCATCACGAGTGCTCACAAAGGGTCCAAAGAGGTGCAGGACCCGCCGGGGACCCTGTTCGTGGCCGAAAACCGCCGCTCCAGCGTCCTGCATCTCGCCCGGCCCCGCTGGCGGGACGCGGCGGTGTATTACTGCGCCGTGGGAGACCCGGCGGCACAGGCTGGGGCTGCGGCCGGGCACGAACTGCCGCGGGCGGGGCGGGGCGGGGTGGGGCGGTGGCGGGGGCTGGGGATGCGCCTCGCGCTGGCCCACTGGGGGCGCTGCCGCTCCGCCCGCCGGGGCCGCCTCTCCCCGCACCGCGCTGCGCCGGGCCTGCCCGTCGGCGGGTGCCGCTTCGGCGGGTCCTGCTGCGCCGGAGCCTCGGCGGCGGGACGGCCCCCCGAAATCGTTCCCAAGCTGCCGAGTGGGTGTCCCGATCCAATATCGGGAGGGTTTCGTTACGATCCCAAGGACGAGATTAAGACGCTAAAACCGGTCAAATATCGTACAACCTTTTAACTTTATTTTCCACAGAGTGGGGAATAAAGGTGGGGAAAGGCAAAGGGGAGGAGAGAGAGAGAGAAAGAGAGAGAGAGAAAAGGGGGGGAGAGAAAGAGATATCACCACCCGTGGATCCAGCGGCGTCCCGTTGGTCCTCTTCACCCTGGGTGTAAATTTTAGCAATGCGCGTGCAGTAATTACAACTCGAGCAGGGTCCGACCCTAGGTTCCCGCTGAAAAGTTTGGAGCCAAATCAAGGCAAATTAAATAAATAAATTGTAATGACACGCGTGCAGTAGTTACAGCTCGAGTTGGGTGCCTCCGAAGAGGGACCCTGAACAAAAAAAATCCCTGGGCAATTATAGCTTTTTTCAAATTAAGTTTCCCGCCCCTCACGCGGTAGTTCAGACCAATAGTAATTTTTGGGTCTGGGGTCTCCTGCTCCCTATTGGGTCTCATCATTGTTCCCAGGCAGGCTGCTTTTCTCCCTTATCTTTACTGTTGCGGTTTCTGCTGACAAATGTGTTGATTCCTCGGGTTCTGCCCTTCTTTCTCAGGGCCCTGACAAACAGGTGTTGTTCCAGCAATTAGCACTGCCCCAGCAGTGACAATAGGTGTTATCTTCCAAGGTCCTGACGAGGAGGATATAATCCAGACCCCCCCTAATTAACACTGTTTCAGCAGTGAGGGGAGGCTTTGTTTCCCAGTGTCCTGGCGCCCAAGCAGGCCTTATTTCAAAGCCTTGACATCCTCCCTCCTGGAGTGTGACGCATAGGAATGCAAACTGCTTGTAACTCCCTTATCCTTCCAGTCTGCACCAGCTCTGGGGCCCTTTCTCACTGAACTAGGGAGTGCGGCTAAGCAAGTTTTATAAAAGTTGTGTTAAGCGGCAGTAATTTGCAGTCCAGGTCCCAAAGTCTCTGTCCGATCGTGGTCCGGTTCAGCGCAGGCTCGGTGTGTCCCGAATGGTCGCAGGGAGACCATTTCAGGGGTCGCAGCAGCTCAGTCCTGTTTCCGCTGGGAACAGATGGCTTGTTTGGGGTTTTGGTTTGCTTGCACCTTATGTATCAAGAAATGTTTAAGGCAAAAGTTCACTCATCTGTCCGCCACAGTGGGCAAGCAGCTCCTCCCACCCCTCGACCCCTCCCCCGCCCCACTGCTGCCCCCGCTCCTCTAAACCGCAACGAGGACAGACATTCCCTGTGCAGCGGTGGGTCAGCGACCTGAGTGCTGGTGGTGCTAGTGGTGCCCGGAGAAGGGGCAGTTGCAGTGTAGAGAGGCATCGTTTATAAGAGAGAGGGTTATAGTGGGGTGTCCTCTCCCTACTGGATTCCGGGAGTGTGTTCTACCGGATTCAGGGTGTGTGCCTGTCCCTGCATGGGTGATTGCTGCAGCAAGTGCTCTTTTCGAAGGTGTCTTTCCTGGGGAGCCCCCTCTGTGGCCGAGAGAGAAGGAAGAAAAAAACGCTGTGGTGTGGGGACAGAGTGTCAGACACCTGGAGAGAGGCACTTTTACTTGTGCATGGTTCTATCTGCATCCAGACTGTCCCTGGGACAGGGTGGACATGGGTGCATGCAAGGGTTCCTTTTCCATCCTTTCCAGACCTGGCTGGAGGTCCTTCTGTCTGCCTGGGTGCTGGATGGCAGGAGGAGATCATCAGGGCTGTTTGTCCCTTGCTGCAGGATGGTTGGGCAGGTAGCGATCTTCAGGAGGGCCAAAAGAGAAGGAAGGTGCCAGTAGCCTCCTTTGTGTCCCTTTTGCTTGACCTCAGCCTGCCTTAACTGTCCATTAGGTTCCTAGAGCCCCTTGGGCAATGCAGCCTGGGCTTCAGAGGAAGCAAATGCCGCCCACCCATGGCTTGACTGAGCAAGTACAAAACTTCCCATGCTGAAAAAGCCCATGGCCCTGGATTTCAGGAGCCTGGATCCCAGCAAGGATCCCTGCAGTTTGTCTGCTTTGCTGGGTGCTCTCAGCACTAGCCCACCATCTGTCTAGAGAGCCTTCTGGCGGTAGAGGTGTGGGTCTCAAGGAGGTCTGTCTGAAGCAGCAGTGTGGGAGCTTTGCTCCACCCTCTGTGCTGAGGTTTGGAGGCTGCTTTGAGGTGGCAGAGGGAGGAGAAGGCAGGCACCTGCAAGCTTCAGCTCGCTCATTCTGGAAGGCCCCTGGTCAGCCCGTGAAGAGGAGAGCTTGACATGGCCCTGATTTTCCTGGCAGCCGTGGCAGGACTGGCAGACTTTGGTGAGACATGACTTGCAGGCTGAGGAGGAACAGGGCAAGAGTTTGTGCTGTCAGTGGTGGAGGGGAGAGCTGTGAGTCCTGACCCTGCAGGTAACTGGCAGTGTTTCTGTAGGGAGGCAGGGGCTGCAGATGGGGCATCACATATAATCTGAGGTCTGTCGAGTGTCATGGGCATCAAAGGAGGAATAAGATGAAACCTTCATTTTGTAGAAACTAACATTCTTGCATACACTGCTGATAGAGATGCTAGATAAGAGCCGAGTACTGCATATAGGGTCTTTTCTCCGAGACGTATTGGGTAAAATGCTGCAAATCTGTGTGGGGTTGGATGTAATCCTTGAAGGACATAGAGAGAAGGCTAACTCCAGGCAAGAGCTCAAATGCTGTACAAGGACAGGTCAAGGGCAGATTATGTGGTGTGTAGTTTGGCGAAAAGGTTACAGTAAGAAGTTACCATCAGAGGTAGGGGAGGAACAGGGCATGTGTTGTCTTGCCGAAGGAGAGAGCAACAGTTAATATAGCTCAAGGACTGATAGGAAGACAACTGCTGGACTCCAAGCCCATGACCCCCCTCACAGCTGAGGTGTGAGGAGTGACAAGAACCTGTAAGTTGAAGCATGCATGGAGAAACAGCTCAGCATTTTGCACCATAGGAGAAGTTAGATGGAGAATGGGCATAGCAAGAAGGCTGATGAAGTGGTCAGTAGATGGATACATAGATGAACAAAGTTAAAACGCTTTCCTGGCTTTACAGGTCACGCACAAAAGGATGCTGTGCTCCAGTTCCCACCAGAAACGACCATCCAGGCAGGACACAGTGCAACTTTGCAGTGCAATTTCTCCAGCAGTGACCCTTACGCCTACATTTTCTGGTATCAGCAGTTCCTGACCCAGTCCCCTGAGATGCTGCTGTGTGTGGACGGATCCAGACCTTGTGTGGATTCAGGGAGGTTCTGCTGTGTGCTGTGTGCTGAGAGCTCCCAGGTGCTTCTCCCAGGTGCAGGATGCCGAGCTCCAGGACAGTGCTGTCTATCTCTGTGCTCTGAGCCCACACCAGTGCGTACATCATGCAGCATTGCACAGAAAGGCTTGTGGTCTGCTTTGGGGAGGTCACCCCATTTCTGGGAACTAGTCTGTCCCTCTGCATGTAGTGCTTTTTGCATGCCAGGTCTGACTGGTGGAGCAAAGAGCTGGCCCTGGAGAGCAGGTGTGACTGCTGCTGGCAAATCAGCCATGGTGGCTGCAGAGAAGCATTAGGTGGTGTTTCCTCCCTGAGGGAGGAAATGTGCTGGTGTTTGCTCCTAGTGCAGGGCACTGCTCCTTGTCCCCGGCATGGGGGAGACAGCTGGGGAGCCACCTTCACTTTCAAGCTCTGCTTCTCCTGGTATTGGAGCCCAGTTCCTCTCTGGGGCTGCAGGTTATCCCCCCTGCCCAGGATACAGCCAGACTCCCAGGGCTAGGTCAGAGCAGGGCTCCCCACTCAGCCTGCTAGAGATTTTGTGGAGAGGTGTTGTTCCCAGGCACTGGAGGAAGGAAGAGGGAGAAGTGGTAGCAGTAGCGGCAACACCTGTTCATAGAAGAAATACCACTGTCCAACGAGAAGCAGGGACTGCAGAGGAAGGTGTGAAATCCCAGTGAGGCAAGCACGCTGCACTCACAAAAGGCCCAGCAGAGGTGCGCAGAAGAGCAGGCATGTCTAGCTGGGGAGGCAAAGACAATGGTGGAGGAGAGAAAACCACAGCAGGGGCATTTCAGGCCCCTCATGGTGAGAGAAAATGTGCTTCCTTCCTTGTTCCCTTGGTGGTGTCATTTCCAGCAGCTCCGCTCCCTCAAGGCTGGGAGGTGTTTTTTGACTCTCTCTTTCACACACAACCCCTGGGGTCGGGCTCAGCATGCACCTTGAGTATCTCGTCCTCGCTGCCTTCCTGTGGCAACCACTGGGTAAGCCCTGACTTTTACTTGAGGCTTAGTTCCTCTTTTCTATGGGAAACCCTAGCACCCTCTCCGCCTCCCTCCCTCCCCCCCATATCCCTGCAGGGAGGTGGTCTTGCATAAAGGGACAATGCTGGGAAATGTTGGCTCATGTGTGCTTTCACATGAAGAGTCTCAGGACACTGTTACTGTTGGAAAAGAAAGGGGAAGACGGAGAGAGGAGAAACCTGCCCTGCTCCCTGTGAACCACCGTCTCCCCATTTCCTTCCCGCAGCCATCCATCTCTGTCTGCTTCTCTCTTCTGACCCACCTGGGACCAATGTTTCACAAATGTCTTGCCGTGGGAGCTCTTAGTTGTCCTGCAGTCCCCACTTTCTGTCTTTGCAATGCCAAAAAGGTGACCTTATGAAGACTGCTACAGGGCCTGGCATGACATTATTAGCTTGTCCCAGTCTGTCTGCCAGCTGGCACAGCCCTGACCACGCATTTCCTCCTGCATGTCATTGCTGCTGGGGCTTCCTTTTCCCTCCCTTGAGCCTTGGTTTCCATGCACTCAGGGACACAGGAACCATCGGAGATGACAGGGTTTTGGAAGGAGGATGTAACTTTCTCCCAGCAGCTCCCTGGGCCCCTGCCCAGACTGAAGGTGTCCTGGTGCCAGCACGTAAGGGCCAGGCCTGACAGGATGTTCCCTGGGACTCTGGGCAGCAGGAGAGCAGGGAGCAAGGGCACAGCAGAGCTGTGCTCCGGCGGCATCCTGGCAGGAGGGCATGGGATTCTCACGGTGCGAGAGGTACACGGAGCCAAGAACTGGGTGCTCCTGTGCCAAACCACTCACCACCTTGCTGTTGCCAGCCGTGGGGCTCCTGTTGCAGAGCAAGGGAGAGGGAGCCTTCTGCCCTGAGGCTTTGGCATCCTGTCATGCTTTTCATCCTGAAGGCTTTCCCCACATGCTCACTAACTGTCACTTTCTTCCAGGTGTCATGGGCCAGACCAGTGTCACCCAGCAAGAGGGACCAGTCCCGGTGGAGGAGAGGGGCACCTTCCACACCACCTGCACATACCAGACCTCGAACTTTTATGGCTTGTCTTGGTACCAGCAGAAGGAAGACCGAGCCCTGCAAGCTGGTCTCATCTCAGGCGGCAGCTGGCCTCAAGCAGAGTGGCTGATTCACCACAATGCTGAACACCACTGGGTTCTGGAGGCCAAAGCCAGGAGTGAGGGATCATCTAAGCTCTGACTGTGGAATACTACCTGCCACTGGTGGCTCCTGTAGGGGCTGAAAAGCCTCTTCCTTGTGGCAGTGCTTGTAGGTCTGTGAGGGACAAATGCTGGGAGAGTAGAGGTGTTTTCAGCCTGTGGAGATCAGGAACACGTCTGTGTACTCATCAGCCTGCACTGAATGGCTTTGGGAGCTCCTCTGTGCTTGAGGACAGGCCTTGGTCAGGCCAGGTGTGCACAGCTGGGCATATTTTGCTGCCAGATCAGGAGATGTGCAGGGAGTGTGTGGCCAGGGTGAGGTGCAGAAAAGGGCTGTGACATTCCCCCCCCACCCCGTGCATGTCAGGAGGTTTCCTATGGAGGGGCCATTTTTCACTCACTGCTGAGTTGTTCCTCAGATCTGCTGTGGCACTTGTGGCCTGAGCTCTGAGCATCCCCAGGCAGGAACTGCCACTCTACAGTGCCCTCTGCCTGTGGAGGGGCAAGAGCCTTGTTTCTCTGCTGGGGCCCCTTGTTCTTTCTGTGCCCTTCCTTTCCTTTCTCCCAGGCACTCCCCAGCCACTCTCTCTTGCCTGTCTGCTGATGTCCCTTAGACGTCATCTCCTTTCCTTTGGTGAGACCTCCATCTCCCCTCTCTCTTGCTGCATGCCCTGGTTTTCAGCCTCCCCAGCTCACCTGTGAAGCAAGGCAGATGAGCTGGATCAAGCGTAGCCAAAACATTCCTGTGCTACTTTGGAGAGGGTTTGATGTCTAGCCTGTGCCTGGGGATGTCCTCAAGAATGTGAGCAATGCTCATCCCAGTGAGCAACCTTGCTGTCCTTGGAGCCCTTCTCCTGCCTTTCCTCCAGGGCTTCCCCCAAGCCCTCCCCCATTTGTTCTCTGCTGGGACCAGTCTGCATGGCTCAAGTCCAGCTCCGCTGTGCCCTTGAGATCTTCTGAGATGGAGGTCTGGGACCAGCCCCAGCTCCTGTGCTGGGAGCAGTGCCACGGTGACATGCTTCTATGGCCACAGAGAGTTGTGTGTCGGGGACAAACCGGACTGCCTACAGGCTGCAATCACTGAGGCTGGGAGGTCAGAAATGAGCCTGACAACACAGACATCTCATCCCTGTGTTGGGCTTTGAGGAAGAAAAGGGCGCTTGCATTCAAAGAGCTCTCTACCCAGAAAGCTCTCCTTCTCATTCCCCAGGCTCAGCTTCAGTAAAACACCTATCCTCCCCCCTCCCTAGTCTCCTCTTCCCTTGTTTCCGAGGTGGATTACACTGATTCCAATGCAATTGCAGCTGCAGAGCAGTTGCATTCCAAAAGCCTTGGATGGACCTTCCCAGACTGGGTGTTTCTGAGGGAACTAAGGGATGGCAGCACACTGCTTCAGCAGGAACTGGAGGCATGACCCATGCAGAGTGAGAATGTCTTGGGGTGGGGAGGAGAAATTGGCAGGGACCAAGGGTTCCTGGTGCATTTGCCAAACCCAGGGACAATCAGCCAGCATTTTCCCCCACTTGCAGACATGTTGACCACAGCATGTGTGTGGAGGCGGGGGGGATGGGTGGGGTGATTCTTGTTCTGGATGGCAACAGCTCGTGCAGATAGTATGTTTTCACCCTGATGGTTCTGGAGGCCAGAGTCAGCAATTAGGGCTGTTTCAAGCCCTGGGGGCCTGAGCAGTTCCACAGAGGGCAGTTTGATTGCAGCGCCTGCAGAGCTGAGGGGAGAGGAGCTGGGAGTAGAAGCAGAGAGATCTCCAATTGGGGAACTGTCCAGGCAGTTTGCCAGCTTGAAAATACCGGCTGCACTTTATGCATAGAAATTGTATTCAGCGCAAAAGACAGGAAAGCAAAGCCCCATGTTTCATGTCATCAGGAGAAACAGGGTTTCCCCAGGAGAGGAAAACAAGCAAACCCCTCACTCGCCACCCCTCTAAGAAGCTGTTAGTGGGAAATGGGAGTGTGGAGGGAAAATTTTCTCTTTGTTTGCCTAAAAATGTGGCTTTGTGAAGGAAGCGCTGACCTGGTCTGGAGAAACCTGGACTGGTCCTCCATGTGTGTGAGTGGCTCTGGCTGAGCAGCAGAGCTTGCCCGCAGCACCTCTGTGTCTGGAAACAGTCTGCTTTGGGCAGTCCTTGTAGGTCTGTGAGCAACAAATACTGGGAAGAGATGGGTATTTCCAGTCTGGTGGGAACAAGAGCGTATGTGTGCACATCCCAGATGGTATCTACTATGAGAAACAAGCTTTATTTTTACAAACTCATTAAAGAAAAAAGAAGACGACGAAGAAGAAGAAGAAGAAGAGACTAAGCAAACAAGGGGTTAATCCCTTTGCTCTAGATTAGGCTGGGGACTGCCTGTGGGACAAGTGGAGAGAGGGAGATCCTGAGGGACATGGGCAGCTGGCTGGGCATGGGCAACTCACCCCCATGCTGAGGCTGCAGGCTCTCGGTGGGAGAAAAGGTGAGGCCTCGGCTTCTGGGAACCCCAAGAAGATACCCAGTGCCTGCAGCAATGATGCTCGATGCGATGTGACTAGAGATGGGGACTATTCCCTGAACGACAGGCAGGAGGATCATGAAGGGACCTTTGCCTGCTGCCCTAGGCCCTGGATGCCTGAGTCCTAATCTGAGCCCACCATTGCATTCAAGAGTTCCTCCTTTGCACCCAGTGGACCGTGGATGCTTGAGGGGTGCCAGCCTTTTAACTACTACCTTAAGCTAAGGGTGAAGGGCCAACAAGAAATTGTCAAGTATCACAGAAAAGAATAGTGGAAGAGCATTAATCGTGAAGCCAGGTGTCCCTAGAACAAAGTCAGGGAAGACCACGAGCAGGTGAGAAGGTCTCTGGTTGCTGAGGCTTTTGGTCCAGCCAATGCCCAAGAGCATCAGCCAGAGCCAGAGTGGCCCTCCTGAACTGAGAGGCACTCACCAGAGCCAGCTCACAGATGCTGCTAAGGGCAGAGGCATGTCCCACTGTCACTGCCCCTTCACAGTGGAGCTGGGGGGATCGGTTCTCACACAGAGCTGTTCTGGAGCAGAGCAGGATTCTGGCACTGGTGGGAGCCTCAGGGGATCTGGGCACCAAGCAAGCTGCTCTGTGCTTGGAAGAGACAAGGCCCCATGGAGCAGATGTGGTGATTTGGGAACCAGTTGTTTTCCTGGGGCTGCCCTGGCACATGAGGGTGGTGAGCCCACAGGGCTCACAAAGGCTATTCCTGCTATCCCCACTCCTGTCCATCCTCACAGATGTCTTCTGTCCAAGCCTCCTCCCCCAGCACAGCTCCCTTTCTCAACAGCCCTTGCGGCTGCTGACCTTGCAGGGCCAAGCGGGCCATCTTTTTGGCAGAGATGCAGCAAGGCAAGGACTGATGCCCCGTGGCTCTGGAGTAGTCAGGAACATCTCCCTCAGCTGCGAGGGACAGTGTCCAAAAGAGGATCCACTGCAAGGATTCCCTCCCTCCCATTCCTCTGGGAGTGAAGAAAGGTCTTTTTGTGCTCTCACCTTATACCCTGCCCTGACCAATGCCTTTCTGCACGGACAGTTTGGGAGAGGGTGCACAGAGGGAAAGACCACACAGAGGCCCAGGCTGGGATGCAGCATTGCTTTACTGAGTCAGAAGAGGGGAAAGTAGTTGCTCTGAGCAGAGTCCCCTTGTGCAGGCAGCACCAGGGGCAGCTGAGAGTCTGCACCCCGTGAACACACTAGAGATCCCACAGGTTGCCAATTGCCTGCCGCTCAGTGGGATAGCAGCCAGAAGATCCCCGCAGTGTGGCTTTGGGAGTGCCTCACAGCCCAGGGGAGCAGAAGGCAACAAAGAAAAGGCAGAGAGAGGAGTGAGTGGAAGAAGGGGGAAGGTAGGTCTTGGTCATGTTTTTAGGGAGCCAAGGTGGCCGTTTCCAGCTAGCCATTTCCAGAGGAGGCAAGGATGGTCACGTGTTCTGAAAAGAATGGCCTGAAGCACCATTGTGTGTCCAGTTCCGTGTTCTGAGTTCCTGAGGGTGCTTCTCTGGGTGTGTGGTCAGTGGCTTCAGTGGGGCGGGGGGGGACACCTTCTACCACAGTAGCTGCTGGAAATGCTGGAGAGTTCAAGCTCCTGTCCAATGCAAAACATCCCAGCTAATGAGATGGGCTGTGCTTTCCTTTCCTGTGTTGCTGCCTTTTCATTTCTCCGCTTCTGCCATGACCATTCCCCTGTGAAAGCTTCTTCTGAGGGCTGGAGTGAAAGGTGCAAAGACTTCCGGGGCAGGAACACGTCAGTGTGGTTGGAAGACTCAGCTCAAGTGCCAGAGGGGTCCAGCGCAGGCAGGTGATGTAGACCTGGGTCACTCCTGTGGGGATGCTTGTTTTGCCACAAGGAGCCCAGCTCCTGCAATCCTCAGCTGGATGCCCAAGGGCTCCCATGCAGGAGGCTGTGTCACATCCTTCTCTCTCCTTCCCTCCCAGCTCACTCCACTGGTCACTTCTTGTCCCCTCCCTCTGTGGGTGGGCTGTGCTGCAAGCTTTTGACCCTATGCTGCATACCACCACTGACCAGGACATTTTGTTGGCCTGTTTTGTCATAGAACCTGTCTGCAGAGTCTCTGAGAGAGTCCCCAACAACACCATTAGCATGTTTGGGGCCTAGTCCTTCCCCAAGGTGCTCCAGCCCTGCCCATCCAGGATGGCTACCAGCATTTCCTTAGCTGAGTCCACAGGTGCTCATGCTTAGGCACATGCTCTTTTCTTGGGTGTGCTTGTGGGCATGCTGGATTTGTGTGAGTGCATGTGGGTGCACAGATTTGTGCATGATTCCACACAGGTGTGTGTGAGCAGGTGCATGTCTGTCTGTACTTGCACATACTTGCTCCCTCCCTATGAGGGAATGTGCTGCTCCAGGCAGGGGCACCCTCCACTGCTCTATCCACAAACACCATGGAGCAGCAGGCTCCCTGGGCCAGAAGGAGCTTGACTGCAGCTGAACGGTTATGGCACAGTCCCATCAGAGATCTGCCCAGGGCACAGGCACAGGAAAGCAGACCCTGTCTCCCGAGCCCTGCTTTCCCCGTCCCTCCAAAGCTCACACATCTGCTACTGCCTCTTTCAGGCCCCAGCAAGGACACTTTTGCACCAGCTGGGAACCTTGCTTTTGTTACAGGGAACACTACTTGGAGGGCCTTGGCATGGCTGGTAGGCCCCATCCACCGCTTCTCCAGGCCAGGACCCATCTCCGCTGCCCAGTGCTAGAGAGTTCAGAAGGATAAGTTTAGCTTTACGTATAAGCTGAGAAAGGCTGAGAAATCCTGCCTGCCTCATGCTTGCCATTCCTGAGTGGATCTGCTGCCAATGCAGTGTTGGTGGTGTATGGGATGGGAGGCAGGCTCCTCATGGCCAGCTGATGCCAAAGGCACCCTTGCAGCTCACCAACCTGGTGCTGTGTCAGGCAGACCTGAGGCTGAACAGGTGTTGAAGCCGAGGGACGTGGGTCCTCATGTCACTGTGCTGTGAAAGGAAAGACAGAGCCCCTGCGATGCACAGGGATGCACAAACAGCTTATGATTCCTTTGGTGCTCAGCCACCAGGCCCTTCCTGTCCCTCATTGAAATCTGAGTCTGAGTGACCAGCAGCTGCCCTGAGAGGGAAGGGAGGTCTGATTCAAGGCCACAGACCCCATATCCTGCTGCTGTGCCACGAGGGGCCTCAAGAAAAGACCCTTTTTCCAACAAGGGCTGCGTGCAGTGTGTAAGCTCCCTGAGTGCATGTGCCCTCATGGAGGCTGGGCTAACTGGACTCAGGTCCAGCTTACACATGGCACAGTTGAGGGCTGCCCACCTTTCCTCGAAGGGCCTTGGAGAGACAGATCACTGCCAGGCAGCTCTGCTGGCAGGCCTCAGCCAGGGCTGACCAACCCTTCTCGTGGCAGCAGCTTGAAGCTGCGGCTCTAGTGCTGGGCCCCCAGCTGAGCTGCAGCTCCAGCTGCTTCACAGCCATGCCTGGTGAGTGGCCATGGAGCCCGCTGATCTGGAGTCAGTTTCTGACATGTGGAGGACTTCCCGTCTTGCCCTCGGACTGCCTTATCACTATGGACTTGTGCAGCAATCATGGGACTGTGCCA
This sequence comes from Dromaius novaehollandiae, assembly GCF_036370855.1. Lineage (NCBI taxonomy): Eukaryota > Metazoa > Chordata > Aves > Casuariiformes > Dromaiidae > Dromaius > Dromaius novaehollandiae. The sequence continues at coordinate 4,825,300 of NC_088119.1, read as the reverse complement.
TAGCCTGATTACTGCCAGCAGCCCTGATCCTGGCCCTGTCTTGCTCACTCACCTCCCTGGTTTGTCCTCAGACCTTGCCACAGACTAGAGCCTGAGCCACACAAAGCAAGGAGAGTTGGAGACCATGGTCAAAGAGGTGGTAAAGGGAGGCGGTCAAGATGGGGAATGCTGAAAGATGGTGACTCCTGGAAACAGGACACAGGCTCCTGCTTTACCTGCAGGCCTGCAACTTCAGAAGAGGTGTAGTGGCCTGGGCACCAGTGAGGACAAACGAGGGCTTCATTGGAAGGAGCTGACCGCAAAGCTTTTGTCTGTGTGAAGGAGGAAAGGCTTGTGATAGTCTGAAGAGACTCCCTCCTGTGGGGTCCAGAGGCACCAAACGGCTGACCTGACCTGTTGTGTTAGGGGGGCCAGTTGCTTGCCAAGGGTGAGGAGCTTGGATGTTGCAGAGGGCCTGCCAAGAAACTGCCAAGCCTTGTGTGGCCCTTGCACTATTCCCTCACGCTGCCCTGCCCTGTGGGTACCAGTGATCCTGTCACACCTAACCATAAGCATATCAAGAGTGACAACAGCATTCTGGGGGTGAGGTGAAGGCCATGGGGCCCCAGGGGGGTGTTCTCCTCAATCCCTTTGGGAGGGGGAAAGGCTTGAGTAGAAGTGGATTCCTCCCACAGATCAACACCAGGCTGCATGGCTGGTGTTGGAGGCAGGGCTTTGGCTTCTGTCACCACTGCTCAGGGGTGAGATATACGTCACAAAGTGGGGGACAACTGCCTCTCTAAACAGGCTTGCTAACCTGGTGAGGGGACTTTGATGTCGGGATGGAGTCGGGGAGGTTCATCCTAACCTGAAGAGATGTAAGGGTGCAAGAGGCAGAGCAGATTTGTGTGGCAGACAGCATGAGAGGGGAGGCTCTGCCACTTCCCCCGTAAAAGCAGCACCAGCTGGGGGCCACCTCAAAGGCACATACGGGAGTCACATAGCATGGGGAAAAGGCAGGAGACCTTGGAAGTCCATGCAGAGGTGCAGAACTGTGACCTGTCTGGGGTTTTGGAGACCTGCTGGGATAACTCTTGTGGCTGCAGTGCTTCAGTGGAGGGAAACAGGCACTTTTGGGAAAGATAGGGTGGGCATGGGTAGAGGAGGGCTTGTGATCTGTGGGGAAGAGTGGCTTGAATGCATGGAGCTTTGCCTCGGGGCAGGGGGTGCAACAGTGAAGAGAGCTGGTGGATGAAAATTAGAGGGCAGGCCAGCAGAGGTGATACGGAAGTCAGTGTCTGCTGCAGACCTCCTGATCAAGAAGAGGAGACAGAGGAAGCTTTCTTTAGGCAGAAGGCAAAGCCTTACAGTCCTGGATCCTGGTACTCCTGCTACTGGGGGATGACGTAAAGGTCAAGGGCAGCCTTGGCTGCCGGGAGCCTGAGCCTGTGGAGACTGAGATCCTCAGAGGAGGGAGCAAGCTGAACAGCAGCATTTGGACTCAGGACTTCAGAAGAGCAGATCTGAAACACCTCAGGGAGCTGCTTGGCTCAGGCCACTCAGCTGTCCCAGGCTGGGGCTGGTGCTGTGCATGCTTGCTGGGCACTCTCCAGCTGGGCTGATGCTTTCTTCTCGCTTCTCTGACGAAGGAGGTGTCTCAGCCTTTTCCCACCTCTCCTTTCTTTTCTCCTGTGCCTGGGGCTGTGCCGGAGGAAGGGAAGTATGCAGTTCCCAAGGGCCACACTGTGTACGAGAGACACTCGTACTCAAAATGACTGCAAACAGAAGCTTGTGGTTTGTTTTTGTGTTTTTTCCCCCTCCCTAAATGACATCTGGCAGGGACAGTGCATCAATCGAGGGGAACCTGGGCAGTCATGACAACTTGCCCTCAGTGGCATGCCGTAGTCTGACTAGGGTTTCACTGTAATTCCCTGTTGGCCCCTTCAGCTCATGCTCATCCCACTCATTGACCTGCTGAGGGCATGGAGGGAATTACACACACACCCCCAAAGACATGTGCAAAACCATGCGTACCCCCATACTCCTATGGGTTCCCCACGGTAAAAAAAAAAAAAAAGAAAAAAAAAGGAATCCTACAACCTTGAAGATTCCTGCCTTTCCTTAGTGACCTCCTCAAGAGAGACTTGGGCGCCTGGGACCAGCCACAGTAGCTCCTGTGCAGGGGGTGGTGCTTCAGTTCTCACCATGGCAGCTGAGGCAGCCGAGGCGTGTGTGCTGGGGACAAGCCAGGATGCCTGCAGGATGCAAATGCTGTGGCCAGGACTCCAGAAGCAGAGTGCTGATGAAGCTGCCTCCAGACTCACCTTAAGGTAACTCAGCTCTCTTCAAAGGACAAAGACGTACGAAGGAGCAGGTGGCACCGAGGAGAGATTTCAAATGCCCTGAGCTAAGCCCAGCATGTGCTGGTTCACATGGCTGATGAGAGCCGGCTGAGCTGCATTGCTGGGGAGTCTGTCTCCTCCTGTGCTTTGGGCACTGGAGTGGTCTCCAGAACCACAGGAGTGGTGGTGGGGGGATGTGCCCAGTGCTGTGCAGGCCCCAGAAGGACAAGCCTTGTGCCCTGAGAACCTGCCAGTGGGAGAGCTCTCACCCGGCCTACGAATCTCCTATTTCAGATGCCCCCAAACATGACCTGCTTCTCTTCCTCCTGTGTGGGGACTGTGTCTGTTCAGGCTGCCTCAAAGCAGGCTCTGGTAATGCTGCTCCCCCTTGCTCAGCAAATCAGCCTGCTGCATGTCTTTTGGGTGAGCTCTTCTCTGATTCATTGCCTTGAAAACTCGGCAGTATTTCAATAGTCCGGAGGCCATCAGCACTGCAGAGAGATGCTGGGGTGTGTTCAGTGCTGTGATACCTGTTGTGTAAACTTCTCCCCTTTCCCTGCCTGTTTCCCCTGGACAGAGGCTGGGTTAACCGGGGCAGGGAGCCTAGGCTGGCTAGCACAGCTCAACCCACAACAATGCAACGTGCCTTCCATCACAGGATTTGAGCTAGCAGCTGCCCATGCAGAGCCTTGAAATCCTCCAAGCAGCCCTTGTGAAGTGCAAGGAGCAAGCCCAGAGAGGTGCCTGCCCCACCTCCTCCTCCTGAGGAGCCGCACTGGGGAGCCTGGAAATCTCTGTGCTGGGAAGCTTTGCCCTCTCTTGTGCCATGTGCCCCGAGCAACGTAAATGATGCTGCTGGGAGCAGCGGCTGGAGCTCCTTGTCCTGTTCCTGGGCACCTGCATCCTGATCCAACCTGGGTAAAACTGTCCCAGGTGTTGGCAGGACGATGCAGCCAGCAGCAGCAGGGCTGTGAATGCCCCCGTGGGGAGAGCTCTGAGTGCAGAAAAGGATATTGGCCAGGACTCGCCATTTCTGAAGAGGGTCGGTTAGTGCCCTGCCTGTGCTTGGGGCAGTGTCAGGGCAAGAAAAGCTCAGGCAGCCCTTGTGTTAGTGCTGCCAGGGCAGAGGTGTGCTCCAGGCTCCCAGGACAAGCAAGGCCTCTTCGGTGCCAGGCTCTGGGACATGCATTTCCCTTGGGGTGAATTCTGGTCACAGGCCCCACTGGGAGGGTGGGTGGGCAGCAGCTGTGGCAGCTGAGGCAGCTCCGCACTGTGGCCACCATCAGGTGCACAGAGCAGCACCAGGCTCAGGTCTCTGAGCAGGGGCAGAAAACCCCAGCAGGGAAGTGCGCTGGGCAGCAGCCTGCGGCACCTTGTGGGGGCGGGGTGGGTGGTTGGTGTCCTTTCGGGGTGCGCTATTCCCGCGCAGCAGCGCAGGAGCCCTTCCTGCGGCCGGGACTGAGGAGCACCGGCACCGCCGGCTCCCGCCACCACCGCGGCTCGTCGCGCTCCGCTTTGTGGCGGCGGCAGGAAGGCTCGTCCCCGCCGCGCTGCCCGGCCCCTGCCGCTCCCCTCCCGCCCGGCCCCTGCTGCAGCCGCGCGCCCGGGAGCGCCGTGCGCGGCGCGGAGCCTCCGCCTGCGTGTGCCGCAGCCCCGCCGAGAGCCCCGCTCCCGCCGCTGTCGCCTCCCCGACGCCGCCGCCCCGGCGCGGGCGCGAGACGAGAGCGGGGCCGGCGCCGACGCCCGGGCAGGGCGCAGCCCCGGGGCGGAGCTGACGACGGGGCGAGCGGCGGCGGCGCCCGAGAGGAGACGCCGGCGCCGCAGCAGAGAGTCGCTGCTGGCGGGGGGCAGCGAGGCGCGGGCGGCCGAGCGGCGCGGCGCGATGCGGCGGTGCCGGGGCGCAGGGCTGGCGGCGCTGGCCATGATGGTCCTGGGTGCGCGGGGCTGGCGGTGGCGGCGGGGTGGGGGGCCAGCACCCGCACTTGTTTCTCGGCTTTTAAGTCGCTCTTTCTGCCTCCCTCCCTCATCTACCATCTCCCTTTCTCTTCTTGCAGCTCTCTGGCTCCACTCTCGCCTCCTTTTCTCATTCTTCATCCTTGTTATCAGTACCAGTTTGCTTTCCTGTGCTGCTCCATCGTTCCATACATCCATTCATTCCCCTGTGCCTTCAGCATTTTTCCTTGCCCTGAAATCAGCCATCCATCCTTCACCATCACACCTCGGCTCTCCTGTCTACTTTTCCTGCCTTCATCCGTCCATCCACCCATCTGACTTTCAACCCATCCCTTCATGCATCCACACCAAACCTCTAAGTCTCCTCCAGTCTCTCCACACGCTGATGCAGAGATCATTCTCCACGTCAGCCACTCACCGCATGTCCCCATCTGTCCCGAACGCCTCTGTCTCGCTGCCACTTTCCTTCTGCCTGACCCTTTCTCCGGGATTGTCTTCTTTCTCGGCAGTGGCTGTGGGCAGGGCCCAGGTGCAACAGGAGCCGTCGGCAGAGACCACCGAGGGCACTGGCATTAACATCACCTGCTCACACCCCAAAATAAAGACCAGCGAGTACATCTCCTGGTACCAGCAGCTCCCAGGACGAGGTCCAACGTTCATCACGAGCGCTTTCAAAGGGTCGAAAGAGGTGCGGGACCCGCCAGGGACCCTCATGGTGTCCGAAGACCGCCGCTCCAGCGTCCTGCATCTCGTCCGGCCCCGCTGGCGGGACGCGGCGGTGTATTACTGCGCCGTGGGAGACCCGGCGGCACAGGTCGGGGCTGCGGCCGGGCACGAACTGCCGTGGTTGGGGCGGGACTGGGGGTGTGGGGCTTGGCGGGGGCCGGGCCCGCTGGGGGGTGCTGCTGCTCTACCCACCGGGGCCGCCTCGCCTCACCTCGCTGCGCCGCAGCGGGCCTGTCCCTGCGCGGGTCCCACTGGGCCGGGGCCTCCGTGGCAGGAGGGACCCTGAAATGGCTCCCAAGCCTCCGAGTGGGCAAGTAGCTCCCACACTGGCTGTGACGGAGACATACCAAGGCGACGGCAGCAGCGGGTGAGGAAACAGTGACTGGAATGCTGGTGATGCCTTCAGTGCCTGGAGGTGGGGCGATTGAGCTGATCAGGATCTCCCGGTCTCCCCATTTGCTGGCACCTTGACACACGAACCCCCAGTGCCCACAGCCCCACAAGAGTTGATGGTACACAGATCTATGCACACTCCCTGTGGACAGGGTGGATTCCTCCAGTAACCAACGTTAGACACTTAGGCCCATCGATAGATGGTGTGGCATGACCTGTTCTCCCAGTTGCCTAATGCACAAAACACAGACACACAACAGAGGCAAACAGGTCTCTCCAGCAGTTGGTCCAGCACCTTACCTGTGGCCTTACCTGTAGCTGAGTCTCAAAGCTCATGGTCTCTCCAGGAGCTGGCTGGGAGCTCCTGGTCCCTCCAGTAGCCAGCCCTCAGCCCACCCTTGTCTCTCCGGTATGTGACTCTCAGGGTCCAGGTGAGCACAAGCAGCTGGAGGCTGTGCACGTGGATACTTGAAGGGATGGAGAGGGCTTTTCAGCAAAGCAAAGGGCTGTGCTGCCATTTCTGCCACCCTGCCAGAGGGGACAGTGTGTCTGCCTCTGGTGGAGGGTTTCTGCAGCAGGTGCTTTTCCCAGAGCCCTTTCCCTTGAGGAGCCTCTTGACTGGCTGAGGGAGAACAGAGGGGAAATCCTTGTGTGGAGAGGCAGCCTGGGTCTCAATGCCTTTGTCTGTGTCTGGTCCTACCTCTGTTCAGACAGTACGTAGGGACAAGGGGGACATGACTGGGAGCAAAGTGGCCTTTCTTCATGCCCTGCTGGAGTGGGCACAAGCCTCTGTCTTGGGTTGGGCTCTGGATGGCAAGAAGAGTTCACCACAGACACTTCTTCCTTGCTAGGGGATGGCTGGGCTGCTTGTGATCTCCAGGAGGGGCAAAAAGCAGGAAGACGCCCAGCAGCCTCCTGGTGCCTTATAGCAGGCTGCACGATGTTAGGCTCCTACAGGAATTTTTTGGTGCCCAGGGCCCCTTTGGCAATGTGGCGCAGAGTTCAGAGGCAGCAGTGCTGCAGCTGGGTATGTCTGACTGAGAGGATATCCAAGCACCTTTGGGCCTAGAGGCTTGTGAAAGAGCTCAGCTGTGGCCTGACTGCACATAGGGACCTCCGAGTGCTGAAAAAGCCTCCCGTTGGCCCTTGGGAACATGGAGCACAGGAAAGGCTGCAGCTTGATTGCTTTGCTTAGGCTGAGCATTTTAACAGCTTCAGCTCCTTTCTCCAGAGAGCCTCCCTGGGGCAGAGGTGTAAGGTCCCAAGGAGATCTGTCTGGAGCAGCAGTGAGAGAGTGTTGCTCCACCCTCTGGGCTGAGGTCTGGAGGGTGCTTTGAGCCTGCAGAGGCAGGGGAAGACAGGACCTGCTATCTTCAGCACCCTCTTTCTCAGAGATACCTGGACACCTCGTGGAGTGGAGATCGTGACATGGTCCTGATTTTTCCGGCAGCCCTGCTGGGACTGGCAGCCTTTGGTGAGACACACTTTCAGGCTGGGGAGCATCAGAGCAAGAGAGTGCCTTGTCAGTGCTGGAGGGGGAGATGCAAATTCTGACTTCATGGGTAACTGGCAGTCTTTATGCAGGGAGAGCAGGGGCTGCCGGTGGAGGACTGCAAGTACTCTGAGGGATGTCAGGAGTAATGGGCATAAAAGGAGGAATGAGGCTCTGCATGTCTCTTTCTGAGATAACAAGTGCCTTTGTGTGCACTGTTTATCCATATGTATTTAGCGAGAGAGAGAGAGCGAGCGCGATCTGCCAGGGGAGGGACCAGTGCTAGACATGGGAAATTCTCTCCTCGGTGGATTTGAAAAACATGTTGTCAATCTATGCTGGAATGTCAAAAATCCTTGAGGACTGTTCAGAGAAGGCTAAGTCCGTGCTAGGAGAGGTGGAAAGCTTTATAAAGCCAGGGCATGGACAGACACTGTGGTGTGGCTTAGGGAGAGAATGTTGTAGTGAGAAGTATGACCAGAGCTAGGCAAGGCAGAAGGAGAGACCAATAGCTAATAGAGCTGCTTCTGATCTCCAGGAGGGGCAAAAAGCCAGTGATAGGTACAGAAACAGCAGATGGCCTCACAGCCCAGTGAGATGCTGATGAAAATCAGGATGAGCTCACAGACTGGCCTCTGAGGAGTCACAAGAACTTGGAGAAAGAAGGGTGTACAGACAAACACCTTAGTTTTCCATAGGCTGTGAAAAGAGAAAAATGGAGGTGGGGGATATTGAGAGAGCTGAAGAAGTGATGGATAGATAGATGCATACATAGACAAGCAGTGCTGAAATGCCTTTCTGTCTTTACAGGTCATGCACAAAAGGACTTTGTGCTGCAGTTCCCAGCAGAAGCGACCATCCAGGCAGGACACAGCATAACACTGCACTGTAATTTCTCCTCCAGCTTTTCCAATCCCTACATCTTCTGGTACCAGCAGTTCCCAGCGCAGCCCCCTAAGCTGTTGCTGCAAGTGGGAAAATGGAAACCTCAGGCAGAGTCGGGAAGGTTCTCCTCTTCGCTGTCTGTGGAGACCTCCCTCGTGCTTCTCCACGTGCAGAAAGCTGAGCTCCAAGACAGCGCTGTCTACCTCTGTGCACTGAGCCCACGCTGGTGTCCTCAGTGCGCAGCACTGCACAGAAAGGCATGCAGAGTGCTCTGTGGGGCGTTTCTCTCCTTGCCTCTGTTTGCATGTAGCTTTGAGCTCAGCCTGCCCAGCAATGGCACCTGGGGGCTGTGATGAGGCTGGGTTGTTGCCTTCCCTGCCTGTGCAGCAGGAACAAGTGTCATTAAGCACATGTCAGTGAAGCTTTCACAAATGTGTCTAGATCCAGGGTCGTGGGAAATGATCGAAGTGGTATAGCAAACCTGACATGGTCTCCAGGGGAGACTGATCTTGGAGGAGAGCTATTGGACAACTGTTACCACATAAGCCAGGGCAGACTCAGGAACAGCCCTGAGCTGCAGATCCCAACTGGGTCACAGGGGCGAGTATGCAGGAGAAGCATCCTACTTGCTAGTCCAGCTCTTGTTCTTTCCTCAGCCACCACTGATGACCACTGTTGGGGCAGAGGACCCTTGGTGGGAGACATGACTGTCCTTATGGTTTTATACCATCCAGCCTAAGTATCCCAAGGAGGGAAAATCCCTTCCTAGCCCTGCATCTGGGGATAAGGCAAGCTCTCAGCATTTGAGCAAGTCACCTTAGAAAATGAAGAAGATTCTCTGCTCCATCCCCTCAAGATGCCCCACTGCTTTTCATGTGTCTCCTCCAGCTTTGGGGAAACACCAGTGCTTGGCTGGGGGGAGTCCCCATGTCCCTGAGTCGGTGTGGTTGAGCAATCATCCGATCCCTCCATTTCTAGGAAGTAGTTTGTTGCTCTGTGTGCAGTGCTCTTGTGGTGCTAAGTCTGTTTGGTGGAGCAAAGAGCTGGCCCTGGAGAGCAGCTGTGGTGGGAGGTGACAGAAACAGCCAGGGTGCCTGAAAGGAGACACTGGCTGGGTTTTCCTGCCTGGGGGAGCAAATGTGCAGGTGTTTGCAGTGAGGCCTCCTGAGGTGACACACAGAGCTCAGTCTTTGTGCCAAGGAGGGTGTGGGGAATGCATGAGAAGGAGAAACAGGACAGAGAGAATGAGAAGGGGGGAAGGAGAAGGAGGCACCTGGAGAAAAGAGATGGCCTGTGCCTGTGGGGGATAGGAAGGTGGATGAGCAGCCATGCTCCCACCTGGATGGGAAAGAAAGCAGTAGTTTGGATGGCAGCTGGAGGATGGTTTCTGTTCTGTCCTCTTGCTCTTGAAGCACCCAAAGATGTGTGATGGAAGAGTCAGGATTTTGTGAGAAAAGTGGGGCATGTGGGAGACCAAATAATAGACAGGTTTGCATGTGGGGGCACTACTACCTCATTCCAAAATGACATTTGAAATGACCTGCATGCTTTTTTCTAAGCACGTTACATTGATTCTGATTGCCCATGGGACTAATCTCACATCTGTTGTGTTTTCCTGGCCACATTTGGAGTTGGAGAGCTGGATGCACAGTGTGGCTGGCGAGAGCTCAGAGGATGATTCTTCCATGGGGCCGTCTGCAGTATTTCTAACACTCCCGCCTGCCAGGAGTGGCTCATCTTGGCCCAATGACTCATCCCAAAACAGCAAACTAAACTGCTGGTTCCCTGTGCCCAGGTGTCAGACAGGAGGGAGGCCCTGCTTACCAGGGCATTTTCCCCTCCAAAGGCTTGCCTCAAGAGACAACATTTCCCCTGGCAAAAGGCTCCTTTCAGCTTCTTGAGGCACTGACATGCAGAATGAGATTGGCAGAGGCCAGCCAGCAGGTCATGGGGCTGGAGCACATGGCACACAAGCAGAGGCTTGGTGAACTGGGCTTCTTCAGCCTTAAAAAGAGAGAGCTAAAGGAAGACTTGCTGTCCACAGGTCCCTGATTGGAGACTAAAAAACCAGACGGAAGCAGAGTCTTCTCAAAGGTGCTCAGCCATAGAGTGAAAGACAATGGACACAGGTTGGAACATGGGAAATTGGGATTACAAATCAGGACTTGTTATTTTTTTTATCGTTGTTGTTGTTATTTACCCTGAGGGTGGATCAAGTTTTCCAGAGAGGCTGTAAAACAGCAATGCTTGGAGGTATTCAGGACTTAACTGGGCAGGACCCTGAGCAGCTGGATCTCATGGCATCTGCTTGGACTAGATGACCTCCAGAGGTCTCCTCCAGCCTAAATCACTCAATAATTCTATGATTCTATGCAAAGAGGGAAAGCAGGATTTTCTGCAGCTAAAGGTGAAGACCAGGGCAAATGGAGATGTAACTGGCTATGAAGAAACCAAGTCTAGTAGTGACTGAGAAGGTGTGTATTTGTTTGCTTTAGGGGGAAATGGCTGCTACAAGAATGGTTTCTGAAGTGGTCTATGATTGCTCTGAGGCTGGGATGGTATGACAGGAAAGGGGATTGCCTGGCTTATGAGGTACCTTCATGCAGACAGGAAGAGAGATTTCACCCTGCCTGGAGGGATTGGCAGGACTGTATTTCATAGATGGCAGGCTGGAATGAAAAATTTTCTGAAATTGATGTTAAATTGGTTAAAGAAAATCATATTTTTTATGTTTTTTCCAGTTTGACGATTTGTATGATGTCCAGTTAAGTGTTTGTTCATTTTTACTATGAAGGCTATAATAGCTACAGAAAACAGAAAATACAGAAGATAGCTATTACTACTATGGATATGCATAACTGCATTCAGCATTTTGTGATGTTCCAATTCTGATCTGACTTTTCTGGTAATTAATAACTCCTCACTGCCTACTAAGTAAACTTGCATGAAGATTTGACAGGTAGCTGCAACTGTTTTATAATATTTATGTTATCTCTATAATATCTGTTAAATTAGTAAAACCTTACTGATATAATCCATCATCTGGATACTGGTATTACAACTGGAAAAACACTCTTGATCTAATTCACATTTACACTATAGATTGTTTTACTGAAGTCTGAAAAAGTAAAGGTGTCTCTAAAAGATGCAATCTTAAAGTCAGCATAGGCAGAAACCACAACCATAGCATTTGGGGGACTGCAGGGCTCAGGAGTGGTGTTCCTTCAGATGTCTGAGAGCTGCAGCCTTGGAGTGTCCCGAGAGGGGTTTGGAGGCAGACACGGTACAGGAGCCAGGTGCATCCAACGCAGGCAAGACCTTGGGGATGGAGAGAGGAGACACAGGAGTCAAGGAAGGAGAGTCTTTCGCATCGGAAAAGGCTGTGTCAGTCTTGAGAGCCCCCACATCTCTAGGAATTCCCTTCTGCAGAATGTGAGGTGCAGCATGGTCATGAATTGGAGGGGTTAGGGTAGAGCCTGCAGGCCTTACTGCTCCAGGTCTTAGAAGGTTAAAAATTATTACTGTTATTTTAATTGTTGTTATTATTATTATTTATAGAAGTAGTAGTAGTAGTGGTAACAGTGCTGTTGTTGTTGTTATCATTATCACTGTGGAGTTTTTTGAGGCAAAGCCTAAATCAGCCTTAAAGTGAACAGAACAGAGCTCGTTATCTCTGCTGTGGCTGGTGCATGGGGTCGGTCTAGAGTTGATCCAAGAAGGAGGTGGAGATGGAGGGGGGGGGGGCGTTCCCATCTTCATCATCCCACCCCTTCCCATCCCATTCCTGTTCCAGGGTTCAGGGCTGCGCTATCCACAGACTTCACAGACTAGCACCCCGAGGAGTGCCTCAGGTACACCCTGGGGAGGCAGCAACTTACTGATTCCCAGCTTTTCCCCCTTCAGCCATACAGTAGGATGTGCTTGTCACCTCTGGGTTTGTGGGAGTCCACAGCCCCCATTGGAGCCAACTGCCTCTCTGGGGTTGCAGGTTATCCTGCCAGAACAGGACACAGCCAGACTCCCTGGGGTGGTGCAGAGCAGGGTTGCCCACCTGCTTCTGGGCATTCTGGTGGGAGGTAGTGTTCCCAGGCACCGGAGGAAGAAAAAGGGAGAAGCCACAGAGCTGGAGGATACTTCTGTTTCAAGAGGAAATAGCACCTTCCACAGAGAGCAGAGGAAGCTCAAGATGTGAAACCCCAGTGGGAAGAACCCCCTGAAGTTACAAGCAGCCAAGCAGAGGGTGTGCAGGAAAGCAAGCACTTCTAAGTGGTGAGGAGAGGACTCCATTGGGAGATCAAACCAAGAACAGACCCTTCCTGCCATGAGGAGCACAGAGCTCCCAGGTCCCCTCCACTGTCAGGACATTCAGTGGCCTGACGTGTGTCAAAGCCAGAGGAGAGAAAAACAGAGGAAGCATTTCAGGCATAATAACAACAAGAGCACTTTCTCTTCCCCACTTCTACCTTTGCTGCCTGCCCCATGGACTCATTTCTGACAGCTCTGCTCTCTCTGGGCTGGGAAGTGGTTTTCTGACTGTCACTAACTAGCAGGAGTGTCCCTCTAAGTATGCACCTCAGGTATGTTGTCCTCACTGCCTCCCTGAGGCAATGGCTAGGTAAGTACGGGTTTTGCCTCGAGGCACAATTCTTCTTTTCACCAGGAAACTCTCACCACCCTTACCAGGTCACTGCAGGCCACTGCTCTTGAATAATGGGAAAATGCTGGGAAATCTCAGCTCACAGAGGTGTTTTTGCACCAGCTTTCTCAAGGTGCTGCTACTGCTGGCAAAGAAAAGGGGAGACAGGGCAGGGACTCATCCTCCCCATTCTCTTCAGACAATTCTCTCCTGCCTTTCTTTCCCCTGCTGCCCATCTTTCTCTGCCTCTCTCCTCTGACCCTTCCTGGGACCAGTGTTTTACAGCTATTTCACAGCTGTTCTACAAACCCACATTTCTGTCTTTGCAACATGAAAGACTGATCTTATCAAAGCTGATGAATAGACTTGCAAGCTCTCCTCCAGTTAACATCATTAGGGAGTCCCAGTCTCCCTGCCAACTGGCATCTGCAAGGCAGCATGCTGTGGCCAGCAGTCTCCTTCAACAAGTCAACACTGCCAGGGCTTCCTTTTCTGTGTGTACCTGGGCACCCAGGAGTCATCTGAGATGACAGGGAATGGGGATCAAGATGGATCTTTTCTTAGTGGCTTTCCTAGTTCCCTCACCCTGCTGGAGGTGTCCTGGTCCAAGCACGTGAGGGCCAGGATTGACTGTGTTCCCTGGGCAGCAGAAGAAGGAGCAGGGGCACAGCAGAGCTCTCCTCCGGGGGCATCCTGGCAGGATGGGATGGGTGTTATAGGGCTGTGGAATCTACACTGAGCCAGGAACTCCGAGCTCCTGCCCCAACCCACTCGACACCCTGCTGTCCCCAGCCTGGAGCCTTCTTCCCTGAGGGTTTTGCATCCTGTCTTGGCTGGTGTCCTGAAGCCTTTCTCTGTGCAGTCACTGACCCTTGCATTCCTCCAGGTGCCATGGCCCAGACCCTCCTCACGTCCTAAGAGGGACTAGTGCCAGTGGAGGAGACTGGCACCTTGCAGATCACCTAGATTTACCAGACCGCCTTACTCTGGTGACCAGCACAGCAGAGGCCAGACCTCAGCTGGTCTCCTATCAGGCAGCTGCTGGCCTCAAGAAGAGGGGCTGATTCACCACATTGCTGAACACCAGGGGTAGATATGCCTCTTCTAGCTGGAGGAAGTCAAGGCCATCCATACGACCTTGTACCTCTGTTACATGCAAGAGAGCCTGGTGCACGCACATTCCTTGGCTGTGCAGGAACCTGGGGAAGGAAGGGGGTGTCTCTGTGCAAGGCTGAGCTCCAGTGGGCTCTCCCTTGCTAGTGCCAGCTTTCCTCCACATCCAGGGATCTCCAGTCAAAGATCCTCTTTCTGAAAGGTGCTGGAGCCAGTGGCTTTCACTGTGAAGCAGAGAAAAAGCCTCTGCTGTGCAAATGTTCTCCCCACACTCCAGGACAGGACCACACTGCCCACACCCTTTTTGCATGGAGCTGGTGGGCTGTTCTGCTCTCTGTGTGGCACCAAGGGCTGGAAAAACCCAGTCAGGGACTCCTGTGAGTCTTGAATTCTCATAGAAAATACTGGGGGGTTGTCTGATTGTTTGTTTGCTCTTTGTTTGCTTGTTTCTGCACAGGACGTTTGCCTGGAGCCCGGAGAGGAGGGACCTCCTGAGACTGGGCATTGCTGGAAACCTAAGGGATGCCCTCACATGGCTTCAGCCAAGAACTGGATCCCTCAGCCCAAGGAGGGTGATACCGCTGAGGTGAGGAGGAGCAAAGGGCAGAGAGCAAGGTTTCCCCTGTGACAATCTGCATGCAATTTCCTCCTGCTCAGTGCAGGAGGGCACTTGGCTGAAAACACCTCTTGCAGCAGGTATCTTTCCACCCAGCTGGTTCTGGAGGATAAACCCACGAGTGAGAGAGGATCCAGGCTCTGGCTGTACTTGCCACTGGTGTCTCTTGTTGGGACTGGAAAGCAGTGTCCTTTTGGCAATCCTTGTAGGTTTGTCAGGGTCAAAGGTTAGAAAGAGACAGGCATTTTCAGCCTGGCAGCATCAAGAAAACATGTGTGCACAGCAGGTTTCAGTGAAGTGGTTGGGGACAGGCTCATGGACAGGCCTGCAGCCCCTCTGGGCCACAGTTTGCAAGTTCCTGAAAGGCTGCTGTTGAGAAGGGAAATCAGGCACTCAGCCAGCCCTGCCTGGCTGCCATTAGATGAGGTGTTTTGACAGAGATTTGGGGGCTTCTTTTCTAACTACAAGGACAAAGGAAATAAACTCTGTGTGTGTGTGATTAGATTCATTTCAAGGTCTTACTTTCTCCTTTCCTTTAACTGCAGCCATGAGAGCCCACCTAAAGAGAACCTGTCCCACTTTTTCCTCCTTGTATTGGCATGCATGGCAATAAAACAAAGGAAGAGGGAGAAAAAGCAAAGTTAAGCAGCAGTTACCAATCTGTATAAGCAGGTAGCTCATCCCTACCATTATGGGCATTTATCTGATGATCTGATAAAATGCTTTAGGAGGTGGTGGCTGAGAAGGAGAGAGAGACTGAAGACATAGATCAAAAGGAACTGCAAAAAGTACGGAGAATAAGAACCACAGGACATATGGGCCAGGTATGGCTTGGCTTGGCTGCCAGAGCTGAAATCCACACACACCAGCTCTAACACGCTGCTCTTCACCATATTGACTCATCGTCACTCCTTGATTAAAAAAAAAGAAAAAAAAAGTCTCTTCCCTTCTTTGTACTCTGTGAAAGCATACCTTACTTCTCCCAGCTCTGTAAAGCCCACTGTGATAAGCCTCTGCTCACACAGCTGACCCCATCACCCAGGCCACAGGCTGTTCAGGTCCTGGAAGAGACTTGGGACTGATCTTGAAAGGAAAGCTGGTTCAATCTACAAGCTCTAAGGGTTTGAGAGGAGCAAGAGAAAAACTCCAGGAGTTGCCTTGGACCCACAGACAGCCAGGCCCCGAGGCCGTCTCCCTGCTGGGGTGCGCAGATGCCCGCTCGGAGGTCCCAAGGCAGCGGAAGTGCCGTGGGCTCCGGGGCCGAGTTCGCCTCCCACTGCCCACGCTGGGCTGCACCACCTCCTCCCCAGTCGCCCCTGCAGGGCCGGGCTGGGTCTGCTGCTCTGTCCCCGCTAGCACCGGCAGCCCCTGCCAGCACCCGGTGCTGCCCCACGCTTGGCCCAGAACCACTGCCCAAGGGCAGGCAGCGCTCAGCCCAACTGCTTACCGGGCACTGCCTGTGGTCTCTCGCCCTGCCGGGTGCGGCGTTGGGCCGCGCAGCACCGAGCCCTCGAGTGCAGCATGGCCGGGGCTGGGGCCGCCAACTGGACTGGGAGCAGCTCTGGGCCGGTGGCCCCAGTGGGAGCGGAGGGCAGGAAGTACCTCTCACCCCTGCGGAGGGCTGTGGCAATCTCAGCACGGCAAGTGTAAATATTTCAGTTTATTGCCGCTCAGCACAAACTTCTGGTCACTGTTTCAGGCTCTAGCAAAGAAAAGGACACACAGGTTCAAACAATCCCCTACACACACAGCTCTCCTTCTTCCCCACTTCGGCCTCAGTAGAAGACCTGTGCTCCTCCCTTCCTATTCTCTCTTTCCCTTGTTTTTGCTCTGGATTGTACTTATCCCTCTGCCTGCCCCCAGTTGCTGCAGTGAGGTAAGGGGTAATGCAGGGGTTTGGGTCTCAGCTGTAATGTGTTAGGTTATGTGATAAAAAGCTCATCTGCACACATACAAAAGAGCACAGGGAAACAATGGCACAATACCCTGCCCCAGCTACTTGCAGGCCCATCTCAAGAGAGCCCTCAGCCCATCAAGGACTTACCTCTACAGGCATTAAGGAGCACAATGGGAGGTGGGGGAAGCCAAATTACATACTCAGAGGAAAAGATACCCTGTCTGGGCTCCTCCCAGGGATGTCCCAGGAGAGCCAGGGGCTCCACAGTCAAGGTGTGAAACCCACTGAGATATATCATTGGGAGCAGCTTGGCAGAGCAGCTTTTGGATTAAGTGTTTGTGGGGGTGTTACTGCTGAGGTGTTTGGGACACATTATGGGATGCAGGGCAAGAGCATTTGGGGATTGCATGAGACATGAAGATTGCCTAAGGGCTGTTTTGGGGTGTAACCAAAGGCAGGGAAGGGAGAGATCAAGCATCACTGATTGCTGTGTGCTTGTGTCAGGTTACCCTGTGCTGTGTGATGGCCATAAGATGCCAGGCAGGGCAGGACGCGGGCTTTGTTCTCTTGCCCTCAGCCCTTCTCACCCTGCTCGTGGGCCTTGTGCAGTGGCCACAGGCTTGTCCATGTGTTGCATCTCTGTGGTAGCTGGGGATGTCTTCCTCAGCTCCACGGGACCATGCCTGAAAGGGAGCCATTGCAGTGTGTCCCTCTCTCCCATGATTCTGGGAAAAAGTCATCTTGTTCCCCTACCTCAGCTGCCCTCCGTCCTCACCTACCCCCCACCCCTCCCCAGTGCAAGCAATGCTCTTCTCCCTGTGCAGCTTGAGATATTGTCTGCAGAGGGGAACACCACATGGACACCCAGGCTTGCATGCAGCAGAACTTTAATGAGTCTAAAGAGGGAAAGGTGGTTGCTCTGAGCTTAGGTCCCCAGTGCAGCCAGCACCAGGAGCAGCCAAGAATGTGTGTCCCTTGACCATGGCAGAGTTTTCTCTGGGTGTGCGTCTGCGGACCCCACAGAAGGAGAGGGGCCAGCAGGTGCCCCCTTGGCTGTCTTGGGGGAGCATCATGGCCAATGGAGCAGCAGACAACAAAGGAAGGGGTGAGAGTGGAAGACAGGCAAGTCAGACATGGGCTGTGTTTTCAGGGAGGCCAGGCTAGCCCCTTTCCTGCCCTGCTTTTGCAAGGGGAGCCCTGGATTCTCAGCCTCTGTGAAATCAGTGGCCTTCTTCAGCTTCTGAATTCCTTCTGTGGTGCCATTGCCACTGGCTTTAGCAGGGGGGGACACCTTGTGCCAGTAGCAGCTAGAAATGCTGGAGAGGTCACAGCACCCAGAGGGGATGGGGACTCCCTCACAGCTGAGGATGTTGCAGCAGAGAATGGCAGCAGAGGTGGAGGATAGCCTGTGTCTGGCTGGGTGCTAGATGACAGGAGTCACTGGGGACCCATCTCACTTCCTGGAGGATAGTGTGTCTGGTTGCTGTTTCTAGGAGGGACAGAGGGATGGATGTCTGCAGCAGCCTCCTTCATGTCCCTTGAAGAGCCTGCACTGCCCCTTAGGCTCCTACACAACTGCTGGCCCTGGCCGTGAGTGTTCAGCTCTTGGTCAGCTGCTAGGGAACCTGGGAGAGAGCAGTGATTGCACCGATGGTCCACTCACTCCAAGGATGGTGGGCATGCTGTAGACACGAGGCGATCATCTCTCTAGGCAACCTTCCCACAGAAATCTCAGCCCTACCCCTCCACTGCATACTAAGCAAGGCCATGCAGTCGCTGTCCATGCAAACACAAGTCCCCACTGTCAACTTCTCTAGCTTGCCTACATTTGCTTTACCAGGTCCATTCTGGCACTCCCACTGCAGTTCCGTGCTTGCTCTCAGTCGCCTCCCAAACCTCTCCTCTCCCCCTCCCCCCAATAAGTGCAGGGTCCCAACTACCCGTGGGGATTTCTGGGAGAGGTGTTGTTCCCAGGCAGCAGGGGAAGGCAAGGGTAGAGTGGGAGAAATAATGGTGACAACTGCTCCCAGCAGAAACAGCTGCATCTCAGGGCAAGGTGAGGAACCCCAAGTGGGGAAAACCCTGAAATCCCCACAGCACCAAGCAGCAGTGTGCAGAAGAGCATGCATTTGTAGCTGGGGAGGTGAGGACTCCACTGGGACATCAGGCCAGGAACAGCCGCTTCCTACCATGGGGAACCCAGAGCCCACAGGCCCCCCTCATTGTGAAGACATTCAGTGGGCTCTTGCCTGAGGAGCAACATGTGTCACTGCCAGAAGGGGGAGACCTGCAGGCGGCATGTGTCAGGCATGATAAGAACAAACATTTTCTCTTCCCTCTGTCCTCCTGTGCTCCCCTCTCAGTGTCATTTCCGTCAGCTCAGCTGTTTCAGGGCAGGGAGGTGGTTTTCTGGCTCTCACACACAGATGGAAGGCTTGGTCTCAGCATGTACCTCAGCTACCTTGTCCTCGCTGCCCTCCTGGGGAAATCACTGGGTAAGCACTGGCTTCTACTCTTGGCATAGTCCCTCTTTTTCCTTAGGAAACCCTCCCACCCTGAGCATGTCTCTGCAGGGATCTGCTCTTGAACAATGGGCAAGTGTTGGGCAATACCAGATGACACAGGTGTTTTGCACCTGTGCTCTGAAGAGGCTGTTACTGCTGGAAAAGAAAAGATGAGACAGCAAAGAAATGCCTTGTCCCCTGATCATCCAAGACCTCCTTTTCTAGCTTTTCTTTCCCCAGCCTTCCACCTCTCTTCTCTGCCTCTTCTGTTCTTCTGCAGAAGCCCTGTGCTGTCTGCAGTCCCAAATTACTGCCTTGCAGCCCAGATATACAGGACTTTTCAAAGCTGATGAAGGCACTGGAAAGCACTGATCCCACTGACGTTATTAGGGTATCCTAGTCTTTCTCCTGGCTGGTACATGTAAGGCAGCATGCCCTGGCCACCCATTTCTTCCTGCAGGTCAGCACAGCCAGGGCTTCCTTTTTCTTCGTTTCCCAGGGCTGGGGAGACGTGCGAGATGACAGGTGATGGAGAGTGGGATGAAAGTTTTTGCAGCCCCTCACCAGAGCCCTCACCCCACTGTGCAAGTGTTCTGGTGCCAGCACACGAGGGCCAGGCAAGACAGTCTGTCCCCTGGGCAGCAGGAGGGAGAGTGGGGAGCTGGGAGCAGGGCCACAGCAAAGCGCTCTTCCAGCAGCATCCTGGCAGGAGGTGATGGGATTATCACACTGTGAGATCTGCACTGAGCCAAGAACACCAAGCTCCTGCCCCAAACCACTCCCTACCTTGCTGCAGAGCAAGGGAGAGGGAGCCTTCTTCCCTGGGAGTTTGCATCCTGAAGCCTTTCCCCTGCACAGTCACTGACTCCTGCTTTCTTCCAGATGCCATGGGCCAGGTCACCGTGACTCAGAAAGATGGTCTAGTCAGAGTGGAGGAGAGAGGCACTTTCCAGACCACCTGCACCTATAAGGCACCTAACTTTTATGGCTTGCTCTGGTACCAGCAGAGGAGAGGCCAAGCTCCACAGCTGGTCTCATCTCAGGCAGCACCTGGTCCGAAGCAGAGTGGCCGATTCACCACATTGCTGAACACCACTGGGAAATACAGTCTCCTGTGGCTGGAGGAAGTCAAGGTCTCTGACGCTGCCTTGTACCTCTGTGCTGTGCGAGACACCCTGGTGCAGGAAGCTCCTTTGACTGTGCAAAAACTGGAGGTGGGGAGGAGGGCGGGGGTGTGTCTGGGCAAGGCGGAGCTCCAGTGAAGTGGCCCTCAGCTCTCCCCTAGCATCACGATTTCCCCTGAGCACCCAGGGATCTGCAGGCCAAGCTCCTCTTTCTGAAAGGGGCTGGTGTCCATGGTCTCACAGGAAAGAGAAGCTGGTGAGGCAACCTCAGCCATGGAAGGGTTTTTCGTCTATACTCCAGGATGGGACTGCACTTTCCATGGGCTGTGCAGGGAGCACATGGGCTCTTCTGATCTGACCTCCTGGCACAGCACCAGGGCTGGAAGGAATCATTCTGGGTCTCATCCAAGTCTTGCAGTCCCATTCCAAATTGCTTGTTCATTCTCTGCACGGCACATTTGCCCAGATCACTGACAGGATGGCCCTTCCCAGACTGGGTGTTTCTGAGGGAGCTAAGGGATGGTGGCTCACTGCTTCAGCAGGAACTGGAGCCATGATCCGTGAGGAGTGGGAATCTCCTGTGGTGGGGAGGAACAATGGACAGGGGCCACGGTTTCCTGGTGCATTTGCCAACCCCAGGGATAATTAACTTGCGTTTTCCCCGCAGTGTGTGTGTGTGTGTGTGTGTGTGTGTGTGTGTGTGTGTGTGTGTGGAGAAGGGTGATTCTTGTTCTGGATGCTAGCAGCTCTTGTGGATAGTATTTTTTCACCCTGAGGGTTGGAATGAGGGCTGTAAGCAAAGAGATCTCAGATGGGTTAACTGTTCAGGCAGTTTGCAGCTTGAAAATGTTGACTGTGCTTCATGCATTGCAGTTATATTCAGAGCAAAAGACAGGAAAGCAAGGACCCCATGTTTCATGTCATCCGGAGAAAGAGGATTTCCCCAGGAGAGGAAAACAAGCAAACTCACCTCACCACCTCACTCACCAGCCCTCTGAGAAGCTCTTAGTGGGAAACGGGGTGCAGAGGGAATCTTCTCTTTGTTTGCCTAAAAATGTGGCTTTGTGAAGTGAAGCACTGACCTGGCCTAGAGAAACCTGGACTGGTCCTCCATGTGTGTGAGTGGCTCTGGCTGAGCAGCAGAGCTTGCCCGCAGCACCTCTGTCTGTGTCTGGAAACAGCCTGCTTTGGGCAGTCCTTGTAGGTCTGTGAGCAACAAATACTGGGAAGAGATGGGTGTATCCAGCCTGGCAGGAACAGGAGCACGTGTGTGCACACGCCAGGTATTACCGCACCGCTTGTGGAGCTGCTCTGTGTTTGGGGACAGGCGTCAGCCAGGCAGGGTGTGTGCAGCTGGTGAGATTTTTGCTGCTGGCTCAGGAGATCCCTGGGGAAGAGGGTGCCAGGGTGAGGAGCAGAAAAGAGCTGTGCCGCTCTGGTCCTGTGCATGGCAGTCCTTGAAGAATGCAGTGCTTGTGAAATCCCATCTCAGCTGGCCTGCCTAAGAGCATGAGGAGCTAGCCATAGGTATGCACCTTTCTGGATCTATGGCACAACTCAAGGAATGATCCTCATGTGAGGAGTAAATACAGGTTCACAGCAAACAATCACTCCTAGATAAGAGACTGTACTCAAATGTGAGGTTTTAGAAGTAGAAAGAGTATCTGTCATACAAAGAGTATGCTGGATCCCCTTGTGATCTGGACTGACTCCTTGGCAACCACCAGAGTCTGAGGGGACCTTTACTGAAGTAAGCTTTCCTGCGAATGCAAAGAAAGACCCCATCTGGGAAGAGATTGTCCCTGTGTCAATCCCTAAGTAAGTCTTTGGCAATTTGACCTGGGCAGGTAATTTCTCTCCTCCCACCAGCATACTGTTTCTCTCAAACAGAATGAGCGTGTTGTTTCCAAGCACAGCTACCATCTATGCACATTCTAGGTAGAGGTGAGTGGGGATTTTTACCTTTTCATCCATTTCAGAGATGCCACACCTCTAAGTCAAAGGAGTATGCCATTTCTGTACTGTGCAGTGCTTCCAAAGCACTATTCACATGCCTCTGGATCAGGATACCAGGAGTCTGTGAAGAGAAGCCCCAAGAGAGGCATCAGGTCTGCATCCCCTGCCAGGAGAACATCACTGCCAAATGCTGTTTCTGCATGCCGAAAGCAGCCACTGGGTATGCCCCAGGCCCTACAAAGTGATCAAGAACAATGGCTTTTCAAGAACAGCCTTCTCGCCTAACAGCCATAACCTCACCCTGGAAGGCAGTTCCCATTTGCTGTGCCCATTTTTCCATGCTGTCTATTTTGTATGTGGTATGTCTGGTTTAGTTGTTGATGCTCCCTCAGGTGCCAACACAAGCCTAAATGCCAGCCGGGATTATCTTTAGTGGAGTAAACAGCAGTGTCTTGATGAAATAGGTGTGCCTGACTTTTGGCAGCAAACAAGTTTTGCTGTTGAACATCTATTCTATCTGCCTGTGTGAAGGGCTGTTGACAGAGGCTGACTCTTCTGTCCTCTATTTGTTGGGCTCTGCAAGGAGGTTAACAAGAACTTGTTGCTCCGGGGAAGGTGTGTGCCTGGGAGAGGGAGTGGCTGGAGGGGCCGGGATCCCAGGCTCCATCCTGGGGGGCAGACCCCCAGCCTGAGAGCAGGAGGGTCCTTTGCACATGCTGGTCTGGGGGTCACATTGCCTGTTCTGTGGAGGACAGGGCCATGTGGGGGTGGGGTCAGAGACCTGTTCTCTGGCGGGATGCCTGGTGATGCCCTGCGAAGCCAGTGCTGGGTGGCCAGCTGCATCCGCTGGGCAGACAGGAGGACTGCATGGAGTTTGGAATGCAGCCTGGCTCTCAGGGTCAGCTTTGTGCTGCCTTGGCGAGCTTTGCATCTCTTTCCTTTCCAGGCTGTGATTGGGCAGGGCAGCGAGAGCTTTCTGGAGGACATGACCATTTCCCTGGCACCAGCAGAAGCCAGCGTCACTAGGCAATGCCACTGGATGCCTCTTGCAATGTAACCTGCCCTCTCTGTCTGGACACATAAAATGGGCAGTGCAGCCCTGGGCTCGGGGTACAGGGGGGCCACGTAGGCAGCCCCAGCTGCTGGCAGAGCCATCCTGTGCTGTGCTACACCACAGAAAATCTCCCTCCAGCACCCAGGCAATGCTCCAGGAGCCCGGGCCACCCCCAACCACAGCTCCCCACCCTGCAGGGATCAGCAGAATCACCTGGGGACACTGCCGGGCTGTGCCAGACTTGGGGCTGCAGCTTCCCACTTCTTGCCATGGCCAGTGGGACGCTGGGCAGTGCAGAGCAGAGAGCTGGGCTGGGCTGCACCCAGGGAGGAGCCAGCTCCAGTAGCACTGCAGTTCCCTGGCTGCTGAGGGCTCACCAAGAGACACTGATCTAAAGGGCAGGTTGTTCCCAGGAGCTGGGACTGGCATCTCTGACGTAGGGTTATGCAAGTGCAAGGTTACTGAAAGCTGGAGACTGCAAATGAGTAAAAAGGAGAGACTAAAAGCTCTTCTGCCTCACCAGGTGCTGTGGGCTCTCTCATGATGACATTTGGTGCCCTGCCTCACTGGGACAGGGCTGGGCACAGGGCAGCAGAGCCTTCAAGGGAAAAGCATCTCCTCTTGCCCCTTGGAGTCCCACCTCTCCTGCCATGCCTTGGCCCACCTGTCAGCACTGCCTCAGAGGACTGTTCTGTGCTTCACCCCATGAGAGCACCTGCAGCCTTGCAGATGCTCCCTTTTCTCTCTGCAATGCGGCACAGCCTTTGGGAAGAGACTAGCCCATGCTGGGTGTGTCTGGGGGAAGGAGACCACGGCTGCATTGTCCAGACAGCCCTTTCTGGCCAGCCCTGGGATAGCTGTTTCATTCAATGGAGCAAAGAGCAGAGCTGGTGGTGCAGAGTGCCTTACACAAGTTGGTTGCAACCTCCCAGCTCCATAAAGTCAATCCTCACTTTCCTACCTCTGCCCCAAACATTCTGGATATGCCTCACCAGAGTCTGACAGCAGGGAAGAATCCCTGTGAGCATCCAAACACAACTGTCAGCAGGGTCTACTTGTCTCCAGCCTCAGGCTCCCCTGGGAGGAGAAGCACACAGAACCAGGGGGGAAGAGGGGGTGGGTGGAGGAAAGGAAAGGAAAGGCAGTGCCCCAAGGTTGTAAGAAGGGGCAGAGACAGCCTGCACACACATAGGGGTGTGAGGAGGTGTGAAGCAAAGCAGATGATTTGCGGAGGGAGAGAAGCTGCTGGATGGGAGCTGGACCAGAGTCCTCAGATCATTGCCCCACTGTCAGCCTTGCAAGGACCAGAACAGGATGCCCTGATTCCCTCCTGCTGTCAGTGAGAGCTGAAAGCTCTCAGGTTAGAGCACATGGCTCTTGCCTGTGGCCCTGCCGAAAGGTGAGTGTTGCCTCAGCACAAGTAGAGCTTGAGGGGAGACATTGATGTGTAGAGTCAGTGACATCCTTTTGCAAGGCTGTTTGCAGCATGCAGAAGAATCTTGCCCTCAGGTAGGCCTTGCGGGGCTGTTGCCAAAGAAAAGGGCTGGGAACCAGGTAGATACTGCATCAGCCATAGCTACTGACTCTCTCTTTTCTCTGCCTGCCACCAGGAAAGAGCTGTGTGTATTTTACTCCTTGTTTGGTGTGAAACTACCAATAGTAGGACAAGAGGAGGTCAAAGGAAACTCTCTCTTCTGCCCCTGCATAGCCACACTTTGGGCCACAGCAGGGGTAGTTGGGCAGAGGCCCCTTTCCAGGACACCCTCCAGCCTAACCATCTGTAGGGACAGTACCTCAACTAGAGGGATATCAGCTGTCACATCTGGATCTCTCGAAGGGTACCTCCACATGCTGTCCGGATGGAGATGTACTGCACCCAGAGGTGTCACTGGCTGAGACTGTCAGGAGTAAGGCACTGAGGAGTCTGAGCAGAGTAGGAAGGCACAGAGTGTGACGTCGTGGGTGGGGAATGTCACATTAGCACGACTGGCACCACGAGGTGTGTCTGGCACCAGAAAGACCACTACACATTTGTGCTCCCATTGCTTTGTTCAAGTTGTTAGCATTGTGCACAGGCCTGTATGCTAACAGAGCTGAGAAACCTGGCAGAGGGGACAGAGCTCATCCTTGAGGGACTCCCAGACACTGCGGAGCTTCTTTCCTTTACCTTCCTCCCCTCCCTTCTCACCTCTGTGCTCGTCTGGCTGCGAATGGCCTCACCCTGACAACCATCCTCACTTATCCATGCTCCCCTGGGTCAGCATTACCTGTGGAGACTGAGATGGTCCCTGCAAGTGCGGGGAGAAGTAGTGTCTTTCCCACCAGCCTCTTTGGCTTCCCCAGAAAGGGATCAGAGTGTTGTGTGGAATGTGGCACTCTCTGGCCTGCCTGTATAGGCCTGCCAGCACAGTCTCAGAAAGGTATCAGAAACAGAGGGGACAGATCATGTATATACTGTAGAGTGATGGCCAAAAAGTGGGGACTTCTTGCAGGGAGGCACAGTAAACAGTAGATGAAGGAAGTCACAATGTGATCCAGAAGACGGAAAGACCCTCTGCCTGGATTGTGCTGCCTTGTCTAAGGGAAGGCAATTTCCACAGCTGGTAGGGGACTCCTCCTGGCAAAGGCCCCTGGTTGCCAGTGCTTTTGGTGCAGCCAATGCCCAAGGGCATCAGGCAAAGCCAGAGTGGCCCTTCTGAAATAAGAGGAAGCCACTAGAGCCAGCTCACAGATGCTGCTAAGGGCAGAAGCAGGGTGCCCATTGTCCACCCCTCAGTGGGATAGCAGCCAGAAGATGCCTGCAGCATGGCTTTGGGGGTGCCTCAGGACCCAGAGGAGCAGAAGGCAACAAAGAGAAGGCAGAGAAAGGAGTGAGTGGAAGAAGGGGAAAGTTAGGTCTTGCTCGATGTTCTTAGGGAGCCCAGGCTGGCCCTTTCCAGCTAGCCATTTCCAGAGGAGGCAAGGATGGTCACATGTTCTGAAAAGAATGGCCCGAAGCACCACTGTGTGTCCAGCTGCATGTTCTGAGTTCCTGGTGGGGGGGGGTGCATCTCGGGGTGTGTTGTCAGTGGCTTTAGGAGGGGAGACACCTTCTGCTACAGTAGCAGCTGGAAATGGTTACAGCACCCAGAGGGGATGGGGACTCCCTCACAGCTGAGGATGCTGTCAAAGGCAGCAGAGGTGGAGGATCCCACTGTGGTATTCTGTGGGAAGGAGATGAGGATGGGTCTGGGCATGCAACAACCATGGGAGGGGGCTCAATGGCAATTATGGAGTCCTGGCACTGCCTGACACAGGGCTCCTTGCAGCTGTTGGCCAGTGGGGTGGGGCCGCAGGGCTGGCATGGCAAGCACTGGTGGCAGCAGGACATGTCTAGGGGGCTGGAGATGCACTGGGAAGAGAGGGCAGGGAGGAAGCAGAGCAGGGAGGTATGTGAGCAGCATCCCGTCACCTGTCCTGCAGCAGTCAAGGCACCTGCTGGGCTGGGATTGGCAGTCTGTGCAGGGAGACACAGGGGCTTCTTCTCCTTCCCCTTTTCCTGCCAGTGCCCTGCAGGGAGCGTGCATGCCCAGGGAGGCTCCTGCCTTGCCCATAAGCCACAAGCCACCTCAGCAAGCCCCAGCATCATTCTGAGGCAGACCTTCTTCCCCCTTCTCCCTCCCATGACAAGCAGCCCCAAGAGCCAGCCTAGGTTGAGGCAGCAGGCACTGTGTGAGACAACGCAGGGGAGAAGGAGGAGGTGAAGGGTCCTCCGACTTCCCTCGTTCACATGCATGCAGGCCTATGTGCTCTTACGCATGTGTGTACACACAGCTGTGTGCATGTACCTGATGCGTGCCTGTGTATACAGGCATGAGATCATGTTTCTGTGCACACGTGTGTTTGCATGTGTATGTGTGAGTGCACTCATGTAACTTGTGCCTATACATCTGTGTATGCTTGTCATCACTGCAATGAGCTGCCTTCTCCATGCCCTGCCTTGGCCAGGGCTTCCCCATAGCTCAGTCCTACCTGCACTTGTCCTGGCTTGAAGGACCCCACATCCTGAGAGGAGTGTGATAGTGCTGTCTGATGGGCCTCTGCCCTGCTCTGCTCTTGACTGGACTGTGGGGCTTCCTAGTCTCTCAGGTATTTCCTCAGGAGTGGAGGCAGGAGAAGAAAGCATCAGGCCACATGGGCCTCGACTCTGCACTCTGTCCTGGACCTATATGCCTGGCAGACGAGGAGCGTCCCTACCAGCAGCAGGGCCACCCCTGGCTCTACCACCCCAACAGACATATCCCCATTAAAAAGTTGCAGAGTAGCTCTTCCAGCACAGTGTCCTATGAGGGCCTCTCCCTCCTGGCAGCAAAGGGAGGCCAGTCCTGGAGGACACGCAGAACAAGAGCCTTCTCGGTGCCTGCATCTGTGGCATCTTCTCCTTCCCTCCAGGTGACGACATGCAGAGCATGGAGGTTTCCCTCTATTCCCAGGGAAATGCTGGGTCCCATGCAGAGAGCTGCTGATCGCTGCATGCTTGTCCCCGGTTACCGTGTGCTGTGGCATGGCCATAAGATGCCAGGCAGGGCAGCATCCCTGCTTTGTTTTTGCACCCTCAGCCCTTCTTGCCCTGCTCATGGTCTGGGCCTGAGGCAGTGCCCACAGGCCGGACCGTCTGTTGCAGCTGTCCTGACTGGAGGCCTCTCCCTGGACACTGGAGGGCAGGGGGGAGATCCCCAGCTCCTGCAGCAGGAAGAGGTCAAGTCAGTGTCCTATAGCTCAGAGGGGCTGATGGAGGAATGCCACAACCCCCACTCTTTCTTGCAGCCCCTTGATGCACTGGGTGATGTGCTGCAGGGGTTCCAGCTCTGTTCCACATTTCTATCTCCAGACCCCCTCCCACTGATCAGCCAAGCTCCACTGTTGGGGCACTCAAGGCACTGTGTCTTCCCTCCCCTCCTTCCTCCCACAGATCTTGGGGAAATACTGCTCACCTGGGAAATGACAGACACCGTCCTCATGGCTGTCAAAGGCATGAGAAACACCAGAGCCTATGATGCCCCTGCAGCTGCCCAAGTGCTGGCCTTGGCCATGAGAACCTGCCTCCTGGCTGCAGCATGAAAGCAGCCTGTGGCTGCTGTGCCTTGGGCTCTGGGGGAGCCCCAGACTCTGATGCCGTTTGAGGCCAGCAAAGAGTGATGGGAAGGGAAAGAGGTGTCCTTGGCAGCTGGGGAGACTGCTGCCATCCTACGGCAACCCCACTGTCAGCCAAGTCCTCTCCAGGGGTCCCGGGTTGTGAGGTACATCTATGACAATCTCATGGCCCCCAAACCATCCTCTCCTGGGGGCCACGGACACCACACACTAGTGCCACAGCCAACAGGGCACTGCCCAGTGCACAATCCCTGTGCGCAGAGACATGCAGCCTGTCCCTGCCTGGGGGCTGCCTGTCCTCTCTGTCCCTGCATGCCCCCACCTTGCTGAGCAGGGCAGAAATGCAGAGCAGGGCAGCGGTAGGGTGAGGGTGAGGGTGAGGGTGAGGTGCAAGGCAGGGGCAGGAGCTGGGCAAGGCAGGGATCAGGGCAGAGGCAGGAGCAGGGTGTGGGCTCTGTGCCCCTGTGTGGAAGGCAGGAGGGTATTTCAGAGGTGCCTGGAGACTACCTGACCAGCAGCTTCCAGGTAATCCATTTGATCTGTGGGTCTGAGCTCTGCACTGCTCTGCTCTGTTCTGGAGAGCATGGGAGAGGTGGTAGCCTCCTGCAGGGCATGGCTCTACTTTTAGCATGCTCCCAAATGCTCCAAACTCTACACACTGGGGACACCTGAGTGTGCCGGGCAGCCTGGGGCATTTCTGCAATCCTCCCCTACCCAAACATTAGCTGTCCCCCACACAGCACGTCCCCTCCCTGGCCTTGTCCTACAAGTTCACCTCATTCATACACAATTCCCAGAGAAGCAGCTTTGTTTCTCTACCATGTGTGGACGTCTTTTATTTGTGGGGACAAAGGCAAGCAAGAGAAATGGGCCATGCAAACAAGCAGGATCACCCAAGGGTGGCAGGGCACCCAGTGTCTCTGGCATTGCAAGGCAGCCCAGGACATGCAAATGCACTTTGCCTTTGCCACAAAGCACCAGCTGCTCTGCTGGGCCACAAAACCTGGGGCCGAAGAAGAGAGCTTTAGCTGATCCAGCCATCTTCAGAGGTACTGCAGGGCAGGAAAGGCAACCTGCTTTCTGCAAAGCTTGCATCACACATCTTCGTTTGAGCTGGAGCCCAGGTGTGCATTGGCTCCCAGTAGTGCAGGTGCCCTGGCTGCTCTGGCCTGCTCCTGCCACGAAAGCAGCCTGCTGTGCCCTGCTCCTGCCACAGCCTGTCAGAGCTGGCCCAGCATAGACCCCAAATCCTACCTGAAGACCAGGCAACTCCCAGGGCTGTCAGAGCATTGCTTGGGCCTGGTCTCTACCGGAAGGGTGGACAGCAAAAACAGCAGCCCTGCCATGGCTCTAAGCTGTAGGTGAGCTTGCTCTGCATTGGGCTCTGCACTGCAGCCACTGCTGGGTGCACGGGGCAGCATCAGGCCCAAAGCTCTAAGTGCGCGGCAGAAACCCCCAGGCAGAGTCAGGGGGCAGTGGCAGGGAGGGCAGGCAGCAAGGCTGGGTGCGTTATTGGCCCCAGGGCCACCTGAACTGTTCCTTCTGTATGGGTTGCTTCATCATCTGTTGAACCACCTCTTTCATTCCTTTGGCTCTTTCATTCCTTTTGTGGATTGAAACTGCTCTTACTTTCTCTGCTCTACATTTTAGGTTATTTTAATTTTTTTTTTCCTTTTGAAAGTCTACCTTCAGGGCCACTCTCGATTTCTCTCACTCTAGCAATTACGCCCCACAGAGGACAGTGGGGATCAGTGATCACTGTGCTCCCAGATGCTCTCCGATCTCCTGTCACCAGTTGTGGTGGACAGATGAGTGAACTTTTGCCTTAAACATTTCTTGGTACATAAGGTGCAAGCAAACCATAACCCCGAACAAGCCATCTGTCCCTGGCGGAAACAGGACTAAGCTGCTGCGACCCCCGAAATGGTCTCCCTGCGACCACTCAGGACACACCGAGCCTGCGTTGAACCAGACCACGATCGGGGAGAGACTTTGGGACCTGGACTGTAAATTATTGCCGTTTTAGCACAACTTCTGTAAAACTTGCTTAGCATGAGTAGCTAAATTTGCTGAAGCCTTAGGCCACACTCCCTAGTTCGGTGAGAAAGGGCCCCTGAGCTGGTGCAGACTGGAATGATAAGGGAGTTACCAGCAATTTGCATTCCTGTGCACTGCTGAAACAGTGCTAATTGCTGGAGTTACCACCTCTTTGTCTGGACCTTGAGAGATGATGGCGGGACCCGAGGAATGAAGACACACCTGTCGGCAGAAACTGCAACAGTAAAGATAAGGGAGAAAAAAATCCAGCCTGCCTAGGAACAACGATGAGACCCAATAAGGAGCAGGAGACCCCAGACCCCAAAATTACTATTGGTTTGAACTACCACGTGGGGGGTGGGAAACTTAATTTGAAAAAGCTATAATTGCCCAGGGATTTCTTTGTTCGGAGTCCCTCTTCGGAGGCACCCAACTCGAGCTGTAACTACTGCACGTGTGTCATTACAATTTATTTATTTAATTTGCCTTGATTTAGCTCCGAACTTTCCAGTGGGAACCTAGGGTCGGACCCTGCTCGAGTTGTAGTTACTGCACGCGCATCGCTAAAATTTACACCCAGGGTGAAGAGGACCAACGGGACGCCGCTGGATCCACGGGTGGTGATATCTCTTTCTCTCTCTCCCCCCCGCTCCTTCTCTCTCCCCCCCGCCTTTCTCTCTCCCCTCCTTCGCCTTTCCCCACCAACCCCCCCCCCCCCCCCACTTCGTGGAAAATAAAGTTAAAAGGTTTTACGATATTTGACCCGGTTTAGCGTCTTAATCTCGTCCTTGGGATCATAACGAAATCCTCCCGATATTGGATCGGGACACCAGTTCAAATTCGAGAACCTTTTTGTTTCCTCTGCAGTAAACATTCCTTCGAGTGTGATTCTTCCTGAATTTATTCATGAGTGTTGGCAGCTGGTATTGTATCCGCTACAGCATAAAACTAATGGCTAAGTTGCTACACTATATGCACCTAAGCGTTAGTGAGTGGGAGAATCAGGGGCCTCTCCCTCTCCTGATCAACAGCAATATTTACTGTATTTCCAAACAGACATTTAAAAAATTGACATTTCTGTAGATATACAAATACAATCACATTTACAAAACTCCTGCCATTTCCTTTTGCTCTACTCTCACCCTTTCCCCTTTTGATATTTCCAGGGGAGCTGTAGATCCCTGTGAGCAAGATGCCCGTGCCAGGGAGAGTCCCTGCCCGCTCTCCTGAACACCCACGAGCGCTGCAAGCAGATTTCGCTCCCGTGGGACTCTCACGCGTGTCCCCCTTGAGGCCCCGCGGCTGAGCGGCGTCGCCGTCTCGCTCCCGCTCGCAGCCGCCTTTCCCGGGGCCGCTGTTGCCGGGCTCTCACCGAACAACCGACCGGCAGCAGCAGCTGCGCGGGCAGCAGCAGCCTGTGTCACCTGGGGGGGTTGGTGTCCTTTCGGGGTGCGCTATTCCCGCGCAGCAGCTCAGGAGCCCTTCCTGCGGCCGGGCTTGAGGAGCTCCGGCACCGCCGGCTCCCGCCGCCACCACCGCGGCTCGTCGCGCTCCGCTTTGTGGCGGCGGCAGGAAGGCTCGTCCCCGCCTGCGTGTGCCGCAGCCCCGCCGAGCGCCCCGCTCCCGCCGCTATCGCCTCCCCAACGCCGCCGCCCCGGCGCGGGCGCGGGCGAGTCGGAGAGCGGGGCCGGCGCCGGGGCAGGGCACAGCCCCGGGGCGGAGTTGGCGACCGCGGCGGCAGGAAGGCTCGTCCCCGCCGCGCTGCCCGGCCCCTGCTGCAGCCGCGGTCTCGGAAGCGCCGTGCACGGCGCGGAGCCGCCGCCTGCGCTTGCCGCAGCTCCGCCGAGCGCCCCGCTCCCGCCGCTGGCGAGGCGGAGAGCGGGGCCGGCGCCGGGGCAGGGCGCAGCACAGCAGTGGCTTCCGAGAGGAGGCACCGGCGCCGCAGCAGAGAGTCGCTGATGGCGGGGGGCAGCGAGGCGCGGGCGGCCGAGCGGTACGGCGCGATGTGGCGGTGCCGGGGCGCAGGGCTGGCGGCGCTGGCCGCGGTGCTCCTGGGTGCGCGGGGCTGGTGGCGGCGGCGGCGGCGGGGTGGGGGCCCGGGGCTGGACCAGGGGGCACTGTACACGGGGCCAGCGACCTCACTTGTTTCTCGGCTTTCAAGTCGCTCTTTCTGCCTCCCTCCCTCATCTCCCATCTCCCTTTCTCGGCTCTCCTGTCTACTTTTCCTGCCTTCATCCGTCCATCCACCCGCCTGACTTTCAACCCATCCCTTCATGCATCCACACCAAACCTCTAAGCCTCCTCCAGTCTCTCCACACACCGATGCAGAGGTCATTCTCCACGCCAGGCACTGGCCGCATGTCCCTATCCGTCCCCACCGCCTCCGTCTCGCTGCCGCTTTCCCTCTGCCTGACCCTTTCTCCAGGATTCTCCCTCGGAACCGGCTGTCGGAGACGACATATCACCAGCATCCAGTGATTTTCGGCATGTTTGTCTTCTTTCTCAGCAGTGGCTGTGGGCAGGGCCCAGGTGCAGCAGGAGCCGTCGGCAGAGGCCACCGAGGGCACTGGCATTAACATCACCTGCTCACACCCCAGCATACAGACCAGCGACTTCATCCGCTGGTACCAGCAGCTCTCAGGACGAGGTCCTGTGTCCATCACGAGCACCATCAAAGGGTCCAAAGAGGTGCAGGACCCGCCGGGAACCCTGTTTGTGGCTGAAGACCGCCGCTCCAGCGTCCTGCATCTCGCCCGGCCCCGCTGGCGGGACGCGGCGGTGTATTACTGCACTGTGGGAGACCCGGCGGCACAGGCTGGGGCTGCGGCCGGGCACGAACTGCCGCGGGCGGGGCGGGGCGGGGTGGGGCGGTGGCGGGGGCTGGGGGGCGCTGCCGCACTGGGCCGCTGGGGTTCCTTGCTGCTCCGCCCACCGGGGCCGCCTCTCCCCGCGCCGCGCTGCGCCGGACCTGCCCCTCGACTGGTGCCGCTTCGGCGGGTGCTGCTGTGCGGGGGCCTCGGCGGCGGGGCGGCCCCCCGAAATGGTTCCCAAGCTGCCGAGTGGGCAAGCAGCTCCTCCCACCCCTCGCCCCCCCCATCCGCGCCACTGCTGCCCCCGCTCGTCCAAACCGCAACGAGGACAGACACTCCCCACGCAGTGGTGGGTCAGCGACTTGAGTGCCGCTGCTGCCCTGAGAAGGGCTCCACCCTCTGTGCTGAGGTTTGGAGGCTGCTTTGAGGTGGCAGAGGGAGGAGAAGGCAGGCACCTGCAAGCTTCAGCTCGCTCATTCTGGAAGGCCCCTGGTCAGCCCGTGAAGAGGAGAGCTTGACATGGCCCTGATTTTCCTGGCAGCCGTGGCAGGACTGGCAGACTTTGGTGAGACATGACTTGCAGGCTGAGGAGGAACAGGGCAAGAGTTTGTGCTTGTCAGTGGTGGAGGGGAGAGCTGTGAGTCCTGACCCTGCAGGTAACTGGCAGTGTTTCTGTAGGGAGGCAGGGGCTGCAGATGGGGCATCACATATAATCTGAGGTCTGTCGAGTGTCATGGGCATCAAAGGAGGAATAAATGAAACCTTCATTTTGTAGAAACTAACATTCTTGCATACATTGCTGATAGAGAGAGATGCTAGATAAGAGCCGAGTACTGCATATAGGGTCTTTTCTCCGAGACGTATTGGGTAAAATGCTGCAGATCTGTGTGGGGTTGGATGTAATCCTTGAAGGACATAGAGAGAAGGCTAACTCCAGGCAAGAGCTCAAATGCTGTACAAGGACAGGTCAAGGGCAGATTATGTGGTGTGTAGTTTGGAGAAAAGGTTACGGTAAGAAGTTACCATCAGAGGTAGGGGAGGAACAGTGCATGTGTTGTCTTGCCAGAGGAGAGACCAACAGTTAATATGGCTCAAGGACTGATAGGAAGACAACTGCTGGACTCCAAGCCCATGACCCCCCCTCACAGCTGAGGTGTGAGGAGTGACAAGAACCTGTAAGTTGAAGCATGCATGGACAAACAGCTCAGCATTTTGCACCATAGGAGAAGTTAGATGGAGAATGGGCATAGCAAGAAGGCTGATGAAGTGATCAATAGATGGATACATAGACGAATAAAGTTAAAATGTCTTCCTGGCTTTACAGGTCACGCACAAAAGGATGCTGTGCTCCAGTTCCCACCAGAAACGACTGTCCAGGCAGGACACGGTGCAACACTGCACTGCAATTTCTCCACCAGCGACCCTTATGCCTGCATTTTCTGGTACCAGCAGTGCCTGACCCAGTCCCCTGAGATGCTGCTTGTGGACAGATCCAGATCTCATGTGGATTCAGGGAGGTTCTGCTGTGTGCTGTGTGCTGAGAGCTCCCAGGTGCTTCTCTAAGTGCAGGATGCCGAGCTCCAGGACAGTGCTGTGTCTGTGCTCTGAGCCCATGCCAATGTATGCACTACTGTGAAGCATTGCACAGGAAGACTTGTGGTCTGCTTTGGGGAGGTCACCCCATTTCTGGGAACTAGTTTGTCCCTCTGCATGTAGTGCTTTTTGCATGCCAGGTCTGACTGGTGGAACAAAGAGCTGGCCCTGGAGAGCAGGTGTGACTACTGCTGGCAAATCAGCCATGGTGGCTGCAGAGAAGCATTAGGTGGTGTTTCCTCCCTGAGGGAGGAAATGTGCTGGTGTTTGCTCCTAGTGCAGGGCACTGCTCCTTGTCCCCAGCATGGGGGAGACAGCTGGGGAGCCACCTTCACTTTCAAGCTCTGCCCACTGGGCCAGGTGTCTTCTCCAGGTGCTGGACACAGGGAAATCCAACCCCTTTAAGTGGAGCTCGATAGACCCCTTTCCCAATGAAGGACCGAGAAATCACGACTCTGCATTCAAAAAAGGGGAGTGAATTCCCACATGCGCAGGTCCCTTGTTTTCTCACAGCTGGGCATGGTGATCGGGTTCGTATAATTTTGACAGTATGGTTGATGTTAGAGGGGACCCTTAGAGGGGGGAGCAACCACCAGAGTCTGAGGGGTCCTTTATTGAAGCAAGCTTTCCTGTGAACGTGAACAAAGACCCCATCTGGGAAGAGATTGTCCTTGCATCCATCCCTAACTAAGTCTTTGGCAATGTGACCTGGGCAGGTAATTTCTCTCCTCCCACCAGCCTACTGTTTCTCTCAAACATAATTAGCCTGTTCTTTCCGAGCACAACTACCATCTATGTACATTCTAAGTAGAAGTTAGTTGGGCTCTTTACCTACTAATCCATTTCAGAGATGCCACACCTCTAAGTCAAAGGAGTATGCCATTTCTGTACTCTCCAGTGCTTCCAAGACACTGTTCACATGCCTCCAGATGGGGATACCAGGAGTCTGTGGAGAGAAGCCCCAAGAGAGGCATCAGGTCTGCATCCCCTGCCAGGAGAACATCACTGCCAAAGGCTGTGTCTGCATGCCCAAAGCAGCCTCTGGGTATGCCCCAGGCCCCACAGAGTGATCAGGAACATTGTCTTTCCGAGAATGGCCTTCCCACCTAACAGCCATAACCTCACCCTGGAAGGTAGTTGCCATTTGCTGTGCCTGTTTTTCCATTCCTGACTATTTTGTATGTAGTATGTCTGGTTTAGTTGTTGATGCTCCCTCAGGTGCCAACACAAGCCTAAATGCCAGCAGTGATTGTCTTTAGTGGAGGAGGACTCCTGGGTCCTAGTGCTGCCCCAGCAGAAGCATGGTGGTGGAGCTCTGGAGCATGATTGGGGCTGGAGTTAGGACAGCCGGATGGGGACCAGCATGCAGCAGGCCCAGGGACGCAGGTCTGCTTCCCTTGTTTCCCATCCCTGAACATGGTTGGTGGGGGCAGGGAAAAAGCAGGCTGTGGTATGACTGGGTGCACAAACACCTGCATTCACTTTTGAGGCTCCCAGAAAAAGACTGAGGCCCATCAGTTGCATGGTGTGATGATGTGAGTAGTCTTGCAGGCTTGTGCAAGGCTGTTTGCAGCATGCGGAAGAACCTTTCCCTCAGATAGGCTTTGTGGAGCTGTTTCATTTGCTGCCACAGCTGCATGCAATGTCCCCGTGCCCCTCATACCCAGTGGCAGGACCCAGCCTTCCCTGAAGGAGGCTTTGCTGCTTGGGGGCTTAAGGCATCCCCTGGCCTCAGAGCCACAGCCTCCCATGATTCCTGCATCTCCTTGCCCTCTGGAGACATCTTGAGATCCAGGTCCCAGAGCTCTGGCCTTGATAGGTCTGTCACAGGCTCTGCTCTGGTATGCTCCGTCTGCGTGTGGTTAGACCACTCATCCACACAGCCCCATCCCACAGGTTGTCCTCAGGAGGCTTGCAAGTTGATGCAGATTCAGCTGTGTCATCAGGGAAAGCGGCAGTTCTGGGTGGCGGAGGTCCACCCCCAGGAGAGAAGTGGAAGAAGGAAACAACCACAGCAGGATGCTGGTATGGAGATTCCTGATGCAAGACTTTTACTGTGCTGGGCACCACTTTGCCAAGTGCTTAGAGAGCAGCAGGCCCAAAGGGGACAGGTCAACCCGTCCTACAAGGGGGTGTCCCATCAACTCTGCAATATGAGCCTGCTCCTTTTCCTTAAGGCAGGCAGGATACCTTATTTCAAAAATACACTCCCAGAACAGGAAGTATGTTCCTAGACTTGCCTCCTTTCCTGGCAGCACTTGGTACTAGCTGCACTTTTGGATCCTGCAGCCATGCCACTACCAGGCTTTTCCTAAGACACCCACCCTCAGCCCATAAGCCGTGTCACCCTTTCAGCTTGTGCTGACTCCTAAGCCTAGTTCTGCCCTCCAAATCCCCTTTACTTCAGCCAGATGCAGACTCTGTTTGTCCCCTCCCAGACACTGTGGAGATTCTTTCCTTCATCTTCCTCCCCTCCCTTTTCATCTCTGTGCTCATCTTGCTGCGGAACGGCCTCACCCTGATAACCATCCTCACTTACTCATGCTCCCCTGGGCCAGCATTACCTGTGGAGATTGAGATGGTCCCTGCAAGTGAGGGGGGGAGTAGCACCTTTCCCACCAACCCCCCTCCACCCAGGGGCTCCCATTACAGCTAGCAGGCACCTTGGGCATTTGAACTGGGCGATTAAGGATGGGGTGACTGAGAAACCAATGCACCCAGGCATTACCAGGCATGCAAAGAGTGGCAAGGGGAGGCAGCCATCACATGGTAACGGTCAGTTCTAACGAAATAGAAGTACTTGTCCAAGCTCTGCCTGGTATTCTTTGCTGTGACCTACCACCTGCTCCTCAGCCCAGGCAGGGCCCACTTTCACCTGGAAGAGAACACAGAGGCTGATTTTGTCCCTCTGACACCAACAGAGACAAAGCATGTAACCCACCACACCTTTGATTCCCCACTCTTGTCCGGGCTGCTGATTCCTTTTGGACATGGCAAAGCTATTCCAAACCACACAGTGTTTTGCCTTGAGAAACAGTGTTCACTATGAGAAACAAGCTTTATTTTTACAAACTCTTTAAAGAAGAAGCAGAAGAAGAAGAAGAAGAAGAAGAAGAAGAAGAAGAAGAAGAGACTAAGCAAACAAGAGGTTAATCCCTTTGCTCTAGATTAGGTTGGGGGCTTCTGTGGGACAAGTGGAGAGAGGGAGATCCTGAGGGACGTGGGCAGCTGGCTGGGCATGGGCAACTCACCCCCATGCTGAGGTTGCAGGCTCTTGGTGGGAGAAAAGGTGAGGCCTCGGCTTCTGGGAACTGCAAGAAGATACCCAGTGCCTGGAGCAATGATGCTTGGAGCAATGTGACTAGAGATGGGGACTATTCCCTGAAGCACAGGAAGGAGGATCATGAAGGGACCTTTGCCTGCTGCCCTAGGCCCTGGATGCCTGAGTCCTAATTTGAGCACAACATTGCATTCAAGAGTTCCTCCTTTGCACCCAGTGGACCATGGATGCTTGAGGGGTGCCAGCCTTTTAACTACTACCTTAAGCTAAGGGTGAAGGGCCAACAAGAAATTGTAAAGTATCACAGAAAAGAATAGTGGAAGAGCATTAATTGTGAAGCCAGGTGTCCCTAGAACAAACTCAGGGAAGACCATGAGCAGGTGAGAAGGTCTCTGGTTGCTGAGGCTTTTGGTCCAGCCAATGCCCAAGAGCATCAGCCAGAGCCAGAGTGGCCCTCCTGAACTGAGAGGCACTCACCAGAGCCAGCTCACAGATGCTGCTAAGGGCAGAGGCATGTCCCACTGTCACTGCCCCTTCACAGTGGAGGTGGGGGGATCAGTTCTCACACAGAGCTGTTCTGGAGCAGAGCTGGATTCTGTCACTGGTGGGGTCTCAGAGGATCTGGGCACCGGGCAAGCTGCTCTGTGCTTGGAAGAGACAAGGCCCCATGGAGCAGATGTGGTGATTTGGGAACCAGTTGTTTTCCTGGGGCTGCCCAGGCACATGAGGGTGGTGAGCCCACAGGTCTCACAAAGGCTATTCCCGCTATCCCCACTTCTGTCCATCCTCACAGATGTCTTCTGTCCAAGTCTCCTCCCCCAGCACAGCTCCCTTTCTCAACAGCCCTTGCGGCTGCTGGCCTTGCAGGGCCAAGCGAGCACTTTTTCGGCAGAGAAGCGGCAAGGCAAGGACTGATGGCCCCTGGCTCTGGAGTAGTCAGGAACATCTCCCTCAGCTGCAAGGGACGGTGTCCAAAAGAGGATCCACTGCAAGGATTCCCTCCCTCCCATTCCTCTGGGAGTGAAGAAAGGTCCCTTTGTGCTCACACCTTATCCCCTGCCCTGACCAATGCCTTTCTGCACGGACAGTTTGGGAGAGGGTGCACAGAGGCAAAGACCACACAGAGGCTCAGGCTGGGATGCAGCATTGCTTTACTGAGTCAGAAGAGGGGAAGGTAGTTGCTCTGAGCAGAGTCCCCTTGTGCAGGCAGCACCAGGGGCAGCTGAGAGTCTGCACCCCGTGAACACGCTAGAGATCCCACAGGTTGCCAATTGCCTGCCGCTCAGTGGGAGAGCAGCCAGAAGATCCCCGCAGCGTGGCTTTGGGAGTGGCACATGGCCCAGGGGAGCAGAAGGCAACAAAGAAAAGGCAGAGAGAGGAGTGAGTGGAAGAAGGGGGAAGTTAGGTCTTGGTCATGTTTTTAGGGAGCCAAGGCAGCCCTTTCCAGCTAGCCATTTCCAGAGGAGGCAAGGACAGTCACGTGTTCTGAAAAGGATGGCCTGACACAGCGTTGCGTGTCCAGTTCCGTGTTCTGAGTTCCTGGGGGTGCTTCTCTGGGTGTGTGGTCAGTGGCTTTCGTGGGGGGGGGCACCTTGTGCCACAGTAGCGGCTGGAAATGCTGGAGAGGTCGCAGCACCCAGAGGGGATGGGGACTCCCTCACAGCTGAGGATGCTGCCAACGGCAGCAGAGGTGGAGGATCCCACTGTGGTATTCTGTGGGAAGGAGATGAGGATGGATCTGGACAGGACAACCACCCCGGGAGGGGGCTCAGTGACAGCGGTGGAGGCCTGACACTGCCTGACACAAGGCTTGTTGCAGCTGTTGGCCAGTGGGGTGGGGCCTCAGGGCTGGCATGGCAGGCACTGGTGGCAGCAGGACATGTCTAGGGGCTGGAGGTGCACCTGGGAGAGAGGGCAGGGAGGGAGCAGAGAACACAAGTGCATGAGCAGCAACCTATGACCCTGCCCTGTGAAAGCCAAGGCATCTGCTGGGCTTGAGTTTGCAGGCCATGCAGGGAGGCACACAGGCTTCTTTGTCTCGTCTTGCCAGGGCCCTGCAAAGAGCAGCCAGGCCCAGGGAGGCTCCTGCCTTGCCCATGACCCAGGAGCCACCTCAGCCAAGCCCCAACCTCTCTCTGAGCAAGACCTTCTCTTCCCTTCCCTCTCCCATGACAAGGAGCTCCGAGCCTCAACAGGGAACAGGCCCTATATCAGCTAAGACATCCACCGAGGTGAGACGTTGTTTTAGAGGAGGAGGAGGAGGAGAGATAAGGGCTTCTGACTCACCTGGTTTCCAAGGAGGAGGATGGGGGAGAAGCGGGAGAGTGAGAGAGTGAGGAGTCCGTCTGGCTTTTATCCTGGTCCTGCCCTGCCCCGGCCCAGGGGCATGC
Organism: Dromaius novaehollandiae; assembly: GCF_036370855.1. Classification (NCBI taxonomy): domain Eukaryota; kingdom Metazoa; phylum Chordata; class Aves; order Casuariiformes; family Dromaiidae; genus Dromaius; species Dromaius novaehollandiae. The sequence continues at coordinate 4,785,387 of NC_088119.1, read as the reverse complement.
TTTGCAGAGGAGACAATTTTCTGGCAAGCTCCTGTCCAATGCAAAACATCCCAGCTAATGAGATGGGCTGTGCTTTCCTTTCCTGTGTTGCTGCCTTTTCATTTCTCCGTTTCTGCCATGAGACTCTGCTCAAGTGCCAGAGGGGTCCAGCGCAGGCAGGTGATGTAGACCTGGGTCACTCCTGTGGGGCTGCTTGTGGCCCCATTTGCCACAAGGAGCCCAGCTCCTGCAATCCTCAGCTGGATGCCCAAGGGCTCGCATGCAGGAGGCTGTGCCACATCCTTCTCTCTCCCTCCCTCCCAACTCACTCCACTGGTCACTTCTTGTCCCCTCCCTCTGTGGGTGGGCTGTGCTGCAAGCTTTTGACCCTATGCTGCATACCACCACTGACCAGGACATTTGGTTGGCCTGTTTTGTCACAGAACCTGTCTGTGGAGTCTCTGAGAGAGTCCCCAAACAACACCATTAGCATGTTTGGGGCCTAGTCCTTCCCCAGGGTGCTCCAGCCCTGCCCATCCAGGGTGGCTACCAGCATTTCCTCAGCTGAGTCCACAGGTGCTCATGCTTAGACACATCTTCTTTTCTTGTGTGTGCTTGTGGGCATGCTGGATTTGGGTGAGTGCATGTGGGTGCACAGATTTGTGCATGATTCCACACAGGTGTGTGTGAGCAGGTGCATGTCTCTCTGTACTTGCACATACTTGCTCCCTCCCTATGAGGGAATGTGCTGCTCCAGGCAGGGGCACCTTCCACTGCTCTTTCCACAAACACCACAGAGCAGCAGGCTCCCTGGGCCAGAAGGAGCTTGACTGCAGCTGAATGGTTATGGCACAGTCCCATCAGAGAGCTGCCCAGGGCACAGGCACAGGGATGCAGACCCTGTCTCCCGAGCCCTCCTTTCCTTGTCTCTCTAAAGCTCACACATCTGCTACTGCCTCTTTCAGGCCCCAGCAAGGACACTTTTGAGCCAGCTGGGAACCTTGGTTTTGTTACAGGTAACAATACTTGGAGGGCCTTGGCATGGCTGTTAGGCCCCACCCTCTGCTTCTCCAGGCCAGGACACATCTCCTCTGCCCAGTGCTAGAGAGTTCAGAAGGATAAGCTAAGCTTTACGTACAGGCTGAGAAAGGCTGAGAAATCCTGCCTGCCTTGTGCTCGCCATCCCTGAGTGGATCTGCTGCCAATGGTGGTGTATGGGATCGGACGCAGGTTCCTCATGGCTGGCCAATGCCAAGGGCACCCTTGCAGCTCACCAACCTGGTGCTGTGTCAGGCAGACCTGAGGCTGAACAGGGTTTTGAAGCTTAGGGATGTGGGTCCTCATGTCACTGTGCTGTGAAAGGAAGGACAGAGCCCCTGCGATGCACAGGGATGCACAAACAGCTTATGACCCCTTGGTGCTCAGCCATCAGGCCCTTCCTGTCCCTCATTGAAATCTGAGTCTAAGTGACCAGCAGCTGCCCTGAGAGGGAATGGATGCCGCACACCCCTAAAGCCTGCTGCTGTCTCACAAGGAGACTCAAGGAAAGACTCTCTTTCCAACAAGGGCTGCTTGCAGTGTGTAAGCTAACTCAGTGCATGTGCCCTCATGGAGGCTGGGCTAACTGGACTCAGGTCCAGCTTACACATGGCACAGCTGAGGGCTGCCCGCCTTTCCTCGAAGGGCCTTGGAGAGACAGATCACTGCCAGGCAGCTCTGCTGGCAGGCCTCAGCCAGGGCTGACCAACCCTTCTCATGGCAGCAGCTTGAAGCTGAGGCTCTAGTGCTGGGCCCCCAGCTGAGCTGCAGCTCCAGCTGCTTCACAGCCATGCCTGGTGAGTGGCCATGGAGCCTGCTGATCTGGAGTCAGATTCTGACATGTGGAGGACTTCCCGTCTTGCCCTCGGACTGCCTCATCACTATGGACTTGCGCAGCAATCACGGGGCTGTGCCATAGCCTGATTAGCTCCAGCAGCCCTGATCCTGGCCCTGTCTTGCTCACTCCTCTGCCCGGATTGACATCAGACTTTGCCACGCAGAGACCAGAGCCTGAGCCACACAAAGCAAGGAGAGATGGAGACCATGGTCAAAGAGGCAGTAGAGGGAGGCAGTCAAGATGGGGAATGCTGAAAGATGGTGACTCCTGGAAACAGGACGTAGCCTCCTGCTTTACCTGCAGGCCTATAACTTCAGAAGGGGTGTAGTGGCCTGGGCACCAGTGAGGACAAACAAGACCCACCAGGGCTTCATTGGAAGGAGCTGACCACAAAGCTTTTGTCTGTGTGGAGGAAAGGCTTGTGATAGTCTGAATACACTCCCTCCTGCAGGGTCCAGAGGCACTGAACGGCTGACCTGACCTGTTGTCTTGGGGGGCCATTTGCTTGCCAAGGGCAAGGAGCTCGAATGTCGCACAGGAACCCCTAAGGGTTGTGTGGCCCTTGCACTATTCCCTCATGCTGCTCTTCCTTGTGGATGCCAGTGATCCTGTCATGGCTAACCATAAGCACATCAAGAGTGACAACAGCATTCTGAGGGTGAGGTGAAGGCCGTGGGGCCCCAGGTGGTGTTCTCCTCAAAGGCTTGAGTAGAAGTGGATTCCTCCCACATACCAACACCAGGCTGCATGGCTGGTGTTGGAGGCAGGGCTTTGGCTTCTGTCACCACTGCTCAGGGATGGGATATACTTGACAAAGTGGAGGACAGCTGCCTCTGTAAACAGGCTTGCTAACCTGGCGAGGAGACTTTGATGTCGGGATGGGGTGGGGACACTCACCTTCACCTGAAGAGAAGTGAGGGCGCAAGGGGCAGAGCAGAATTGTGTGGCAGACAGCATGAGAGGGGAGGCTCTGCCACTTCCCCCGTAAAAGCAGCACCAGCTGGGGGCCACCTCAAAGGCCCGTATGGGAGGCACATAGCATGGGGAAAAGGCAGGAGACCTTAGAAGTCCATGCACAGGTGCAGAGCTGTGACCTGTCTGGGGTTTTGCAGACCTGCTGGGATAACTCTTGTGGCTGCAGTGCTTCAGTGGAGGGAAAGAGGCACTTTTGGGAAAGATAGGGTGGGCATGGGTAGAGGAGGGGTTGTGATCTGTGGGAAAGCGTGGCTCAAATGCATGGGGGTTGGCCTCGGGGCACGGGTGCAACAGTTAAGAGAGCTGGTGGATGAAGATTAGAGGGCAAACCAGCAGAGGTGATACTGAAGTCAATGTCTGCTGCAGACCTCCTGATCAAGAAGAGGAGACAGCGGAAGCTTTCTTTAGGCAGCAGGCAAAGCCTCACGATACTGGATCCTGGTACTCCTACTACTGGGGGATGATGTAAAGGTCAAGGGCAGCCTTGGCTGCCGGGACCCTGAGCCTGTGGAGCTTGAGATCCTCAGAGGAGGGAGCAAGCTGAACAGCAGAATTTGGACTCGGGACTTCAGGAGGGTAGATCTGAAACACTTCAGGGAGCTGCTTGGCTCAGGCCACTCAGCTGTCCCAGGCTGGGGCTGGCGCTGTGCATGCTTGCTGGGCACTCTCCAGCTGGGCTGATGCTTTCTTCTCACTTCTCTGATGAAGGAGGGGTCTCAGCCTTTTCCTACCTCTCCTTTCTATCCTCCTGTGCCCTGGGCTGCGCCAGAGGAAGGGGAGTGTCCAGTTCCCAAGGGTCACACTGCTGCCAAGAAAGAGACTCTCGTAGCAAACAAGACTGCAAAAAAAACTTGTGTTCTTTTTTTTTTCCCCTCCCTAAATGACATCTGGCAGGGACAGTGCAGCAGTTGAGGGGAACCTGGGCAGTCACCACAACTTGCCCTCAATAGCATGCCACAGTCCGACTAGAGTTTCACTGTAGTTCCCTGTTGGCCCCTTCAGCTCATGCTCATCTCACTCATTGACCCGCTGAGGGCGTGCAGGGGATTACACACACCCCCAAAGACATGTGCAAGACCATTCATGACCCCATACTCCAGACTACATACACATGTATGCTAATATGCACAGAGAGCTATGAGCACTCAGAAGCATGCACACACATACATGTCTTTAAAGATACACGCATGTGCACAACCATGCACATACATACAAACACAAATGTACTTGCCCACACACACTCACATTTGCACACACTCGCACTTGCACATGCGCTACTGCACAAACACACACACAAATACAGTCATGCAGGTGTGACTATGCACATGGATGCTGCCAGATGGGAACACACAGAAGCATCAACACACAAGCACTGCTGAGAGGCAGGACCGGTGGGGCCAGCCCTCAGCCCCTCTGGGCAGCCTTAGGCAAGGCGCTGCAAGAAGGCAACTCAGATCCTGCCAGCACTGCCAGATTTGCCAAGTTGGAGAGGTTTGAAGGTCATTAGCTACAGGGGTGCCACAGGACATGTGCACCCTGGTTTTGCAAAGCAGGTGTGGATCGGGCATTTCCATCAGTGGCCCATAGGCTCTGCAGGTGCTGCCACAAATCCTAGGTTACCAAGCTTGGCCCCTCTGCAGCTGATGTGTATGTTGCCATCAATGTTTGTGGCTTGCTGTTCAGAGTGCTGCATTGCACAGGCTACACTCGTCTGGAGTGCCATATCTGACTGCCACTTTTGGGTGCCAGGCGACTGGCTTAGGACTGGAGTGCCCTGGCAAGGTTGCCTGCCCGGCTGTGCTCCTTGCCCTGATCCTGGGTAGTCCTTGTCCTGTTCCCGGGCACCTGCATCCTGATCCAACCTGGGTAAACCTGTCCCAGGTGCGGGCAGGATGATGCAGCCAGCAGCAGAGGGGCTACAAATGCCCTCACATGGAGAGCTCTGGGTGCAGAAAGGGATATTGTCCAGGACTCACCATTTCCAGGGGAGGGGGGTTAGTGCCCTGCCTGTGCTCGGGGCAGTGTCAGGGCAAGAAAAGCCCAGGCAGCCCTTGCCGTAGTGCTGTCAGGGCAGAGGTGCACTCCAGGCTCCCATGACAAGCAAGGCCTCTCCGGGCAGCAGGTGAGCTTGGCACACAGCAGGGAGGCAGATCCGCACCGTGGTCATTGCTGGGTGCACAGAGCAGCACCAGGCTCAGGGCTCTGAGCAGGGGAGGGCGGTGGGAAGCGTTTGTGGGCCTCAACCTCGAGGGAGCCCAGCTTTGCTTGGCAGCTCTGTCCTACCCAGCCCCGCACCCTCAGTGCCTGCAGAGCTCCTCTCAAATATCTCCACACCACCCTGCGTGAACATGCTGCCTTCACCTGCCCCCACGGGTCAAAGCTGCACCCCATGCTCTGCAATCAGGTAAAGGACAGGCTCCTCTGCAAAACACTGCCAGACTTCCTTGATTTGCTTTGAGGTCTTTCTTTTCCCTCTCTCATCTGAGCTGCTTCTTCTGTACTGATGGCTTCACAATCTGCTGGACCACATCTCCCCTTCCTGCAGTTTCTACCACATGGTAAAATTATAATCGTTTTTAGTTCCTGTAATTTACAGCCTTTTCTTGTTTTTAACCTTCTCCCAACACCAGTTCTTCAGCATCAGCTCCTTCCTGCATTTCTCCAGGACAGCTGCAGTTTGCTTTGCATCGGCTGCAGACTGCCTCTAGTAGCTGAGGCTCTGCATTATACTGAAATATAAGCGAGAAGGAGAATCCAGAGACTCTGTATCGCCCAGGAAGCACCTCACGTTTACTGCATTTCCAAAGAGAAAAGTAGAAAATGTAAACATGTACATAATATATAATGCATTTAACGTTCAAAGGTTCCTGCCACTCAGCTTTGCTCTGCCACACCCCGCATCGCTACTTTCAGGGCAGCCAGGGTGCCCGTGGCCAAGGTGCCCGTGCTGGCAGCAGCCCCTGCCCGCACTCCCGCACACCGAGGGTCGCTGCGGGCGGCTCGGCGCTGAGGCCCCGCGGCTGAGTGGCGGCTCCGTCTTGCTCACGCTCGCCTGTTGCCGGGCTTTCACCGAACAACCGACCGGCGGCAGCAGCTGCGCGGGCAGCAGCAGCCTGCGGCACCTAGGGGAGGGGGCTGGTGTCCTTTCGGGGTGCGCTATTCCCGCGCAGCAGCTCAGGAGCCCTTCCTGAGGCCGGGCTTGAGGAGCTCCGGCACCGCCGGCTCCCCCCGCCGCCACCGCGGCTCGTCGCGCTTCGTTTTGTGGCGGCGGCAGGAAGGCTCGTCCCCGCCGCGCTGCCCGGCCTCTGCCGCTCCCCTCCCGCCCGGCCCCAGCCGCGCGCCCGGGAGCCGCCGCCTGCGTGTGCCGCAGCCCCGCCGAGCGCCCCGCTCCCGCCGCTATCGCCTCCCCAACGCCGCCGCCTGGCCACGGGGGCAGGCGAGTCGGAGAGCGGGGCCGGCGCCGGGGCAGGGCGCAGCCCCGGGGCGGAGCTGGCGACAGCGCGGGCGGCGGCGGCGTCCGAGAGGAGACGCCGGCGCCGCAGCAGAGAGTCGCTGCTGGCGGGGGGCAGCGAGGCGCGGGCGGCCGAGCGGTGCGGCGCGATGCGGCGGTGCCGGGGCGCAGGACTGGCGGCGCTGGCCACGGTGCTCCTGGGTGCGCGGGGCTGGCGGCGGCGGCGGGGTGGGGGGCCAGCGCCCTCACTTGTTTCTCGGCTTTTAAGTCGCTCTTTCTGCCTGCCTTCCTCATCTGCTCTCTCTCGTTCTCCTCTTGCAGCGCTCTGGCTCCACCCTCGCATCCTTTCCTCAGTCTTCTTCATCCTTGTTATCAGTACCAGTTTGCTTTCCTGTGCTGCTCCATCGTTCCATACATCCATTCATTCCCCTGTGCCTTCAGCATTTGTTCTTGCCCTGAAATCAGCCGTCCTTCCTTCACCATCACACCTCAGCTCCCCTGTCTATTTTTCCTGCCTTCATCCGTCCATCCACCCATCTGACTTTCAACCCATCCCTTCATGCATCCACACCAAACCTCTAAGCCTCCTCCAGTCTCTCCACACACCGATGCAGAGATCATTCTCCACGCCAGGCACTGGCCGCATGTCCCTATCCATCCCGACCGCCTCTGTATCACTGCTGCTTTCCGTCCGCCTGACCCTTTCTCGAGAATTCTCCCGTGGAACCGGCTGTTGGAGACGGTATATCACTGGCACCAAGTGATTCTCGGCATGTTTGTCTTCTTTCTCGGCAGTGGTTGTGGGCAGGGCCCAGGTGCAACAGGAGCCATCGGCAGAGGCCATGGAGGGTACTGGCATTAACATCATCTGCTCACACCCCAACATACAGTCCCTCGAGTAGAAATACTGGTACCAGCAGCTCCCAGGACGAGGTCTCCCGTTCATCACGAGCGCTTTCAAAGGGTCGAAAGAGGTGTGAGACCCACCGGGGACCCTGCTGGTGGCTGCAGACCGCCGCTCCAGTGTTCTGCAGCTTGCCTGGCCATGCTGGTGGGACGCGGCGGTGTATTACTGCACCGTGGGAGACCTGGTGGCACAGGCTGGGGCTGCGGCGAGGCACGAACTGCCGTGGGTGGGGCAGGGTGTGTGGGGTGGGGCGGGATCGAGGGCTGGGGACTCACCCCGCCCAGGCCCAGCCGGGGGGCGCTGACACTCTGCCCGCCAGGGCCACTTTGGTTCGCCGCGTACCGGGCCTGCCCGGCCTAGGGTCCTGCCGTGCCGCGGCCTTGGCAGCGGGAGGATCCCCCAAAATGCCTCCAAACCGCTGAGTGGGCAAGCACCTCCATCCGCCCCTTGCCCCCCCACTGCCTCCCCTGCTTCTCCAAACCACAACGAGGACAGATATTCCCTGCGCAGCAGTGGGTCCGTGACCTGAGTGCTGGTGTTGCCGGTGGTGCCCTGAGAAGGGGCGGATGCAGGATAGGGAGGCATCATTTGTAAAAGAGAGGGTTATAGTGGGGTGTCCTCCCCCTACTGGATTCCGGGAGTGTGTCCTACCGGATTCAGGGCGTGTGCCTGTCCCTGCATGGGTGATTGCTGCAGCAGGTACTCTATTCAAAGGTGTCTTTCCTGGGGAGCCCCCTCTGTGGCCGAGAGAGAAGGAAGAGAAAAACGCTGTGGTGTGGGGACAGAGTGTCAGACACCTGGGTCCAGGTGCTTTTGCTTGTGCATGGTTCTATCTCCATCCAGACTGTCCCTGGAACAGGGTGGACAGGGGTGCATGAAAGTGTTCCTTTTCCATCCTTTCCAGAATTGGCTGGAGGTCCTTCTGTCTGTCTGGGTGCTGGATGGCAGGAGAAGATCATCAGGGCTGCTTGTCCCTTGCTGTGGGATGGTTGGGGAGGTAGCAGTCTTCAGGAGAGCCAAAAGAGAAGGAAGGTGCCAGTAGCCTCCTTTGTGTCCCTTTTGCTTGACCTCAGCCTGCCTTAACTGTCCATTAGGTTCCTAGAGTCCCTTGGGCAATGCAGCCTGGGCTTCAGAGGAAGCAAATGCCGCCCACCCATGGCTTGACTGTGCAGGTACAAAACTTCCCATGCTGAAAAAGCCCATGGCCCTGGATTTCAGGAGCCTGGATCCCAGCAAGGATCCCTGCAGTTTGTCTGCTTTGCTGAGTGCTCTCAGCACTAGCCCACCATCTGTCTAGAGAGCCTTCTGGCGGTAGAGGTGTGGGTCTCAAGGAGGTCTGTCTGAAGCAGCAGTGTGGGAGCTTTGCTCCACCTTCTGTGCTGAGGTTTGGAGGCTGCTTTGAGGTGGCAGAGAGAGGAGAAGGCAGGCACCTGCAAACTTCAGCTCGCTCATTCTGGAAGGCCCCTGGTCAGCCCGTGAAGAGGAGAGCTTGACATGGCCCTGATTTTCCTGGCAGCCGTGGCAGGACTGGCAGACTTTGGTGAGACATGACTTGCAGGCTGAGGAGGAACAGGGCAAGAGTTTGTGCTTGTCAGTGGTGGAGGGGAGAGCTGTGAGTCCTGACCCAGCAGGTAACTGGCAGTGTTTCTGTAGGGAGGCGGGGGCTGCAGATGGGGCATCACATATAACCTGAGGTCTGTCGAGTGTCATGGGCATCAAAGGAGGAATAAGATGAAACCTTCATTTTGTAGAAACTAACATTCTTGTACGTACTGTTGATAGAGATGCTAGCTAAGAGCCCAGTACTGCATATAGGGTCTTTTCTCCGAGACGTATTGGGTAAAATGCTGCAAATCTGTGTGGTGTTGGATGTGATCCTTGAAGGACATAGAGAGAAGGCTAACTCCAGGCAAGAGCTCAAATGCTGTACAAGGACAGGTCAAGGGCAGATTATGTGGTGTGTAGTTTGGAGAAAAGGTTACGGTAAGAAGTTACCATCAGAGGTAGGGGAGGAACAGTGCATGTGTTGTCTTGCTGAAGGAGAGACCAACAGTTAATATAGCTCAGGGACTGATAGGAAGACAACTGATGGACTCCAAGCCCATGACCCCCCCTCACAGCTGGGGTGTGAATGGTGACAAGAGCCTGCAAGCTGAAGCATGCGTGGACAAACAGCTCAGCATTTGGCATGATATGAGAAGTTAGATGGAGAATGGGCATAGCAAGAGGGCTGATGAAGTGGTCAATAGATAGATAAACAGATAAACAAAGTTAAAACATTATTTAAGGCTTTACAGGTCGCCCACAAAAGGATGCTGTGCTCCAGTCCCACCGGAAATGACTATCCAGGCAGGACACAGTGCAGCACTGCACTGCAATTTCTCCAGCAGTGACCCTTACGCCTACATCTTCTGGTACCAGCAGTTCCTGACCCAGTGCCCTGAGATGCTGCTGCGTGTGGATGGATCCAGACCTTGTGTGGATTCAGGGAGGTTCTGCTGTGTGCTGTGTGCTGAGAGCTCCCAGGTGCTTCTGTATGTGCAGGATGCCGAGCTCCAGGACAGTGCTGTCTATCTCTGTGCTCTGAGCCCACGCCAGTGCGTACATCGTGCAGCATTGCACAGAAAGGCTTGTGGTCTGCTTTGGGGAGGTCACCCCATTTCTGGGAACTAGTTTGTCCCTCTGCATGTAGTGCTTTTTGCATGCCAGGTCTGACTGGTGGAGCAAAGAGCTGGCCCTGGAGAGCAGGTGTGACTGCTGCTGGCAAATCAGCCATGGTGGCTGCAGGGAAGCATTAGGTGGTGTTTCCTCCCTGAGGGAGGAAATGTGCTGGTGTTTGCTCCTAGTGCAGGGCACTGCTCCTTGTCCCCGGCATGGGGGAGACAGCTGGGGAGCCACCTTCACTTTCAAGCTCTGCTTCTCCCGGTATTGGATCAAATAGCCAGGGAGAGAGGAGAGGGATGGGAGTGTAAGGACTGTGAGCCTTAGACCTCCCTCTTCCTTTTCAGGCTTGGGATTTCACCTGAGGCACCCTGATTCCCAGCACAATTTGCTCTAACCACTGGGCCAGGTGTCTCCTCCAGTCCAACCCCTTTAAGTGGAGCTCGAGAAACCCCTTTCCCAATGAAGGAGCAAGAAATCATGACTCTGCAGTCACAGAGTGTTCTCCAGGCTCCTGGGCTCTGCCCAGATGTGGGGTCAAAAAAGGGGAGTGAATTCCCACATGCGCAGGTTCCTCCCTCTGCAACAGCTGGGCATGGCATTGGGTTAGTAAAATTTTGACAGAATGGTTGAGGTTAGAAGGGACTTTTAGAGATCTTCTAGTGCAACATCCCCCCTGCTCAAGCAGGGACACCTTGGAGGCTGCCCAGGATGCTGAGGACCATGTCCAAATGGCTCTTGAATATCTCCAAGGGTGGTGACTGCACAACCTCTGTGGGCAACCTCTTCCAGGGCTCCGTCACGCTCACAGCAAAAATAGCTTTTCCTAAGACTCAGACGGAACTTCCTGTGTTTCAGTGTGTGCCCATTGCCTCTCGTCCTGTCTCTGGGCACCACTGGAAAGAGTGTGGCCCCATTCTCTTTACACTTTTCCTTCACCTATCTATACAGACTGATAAGCTCCCTCCTGAGCCTTTTCTTTTTGAGGCTAAAGAACACCAGCTCTCCCAGATCTGGCCGTTAATCTTTAGGAAGCAATGTCTTCTTCTGCTTGGGCCCACCTTTGTCATGTCAGAAGAGAATGGAGCACCCGGTGGAGTGTGTGTGGGACCAAGGAAGTGATTGGGCAAATCTTTATCTCTGTTGGTTCTTGGGGGGAATGCAGGCAATCCTTGTTATAATTATTCCTGTCGTTCCTTCGAAAACATAGTTCCATTTACACTTACTTAGAATGAGCAGAGCTTGTTCTCTCCATTATGACTGGTGCATATGGTTGTTCTGAAAAGACGTGGGGGCTCCGCCACCTGCCCACTCCCCCACTGCTTCCCATCCCCTTCCTGCTCCAGGGTGCAGGGCTGCCCCATTCACTCCCTCACATTGCAGCACCCTGATGAGTGCATCCATTTGCTCCCTGGTGCTGGTGGTGGGGAGGACACAGTGTAAATGTCCCCCATGCCATTCCCCACTCACTGTTCACCCCTTCATCCATGCAGTAAGATGATTTTGTCATGTCTGGGTTTGTGGCAGTCCTGCAGCCCCCACTGGAGTCTAGTTCCTCTGTGGGGCTGCAGGTTATCCCCCCCGGCCCAGGACACACACAGACTCCCAGGGCTAGGTCAGAGCAGGGCTCCCCACTCAGCTTGCTAGAAATTTTGTGGAGAGGTGTTGTTCCCAGGCACTGGAGGAAGGAAGAGGGAGAAGTGGTAGCAGTAGCGGCAACACCTGTTCATAGAAGAAATACCACTGTCCAACGAGAAGCAGGGACTGCAGAGGAAGGTGTGAAACCCCAGTGAGGCTATCTCACTGCACTCACAACAGGCCCAGCAGAGGTGTGCAGAAGAGCAGGCATGTCTAGCTGGGGAGGCAAAGACAATGGTGGAGGAGAGAAAACCACAGCAGGGGCATTTCAGGCATGGTGAGAGAAAATGTGCTTCCTTCCTTGTTCCCTTGGTGGTGTCATTTCCAGCAGCTCTGCTCCCTCAAGGCTGGGAGAAGATTTTTGACTCTCTCTCACACACAGCCCCTGGGGTCGGGCTCAGCATGCACCTTGAGTATCTCGTCCTCGCTGCCTTCCTGTGGCAACCACTGAGTAAGCACTGACTTTTACTTGAGGCTTAGTTCCTCTTTTCTATGGGAAACCCTAGCCCCCCTCTCCACCTCCCCCCCCCCCCCATATCTCTGCAGGGAGATGGTCTTGCATAAAGGGACAATGCTGGGAAATGTTGGCTCATGTGTGCTTTCACATGAATAGTCTCAGGACACTGTTACTGTTGGAAAAGAAAGGGGAAGACGGAGAGAGGAGAAACCTGCCCTGATCCCTGTGAACCACCGTCTCCCCACTTCCTTCCCACAGCCATCCATCTCTGTCTGCTTCTCTCTTCTGACCCACCTGGGACCAATGTTTCACAAATGTCTTGCCGTGGGAGCTCTTAGCTCTCCTGCAGTCCCCACTTTCTGTCTTTGCAATGCCAAAAAGGTGACCTTATGAAGACTGCTACAGGGCTTGGCATGACATTATTAGCTTGTCCCAGTCTGTCTGCCAGCTGGCACAGCCCTGACCACCCGTTTCCTCCTGCATGTCATCGCTGCTGGGGCTTCCTTTTCCCTCCCTTGAGCCTTGGTTTCCATGCACTCAGGGACACAGGAACCATCGGAGATGACAGGGTTTTGGAAGGAGGATGTAACTTTCTCCCAGCAGCTCCCTGGGCCCCTGCCCAGACTGAAGGTGTCCTGGTGCCAGCACGTAAGGGCCAGGCCTGACAGGATGTTCCCTGGGACTCTGGGCAGCAGGAGAGCAGGGAGCAAGGGCACAGCAGAGCTGTGCTCCGGGGGCATCCTGGCAGGAGGGCATGGGATTCTCACGGTGTGAGATGCACACGGAGCCAAGAACTGGGTGCTCCTGTGCCAAACCACTCACCACCTTGCTGTTGCCAGCCGTGGGGCTCCTGTTGCAGAGCAAAGGAGAGGGAGCCTTCTGCCCTCAGGCTTTGGCATCCTGTCATGCTTTTCATCCTGAAGGCTTTCTCCACATGCTCACTAACTGTCACTTTCTTCCAGGTGTCATGGGCCAGACCAGTGTCACCCAGCAAGAGGGACCAGTCCCGGTGGAGGAGAGGGGCACCTTCCACACCACCTGCACATACCAGACCTCGAACTTTTATGGCTTGTCTTGGTACCAGCAGAAGGAAGGCCAAGCCCTGCAAGCTGGTCTCATCTCAGGCGGCAGCTGACCTCAAGCAGAGTGGCTGATTCACCACAATGTTGAACACCACTGGGTTCTGGAGGCCAAAGCCAGGAGTGAGGGATCATCTAAGCTCTGACTGTGGAACACTACCTGCCACTGGTGGCTTCTGTAGGGGCTGAAAAGCCTCTTCCTTGTGGCAGTGCTTGTAGGTCTGTGAGGGACAAATGCTGGGAGAGTAGAGGTGTTTTCAGCCTGTGGAGATCAGGAACACGTCTGTGTACTCATCAGCCTGCACTGAATGGCTTTGGGAGCTCCTCTGTGCTTGAGGACAGGCCTTGGTCAGGCCAGGTGTGCACAGCTGGGCATATTTTGCTGCCAGATCAGGAGATGTGCAGGGAGTGTGTGGCAGGGTGAGGTGCAGAAAAGGGCTGTGACATTCCCCCCCCACCCCGTGCATGTCAGGAGGTTTCCTATGGAGGGGCCATTTTTCACTCACTGCTGAGTTGTTCCTCAGATCTGCTGTGGCACTTGTGGCCTGAGCTCTGAGCATCCCCAGGCAGGAACTGCCACTCTACAGTGCCCGCTGCCTGTGGAGGGGCAAGAGCCTTCTTGTTTCTCTGCTGGGCCCCTTGTTCCTTCTGCGCCCTTCCTTTCCTTTCTCCCAGGCACTTCCCAGACACTCTCTCTTGCCTGTCTGCTGATGTCCCTTAGACGTCATCTCCTTTCCTTTGCTGAGACCTCCATCTCCCCTCTCTCTTGCTGCATGCCCTGGTTTTCAGCCTCCCCAGCTCACCTGTGAAGCAAGGCAGATGAGCTGGATCAAGCGTAGCCAAAACATCCTGTCTGCATGATGCAGCAGTCACAGGGCAGTGGAACCCACAGCACAAGTTCATCTAGTTCCTGTCCTACTTTGCAGAGGGTTTGATGGCTGGCCTGTGTCTGGGGATTTCCTCAAGAATGTGAGCAATGCTCACCCCAGTGCCCTCCAACCTTGCTGTCCTTGGAGCCCTTCCTCCAGGGCTTCCCCCAAGCCCTCCCCCATTTGTTCTCTGCTGGGACCAGTCTGCATGGCTCAAGTCAAGCTCCGCTGTGCTCTTGTGATCTTCTGAGGGGTTACATGGAGGTCTGGGACCAGCCCCAGCTCCTGTGCAGGGAGCAGTGCCACGGTGACATGCTTCTATGACCACAGAGAGTCGTGTGTCAGGCACAAACTGGACTCCCTACAGGCTGCAAACACTGAGGCTGGGAGATCAGAAATGAGCCTGACAACACAGTCTTCTCACTCCTCTGTTGGACTTTGAGGAAGAAAAGGGCGTATACATTCAAAGAGCTCTCTACACAGAAAGCTCTCCTTCTCATTCCCCAGGTTCAGCTTCAGTAAAGCACCTATCCTCCCCCCTCCCTAGTCTCCTCTTCCCTTGTTTTCGAGGCAGATTACACTTATTCTGATGCAGTTGCTCTGGTGAGGTGAGAGTAGTGTAGGAGGTTGGGCTCACGTGTGTGACAGTTCCGTTGTGCTACTCTTTGCTTCCTTGTTTTCCCTGCTGCACATTGCTTCTTCACTTTTTCCTGCTGCTCTAGCTTTTAGTGCACTGCTCCAGCATGCATTACCCACAGGTCACAGAGTTCAAATTAATGTAAAAAACATAACTCACCTGTCAGATTGTCTGTGCTGCTTCCTGGAATTACCTGCTGACAGCAATGTTGGGTCATGCTGAGATATGCACCCTGCAGACCGAGGAGGAGATGCGTGGCCATGTGCTGGGGTCTGAAGGACCTGCTCACTCCAGGGCCCTCCAACCTCACCATCCTTGGAGCTCTTCTCCTGCCTTTCCTCCAGGGCTTCCCCCAAGCCCTCCCGCATTTGTTCTCTGGTGGGACCAGTCTGCATGGCTCAAGTCAAGAGCTCAATGGGGAAGCAGATGACCAGGCAGATGTTGGCACCAGTCCCTGCCAGGAGAAGGGCTGGGCCCTGGGAGAGCTGGTTCACGGTCCTGCAGAAGAGCTGCAAAGGTGTGGGCATCCACTGCTGTCCTGTGGCTTTGCTGGCTGATAAGGGTTGGGGCTGTGTTGGGGGAATGAGGACCCTGGTGTGTGGCCCAGGCAGGCTGATTTCAACATCAATCTGCAATTCCCTTCAGCCCAGCACATCTGCAGAGCAGCTGGACTGTGCAGGGCTGTGTGTGAGGTGTGGGGGAGGATATGGGACCTGCACTTGCTACCCGTGCCCTTGGGTGCAGGACACACTCTCTCATTCTGGTGATGGGTGAGAGAGTGAGGAGGAGGAGGTCCTGGGCTGTGGCCAAGGCTATTACTCCCCCCATCTCCACCCTTGCCATCCTTCAGGACCATCATCTCTGTGAGCCTCCTCCACCAGCCCAGCCTCAGCCAGAGCAAGAGGAAACCCCTTCCCCAAGAGTTTGTGGGGCCGCTCCCTTGCCAGGGCCTGCTGTAGTCCTGGGCTGCTCATTCAGGGACAGCAGTGGTGAGGCTCCCTATCTGCAGGACATGTTCCATGGCCACTGGGGTGTTTCTGGGTAGAGATTCAGTGAGAGTGATTCACTGATGGCTACTGGCTCTGCAGTAGCTGGCGGTGTCTTTGTCAGCTCCACGGGACAGTGCCTGAAAGGGGTCCCTTGCAGTGTGTCTGCCCCTCCCGTTACTCTGGGAAAGGGGTCCCCGCCTCCCGTGGCTGCAATGCCTTTCCCTGTGCAGCTTGAGATACTGTCCACAGAGGGGAACATCACACAGACACCCAGGCTTGGATGCAGCAGAACATTAATGAGTCTAAAGAGGGAAAGGTGGTTGCTCTGAGCTTAGGTCCCCAGTGCAGCCAGCACCAGGAGCAGCCAAGAATGTGTGTCCCTTGACCATGGCAGAGTTTTCTCTGGGTGTGTGTCTGCAGATCCCACAGAAGGCTAGGAGGCAGCAGGTCCCCCCTTGGCTGGCCTTAGTGGGTGCCATGGCCAGTGGAGCAGAAGACAACAAAGGAAGGGGTGAGAGTGGAAGGCAGGCAAGTCAGACATGGGCTGTGTTTTCAGGGAGGCCAGGCTAGCCCCTTTCCTGCCCTGCTTTTGCAAGGGGAGCCCTGGATTCTCAGCCTCTGTGAAATCAGTGGCCTGCATCAGCTTCTGAATTCCTTCTGTGGTGCCATTGCCACTGGCTTTAGCAGGGGAGACACCTTGTGCCACAGTAGCAGCTAGAAATGCTGGAGAGGTCACAGCACCCAGAGGGGATGGGGACTGCCAACGGCAGCAGAGGTGGAGGATCCCACTGTGGTATTCTGTGGGAAGGAGCTGAGGATGGGTCTGGGCAGGACAACCACCATGGGAATGCCATGGTCAATGACCACAGTGGAGTTCCTGCACTGCCTGACACAGGGCTTGTTGCAGCTGTTGGACAGCAGGGTGGGGCCACAGGGCTGTGTCAGCTGGCCTTTGTAACTTCCTGGCAGGGGACTACTGGCAGCTTTCAGGCTTGGGAGAGCAGAGTGCAGCTCACCATTTCTCCTGCCATGGCCTCAGCTCAACCGTGAGACCCTGAAGTCCGTGGAAGTGGAGGGCTGTGAATGAGAGTGGCTGTGCAGAAAACCTGCCTGCTGCAACTCCTGCTGAGCATCTTAGCAAAAGGCCCTGCATGAGAGCTGATGAAGGATCCCTGTTGGAAGCATTCATGGGAAGAGATGAAGAGTGGGTAGCCCTTGTGCTTGCCTAGGTAGTGAGGTCCTGGGACACAGGGTGGCACAAGCAGTCAGAGGCTGCGTATGGGGACGAGTGAAGAGAGGGACCCGCTGTAAAAAACAGGGCTCTGATGGGCTCTCTTTCCCCCAGCAGAGAGAGGGAGTGTTTCTGTGTCTGTGCGAGGAGCTGCTGCAGTGGGTGCCGTTCTCGGAGATGTTTCCCTTGAGGAGCCTCATCTGTGTGGGAGAGGAGGGAAAGAAAAACTGCTGTGGGGACACAGAGCTGGACAGCTGCGTCCAGGCACCTCTGTCTGTGCCTAGTGCTACCTATGTCCAGATAATCTGCAGGGCCCAGGTTGGCATGGGTAGGTGCAAGGATTCCTTCTTGATCTCCTGTGGAGCTGGTGCAGATGCCTGTGTCTGGCTGGGTGCTGGATGACAGGAGACAGCAGAGATGCTTCTCCCTTGCTGGGAGATGGTTTGTCTGGTTGCGACTTCTAGGAGGGACAAAGAGATGGATGTCTGCAGCAGCCTCCTTCCTGTCCTTTGGACTGGACACAGCCTGCCTGAACTGCCTGTTAGGCTCCTACACAAATGCTGGTGCTGGCCTTGAGTGTTCAGCTCTTGGTCAGCCACTAGGGAGCCTGGGAGAGAGCAGTGATTGCACCGATGGTCCACTCCAAGGATGGTGGGTATGCTGTAGACACGAGGCCATCATCTCTCTAGACATCCTTGCCACAGAAATCTCAGCCCTACTGCTGAGCTCTGCTCTACACGGCATACTAAGCAAGGCCATGCAGTCACTGTCCATGCAAACACAAGTCCCCACTGCCAGGTTCTCTAGCTTGCCTACATTTGCCTTCCCAGGTCCATTCTGGCACTCCCACTGCAGCTCTGTGCTTCCTCTCAGTCACCTCCCAAACCTCATCCCTCCCAGAAGTGCAGGGTCCCAACTGCCTGTGGGGATTTCCAGGAGAGGTGTTGTTCCCAGGCAGCAGAGGACGGAAAGGGTAGAGTGGGGGAGGTGAGGAACCTCCAGTGGGGAAAACCCTGAAATCCCCACAGCACCAAGCAGCAGTGTGCAGAAGAGCATGCATTTGTAGCTGGGGAGCTGAGGATGCCACTGGGACATCAGGCCAGGAACAGCCGCTTCCTACCATGGGGAACCCAATGCCCACAGGCCCCCCTCGTTGTGAAGACATTCAGCAGGCTGTTGCCTGAGGAGCAACACGTGTCTCTGCCAGAAGGGGGAGACCTGCAGGCAGCATGTGTCAGGCATGATAAGAACAAACATTTTCTCTTCCCTCTGTCCTCCTGTGCTCCCCTCTCAGTGTCATTTCCGTCAGCTCAGCTCTTTCAGGGCTGCCAGCTGGTTTTCTGACTCTCTCACACAGAGACGGGAGGCTCGGTCTCAGCATGTACCTCAGCTACCTCATCCTCGCTGCCCTCCTGGGGAAATCACTGGGTAAGCACTGGCTTTTCTTCCCAGCATAGTCCCTCTTTTTCCTCAGGAAACCCTCCCACCCTGACCATGTCTCTGCAGGGATCTGCTCTTGAACAGTGGACAAGTGTTGGGAAATACCAGATGACACAGGTGTTTTGCACCTGTGCTCTGAAGAGGCTGTTACTGCTGGAAAAGAAAAGAAGCGACAGCAAAGAAATGCCTTGTGCCCTGATCATCCAAGACCTCCTTTTCTAGCTTTTCTTTCCCCAGCCTTCCACCTCTCTTCTCTGCCTCTTCTGTTCTTCTGCAGAAGCCCTGTGCTGTCTGCAGTCCCAAATTACTGCCTTGCAGCCCAGATATACAGGACTTTTCAAAGCTGATGCAGGTGCTGGAAAGCACTGATCCCACTGACGTTATTAGGGTATCCTAGTCTCCCTCCTGGCTGGCACATGTAATGCAGCATGCCCTGGCCACCCATTTCTTCCTGCAGGTCAGCACAGCCAGGGCTTCCTTTTCCCTCTTTGCCCATGACCGGGGAGGTGTGTGAGATGACAGGTGATGGAGAGTGGAATGAAAGTTTTTGCAGCCCCTCCCAGAGCCCTCACCCCACTGCAGGTGTTCTGGTGCCAGCACACGAGGGCCAGGCAAGACAGTCTGTCCCCTGGGCAGCAGGAGGGAGAGTGGGGAGCTGGGAGCAGGGCCACAGCAAAGCGCTCTTCCAGCAGCATCCTGGCAGGAGGTGGTGGGATTATCAGGCCTCGAGATCTGCACTGAGCCAAGAACACCAAGCTCCTGCCCCAAACCACTCCCTACCTTGCTGCAGAGCAAGGGAGAGGGAGCCCTCTTCCCTGGGGGTGTTGCATCTTGAAGCCTTTCCCCGCATAGTCACTGACTCCTGCTTTCTTCCAGATGCCATGGGCCAGGTCACCGTGACTCAGAAAGATGGTCTAGTCAGAGTGGAGGAGAGAAGCACTTTCCAGACCACCTGCACCTATAAGGCACCTAACTTTTATGCCTTGCTCTGGTACCAGCAGAGGAGAGGCCAAGCCCCACAGCTGGTCTTGTATCAGGTAGCATCTGGTCGCAAGGAGAGTGGCCGATTCACCACATTGCTGAACACCACTGGGAAATACAGTCTCCTGCAGCTGGAGGAAGTCAAGGTCTCTGACGCTGCCTTGTACCTCTGTGCTGTGCAAGACACCCTGGTGCAGGAAGCTTCCTTGGCTGTGCAAAAACCGGAGGCGGGGAGGAGGGCAGGGGTGCGTCTGGGCAAGGTGGAGCTCTGGGAAGGGGCCCTCAGCTCTCCGCTAGCAGCACTATTTCCCCTGTGCACCCAGGGATCTGCAGGCCAAGCTTCTCTTTCTGAAAGGGGCTGGTGTCTGTGGCCTCGCAGGAAGGAGATGTTGGTGAAGGAGCCTCAGCCATGGAAGGGTTTTTCGTCTATACTCCAGGATGGGACTGCGCTTGCCATGGACTGTGCAGGGAGCATATGGCCTCTTCTGATCTGACCTCCTGGCAGAGCACCAGGGCTGGGAGGAATTGTTCTGGGTCTCATCCAAGTCTTGCAGTCCCATTCCAAAAGCCTTGCTTATTCTCTGCATAGCACATTTGCCCAGATCACCAACAGGATGGCCCTCCCTAGACTTAGTGTTTCTGAAGGACCTAAGGGATGGTGCCGCAGTGCTTCAGCAGGAAGTGGAGCCATGACCCATGTGGAGTGGGAATCTCCTGAGATGGGGAGCAATGGACAAGGTCGTAGGTTTCCTGGTGTGTTTGCCAATCCCAGTGACAATCAGCTTGCATTTTTCCCCCACTTGTGTACATGCTGACCCCAGTGTGTGTGTGTGTGGAGGAGGCTAATTCTTGTACTGGATGGCAACAGCTCTTGCGGATAGTATTTTTTCACCCTGACGGTTCTGGAAGCCAGAGCCAGGAATGAAGCATATTTCAAGCCGTGGGGGCCTGAGTAGTTTCACGGAGGGCAGTTTGCTGGCACCTCCTGCAGAGCTGAGGGGAGATGAGCTGGGGGCGGAGCTGGGAGTGGAAAGAGGGAGATCTCCAACTGGGGAACTGTCCATTGCAATTGCATTCAGAGCAAAAGACAGGAAAGCAAAGCCCCCATGTTTCATGTCATCAGGAGAAACAGGATTTCCCCAAGAGAAGAAAAGAAGCAAACCCCTTACTCACCAGCCCTCTGAGAAGCTGTTATTGGGAAACAGGGAGAGGTTGGGAGGGGTGGAATGTTTTCTTTGTGTGCCTATAAGTGTGGCTTTGTGAAGGAAATGCTGACCTGGCCTGGGGAAACCAGACTGGCTCAGGAGATCCCTGGGGAAGAGTGTGCCAGGGTGAGGAGCAGAAAAGGTCTGTGCCACTCTGGTCCTGTGCATTGTAGAGAGAAATAAGCAGTCTAGCACTAATGAGCACCAGCAGGGAGATGGACTTTAACCGAGGACACAGAGGAAGGAAACAAAGGAACCACAAGACTTATTCCGGAGGTGAAGATAAGCAGGTAGAAGAGTCAGACAACTATGCAGAAATAAGTAACCACAAAGGCTGCTTCCCAGGGACAAGATAAGGGAGTAAAAGAGCCGTGGACAACTATGCAGAAGTGAGATAAGAAGTAAAGAACACACCACACTGCAAGTAAAGAGCTACGGAAAGGACCAGTCGCGAGCTGGAAGACCCCAAACGCTAATACTATGATTGGTTCAGAACTGTGGGTGGGATACTAGACTGGAAGGGTATAATTACGCAGGGATTTGTTCAAATGGGGTCCCTCTTTGGAGGCACCCAGCTCGAGCTGCAATTTACTGCATGTATGCCATCAAAATTTATTTTGCTCTGATTTGTCTTTGAACTCGTGTTTCAGCGGGAAGCTAGGGTTGGACCCTGTTATAGTGGCCGGCGAGCCTAATATTCCATAACATGCATGGTAGACCTTGAGGAATGCAGTGCTTGTGAAATCACATCTCAGCTGGCTGGGACTCAGGAGAGTCTGTTCGGAGACCCTGTTGTGACGTCCTGGTGCTTGGAGTATCCACGTCATTTTCTCTGCCCTAACTCTGGAGGTACCAGACTGTGCTCAAATGTGAGGTTTTAGGAGTAGAGAGAGTCTCATACAAAGAGTATGCTGGATCCCCTCGTGATCTAGACTGACTCCTTGGCAACTACCACAGTCTGAGGGGACCTTTATTGAAGCAAAGCTTTCCTGCGAACGTGAACAAAGATCCCATCTGGGAAGAGATTGTCCTTGTGTCCATCCCTAACTAAGTTTTTGGCAATGCGACCTGGAGGGGTAATTTCTGCCCTCCCACCAGCATACTGTTTCTCTCAAACAGAATGAGCGTGTTGTTTCCAAGCACAGCTACCATCTATGCACATTCTAGGTGGAGGTTAGTGGGTATTTTTTTATCGTTTTGTACATTTCAGAGATGCCACACCTCTAAGTCAAAGGAGTATGCCATTTCTGTACTGTGCAGTGCTTCCAAGGCACTGTTCACATGCCTCCGGATTGGGATACCAGGAGGCTGTGGAGAGAAGCCCCAAGAGAGGCATCAGGTCTGCATCCCCTGCCAGGAGAACATCACTGCCAAAGGCTCTTTCTGCATGCCCAAAGCAGCCTCTGGGTATGCCCGAGGCCCCACAAAGTGATCAGGAACATTGTCTTTCCAAGAATGGCCTTCTCACCTAACAGCCATAACCTCACGCTGGAAGGTAGTTGCCATTCACTGTGTCTGTTTTTCCATGCTGTCTATTTTGTATGTAGCATGTCTGGTTTAGCTGTTGATGCTCCCTCAGGTGACGACACAAGCCTAAATGCCAGCGGTGATTGTCTTTAGTGGAGTGAAGTGTCTTGATGAAACAAGTATGTCTGCCTTTTGATGGCAAACAGTCTTTGCTGTTGAGTGTCTGTTTTATCTGCCTGTGTGAAGGGCTGTTGACAGAGGCTGACTCTTCTGTCCTCTCTTTGGTGGCCTCTGCAAGGAAGTTAACAAGAACTTGTTGCTCTAGGGAAGATGTCTGCCTGGGAGCAGGAGGGCCCTCTGCACACGCTGGTCTGGGGGGCATGTTGCCTGTTCTGTGGAGGGCAGAGCCACGTGCGGGTGGGGTCAGAGAGCTGCTTTCTGCAGGGATGCCTGGTGATGCCCTGCCAAGCCAGTGCTGGGTGGCCAGCTGCATCCGCTGCACACACAGGAGGACTGCATGGAGTCTGGAATGCAGCCTGGCTCTCAGGGTGAGCTTTGTGCTGCCTTGGCGAGCTTTGCATCTCTTTCCTGTCTAGGGGCAGGGGAAGCAGGGCTTTCTAGGGAACATGGCCGTTTCCCCTGGCACCAGCACGAGCCAGTGTCACTAGGCAGTGCTGCTGGATGCCTCTTGAGAAGTCACCTGCCCTCTCTGTCTGGACACATAAAATGGGCAGTGCAGCCCTGGGCTCAGGGTATGCAGTGGCCAGCCAGGCAGCCCCAGGCGCTGGCAGCACCATCCTGCACTGTGCTGCACCACAACAAATCCCCCTCCAGCACACCCAGGCAATGCTCCAGCAGCCCGGGCCGCCCCCAGCCACAGCTCCCCAGCCTGCTGGGAGCAGCAGGATCGCCTGGGGACACTGCCGGGCTGTGTCAGACTTGAGGTTCCCTCTTTCTGCCTCTTGCCATGGCCAGTGGGATGCCAGGCGGTGCAGAGTAGAGAGCTGGGGCTGAGCTAGGCTGGGCTGGGCTGCAAGGAGGGGAGCTGGGCCTGGTGGCACTGCAGTTCCCTGGCTGCTGAGGGCTCACCGAGAGACATTGATTTAGAGGGCAGGTCGGTTGTTCCTAGGAGCTGGGACTGGAATCTCTGATGCAGAGTTATGCAAATACAGGGTTACTGAGAGTTGGAGACTGCAAATGATTGATAAAAAGCAGAGACTAAAAGCTCTTCTGCCTCACCAGGTGCTGTGGGCTCTCTCATGACTACATTTGGTGCCATGCCTCAATGGGATGGAGCTGGGCACAGGTCAGCAGAGCCTTCAAGGGAAAACATCTCCTCTTGCCCCTTGGACTCCCACCTCTCCTGCCATGCCTTGGCCCACCTGTCAGCACTGCCTCAGAGGACTGTTCTGTGCTTCACCCCATGAGAGCACCTGCAGCCTTGCAGATGCTCCCTTTTCTCTCTGCAATGTGGCACAGCCTTTGGGAAGACACTAGCCCATGCTGGGTGTGCCTGGGGGAAGGAGATCATGGCTGCATTGTCCAGACAGCCCTTTCTGGCCAGCCCTGGGATAGCTGTTTCATTCAATGGAGCAAAGAGCAGAGCTGGTGGTGCAGAGTGGCTTACACAAGTTGGTTGCAACCTCCCAGCTCCATAAAGTCAATCCTCACTTTCCTACCTCTGCCCCAAACATTCTGGATATGCCTCACCAGAGTCTGACAGCAGGGAAGAATCCCTGTGTGCATCCAAACACAATGACTGTCAGCAGGGTCTGCTCTGCTCCGCCCTCAGGCTCCCCTGGGAGGAGAAGCACACAGAACCAGGGGGGAAGAGAGGGTGGGTAGAGAAAAGGAAAGGCAGTGCTCCAAGGTTGTAAGAAGGGGCAGAGACCGCCTGCACACAGGTAGGGGTGTGAAGTAGAGCAGATGATATGCAGAAAGAGAGAAGCTGCTGGATGGGAGCTGCACCAGAGTCCTCAGATCATTGCCCCATTGTCAGCCTTGCAAGGACCAGAACAGGATGCCCTGATTCCCTCCTGCTGTCAGTGAGAGCTGAAAGCTCTCAGGTTAGAGCACAGGGCTCTTGCCTGTGGCCCTGCCTAAAGGTGAGTGTTGCCCCAGCACAAGCAGAGCTTAAGGGGACACATTGATGTGCAGGGTCAGTGACACCCTTCTGCTCCCACCATGCTCCCAACTCAATGTCTGGGAACAGCAGAGAAATGGAGTGCAGGAAGCAT
The DNA here is from genome assembly GCF_036370855.1 of Dromaius novaehollandiae. Classification (NCBI taxonomy): domain Eukaryota; kingdom Metazoa; phylum Chordata; class Aves; order Casuariiformes; family Dromaiidae; genus Dromaius; species Dromaius novaehollandiae. The sequence goes on along the minus strand of NC_088119.1, from coordinate 4,761,308 downwards.
TCCAGTGTGACCTACTTCATCCTTGGGTGGGCTCCCACAGCTGCCAGAGCTGTGAGTGCCTTTGGTCCTTTTCTTCCTCCTCATCTATGTGCTGATGCTGTCTGGGAATATCCTCATCCTGCTGGCTGTGTACCGGAAACCAAAACTGCACCAGCCCATGCACTGGTTCGTCTGCCACTTGTCCTTGCTGCATGTGGCCCTCTCCTCCTTGGTGGTGCCTAACGCCATTGCCAGCCTCATGGCAGGACACCAGGGTCTCATGTCTTTCCAGGGCTGTGTGTCTCAGGTCGTCTTCTTCTTCCATTTGCTGGGCTGCACCGAGTGCTTCCTCTACACAGTGATGGCCTTTCAGTTTGTCCTAGATGTCTGCCGGTGACTGTGGTATGGAGGACTCCTGGACTGCAGCGCCTGTGTGTGCCTGGTAGCAAGGCCCTGCCTGGTGGCTGCCTGCACTCCACCCTCCAACCCCAAGTCACTTTCCACCTCCCCTGTGGCCAAAGGGACTGCGTGGGATACATCTGCTGTGACAGCCCCACCATGCTGAGGCTGGGCTGTGGGGGCACCAGCCTTAATGAGAGGGTGACCTTCCTGGATGGGGGGGTTCTTGTTGATGACCTGCTTCAGCCTCACCATCACCTCCCACCTGGGCATCATCACAGTGATGCTGAAGATGTGCTCTGCCCTAAGCAGATGCTGTACCTTCTGCACCTGCACTGCCGACCTCACTATGGTGACCACCTGTGCCATGCTGCTGGTCTTCATCTAGCTGAGACCAGGGTGCCAGCACCCCTTTGGCAGCATGGTTGCTGCCTCCTACTGCATGGTGACAGCTCTGCTAAATGCCCTGGGACACATGCTGTGGAGCAAAGAGATGAGAGGTGCCCTCACCAGGCTGTCCAGCAGAAGTAAAGGGCTGCGCCAGGGTACACAGACAACTTTCCTTCAGCAGGCAGCAAAGCATCCTACCTGTGCATTGCAGGACTCCTGAGTCCTGGTGTTGTCCCAGCAGAAGCATAGTGGTGGACCTCTGGAGTGTGTTTGGGGCTGGCGTTAGGACAGCTGGATGGAGGACCAGCATGCAGCAGGCCTGGGGACACAGGTCTGCTTCTCTTGTGTCACTTCCCTGAGTGTGATTGGCGGGGGCAGGGAAAAAGCAGGCTGTGGTATGACTGGGTGCACAAACACCTGCATTCACTTTTGAGGCTCCCAGAATGAGACCAAGGCCCCTCAGTTGCATGGTGTGATGAAGGGACTAGCCTTACAGGCTTGTGCAAGGCTGTTTGCAGCATGTGGAAGAACCTTTCCCTCAGGTAGGCTTTGTGGGGCTGTTTCATTTACTGCCTCAGCTGCACGCAATGTCCCCATGTGCCTCCTACCCAATCTGCAGGACCCAGCCTTCCCTGAAGGAGGCTTTGCTGCTTGGGGGGCTTAAGGCATCCCCTGGGCTCAGAGCCACAGCCTCCGATGACTCCTGCATCTCCTTGCCCTCTGGAGACATCTTGAGATCCAGGTCCCAGAGCTCTGGCCTTGATAGGTCTGTCACAGGCTCTGCTCTGGTATGCTCCGTCTGTGTGTGGTTAGACCACTCATCCACACAGCCCCATCCCACAGGTTGTCCTCAGGAGGCCTGTAAGTTGGTGCAGGCTCAGCTGTATCATCAGGGAAAGCGGCAGTTCTGGGTGGCAGAGGTCCATCCCCCCAGGAGAGAAGTGGAAGAAGGAAATGACCACAGCAGGATGCTGGCATGGAGACTCCTGAGGCAAGGCTTTTACTGTGCTGGGCACCACTTTGTCAAGTGCTTGGAGACCAGTGGGCCCAAAGGGGACAGGTCAACCCTTCCTACAAGGGGGCGTCCCACGAACTCTGCCAAAATGAGCCTGCTCCTTTTCCCTAAGGCGGGCAGGATGCCTTCTTTCTTGCCTCCTTTCCTGGCAGCACTTGGTACTACTGCACTTCTGAATCCCATAGCCATGCCTCTGCCAGGCTTTTACTAAGACACCCACCCTGAGCCCATAAGCCATATCAACCTTTCAGCTTGTGCTGAATCCTAAGCCTAGTTCTGCCTTCCAAATCCCCGTTACTTCAGCCAGATGCAGAGACTCTGTTTGTCCTCTTTTCTCATCTCTGTGCTCATCTTGCTGCAGAGTGGCCTCATCTTGGCAGCCATCCTCACTTACCCATGTTCCCGTAATTCAGCATCACCTGTGGAGACTGAGATGGTCCCTGCAAGTGAGGGGAGAAGTACTGTCTTTCCCACCAGCCTCTTCTGCTTCCCCAGAAAGGGATCAGAGTGTTGTGTGGAACGTGACACCCTCCGGCCTGCCTGTATAGACCTGCCAGCACAGTCTCAGAAAGGCATCAGAAGCAGAGGGGACAGACTCCCATCCAGCCCATGACGGACTGGTTGTCCTGAATGAAAACTGTCAGCTGTGGGTCCCTCCCTTGAGGACATGGCAGATGGATTTCCCGGTGTCATGAATGAACTGATCATAAGTGTTCCAGAGTGCTGCTCAGCTTAAGAGCTGTCTCACCACATCTTGCCCGTGCCCTGTGCAAAGACTGGCGCAGCTCTCACCCAGCGTTCTCTCCTCTTGCCAAGCACATGTGCAGAGTTCTCCACCCAGGGGCTTCCATTATAGCTAGCAGGCACCTTGGGCATTTGAACTGGGCAATTAAGAGTGGGGCAATTGAGAAACCAATGCACCCAGGCATTACCAGGCATGCAAAGAGTGGCAAGGGGAGGGCTCTGCCCAGTTGTCTTTGCTCTGACCTACCACCTGCTCCTCAGCCCAGGCAGGGCCCACCTTCACCTGGGATAGATAACAGGGGCTGATTTTGTCCCTCTGACACCAACAGAGACCAAAAATGCAACCCACCACACCTTTGATTCCCCACTCTTGTCTGGGCTGCTGATTCCTTTTGGACACAGCAAAGCTATTCCAAACCACACAGTGTTTTGCCCTTCTGTAGAAACACAAACCTAAGTAAGCAAGGACACAATGGGGGACAGTACAAGGGCCAGTGTCAAGGCTGGGACAAGGGCAGTATCCAAGCCAGTGGATCATGAGCTACGCAGCAGCACCAGAAGGAAGCGGTGAGTGATAGTACAATGACACCCTGCTGTGGGGGACGGAGGTGTCATGGTTTGTTGTGATCTCTCACATTAGAGGACAGTGTACCATATGAAGCAAAATTTATTTTTACAAACTCATTCTGGAAAGGAAAAAAAAAAGAAGAAGAAATTAACATGCAAAGAAGGGGTTAATCCCTTTGCTCTAGATTAGGCTGGGGACTGCCTGTGGGACAGGTAGAGAGAGGGAGATCCTGAGGGATATGGGCAGTGTGAGGAGCTGCAACTGCTTGGGCATGGGCGACTCACCCCCATGCTGAGACTGCTGGTCTCGGTGGGAGAAGCGGTGAGGCCTCGGTCTCTGGGAACTGCAAGAAGATACCCAGTGCCTGGAGCAATGATACTTGGAGCAATGTGTCTGGAGATGGGGGCTATTCCCTGAATCATGGGCAGGAGGATCACAAAGAGACCTTTGCCTGCTGCCCTAGGCCCTGGATTCCTGAGTCCTAATCTGAGCACACCATTGCACTCAAGAGTTCCTCCTCTGCACCCAGTGGACCATGGACACTTGAGGGGTGCCAGCCTTTAAATCACTACCTTAAGCCAAGGGTGGAGGTCCAACAAGAAATTGTCAAGTATCATAGAAAGGAATAGTGAAAGAGCATTGATCGTGAAGCCAGGTGACCCTAGAACAAAGTCAGGGAAGATCACCAGTAGAAATGAGCCATGGGGAGGCAGTGAGTTGTGGGACCCTGGCAAGCCCAACTTTCTGTGGGGACCATGTGTGCTGCTATCAGCCCAACACTGACCATCTATAAATTGCAGAGGGATGGCTGAAAAGTGGGGACTTCTTGCAGGGATGCACAGTAAAGAATAAATGAAGGAAGTCATGACATGACCCAGAAGAGGGAAAGACCCTCTACCTGGATTGCACTGCCTTGTCTAGGGGAAGGTGATTTCCACAGCCCCAGCTGTGGAAGGCCACGTTCTCCCTCTGGGACTTCTCCTGGCAAAGGCCTCCGGTTGCTGGGGCTTTTGGTGCAGCCAGTGCCCAAGAGCATCAGGCAAAGCCAGAGCAGCCCTCCTGGACTGAGAGGCACCCACCAGAGTTAGCTCACAGATGCTGCTAAGGGCAGAAGCAGGGTGCCAATTGTCTGCCCGTCAGTGGGATAGCAGCCAGAAGATTCCCGCAGCCTGGCTTTGGGGGTGCCTCAGGATCCAGAGGAGCAGAAGGCAATGAAGAAAAGGCAGAGAAAGGAGTGAGTGGAAGAAGGGGAAAATTAGGTCTTGGTCATGTTTTTAGGAGGCCCAGGCTGGCCCTTTCCAGGCAGACATTTCCAGAGGAGGCAAGGATGGTCATGTGTGCTGAAAAGAATGGCTCGAAACACTGTTGTGTGTCCGGTTCCACGTTCTGAGTTCCTTGGTGGGTGCTTCTCTGGGTGTGTTCTCAGTGGCTTTAGGAGGGGGGACACCTTGTGCCAGAGTAGCTGCTGGAAATGCTGGAGAGGTCACAGCACCCAGAGGGGATGGGGACTCCCTCACAGCTGAGGATGCTGCCAAAGGCAGCAGAGGTGGAGGATCCCACTGTGGTATTCTGTGGGAAGGAGATGAGGATGGGTCTGGACAGGACAACCACCCCGGGAGGGGGCTCAAGGACAACAGTGGAGTCCTGGCACTGCCTGACACAGGGCTCCTTGCAGCTGTTGGCCAGCAGGGTGGGGCCACAGGGCTGGCATGGCAGGCACTGGTGGCAGCAGGACATGTCTGGGGGCTGGAGGTGCAGAGGTGCATCTGCAAGAGAGGGCAGGGAGGAAGCAGAGAACATGAGTGCATGAGCAGCAACCTATGACCCTGTCCTGCAGCAGTCAAGGCACCTGCTGGGTTGGGATTTGCAGGCTGTGCAGGGAACCACATGGGCTTCTTTGCCTCATCTTGCCAGGGCCCTGCAAAGAGCAGCCAGGCCCAGGGAGGCTTCTGCCTCGCCCGTAACCCAGGAGCCATCTCAGCCAAGCCCCAACCTCTCTCTGAGCAAGACCTTCTCTTCCCTTCCCTCTCCCATGGCAAGGAGCTCCGAGCCTCAACAGGGCACAGGCCCTATATCAGCTAAGACATCCACCGAGGTGAGACGTTGTTTTAGAGGAGGAGGAGGAGAGGTAAGGGCTTCTGACTCACCTGGTTTCCAAGGAGGAGGATGGGGGAGAAGCGGGAGAGTGAGAGAGTGAGGAGTCCGGCTGGCTTTTATGCTGGTCCTGCCCTGCCCCAGGCCCAGGGGCATGCTTTGCAGAGGGGACAATTTTCTAGCAAGCTCCTGTCCAATGCAAAACATCCCAGCTAATGAGATGGGCTGTACATTCCTTTCCTGTGTTGCTGTGTTTTCATTTCTCCGTTTCTGCCATGACCATTCCCCCTGTGAAAGCTTCTTCTGAGGGCTCGGGTGAAAGGCGCAAGGACTTCCGGGGCAGGAACATGTCAGTGTGGTTGGAAGACTCAGCTCAAGTGCCAGAGGGGTCCAGTGCAGGCAGATGAAGTAAGCCTGGGTCACTCCTGTGGGGTTGCTTGCGGCCCTTTTTGCCACAAGGGGCTCAGCTCCTGCAATCCTCAGCTGGATGCCCAAGGGCTCCCATGCAGGAGGCTGTGCCACATCCTTCTCTCTCCCTCCCTCCCTCCCAGCTCACTCCACTGGTCACTTCTTGTCCCCTCCCTCTGTGGGTGGGCTGTGCTGCGAGCTTTTGACCCTATGCTGCATACCACCACTGACCAGGACATTTTGTTGGCCTGTTTTGTCATAGAACCTGTCTGCAGAGTCTCTGAGAGAGTCCCCAACAACACCATTAGCATGTTTGGGGCCTAGTCCTTCCCCAAGGTGCTCCAGCCCTGCCCATCCAGGATGGTTGCCAGCATTTCCTCAGCTGAGTCCACAGGTGCTCATGCTTAGGCACATGCTCTTTTCTTGTGTGTGCTTGTGGGCATGCTGGATTTGTGTGAGTGCATGTGGGTGCACAGATTTGTGCATGATTCCACACAGGTGTGCGTGAGCAGGTGCATGTCTGTCTGTACTTGCACATACTTGCTCCCTCCCTATGAGGGAATGTGCTGCTCCAGGCAGGGGCACCTTCCACTGCTCTATCCACAAACACCACAGAGCAGCAGGCTCCCTGGGCCAGAAGGAGCTCGACTGCAGCTGAATGGTTATGGCACAGTCCCATCAGGGAGCTGCCCAGGGCACGGGCACAGGGATGCAGACCCTGTCTCCCGAGCCCTGCTTTCCCTGTCCCTCCAAAGCTCACACATCTGCTACTGCCTCTCAGGCCCCAGCAAGGACACTTTTACACCAGCTGGGAACCTTGGTTTCCCTGCAGATAGCAATACTCGGAGGGCGTTGACATGGCTGTTAGGCCCCACCCTCTGCTTCTCCAGGCCAGGACCCATCTCCGCTGCCCAGTGCTAGAGAGTTCAGAAGGATAAGCTTAGCTTTACATACAGGCTGAGAAATCCTGCCTGCCTCATGCTTGCCATCCCTGAGTGGATCTGCTGCCAATGCAGTGTCGGTGGTGTATGGGATCGGACGCAGGCTCCTCATGGCTGGCCAATGCCAAGGGCACCCTTGCAGCTCACCAACCTGGTGCTGAGTCAGGCAGACCTGAGGCTGAACAGGTGTTGAAGCCGAGGAGCCTCAAGAAAAGACCCTCTTTCCAGCAAGGGCTGCGTGCAGCGTGTAAGCTCCCTCAGTGGGAGGCTGGTCTGCCTGGACTCAGGTTCAGCTTGCACACGGCACAGCTGAGGGCTGCCCACCTTTCCTCAAAGGGCCTTGGAGAGACAGATCACTGCCAGGCAGCTCTGCTGGCAGGCCTCAGCCAGGGCTGACCAATCCTTCTTGTGGCAGCAGCTTGAAGCTGAGGCTCTAGTGCTGTGCCCCCAGCTGAGCTGCAGCTCCAGCTGCTTCACAGCCATGCCTGGTGACTGGCCATGGAGCCCGCTGATCTGGAGTCAGTTTCTGACATGTGGAGGACTTCCTGTCTTGCCCTTGGACTGCCTCATCACTATGGACTTATGCAGCAATCACGGGACTGTGCCATAGCCTGATTACTGCCAGCAGCCCTGATCCTGGCCCTGTCTTGCTCACTCACCTCCCTGGTTTGACCTCAGACTTTGGCAGAGACCAGAGCCTGAGCCACACAAAGCAAGGAGAGATGGAGACCATGGTCAAAGAGGCAGTAGAGGGAGGCAGTCCAGATGCGGAATGCTGAAAGATGGTGACTCCTGGAAACAGGACACAGGCTCCTGCTTTACCTGCAGGCCTGCAACTTCAGAAGAGGTGCAGTGGCCTGGGCACCAGTGAGGACAAACGAGGGCTTCATTGGAAGGAGCTGACCGCAAAGCTTTTGTCTGTGTGAAGGAGGAAAGGCTTGTGATAGTCTGAAGAGACTCCCTCCTGTGGGGTCCAGAGGCACCAAACGGCTGACCTGACCTGTTGTGTTAGGGGGGCCAGTTGCTTGCCAAGGGTGAGGAGCTTGGATGTTGCAGAGGGCCTGCCAAGAAACTGCCAAGCCTTGTGGGGCCCTTGCACTATTCCCTCATGCTGCCCTGCCCTGTGGGTACCAGTGATCCTGTCACACCTAACCATAAGCATATCAAGAGTGACAACAGCATTCTGGGGGTGAGGTGAAGGCCATGGGGCCCCAGGGGGTGTTCTCCTCAACCCCTTTGGGAGGGGGAAAGGCTTGAGTAGAAGTGGATTCCTCCCACAGATCAACACCGGGCTGCATGGCTGGTGTTGGAGGCAGGGCTTTGGCTTCTGTCACCACTGCTCAGGGGTGAGATATATGTCACAAAGTGGGGGACAACTGCCTCTCTAAACAGGCTTGCTAACCTGGTGAGGAGACTTTGATGTCGGGATGGGGTGGGGGAGGTTCATCCTAACCTGAAGAGATGTAAGGGTGCAAGGGGCAGCGCAGATTTGTGTGGCAGACAGCATGAGAGGGGAGGCTCTGCCACTTCCCCCGTAAAAGCAGCACCAGCTGGGGGCCACCTCAAAGACCTGTGCAGGAGTCACATAGCATGGGGAAAAGGCAGGAGACCTTGGAAGTCCATGCAGAGGTGCAGAGCTGTGACCTGTCTGCGGTTTTGGAGACCTGCTGGGAAAACTCTTGTGGCTGCAGTGCTTCAGTGGAGGGAAACAGGCACTTTTGGGAAAGATAGGGTGGGCATGGGTAGAGGAGGGCTTGTGATCTGTGGGGAAGAGTGGCTTGAATGCATGGAGCTTTGCCTCGGGGCAGGGGGTGCAACAGTTAAGAGAGCTGGTGGATGAAGATTAGAGGGCAGGCCAGCAGAGGTGATACTGAAGTCGATGTCTGCTGCAGACCTCCTGATCAAGAAGAGGAGACAGAGGAAGCTTTCTTTAGGCAGCAGGCAAAGCCTCACGATACTGGATCCTGGTACTCCTACTACTGGGGGATGATGTAAAGGTCAAGGGCAGCTCTGGCTACTGGGCAGAATTCAAATTTGGGACTTCAGAGGAGCAGATCTGAAACACCTCAGGGAGCTGCTTGGCTCAGGCCACTCAGCTGTCCCAGGCTGGGGCTGGTGCTGTGCATGCTTGCTGGGCACTCTCCAGCTGGGCTGGTGCTTTCTTCTCGCTTCTCTGACGAAGGAGGTGTCTCAGCCTTTTCCCACCTCTCCTTTCTTTTCTCCTGTGCCCTGGGCTGTGCTGGAGGAAGGGGAGTATGCAGTTCCCAAGGGCCACACTGTGTACGAGAGACACTCGTACTCAAAATGACTGCAAACAGAAGCTTGTGGTTTATTTTTGTGTTTTTTCCCCCTCCCTAAATGACATCTGGCAGGGACAGTGCATCAATCGAGGGGAACCTGGGCAGTCATGACAACTTGCCCTCAGTGGCATGCCCTAGTCTGACTAGGGTTTCACTGTAATTCCCTGTTGGCCCCTTCAGCTCATGCTCATCCCACTCATTGACCTGCTGAGGGCATGGAGGGAATTACACACACACCCCCAAAGACATGTGCAAAACCATGCGTACCTCCATACTCCTATCGGTTCCCCACCGTAAAAAAAAAAAAAAAGAAAAAAAAAAAAGGAATCCTACAACCTTGAAGATTCCTGCCTTTCCTTAGTGACCTCCTCAAGAGAGACTTGGGCACCTGGGACCAGCCACAGTAGCTCCTGTGCAGGGGGTGGTGCTTCAGTTCTCACCATGGCAGCTGATGCAGCCGAGGGGTGTGTGCTGGGGACAAGCTAGGATGCCTGCAGGATGCAAATGCTGTGGCCAGGACTCCAGAAGCAGAGTGCTGATGAAGCTGCCTCCAGACTCACCTTAAGGTAACTCAGCTCTCTTCAAAGGACAAAGAAACACGAAGGAGCAGGTGGCACCGAGGAGAGATTTCAAACAACCTGAGCCAAGCCCAGCATGTGCTGGTTCACATGGCTGATGAGAGCCGGCTGAGCTGCATTGCTGGGGAGTCTGTCTCCTCCTGTGCTTTGGGCACTGGAGTGGTCTCCAGAACCACAGGAGTGGTGGTGGGGGGATGTGCCCAGTGCTGTGCAGGCCCCAGAAGGACAAGCCTTGTGCCCTGAGAGCCTGCCAGTGGGAGAGCTCTCACCCGGCCTACGAATCTCCTATTTCAGATGCCCCCAAACATGACCTGCTTCTCTTCCTCCTGTGTGGGGACTGTGTCTGTTCAGGCTGCCTCAAAGCAGGCTCTGGTAATGCTGCTCCCCCTTGCTCAGCAAATCAGCCTGCTGCATATCTTTTGGGTGAGGCCTTCTCTGATTCATTGCCTTGAAAACTCGGCAGTATTTCAATAGTCTGGAGGCCATCAGCACTGCAGAGAGATGCTGGGGTGTGTTCAGTGCTGTGATACCTGTTGTGCAAACTTCTCCCCTTTCCCTGCCTGTTTCCCCTGGACAGAGGCTGGGTTAACCGGGGCAGGGAGTCTAGGCTGGCTAGCACAGCTCAACCCACAACAATGCAATGTGCCTTCCATCACAGGATTTGAGCTAGCAGCTGCCCATGCAGAGCCTTGAAATCCTCCAAGCAGCTCTTGTGAAGTGTAAGGAGCAAGCCCAGAGAGGTGCCTGCCCCACCTCCGCCTCCTGAGGAGCTGCACTGGGGAGCCTGGAAATCTCTGTGCTGGGCAGCTTTGCCCTCTCTTGTGCCATGTGCCCCGAGCAACGTAAATGATGCTGCTGGGAGCAGCGGCTGGAGCTCCTTGTCCTGTTCCTGGGCACCTGCATCCTGATCCAACCTGGGTAAACCTGTCCCAGGTGTTGGCAGGACGATGAAGCCAGCAGCAGAGGGGCTACAAATGCCCCTGTGGGGAGACCTCTGAGTGCAGAAAAGGATATTGGCCAGGACTCGCCATTTCTGAAGAGGGTCGGTTAGTGCCCTGCCTGTGCTCGGGGCAGTGTCAGGGCAAGAAAAGCTCAGGCAGCCCTTGTGTTAGTGCTGCCAGGGCGGAGGTGTGCTCCAGGCTCCCAGGACAAGCAAGGCCTCTTCGGTGCCAGGCTCTGGGACATGCATTTCCCTTGGGGTGAATTCTGGTCACAGGCCCCACTGGGAGGGTGGGTGGGCAGCAGCTGTGGCAGCTGAGGCAGCTCCGCACTGTGGCCACCATCAGGTGCACAGAGCAGCACCAGGCTCAGGTCTCTGAGCAGGGGCAGAAAACCCCAGCAGGGGAGGGCGCTGGGCAGCAGCCTGCGGCACCTTGTGGGGGCGGGGGGGGGGGTGGTTGGTGTCCTTTCGGGGTGCGCTATTCCCGCGCAGCAGCTCAGGAGCCCTTCCTGCGGCCGGGCTTGAGGAGCTCCGGCACCGCCGGCTCCCGCCACCACCACCGCGGCTCGTCGCGCTCCGCTTTGTGGCGGCGGCAGGAAGGCTCGTCCCCGCCGCGCTGCCCGGCCCCTGCCGCTCCCCTCCCGCCCGGCCCCTGCTGCAGCCGCGCGCCCGGGAGCGCCGTGCGCGGCGCGGAGCCTCCGCCTGCGTGTGCCGCAGCCCCGCCGAGAGCCCCGCTCCCGCCGCTGTCGCCTCCCGGACGCCGCCGCCCCGGCGCGGACGCGAGACGAGAGCGGGGCCGGCGCCGACGCCCGGGCAGGGCGCAGCCCCGGGGCGGAGCTGACGACGGGGCGAGCGGCGGCGGCGTCCGAGAGGAGACGCCGGCGCCGCAGCAGAGAGTCGCTGCTGGCGGGGGGCAGCGAGGCGCGGGCGGCCGAGCGGTGCGGCGCGATGCGGCGGTGCCGGGGCGCAGGGCTGGCGGCGCTGGCCACGGTGCTCCTGGGTGCGCGGGGCTTGCGGCGGCGGCGGGGTGGGGGGCCAGCACCCGCACTTGTTTCTCGGCTTTTAAGTCGCTCTTTCTGCCTCCCTCCCTCATCTACCATCTCCCTTTCTCTTCTTGCAGCTCTCTGGCTCCACTCTCGCCTCCTTTTCTCATTCTTCATCCTTGTTATCAGTACCAGTTTACTTTCCTGTGCTGCTCCATCACTCCATACATCCATTCATTTCCCTGTGCCTTCAGCATTTGTTCTTGCCCTGAAATCAGCTGTCCATCCTTCACCATCACACCCCTGCTCTCCTGTCTACTTTTCCCGCCTTCATCTGTCCATCCACCCATCTGACTTTCAACCCATCCCTTCATGCATCCACACCAAACCTCTAAGCCTCCTCCAGTCCCTCCACACGCTGATGCAGAGATCATTCTCCACGTCAGCCACTCGCCGCATGTCCCCATCCGTCCCGACTGCCTCCGTCTCGCTGCCACTTTCCCTCTGCCTGACCCTTTCTCCGGGATTGTCTTCTTTCTCGGCAGTGGCTGTGGGCAGGGCTCAGGTGCAGCAGGAGCCGTCGGCAGAGACCACCGAGGGCACTGGCATTAACATCACCTGCTCACACCCCAAAATAAAGAACAACGAGTACATCTACTGGTACCAGCAGCTCCCGGGACGAGGTCCAACGTTCATCACGAGCGCTTTCAAAGGGTCCAAAGAGGTGCAGGACCCGCCGGGGACCCTCATGGTGTCCGAAGACCGCCGCTCCAGCGTCCTGCATCTCGTCCGGCCCCGCTGGCGGGACGCGGCGGTGTATTACTGCGCCGTGGGAGACCCGGCGGCACAGGTCGGGGCTGCGGCCGGGCACGAACTGCTGTGGTTGGGGCGGGACTGGGGGTGTGGGGCTTGGCGGGGGCCGGGCCCGCTGGGGGGTGCTGCTGCTCTACCCACCGGGGCCGCCTCGCCTCACCTCGCCGCTCGCTGCACCGCAGCGGGCCTGTCCCTGCGCGGGTCCCACTGGGCCGGGGCCTCCGTGGCAGGAGGGACCCTGAAATGGCTCCCAAGCCTCCGAGTGGGCAAGTAGCTCCCACACTGGCTGTGACGGAGACATACCAAGGCGGCGGCAGCAGCGGGTGAGGAAACAGTGACTGGAATGCTGGTGATGCCTTCAGTGCCTGGAGGTGGGGCGATTGAGCTGATCAGGATCTCCCAGTCTCCCCATTTGCTGGCGCCTTGACACATGAACCCCCAGTGCCCACAGCCCCACAAGAGTTGATGGTACGCAGATCTATGCACACTCCCTGTGGACAGGGTGGATTCCTCCAGTAACCAACGTTAGACACTTAGGCCCATCAACAGATGGTGTGGCATGACCTGGTCTCCCAGTTGCCTAATGCACAAAACACAGACACACAACAGAGGCAAACAGGTCTCTCCAGCAGTTGGTCCAGCACCTTACCTGTGGCCTTACCTGTAGCTGAGTCTCAAAGCTCATGGTCTCTCCAGGAGCTGGCTGGGAGCTCCTGGTCCCTCCAGTAGCCAGCCCTCAGCCCACCCTTGTCTCTCCTGTATGTGACTCCCAGGGCCCAGGTGAGCACAGGCAGCTGGAGGCTGTGCACGTGGATACTTGAAGGGATGGAGAGGGCTTTTCAGCAAAGCAAAGGGCTGTGCTGCCATTTCTGCCACCCTGCCAGAGGGGACAGTGTGTCTGCCTCTGGTGGAGGGTTTCTGCAGCAGGTGCTTTTCCCAGAGCCCTTTCCCTTGAGGAGCCTCTTGACTGGCTGAGGGAGAACAGAGGGGAAATCCTTGTGTGGAGAGACAGCCTGGGTCACAGTGCCTTTGTCTGTGTCTGGACCTACCTCTGTTCAGACAGTACGTAGGGACAAGGGGGACATGACTGGGAGTAAAGTGGCCTTTCTTCATGCCCTGCTGGAGTGGGCACAAGCCTCTGTCTTGGGTTGGGCTCTGGATGGCAAGAAGAGTTCACCACGGACACTTCTTCCTTGCTGGGGGATGGCTGGGCTGCTTGTGATCGTCAGGAGGGGCTAAAAGCAGGAAGACACCCAGCAGCCTCCTGGTGCCTGAGAGCAGGCTGCACGATGTTAGGCTCCTACAGGAATTTTTTGGTGCCCAGGGCCCCTTTGGCAATGTGGCGCAGAGTTCAAAGGCAGCAGTGCTGCAGCTGGGTATGTCTGACTGAGAGGATATCCAAGCACCTTTGGGCCTAGAGGCTTGTGAAAGAGCTCAGCTGTGGCCTGACTGCACATAGGGACCTCTGAGTGCTGGAAAAGCCTCCCGTTGGTCCTTGGGAACATGGAGCACAGGAAAGGCTGCAGCTTGATTGCTTTGCTTAGGCTGAGCATTTTAACAGCTTCAGCTCCTTTCTCCAGAGAGCCTCCCTGGGCCAGAGGTGTAAGGTCCCAAGGAGATCTGTCTGGAGCAGCAGTGAGAGAGTGTTGCTCCACCCTCTGGGCTGAGGTCTGGAGGGTGCTTTGAGCCTGCAGAGGCAGGGGAAGACAGAAGCTGCTATCTTCAGCACCCTCTTTCGCGGAGATACCTGGACACCTCGTGGAGTGGAGATCGTGACATGGTCCTGATTTTTCTGGCAGCCCTGCTGGGACTGGCAGCCTTTGGTGAGACACACTTTCAGGCTGGGGAGCATCAGAGCAAGAGAGTGCCTTGTCAGTGCTGGAGGGGGAGATGCAAATTCTGACTTCACGGGGGAGAGCAGGGGCTGCCGGTGGAGCACTGCAAGTACTCTGAGGGATGTCAGGAGTAATGGGCATAAAAGGAGGAATGAGGCTCTGCACCTCTGCTTCTCAGACAACAAGTGCCTTTGTGTGCACTGTTTATCCATACATATTTAGAGAGAGCGAGCAAGCGAGTGCGATCTGCCAGGGGAGGAACCTGTGCTAGACATGGGAAATTCTCTCCTTGGTGGATTTGAAAAACATGTTGTCAGTCTATGCTGGAATGTCAAAAATCCTTGAAGACTGTTCAGAGAAGGCTAAGTCCATGCTAGGAGAGGTGGAAAGCTTTATAAAGCCAGGGCATGGACAGACACTGTGGTGTGGCTTAGGGAGAGAATGTTGTAGTGAGAAGTATGACCAGAGCTAGGCAAGGCAGAAGGAGAGACCAATAGCTAATAGAGCTGCTTCTGATCTCCAGGAGGGGCAAAAAGCCAGTGATAGGTACAGAAACAGCGGATGGCCTCACAGCCCAGTGAGATACTGATGAAAATCAGGATGAGCTCACAGACTGGCCTCTGAGGAGTCACAAGAACTTGGAGAAAGAAGGGTGTACAGACAAACACCTTAGCTTTCCATAGGCTGTGAAAAGAGAAAAATGGAGGTGGGGGATATTGAGAGAGCTGAAGAAGTGGTAGATAGATGCATACATAGACAAGCAGTGCTGAAATGCCTTTCTGCCTTTACAGGTCATGCACAAAAGGACTTTGTGCTGCAGTTCCCACCAGAAGCGACCATCCAGGCAGGACACAGCATAACACTGCACTGTAATTTCTCCTCCAGCTATTCCAATCCCTACATCTTCTGGTACCAGCAGCTCCCAGCCCAGCCCCCTAAGCTGTTGCTGCAAGTGGAAAAATGGAAACCTCAGGCAGAGTCGGGAAGGTTCTCCTCTTCGCTGTCTGTGGAGACCTCCCTCGTGCTTCTCCATGTGCAGAAAGCTGAGCTCCAAGACAGCGCTGCCTACCTCTGTGCACTGAGCCCACACTGGTGCCCTCAGTGCGCAGCACTGCACAGAAAGGCATGCAGAGTGCTCTGAAGGGCGTTTCTCTCCTTGCCTCTGTTTGCATGTAGCTTTGAGCTCAGCCTGCCCAGCAATGGCACCTGGGGGCTGTGGTGAGGCTGGGGTGTTGCCTTCCCTGCCTGTGCAGCAGGAACAAGTGTCATTAAGCACATGTCAGTGAGGCTTTCACAAAAGTGTCTAGATCCAGGGTCGTGGGAAATGATCAAAGTGGTATAGCAAAACTGACATGGTCTCCAGGGGAGACTGATCTTGGAGGAGAGCTATTGGAGAGCTATTACCACATAAGCCAGAGCAGACTCAGGAACAGCCCTGAGCTGCAGATCCTAACTGGGTCACAGGGGCGAGTATGCAGGAGAAGTACCCTACTTGCTTGTCCAGCTCTTGTTCTTTCCTCAGCCACCACTGATGACCACTGTTGGGGCAGAGGACCCTTGGTGGGAGACATGACTGTCCTTATGGTTTTATACCACCTAGCCTAAGTAGCCCAAGGAGGGAAAATCCCTTCCTAGCCCTGCATCTGGGGATGAGGCAAACTCTCAACATTTGAGCAAGTCACCTTAGAAAATGAAGAAGATTCTCTGGTCCATCCCCTCAAGATGCCCCACTGCTTTTCATGTGTCTCCTCCAGCTTTGGGGAAACACCAGTGCTTGGCTGGGGGGAGTCCCCATGTCCCTGAGTCGGTGTGATTGAGCAATCACCTGGCCCCTCTATTTCTAGGAAGTAGTTTGTTGCTCTGTGTGCAGTGCTCTTGTGGTGCTAAGTCTGTCTGGTGGAGCAAAGAGCTGGCCCTGGAGAGCAGCTGTGGTGGGAGGAGACAGAAACAGCCAGGGTGCCTGGAAGGAGACACTGGCTGGGTTTTCCTGCCTGGGGGAGCAAATGTGCAGGTGTTTGCAGTGAGGCCTCCTGAGGTGACACACAGAGCTCAGTCTTTGTGTCAAGGAGGAGGTGGGGAATGCATGAGAAGGAGAAACAGGACAGAGAGAATGAGAAGGGGGGAAGGAGAAGGAGGCACCTGGAGAAAAGAGATGGCCTGTGCCTGTGGGGGATAGGAAGGTGGATGAGCAGCCATGCTCCCACTTGGATAGGAAAGCAAGCAGTAGTTTGGATGGCAGCTGGAGGATGGTTTCCGTTCTGTCCTCTTGCTCTTGAAGCACCCAAAGATGTGTGATGGAAGAGTCAGGATTTGGTGAGAAAAGTGGGGCATGTGGGAGACCAAATAATAGACAGGTTTGCATATGGGGGCACTACTACCTCATTCCAAAATGACATTTGAAATGACCTGCATGCTTTTTTCTAAGCACGTTACATTGATTCTGATTAGCCCATGGGACTAATCTCACATCTGTTGTGTTTTCCTGGCCACATCTGGAGTTGGAGAGCTGGATGCACAGTGTGGCTGGCGAGAGCTCAGAGGATGATTCTTCCATGGGGCCGTCTGCAGTATTTCTAACACTCCCGCCTGCCAGGAGTGGCTCATCTTGGCCCAATGACTCATCCCAAAACAGCAAACTAAACTGCTGGTTCCCTGTGCCCAGGTGTCAGACAGGAGGGAGGCCCTGCTTACCAGGGCATTTTCCCCTCCAAAGGCTTGCCTCAAGAGACAACATTTCCCCTGGCAAAAGGCTCCTTTCAGCTTCTTGAGGCACTGACATGCAGAATGAGATTGGCAGAGGCCAGCCAGCAGGTCATGGGGCTGGAGCACATGGCACAGAAGCAGAGGCTTGGTGAACTGGGCTTCTTCAGCCTTAAAGGGAGAGAGCTGAAGGAAGACTTGCTGTCCACAGGTCCCTGATTGGAGACTAAAAAACCAGACGGAAGCAGAGTCTTCTCAAAGGTGCTCAGCCATAGGGTGAAAGGCAATGGACACAGGTTGGAACATGGGAAATATGGATTACAAATCAGGACTTGTTATTCTTTTTATCATTGTTGTTGTTATTTACCCTGGGGGTGGATCAAGTTTTCCAGACAAGCTGTGAAACAGCAATGCTTGGAGGTATTCAGGACTTAACTGGGCAGGACCCTGAGCAGCTGGATCTCACGGCATCTGCTTGGACTAGATGACCTCCAGAGGTCTCCTTCAGCCTAAATCACTCAACAATTCTATGATTCTATGCAAGGAGGGAAAGCAGGATTTTCTGCAGCTAAAGGTGAAGACCAGGGCAAATGGAGATGTAACTGGCTATGAAGAAACCAAGTCTAGTAGTGACTGAGAAAGTGTGTATTTGTTTGCTTTAGGGGGAAATGGCTGCTACAAGAATGGTTTCTGAAGTGGTCTATGATTGCTCTGAGGCTGGGATGGTATGACAGGAAAGGGGATTGCCTGGCTTATGAGGCACCTTCATGCAGACAGGAAGAGAGATTTCACCCTGCCTGGAGGGATTGGCAGGACTGTATTTCATAGATGGCAGGCTGGAATGAAAAATTTTCTGAAATTGATGTTAAATGGGTTAAAGAAAATCATATTTTTTATGTTTTTTCCAGTTTGGCGATTTGTATGATGTCCAGTTAAGTGTTTGTTCATTTTTACTATGAAGGCTATAATAGCTACAGAAAACAGAAAATACAGAAGATAGCTATTACTACTATGGATATGCATAACTGCATTCAGCATTTTGTGATGTTCCAATTCTGATCTGACTTTTCTGGTAATTAATAACTCCTCACTGCCTACTAAGTAAACTTGCATGAAGATTTGACAGGTAGCTGCAACTGTTTTATAGTATTGATGTTATCTCTATAATATCTGTTACATTAGTAAAACCTTACTGATATAATCCATCATCTGGATACTGGTATTACAATTGGAAAAATACTCTTGATCTAATTCACATTTACACTATAGATTGTTTTACTGAAGTCTGAAAAAGTAAAGGTGTCTCTAAAAGATTCAATCTTGAAGTCAGCATAGGCAGAAACCACAACCATAGCATTTGGGGGACTGCAGGGCTCAGGAGTGGTGTTCCTTCAGATGTCTGAGAGCTGCAGCATTGGAGTGTCCAGAGAGGGGCTTGGAGGCAGACACTGTACGGGAACCAGGTGCATCCAACGCAGGCAAGGCCTTGGGGATGGAGAGAGGAGACACAGGAGTCAAGGAAGGAGAGTCTTTCGCATGGGAAAAGGCTGTGTCAGTCTTGAGAGCCCCCACATCTCTAGGAATTCCCTTCTGCAGCATGTGAGGTGCAGCACGGTCACGAGTTGGAGGGGTAATGGTAGAGACTGCTGGCCTTATTCCTCCAGGTCTTAGAAGGTTAAAAATTATTACTGTTATTTTAATTGTTGTTATTATTATTATTTATAGTAGTAGTAGTAGTAGTAGTAACAGTGCTGTTGTTGTTGTTATCATTATCACTGTGGAGTTTTTTGAGGCAAAGCCTAAATCAGCCTTAAAGTGAACAGAACAGAGCTCGTTATCTCTGCTGTGGCTGGTGCATGGGGTCCATCTAGAGCTGATCCAAGAAGGAGGTGGAGATGGGGGGGGGGGCGTTCCCATCTTCATCATCCCACCCCTTCCCATCCCATTCCTGTTCCAGGGTTCACGGCTGCACTATCCACAGACTTCACAGACTAGCACCCCAAGGAGTGCCTCAGGTACACCCTGGGGAGGCAGCAACTTACTGATTCCCATCTTTTCCCCCTTCAGCCATACAGTAGGATGTGCTTGTCACCTCTGGGTTTGTGGGAGTCCACAGCCCCCATTGGAGCCAACTGCCTCTCTGGGGTTGCAGGTTATCCTGCCAGAACAGGACACAGCCAGACTCCCTGGGGTGGTGCAGAGCAGGGTTGCCCACCTGCTTCTGGGCATTCTGGTGGGAGGTAGTGTTCCCAGGCACCGGAGGAAGAAAAAGGGAGAAGCCACAGAGCTGGAGGATACTTGTGTTTCAAGAGGAAATAGCACCTTCCACAGAGAGCAGAGGAAGCTCAAGATGTGAAACCCCAGCGGGAAGAACCCCCCGAAGTTACAAGCAGCCAAGCAGAGGGTGTGCAGGAAAGCAAGCACTTCTAAGTGGTGAGGAGAGGACTCCATTGGGAGATCAAACCAAGAACAGACCCTTCCTGCCATGAGGAGCACAGAGCTCCCAGGTCCCCTCCACTGTCAGGACATTCAGTGGCCTGACGTGTGGCTGCCAGAGGAGAGAAAAACAGAGGAAGCATTTCAGGCATAATAACAACAAGAGCACTTTCTCTTCCCCACTTCTGCCTTTGCTGCCTGCCCCATGGACTCATTTCTGACAGCTCTGCTCTCTCTGGGCTGGGAAGTGGTTTTCTGACTGTCACTAACTAGCAGGAGTGTCCCTCTAAGTATGCACCTCAGGTATGTTGTCCTCACTGCCTCCCTGAGGCAATGGCTAGGTAAGTATGGGTTTTGCCTCGAGGCACAATTCCTTTTTTCTCCAGGAAACTCTCACCACCCTTACCAGGTCACTGCAGGCCACTGCTCTTGAATAATGGGAAAATGCTGGGAAATCTCAGCTCACAGAGGTGTTTTTGCACCAGCTTTCTCAAGGTGCTGCTACTGCTGGCAAAGAAAAGAGGAGACAGGGCAGGGACTCATCCTCCCCATTCTCTTCAGACAATTCTCTCCTGCCTTTCTTTCCCCTGCTGCCCATCTTTCTCTGCCTCTCTCTCCTGACCCTTCCTGGGACCAGTGTTTTACAGCTATTTCACAGCTATTCTACAAACCCACATTTCTGTCTTTGCAACATGAAAGACTGATCTTATCAAAGCTGATGAATGGACGTGCAAGCTCTCCTCCAGTTAACATCATTAGGGAGTCCCAGTCTCCCTGCCAACTGGCACCTGCAAGGCAGCATGCTGTGGCCAGCAGTCTCCTTCAACAAGTCAACACTGCCAGGGTTTCCTTTTCTGTGTGTACTTGGGCACCCAGGAGTCATCTGAGATGACAGGGAATGGGGATCAAGATGGATCTTTTCTTAGCAGCTTTCCTAGTTCCCTCACCCTGCTGGAGGTGTCCTGGTCCAAGCATGTGAGGGCCAGGATTGACTGTGTTCCCTGGGCAGCAGGAGAAGAAGGAGCAGGGGCACAGCAGAGCTCTCCTCCGGGGGCATCCTGGCAGGCTGGGATGGGTGTTATAGGGCTGTGGGATCTACACTGAGCCAGGGACTCCGAGCTCCTGCCCCAACGTCCTCGTCACCCTGCTGTCCCCAGCCTGGAGCCTTCTTCCCTGAGGGTTTTGCATCCTGTCTTGGCTGGTGTCCTGAAGCCTTTCTCTGTGCAGTCACTGACCCTTGCTTTCCTCCAGGTGCCATGGCCCAGACCCTCCTCACGTCCTAAGAGGGACTAGTGCCAGTGGAGGAGACAGGCACCTTGCAGATCACCTAGATTTACCAGACCGCCTTACTCTGGTAACCAGCACAGCAGAGGCCAGGTCTCAGCTGGTCTCCTATCAGGCAGCTGCTGGCCTCAAGAAGAGGGGCTGATTCACCACATTGCTGAACACCAGGGGTAGATATGCCTCTTCTAGCTGGAGGAAGTCAAGGCCATCCATACGACCTCGTACCTCTGTTACATGCAAGAGAGCCTGGTGCACGCACATTCCTTGGCTGTGCAGGAACCTGGGGAAGGAAGGGGGTGTCTCTGTGCAAGGCTGAGCTCCAGTGGGCTCTCCCTTGATAGTGCCAGCTTTCCTCCATATCCAGGGATCTCCAGTCAAAGATCCTCTTTCTGAAAGGTGCTGGAGCCAGTGGCTTTCACTGTGAAGCAGAGAAAAAGCCTCTGCTGTGCAAATGTTCTCCCCACACTCCAGGACAGGACCACACTGCCCACACCCTTTTTGCATGGAGCTGGTGGGCTGTTCTGCTCTCTGCATGGCACCAAGGGCTGGAAAAACCCAGGCAGGGACTCCTGTGAGTCTTGAAGTCTCATAGAAAATACTGGGGGTTTGTCTGATTGTTTGTTTGCTCTTTGTTTGCTTGTTTCTGCACAGGACGTTTGCCTGGAGCCCGGAGAGGAGGGACCTCCTGAGACTGGGCATTGCTGGAAACCTAAGGGATGCCCTCACATGGCTTCAGCCAAGAACTGGATCCCTCAGCCCAAGGAGGGTGATACTGCTGAGGTGAGGAGGAGCAAAGGGCAGAGAGCAAGGTTTCCCCTGTGACAATCTGCATGCAATTTCCTCCTGCTCAGTGCAGGAGGGCACTTGGCTGAAAACACCTCTTGCAGCAGGTATCTTTCCACCCAGCTGGTTCTGGAGGATAAACCCACGAGTGAGAGAGGATCCAGGCTGTGGCTGAACAATAGTACTTGCCACTGTGAAATCAGTGGCCTGCATCAGCTTCTGAATTCCTTCTCTTTGTCATTGCCACTGGCTTTAGCAGGGGAGACACCTTGTGCCACAGTAGCGGCTAGAAATGCTGGAGAGGTCACAGCACCCAGAGGGGATGGGGACTGCCAACGGCAGCAGAGGTGGAGGATCCCACTGTGGTATTCTGTGGGAAGGAGCTGAGGATGGGTCTGGGCAGGACAACCACCATGGGAATGCCATGGTCAGTGACCACGGTGGAGTTCCTGCACTGCCTGACACAAGGCTTGTTGCAGCTGTTGGACAGCAGGGTGGGGCCACAGGGCTGTGTCAGGTGGCCTTTGTAACTTCCTGGCAGGGGACTACTGGCAGCTTTCAGGCTTGGGAGAGCAGAGTGCAGCTCACCATTTCTCCTGCCATGGCCTCAGCTCAACCGTGAGACCCTGAAGTCCGTGGGAGTGGAGGGCTGTGAATGGGAGTGGCTGTGCAGAAAACCTGCCTGCTGCAACTCCTGCTGAGCATGTTAGCAAAAGGCCCCGCATGAGAGCTGATGAAGGATCCCTGTTGGAAGCATTCATGGGAAGAGATGAAGAGTGGGTAGCCCTTGTGCTTGCCTAGGTAGTGAGGTCCTGGGACACAGGGTGGCACAAGCAGTCAGAGGCTGTGTATGGGGACGAGTGAAGAGAGGGACCCGCTGTAAAAAACAGGGCTCTGATGGGCTCTCTTTCCCCCAGCAGAGAGAGGGAGTGTTTCTGTGTCTGTGCGAGGAGCTGCTGCAGTGGGTGCCGTTCTCGGAGATGTTTCCCTTGAGGAGCCTCATCTGTGTGGGAGAGGAGGGAAAGAAAAACTGCTGTGGGGATACTGAGCCGGACAGCTGTGTCCAGGCACCTCTGTCTGTGCCTAGTGCTACCTATGTCCAGATAATCCGCAGGGCCCAGGTTGGCATGGGTAGGTGCAAGGATTCCTTCTTGATCTCCTGTGGAGCTGGTGCAGATGCCTGTGTCTGGCTGGGTGCTGGATGACAGGAGACAGCAGAGACGCTTCTCCCTTGCTGGGAGATGGTTTGTCTGGTTGCGACTTCTAGGAGGGACAAAGAGATGGATGTCTGCAGCAGCCTCCTTCCTGTCCTTTGGACTGGACACAGCCTGCCTGAACTGCCTGTTAGGCTCCTACACAAATGCTGGTGCTGGCCTTGAGTGTTCAGCTCTTGGTCAGCCACTAGGGAGCCTGGGAGAGAGCAGTGATTGCACCGATGGTCCACTCCAAGGATGGTGGGTATGCTGTAGACACGAGGCCATCATCTCTCTAGACATCCTTGCCACAGAAATCTCAGCCCTACTGCTGAGCTCTGCTCTCCACGGCATACTAAGCAAGGCCATGCAGTCACTGTCCATGCAAACACAAGTCCCCACTGCCAGGTTCTCTAGCTTGCCTACATTTGCCTTCCCAGGTCCATTCTGGCACTCCCACTGCAGCTCTGTGCTTCCTCTCAGTCACCTCCCAAACCTCATCCCTCCCAGAAGTGCAGGGTCCCAACTGCCTGTGGGGATTTCCAGCAGAGGTGTTGTTCCCAGGCAGCAGAGGACGGAAAGGGTAGAGTGGGGGAGGTGAGGAACCTCCAGTGGGGAAAACCCCTGAAATCCCCACAGCACCAAGCAGCAGTGTGCAGAAGAGCATGCATTTGTAGCTGCGGAGCTGAGGATGCCACTGCGACATCGGGCCAGGAACAGCCGCTTCCTACCATGGGGAACCCAATGCCCACAGGCCCCCCTCATTGTGAAGACATTCAGCAGGCTGTTGCCTGAGGAGCAACACGTGTCTCTGCCAGAAGGGGGAGACCTGCAGGCGGCATGTGTCAGGCATGATAAGAACAAACATTTTCTCTTCCCTCTGTCCTCCTGTGCTCCCCTCTCAGCGTCGTTTCCGTCAGCTCAGCTCTTTCAGGGCTGCCAGCTGGTTTTCTGACTCTCTCACACAGAGACGGGAGGCTCGGTCTCAGCATGTACCTCAGCTACCTCGTCCTCACTGCCCTCCTGGGGAAATCACTGGGTAAGCACTGGCTTTTCTTCCCAGCATAGTCCCTCTTTTTCCTCAGGAAACCCTCCCACCCTCACCATGTCTCTGCAGGGATCTGCTCTTGAACAGTGGACAAGTGTTGGGCAATACCAGATGACACAGGTGTTTTGCACCTGTGTTCTGAAGAGGCTGTTACTGCTGGAAAAGAAAAGATGAGACAGCAAAGAAATGCCTTGTCCCCTGATCATCCAACACCTCGTTCTCTAGCTTTTGTTTCCCCAGCCATGCACCTCTCTTCTCTGCCTCTTCTGTCCTTCTGCAGAAGCCCTGTGCTGTCTGCAGTCCGAAATTACTGCCTTGCAGCCCAGATATACAGGACTTTTCAAAGCTGATGAAGGCACTGGAAAGCGCTGATCCCACTGATGTTGCTAGGGGAGCCCAATCTCTCTCCTGGCTGGCACATGTAATGCAGCATGCCCTGGCCACCCATTTCTTCCTGCAGGTCAGCACAGCCAGGGCTTCCTTTTCCCTCATTGCCCATGACCGGGGAGGTGTGCAAGATGACAGGTGATGGAGAGTGGGATGAAAGATTTTGCAGCCCCTCCCAGAGCCCTCACCCCACTGCAGGTGTTCTGGTGCCAGCACACGAGGGCCAGGCAAGACAGTCTGTCCCCTGGGCAGCAGAAGGGCAAGTGGGGAGCTGGGAGCAGGGCCACAGCAAAGCGCTCTTCCAGCAGCATCCTGGCAGGAGGTGATGGGATTATCATGCCTCGGGATCTGCACTGAGCTAAGAACACCAAGTGCCTGCCCCAAACCACTCCCTACCTTGCTGCAGAGCAAGGGAGAGGGAGCCTTTTTGCCCTGGGAGTTTGCATCCTGAAGCCTGTCCCTGCACAGTCACTGACTCCTGCTTTCTTCCAGATGCCATGGGCCAGGTCACCGTGACTCAGAAAGATGGTCTAGTCAGAGTGGAGGAGAGAGGCACTTTCCAGACCACCTGCACCTATCAGGCACCTAACTTTGATGGCTTGCTCTGGTATCAGCAGAAGAGAGGCCAAGCCCCACAGCTGGTCTCATCTCAGGCAGCACCTGGTCGCAAGGAGAGTGGCCGATTCACCACATTGCTGAACACCACTGGGAAATACAGTCTCCTGTGGCTGGAGGAAGTCAAGATCTCTGACGCTGCCTTGTACCTCTGTGCTGTGCAAGACACCCTGGTGCAGGAAGCTCCTTTCACTGTGCAAAAACCGGAGGCAGGGAGGAGGGCAGGGGTGCTTCTTGGCAAGGCGGAGCTCTGGGGAAGGGGCCCTCAGCTTTCTCCTGCACCCAGGGGTCTGCAGGCCAAGCTCCTCTTTCTGAAAGGGGCTGGTGTCCGTGGCCTCACAAGAAGGAGAAGCTGGTGAAGGAGTCTCAGCCATGGAAGGATTTTCCGTCTACACTCCAGCATGGGACTGCACTTGCCATGGACTGCGCAGAGAGTGCACGGGCTCTTGAGATCTGACCTCTTGGCAGAGCACCAGGGCTGGAAGGGATTGCTCTGGGTCTCATCCAAGTCTTGCAGTCCCATTCCAAATTCCTTGCTCATTGTCTGCATGGCACATTTGCCCAGATCACCAACAAGATGGCCCTTCCCAGACTAGGTGTTTTCTGAAGGACCTAAGAGATGGTGGCACAGTGCTTCAGGAGGAAGTGGAGCCATGACCTGAGAGGAGTGAGATTCTCTTGGAGTGGGGAGAAGCAATGGACAGGGACCAAGGTTTCCTAGTGCATTTGCCGACCGCAGTGACAATCAACCAGCATTTTCCCCCACTTGCAGGCATGTTGACCACTGTGTGTGTGTGTGTGTGTGGAGAAGGGGGGGGTAATTCTTGTTCTGGATGCTAGCAGTTCTTGTAAATAGTATTTTTTTCACCCTGACAGTTCTGGAGGCCAGAGCCAGGAAGGAGGGCTGTTTCAAGCCCTGGGGGCCTGAGCAGTTCCACAGAGGGCAGTTTGCTGGCAGCGCCTGCAGAGCTGAGGGGAGAGGAGCTGGGAGCAGAAGCAGAGAGATCTCCAATTGGGGAACTGTCCAGGCAGTTTGCCAGCTTGAAAATACCGGCTGCACGTTATGCATAGAAATTGTATTCACCACAAAAGACAGGAAAGCAAAGCCCCATGTTTCGTGTCATCAGGAGAAAGAGGATTTCCCTAGGAGAGGAAAACAAGCAAACCCCTCACTCACCAGCCCTCTGAGAAGCTGCTAGTGGGAAATGGGGTGCAGAGGGAATCTTCTCTTTGTTTGCCTAAAAATGTGGCTTTGTGAAGGAAGCGCTGACCTGGCCTGGAGAAACCTGGACTGGTCCTCCATGTGTGTGAGTGGCTCTGGCTGAGCAGCAGAGCTTGCCCGCAGCACCTCTGTCTGTGTCTGGAAACAGCCTGCTTTGGGCAGTCCTTGTAGGTCTGTGAGGGGCAATTATTGGGAAGAGATGGGTGTATCCAGCCTGGTGGGAACAGGAGCACATGTGTGCACACGCCAGGTTTTACCGCACTGCTTGTAGAGCTGCTCTATGCTCGGGGACAAGCCTCAGCCAGGCAGGGTGTGTGCAGCTGGTGAGATCTTACTGCTGGCTCAGGAGATCCCTGGGGAAGAGGGTGCCAGGGTGAGGAGCAGAAAAGAGCTGTGCCACTCTGGTCCTGTGCATGGCAGTCCTTGAAGAATGCAGTGCTTGTGAAATCCCATCTCAGCTGGCCTGCCTAAGAGCATGAGGAGCTAGCCATAGGTATTCATCTTTCTGAATCTATGGCACAACTCAAGGAATGATCCTCATGTGAGGAGTAAATACAGGTTCACAGCAAACAATCACTCCTAGATAAGAGACTGTACTCAAATGTGAGGTTTGAGAAGTAGAAGGAGTATCTATCATACGAAGAGTATGCTGGATCCCCTTGTGATCTAGACTGACTCCTTGGCAACCACCAGAGTCTGAGGGGACCTTTATTGAACAAGCGAACAAGACCCCATCTGGGAAGAGATTGTCCCTGTGTCAATCCCTAAGTAAGTCTTTGGCAATTTGACCTGGGCAGGTAATTTCTCTCCTCCCACCAGCGTACTGTTTCTCTCAAACAGAATGAGCGTGTTGTTTCCAAGCACAGCTACCATCTATGTACATTCTACATAGAGGTTACTGGGACTTTTTATCTACTAGTCCATTTCAGAGATGCCACACCTCTAAGTCAAAGGAGTATGCCATTTCTGTACTGTGCAGTGCTTCCAAGGCACTGTTCACATGCCTCTGGATCAGGATACCAGGAGTCTGTGGAGAGAAGCCCCAAGAGAGATATCAAGTCTGCATCCCCTGCCGGGACGACATCACTGCCAAATGCTGTTTCTGCATGCCGAAAGCAGCCACTGGGTATGCCCCAGGCCCCACAAAGTGATTAGGAACTTTGGCTTTCCAATAATGGCCTTCCCATCTAAGAGCCATAACCTCACATGCCTCCACTTGGGGATTCCAGGAGTCTGGTGGAGAGAAGCCCCAAGAGAGGCATCAGATCTGCATGCCCTGCCAGGACAACATCACTGCCAAATGCTGCTTCTGCATGCCCAAAGCAGCCGCTGGGTATGCCCCAGGCCCTACAAAGTGGTCATGAACATTGTCTTTCCAAGAATGGCCTTCTCACCTAACAGCCATAACCTCACGCTGGAAGGTAGTTCCCATTCACTGTATCTGTTTTTCCATGCTGTCTCTTTTGTATGTAGCATGTCTGCTTTAGCTGTTGATGCTCCCTCAGGTGACGACACAAGCCTAAATGCCAGCGGTGATTGTCTTTAGTGGAGTGAACAGGAGTGTCTTGATGAAACAAGCATGTCTGCCCTCTCTGTCTGGACCCATAGAATGGGCAGTGCAGCCCCAGGCTTGGGGTATGGAAGGGCCACACAGGCAGCCCCAGGCACCGGGAGCACCATCCCGTGCTGTGCTGCACCACAGCAATTCCCCCTCCAGCACCCAGGCAATGCTCCAGGAGCCCGGGCCACACCTGGACGCAGCTGAGCACCCTGCTGGGCTTGGCAGACTTGCCCAGGGCTGCAGCAGGGCTGCGCTGGATTTGGGGCTCCCACTTGCTGCCTCTTGCCGTGGCCAGAGGGACGCTGGACAGTGCAGAGAAGAGAGCTGGGGGCAAGCTGGGCCGGTCCGCAGTGGGGGGATCCCAGCCCAGTGGCACGGCAGTTCCGTGGCTGCTGAGGGCTCATTGAGAGACACTGATTTAAAGGGCAGGTTGTTTGTTCTTAGGGGCTGAGACTGGGATCTCTGAGGCAGGGTTATGCAAATACAAGGTTACTGAGAGGTGGAGACTACAAATGATTGATGAAAAGCAGAGACTAAAAGCTCTTCTGCCTCACCAGGTGCTGTGGGCTCTCTCATGCCTACATTTGGTGCCCTGCCTCAATGGGACAGGGCTGGGCACAGGTCAGCAGAGACTTCAGCAGAGACTATGCGTCACCAGAGTTTGACAGTGGGGAAGAATCCCTGTGAGCATCCAAACACAACAACTGTCAGCAGGGTCTACTTGGCTCTGCCCTCAGGTTCCGGTGGGAGGAGCAGGGCACAGAACCAGAGGGGAAGAGAGGGTGGGTGGAGGAAAGGAAAGGCAGTGCCCCAAGGTTGTAAGAAGGGGCAGAGAGAGCCTGCACACAGGTAGGGGTGCGAAGTAGAGTAGGTGATTTGCAGAAAGAGAGAAGCTGCTGGATGGGAGCTGGACCAGAGTCCTCAGATCATTGCCCCACTGTCAGCCTTGCAAGGACCAGACCAGGATGCCCTGATTCCCTCCTGCTGTCAGTGAGAGCTGAAAGCTCTCAGGTTAGAGCACATGGCTCTTGCCTGTGGCCCTGCCTAAAGGTGAGTGCTGCCCCAGCACAAGCAGAGCTTGAGGGGAGACATTGATGTGTAGAGTCAGTGACACCCTTCTGCCCTCACACCATGCCTCCAACTCAATGTCTGGGAACGGCAGAGAAATGGAGTGCAGGAAGCAGTCCAGGGTGACCTACTTCATCCTTGGGTGGGCTCCCACAGCTACCAGAGCTGTGAGTGCCTTTGGTCCTTTTCTTCCTCCTCATCTATGTGCTGATGCTGTCTGGGAATATCCTCATCCTGCTGGCTGTGTACTGGGAACCAAAACTGCACCAGCCCATGGACTGTTCCTCTGCCACTTGTCCTTGCTGCACGTGGCCCTCTCCTCTGTGGTGGTGCCTAACACCATTGCCAGCCTCATGGCAGGGCACCAGGGTCTCATGTCTTTCCAGGGCTGTGTGTCTCCGGTCTTCTCCTTCTGTTTTCCGGGCTGCAGCAAGTGCTTCCTCTACACAGTGATGGCCTTTCAGTGTGTCCTAGGCATCTGCTGGTGAATGTGGTATGGAAACCTTATGCACGGCAGGGCCTGTGTGTGCCCGGCAGCAGGCACCTGCCTGGTGGCTGCCTGCACTCCACCCTCCAACCCCAAGTCATTTTCCACCTGCCCTGTGGCCAGAGGGACTGCGTGGGCTACATCTGCTGTGACATCCCCACCATGCTGAGGCTGGGCTGTGGGGGCACCAGCCTTAAGGAAAGGGTGACCTTCCTGGATGGGGGGTTCCTGGTGACAACCTGCTTCGGCTTCACCATCACCTCCCACTTCCACATCATCACAGTGATGCTGAAGATGTGCTCTGCCCTAAGCAGATACCGTGCCTTCTGCACCTGCACTGCCCACCTCACCATGGTGACCACCTCTGCCGTGCTCCTGGTCTTCATCTAGCTGAGACCAGGGTGCCAGCACCCCTTTGGCAGCATGGTCGCTGCCTCCTACTGCATGGTGACAGCTCTGCTAAATGCCCTGGGACACATGCTGTGGAGCAAAGAGATGAGAGGTGCCCTCACCAGGCTGTCCCGCAGAAGCAAAGGGCTGGGCCAGGGTACACAGACAACTTTCCTTCAGCAGGCAGCAAAGCTTCTCCTACTTGTGCATTGCAGGACTCCTGGGTCCTGGTGTTGTCCCAGCAGAAGCATGGTGGTGGGGCTCTGGAGTCTGGTTGGTGCTGGAGTTAGGACAGCTGGCTGGGGACCAGCATGCAGGAGGCCTGGGGACGCAGGTCTGCTTCCCTTGTGTCACATCCCTGAACATGGTTGGTGGGGGCAGGGAAAAAGCAGGCTGTGGGTGCACAAACACCTGCATTCACTTTTGAGGCTCCCAGAATTAGATTGAGGCCCATCAGTTGCATGGCGTGATGAAGGGACTAGCCTTGCAGGCTTGTGCAAGGCTGTTTGCAGCATGCAGAAGAACCTTTCCCTCAGGTAGGCTTTGTGGGGCTGTTTCATTTGCTGCCCCAGCTGCATGCAATGTCCCCGTGTCCCTTATGCCCAGTGGGCAGGACCCAGCCTTCCCTGAAGGAGGCTTTGCTGCTTGGGGGCTTAAGGCATCCCCTGGCCTCAGAGCCACAGCCTCACATGACTCCAGCATCTCCTTGCTCTCTGGAGACATCTTGAGATCCAGGTCCCAGAGCTCTGGCCTTGATAGGTCTGTCTCAGGCTCTGCTCTGGTATGCTCTGTCTGTGTGCGGTTAGACCACTCATCCACACAGGTTGTCCTCAGGAGGCTTG
Source organism: Dromaius novaehollandiae (assembly GCF_036370855.1). Classification (NCBI taxonomy): domain Eukaryota; kingdom Metazoa; phylum Chordata; class Aves; order Casuariiformes; family Dromaiidae; genus Dromaius; species Dromaius novaehollandiae. The sequence continues at coordinate 4,731,305 of NC_088119.1, read as the reverse complement.
CAAGTTGGTGCAGGCTCAGCTGTGTCATCAGGGAAAGCGGCAGTTCTGGGTGGCGGAGGTCCACCCCCCAGGAGAGAAGTGGAAGGAGGAAATGACCACAGCAGGATGCTGGCATGGAGATTCCTGATGCAAGACTTTTACTGTGCTGGGCACCACTTTGCCAGGTGCTTAGAGAGCAGCGGGCCCAGAGGGGACAGGTCAACCCATCCTACAAGGGGGCGTCCCATGAACTCTGCCAAATGAGCCTACTCCTTTTCCTTAAGGCAGGCAGGATACCTTCTTGCAAAAATAGACTCCCAGAACAGGAAGTATATTCCTAAACTTCCTTCCTTTTGGCAGCTCTTGGTACTAGCTGCACTTTTGGATCCTGCAGCCATGCCACTACCAGGCTCTTCCTAAGACACTCGCCCTCAGCCCATAAGCCATGTCACCCTTTCAGCTTGTGCTGAATCCTAAGCCTAGTTCTGCCCTCCAAATCCCCTTTACTTCAGCCAGATGAAGCTTCCGTTTGTCCCCTCCCACACACTGTGGAGATTCTTTCCTTCATCTTCCTCCCCTCCCTTTTCATCTCTGTGCTCATCTTGCTGCAGAACGGCCTCACCCTGACAACCATCCTCACTTACCCATGCTCCCCTGGGTCAGCATTACCTGTGGAGATTGAGATGGTCCCTGCAAGTGAGGGGGGGAGTAGCACCTTTCCCACCAACCCCCCTCCACCCAGGGGCTCCCATTACAGCTAGCAGGCACCTTGGACATTTGAACTGGGCAATTAAGAATGGGGTGACTGAGAAACCAATGCACCCAGGCATTACCAGGCATGCAAAGAGTGGCAAGGGGAGTCAGCCATCAGATTGCAATGGTGAGTTCTAATAAAATAGAAGCACTTGTCCAAGCTCTGCCTGGGACAAAAAGAAATTGTCAAGTATCGCAGAAAAGAATAGTGGAAGAGCATTAATCGTGAAGCCAGGTGTCCCTAGAACAAAGTCAGGGAAGACCACGAGCAGGTGAGAAGGCCTCTGGTTGCTGGGGCTTTTGGTCCAGCCAATGCCCAAGAGCATCAGCCAGAGCCAGAGTGGCCCTCCTGAACTGAGAGGCACTCACCAGAGCCAGCTCACAGATGCTGCTAAGGGCAGCGGCATGTCCCACTGTCACTGCCCCTTCGCAGTGGAGGTGGGGGATCGGTTCTCACACAGAGCTGTTCTGGAGCAGAGCAGGATTCTGTCACTGGTGGGGCCTCAGTGGATCTGGGCACCAGGCAAGCTGCTCTGTGCTTGGAAGAGACAAGGCCCACGGAGCAGATGTGGTGATTTGGGAACCAGTTGTTTTCCCGGGGCTGCCCTGGCACATGGGGGTGGTGAGCCCACAGGGCTCACAAAGGCTATTCCTGCTATCCCCACTCCTGTCCATCCTCACAGATGTCTTCTGTCCAAGCCTCCTCCCCCAGCACAGCTCCCTTTCTCAACAGCCCTTGCGGCTGCTGACCTTGCAGGGCCAAGCAGGCCATTTTTTTGGCAGAGATGCAGCAAGGCAAGGACTGATGGCCCATGGCTCTGGAGTAGTCAGGAACATCTCCCTCAGCTGCGAGGGACAGTGTCCAAAAGAGGATCCACTGCAAGGATTCCCTCCCTCCCATTCCTCTGGGAGTGAAGAAAGGTCCCTTTGTGCTCTCACCTTATCCCCTGCCCTGACCAGTGGCTCTCTGCACGGACAGTCTGGGAGAGGGTGCACAGAGGGAAAGACCGCACAGAGGCCCAGGCTGGGATGCAGCATTGCTTTACTGAGTCAGAAGAGGGGAAAGTAGTTGCTCTGAGCAGAGTCCCCTTGTGCAGGCAGCACCAGGGGCAGCTGAGAGTCTGCACCCCGTGAACACACTAGAGATCCCACAGGTTGCCAATTGCCTGCCACAGTGGGATAGCAGCCAGAAGATCCCCGCAGCGTGGCTTTGGGAGTGCCTCACGGCCCAGGGGAGCAGAAGGTAACAAAGAAAAGGCAGAGAGAGGAGTGAGTGGAAGAAGGGGGAAGTTAGGTCTTGGTCATGTTTTTAGGGAGCCAAGGCAGCCCTTTCCAGGCAGCCATTTCCAGAGGAGGCAAGGATGGTCACGTGTTCTGAAAAGAATGGCCTGAAGCACCATTGTGTGTCCAGTTCCGTGTTCTGAGTTCCTGAGGGTGCTTCTCTGGGTGTGTGGTCAGTGGCTTTAGTGGGGCGGGGGGGGCACCTTGTGCCACAGTAGCAGCTGGAAATGCTGGAGAGGTCGCAGCACCCAGATGGGATGGGGACTCCCTCACAGCTGAGGATGCTGCCAACAGCAGCAGAGGTGAAGGATCCCACTGTGGTATTTTGTGGGAAGGAGATGAGGATGGATCTGGGCTGGACAACCACCCCGGGAGGGGTCTCAGTGACAGCGGTGGAGGCCTGACACTGCCTGACACAAGGCTTGTTGCAGCTGTTGGCCAGCGGGGTGGGGCCACAGGGCTGGCATGGCAGGCACTGGTGGCAGCAGGATGTGTCTAGGGGCTGGAGGTGCACCCGGGAGAGAGGGCAGGGAGGAAGCAGAGAACACGAGTGCATGAGCAGCAGCCTGTGACCCTGCCCTGTGAAAGCCAAGGCACCTGCTGGGCTTGAGTTTGCAGGCCATGCAGGGAGGCACACAGGCTTCTTTGTCTCGTCTTGCCAGGGCCCTGCAAAGAGCAGCCAGGCCCAGGGAGGCTCCTGTCTTACCCATAACGCAGCAGCCACCTCAGCCGTGCCCCAACCTCTCTCTGAGCAGGACCTTCTCTTCCCTTCTCTCTCCCATGACAAGGAGCTCGGAGCCCCAACAGAAGACAGAGCCGATATCAGCTAAGACATCCACTGAGGTGAGACGTTGTTTTAGAGGAGGAGGAGGAGAGGTAAGGGCTTCTGACTCACCTGGTTTCCAAGGAGGAGGATGGGGGAGAAGTGAGTGAGAGAGTGAGGAGTCCGTCTGGCTTTCATGCCGGTCCTGCCCAGGCCCCACGTTTTGCAGAGGGGACAATTTTCTGGCAAGCTCCTGTCCAATGCAAAACATCCCAGCTAATGAGATGGGCTATGCTTTCGCTTCCTGTGTTGCTGCCTTTTCATTTCTCCGTTTCTGCCATGACCATTCCCCTGTGAAAGCTTCTTCTGAGGGCTTGGGTGAAAGGCGCAAAGACTTCCAGGGCAGGAACACGTCAGTGTGGTTGGAAGACTCAGCTCAAGTGCCAGAGGGGTCCAGTGCAGGTAGGTGATGTAGACCTGGGTCACTCCTGTGGGGATGCTTGTGGCCCGTTTTGCCACAAGGAGCTCAGCTCCTGCAATCCTCAGCTGGATGCCCAAGGGCTCCCATGCAGGAGGCTGTGTCACATCCTTCTCTCTCTCCCTCCCAGCTCACTCCACTGGTCACTTCTTGTCCCCTCCCTCTGTGGGTGGGCTGTGCTGCAAGCTTTTGACCCTATGCTGCATACCACCACTGACCAGGACATTTTGTTGACCTGTTTTGTCACAGAACCTGTCTGCAGAGTCTCTGAGAGAGTCCCCAACAACACCATTAGCATGTTTGGGGCCTAGTCCTTCCCCAGGGTGCTCCAGCCCTGCCCATCCAGGATGGCTACCAGCATTTCCTTAGCTGAGTCCACAGGTGCTCATGCTTAGGCACATGCTCTTTTCTTGTGTGTGCTTGTGGGCATGCTGGATTTGTGTGAGTGCATGTGGGTGCACAGATTTGTGCATGATTCCACACAGGTGTGCGTGAGCAGGTGCATGTCTGTCTGTACTTGCACATACTTGCTCCCTCCCTATGAGGGAATGTGCTGCTCCTGGCAGGGGCACCCTCCACTGCTCTCTCCACAAACACCACGGAGCAGCAGGCTCCCTGGGCCTGAAGGAGCTTGACTGCAGCTGAATGGTTATGGCACAGTGTCATCAGAGATCTGCCCAGGGCACAGGCACAGGGATGCAGACCCTGTCTCCCGAGCCCTCCTTTCCCTGTCCCTCCAAAGCTCACACATCTGCTACTGCCTCTTTCAGGCCCCAGCAAGGACACTTTTGAGCCAGCTGGGAACCTTGGTTTCCCTGCAGGTAAGAATACTCGGAGGGTCTTGGCATGCCCCACCCTCTGCTTCTCCAGGCCAGGACCCATCTCCTCTGCCCAGTGCTAGAGAGTTCAGAAGGATAAGCTTAGCTTTACGTACAGGCTGAGAAAGGCTGAGAAATCCTGCCTGCCTCATGCTTGCCATTCCTGAGTGGATCTGCTACTAAAGCAGTGTTGGTGGTGTATGGGATGGGAGGCAGGCTCCTCACTGCTGGCCAATGCCAAGGCACCCTTGCAGCTCACCAACCTGGTGCTGTGTCAGGCAGACCTGGGGCTGAACAGGTTTTTGAAGCTGAGGGACGTGGGTCCTCATGTCACTGTGCTGTGAAAGGAAAGACAGAGCCCCTGCGATGCACAGGGATGCACAAACAGCTTATGACCACTTTGGTGCTCAGCCACCAGGCCCTTCCTGTCCTTCATTGAAATCTGAGTCTGAGTGACCAGCAGCTGCCCTGAGAGGGAAGGGAGGTCTGATTCAAGGCCACAGACCACATATCCTGCTGCTGTGCCACGAGGGGCCTCAAGAAAAGACCCTTTTTCCAGCAAGGGCTGCGTGCAGTGTGCAAGCTCCCTCAGCGCATGTACCCTCATGGAGGCTGGTCTGCCTGGGCTCAGGTCCAGCTTACACATGGCACAGCTGAGGCCTGCCCACCTTTCCTCAAAGGGCCTTGGAGAGACAGATCACTGCCAGGCAGCTCTGCTGGCAGGCCTCAGCCAGGGCTGACCAATCCTTCTCATGGCAGCAGCTTGAAGCTGAAGCTCTAGTGCTGTGCCCCCAGCTGAGCTGCAGCTCCAGCTGCTTCACAGCCATGCCTGGTGACTGGCCACGGAGCCCGTTGATCTGGAGTCAGTTTCTGACATGTGGAGGACTTCCCGTCTTGCCCTCGGACTGCCTCATCACTATGGACTTATGCAGCAATCACGGGACTGTGCCATAGCCTGATTACCACCAGCAGCCCTGATCCTGGCCCTGTCTTGCTCACTCGCCTCCCTGGCACGACCTCAGACTTTGGCAGAGACCAGAGCCTGAGCCACACAAAGCAAGGAGAGATGGAGACCATGGTCAAAGAGGCAGTAGAGGGAGGCAGTCAAGATGGGGAATGCTGAAAGATGGTGACTTCTGGAAACAGGACACAGGCTCCTGCTTTACCTGCAGGCCTGCAACTTCAGAAGGGGTGTAGTGGCCTGGGCACCAGTGAGGACAAATGAGCGCTTTGTTAGAAGGAGCTGACCCAAAGCTTTTGTCTGTGTGAAGGAGGACAGGCTTGTGACAGTCTGAAGAGACTCCCTCCTGTGGGGTCCAGAGGCACCGAATGGCTGAGCTGACCTGTTGTCTTGGGGGGCTGTTTGCTTGCCAATGGTGAGGAGCTTGGATGTTGCAGAGGGACTGCCAAGAAATTGCCAAGGTTCTCCTCAATCCCTTCTGGGAGGGGGAAAGGCTTGAGCAGAAGCGGATCAACACCGGGCTTCATGGCTGGTGTTGCAGGCAGGGCTTTGGCTTCTGTCACCACTGCTCAGGGATGGGTTATACTTGACAAAGTGGAGGACAACTGCCTCTGTAAACAGGCTTGCTAACCTGGCGAGGAGACTTTGATGTCGGGATGGGATGGGGATGCTCACCTTTACCTGAAGAGAAGTGAGGGTGCAATGGGCAGAGCAGATTGGTGTGGCAGACAGCATGAGAGGGGAGGCTCTGCCACTTCCCCTGTAAGAGCAGCACCAACTGGGGGCCACCTCAAAGGCCCGTACGGGAGGCACATAGCATGGGGAAAAGGCAGGAGACCTTAGAAGTTCATGCAGAGGTGCAGAGCTGTGACCTGTCTGGGGTTTTGGAGACCTGCTGGGATAACTCTTGTGGCTGCAGTGCTTCAGTGGAGGGAAAGAGGCACTTTTGGGAAAAGATAGGGTGGGCATGGGTAGAGGAGGAGTTGTGATCTATGGGAAAGCGTGGCTCAAATGCATGGGGCTTGGCCTCAGGGCACGGGTGCAATAGTTAAGAGAGCTGGTGGATGAAGATTAGAGGGCAGGCCAGAAGAGGTGATACTGAAGTCGATGTCTGCTGCAGACCTCCTGATCAAGAAGAGGAGACAGAGGAAGCTTTCTTTAGGCAGCAGGCAAAGCCTCACGATACTGGATCTTGGTACTCCTACTACTGGGGGATGATGTAAAGGTCAAGGGCAGCCTTGGCTGCTGGGACCCTGAGCCTGTGGAGCTTGAGATCCTCAGAGGAGGGAGCAAGCTGAACAGCAGCATTCGGACTTGGGACTTCAGAAGAGCAGATCTGAAACACCTCAGGGACCTGCTTGGCTGTCCCAGGCTGGGGCTGGTGCTGTGCATGTTTGCTGGGCACTCTCCAGCTGGACTAATGCTTTCTTCTTGCTTCTCTGATGAAGGAGGGGTCTCAGTCTTTTCCCACCTCTCCTTCCTTTCCTCCTGTGCCCTGGGCTGTGCCAGAGGAAGGGGAGTGTCCAGTTCCCAAGGGTCACACTGCTGCCAAGGAAGAGACACTCGTAGCAAACATGACTGCAAACAGAGGTTAGCAGTTTTTTGTTCCACAGCCCCTCCCCCCCCATTCCTAAATGACCCCTGTCAGGGACAATGCAGCAGTTGAGGGGAACCTGGGCAGTCACCACAACTTGCCCTCAATAGCATGCCACAGTTGGACTAGAGTTTCACTGTAGTTCCCTGTTGGCCTCTTCAGCTCATGCTCATCTCACTCATTGACCTGCTGAGGGCATGGAGGGAATTACACATACGCACCCAAAGACATGTGCAAGACCATGCATGCCCCCATACTCCAGACTACATACACATGTATGCTTATGTGCACAGAGAGCTATGAGCACTCAGAAGCATGCACACACATACACGTCCTTAAAGATATACGCATGTGCACAACCATGCACATACATACAAACACAAATGTACTTGCCCACACACACGCACATTTGCACACACTCGCACATGCGCTACTGCACAAACACACACATAAATACAGTCAGGCAGGTGTGACTATGCACATGGACGCTGCCAGATGGGAACACACAGAAGCATCAACACACACGCAGGCACAAGCACTACTGAGAGACAGGACCAGTGGGGCCAGCCTTCAGCCCCTCTGGGCAGCCTTAGGCAAGGCGCTGCAAGAAGGCAACGCAGATCCTGCCCAGCACTGCCAGATTGACCAAGTTGGAGAGATTTGAAAGTCATTAGCTACAGGGGTGCCACAGGACATGTGCATCCTGCTTTTGCAAAGCAGGTGTGGATCGGGCATTTCCATCAGTGACCCATAAGCTCCGCAGGTGCTGCTACAAATCCTAGGTTACCAAGCTTGGCCCCTCTGCAGCTGATGTGTATGTTGCCAGCAACATTTATGGCCTGCTGTTCAGAGCACTGCATTGCACAGGCCACACACATCTGGAGTGCCATACCTGACTGCCACTTCTGGGTGCCAGGTGACTGGGCTAGGACTGGAGTGCCCTGGCAAGGTTGCCTGCCCAGCTGTGCTCTGAGCTTGGGGAGGAAATGCCCAACTAAGGTGTGTGTGGGAAGAGAAGCTTAAAAAATTCTGGGATGAACAGATCTCTACAAGGCTGGAGCTGGAGGTCGGAGAAAGGCAGGAGAGAGCTGGGCTCTGTCCCACTGACTCCTGCTGAGCACATGTGGCTGTCCTCTGGACCCATGAGCTGGGCCCCTTGGCTTCTGTGGCTGCAGGAGGAGCTGCACTCCAGCCACCTCTTGGGAAAAGGGGAGACTGGAGAACAGAGCCCCTTGTGTAGTGCTCAGAGCCACAGGATTGTGGGAGGTGCTCCTGCTGCCTAGGAGAGAAACTTCTTCTGTATTGGATCCTGAGAGAGGTGCACACATAGACAGTGCTTCTCCTCCTCCCATGTGGGGGCTGTATCTGTTCAGGCTGCCTCAAAGCAGGCTCTGGTAATGCTGCTCCTCCTTGCTCGGCAAATCATCCTGCTGCATGTCTTTTGGGTGAGGCCTTCTCTGATTCATTGCCTTGAAAACTCGGCAGTATTTCAATAGTCTGGAGGCCATCAGTGCTGCAGAGAGCTGCTGGGGTGTGTTCAATGCTGTGATACCTGTTGTGCAAACTTCTCCCCTTTCCCTGCCTGTTCCCCTTGGACGGAGGCTGGGTTAACCGGGGCAGGGAGCCTAGGCTGGCTAGCACAGCTCAACCCACAACAATGCAATGTGCCTTCCATCACAGGATTTGAGCTAGCAGCTGCCCATGCAGAGCCCTGAAATTCTCCAGGCAGCTCTTGTGAAGTGCAAGGAGCAAGCCCAGAGAGGCACCTGCCCCACCTCCTCCTCCTGAGGAGCTGCACTGGGGATCCTGGAAATCTCTGTGCTGAGCAGCTTTGTCCTCTCTTGTGCCATGTGCCCAGAGCGACGTAAATGATGCTGCTGGGAGCAGCGGCTGGTGCTCCTTGCCCTGACCCTGGGTACTCCTTGTCCTGTTCCCGGGCGCCTGCGTCCTGATCCAACCTGGGTAAACCTGTCCCAGGTGCGGGCAGGATGATGCAGCCAGCAGCAGAGGGGCTACAAATGCCCTCACATGGAGAGCTCTGGGTGCAGAAAGGGATATTGTCCAGGACTCACTTTTTCCAGGGGAGGGAGGTTAGTGCCCTGCCTGTGCTCGGGGCAGTGTCAGGGCAAGAAAAGCCCAGGCAGCCCTTGCCGTAGTGCTGTCAGGGCAGAGGTGTACTACAGGCTCCCATGACAAGCAAGGCCTTTCTGGGCAGCAGGTGCGCTTGGTGCACAGCAGGGAGGTTACTCTGCGCTGTGGCCATTGCTGGGTGCACAGAGCAGCACCAGGCTCAGGGCTCTGAGCAGGGGAGGGCGGTGGGAAGCGTTTGTGGGCCTCAACCTCGAGGGAGCCCAGCTTTGCTTGGCAGCTCTGTCCTACCCAGCCCCACACCCTCAGTGCCTGCAGAGCTGCTCTCAAATATCCCCACAGCACCCTGCCTGCACATGCCGCCTTCACCTGCCCCACGGGGCAAAGCTGCACCCCATGCTGTGTGATCAGAGAAACGACAGGCTTCTCTGCAAAACACTGCCAGACTTCCTTGATTTGCTTGGGGGGGGAGGGGGGGGGTCTTACTTTTCTCTCTCTCACCTGAACTGCTTCTTCTGTACTGACGGCTTCACAATCTGCTGAGCCACATCTCCCATTCCTGCAGTTTCTACCACATTGTAAAATTAAAATTACTTTTAATTCCTGTAATTTACAGCCTTTTCTTATTTTTACCTTCTCCCAGTACCAGCTCTTCAGCATCAGCTCCTTCCTACATTTTTCCAGGACAACTGCAGTTTCCCCTGAATCGGCTGCAGCCTGCCTCTAGTAGCCGAGGCTCTGCATTATAAGGAAATGCAAGCGAGAAGGAGAATCCAGAGACTCTATCTCCCAGGAAACACTTCACGTTTACTGCATTTCCAAAAAGAAATGTAGAGCGGGAAAGGCGGAGAGCGGGGCCGGCGCCGGGGCAGGGTGCAGCCCCGGGGCGGAGCTGGCGACGGCGGCGGCGGCGTCCGAGAGGAGGCGCCGGGGCCGCAGCAGAGAGTCGCTGCCGGCGGGGGGCAGCGAGGCGCGGGCGGCCGAGCGGTGCGGCGCGATGCGGCGGTGCCGGGGCGCAGGACTGGCGGCGCTGGCCATGATGGTCCTGGGTGCGCGGGGCTGGTGGCGACGGCGGGGCGGCGGCATGAGGGCCCGGCGCTGGGCCCGGGGGCATGCTCCGTGGGGCCAGTGCCCTCACTTGTTTCTCGGCTTTTAAGTCGCTCTTTCTGCCTCCCTCCCTCATCTCCCATCTCCCTTTCTCCTCTTGCAGCTCTGTGGCTCCCCCCTCACCTCCTTTTCTCAGTCTTCTTCATCCTTCTTATAAGTACCAGTTGACTTTCCTCTGTTGCTCCATCACTCCATACATCCATTCATTCCCCTGTGCCTTCAGCATTTGTTCTTGCCCCGAAATCAGCCGTCCTTCCTTCACCATCACACCTCAGCTCCCCTGTCTACTTTTCCTGCCTTCATCCATCCATCCACCCGCCTGACTTTCAACCCATCCCTTCAGGCATCCGGATCAAACCTCTAAGCCTCCTCCAGTCTCTGCACACACTGATGCAGAAGAGACCATTCTCCACACCAGGCACTTACCACATGTCCCCATCCATCCCAACTGCCTCTGTCTCGCTGCCTCTTTCCCTCTGCCTGACCCTTTCTCCAGGATTCTCCCGCGGAATTGGCTGTCAGAGACGGCATATCACGGGCACCAAGTGATTTTCGGCATGTTTGTCTTCTTTCTCGGCAGTGGCTGTGGGCAGGGCTCAGGTGCAGCAGGAGCCGTCGGCAGAGACCACCGAGGGCACTGGCATTAACATCACCTGCTCACACCCCAACATACAGACCAGCGAGTACATCTCCTGGTACCGGCAGCTCCCGGGACGAGGTCCTGCGTTCATCACGAACACTTTCAAAGGGTCCAAAAAGGTGCAGGACCCGCCGGGGACCCTCATGGTGGCCGCAGACGGCCGCTCCAGCGTCCTGCATCTCGCCCGGCCCCACTGGCGGGACGCGGCGGTGTATTCCTGCGCTGCGGGAGACCCGGCGGCACAGGCTGGGGCTGCGGCCAGAAACGAACTGCCGCGGCGGGTGGGGCTGGATTGGGGTTGCGGGGCGGGGCGGGGCGGGGCGGGGCGGGGGCAGGGCCCCGCCAGGACCCGCTTAGGGGCGCTGCTGTTCCACCTACCGGGGCCGCCTTGCCTCGTCTCACCCCTCGCTATGTCGCGCCGGACCTGCCCCTCCGCGGGTCCCACTGGGCTGGGGCCTTGGTGGCGGGAGGGACCCTGAAATGGCTCCCAAGCCTCTGAGTGGGCAAGTAGCTCCCACACTGGCTGTGACGGAGACATACCCAGGCGGCGGCAGCAGTGGGTGAGGAAACAGTGACTGGAATGCTGGTGATGCCTTCAGTGCCTGGAGGTGGGGCGATTGAGCTGATCAGGATCTCCCGGTCTCCCCATTTGCTGGCACCTCGACACACGAACCCCCAGTGCCCACAGCCCCACAAGAGTTGATGGTACGCAGATATATGCACACTCCCTGTGGACAGGGTGGATTCCTCCAGTAACCAACCTTAGACACTTAGGCCCATCAACAGATGGTGTGGCATGACCTGTTCTCCCAGTTGCCTAATGCACAAAACACAGACACACAACAGAGGCAAACAGGTCTCTCCAGCAGTTGGTCCAGCACCTTACCTGTGACCTTACCTGTAGCTGAGTCTCAAAGCTCATGGTCTCTCCAGGAGATGGCTGGGAGCTCCTGGTCCCTCCAGTAGCCAACACACAGCCCACCCTTGTCTTTCCTGCATGTGACTCCCAGGGCCCAGGTCAACACAGACAGCTGGAGGCTGTGCACGTGGATACTCGAAGGGATGGAGAGGGCTTTTCAGCAAAGCAAAGCACTGTGCTGCCATTTCTGCCACCCTGCCAGAGGGGACAGTGTGTCTGCCTCTGGTGGAGGGTTTCTGCAGCAGGTGCTTTTCCCAGAGCCCTTTCCCTTGAGGAGCCTCTTGACTGGCTGGGGGAGAACAGAGGGGAAATCCTTGTGGGGAGAGACAGCCTGGGTCACAGTGTCTTTGTCTGTGTCTGGTCCTACCTCTGTTCAAACAGTATGTAGGGACAAGGGGGACATGACTGGGAGCAAAGGGGCCCTTCTCCATCCCCTGCTGGAGTGGGCACAAGCCTCTGTCTTGGGTTGGGCTCTGGATGGCAAGAAGAGTTCACCACGGACACTTCTTCCTTGCTGGGGGATGTCTGGGCTGCTTGTGATCTCCAGGAGGGGCAAAAAGCAGGAAGGCGCCCAGCAGCCTCCTGGTGCCTGACAGCAGGCTGCACGATGTTAGGCTCCTACAGGAATTTTTTGGTGCCCAGGGCCCCTTTGGCAATGTGGCGCAGAGTTCAGAGGCAGCACTGCTACAGCTGGGAGTGTCTGACTGAGGGGATATCCAAGCACCCTTGGGCCTAGAGGCTTGTGAAAGAGCTCAGCTGTGGCCTGACTGCACATAGGGACCTCTGAGTGCTGAAAAAGCCTCCCGTTGGTCCTTGGGAACATGGAGCACAGGAAAGGCTGCAGCTTGATTGCTTTGCTTAGGCTGAGCATTTTAACAGCTTCAGCTCCTTTCTCCAGAGAGCCTCGCTGGGGCAGAGGTGTAAGGTCCCAAGCAGATCTGTCTGGAGCAGCAGTGAGAGAGTTTTGCTCCACCCTCTGGGCTGAGGTCTGGAGGGTGCTTTGAGCCTGCAGAGGCAGGGGAAGACAGAAGCTGCTATCTTCAGCACCCTCTTTCTCAGAGATACCTGGACACCTCGTGGAGTGGAGATCGTGACATGGTCCTGATTTTTCTGGCAGCCCTGCTGGGACTGGCAGCCTTTGGTGAGACACACTTTCAGGCTGGGGAGCATCAGAGCAAGAGAGTGCCTTGTCAGTGCTGGAGGGGGAGATGCAAATTCTGACTTCACGGGGAACTGGCAGTCTTTCTGCAAGGAGAGCAGGGGCTTCAGGTGGAGCACCGCAAGTACTCTGAGGGATGTCAGGAGTAATGGGCGTAAAAGGAGGAAGGAGGCTCTGCATGTCTCTTTCTGAGATAACAAGTGCCTTTGTGTGCACTGTTTATCCATACATATTTAGAGAGAGAGAGCGAGCGCGATCTGCCAGGGGAGGGACCAGTTCTAGACATGGGAAATTCTCTCCTCGGTGGATTTGAAAAACATGTTGTCAATCTATGCTGGAATATCATAAATCCTTGAAGAGCGTTCAGAGAAGGTTATGTTCATGCCAGGAGAGGACAGGTGCAGAAACACCTGATGGCCTCAGAGCCCAGTGAGATGCTGATGAAAATCAGGATGAGTTCACAGACTGGCCTCTGAGGAGTCACAAGAACTTGGAGAAAGAAGGGTGTACAGACAAACACCTTAATTTTTTTATAGGTTGTGAAAAGTGAGAAATGGAGGTGGAGGATAGTGAGAGAGCTGAAGAAGTGGTAGATAGATGCATACACAGACAAGCAGTGCTGAAATGCCTTTCTGCCTTTACAGGTCATGCACAAAAGGACTTTGTGCTGCAGTTCCCACCAGAAGCGACCATCCAGGCAGGACACAGCATAACACTGCACTGTAATTTCTCCTCCAGCTTTTCCAATCCCTACATCTCCTGGTACCAGCAGCTCCCAGCGCAGCCCCCTAAGCTGTTGCTGCAAGTGGGAAAATGGAAACCTCAGGCAGAGTCGGGAAGGTTCTCCTCTTCGCTGTCTGTGGAGACCTCCCTCGTGCTTCTCCATGTGCAGAAAGCTGAGCTCCAAGACAGCGCTGTCTACCTCTGTGCACTGAGCCCACACTGGTGCCCTCAGTGCGCAGCACCGCACAGAAAGGCATGCAGAGTGCTCTGAAGGGCGTTTCTCTCCTTGCCTCTGTTTGCATGTAGCTTTGAGCTCAGCCTGCCCAGCAATGGCACCTGGGGGCTGTGGTGAGGCTGGGTTGTTGCCTTCCCTGCCTGTGCTGCAGGAACAAGTGTCATTAAGCACATGTCAGTGAGGCTTTCACAAATGTGTCTAGATCCAGGGTTGTGGGAAATGATCAAAGTGGTATGGCCAAACTGACATGGTCTCCAGGGGAGACTGATCTTGGAGGAGAGCTATTGGAGAGGTATTACCACATAAGCCAGAGCAGACTCAGGAACACCCCTGAGCTGCAGAACCTAACTGGGTCACAGGGGCGAGTATGCAGGAGAAGTATCCTACTTGCTTGTCCAGCTCTTGTTCTTTTCTCAGCCACCACTGATGACCACTTTTGGGGCAGAGGACCCTTGGTGGGAGACATGACTGTCCTTATGGTTTTATACCACCTAGCCTAAGTATCCCAAGGAGGGAAAATCCCTTCCTAGCCCTGCATCTGGGGATGAGGCAAGCTCTCAGCATTTGAGCAAGTTGCCTTAGTCAGACAATGGAGAAGATTCTCTGGTCCATCCCCTCGAGATGTCCCACTGCTTTTCATGTGTCTCCTCCAGCTTTGGGGAATCACCAGTGCTTGGCTGGGGGGAGTCCCCATGTCCCTGAGTCGGTGTGGGTTTCTCCGCCAAAGAGCAATCACCTGGCCCCTCCATTTCTAGGAAGTAGTTTGTTGCTCTGTGTGCAGTGCTCTTGTGGTGCTAAGTCTGTTTGGTGGAGCAAAGAGCTGGCCCTGGAGAGCAGCTGTGGTGGGAAGTGACAGAAACAGCCAGGGTGCCTGGAAGGAGACACTGGCTGGGTTTTCCTGCTTAGGGGCGAGTAAATGTGCAGGTGTTTGCAGTGAGGCCTCCTGAGGTGACACACAGAGCTCAGTCTTTGTGCCAAGGAGGGTGTGGGGAATGCATGAGAAGGAGAGACAGGACAGAGAGAATGAGAAGGGGGGGAAGGAGAAGGAGGCACCTGGAGAAAAGAGATGGCCTGTGCCTGTGGGGGACAGGAAGGTAGATGAGTAGCCGCACTCCCACCTGGATGGGAAAGAAAGCAGTAGTTTGGATGGCAGCTGGAGGATGGTTTCCATTCTGTCCTCTTGCTCTTGAAGCACCCAAAGATGTGTGATGGAAGAGTCAGGATTTTGTGAGAAAAGTGGGGCATGTGGGAGACCAAATAATAGACACGTTTGCATATGGGGGCACTACTACCTCATTCCAAAATGACATTTGAAATGACCTGCATGCTTTTTTCTAAGCACGTTACATTGATTCTGATTGCCCATGGGACTAATCTTTCCCTTTTCCTTTACGTTCGTAACTTCCCCAGAGGTCCTGAAAAGTGAATGCCATGATGTAGCATTGCTGAAGATGCTGTTGAGGGACCCGTTACAGACTGAGCAGTCACTGAGAAGTGCAGGCAGAGGGCATGAGTTAGTCTGCTGATTTAGTATGCTCACACCTGTTGTGTTTTCCTGGCCACATTTGGAGTTGGAGAGCTGGATGCACAGTGTGGCTGGCGAGAGCTCAGAGGATGATTCTTCCGTGGGGCTGCCTACCATGAATGGCTGATCTTGCCCAATGACTCACCCCAAAAGAGCAAACTAAACTGCTGGTTCCCTGTGCCCAGGTGTCAGACAGGAAGGGAGGCCCTGCTTACCAGGGCATTTTCCCCTCCAAAGGCTTGACTCAAGATACAACATTTCCCCTGGCAAAAGGCCCCTTTCAGCTTCTTGAGGCACTGACATGCAGGAGTGAGATTGGCAGAGGCCAGCCAGCAGGTCATGGGGCTGGAGCACATGGCACACAAGCAGAGGCTTGGTGAACTGGGCTTCTTCAGCCTTAAAGAGAGAGCTGAAGGAAGACTTTCTTGCTGTCCACAGGTCCCTGACTGGAGGCTAAAAAGCCAGACGGAAGCAGAGTCTTCTCAAAGGTGCTCAGCAATAGAGTGGAAGGCAATGGACACAGGTTGGAACATGGGAAATATGGATTACAAATTAGGACTTGTTATTCTTTTTATCATTGTTGTTGTTGTTGTTGTTCTTTACCCTGAGAGTTGATCATGTTTCCCAGAGAGGCTGTAAAACAGCAATGCTTGGAGGTATTCAGGACTTAACTGGGCAGGACCCTGAGCAACTTGATCTCATGGCATCTGCTTGGACTAGATGACCTCCAGAGGTCTCCTCCAGCCTAAATCACTCAACAATTCTATGATTCTATGCAAAGAGGGAAAGCAGGATTTTCTGCAGCTAAAGGTGAAGACCAGGGCAAATGGTGATGTAACTGGCTATGAAGAAACCAAGTCTAGTAGTGACTGAGAAGGTGTGTATTTGTTTGCTTTAGGGGGAAATGGCTGCTACAAGAATGGTTTCTGAAGTGGTCTATGATTGCTCTGAGGCTGGGATGGTATGACAGGAAAGGGGATTGCCTGGCTTATGAGGTACCTTCATGCAGACAGGAAGAGAGATTTCACCCTGCCTGGAGGGATTGGCAGGACTGTATTTCATAGATTGCAGGCTGGAATGAAAAATTTTCTGAAATTGATGTTAAATGGGTTAAAGAAAATCATATTTTTATGTTTTTTCCAGTTTGGCGATTTGTATGATGTCCAGTTAAGTATTTGTTCATTTTTACTATAAAGGCTATAATAGCTACAGAAAACAGAAAATACAGAAGGTAGCTATTACTACTATGGATATGCATAACTGCATTCAGCATTTTGTGATGTTCCAATTCTGATCTGACTTTTCTGGTAATTAATAACTCCTCACTGCCTACTAAGTAAACTTGCATGAAGATTTGACAGGTAGCTGCAACTGTTTTATAATATTTATGTTATCTCTATAATATCTGTTACATTAGTAAAACCTTACTGATATAATCCATCATCTGGATACTGGTATTACAATTGGAAAAACACTCTTGATCTAATTCACATTTACACTATAGACTGTTTTACTGAAGTCTGAAAAAGTAAAGGTGTCTCTAAAAGATTCAATCTTAAAGTCAGCATAGGCAGAAACCACAACCATAGCATTTGGGGGACTGCAGGGCTCAGGAGTGGTGTTCCTTCAGATGTCTGAGAGCTGCAGCCTTGGAGTGTCCCGAGAGGGGTTTGGAGGCAGACACGGTACAGGAGCCAGGTGCATCCAACCCAGGCAAGACCTTGGGGATGGAGAGAGGAGACACAGGAGTCAAGGAAGGAGAGTCTTTTGCATGGGAAAAGGCTGTGTCAGTCTTGAGAGCCCCCACATCTCTAGGAATTCCCTTCTGCAGCATGTGAGGTGCAGCATGGTCATGAATTGGAGGGGTTAGGGTAGAGCCTGCAGGCCTTACTGCTCCAGGTCTTAGAAGGTTACTGTTATTTTAATTGTTGTTATTATTATTATTTATAGTAGTAGTAGTGGTAGTGGTAACAGTGCTGTTGTTGTTGTTATCATTATCACTGTGGAGTTTTTTGAGGCAAAGCCTAAATCAGCCTTAAAGTGAACAGAACAGAGCTCGTTATCTCTGCTGTGGCTGGTGCATGGGGTCCGTCTAGAGTTGATCCAAGAAGGAGGTGGAGATGGGGGGGTGGGCGTTCCCATCTTCATCATCCCACCCCTTCCCATCCCATTCCTGTTCCAGGGTTCAGGGCTGCGCTATCCACAGACTTCACAGACTAGCACCCCGAGGAGTGCCTCAGGTACACCCTGGGGAGGCAGCAACTTACTGATTCCCAGCTTTTCCCCCTTCAGCCATACAGTAGGATGTGCTTGTCACCTCTGGGTTTGTGGGAGTCCACAGCCCCCATTGGAGCCAACTGCCTCTCTGGGGTTGCAGGTTATCCTGCCAGAACAGGACACAGCCAGACTCCCCGGGGTGGTGCAGAGCAGGGTTGCCCACCTGCTTCTGGGCATTCTGGTGGGAGGTAGTGTTCCCAGGCACCGGAGGAAGAAAAAGGGAGAAGCCACAGAGCTGGAGGATACTTGTGTTTCAAGAGGAAATAGCACCTTCCACAGAGAGCAGAGGAAGCTCAAGATGTGAAACCCCAGTGGGAAGAACCCCCTGAAGTTACAAGCAGCCAAGCAGAGGGTGTGCAGGAAAGCAAGCACTTCTAAGTGGTGAGGAGAGGACTCCATTGGGAGATCAAACCAAGAACAGACCCTTCCTGCCATGAGGAGCACAGAGCTCCCAGGTCCCCTCTGCTGTCAGGACATTCAGTGGCCTAACGTGTGTCAAAGCCAGAGGAGAGAAAAACAGAGGAAGCATTTCAGGCATAATAACAACAAGAGCACTTTCTCTTCCCCACTTCTACCTTTGCTGCCTGCCCCATGGACTCATTTCTGACAGCTCTGCTCTCTCTGGGCTGGGAAGTGGTTTTCTGACTGTCACTCACTAACAGGAGTGTCTGTCTCAGTATGCACCTCAGGTATGTTGTCCTCACTGCCTCCCTGAGGCAATGGCTAGGTAAGTATGGGTTTTGCCTCGAGGCACAATTCCTGTTTTCTCCAGGAAACTCTCATTACCCTTACCAGGTCACTGCAGGCCACTGCTCTTGAATAATGGGAAAACGCTGGGAAATCTCAGCTCACAGAGGTGTTTTTGCACCAGCTTTCTCAAGGTGCTGCTACTGCTGGCAAAGAAAAGGGGAGACAGGGCAGGGACTCATCCTCCCCATTCTCTTCAGACAATTCTCTCCTGCCTTTCTTTCCCCTGCTGCCCATCTTTCTCTGCCTCTCTCTTCTGACCCTTCCTGGGACCAGTGTTTTACAGCTATTTCACAGCTATTCTACAAACCACATTTCTGTCTTTGCAACATGAAAGACTGATCTTATCAAAGTTGATGAATGGACGTGCAAGCTCTCCTCCAGTTAACATCATTAGGGAGTCCCAGTCTCCCTGCCAACTGGCACCTGCAAGGCAGCATGCTGTGGCCAGCAGTCTCCTTCAACAAGTCAACACTGCCAGGGTTTCCTTTTCTGTGTGTACTTGGGCACCCAGGAGTCATCTGAGATGACAGGGAATGGGGATCAAGATGGATCTTTTCTTAGCAGCCTCCCTAGTTCCCTCACCCTGCTGGAGGTGTCCTGGTCCAAGCATGTGAGGGCCAGGATTGACAGTGTGTTCCCTGGGCAGCAGGAGAAGAAGGAGCAGGGGCACAGCAGAGCTCTCCTCCAGGGGCATCCTGGCAGGAATGGATGGGTGTTATAGGGCTGTGGAATCTACACTGAACCAAGGACTTTGAGCCCCTGCCCCAACGTCCTCGTCACCCTGCTGTCCCCAGCCTGGGGATCCTGTTGCAGAGCAAGGGAGAGGGAGCCTTCTTCCCTGAGGGTTTTGCATCCTGTCTTGACTGGTGTCCTGAAGCCTTTCCCTGTGCAGTCACTGACCCTTGCATTCCTCCAGGTGCCATGACCCAGACCCTCCTCACGTCCTAAGAGGGACTAGTGCCAGTGGAGGAGACAGGCACCTTCCAGATCACCTAGATTTACCAGACCGCCTTACTCTGGTAACCAGCACAGCAGAGGCCAGACCTCAGCTGGTCTCGTATCAGGCAGCTGCTGGCCTCAAGAAGAGGGGCTGATTCACCACATTGCTGAACACCAGGGGTAGATATGCCTCTTCTAGCTGGAGGAAGTCAAGGCCATCCATACGACCTTGTACCTCTGTTACATGCAAGAGAGCCTGGTGCACGCACATTCCTTGGCTGTGCAGGAGCCTGGGGAAGGAAGGGGGTGTCTCTGTGCAAGGCTGAGCTCCAGTGGGCTCTCCCTTGCTAGTGCCAGCTTTCCTCCACATCCAGGGATCTCCAGTCAAAGATCCTCTTTCTGAAAGCTGTGGTGCCAGTGGCTTTCACTGTGAAGCAGGGAAAAAGCCTCTGCTGTGCAAATGTTCTCCCCACACTCCAGGACAGGACCACACTGCCCACACCCTTTTTGCACGGAGCTGGTGGGCTGTTCTGCTCTCTGTGTGGCACCAAGGGCTGGAAAAACCCAGTCAGGGACTCCTGTGAGTCTTGAAGTCTCATAGAAAATACTGGGGGGTTGTCTGATTGTTTGTTTGCTCTTTGTTTGCTTGTTTCTGCACAGGACGTTTGCCTGGAGCCCAGTGAGGAGGGACCTTCTGAGACTGGGCATTGCTGGAAAAGCTAAAGGATGCCCTCACACAGCCTCAGCCAAGAACTGGATCCCTCAGCCCAAGGAGGGTGATACCACTGAGGTGAGGAGGAGCAAAGGGCAGAGAGCAAGGTTTCCCCTGTGACAATCTGCATGCAATTTCCTCCTGCTCAGTGCAGGAGGGCACTTGGCTGAAAACACCTCTTGCAGCAGGTATCTTTCCACCCAGCTGGTTCTGGAGGATAAACCCACGAGTGAGAGAGGATCCAGGCTCTGGCTGAACAATAGTACTTGCCACTGTGAAATCAGTGGCCTGCATCAGCTTCTGAATTCCTTCTCTTTGCCATTGCCACTGGCTTTAGCAGGTGAGACACCTTGTGCCACAGTAGCGGCTAGAAATGCTGGAGACGTCACAGCACCAGAGGGGATGGGGACTGCCAACGGCAGCAGAGGTGGAGGATCCCACTGTGGGAAGGAGCTGAGGATGGGTCTGGGCAGGACAACCACCATGGGAATGTCATGGTCAGTGACCACGGTGGAGTTCCTGCACTGCCTGACACAAGGCTTGTTGCAGCTGTTGACCAGTGGGGTGGGGCCACAGGGCTGTGTCAGGTGGCCTTTGTAACTTCCTGGCAGGGGACTACTGGCAGCTTTCAGGCTTGGGAGAGCAGAGTGCAGCTCACCATTTCTCCTGCCATGGCCTCAGCTCAACCGTGAGACCCTGAAGTCCGTGGGAGTGGAGGGCTGTGAATGGGAGTGGTTGTGCAGAAAACCTGCCTGCTGCAACTCCTGCTGAGCATCTTAGCAAAAGGCCCCGCATGAGAGCTGATGAAGGATCCCTGTTGGAAGCATTCATGGGAAGAGATGAAGAGTGGGTAGCCTTTGTGCTTGCCTAGGTAGTGAGGTCCTGGGACACAGGGTGGCACAAGCAGTCAGAGGCTGTGTATGGGGACGAGTGAAGAGAGGGACCCGCTGTAAAAAACAGGGCTCTGATGGGCTCTCTTTCCCCCAGCAGAGAGAGGGAGTGTTTCTGTGTCTGTGCGAGGAGCTGCTGCAGTGGGTGCCGTTCTCGGAGATGTTTCCCTTGAGGAGCCTCATCTGTGTGGGAGAGGAGGGAAAGAAAAACTGCTGTGGGGATACTGAGCCGGACAGCTGTGTCCAGGCACCTCTGTCTGTGCCTAGTGCTACCTATGTCCAGATAATCCGCAGGGCCCAGGTTGGCATGGGTAGGTGCAAGGATTCCTTCTTGATCTCCTGTGGAGCTGGTGCAGATGCCTGTGTCTGGCTGGGTGCTGGATGACAGGAGACAGCAGAGACGCTTCTCCCTTGCTGGGAGATGGTTTGTCTGGTTGCAACTTCTAGGAGGGACAAAGAGATGGATGTCTGCAGCAGCCTCCTTCCTGTCCTTTGGACTGGACACAGCCTGCCTGAACTGCCTGTTAGGCTCCTACACAAATGCTGGTGCTGGCCTTGAGTGTTCAGCTCTTGGTCAGCCACTAGGGAGCCTGGGAGAGAGCAGTGATTGCACCGATGGTCCACTCCAAGGATGGTGGGTATGCTGTAGACACGAGGCCATCATCTCTCTAGACATCCTTGCCACAGAAATCTCAGCCCTACTGCTGAGCTCTGCTCTCCACGGCATACTAAGCGAGGCCATGCAGTCACTGTCCATGCAAACACAAGTCCCCACTGCCAGGTTCTCTAGCTTGCCTACATTTGCCTTCCCAGGTCCATTCTGGCACTCCCACTGCAGCTCTGTGCTTCCTCTCAGTCACCTCCCAAACCTCATCCCTCCCAGAAGTGCAGGGTCCCAACTGCCTGTGGGGATTTCCAGGAGAGGTGTTGTTCCCAGGCAGCAGAGGACGGAAAGGGTAGAGTGGGGGAGGTGAGGAACCTCCAGTGGGGAAAACCCCTGAAATCCCCACAGCACCAAGCAGCAGTGTGCAGAAGAGCATGCATTTCTAGCTGGGGAGCTGAGGATGCCACTGCGACATCGGGCCAGGAACAGCCACTTCCTACCATGGGGAACCCAATGCCCACAGGCCCCCTCATTGTGAAGACATTCAGCAGGCTGTTGCCTGAGGAGCAACACGTGTCTCTGCCAGAAGGGGGAGACCTGCAGGCGGCATGTGTCAGGCATGATAAGAACAAACATTTTCTCTTCCCTCTGTCCTCCTGTGCTCCCCTCTCAGCGTCATTTCCGTCAGCTCAGCTCTTTCAGGGCTGCCAGCTGGTTTTCTGACTCTCTCACACAGAGACGGGAGGCTCGGTCTCAGCATGTACTTCAGCTACCTCGTCCTCACTGCCCTCCTGGGGAAATCACTGGGTAAGCACTGGCTTTTCTTCCCAGCATAGTCCCTCTTTTTCCTCAGGAAACCCTCCCACCCTCACCAGGTCTCTGAAGGGATCTGCTCTTGAACAGTGGACAAGTGTTGGGCAATACCAGATGACACAGGTGTTTTGCACCTGTGCTCTGAAGAGGCTGTTACTGCTGGAAAAGAAAAGATGAGACAGCAAAGAAATGCCTTGTCCCCTGATCATCCAACACCTCGTTCTCTAGCTTTTGTTTCCCCAGCCATGCACCTCTCTTCTCTGCCTCTTCTGTCCTTCTGAAGAAGCCCTGTGCTGTCTGCAGTCCGAAATTACTGCCTTGCAGCCCAGATATACAGGACTTTTCAAAGCTGATGAAGGCACTGGAAAGCGCTGATCCCACTGATGTTGCTAGGGGAGCCCAATCTCTCTCCTGGCTGGCACATGTAATGCAGCATGCCCTGGCCACCCTTTTCTTCCTGCAGGTCAGCACAGCCAGGGCTTCCTTTTCCCTCATTGCCCATGGCCGGGGAGGTGTGCAAGATGACAGGTGATGGAGAGCGGAATGGAAGTTTTTGCAGCCCATCCCGGAGCCCTCACCCCACTACAGGTGTTCTGGTGCCAGCACACGAGGGCCAGGCAAGACAACCTGTCCCCTGGGCAGCAGGAGGGAGAGTGGGGAGCTGGGAGCAGGGCCACAGCAAAGCGCTCTTCCAGCAGCATCCTGGCAGGAGGTGATGGGATTATCACACTGTGGGATCTGCACTGAGCTAAGAACACCAAGCTCCTGCCCCAAACCACTCCCTACCTTGCTGCAGAGCAAGGGAGAGGGAGCCCTCTTCCCTGGGAGTTTGCATCCTGAAGCCTTTTTCCCTCACAGTCACTGACTCCTGCTTTCTTCCAGATGCCATGGGCCAGGTCACCGTGACTCAGAAAGATGGTCTAGTCAGAGTGGAGGAGAGAGGCACTTTCCAGACCACCTGCACCTATCAGACCTCTTACTTCAGTGCCTTGCTCTGGTACCAGCAGAGGAGAGGCCAAGCCCCACAGCTGGTCTCATATCAGGCAGCATCTGGTCGCAAGGAATCTGGCCGATTCACCACACTGCTGAACACCACTGGGAAATACAGTCTCCTGCGGCTGGAGGAAGTCATGGTCTCTGATGCTGCCTTGTACCTCTGTGCTGTGCAAGACACCCTGGTGCAGGAAGCTGCCTTGACTGTGCAAAAATGGGAGGCACAGAGGAGGGCGGGGGATGTACCCTCCACTGCTCTCTCCACAAACACCACGGAGCAGCAGGCTCCCTGGGCCAGAGGGAGCTTGACTGCAGCTGAATGGTTATGGCACAGTCCCATCAGAGAGCTGCCCAGGGCACAGGCACAGGAAAGCAGACCCTGTCTCCCGAGCCCTCCTTTCCCTGTCCCTCCAAAGCTCACTCATCTGCTACTGCCTCTTTCAGGCCCCAGCAAGGACACTTTTACACCAGCTGGGAACCTTGCTTTTGTTACAGGGAACAATACTCAGAGGGCCTTGGCATGGCCGGAAGGCCCGACCTTCTGCTTCTCCAGGCCAGGACCCATCTCCTCTGCTCAGTGCTAGAGAGTTCAGAAGGATAAGCTTAGCTTTACGTACAGACTGAGAAAGGCTGAGAAATCCTGCCTGCCTCGTGCTCGCCATCCCTGAGTCGTTCTGCTGCCAATGGTGGTGTATGGGATGGGAGGCAGGTTCCTCATGGCCAGCTGATGCCAAGGGCACCCTTGCAGCTCACCAACCTGGTGCTGTGTCAGTCAGACCTGGGGCTGAACAGGTGTTGAAGCCGAGGGACATGGGTCCTCATGTCACTGTGCTGTGAAAGGAAGGACAGAGCCCCTGCGATGCACAAGGATGCACAGCTTATGACCGCTTTGGTGCTCAGCCATCAGGCCCTTCCTGTCCCTCACTGAAATCTGAGTCTGAGTGACCAGCAGCTGCTCTGAGAGGGAAGGGAGGTCTGATTCAAGGCCACACACCCCGGAAAAGATTGCTTTTATGTCGCAAGGGGCCTCAAGGAAAGACCCTGTTTGCAACAATGTCCGCGTGCAGTGTGTAAGCTCCCTGAGTGCATGTGCCCTCATGGAGGCTGGTCTGCCTGGGCTCAGGTCCAGCTTACACATGGCACAGTTGAGGGCTGCCTGCCTTTCCTCAAAGGGCCTTGGAGAGACAGATCACTGCCAGGCAGCTCTGCTGGCAGGCCTCAGCCAGGGCTGACCAACCCTTCTCGTGGCAGCAGCTTGAAGCTGAGGCTCTAGTGCTGGGCCCCCAGCTGAGCTGCAGCTCCAGCTGCTTCACAGCCATGCCTGGTGACTGGCCACGGAGCCCGCTGATCTGGAGTCAGTTTCTGACATGTGGAGGACTTCCCGTCTTGCCCTCGGACTGCCTCATCACTATGGACTTGTGCAGCAATCATGGGACTGTGCCATAGCCTGATTACCACCAGCAGCCCTGATCCTGGCCCTGTCTTGCTCACTCACCTCCCTGGCTCGACCTCAGACTTTGCCACGCGGAGACCAGAGCCTGAGCCACGCAAAGCAAGGAGAGATGGAGACCATGGTCAAAGAGGCAGTAGAGGGAGGCAGTCAAGATGGGGAATGCTGAAAGATGGTGACTCCTGGAAACAGGACATAGCCTCCTGCTTTACCTGCAGGCCTGCAACTTCAGAAGAGGTGTAGTGGCCTGGGCACTGATGGGGACAAACCAGGGCTTCATTGGAAGGAGCTGACCACAAAGCTTTTGTCTGTGTGAAGGAGGAAAGGCTTGTGATAGTCTGAAGAGACTCCCTCCTGTGGAGTCCAGAGGCACCGAATGGCTGAGCTGACCTGTTGTCTTGGGGGGCCAGTTGCTTGCCAAGGGTGAGGAGCCTGGATGTTGCAGAGGGCCTGCCAAGAAACTGCCAAGCCTTGTGTGGCCCTTGCACTATTCCCTCATGCTGCTCTGCCCTGTCAGTACCAGTGATGCTGTCACAGCTAATCATAAGCATATCAAGAGTGACAACATTGTTCTGAGGGTGAAGTGAAGGCTGTGGGGCCCCAGGGGGTGTTCTCCTCAATCCCTTTGGGAGGGGGAAAGGCTTGAGTAGAAGTGGATTCCTCCCACAGATCAACACTGGGCTGCATGGCTGGTGTTGGAGGCAGGGCTTTGGCTTCTGTCACCACTGCTCAGGGATGGGTTATACTTGACAAAGTGGGGGACAACTGCCTGTGTACAGAAGCTTGCTAACTTAGTGAGGGGACTTTGATGTTGGGATGGGGTCGGGGAGGTTCACCTTAACCTGAAGAGAAGCGAGGGAGCAAGGGGCAGAACGGATTTGTGTGGCAGACAGCATGAGAGGGGAGGCTCTGCCACTTCCCCTGTAAAAGCAGCACCAGCTGGGGGCCACCTCAAAGGCCCGTACGGGAGTCACATAGCATGGGGAAAAGGCAGGAGACCTTGGAAGTCCATGCACGGGTGCAGAGCTATGGCCTCTCTGGGGTTTTGGAGACCTGCTGGGATAACTCTTGTGGCTGCAGTGCTTCAGTGGAGGGAAAGAGGCACTTTTGGGAAAGATAGGGTGGGCATGGGTAGAGGAGGGGTTGTGATCTGTGGGAAAGAGTGGCTTGAATGCATGGAACTTTGCCTTGGGGCGGGGGTACAACAATGAAGAGAGCTGGTGGATGAGGATTAGAGGGCAGGCCAGCAGAGGTGATACTGAAGTCGATGTCTGCTGCAGACCTCCTGATCAAGAAGAGGAGACAGAGGAAGCTTTCTTTAGGCAGCAGGCAAAGCCTCACGATACTGGATCCTGGTACTCCTACTACTGGGGGATGATGTAAAGGTCAAGGGCAGCCTTGGCTGCCAGGACCCTGAGCCTGTGGAGCTTGAGATCCTCAGAGGAGGGAGCAAGCTGAACAGCAGCATTTGGACCTGGGACTTCAGAAGAGCAGATCTGAAACACCTCAGGGAGCTGCTTGGCTCAGGCCACTCAGCTGTCCCAGGCTGGGGCCGGCGTTGTGCATGTTTGCTGGGCACTCTCCAGTTGGGCTGATGCTTTCTTCTTGCTTCTCTGATGAAGGAGGGGTCTCAGCCTTTTCCTACCTCTCCTTCCTTTCCTCCTGTGCCCTGGGCTGTGCCAGAGGAAGGGGAGTGTCCAGTTCCCAAGGGTCACACTGCTGCCAAGGAAGAGACTCTCGTAGCAAACATGACTGCAAACAGAGGTTCGCAGTTTTTTGTTCCACTCCCCCTCCCCCCCCATTCCTAAATGATCCCTGTCAGGGACAATGCAGCAGTTGAGGGGAACCTGGGCAGTCACCACAACTTGCCCTCAATGGCATGCCACAGTCGGACTAGAGTTTCTTTGTAGTTCCCTGTTGGCCTCTTCAGCTCATGCTCATCTCACTCATCAAGCCCTGAGGGTGTGGAGGGAATTACAGACACACCCCCAAAGACATGTGCAAGACCATGCATGCCCCCATACTCCAGACTACATACACATGTATGCTAATATGCACAGAGAGCTATGAGCACTCAGAAGCATGCACACACACACACACACACACACACACACACACACACACACGTGCTTAAAGATATACGCATGTGCACAACCATGCACATACATGCAAACACAAATGTACTTGCTCACACACACTCACATTTGTACGCACTCATACATGTGCTACTGCACACACAAACACACAGATGCAGACATGCTGGTGTGACTATGCACATGGATGCTGCCAGATGGGAACACACAGAAGCATCAACACACACGCAGGCACAAGCACTACTGAGAGACAGGACAGGTGGGGCCAGCCCTCAGCCCCTCTGCAGCCTTAGGCAAGACGCTGAATGAAGGTCATTAGCTACAGGGGTGCCACAGGTGCAAAGCAGGTGTGGATCGGGCATTTCCATCAGTGACCCATAAGCTCCGCAGGTGCTGCTACAAATCCTAGGTTACCAAGCTTGGCCCCTCTGCAGCTGATGTGTATGTTGCCGGCAACATTTGCGTCCTGCTGTTCAGAGCATTGCATTGCACAGGCCACACACATCTGGAGTGCCATACCTGACTGCCACTTCTGGGTGCCAGGTGACTGGGCTAGGACTGGAGTGCCCTGGCAAGGTTGCCTGCCCAGCTGTGCTCTGAGCTTGGGGAGGAAATGCCCAGCTAAGGCGTGTGTGGGAAAAGAGAAGCTTAAAAAATTCTGGGATGAACAGATCTCTACAAGGCTGGAGCTGGAGGTCGGAGAAAGGCAGGAGAGAGGTGGGCTCTGTCCCACTGACTCCTGCTGAGCACACGTGGGCTGTCCTCTGGACCCATGAGCTGGGCCCCTTGGCTTCTGTGGCTGCAGGAGGAGCTGCACTCCAGCCACCCCTTGGGAAAAGGGGAGACTGGAGAACAGAGCCCCTTCTGTAGTGCTCAGAGCCACAGGATTGTGGGAGGTGCTCCTGCTGCCTAGGAGAGAAACTTCTTCTGCATTGGATCCTGAGAGAGGCGCACAGATAGACAGTGCTTCTCCTCCTCCCATGTGGGGGCTGTATCTGTTCAGGCTGCCTCAAAGCAGGCTCTGGTAATGCTGCTCCCCCTTGCTCGGCAAATCATCCTGCTGCATGTCTTTTGGGTGAGGCCTTCTCTGATTCATTGCCTTGAAAACTCGGCAGTATTTCAATAGTCTGGAGGCCATCAGTGCTGCAGAGAGCTGCTGGGGTGTGTTCAGTGCTGTGATACCTGTTGTGTAAACTTCTCCCCTTTCCCTGCCTATTTCGGGCTCTGGGACACACATGTCCCTGGGGATGAACCCTGCTCAGAGGCCCCACCAGAAAGGTGGGTGGACAGCAGCAGTGGTGGCCTTGCCAGAGCTCCAAGGCCCGCGGGAGTAGGCGAGCTCGGGGCACAGCAGGGAGGCAGCTCCATATCCTGCCCACCACTAGGTGCACAGGGCAGCACCAGGCTCAGGGCTCTGAACAGGGGCAGAAAACCCCAGCAGGGGAGGGCAGTGGGCAGCGTTTGTAGTCTTCGACCCTGGGGAAGTGCCACTTTGCCTGGCGGCTCGGTCCTACCCAGCCCCGCACCCTCAGTGCCTGCAGAGCTGCTCTCAAATATCTCCACACCACCCTGCCTGCACATGATGCCTTCTCCACCCCACCAGGCAAAGCTGCACCACATGCTGTGCGATCGGGTAAAGGACAGGATCCTCTGCAAAACACTGCCAGACTTCCTTGATTTGCTTTGGGGGGGTCTTTCTTTTTTCTCTCTCTCTCCTGAACTGCTTCTTCAGTATCGATGGCTTCATAAGCTGCTGGACCACATCTCCCATTCCTGCAGTTTTTAACCACATGGTATAACTAAAATTACTTTTACTTCCTATAATTTACAGCCTTTTCTTCTTTTTTTTAAGTCTGTCATCAGGGCCACACTCTGTTTCTTGCACTGTCATGATGTTCCCCACAGAGGACAGCAGGCACCAGCAAACATTGCTCTCCCAGCAGCTCTTTTTTTCTATTGCCTGCTCAACTTCTCCCTCCCTGTTTCTTCTGCAGTAAGCACCCCTTCTCCTGGTACCAGCTCTTCTGCATCAGCTCCTTCCTGCATTTCTCCAGGACAACTGCAGTTTCCTCTGCATCGGCTGCAGCCTGCCTCTAACAGCTGCATTATATGGAAATGTAAGCCAGAAGGAGAATCCAGAGACTCTTTATCTCCCAGGAAACACCTCACGTTTACTGCATTCCGGAAAGAAGAGTAGGAAATGTAAGCATATACATAATATACCATGCACTTAATGTTCAAAGGTTCCTGCCACTCAGCTGTGCTCTGCCACACCCTCCGTGGCAACTTTCAGGGCAGCCAGGGTGCCTGTGGCCAAGGTGCCCGTGCTGGCAGCAGCCCCTGCCCGCACTCCCGCACACCGAGGGTCGCTGCGGGCGGCTCGGCGCTGAGGCCCCGCGGCTGAGCGGCGGCACCGTCTCGCTCCCGCTCGCAGCCGCCTTTCCTGGGGCCGCTGTTGCCGGGCTTTCACCGAACAACCGACCGGCAGCAGCAGCTCCGCGGGCAGCAGCAGCCTGTGTCACCTGGGGGGGTTGGTGTCCTTTCGGGGTGCGCTATTCCCGCGCAGCAGCTCAGGAGCCCTTCCTGCGGCCGGGCTTGAGGAGCTCCGGCACCGCCGGCTCCCGCCACCACCACCGCGGCTCGTCGCGCTCCGCTTTGTGGCGGCGGCAGGAAGGCTCGTCCCCGCCGCGCTGCCCGGCCCCTGCCGCTCCCCTCCCGCCCGGCCCCTGCTGCAGTCGAGGGCCCGGGAGCGCCGTGCGCGGCGCGGAGCCGCCGCCTGCGTGTGCCGCAGCCCCGCCGAGCGCCCAGCTCCCGCCGCTATCGCCTCCCCGACGCCGCCGCCCGGGACAGGGCGAGTCCGAAAGCGGGGCGGGCGCCGGGACAGGGCGCAGCCCCGGGGCGGAGCTGGCGACCGCGGCGGCGGCGGTGGCGTCCGAGAGGAGGCACCGGCGCCGCAGCAGAGAGTCGCTGCCGGCGGGGGGCAGCGAGGCGCGGGCGGCCGAGCGGCGCGGCGTGATGCGGCGGTGCCGGGGCGCAGGACTGGCGGCGCTGGCCATGATGGTCCTGGGTGCGTGGGGCTGGCGGCAGCAGCGGCCGGGCGGCGGCATGAGGACCCGGCGCTGGGCCCGGGGGCATGCTCCGTGGGGCCAGCGCCCTCACTTGTTTCTCGGCTTTTAAGTCGCTCTTTCTGCCTCCCTCCCTCATCTCCCATCTCCCTTTCTTCTCTTGCAGCTCTCCGGCTCCCCCCTCACCTCCTTTTCTCAGTCTTCTTCATCCGTCTCATAAGTACCAGTTGACTTTCCTGTGCTGTTCCATCGTTCCATACATCCATTCATTTCCCTATGCCTTCAGCATTTGTTCTTGCCCTGAAATCAGCCATCCATCCTTCACCATCACACCCCTGCTCTCCTGTCTACTTTTCCCACCTTCATCTGTCCATCCACCCTTCTGACTTTCAACCCATCCCTTCATGCATTCGCGCTGAACTTCTAAGCCTTCTCCAGTCTCTCCACACACGGATGCAGAGATCGTTCTCCACACCAGCCACTTACCACATGTCCCCATCCGTCCCAACCGCATCTGTCTCGCTGCCGCTTTCCATCTGCCTGATCCTTTCTCCAGGATTCTCCCTCGGAATCGGCTGTTGGAGACAGCATATCACTGTCACCAAGTGATTTTCGGCATGTTTGTCTTCTTTCTCGGCAGTGGCTGTGGGCAGGGCCCAGGTGCAGCAGGAGCCGTTGGCAGAGACCACCGAGGGCACTAGCATTAACATCACCTGCTCACACCCCAGCATACAGACCAGCGACTTCATCCACTGGTACCGGCAGTTCCCAGGACGAGGTCCCGCGTTCATCACGAGTGCTATCAAAGGGTCCAAAGAGGTGCAGGACCCGCCGGGGACCCTGTTCGTGGCCGAAGACCGCCGCTCCAGCGTCCTGCATCTCGCCCGGCCCCGCTGGCGGGACGCGGCGGTGTATTACTGCGCCGTGGGAGACCCGGCGGCACAGGCTGGGGCTGCGGCCGGGCACGAACTGCCGCGGGCGGGGCGGGGTGGGGCGGTGGCGGGGGCTGGGGATGCGCCTCGCGCTGGCCCACTGGGGGCGCTGCCGCTCCGCCTGTCGCGGCCGCCTCTCCCCGCACCGCGCTGCGCCGGGCCTGCCCGTCGGCGGGTGCCGCTTCGGCGGGTCCTGCTGCGCCGGAGCCTCGGCGGCGGGACGGCCCCCCGAAATGGTTCCCAAGCTGCCGAGTGGGCAAGCAGCTCCTCCCACCCCTCGCCCCCTCCCCCGCCCCACTGCTGCCCCCACTCCTCTAAACCGCAACGAGGACAGACATTCCCTGTGCAGCGGTGGGTCAGCGACCTGAGTGCTGGTGGTGCTAGTGGTGCCCGGAGAAGGGGCAGTTGCAGTGTAGAGAGGCATCGTTTATAAGAGAGAGGGTTATAGTGGGGTGTCCTCTCCCTACTGGATTCCGGGAGTGTGTTCTACCGGATTCAGGGTGTGTGCCTGTCCCTGCATGGGTGATTGCTGCAGCAAGTGCTCTTTTCGCAGGTGTCTTTCCTGGGAAGCCCCCTCTGTGGCCGAGAGAGAAGGAAGAAAAAAACGCTGTGGTGTGGGGACAGAGTGTGAGACACCTGGAGAGAGGCACTTTTACTTGTGCATGGTTCTATCTGCATCCAGACTGTCCCTGGAACAGGGTGGACAGGGGTGCATGCCTGGGTTCCTTTTCCATCCTTTCCAGAATTGGCTGGAGGTCCTTCTGTCTGCCTGGGTGCTGGATGGCAGGAGGAGATCATCAGGGCTGTTTGTCCCTTGCTGCAGGATGGTTGGGCAGGTAGCGATCTTCAGGAGGGCCAAAAGAGAAGGAAGGTGCCAGTAGCCTCCTTTGTGTCCCTTTTGCTTGACCTCAGCCTGCCTTAACTGTCCATTAGGTTCCTAGAGTCCCTTGGGCAATGCAGCCTGGGCTTCAGAGGAAGCAAATGCCGCCCACCCATGGCTTGACTGTGCAGGTACAAAACTTCCCATGCTGAAAAAGCCCATGGCCCTGGATTTCAGGAGCCTGGATCCCAGCAAGGATCCCTGCAGTTTGCTTGCTTTGCTGGGTGCTCTC
The DNA here is from genome assembly GCF_036370855.1 of Dromaius novaehollandiae. Taxonomy (NCBI): domain Eukaryota; kingdom Metazoa; phylum Chordata; class Aves; order Casuariiformes; family Dromaiidae; genus Dromaius; species Dromaius novaehollandiae. Next base: position 4,699,652 of record NC_088119.1, on the reverse strand, counting down.
AGCACTAGCCCACCATCTGTCTAGAGAGCCTTCTGGCGGTAGAGGTGTGGGTCTCAAGGAGGTCTGTCTGAAGCAGCAGTGTGGGAGCTTTGCTCCACCCTCTGTGCTGAGGTTTGGAGGCTGCTTTGAGGTGGCAGAGGGAGGAGAAGGCAGGCACCTGCAAGCTTCAGCTTGCTCATTCTGGAAGGCCCCTGGTCAGCCCGTGAAGAGGAGAGCTTGACATGGCCCTGATTTTCCTGGCAGCCGTGGCAGGACTGGCAGACTTTGGTGAGACATGACTTGCAGGCTGAGGAGGAACGGGGCAAGAGTTTGTGCTGTCAGTGGTGGAGGGGAGAGCTGTGAGTCCTGACCCTGCAGGTAACTGGCAGTGTTTCTGTAGGGAGGCAGGGGCTGCAGATGGGGCATCACATATAACCTGAGGTCTGTCGAGTGTCATGGGCATCAAAGGAGGAATAAGATGAAACCTTAATCTTGTAGAAACTAACAATCTTGCATACACTGCTGATAGAGAGAGATGCTAGATAAGAGCCCAGTACTGCATATAGGGTCTTTTCTCCGAGACGTATTGGGTAAAATGCTGCAAATCTGTGTGGGGTTGGATGTAATCCTTGAAGGACATAGAGAGAAGGCTAACTCCAGGCAAGAGCTCAAATGCTGTACAAGGACAGGTCAAGGGCAGATTATGTGGTGTGTAGTTTGGCGAAAAGGTTACAGTAAGAAGTTACCATCAGAGGTAGGGGAGGAACAGGGCATGTGTTGTCTTGCCGAAGGAGAGACCAACAGTTAATATAGCTCAGGGACTGATAGGAAGACAACTGATGGACTCCAAGCCCATGACCCCCCCTCACAGCTGAGGTGTGAGGAGTGACAAGAACCTGCAAGCTGAAGCATGCATGGACAAACAGCTCAGCATTTTGCACCATAGGAGAAGTTAGATGGAGAATGGGCATAGCAAGAAGGCTGATGAAGTGGTCAGTAGATGGATACATAGATGAACAAAGTTAAAACGCTTTCCTGGCTTTACAGGTCACGCACAAAAGGATGCTGTGCTCCAGTTCCCACCAGAAACGACCATCCAGGCAGGATACAGTGCAACTTTGCACTGCAATTTCTCCACCAGCGACCCTTATGCCTACATTTTCTGGTACCAGCAGTTCCTGACCCGGTTGCCTGAGATGCTGCTGTGTGTGGACGGATCCAGACCTTGTGTGGATTCAGGGAGGTTCTGCTGTGTGCTGTGTGCTGAGAGCTCCCAGGTGCTTCTCCCAGGTGCAGGATGCTGAGCTCCAGGACAATGCTGTCTATCTCTGTGCTCTGAGCCCACGCCAGTGTGTGCACTGTGCAGCATTGCACAGGAGGACTTGTGGTCTGCTTTGGGGAGGTCACCCCATTTCTGGGAACTAGTTTGTCCCTCTGCATGTAGTGCTTTTTGCATGCCAGGTCTGACTGGTGGAGCAAAGAGCTGGCCCTGGAGAGCAGGTGTGACTGCTGCTGGCAAATCAGCCATGGTGGCTGCAGAGAAGCATTAGGTGGTGTTTCCTCCCTGAGGGAGGAAATGTGCTGGTGTCTTTTCATACTGCAGGGCACTGTTCCTTGTCCCCGGCATGGGGGAGACAGCTGGGGAGCCACCTTCACTTTCAAGCTCTGCTTCTCCTGGTATTGGAGCCCAGTTCCTCTCTGGGGCTGCAGGTTATCCCCCCTGCCCAGGATACAGCCAGACTCCCAGGGCTAGGTCAGAGCAGCGCTCCCCACTCAGCCTGCTAGAGATTTTGTGGAGAGGTGTTGTTCCCAGGCACTGGAGGAAGGAAGAGGGAGAAGTGGTAGCAGTAGCGGGGACACCTGTTCATAGAAGAAATACCACCATCCAACGAGAAGCAGGGACTGCAGAGGAAGGTGTGAAATCCCAGTGAGGCAAGCACGCTGCACTCACAAAAGGCCCAGCAGAGGTGCGCAGAAGAGCAGGCATGTCTAGCTGGGGAGGCAAAGACAATGGTGGAGGAGAGAAAACCACAGCAGGGGCATTTCAGGCATGGTGAGAGAAAATGTGCTTCCTTCCTTGTTCCCTTGGTGGTGTCATTTCCAGCAGCTCCGCTCCCTCAAGGCTGGGAGGTGTTTTTTGACTCTCTCTCTAACACACAACCCCTGGGGTCGGGCTCAGCATGCACCTTGAGTATCTCGTCCTCGCTGCCTTCCTGTGGCAACCACTGGGTAAGCCCTGACTTTTACTTGAGGCTTAGTTCCTCTTTTCTATGGGAAACCCTAGCATCCCTCTCCACCTCCCTCCCTCCCCCCCCCCATATCTCTGTAGGGAGGTGGTCTTGCATAAAGGGACAATGCTGGGAAATGTTGGCTCATGTGTGCTTTCAAACGAGTATTCTCAAGACACTGTTACTTTTGGAAAAGAAAGGGGAAGACAGAGAGAGGAGAAACCTGCCCTGATCCCTGTGAACCACCGTCTCCCCATTTCCTTCCTGCAGCCATCCATCTCTGTCTGCTTCTCTTTTCTGACCCACCTGGGACCAATGTTTCACAAATGTCTTGCCGTGGGAGCTCTTAGTTGTCCTGCAGTCCCCACTTTCTGTCTTTGCAATGCCAAAAAGGTGACCTTGTGAAGACTGCTACAGGGCCTGGCATGACATTATTAGCTTGTCCCAGTCTGTCTCCTGGCTGGCACAGCCCTGACCACCCGTTTCCTCCTGCATGTCATCGCTGCTGGGGCTTCCTTTTCCCTCCTTTGAGCCTTGCTTTCCATGCACTCAGGGACACAGGAACCATCGGAGATGACAGGGTTTTGGAAGGAGGATGTAACTTTCTCCCAGCAGCTCCCTGGGCCCCTGCCCAGACTGAAGGTGTCCTGGTGCCAGCACGTAAGGGCCAGGCCTGACAGGATGTTCCCTGGGACTCTGGGCAGCAGGAGAGCAGGGAGCAAGGGCACAGCAGAGCTGTGCTCCGGGGGCATCCTGGCAGGAGGGCATGGGATTCTCACGGTGTGAGATGCCCACGGAGCCAAGAACTGGGTGCTCCTGTGCCAAACCACTCACCACCTTGCTGTTGCCAGCCGTGGGGCTCCTGTTGCAGAGCAAAGGAGAGGGAGCCTTCTGCCCTGAGGCTTTGGCATCCTGTCATGCTTTTCATCCTGAAGGCTTTCCCCACATGCTCATTAACTCTCACTTTCTTCCAGGTGTCATGGGCCAAACCAGTGTCACCCAGCAAGAGGGACCAGTCCCGGTGGAGGAGAGGGGCACCTTCCACACCACCTGCACATACCAGACCTCGAACTTTTATGGCTTGTCTTGGTACCAGCAGAAGGAAGACCGAGCCCTGCAAGCTGGTCTCATCTCAGGCGGCAGCTGGCCTCAAGCAGAGTGGCTGATTCACCACAGTGCTGAGCACCACCGGGTGTTCAGAACACCAGTTGGTGAAAGAGCCTCTATTCTCCCCCTACACCCCAGGGTGAGACCAAACTTGTCGTCAGCTGCACAGAGAGTATCTGGGCTGCTCTGATCTGTCTTGTATGTACAGCACCAAGACCTGGAAGGAGACTTGTTTGAGTCTTGCAGTGCCACGCCCAAAACTTCTTCCCTCTCTGCACAGGACTTTTTCCCAAATCACAAACAGGATGCATGTCTTGAGAACATAAGGGTGCCAGCACAAATCTTTGCTGGGACTTGGAGCCCTGAGCCCTGGAAAAGGGAAATCTTTGAGGTGGGGAGGAGCAAAGGACATAGGCCAAGGCTTCCTAGTGTGTTTGACAAGCCCTGTGAAAGTCTTCCCCACCCCCCACCCCACCCCAGTTCCATGCAGGCTGACCACAGGAAGCCATTAGCATGAAAGCAGCTCTCGCAGAAGGGAATTATTCAGCCAGCTCGTTCTGGAGGCCAAAGCCAGGAGTGAGGGATCATTTAAGCTCTGACTGTGGAATAGTACCTGCCACTGGTGGCTCCTGTAGGGGCTGAAAAGCCTCTTCCTTGTGGCAGTGCTTGTAGGTCTGTGATGGACAAACACTGGGAAAGCAGAGGTGATTTCAGCCTGTGGAGATCAGGAACATGTCTGTGTACTCGTCAGCCTTCACTGAATGTCTTTGGGAGCTCCTCTGTGCTTGAGGACAGGCCTTGGTCAGGCCAGGTGTGCACAGGTGGGCATATTTTGCTGCCAGATCAGGAGATGTGCAGGGAGTGTGTGGCCAGGGTGAGGTGCAGAAAAGGGCTGTGACATTCCCCCCCCACCCCGTGCATGTCAGGAGGTTTCCTATGCAGGGGCCATTTTTCACTCACTGCTGAGTTGTTCCTCAGATCTGCTGTGGCACTTGTGGCCTGAGCTCTGAGCATCCCCAGGCAGGAACTGCCACTCTACAGTGCCCTCTGCCTGTGGAGGGGCAAGAGCCTTGTTTCTGTGCTGGGCCCCTTGTTCCTTCTGCGCCCTTCCTTTCCTTTCTCCCAGGCACTTCCCAGACACTCTCTCTTGCCCGTCAGCTGATGTCCCTTAGACTTCATCTCCTTTCCTTTGGTGAGACCTCTGTCTCCCCTCTCTCTTGCTGCATGCCCTGGTTTTCAGCCTCCCCAGCTCACCTGTGAAGCAAGGCAGATGAGCTGGATCAAGCATAGCCAAAACATCCTGTCTGCATGATGCAGCAGCCACAGGGCAGTAGAACCCACAGCACAAGTTCATCCAGGGTCTCCTGTCCTACTTTGGAGAGGGTTTGCTGTCTAGCCTGTGTCTGGGGATGTCCTCAAGAATGTGAGCAATGCTCACCCCAGTGCCCTCCAACCTTGCTGTCCCTGGAGCCCTTCCTCCAGGGCTTCCCCCAAGCCCTCCCCCATTTGTTCTCTGCTGGGACCAGTCTGCATGGCTCAAGTCAAGCTCCGCTGTGCTCTTGTGATCTTCTGAGGGGTTACATGGAGGTCTGGGACCAGCCCCAGCTCCTGTGCAGGGAGCAGTGCCACGGTGACATGCTTCCATGGCCACAGAGAGTTGTGTGTCAGACACAAACTGGACTCCCTACAGGCTGCAATCACTGAGGCTGGGAGGTCAGAAATGAGCCTGACAACACAGACTTCTCACTCCTGTGTTGGGCTTGAGGAAGAAAAGGGCGCTTGCATTCAAAGAGCTCTCTACCCAGAAAGCTCTCCTTCTCATTCCCCAGGTTCAACTTCAGTAAAACACCTATCCTCCCCCCTCCCTAGTCTCCTCTTCCCTTGTTTTCGAGGCAGATTACACTTATTCTGATGCAGTTGCTCTGGTGAGGTGAGAGTAGTGTAGGAGGTTGGGCTCACGTGTGTGACAGTTCCGTTGTGCTACTCTTTGCTTCCTTGTTTTCCCTGCTGCACATTGCTTCTTCACTTTTTCCTGCTGCTCTAGCTTTTAGTGCACTGCTCCAGCATGCGTTACCCACAGGTCACAGAGTTCAAATTAATGTGAAAAACATAACTCATCTGTCAGATTGTCTGTGCTGCTTCCTGGAATTACCTGCTGACAGCAATGTTGGGTCATGCTGAGATATGCACCCTGCAGACCGAGGAGGAGATGCGTGGCCCTGTGCTGGGGTCTGAAGGACCTGCTCACTCCAGGGCCCTCCAACCTCACCGTCCTTGGAGCCCTTCCCCTGCCTTTCCTCCAGGGCTTCCCCCAAGCCCTCCCGCATTTGTTCTCCGGTGGGACCAGTCTGCATGGCTCAAGTCAAGAGCTCAATGGGGAAGCAGACGACCAGGCAGATGTGGGCACCAGTCCCTGCCAGGAGAAGGTCTGGGCCCCGGGAGAGCTGCTTCACGGTCCTGCAGAAGAGCTGCAAAGGTGTGGGCATCCACTGCTGTCCTGTGGCTTTGCTGGCTGAGAAGGGTTGGGGCTGTGTTGGGGGAATGAGGACCCTGGTGCGTGGCCCAGGCAGGCTGATTTCAACATCAATCTGCAATTCCCTTCAGCCCAGCACATCTGCAGAGCAGCTGGACTGTGCAGGGCTGTGTGTGAGATGTGGGGGAGGATATGGGACCTGCACTTGCTACCCATGCCCTTGAGTGCAGGACATGCCCTCTCATTCTGGTGATGGGTGAGAGAGTGAGGAGGAGGAGGTCCTGGGCTGTGGCCAAGGCTATTTCTCCCCCCATCTCCACCTTTGCCATCCTTCAGGACCATCATCTCTGTGAGCCTCCTCCACCAGCCCAGCCTCAGCCAGAGCAAGAGGAAACCCCTTCCCCAAGAGTTTGTGGGGCTGCTCCCTTGCCAGGGCCTGCTTCAGTCCTGGGCTGATCATTCAGGGACAGCAGTGGTGAGGCTCCCTATCTGCAGGACATGTTCCATGGCCACTGGGGTGTTTCTGGGTAGAGATTCAGTGAGAGTGATTCACTGATGGCTACTGGCTCTGCAGTAGCTGGCGGTGTCTTTGTCAGCTCCACAGGACAGTGCCTGAAAGGGATCCCTTGCAGTGTGTCTGCCCCTCCCGTTACTCTGGGAAAGGGGTCCCCGCCTCCCGTGGCTGCAATGCCTTTCCCTGTGCAGCTTGAGATACTGTCCACAGAGGGGAACATCACACAGACACCCAGGCTTGGATGCAGCAGAACTTTAATGCATCTAAAGAGGGAAAGGTGGTTGCTCTGAGCTTAGGTCCCCAGTGCAGCCAGCACCAGGAGCAGCCAAGAATGTGTGTCCTTTGACCATGGCAGAGTTTTCTCTGGGTGTGTGTCTGTGGATCCCACAGAAGGCTAGGAGGCAGCAGGTCCCCCCTTGGCTGGCCTTAGTGGGTGCCATGGCCAGTGGAGCAGCAGACAACAAAGGAAGGGGTGAGAGTGGAAGGCAGGCAAGTCAGACACGGGCTGTGTTTTCAGGGAGGCCAGGCTAGCCCCTTTCCTGCCCTGCTTTTGCAAGGGGAGCCCTGGATTCTCAGCCTCTGTGAAATCAGTGGCCTTCTTCAGCTTCTGAATTCCTTCTCTTTGCCATTGCCACTGGCTTTAGCAGGGGGGGCACCTTGTGCCACAGTAGCAGCTAGAAATGCTGGAGAGGTCACAGCACCCAGAGGGGATGGGGACTGCCAACGGCAGCAGAGGTGGAGGATCCCACTGTGGTATTCTGTGGGAAGGAGCTGAGGATGGGTCTGGGCAGGACAACCACCATGGGAATGTCATGGTCAATGACCACGGTGGAGTTCCTGCACTGCCTGACACAGGGCTTGTTGCAGCTGTTGGACAGCAGGGTGGGGCCACAGGGCTGTGTCAGCTGGCCTTTGTAACTTCGTGGCAGGGGACTACTGGCAGCTTTCAGGCTTGGGAGAGCAGAGTGCAGCTCACCATTTCTCCTGCCATGGCCTCAGCTCAACCGTGAGACCCTGAAGTCCGTGGAAGTGGAGGGCTGTGAATGAGAGTGGCTGTGCAGAAAGCCTGCCTGCTGCAACTCCTGCTGAGCATGTTAGCAAAAGGCCCCGCATGAGAGCTGATGAAGGATCCCTGTTGGAAGCATTCATGGGAAGGGATAAAGAGTGGGTAGCCTTTGTGCTTGCCTAGGTAGTGAGGTCCTGAGACACAGGGTGGCACAAGCAGTCAGAGGCTGTGTATGGGGACGAGTGAAGAGAGGGACCCGCTGTAAGAAACAGGGCTCTGATGGGCTCTCTTTCCCCCGGCAGAGAGAGGGAGTGTTTCTGTGTCTGTGCGAGGAGCTGCTGCAGTGGGTGCCGTACTCGGAGACGTTTCCCTTGAGGAGCCTCATCTGTGTGGGAGAGGAGGGAAAGAAAAACTGCTGTGGGGATACAGAGCTGGACAGCTGTGTCCAGGCACCTCTGTCTGTGCCTAGTGCTACCTATGTCCAGATAATCTGCAGGGCCCAGGTTGGCATGGGTAGGTGCAAGGATTCCTTCTTGATCTCCTGTGGAGCTGGTGCAGATGCTTGTGTCTGGCTGGGTGCTGGATGACAGGAGACAGCAGAGACGCTTCTCCCTTGCTGGGAGATGGTTTGTCTGGTTGCGACTTCTAGGAGGGACAAAGAGATGGATGTCTGCAGCAGCCTCCTTCCTGTCCTTTGGACTGGACACAGCCTGCCTGAACTGCCTGTTAGGCTCCTACACAAATGCTGGTGCTGGCCTTGAGTGTTCAGCTCTTGGTCAGCCACTAGGGAGCCTGGGAGAGAGCAGTGATTGCACCGATGGTCCACTCCAAGGATGGTGGGTATGCTGTAGACACGAGGCCATCATCTCTCTAGACATCCTTGCCACAGAAATCTCAGCCCTACTGCTGAGCTCTGCTCTCCACGGCATACTAAGCAAGGCCATGCAGTCACTGTCCATGCAAACACAAGTCCCCACTGCCAGGTTCTCTAGCTTGCCTACATTTGCCTTCCCAGGTCCATTCTGGCACTCCCACTGCAGCTCTGTGCTTCCTCTCAGTCACCTCCCAAACCTCATCCCTCCCAGAAGTGCAGGGTCCCAACTGCCTGTGGGGATTTCCAGCAGAGGTGTTGTTCCCAGGCAGCAGAGGACGGAAAGGGTAGAGTGGGGGAGGTGAGGAACCTCCAGTGGGGAAAACCCCTGAAATCCCCACAGCAACAAGCAGCAGTGTGCAGAAGAGCATGCATTTCTAGCTGCGGAGCTGAGGATGCCACTGCGACATCGGGCCAGGAACAGCCGCTTCCTACCATGGGGAACCCAATGCCCACAGGCCCCCCTCATTGTGAAGACATTCAGCAGGCTGTTGCCTGAGGAGCAACACGTGTCTCTGCCAGAAGGAGGAGACCTGCAGGCAGCATGTGTCAGGCATGATAAGAACAAACATTTTCTCTTCCCTCTGTCCTCCTGTGCTCCCCTCTCAGCGTCGTTTCCGTCAGCTCAGCTCTTTCAGGGCTGCCAGCTGGTTTTCTGACTCTCTCACACAGAGACGGGAGGCTCGGTCTCAGCATGTACTTCAGCTACCTCGTCCTCACTGCCCTCCTGGGGAAATCACTGGGTAAGCACTGGCTTTTCTTCCCAGCATAGTCCCTCTTTTTCCTCAGGAAACCCTCCCACCCTCACCAGGTCTCTGAAGGGATCTGCTCTTGAACAGTGGACAAGTGTTGGGCAATACCAGATGACACAGGTGTTTTGCACCTGTGCTCTGAAGAGGCTGTTACTGCTGGAAAAGAAAAGATGAGACAGCAAAGAAATGCCTTGTCCCCTGATCATCCAACACCTCGTTCTCTAGCTTTTCTTTCCCCAGCCATGCACCTCTCTTCTCTGCCTCTTCTGTCCTTCTGCAGAAGCCCTGTGCTGTCTGCAGTCCCAAATTACTGCCTTGCAGCCCAGATATACAGGACCTTTCAAAGCTGATGAAGGCACTGGAAAGCGCTGATCCCACTGATGTTGCTAGGGGAGCCCAATCTCTCTCCTGGCTGGCACATGTAATGCAGCATGCCCTGGCCACCCATTTCTTCCTGCAGGTCAGCACAGCCAGGGCTTCCTTTTCCCTCATTGCCCATGACCGGGGAGCTGTGCGAGATGACAGGTGATGGAGAGTGGGATGAAAGATTTTGCAGCCCCTCCCAGAGCCCTCACCCCACTGCAGGTGTTCTGGTGCCAGCACACGAGGGCCAGGCAAGACAACCTGTCCCCTGGGCAGCAGAAGGGCAAGTGGGGAGCTGGGAGCAGGGCCACAGCAAAGCGCTCTTCCAGCAGCATCCTGGCAGGAGGTGATGGGATTATCATGCTTCGGGATCTGCACTGAGCTAAGAACACCAAGTGCCTGCCCCAAACCACTCCCTACCTTGCTGCAGAGCAAGGGAGAGGGAGCCCTCTTCCCTGAGGGGGTTGCATCTTGAAGCGTTTCCCCACATAGTCACTGACTCCTGCTTTCTTCCAGATGCCATGGGCCAGGTCACCGTGACTCAGAAAGATGGTCTAGTCACAGTGGAGGAGAGAGGCACTTTCCAGACCACCTGCACCTATCAGGCACCTAACTTTGATGGCTTGCTCTGGTACCAGCAGAGGAGAGGCCAAGCCCCACAGCTGGTCTCGTATCACGTAGCACCTGGTCGCAAGGAGAGTGGCCGATTCACCACATTGCTGAACACCACTGGGAAATACAGTCTCCTGTGGCTGGAGGAAGTCAAGGTCTCTGATGCTGCCTTGTACCTCTGTGCTGTGCAAGACACCCTGGTGCAGGAAGCTTCCTTGGCTGTGCAAAAACCGGAGGCAGGGAGGAGGGCGGGGGTGCGTCTGGGCAAGGTGGAGCTCTGGGAAGGGGCCCTCAGCTCTCTGCTAGCAGCACAATTTCCCCTGTGCACCCAGGGATCTTCAGGCCAAGCTTCTCTTTCTGAAAGGGGCTGGTGTCTGTGGCCTCGCAGGAAGGAGATGTTGGTGAAGGAGCCTCAGCCATGGAAGGGTTTTCCCTCTACACTCCAGGATGGGACTGCGCTTACCGTGGACTGTGCAGGGAGCACATGGGCTCTTCTGATCTGATCTCCTGGCAGAGCACCAGGGCTGGGAGGAATTGTTCTGGGTCTCATCCAAGTCTTGCAGTCCCATTCCAAAAGCCTTGCTTATTCTCTGCATAGCACATTTGCCCAGATCACCGACAGGATGGCCCTCCCTAGACTTAGTGTTTCTGAAGGAGCTAAGGGATGGTGGCACAGTGCTTCAGCAGGAAGTGGTGCCATGACCCATGTGGAGTGGGAATCTCCTGGGATGGGGAGCAATGGACAAGGTCGTAGGTTTCCTGGTGCGTTTGCCAATCCCAGTGACAATCAGCTTGCATTTTTCCCCCACTTGTGTACATGCTGACCGCAGTGTGCGTGTGTGTGGGAGGGGCGGGCAGGGGGAGGCTAATTCTTGTACTGGATGGCAACAGCTCTTGCGGATAGTATTTTTTCACCCTGACGGTTCTGGAAGCCAGAGCCAGGAATGAAGCATATTTCAAGCCGTGGGGGCCTGAGTAGTTTCACGGAGGGCAGTTTGCTGGCACCTCCTGCAGAGCTGAGGGGAGACGAGCTGGGGGCGGAGCTGGGAGTGGAAAGAGGGAGATCTCCAACTGGGGAACTGTCCATTGCAATTGCATTCAGAGCAAAAGACAGGAAAGCAAAGCCCCCATGTTTCATGTCATCAGGAGAAACAGGATTTCCCCAAGAGAAGAAAAGAAGCAAACCCCTTACTCACCAGCCCTCTGAGAAGCTGTTATTGGGAAACAGGGAGAGGTTGGGAGGGGTGGAATGTTTTCTTTGTGTGCCTATAAGTGTGGCTTTGTGAAGGAAATGCTGACCTGGCCTGGGGAAACCAGACTGGCTCAGGAGATCCCTGGGGAAGAGTGTGCCAGGGTGAGGAGCAGAAAAGGTCTGTGCCACTCTGGTCCTGTGCATTGTAGAGAGAAATAAGCAGTCTAGCACTAATGAGCACCAGCAGGGAGATGGACTTTAACCGAGGACACAGAGGAAGGAAACAAAGGAACCACAAGACTTATTCCAGAGGTGAAGATAAGCAGGTAGAAGAGTCAGACAACTATGCAGAAATAAGTAACCACAAAGGCTGCTTCCCAGGGACAAGATAAGGGAGTAAAAGAGCCGTGGACAACTATGCAGAAGTGAGAGAAGAAGTAAAGAACACACCACACTGCAAGTAAAGAGCTACGGAAAGGACCAGTCGCGAGCTGGAAGACCCCAAACGCTAATACTATGATTGGTTCAGAACTGTGGGTGGGATACTAGACTGGAAGGGTATAATTACGCAGGGATTTGTTCAAATGGGGTCCCTCTTTGGAGGCACCCAGCTCGAGCTGCAATTTACTGCATGTATGCCATCAAAATTTATTTTGCTCTGATTTGTCTTTGAACTCGTGTTTCAGTGGGAACCTAGGGTCGGACCCTGTTATAGTGGCCGGCGAGCCTAATATTCCATAACATGCATGGTAGACCTTGAGGAATGCAGTGCTTGTGAAATCACATCTCAGCTGGCTGGGACTCAGGAGAGTCTGTTCGGAGACCCTGTTGTGACGTCCTGGTGCTTGGAGCATCCACGTCATTTTCTCTGCCCTAACTCTGGAGGTACCAGACTGTGCTCAAATGTAAGGTTTTAGGAGTAGAGAGAGTCTCATACAAAGAGTATGCTGGATCCCCCTGTGGTCTAGACTGACTCCTTGGCAACTACCACAGTCTGAGGGGACCTTTATTGAAGCACAGCTTTCCTGCGAACGTGAACAAAGATCCCATCTGGGAAGAGATTGTCCTTGTGTCCATCCCTAACTAAGTCTTTGGCAATGTGACCTGGAGAGGTAATTTCTGCCCTCCCACCAGCATACTGTTTCTCTCAAACAGAATGAGCGTGTTGTTTCCAAGCACAGCTACCATCTATGCACATTCTAGGTGGAGGTTAGTGGGTATTTTTTTATCGTTTTGTACATTTCAGAGATGCCACACCTCTAAGTCAGAGGAGTATGCCATTTCTGTACTGTGCAGCACTTCCAAGGCACTGTTCACATGCCTCCGGATTGGGATACCAGGAGGCTGTGGAGAGAAGCCCCAAGAGAGGCATCAGGTCTGCATCCCCTGCCAGGACAACATCACTGCCAAAGGCTGTGTCTGCATGCCCAAAGCAGCCTCTGGGTATGCCCCAGGCCCCACAAAGTGATCAGGAACATTGTCTTTCCAAGAATGGCCTTCTCACCTAACAGCCATAACCTCACACTGGAAGGTAGTTGCCATTTGCTGTGCCTGTTCTTCCATGCTGTCTATTTTGTATGTAGCATGTCTGGTTTAGCTGTTGATGTTTGCTCAGGTGGCGACACAAGCCTAAATGCCAGTGGTGACTGTCTGTAGTGGAGTGAACAGAAGTGTCTTGATGAAACAAGTATGTCTGCCTTTTGGTGGCAGTCTTTGCTGTTGAATGTCTGTTTTATCTGCCTGTGTGAAGGGCTGTTGACAGAGGCTGACTCTTCTGTCCTCTCTTTGGTGGCCTCTGCAAGGAAGTTAACAAGAACTTGTTGCTCTAGGGAAGATGTCTGCCTGGGAGCAGGAGGGCCCTCTGCACACGCTGGTCTGGGGGGCATGTTGCCTGTTCTGTGGAGGGCAGAGCCACGTGCGGGTGGGGTCAGAGAGCTGCTTTCTGCAGGGATGCCTGGTGATGCCCTGCCAAGCCAGTGCTGGGTGGCCAGCTGCATCCGCTGCACACACAGGAGGACTGCATGGAGTCTGGAATGCAGCCTGGCTCTCAGGGTGAGCTTTGTGCTGCCTTGGCGAGCTTTGCATCTCTTTCCTGTCTAGGGGCAGGGGAAGCAGGGCTTTCTAGGGAACATGGCCGTTTCCCCTGGCACCAGCACGAGCCAGTGTCACTAGGCAGTGCTGCTGGATGCCTCTTGAGAAGTCACCTGCCCTCTCTGTCTGGACACATAAAATGGGCAGTGCAGCCCTGGGCTCAGGGTATGCAGTGGCCAGCCAGGCAGCCCCAGGCGCTGGCAGCACCATCCTGCACTGTGCTGCACCACAACAAATCCCCCTCCAGCACACCCAGGCAATGCTCCAGCAGCCCGGGCCGCCCCCAGCCACAGCTCCCCAGCCTGCTGGGAGCAGCAGGATCACCTGGGGACACTGCCGGGCTGTGTCAGACTTGAGGTTCCCTCTTTCTGCCTCTTGCCATGGCCAGTGGGATGCCAGGCGGTGCAGAGTAGAGAGCTGGGGCTGAGCTAGGCTGGGCTGGGCTGCAAGGAGGGGAGCTGGGCCTGGTGGCACTGCAGTTCCCTGGCTGCTGAGGGCTCACCGAGAGACATTGATTTAGAGGGCAGGTCGGTTGTTCCTAGGAGCTGGGACTGGAATCTCTGATGCAGGGTTATGCAAATACAGGGTTACTGAGAGTTGGAGACTGCAAATGATTGATAAAAAGCGGAGACTAAAAGCTCTTCTGCCTTACCAGGTGCTGTGGGCTCTCTCATGATGACATTTGGTGCCCTGCCTCACTGGGATGGAGCTGGGCACAGGTCAGCAGAGCCTTCAAGGGAAAAGCATCTCCTCTTGCCCCTTGGACTCCCACCTCTCCTGCCATGCCTTGGCCCACCTGTCAGCACACAGAGGACTGTTCTGTGCTTCACCCCATGAGAGTGCCTGCAGCCTTGCAGATGCTCCCTTTTCTCTCTGCAATGTGGCACAGCCTTTGGGAAGACACTAGCCCATGCTGGGTGTGTCTGGGGGAAGGAGACCATGGCTGCATTGTCCAGACAGCCCTTTCTGGCCAGCCCTGGGATAGCTGTTTCATTCAATGGAGCAAAGAGCAGAGCTGGTGGTACAGAGTGCCTTACACAAGCTGGTTGCAACGTCCCAGCTCCAGAAAGTCAATCCTCACTTTCCTACCTCTGCCCCAAACATTCTGGATATGCCTCACCAGAGTCTGACAGCAGGGAAGAATCCCTGTGAGCATCCAAACACAACAACTGTCAGCAGGGTCTGCTCTGCTCTGCCCTCAGGCTCCCCTGGGAGGAGAAGCACACAGAACCAGGGGGGAAGAGAGGGTGGGTAGAGGAAAGGAAAGGCAGTGCCCCAAGGTTGTAAGAAGGGGCAGAGAGAGCCTGCACACATGTAGCGGTGTGAGGAGGTGTGAAGCAGAGCAGATGATTTGCAGAAAGAGAGAAGCTGCTGGATGGGAGCTGGACCAGAGTCCTCAGATCATTGCCCCACTGTCAGCCTTGCAAGGACCAGACCAGGATGCCCTGATTCCCTCCTGCTGTCAGTGAGAGCTGAAAGCTCTCAGGTTAGAGCACAGGGCTCTTGCCTGTGGCCCTGCCTAAAGGTGAGTGTTGCCCCAGCACAAGCAGAGCTTGAGGGGAGACACTGATGTGTAGAGTCAGTGACACCCTTCTGCTCCCACCATGCTCCCAACTCAATGTCTGGGAATAGCAGAGAAATGGAGTGCAGGAAGCAGTCCAGGGTGGCCTACTTCATCCTTGGGTGGGCTCCCACAGCTGCCAGAGCTGTGAGTGCCTTTGGTCCTTTTCTTCCTCCTCATCTATGTGCTGATGCTATCTGGGAATATCCTCATCCTGCTGGCTGTGTACCGGAAACCAAAACTGCACCAGCCCATGGACTGGTTCCTCTGCCACTTGTCCTTGCTGCATGTGGCCCTCTCCTCCGTGGTGGTGCCTAAAGCCATTGCCAGCCTCACGACAGGGCACCAGGGTCTCATGTCTTTCCAGGGCTGTGTGTCTCAGGTCTTCTTCTTCTTCCATTTGCTGGGCTGCACCGAGTGCTTCCTCTACACAGTGATGGCCTTTCAGTTTGTCCTAGATGTCTGCCGGTGACTGTGGTATGGAGGACTCATGGACTGAAGCGCCTGTGTGTGCCTGGCAGCAAGGCCCTGGCTGGTGACTGCCTGCACTCCACCCTCCAACCCCAAGTCACTTTCCACCTCCCCTGTGGCCAAACGGACTGTGTGGGATACATCTGCTGTGACATCCCCACCATGCTGAGGCCAGCCTGTGGGGACACCAGCCATAAGGAGAGGGTGACCTTCCTGGATGGGGGGTTCTTGGCAATGACCAGCTTCAGCCTCACCATCACCTCCCACTTGGTCATCATCACAGTGATGCTGAAGATGTGCTCTGCCCTAAGCAGATGCCGTACCTTCTGCACCTGCACTGCCTACCTCACTATAGTGACCACCTATGCCATGCTCCTGGTCTTCATCTAGCTGAGACCAGGGTGCCAGCACCCCTTTGGCAGCACGGTCACTGCCTCCTACTGCATGGTGACAGCTCTGCTAAATGCCCTGGGACACATGCTGGGGAGCAAAGAGATGAGAGGTGCCCTCACCAGGCTGTCCAGCAGAATTAAAGGGCTGGGCCAGGTACACAGACAACTTTCCTTCAGCAGGCAGCAAAGCATCCTACCTGTGCATTGCAGGACTCCTGGGTCCTGGTGCTGCCCCAGCAGAAGCATAGTGGTGGACCTCTGGGGTGTGTTTGGGGCTGGAGTTAGGACAGCTGGATGGAGGACCAGCATGCAGCAGGCCTGGGGACACAGGTCTGCTTCCCTTGTGTCACATCCCTGAGTGTGATTGGCGGGGGCAGGGAAAAAGCAGGCTGTGGTATGACTGGGTGCACAAACACCTGCATTCACTTCTGAGGCTCCCAGAACGAGACCAAGGCCCCTCAGTTGCATGGTGTGATGAAGGGACTAGCCTTACGGGCTTGTGCAAGGCTGTTTGCAGCATGCAGAAGAACCTTTCCCTCAGGTAGGCTTTGTGGGGCTGTTTCATTTACTGCCTCAGCTGCACGCAATGTCCCCATGCGCCTCATACCCAATCTGCAGGACCCAGCCTTTGCTGCAGGAGACTTTGCTGTTTGGGGGGCTTAAGGCATCCCCTGGGCTCAGAGCCACAGCCTCCGATGACTCCTGCATCTCCTTGCCCTCTGGAGACATCTTGAGATTCAGGTCCCAGAGCTCTGGCCTTGATAGGTCTGTCTCAGGCTCTGCTCTGGTATGCTCCGTCTGTGTGCGGTTAGACCACTCATCCACACAGCCCCATCCCACAGGTTGTCCTCAGGAGGCTTGCAAGTTGGTGCAGGCGCAGCTGTATCATCAGGGAAAGCGGCAGTTCTGGGTGGCTGAGGTCCATCCCCCCAGGAGAGAAGTGGAAGGAGGAAATGACCACAGCAGGATGCTGGCATGCAGACTCCTGAGGCAAGGCTTTTACTGTGCTGGGCACCACTTTGTCAAGTGCTTGGAGACCAGTGGGCCCAAAGGGGACAGGTCAACCCTTCCTACAAGGGGGCGTCCCACGAACTCTGCCAAAATGAGCCTGCTCCTTTTCCCTAAGGCGGGCAGGATGCCTTCTTTCTTGCCTCCTTTCCTGGCAGCACTTGGTACTACTGCACTTCTGAATCCCATAGCCATGCCTCTGCCAGGCTTTTACTAAGACACCCACCCTGAGCCCATAAGCCATATCAACCTTTCAGCTTGTGCTGAATCCTAGGCCTAGCTCTGCCTTCCAAATCCCCGTTACTTCAGCCAGATGCAGAGACTCTGTTTGTCCTCTTTTCTCATCTCTGTGCTCATCTTGCTGCAGAGTGGCCTCATCTTGGCAGCCATCCTCACTTACCCACGCTCCCCTGGGTCAGCATTACCTGTGGAGACTGAGATGGTCCCTGCAAGTGAGGGGAGAAGTACTGTCTTTCCCACCAGCCTCTTCTGATTCCCCAGAAAGGGATCAGAGTGTTGTGTGGAACGTGACACCCTCTGGCCTGCCTGCATAGACCTGCCAGCACAGTCTCAGAAAGGCATCAGAAGCAGAGGGGACAGACTCCCATCCAGCCCATGACGGACTGGTTGTCCTGAATGAAAACTGTCAGCTGTGGGTCCCTCCCTTGAGGACATGGCAGATGGATTTCCCGGTGTCATGAATGAACTGATCATAAGTGTTCCAGAGTGCTGCTCAGCTTAGGAGCTGTCTCACCACATCTTGCCCATGCCCTGTGCAAAGACTGGCGCAGCTCTCACCCAGCGTTCTCTCCTCTTGCCAAGCACATGCGCAGAGTTCTCCACCCAGGGGCTTCCATTATAGCTAGCAGGCACCTTGGGCATTTGAACTGGGCAATTAAGAGTGGGGCAATTGAGAAACCAATGCACCCAGGCATTACCAGGCATGCAAAGAGTTGCAAGGGGAGGGCTCTGCCCAGTTGTCTTTGCTCTGACCTACCACCTGCTCCTCAGCCCAGGCAGGGCCCACCTTCACCTGGGATAGATAACAGGGGCTGATTTTGTCCCTCTGACACCAACAGAGACCAAAAATGCAACCCACCACAGCTTTGATTCCCCACTCTTGTCTGGGCTGCGAAATCCTTTTGGACACAGCAAAGCTATTCCAAACCACACAGTGTTTTGCCCTTCTGTAGAAACACAAACCTAAGTAAGCAAGGACACAATGGGGGACAGTACAAGGGCCAGTGTCAAGGCTGGGACAAGGGCAGTATCCAAGCCAGTGGATCATGAGCTACGCAGCAGCACCAGAAGGAAGCGGTGAGTGATAGTACAATGACACCCTGCTGTGGGGGACGGAGGTGTCATGGTTTGTTGTGATCTCTCACATTAGAGGACAGTGTACCATATGAAGCAAAATTTATTTTTACAAACTCATTCTGGAAAGGAAAAAAAAAAAGAAGAAGAAATTAACATGCAAAGAAGGGGTTAATCCCTTTGCTCTAGATTAGGCTGGGGACTGCCTGTGGGACAGGTAGAGAGAGGGAGATCCTGAGGGATATGGGCAGTGTGAGGAGCTGCAACTGCTTGGGCATGGGCGACTCACCCCCATGCTGAGACTGCTGGTCTCGGTGGGAGAAGCGGTGAGGCCTCAGTCTCTGGGAACTGCAAGAAGATACCCAGTGCCTGCAGCAATGATGCTTAGAGCAATGTGTCTGGAGATGGGGGCTATTCCCTGAATCATGGGCAGGAGGATCACAAAGAGACCTTTGCCTGCTGCCCTAGGCCCTGGATTCCTGAGTCCTAATCTGAGCACACCATTGCACTCAAGAGTTCCTCCTCTGCACCCAGTGGACCATGGACACTTGAGGGGTGCCAGCCTTTAAATCACTACCTTAAGCCAAGGGTGGAGGTCCAACAAGAAATTGTCAAGTATCATAGAAAGGAATAGTGAAAGAGCATTGATCGTGAAGCCAGGTGACCCTAGAACAAACTCAGGGAAGATCACCAGTAGAAATGAGCCATGGGGAGGCAGTGAGTTGTGGGACCCTGGCAAGCCCAACTTTCTGTGGGGACCATGTGTGCTGCTATCAGCCCAACACTGACCATCTATAAATTGCAGAGGGATGGCTGAAAAGTGGGGACTTCTTGCAGGGATGCACAGTAAAGAGTAAATGAAGGAAGTCATGACATGACCCAGAAGAGGGAAAGACCCTCTACCTGGATTGCACTGCCTTGTCTAGGGGAAGGTGATTTCCACAGCCCCAGCTGTGGAAGGCCACGTTCTCCCTCTGGGACTTCTCCTGGCAAAGGCCTCCGGTTGCTGGGGCTTTTGGTGCAGCCAATGCCCAAGAGCATCAGGCAAAGCCAGAGCAGCCCTCCTGGACTGAGAGGCACCCACCAGAGTCAGCTCACAGATGCTGCTAAGGGCAGAAGCAGGGTGCCAATTGTCTGCCCGTCAGTGGGATAGCAGCCAGAAGATTCCCGCAGCCTGGCTTTGGGGGTGCCTCAGGATCCAGAGGAGCAGAAGGCAATGAAGAAAAGACAGAGAAAGGAGTGAGTGGAAGAAGGGGAAAATTAGGTCTTGGTCATGTTTTTAGGAGGCCCAGGCTGGCCCTTTCCAGGCAGACATTTCCAGAGGAGGCAAGGATGGTCATGTGTGCTGAAAAGAATGGCTCGAAACACCATTGTGTGTCCGGTTCCACGTTCTGAGTTCCTTGGTGGGTGCTTCTCTGGGTGTGTTCTCAGTGGCTTTAGGAGGGGGGACACCTTGTGCCAGAGTAGCTGCTGGAAATGCTGGAGAGGTCACAGCACCCAGAGGGGATGGGGACTCCCTCACAGCTGAGGATGCTGCCAACGGCAGCAGAGGTGGAGGATCCCACTGTGATATTCTGTGGGAAGGAGATGAGGATGGGTCTGCGCAGGACAACCACCCCGGGAGGGGGCTCAAGGACAACAGTGGAGTCCTTTCATTGCCTGACACAGGGCTCCTTGCAGCTGTTGGCCAGCAGGGTGGGGCCACAGGGCTGGCATGGCAGGCACTGGTGGCAGCAGGACATCTCTGGGGGCTGGAGGTGCAGAGGTGCATCTGCAAGAGAGGGCAGGGAGGGAGCAGAGAACACGAGTGCATGAGCAGCAACCTATGACCCTGTCCTGCAGCAGTCAAGGCACCTGCTGGGTTGGGATTTGCAGGCTGTGCAGGGAACCACATGGGCT
The DNA here is from genome assembly GCF_036370855.1 of Dromaius novaehollandiae. Lineage (NCBI taxonomy): Eukaryota > Metazoa > Chordata > Aves > Casuariiformes > Dromaiidae > Dromaius > Dromaius novaehollandiae. The sequence continues at coordinate 4,679,819 of NC_088119.1, read as the reverse complement.
CCTTTGCCTCATCTTGCCAGGCCCCTGCAAAGAGCAGCCAGGCCCAGGGAGGCTTCTGCCTCGCCCGTAACCCAGGAGCCATCTCAGCCAAACCCCAACCTCTCTCTGAGCAAGACCTTCTCTTCCCTTCCCTCTCCCATGACAAGGAGCTCCGAGCCTCAACAGGGCACAGGCCCTATATCAGCTAAGACATCCACCGAGGTGAGACGTTGTTTTAGAGGAGGAGGAGGAGAGGTAAGGGCTTCTGACTCACCTGGTTTCCAAGGAGGAGGATGGGGGAGAAGCTGGAGAGTGAGAGAGTGAGGAGTCCGGCTGGCTTTTATCCTGGTCCTGCCCTGCCCCAGGCCCAGGGGCATGCTTTGCAGAGGGGACAATTTTCTAGCAAGCTCCTGTCCAATGCAAAACATCCCAGCTAATGAGATGGGCTGTACTTTCGTTTCCTGTGTTGCTGCCTTTTCATTTCTTCATTTCTGCCACGACCATTCCCCCTGTGAAAGCTTCTTCTGAGGACTCAAGTGGAAGGTGCAAGGACTTCCAGGGCAGGAACATGTCAGTGTGGTTGGAAGACTCAGCTCAAGTGCCAGAGGGGTCCAGTGCAGGCAGCTGATGTAGACCTGGGTCACTCCTGTGGGGGTGCTTGTGGCCCCATTTGCCACAAGGAGCCCAGCTCCTGCAATCCTCAGCTGGATGCCCAAGGGCTCCCATGCAGGAGGCTGTGCCACATCCTTCTCTCTCCCTCCCTCCCAGCTCACTCCACTGGTCACTTCTTGTCCCCTCCCTCTGTGGGTGGGCTGTGCTGCAAGCTTTTGACCCTATGCTGCATACCACCACTGACCAGGACATTTGGTTGGCCTGTTTTGTCATAGAACCTGTCTGCGGAGTCTCTGAGAGAGTCCCCAACAACACCATTAGCATGTTTGGGGCCTAGTCCTTCCCCAGGGTGCTCCAGCCTTGCCCATTCAGGATGGTTGCCAGCATTTCCTTAGCTGAGTCCACAGGTGCTCATGCTTAGGCACATGCTCTTTTCTTGTGTGTGCTTGTGGGCATGCTGGATTTGTGTGAGTGCATGTGGGTGCACAGATTTGTGCATGATTCCACACAGGTGTGCGTGAGCAGGTGCATGTCTGTCTGTACTTGCACATACTTGCTCCCTCCCTATGAGGGAATGTGCTGCTCCAGGCAGGGGCACCTTCCACTGCTCTATCCACAAACACCACAGAGCAGCAGGCTCCCTGGGCCAGAAGGAGCTTGACTGCAGCTGAATGGTTATGGCACAATGTTGTCAGAGATCTGCCCAGGGCACAGGCACAGGGATGCAGACCCTGTCTCCCGAGCCCTGCTTTCCCTGTCCCTCCAAAGCTCACACATCTGCTACTGCCTCTTTCAGGCCCCAACAGGGACAGTTTTACACCAGCTGGGAACCTTAGTTTCCCTGCAGGTAACAATACTCAGAGGGCGTTGACATGGCTGCTAGGCCCGACCCTCTGCTTCTCCAGGCCAGGACACATCTCCTCTGCCCAGTGCTAGAGAGTTCAGAAGGATAAGCTTAGCTTTACATACAGGCTGAGAAATCCTGCCTGCCTCATGCTTGCCATCCCTGAGTGGATCTGCTGCCAATGCAGTGTTGGTGGTGTATGGGATGGGGGGCAGGCTCCTCATGGCTGGCCAATGCCAAGGGCACCCTTGCAGCTCACCAACCTGGTGCTGTGTCAGGCAGACCTGGGGCTGAACAGGTGTTGAAGCCGAGGAGCCTCAAGAAAAGACCCTCTTTCCAGCAAGGGCTGCGTGCAGCGTGTAAGCTCCCTCAGTGGGAGGCTGGTCTGCCTGGACTCAGGTTCAGCTTGCACACGGCACAGCTGAGGGCTGCCCACCTTTCCTCAAAGGGCCTTGGAGAGACAGATCACTGCCAGGCAGCTCTGCTGGCAGGCCTCAGCCAGGGCTGACCAATCCTTCTTGTGGCAGCAGCTTGAAGCTGAGGCTCTAGTGCTGGGCCCCCAGCTGAGCTGCAGCTCCAGCTGCTTCACAGCCATGCCTGCTGAGTGGCCATGGAGCCCGCTGATCTGAAGTCAGATTCTGACACGTGGAGGACTTCCCGTCTTGCCCTTGGACTGCCTCATCAGTATGGACTTGCGCAGCAATCACGGGGCTGTGCCATAGCCTGATTACCACCAGCAGCCCTGATCCTGGCCCTGTCTTGCTCACTCGCCTCCCCGGCTCGACCTCAGACTTTGGCAGAGACCAGAACCTGAGCCACACAAAGCAAGGAGAGATGGAGACCATGGTCAAAGAGGCAGTAGAGGGAGGCAGTCAAGATGGGGAATGCTGAAAGATGGTGACTCCTGGAAGCAGGACATAGCCTCCTGCTTTACCTGCCGGCCTGCAACTTCAGAAGAGGTGTAGTGGCCTGGGCACCAGTGAGGACAAACGAAGGCTTCATTGGAAGGAGCTGACCGCAAAGCTTTTGTCTGTGTGAAGGAGGAAAGGCTTGTGATAGTCTGAAGAGACTCCCTCCTGTGGGGTCCAGAGGCACCAAATGGCTGAGCTGACCTGTTGTCTTGGGGGGCCATTTGCTTGCCAAGGGTGAGGAGCCTGGATGTTGCAGAGGGCCTGCCAAGAAATTGCCAAGCCTTGTGTGGCCCTTGCACTATTCCCTCATGCTGCTCTGCCCTGTGGGTACCAGTGATCCTGTCACACCTAACCATAAGCATATCAAGAGTGACAACAGCATTCTGGGGGTGAGGTGAAGGCCATGGGGCCCCAGGGGGTGTTCTCCTCAATCCCTTTGGGAGGGGGAAAGGCTTGAGTAGAAGTGGATTCCTCCCACAGGTCAACACCAGGCTGCACGGCTGGTGTTGCAGGCAGGGCTTTGGCTTCTGTCACCACTGCTCAGGGGTGCGATATATGTCACAAAGTGGAGGACAGCTGCCTGTGTACAGAAGCTTGCTAACCTGGTGAGGAGACTTTGATGTCGGGATGGGGTGGGGGAGGTTCATCCTAACCTGAAGAGATGTAAGGGTGCAAGGGGCAGAGCAGATTTGTGTGGCAGACAGCATGAGAGGGGAGGCTCTGCCACTTCCCCTGTAAGAGCAGCACCAGCTGGGGGCCACCTCAAAGGCCCGTACGGGAGGCACATAGCATGGGGAAAAGGCAGGAGACCTTGGAAGTCCATGCAGAGGTGCAGAGCTGTGACCTGTCTGGGGTTTTGGAGACCTGCTGGGATAACTCTTGTGGCTGCAGTGCTTCAGTGGAGGGAAAGAGGCACTTTTGGGAAAGATAGGGTGGGCATGGGTAGAAGAGGGGTTGTGATCTGTGGGAAAGAGTGGCTCAAATGCATGGAGCTTTGCTTCGGGGCAGGGGGTGCAACAGTTAAGAGAGCTGGTGGATGAAGGTTAGAGGGCAGGCCAGAAGAGGTGATACTGAAGTCGATGTCTGCTGCAGACCTCCTGATCAAGAAGAGGAGACAGAGGGAACTTTCTTTAGGCAGAAGGCAAAGCCTCACAGTCCTGGTACTCCTACTACTGGGGGATGATGTAAAGGTCAAGGGCAGCCCTGGCTACTGGACAGAATTCAAACTTGGGACTTCAGAAGAGCAGATCTGAAACACCTCAGGGAGCTGCTTGGCTCAGGCCACTCAGCTGTCCCAGGCTGGGGCTGGCGCTGTGCATGCTTGCTGGGCACTCTCCAGCTGGGCTGATGCTTTCTTCTCGCTTCTCTGACGAAGGAGGTGTCTCAGCCTTTTCCCACCTCTCCTTTCTTTTCTGCTGTGCCTGGGGCTGTGCTGGAGGAAGGGAAGTATGCAGTTCCCAAGGGCCACACTGTGTATGAGAGACACTCGTACTCAAAATGACTGCAAACAGAAGCTTGTGGTTTGTTTTTGTGTTTTTTCCCCCTCCCTAAATGACATCTGGCAGGGACAGTGCATCAATCGAGGGGAAGCTGGGCAGTCATGACAACTTGCCCTCAGTGGCATGCTGTAGTCTGACTAGGGTTTCACTGTAATTCCCTGTTGGCCCCTTCAGCTCATGCTCATCCCACTCATTGACCTGCTGAGGGCATGGAGGGAATTACACACACCCCCAAAGACATGTGCAAAACCATGCATGCCTCCATACTCCTATCGGTTCCCCACGGTAAAATAAAAAAAGGAAAAAAAAAGGAATCCTACAACCTTGAAGATTCCTGCCTTTCCTTAGTGATCTCCTCAAGAGAGACTTGGGGGCCTGGGACCAGCCACAGTAGCTCCTGTGCAGGGGGTGGTGCTTCAGTTCTCACCATGGCAGCTGAGGCAGCTGAGGCGTGTGTGCTGGGGACAAGCTAGGATGCCTGCAGGATGCAAATGCTGTGGCCAGGACTCCAGAAGCAGAGTGCTGATGAAGCTGCCTCCAGACTCACCTTAAGGTAACTCAGCTCTCTTCAAAGAGCAAAGAAACACGAAGGAGCAGGTGGCACCGAGGAGAGATTTCAAACAACCTGAGCCAAGCCCAGCATGTGCTGGTTCACATGGCTGATGAGAGCTGGCTGAGCTGCATTGCTGGGGAGTCTGTCTCCTCCTGTGCTTTGGGCACTGGAGTGGTCTCCAGAACCACAGGAGTGGTGGTGGGGGGATGTGCCCAGTGCTGTGCAGGCCCCAGAAGGACAAGCCTTGTGCTCTGAGAGCCTGCCAGTAGGAGGGCTCTCACACGGCCTACGAATCTCCTATTTCAGATGCCCCCAAACATGACCTGCTTCTCCTCCACCTGTGTGGGGACTGTGTCTGTTCAGGCTGCCTCAAAGCAGGCTCTGGTAATGCTGCTCCTCCTTGCTCAGCAAATCAGCCTGCTGCATGTCTTTTGGGTGAGGCCTTCTCTGATTCATTGCCTTGAAAACTCAGCAGTATTTCAATAGTCTGGAGGCCATCAGCACTGCAGAGAGCTGCTGGGGTGTGTTCAGTGCTGTGATACCTGTTGTGCAAACTTCTCCCCTTTCCCTGCCTGTTTCCCCTGGATAGAGGCTGGCTTAACCGGGGCAGGGAGTCTAGGCTGGCTAGCACAGCTCAACCCACAACAATGCAATGTGCCTTCCATCACAGGATTTGAGCTAGCAGCTGCCCATGCAGAGCCCTGAAATCCTCCAAGCAGCTCTTGTGAAGTGTAAGGAGCAAGCCCAGAGAGGTGCCTGCCCCACCTCCTCCTCCTGAGGAGCCGCACTGGGGAGCCTGGAAATCTCTGTGCTGGGCCGCTTTGCACTCTCTTGTGCCATGTGCCCAGAGCAATGTAAATGATGCTGCTGGGAGCAGCGGCTGGAGCTCCTTGTCCTGTTCCCGGGCACCTGCATCCTGATCCAACCTGGGTAAACCTGTCCCAGGTGTTGGCAGGACGATGCAGCCAGCAGCAGCAGGGCTGTGAATGCCCCCGTGGGGAGAGCTCTGAGTGCAGAAAAGGATATTGGCCAGGACTCGCCATTTCTGGGGAGGGTGGGTTAGTGCCCTGCCTGTGCTCGGGGCAGTGTCAGGGCAAGAAAAGCTCAGGCAGCCCTTGCGTTAGTGCTGCCAGGGCAGAGGTGTGCTCCAGGCTCCCAGGACAAGCAAGGCCTCTTCGGTGCAAGGCTCTGGGACACGCATTTCCCTTGGGGTGAATTCTGGTCACAGGCCCCACTGGGAGGGTGGGTGGGCAGCAGCTGTGATGGCCCTGCCGCGGCTCCAGGGCCCGTGAGCAGCAGGCGAGCTCGGGGCACAGCAGGGAGGCAGCTCCGCACTGTGGCCACCATCAGGTGCACAGAGCAGCACCAGGCTCAGGTCTCTGCGCAGGGGCAGAAAACCCCAGCAAGGGAGGGCCCTGAGCAGCAGCCTGCGGCACCTTGTGGGGGCGGGGTGGGTGGGTGGTTGGTGTCCTTTCGGGGTGCGCTATTCCCGCGCAGCAGCTCAGGAGCCCTTCCTGCGGCCGGGCTTGAGGAGTTCCGGCACCGCCGGCTCCCGCCACCACCACCGCGGCTCGTCGCGCTCCGCTTTGTGGCGGCGGCAGGAAGGCTCGTCCCCGCCGCGCTGCCCGGCCCCTGCCGCTCCCCTCCCGCCCGGCCCCTGCTGCAGTCGCGGGCCCGGGAGCGCCGTGCGCGGCGCGGAGCGGCCGCCTGCGTGTGCCGCAGCCCCGCCGAGCGCCCAGCTCCCGCCGCTATCGCCTCCCCGACGCCGCCGCCCGGGACAGGGCGAGTCCGAAAGCGGGGCGGGCGCCGGGACAGGGCGCAGCCCCGGGGCGGAGCTGGCGACCGCGGCGGCGGCGGCGGCGTCCGAGAGGAGACGTCGGCGCCGCAGCAGAGAGTCGCTGCTGGCGGGGGGCAGCGAGGCGCGGGCGGCCGAGCGGTGCGGCGCGATGCGGCGGTGCCGGGGCGCAGGACTGGCGGCGCTGGCCACGGTGCTCCTGGGTGCGCGGGGCTGGCGGCGGCGGCGGGGTGGGGGGCCAGCACCCGCACTTGTTTCTCGGCTTTTAAGTCGCTCTTTCTGCCTCCCTTCCTCATCTACCATCTCCCTTTCTCTTCTTGCAGCTCTCTGGCTCCACTCTCGCCTCCTTTTCTCAATCTTCATCCTTGTTATCAGTACCAGTTTGCTTTCCTGTGCTGCTCCATCGTTCCATACATCCATTCATTCCCCTGTGCCTTCAGCATTTGTTCTTGCCCTGAAATCAGCCATCCGTCCTTCACCATCACACCTCAGCTCCCCTGTCTACTTTTCCTGCCTTCATCCGTCCATCCACCCATCTGACTTTCAACCCATCCCTTCATGCATCCGCACCAAACCTCTAAGCCTCCTCCAGTCTCTCCACACACTGATGCAGAGATCATTCTCCACGTCAGCCACTCGCCGCATGTCCCCATCTGTCCCGAACGCCTCTGTCTCGCTGCCACTTTCCTTCTGCCTGACCCTTTCTCTGGGATTGTCTTCTTTCTCGGCAGTGGCTGTGGGCAGGGCTCAGGTGCAGCAGGAGCCGTCGGCAGAGGCCACCGAGGGCACTGGCATTAACATCACCTGCTCACACCCCAAAATAAAGACCAACGAGTACATCTACTGGTACCAGCAGCTCCCAGGACGAGGTCCAACGTTCATCACGAGCGCTTTCAAAGGGTCCAAAGAGGTGCAGGACCCGCCGGGGAGCCTGCTGGTGGCCGAAGACCGCCGCTCCAGCGTCCTGCATCTCGCCCGGCCCTGCTGGCGGGACGCGGCGGTGTATTACTGCGCCGTGGGAGACCCGGCGGCACAGGTCGGGGCTGCGGCCGGGCACGAACTGCTGTGGTTGGGGCGGGACTGGGGGTGTGGGGCTTGGCGGGGGCCGGGCCCGCTGGGGGGTGCTGCTGCTCTACCCACCGGGGCCGCCTCGCCTCACCTCGCTGCACCGCGCCGGGCCTGTCCCTGCGCGGGTCCCACTGGGCCGGGGCCTCCGTGGCAGGAGGGACCCTGAAATGGCTCCCAAGCCTCCGAGTGGACAAGTAGCTCCCACACTGGCTGTGACGGAGACATACCCAGGCGACGGCAGCAGCGGGTGAGGAAACAGTGACTGGAATGCTGGTGATGCCTTCAGTGCCTGGAGGTGGGGCGATTGAGCTGATCAGGATCTCCCGGTCTCCCCATTTGCTGGCACCTTGACACACGAACCCCCAGTGCCCACAGCCCCACAAGAGTTGATGGTACACAGATATATGCACACTCCCTGTGGACAGGGTGGATTCCTCCAGTAACCAACGTTAGACACTTAGGCCCATCAACAGATGGTGTGGCATGACCTGGTCTCCCAGTTGCCTAATGCACAAAACACAGACACACAACAGAGGCAAACAGGTCTCTCCAGCAGTTGGTCCAGCACCTTACCTGTGGCCTTACCTGTAGCTGAGTCTCAAAGCTCATGGTCTCTCCAGGAGCTGGCTGGGAGCTCCTGGTCCCTCCAGTAGCCAGCCCTCAGCCCACCCTTGTCTCTCCGGTATGTGACTCCCAGGGTCCAGGTGAGCACAAGCAGCTGGAGGCTGTGCACGTGGATACTGGAAGGGATGGAGAGGGCTTTTCAGCAAAGCAAAGGGCTGTGCTGCCATTTCTGCCACCCTGCCAGAGGGGACAGTGTGTCTGCCTCTGGTGGAGGGTTTCTGCAGCAGGTGCCTTTCCCAGAGCCCTTTCCCTTGAGGAGCCTCTTGACTGGCTGAGGGAGAACAGAGGGGAAATCCTTGTGGGGAGAGACAGCCTGGGTCTCAGTGCCTTTGTCTGTGTCTGGACCTACCTCTGTTCAGACAGTACGTAGGGACAAGGGGGACATGACTGGGAGCAAAGTGGCCTTTCTTCATGCCCTGCTGGAGTGGGCACAAGCCTCTGTCTTGGGTTGGGCTCTGGATGGCAAGAAGAGTTCACCACGGACACTTCTTCCTTGCTGGGGGATGTCTGGGCTGCTTGTGATCGTCAGGAGGGTCAAAAAGCAGGAAGACGCCCAGCAGCCTCCTGGTGCCTTATAGCAGGCTGCACGATGTTAGGCTCCTACAGGAATTTTTTGGTGCCCAGGGCCCCTTTGGCAATGTGGTGCAGAGTTCAAAGGCAGCAGTGCTGCAGCTGGGAGTGTCTGACTGAGAGGATATCCAAGCACCTTTGGGCCTAGAGGCTTGTGAAAGAGCTCAGCTGTGGCCTGACTGCACATAGGGACCTCCGAGTGCTGAAAAAGCCTCCCGTTGGTCCTTGGGAACATGGAGCACAGGAAAGGCTGCAGCTTGATTGCTTTGCTTAGGCTGAGCATTTTAACAGCTTCAGCTCCTTTCTCCAGAGAGCCTCCCTGGGCCAGAGGTGTAAGGTCCCAAGGAGATCTGTCTGGAGCAGCAGTGAGAGAGTGTTGCTCCACCCTCTGGGCTGAGGTCTGGAGGGTGCTTTGAGCCTGCAGAGGCAGGGGAAGACAGGACCTGCTATCTTCAGCACCCTCTTTCTCAGAGATACCTGCACACCTCGTGGAGTGGAGATCGTGACATGGTCCTGATTTTTCTGGCAGCCCTGCTGGGACTGGCAGCCTTTGGTGAGACACACTTTCAGGCTGGGGAGCATCAGAGCAAGAGAGTGCCTTGTCAGTGCTGGAGGGGGAGATGCAAATTCTGACTTCACGGGGAACTGGCAGCCTTTCTGCAGGGAGAGCAGGGGCTGCCGGTGGAGCACTGCAAGTACTCTGAGGGATGTCAGGAGTAATGGGCATAAAAGGAGGAATGAGGCTCTGCATGTCTCTTTCTCAGGTAACAAGTGCCTTTGTGTGCACTGTTTATCCATATGTATTTAGAGAGAGAGAGAGAGCGAGCGCGATCTGCCAGGGGAGGGACCAGTGCTAGACATGGGAAATTCTCTCCTCAGTGGATTTGAAAAACATGTTGTCAATCTATGCTGGAATGTCAAAAATCCTTGAGGACTGTTCAGAGAAGGCTAAGTCCGTGCTAGGAGAGGTGGAAAGCTTTATAAAGCCAGGGCATGGACAGACACTGTGGTGTGGCTTAGGGAGAGAATGTTGTAGTGAGAAGTATGACCAGAGCTAGGCAAGGCAGAAGGAGAGACCAATAGCTAATAGAGCTGCTTCTGATCTCCAGGAGGGGCAAAAAGCCAGTGATAGGTACAGAAACAGCGGATGGCCTTACAGCCCAGTGAGATGCTGATGAAAATCAGGATGAGCTCACAGACTGGCCTCTGAGGAGTCACAAGAACTTGGAGAAAGAAGGGTGTACAGACAAACACCTTAGTTTTCCATAGGCTGTGAAAAGAGAAAAATGGAGGTGGGGGATAGTGAGAGAGCTGAAGAAGTGATGGATAGATAGATGCATACATAGACAAGCAGTGCTGAAATGCCTTTCTGTCTTTACAGGTCATGCACAAAAGGACTTTGTGCTGCAGTTCCCAGCAGAAGCGACCATCCAGGCAGGACACAACGTAAGACTGCACTGTAATTTCTCCTCCAGCTTTTCCAATCCCTACATCTCCTGGTACCAGCAGCTCCCAGCGCAGCCCCCTAAGCTGTTGCTGCAAGTGGGAAAATGGAAACCTCAGGCAGAGTCGGGAAGGTTCTCCTCTTCGCTGTCTGTGGAGACCTCCCTCGTGCTTCTCCATGTGCAGAAAGCTGAGCTCCAAGACAGCGCTGTCTACCTCTATGCACTGAGCCCACGCTGGTGTCCTCAGTGCGCAGCACTGCACAGAAATGCATGCAGAGTGCTCTGAAGGGCGTTTCTCTCCTTGCCTCTGTTTGCATGTAGCTTTGAGCTCAGCTTGCCCAGCAATGGCACCTGGGGGCTGTGATGAGGCTGGGGTGTTGCCTCCCCTGCCTGTGCAGCAGGAACAAGTGTCATTAAGCACATGTCAGTGAAGCTTTCACAAATGTGTCTAGATCCAGGGTTGTGGGAAATGATCGAAGTGGTATAGCAAACCTGACATGGTCTCCAGGGGAGACTGATCTTGGAGGAGAGCTATTGGACAACTGTTACCACATAAGCCAGAGCAGACTCAGGAACAGCCCTGAGCTGCAGATCCTAACTGGGTCACAGGGGCGAGTATGCAGGAGAAGCATCCTACTTGCTAGTCCAGCTCTTGTTCTTTCCTCAGCCACCACTGATGACCACTGTTGGGGCAGAGGACCCTTGGTGGGAGACATGACTGTCCTTATGTTTTTATACCATCCAGCCTAAGTATCCCAAGGAGGGAAAATCCCTTCCTAGCCCTGCATCTGGGGATAAGGCAAGCTCTCAGCATTTGAGCAAGTCACCTTAGAAAATGAAGAAGATTCTCTGGTCCATCCCCTCAAGATGCCCCACTGCTTTTCATGTGTCTCCTCCAGCTTTGGGGAAACACCAGTGCTTGGCTGGGGGGAGTCCCCATGTCCCTGAGTCGGTGTGGTTGAGCAATCATCCGATCCCTCCATTTCTAGGAAGTAGTTTGTTGCTCTGTGTGCAGTGCTCTTGTGGTGCTAAGTCTGTTTGGTGGAGCAAAGAGCTGGCCCTGGAGAGCAGCTGTGGTGGGAGGTGACAGAAACAGCCAGGGTGCCTGAAAGGAGACACTGGCTGGGTTTTCCTGCCTGGGGGAGCAAATGTGCAGGTGTTTGCAGTGAGGCCTCCTGAGGTGACACACAGAGCTCAGTCTTTGTGCCAAGGAGGGTGTGGGGAATGCATGAGAAGGAGAAACAGGACAGAGAGAATGAGAAGGGGGGAAGGAGAAGGAGGCACCTGGAGAAAAGAGATGGCCTGTGCCTGTGGGGGACAGGAAGGTGGATGAGCAGCCATGCTCCCACTTGGATGGGAAAGCAAGCAGTAGTTTGGATGGCAGCTGGAGGATGGTTTCTGTTCCGTCCTCTTGCTCTTGAAGCACCCAAAGATGTGTGATGGAAGAGTCAGGATTTTGTGAGAAAAGTGGGGCATGTGGGAGACCAAATAATAGACAGGTTTGCATGTGGGGGCACTACTACCTCATTCCAAAATGACATTTGAAATGACCTGCATGCTTTTTTCTAAGCACGTTACATTGATTCTGATTAGCCCATGGGACTAATCTCACATCTGTTGTGTTTTCCTGGCCACAGCTGGAGTTGGAGAGCTGGATGCACAGTGTGGCTGGCGAGAGCTCAGAGGATGATTCTTCCATGGGGCCGTCTGCAGTATTTCTAACACTCCCGCCTGCCAGGAGTGGCTCATCTTGGCCCAATGACTCATCCCAAAACAGCAAACTAAACTGCTGGTTCCCTGTGCCCAGGTGTCAGACAGGAAGGGAGGCCCTGCTTACCAGGGCATTTTCCCCTCCAAAGGCTTGACTCAAGAGACAACATTTCCCCTGGCAAAAGGCTCCTTTCAGCTTCTTGAGGCACTGACATGCAGAATGAGATTGGCAGAGGCCAGCCAGCAGGTCATGGGGCTGGAGCACATGGCACAGAAGCAGAGGCTTGGTGAACTGGGCTTCTTCAGCCTTAAAGGGAGAGAGCTAAAGGAAGACTTGCTGTCCACAGGTCCCTGATTGGAGACTAAAAAACCAGACGGAAGCAGAGTCTTCTCAAAGGTGCTCAGCCATAGAGTGAAAGACAATGGACACAGGTTGGAACATGGGAAATTGGGATTACAAATCAGGACTTGTTATTGTTTTTATCGTTGTTGTTGTTATTTACCCTGAGGGTGGATCAAGTTTTCCAGAGAGGCTGTAAAACAGCAGTGCTTGGAGGTATTCAGGACTTAACTGGGCAGGACCCTGAGCAGCTGGATCTCATGGCATCTGCTTGGACTAGATGACCTCCAGAGGTCTCCTCCAGCCTAAATCACTCAACAGTTCTATGATTCTATGCAAAGAGGGAAAGCAGGATTTTCTGCAGCTAAAGGTGAAGACCAGGGCAAATGGAGATGTAACTGGCTATGAAGAAACCAAGTCTAGTAGTGACTGAGAAGGTGTGTATTTGTTTGCTTTAGGGGGAAATGGCTGCTACAAGAATGGTTTCTGAAGTGGTCTATGATTGCTCTGAGGCTGGGATGGCGTGACAGGAAAGGGGATTGCCTGGCTTATGAGGTACCTTCATGCAGACAGGAAGAGAGATTTCAACCTGCCTGAAGGGATTGGCAGGACTGTATTTCATAGATGGCAGGCTGGAATGAAAAATTTTCTGAAATTGATGTTAAATGGGTTAAAGAAAATCATATTTTTTATGTTTTTTCCAGTTTGACGATTTGTATGATGTCCAGTTAAGTGTTTGTTCATTTTTACTATGAAGGCTATAATAGCTACAGAAAACAGAAAATACAGAAGGTAGCTATTACTACTATGGATATGCATAACTGCATTCAGCATTTTGTGATGTTCCAATTCTGATCTGACTTTTCTGGTAATTAATAACTCCTCACTACCTACTAAGTAAACTTGCATGAAGATTTGACAGGTAGCTGCAACTGTTTTATAATATTGATGTTATCTCTATAATATCTGTTACATTAGTAAAACCTTACTGATTACATTAGTGAAACCTTACTGACCCATCATCTGGATACTGGTATTACAACTGGAAAAACACTCTTGATCTAATTCACATTTACACTATAGATTGTTTTACTGAAGTCTGAAAAAGTAAAGGTGTCTCTAAAAGATTCAATCTTAAAGTCAGCATAGGCAGAAACCACAACCATAGCATTTGGGGGACTGCAGGGCTCAGGAGTGGTGTTCCTTCAGATGTCTGAGAGCTGCAGCATTGGAGTGTCCAGAGAGGGGCTTGGAGGCAGACACTGTACAGGAACCAGGTGCATCCAACGCAGGCAAGGCCTTGGGGATGGAGAGAGGAGACACAGGAGTCAAGGAAGGAGAGTCTTTCGCATGGGAAAAGGCTGTGTCAGTCTTGAGAGCCCCCACATCTCTAGGAATTCCCTTCTGCAGAATGTGAGGTGCAGCACGGTCACGAGTTGGAGGGGTTAGGGTAGAGCCTGCAGGCCTTACTGCTCCAGGTCTTAGAAGGTTAAAAATTATTACTGTTATTTTAATTGTTGTTATTATTATTATTTATAGAAGTAGTAGTAGTAGTGGTAACAGTGCTGTTGTTGTTGTTATCATTATCACTGTGGAGTTTTTTGAGGCAAAGCCTAAATCAGCCTTAAAGTGAACAGAACAGAGCTCGTTATCTCTGCTGTGGCTGGTGCATGGGGTCCGTCTAGAGTTGATCCAAGAAGGAGGTGGAGATGGGGGGGGGGGCGTTCCCATCTTCATCATCCCACCCCTTCCCATCCCATTCCTGTTCCAGGGTTCAGGGCTGCGCTATCCACAGACTTCACAGACTAGCACCCCGAGGAGTGCCTCAGGTACACCCTGGGGAGGCAGCAACTTACTGATTCCCAGCTTTTCCCCCTTCAGCCATACAGTAGGATGTGCTTGTCACCTCTGGGTTTGTGGGAGTCCACAGCCCCCATTGGAGCCAACTGCCTCTCTGGGGTTGCAGGTTATCCTGCCAGAACAGGACACAGCCAGACTCCCTGGGGTGGTGCAGAGCAGGGTTGCCCACCTGCTTCTGGGCATTCTGGTGGGAGGTAGTGTTCCCAGGCACCGGAGGAAGAAAAAGGGAGAAGCCACAGAGCTGGAGGATACTTGTGTTTCAAGAGGAAATAGCACCTTCCACAGAGAGCAGAGGAAGCTCAAGATGTGAAACCCCAGCGGGAAGAACCCCCCGAAGTTACAAGCAGCCAAGCAGAGGGTGTGCAGGAAAGCAAGCACTTCTAAGTGGTGAGGAGAGGACTCCATTGGGAGATCAAACCAAGAACAGACCCTTCCTGCCATGAGGAGCACAGAGCTCCCAGGTCCCCTCTGCTGTCAGGACATTCAGTGGCCTAACGTGTGTCAAAGCCAGAGGAGAGAAAAACAGAGGAAGCATTTCAGGCATAATAACAACAAGAGCACTTTCTCTTCCCCACTTCTACCTTTGCTGCCTGCCCCATGGACTCATTTCTGACAGCTCTGCTCTCTCTGGGCTGGGAAGTGGTTTTCTGACTGTCACTCACTAACAGGAGTGTCTGTCTCAGTATGCACCTCAGGTATGTTGTCCTCACTGCCTCCCTGAGGCAATGGCTAGGTAAGTATGGGTTTTGCCTTGAGGCACAATTCCTTTTTTCTCCAGGAAACTCTCACCACCCTTACCAGGTCACTGCAGGCCACTGCTCTTGAATAATGGGAAAACGCTGGGAAATCTCAGCTCACAGAGGTGTTTTTGCACCAGCTTTCTCAAGGTGCTGCTACTGCTGGCAAAGAAAAGAGGAGACAGGGCAGGGACTCATCCTCCCCATTCTCTTCAGACAATTGTCTCCTGCCTTTCTTTCCCCTGCTGCCCATCTTTCTCTGCCTCTCTCCTCTGACTCTTCCTGGGACCAGTGTTTTACAGCTTTTTCACAGCTGTTCTACAAACCCACATTTCTGTCTTTGCAACATGAAAGACTGATCTTATCAAAGCTGATGAATGGACTTGCAAGCTCTCCTCCAGTTAACATCATTAGGGAGTCCCAGTCTCCCTGCCAACTGGCACCTGCAAGGCAGCATGCTGTGGCCAGCAGTCTCCTTCAGAAAGTCAACACTGCCAGGGTTTCCTTTTCTGTGTGTACTTGGGCACCCAGGAGTCATCTGAGATGACAGGGAATGGGGATCAAGATGGATCTTTTCTTAGAAGCCTCTCTAGTTCCCTCACCCTGCTGGAGGTGTGCTGGTCCAAGCATGTGAGGGCCAGGATTGACAGTGTGTTCCCTGGGCAGCAGGAGAAGAAGGAGCAGGGGCACAGCAGAGCTCTCCTCCAGGGGCATCCTGGCAGGAATGGATGGGTGTTATAGGGCTGTGGAATCTACACTGAGCCAAGGACTTTGAGCCCCTGCCCCAACGTCCTCGTCACCCTGCTGTCCCCAGCCTGGATCCTGTTGCAGAGCAAGGGAGAGGGAGCCTTCTTCCCTGAGGGTTTTGCATCCTGTCTTGGCTGGTGTCCTGAAGCCTTTCTCTGTGCAGTCACTGACCCTTGCATTCCTCCAGGTGCCATGGCCCAGACCCTCCTCACGTCCTAAGCGGGACTAGTGCCAGTGGAGGAGACAGGCACCTTCCAGATCACCTAGATTTACCAGACCGCCTTACTCTGGTAACCAGCACAGCAGAGGCCAGGTCTCAGCTGGTCTCCTATCAGGCAGCTGCTGGCCTCAAGAAGAGGGGCTGATTCACCACATTGCTGAACACCAGGGGTAGATATGCCTCTTCTAGCTGGAGGAAGTCAAGGTCGTCCATATGACCTTGTACCTCTGTTACATGCAAGAGCGCCTGGTGCACGCACATTCCTTGGCTGTGCAGGAACCTGGGGAAGGAAGGGGGTGTCTCTGTGCAAGGCTGAGCTCCAGTGGGCTCTCCCTTGATAGTGCCAGCTTTCCTCCATATCCAGGGATCTCCAGTCAAAGATCCTCTTTCTGAAAGGTGCTGGAGCCAGTGGCTTTCACTGTGAAGCAGAGAAAAAGCCTCTGCTGTGCAAATGTTCTCCCCACACTCCAGGACAGGACCACACTGCCCACACCCTTTTTGCATGGAGCTGGTGGGCTGTTCTGCTCTCTGCATGGCACCAAGGGCTGGAAAAACCCAGGCAGGGACTCCTGTGAGTCTTGAAGTCTCATAGAAAATACTGGGGGGTTGTCTGATTGTTTGTTTGCTCTTTGTTTGCTTGTTTCTGCACAGGACGTTTGCCTGGAGCCCGGAGAGGAGGGACCTCCTGAGACTGGGCATTGCTGGAAACCTAAGGGATGCCCTCACATGGCTTCAGCCAAGAACTGGATCCCTCAGCCCAAGGAGGGTGATACTGCTGAGGTGAGGAGGAGCAAAGGGCAGAGAGCAAGGTTTCCCCTGTGACAATCTGCATGCAATTTCCTCCTGCTCAGTGCAGGAGGGCACTTGGCTGAAAACACCTCTTGCAGCAGGTATCTTTCCACCCAGCCGGTTCTGGAGGATAAACCCACGAGTGAGAGAGGATCCAGGCTCTGGCTGTACTTGCCACTGGTGTCTCTTGTTGGGACTGGAAAGCAGTGTCCTTTTGGCAATCCTTGTAGGTTTGTCAGGGTCAAAGGTTAGAAAGAGACAGGCATTTTCAGCCTGGCAGCATCAAGAAAACATGTGTGCACAGCAGGTTTCAGTGAAGTGGTTGGGGACAGGCTCATGGACAGGCCTGCAGCCCCTCTGGGCCACAGTTTGCAAGTTCCTGAAAGGCTGCTGTTGAGAAGGGAAATCAGGCACTCAGCCAGCCCTGCCTGGCTGCCATTAGATGAGGTGTTTTGACAGAGATTCAGGGGCTTCTTTTCTAACTACAAGGACAAAGGAAATAAACTCTGTGTGTGTGTGTGATTAGATTCATTTCAAGGTCTTACTTTCTCCCTTCCTTTAATTGCAGCCATGAGAGCCCACCTAAAGAGAACCTGTCCCACTTTTTCCTCCTTGTATTGGCATGCATGGCAATAAAACAAAGGAAGAGGGAGAAAAAGCAAAGTTAAGCAGCAGTTACCAATCTGTGTAAGTAGGTAGCTCATCCCTACCATTATGGGCATTTATCTGATGATCTGATGAAATGCTTTAGGAGGTGGTGGGTGGGGGGTGAGGGGGAGAGAGAGACTCAAGATGTAGATCAAGAGGAACTGCAAAAAATAGGGAGAGTAAGAACCACAGGATGTATTGGCCAGGTATGGCTTGGCTGTCAGAGCTGAAATCCACACACATCAGCTCTAACACGCTGCTCTCCACCATGTTGACTCATCGTCACTCCTTGGTTTAAAAAAACAAACTCCTCCCTTCTTTGTACTCTGTGAAAGCATACCTTACTTCTCCCAGCTCTGTAAAGCCCACTGTGATAAGCCTCTGCTCACACAGCTGACCCCATCACCCAGGCCACAGGCTGTTCAGGTCCTGGAAGAGACTTGGGACTGATCTTGAAAGGAAAGCTGGTTCAATCTACAAGCTCTAAGGGTTTGAGAGGAGCAAGAGAAAGACTCCAGGAGTCGCCTTGGACCCACAGACAGCCAGGCCCCGAGGCCATCTCCCCACTGGGGTGCGCGGATGCCCGCTCAGAGGTCCCAAGGCAGCGGAGGTGCCGCGGGCCCCGGGGCCGAGTCCCCCTCCCACTGCCTGCGCCACTCCCCGGCGCTTCCTCCCCAGCCACCCCCGCTGGGCCGGGCCGGGCCGGGACAGGCCGGGACTGCTGCTCCGTCTCCGCCAGCACTGGCAGCCCCTGCCGGTGACGGTGCTGGCGCTGCCTCTGCTCCCGGCGCTGCTCCGCGCTCGGCCTGGCACCGCTGCCCAAGAACAGGCGACGCTCAGCCCCACTGCTCGCCTGGCGCTGCCTGCGGCCTCTCGCCCCGCTAGGCGCGGCGTTGGGCCGCGCAGCACCGAGCCCCCGAGCGCAGCGTGGCCGGGGCTGGGGCCGCCGACCGAGCCGGGAGCGGCTCCGGGCCGCCGGCACTGCGGCCCCAGCAGGAGCGGCGAGTGGCGGGGAAGCGCCTCTCACCCCCGTGGAAGGCTGTGCAATTTCAGGGCGGCAACTGTATTCATTTCAGTTTATTGCCGCTCAGCACAGACTTCTGGTCACTGTTTCAGGCTCTAGCAAAGAAAAGGACACGCAGGTTCAAACAGTCCTCTACACACACAGCTCTCCTTCTTCCCCACTTCGGCCTCAGTAGAAGACCTGTGCTCCTCCCTTCCTAGCCTCACCTTCCCCTGTTTTTGCTCTGGATTGTACTTATCCCTCTGCCTGCCCCCAGTTGCTGCAATGGAGTGAGGGGTAATGCAGGGGTTTGGGTCTCACCTGTAATGTGTTAGTTTATGCGATAAAAAGCTCATCTGCACACATACAAAAGAGCACAGGGAAACAATGGCACAATACCCTGCCCCAGCTACTTGCAGGCCCATCTCAAGAGACCCCTCAGCCCATCAAGGACTTACCTCTACAGGCATTAAGGAGCACAATGACAGGTGGGGGAAGCCAAATTACATACTCAGAGGAAAAGATACCCTGTCTGAGCTCCTCCCAGGGATGTCCCAGAGAAGCCAGGGGCTCCACAGTCAAGGTGTGAATCCCATCCAGATGCATCCTTGGGAGCAGCTTGGCAGAGCAGCTTTTGGACTAAGTGTGTGGGGGAGGTGTTACTGCTGAGGTGTTTGGGACACATTATGGGATGCAGGGCAAGAGCATTTGGGGATTGCATGAGACATGAAGATTGCCTAAGGGCTGTTTTGGGGTGGAACCAAAGGCAGGGAAGGGAGAGATCAAGCATCACTGATTGCTGTGTGCTTGTGTCAGGTTACCCTGTGCTGTGAGATGGCCATAAGATGCCAGGCAGGGCAGGATGTGGGCTTTGTTCTCTTGCCCTCAGCCCTTCTCACCCTGCTCGTGGGCCTTGTGCAGTGGCCACAGGCTTGTCCATGTGTTGCATCTCTGTGGTAGCTGGGGATGTCTTCCTCAGCTCCGCGGGACCATGCCTGAAAGGGAGCCATTGCAGTGTGTCTCTCTTTCCCATTATTCTGGGAAAGAGTCAACTTGTTCCACTACCTTAACTGCCCTCCGTCCTCACCTACCCCCCACCCCTCCCCAGTGCAAGCAATGCTCTTCTCCCTGTGCAGCTTGAGATACTGTCCACAGCGGGAAGCACCACATGGGCACCCAGGCTTGGATGCAGCAGAACTTTAATGAGTCTAAAGAGGGAAAGGTGGTTGCTCTGAGCTTAGGTCCCCAGTTCAGGCAGCACCAGGAGCAGCCAAGAATGTGTGTCCTTTGACCATGGCAGATTTTTCTCTGGATTCTCAGCCTCTGTGAAATCAGTGGCCTGCATCAGCTTCTGAATTCCTTCTGTGGTGCCATTGCCACTGGCTTTAGCAGGGGGGACACCTCATGCCACAGTTGTGGCTGGAAATGCTGGAGAGGTCACAGCACCCAGAGGGGATGGGGACTGCCAACGGCAGCAGAGGTGGAGGATCCCACTGTGGTATTCTGTGGGAAGGAGCTGAGGATGGGTCTGGGCAGGACAACCACCATGGGAATGTCATGGTCAATGACCACGGTGGAGTTCCTGCACTGCCTGACACAGGGCTTGTTGCAGCTGTTGGACAGCAGGGTGGGGCCACAGGGCTGTGTCAGCTGGCCTTTGTAACTTCGTGGCAGGGGACTACTGGCAGCTTTCAGGCTTGGGAGAGCAGAGTGCAGCTCACCATTTCTCCTGCCATGGCCTCAGCTCAACCGTGAGACCCTGAAGTCCGTGGAAGTGGAGGGCTGTGAATGAGAGTGGCTGTGCAGAAAGCCTGCCTGCTGCAACTCCTGCTGAGCATGTTAGCAAAAGGCCCCGCATGAGAGCTGATGAAGGATCCCTGTTGGAAGCATTCATGGGAAGGGATAAAGAGTGGGTAGCCTTTGTGCTTGCCTAGGTAGTGAGGTCCTGAGACACAGGGTGGCACAAGCAGTCAGAGGCTGTGTATGGGGACGAGTGAAGAGAGGGACCCGCTGTAAGAAACAGGGCTCTGATGGGCTCTCTTTCCCCCGGCAGAGAGAGGGAGTGTTTCTGTGTCTGTGCGAGGAGCTGCTGCAGTGGGTGCCGTACTCGGAGACGTTTCCCTTGAGGAGCCTCATCTGTGTGGGAGAGGAGGGAAAGAAAAACTGCTGTGGGGATACAGAGCTGGACAGCTGTGTCCAGGCACCTCTGTCTGTGCCTAGTGCTACCTATGTCCAGATAATCTGCAGGGCCCAGGTTGGCATGGGTAGGTGCAAGGATTCCTTCTTGATCTCCTGTGGAGCTGGTGCAGATGCTTGTGTCTGGCTGGGTGCTGGATGACAGGAGACAGCAGAGACGCTTCTCCCTTGCTGGGAGATGGTTTGTCTGGTTGCGACTTCTAGGAGGGACAAAGAGATGGATGTCTGCAGCAGCCTCCTTCCTGTCCTTTGGACTGGACACAGCCTGCCTGAACTGCCTGTTAGGCTCCTACACAAATGCTGGTGCTGGCCTTGAGTGTTCAGCTCTTGGTCAGCCACTAGGGAGCCTGGGAGAGAGCAGTGATTGCACCGATGGTCCACTCCAAGGATGGTGGGTATGCTGTAGACACGAGGCCATCATCTCTCTAGACATCCTTGCCACAGAAATCTCAGCCCTACTGCTGAGCTCTGCTCTCCACGGCATACTAAGCAAGGCCATGCAGTCACTGTCCATGCAAACACAAGTCCCCACTGCCAGGTTCTCTAGCTTGCCTACATTTGCCTTCCCAGGTCCATTCTGGCACTCCCACTGCAGCTCTGTGCTTCCTCTCAGTCACCTCCCAAACCTCATCCCTCCCAGAAGTGCAGGGTCCCAACTGCCTGTGGGGATTTCCAGCAGAGGTGTTGTTCCCAGGCAGCAGAGGACGGAAAGGGTAGAGTGGGGGAGGTGAGGAACCTCCAGTGGGGAAAACCCCTGAAATCCCCACAGCACCAAGCAGCAGTGTGCAGAAGAGCATGCATTTCTAGCTGCGGAGCTGAGGATGCCACTGCGACATCGGGCCAGGAACAGCCGCTTCCTACCATGGGGAACCCAATGCCCACAGGCCCCCCTCATTGTGAAGACATTCAGCAGGCTGTTGCCTGAGGAGCAACACGTGTCTCTGCCAGAAGGAGGAGACCTGCAGGCAGCATGTGTCAGGCATGATAAGAACAAACATTTTCTCTTCCCTCTGTCCTCCTGTGCTCCCCTCTCAGCGTCATTTCCGTCAGCTCAGCTCTTTCAGGGCTGCCAGCTGGTTTTCTGACTCTCTCACACAGAGACGGGAGGCTCGGTCTCAGCATGTACCTCAGCTACCTTGTCCTCGCTGCCCTCCTGGGGAAATCACTGGGTAAGCACTGGCTTTTCTTCCCAGCATAGTCCCTCTTTTTCCTCAGGAAACCCTCCCACCCTCACCAGGTCTCTGAAGGGATCTGCTCTTGAACAGTGGACAAGTGTTGGGAAATATCAGATGACACGGGTGTTTTGCACCTGTGTTCTGAAGAGGCTGTTACTGCTGGAAAAGAAAAGAAGCGACAGCAAAGAAATGCCTTGTCCCCTGATCATCCAACACCTCCTTTTCTAGCTTTTCTTTCCCCAGCCTTCCACCTCTCTTCTCTGCCTCTTCTGTCCTTCTGCAGAAGCCCTGTGCTGTCTGCAGTCCGAAATTACTGCCTTGCAGCCCAGATATACAGGACTTTTCAAAGCTGATGAAGGCACTGGAAAGCGCTGATCCCACTGATGTTGCTAGGGGAGCCCAATCTCTCTCCTGGCTGGCACATGTAATGCAGCATGCCCTGGCCACCCATTTCTTCCTGCAGGTCAGCACAGCCAGGGCTTCCTTTTTCTTCGTTTCCCAGGGCTGGGGAGACGTGCGAGATGACAGGTGATGGAGAGTGGGATGAAAGATTTTGCAGCCCCTCACCAGAGCCCTCACCCCACTGTGCAAGTGTTCTGGTGCCAGCACACGAGGGCCAGGCAAGACAATCTGTCCCCTGGGGATCTGGAGGGAGAGTGGGGAGCTGGGAGCAGGGCCACAGCAAAGCGCTCTTCCAGCAGCATCCTGGCAAGAGGTGATGGGATTATCACACTGTGAGATCTGCACTGAGCCAAGAACACCAAGCTCCTGCCCCAAACCACTCCCTACCTTGCTGCAGAGCAAGGGAGAGGGAGCCCTCTTCCCTGAGGGGGTTGCATCTTGAAGCCTTTCCCCGCACAGTCACTGACTCCTGCTTTCTTCCAGATGCCATGGGCCAGGTCACCGTGACTCAGAAAGATGGTCTAGTCAGAGTGGAGGAGAGAGGCACTTTCCAGACCACCTGCACCTATAAGGCACCTAACTTTTATGGCTTGTTCTGGTATCAGCAGAGGAGAGGCCAAGCCCCACAGCTGGTCTTGTATCAGGTAGCATCTGGTCGCAAGGAGAGTGGCCGATTCACCACATTGCTGAACACCACTGGGAAATACAGTCTCCTGCGGCTGGAGGAAGTCAAGGTCTCTGATGCTGCCTTGTACCTCTGTGCTGTGCAAGACACCCTGGTGCAGGAAGCTTCCTTGGCTGTGCAAAAACCGGAGGCGGGGAGGAGGGCAGGGGTGCGTCTGGGCAAGGTGGAGCTCTGGGAAGGGGCCCTCAGCTCTCCGCTAGCAGCACTATTTCCCCTGTGCACCCAGGGATCTGCAGGCCAAGCTTCTCTTTCTGAAAGGGGCTGGTGTCTGTGGCCTCGCAGGAAGGAGATGTTGGTGAAGGAGCCTCAGCCATGGAAGGGTTTTCCCTCTACACTCCAGGATGGGACTGCGCTTGCCGTGGACTGTGCAGGGAGCACATGGGCTCTTCTGATCTGATCTCCTGGCAGAGCACCAGGGCTGGGAGGAATTGTTCTGGGTCTCATCCAAGTCTTGCAGTCCCATTCCAAAAGCCTTGCTTATTCTCTGCATAGCACATTTGCCCAGATCACCGACAGGATGGCCCTCCCTAGACTTAGTGTTTCTGAAGGAGCTAAGGGATGGTGGCACAGTGCTTCAGCAGGAAGTGGTGCCATGACCCATGTGGAGTGGGAATCTCCTGGGATGGGGAGCAATGGACAAGGTCGTAGGTTTCCTGGTGCGTTTGCCAATCCCAGTGACAATCAGCTTGCATTTTTCCCCCACTTGTGTACATGCTGACCGCAGTGTGCGTGTGTGTGGGAGGGGCGGGCAGGGGGAGGCTAATTCTTGTACTGGATGGCAACAGCTCTTGCGGATAGTATTTTTTCACCCTGACGGTTCTGGAAGCCAGAGCCAGGAATGAAGCATATTTCAAGCCGTGGGGGCCTGAGTAGTTTCACGGAGGGCAGTTTGCTGGCACCTCCTGCAGAGCTGAGGGGAGATGAGCTGGGGGCGGAGCTGGGAGTGGAAAGAGGGAGATCTCCAACTGGGGAACTGTCCATTGCAATTGCATTCAGAGCAAAAGACAGGAAAGCAAAGCCCCCATGTTTCATGTCATCAGGAGAAACAGGATTTCCCCAAGAGAAGAAAAGAAGCAAACCCCTTACTCACCAGCCCTCTGAGAAGCTGTTATTGGGAAACAGGGAGAGGTTGGGAGGGGTGGAATGTTTTCTTTGTGTGCCTATAAGTGTGGCTTTGTGAAGGAAATGCTGACCTGGCCTGGGGAAACCAGACTGGCTCAGGAGATCCCTGGGGAAGAGTGTGCCAGGGTGAGGAGCAGAAAAGGTCTGTGCCACTCTGGTCCTGTGCATTGTAGAGAGAAATAAGCAGTCTAGCACTAATGAGCACCAGCAGGGAGATGGACTTTAACCGAGGACACAGAGGAAGGAAACAAAGGAACCACAAGACTTATTCCGGAGGTGAAGATAAGCAGGTAGAAGAGTCAGACAACTATGCAGAAATAAGTAACCACAAAGGCTGCTTCCCAGGGACAAGATAAGGGAGTAAAAGAGCCATGGACAACTATGCAGAAGTGAGAGAAGAAGTAAAGAACACACCACACTGCAAGTAAAGAGCTACGGAAAGGACCAGTCGCGAGCTGGAAGACCCCAAACGCTAATACTATGATTGGTTCAGAACTGTGGGTGGGATACTAGACTGGAAGGGTATAATTACGCAGGGATTTGTTCAAATGGGGTCCCTCTTTGGAGGCACCCAGCTCGAGCTGCAATTTACTGCATGTATGCCATCAAAATTTATTTTGCTCTGATTTGTCTTTGAACTCGTGTTTCAGCGGGAAGCTAGGGTTGGACCCTGTTATAGTGGCCGGCGAGCCTAATATTCCATAACATGCATGGTAGACCTTGAGGAATGCAGTGCTTGTGAAATCACATCTCAGCTGGCTGGGACTCAGGAGAGTCTGTTCGGAGACCCTGTTGTGACGTCCTGGTGCTTGGAGTATCCACGTCATTTTCTCTGCCCTAACTCTGGAGGTACCAGACTGTGCTCAAATGTGAGGTTTTAGGAGTAGAGAGAGTCTCATACAAAGAGTATGCTGGATCCCCTCGTGATCTAGACTGACTCCTTGGCAACTACCACAGTCTGAGGGGACCTTTATTGAAGCAAAGCTTTCCTGCAAACGTGAACAAAGATCCCATCTGGGAAGAGATTGTCCTTGTGTCCATCCCTAACTAAGTTTTTGGCAATGCGACCTGGAGGGGTAATTTCTGCCCTCCCACCAGCATACTGTTTCTCTCAAACAGAATGAGCGTGTTGTTTCCAAGCACAGCTACCATCTATGCACATTCTAGGTGGAGGTTAGTGGGTATTTTTTTATCGTTTTGTACATTTCAGAGATGCCACACCTCTAAGTCAGAGGAGTATGCCATTTCTGTACTGTGCAGTGCTTCCAAGGCACTGTTCACATGCCTCCGGATTGGGATACCAGGAGGCTGTGGAGAGAAGCCCCAAGAGAGGCATCAGGTCTGCATCCCTTGCCAGGAGAACATCACTGCCAAAGGCTGTGTCTGCATGCCCAAAGCAGCCTCTGGGTATGCCCGAGGCCCCACAAAGTGATCAGGAACATTGTCTTTCCAAGAATGGCCTTCTCACCTAACAGCCATAACCTCACGCTGGAAGGTAGTTGCCATTCACTGTGTCTGTTTTTCCATGCTGTCTATTTTGTATGTAGCATGTCTGGTTTAGCTGTTGATGCTCCCTCAGGTGACGACACAAGCCTAAATGCCAGCGGTGATTGTCTTTAGTGGAGTGAAGTGTCTTGATGAAACAAGTATGTCTGCCTTTTGATGGCAAACAGTCTTTGCTGTTGAGTGTCTGTTTTATCTGCCTGTGTGAAGGGCTGTTGACAGAGGCTGACTCTTCTGTCCTCTCTTTGGTGGCCTCTGCAAGGAAGTTAACAAGAACTTGTTGCTCTAGGGAAGATGTCTGCCTGGGAGCAGGAGGGCCCTCTGCACACGCTGGTCTGGGGGGCATGTTGCCTGTTCTGTGGAGGGCAGAGCCACGTGC
Source organism: Dromaius novaehollandiae (assembly GCF_036370855.1). Lineage (NCBI taxonomy): Eukaryota > Metazoa > Chordata > Aves > Casuariiformes > Dromaiidae > Dromaius > Dromaius novaehollandiae. The sequence continues at coordinate 4,654,403 of NC_088119.1, read as the reverse complement.
GGGTGGGGTCAGAGAGCTGCTTTCTGCAGGGATGCCTGGTGATGCCCTGCCAAGCCAGTGCTGGGTGGCCAGCTGCATCCGCTGCACACACAGGAGGACTGCATGGAGTCTGGAATGCAGCCTGGCTCTCAGGGTGAGCTTTGTGCTGCCTTGGCGAGCTTTGCATCTCTTTCCTGTCTAGGGGCAGGGGAAGCAGGGCTTTCTAGGGAACATGGCCGTTTCCCCTGGCACCAGCACGAGCCAGTGTCACTAGGCAGTGCTGCTGGATGCCTCTTGAGAAGTCACCTGCCCTCTCTGTCTGGACACATAAAATGGGCAGTGCAGCCCTGGGCTCAGGGTATGCAGTGGCCAGCCAGGCAGCCCCAGGCGCTGGCAGCACCATCCTGCACTGTGCTGCACCACAACAAATCCCCCTCCAGCACACCCAGGCAATGCTCCAGCAGCCCGGGCCGCCCCCAGCCACAGCTCCCCAGCCTGCTGGGAGCAGCAGGATCGCCTGGGGACACTGCCGGGCTGTGTCAGACTTGAGGTTCCCTCTTTCTGCCTCTTGCCATGGCCAGTGGGATGCCAGGCGGTGCAGAGTAGAGAGCTGGGGCTGAGCTAGGCTGGGCTGGGCTGCAAGGAGGGGAGCTGGGCCTGGTGGCACTGCAGTTCCCTGGCTGCTGAGGGCTCACCGAGAGACATTGATTTAGAGGGCAGGTCGGTTGTTCCTAGGAGCTGGGACTGGAATCTCTGATGCAGAGTTATGCAAATACAGGGTTACTGAGAGTTGGAGACTGCAAATGATTGATAAAAAGCAGAGACTAAAAGCTCTTCTGCCTCACCAGGTGCTGTGGGCTCTCTCATGACTACATTTGGTGCCATGCCTCAATGGGATGGAGCTGGGCACAGGTCAGCAGAGCCTTCAAGGGAAAACATCTCCTCTTGCCCCTTGGACTCCCACCTCTCCTGCCATGCCTTGGCCCACCTGTCAGCACTGCCTCAGAGGACTGTTCTGTGCTTCACCCCATGAGAGCACCTGCAGCCTTGCAGATGCTCCCTTTTCTCTCTGCAATGTGGCACAGCCTTTGGGAAGACACTAGCCCATGCTGGGTGTGCCTGGGGGAAGGAGATCATGGCTGCATTGTCCAGACAGCCCTTTCTGGCCAGCCCTGGGATAGCTGTTTCATTCAATGGAGCAAAGAGCAGAGCTGGTGGTGCAGAGTGGCTTACACAAGTTGGTTGCAACCTCCCAGCTCCATAAAGTCAATCCTCACTTTCCTACCTCTGCCCCAAACATTCTGGATATGCCTCACCAGAGTCTGACAGCAGGGAAGAATCCCTGTGTGCATCCAAACACAATGACTGTCAGCAGGGTCTGCTCTGCTCCGCCCTCAGGCTCCCCTGGGAGGAGAAGCACACAGAACCAGGGGGGAAGAGAGGGTGGGTAGAGAAAAGGAAAGGCAGTGCTCCAAGGTTGTAAGAAGGGGCAGAGACCGCCTGCACACAGGTAGGGGTGTGAAGTAGAGCAGATGATATGCAGAAAGAGAGAAGCTGCTGGATGGGAGCTGCACCAGAGTCCTCAGATCATTGCCCCATTGTCAGCCTTGCAAGGACCAGAACAGGATGCCCTGATTCCCTCCTGCTGTCAGTGAGAGCTGAAAGCTCTCAGGTTAGAGCACAGGGCTCTTGCCTGTGGCCCTGCCTAAAGGTGAGTGTTGCCCCAGCACAAGCAGAGCTTAAGGGGACACATTGATGTGCAGGGTCAGTGACACCCTTCTGCTCCCACCATGCTCCCAACTCAATGTCTGGGAACAGCAGAGAAATGGAGTGCAGGAAGCATTCCAGTGTGACCTACTTCATCCTTGGGTGGGCTCCCACAGCTGCCAGAGCTGTGAGTGCCTTTGGTCCTTTTCTTCCTCCTCATCTATGTGCTGATGCTGTCTGGGAATATCCTCATCCTGCTGGCTGTGTACCGGAAACCAAAACTGCACCAGCCCATGCACTGGTTCGTCTGCCACTTGTCCTTGCTGCATGTGGCCCTCTCCTCCTTGGTGGTGCCTAACGCCATTGCCAGCCTCATGGCAGGACACCAGGGTCTCATGTCTTTCCAGGGCTGTGTGTCTCAGGTCGTCTTCTTCTTCCATTTGCTGGGCTGCACCGAGTGCTTCCTCTACACAGTGATGGCCTTTCAGTTTGTCCTAGATGTCTGCCGGTGACTGTGGTATGGAGGACTCCTGGACTGCAGCGCCTGTGTGTGCCTGGTAGCAAGGCCCTGCCTGGTGGCTGCCTGCACTCCACCCTCCAACCCCAAGTCACTTTCCACCTCCCCTGTGGCCAAAGGGACTGCGTGGGATACATCTGCTGTGACAGCCCCACCATGCTGAGGCTGGGCTGTGGGGGCACCAGCCTTAATGAGAGGGTGACCTTCCTGGATGGGGGGGTTCTTGTTGATGACCTGCTTCAGCCTCACCATCACCTCCCACCTGGGCATCATCACAGTGATGCTGAAGATGTGCTCTGCCCTAAGCAGATGCTGTACCTTCTGCACCTGCACTGCCGACCTCACTATGGTGACCACCTGTGCCATGCTGCTGGTCTTCATCTAGCTGAGACCAGGGTGCCAGCACCCCTTTGGCAGCATGGTTGCTGCCTCCTACTGCATGGTGACAGCTCTGCTAAATGCCCTGGGACACATGCTGTGGAGCAAAGAGATGAGAGGTGCCCTCACCAGGCTGTCCAGCAGAAGTAAAGGGCTGCGCCAGGGTACACAGACAACTTTCCTTCAGCAGGCAGCAAAGCATCCTACCTGTGCATTGCAGGACTCCTGAGTCCTGGTGTTGTCCCAGCAGAAGCATAGTGGTGGACCTCTGGAGTGTGTTTGGGGCTGGCGTTAGGACAGCTGGATGGAGGACCAGCATGCAGCAGGCCTGGGGACACAGGTCTGCTTCTCTTGTGTCACTTCCCTGAGTGTGATTGGCGGGGGCAGGGAAAAAGCAGGCTGTGGTATGACTGGGTGCACAAACACCTGCATTCACTTTTGAGGCTCCCAGAATGAGACCAAGGCCCCTCAGTTGCATGGTGTGATGAAGGGACTAGCCTTACAGGCTTGTGCAAGGCTGTTTGCAGCATGTGGAAGAACCTTTCCCTCAGGTAGGCTTTGTGGGGCTGTTTCATTTACTGCCTCAGCTGCACGCAATGTCCCCATGTGCCTCCTACCCAATCTGCAGGACCCAGCCTTCCCTGAAGGAGGCTTTGCTGCTTGGGGGGCTTAAGGCATCCCCTGGGCTCAGAGCCACAGCCTCCGATGACTCCTGCATCTCCTTGCCCTCTGGAGACATCTTGAGATCCAGGTCCCAGAGCTCTGGCCTTGATAGGTCTGTCACAGGCTCTGCTCTGGTATGCTCCGTCTGTGTGTGGTTAGACCACTCATCCACACAGCCCCATCCCACAGGTTGTCCTCAGGAGGCCTGTAAGTTGGTGCAGGCTCAGCTGTATCATCAGGGAAAGCGGCAGTTCTGGGTGGCAGAGGTCCATCCCCCCAGGAGAGAAGTGGAAGAAGGAAATGACCACAGCAGGATGCTGGCATGGAGACTCCTGATGCAAGGCTTTTACTGTGCTGGGCACCACTTTGTCAAGTGCTTGGAGACCAGTGGGCCCAAAGGGGACAGGTCAACCCTTCCTACAAGGGGGCGTCCCACGAACTCTGCCAAAATGAGCCTGCTCCTTTTCCCTAAGGCGGGCAGGATGCCTTCTTTCTTGCCTCCTTTCCTGGCAGCACTTGGTACTACTGCACTTCTGAATCCCATAGCCATGCCTCTGCCAGGCTTTTACTAAGACACCCACCCTGAGCCCATAAGCCATATCAACCTTTCAGCTTGTGCTGAATCCTAAGCCTAGTTCTGCCTTCCAAATCCCCGTTACTTCAGCCAGATGCAGAGACTCTGTTTGTCCTCTTTTCTCATCTCTGTGCTCATCTTGCTGCAGAGTGGCCTCATCTTGGCAGCCATCCTCACTTACCCATGTTCCCGTAATTCAGCATCACCTGTGGAGACTGAGATGGTCCCTGCAAGTGAGGGGAGAAGTACTGTCTTTCCCACCAGCCTCTTCTGCTTCCCCAGAAAGGGATCAGAGTGTTGTGTGGAACGTGACACCCTCCGGCCTGCCTGTATAGACCTGCCAGCACAGTCTCAGAAAGGCATCAGAAGCAGAGGGGACAGACTCCCATCCAGCCCATGACGGACTGGTTGTCCTGAATGAAAACTGTCAGCTGTGGGTCCCTCCCTTGAGGACATGGCAGATGGATTTCCCGGTGTCATGAATGAACTGATCATAAGTGTTCCAGAGTGCTGCTCAGCTTAAGAGCTGTCTCACCACATCTTGCCCGTGCCCTGTGCAAAGACTGGCGCAGCTCTCACCCAGCGTTCTCTCCTCTTGCCAAGCACATGTGCAGAGTTCTCCACCCAGGGGCTTCCATTATAGCTAGCAGGCACCTTGGGCATTTGAACTGGGCAATTAAGAGTGGGGCAATTGAGAAACCAATGCACCCAGGCATTACCAGGCATGCAAAGAGTGGCAAGGGGAGGGCTCTGCCCAGTTGTCTTTGCTCTGACCTACCACCTGCTCCTCAGCCCAGGCAGGGCCCACCTTCACCTGGGATAGATAACAGGGGCTGATTTTGTCCCTCTGACACCAACAGAGACCAAAAATGCAACCCACCACACCTTTGATTCCCCACTCTTGTCTGGGCTGCTGATTCCTTTTGGACACAGCAAAGCTATTCCAAACCACACAGTGTTTTGCCCTTCTGTAGAAACACAAACCTAAGTAAGCAAGGACACAATGGGGGACAGTACAAGGGCCAGTGTCAAGGCTGGGACAAGGGCAGTATCCAAGCCAGTGGATCATGAGCTACGCAGCAGCACCAGAAGGAAGTGGTGAGTGATAGTACAATGACACCCTGCTGTGGGGGACGGAGGTGTCATGGTTTGTTGTGATCTCTCACATTAGAGGACAGTGTACCATATGAAGCAAAATTTATTTTTACAAACTCATTCTGGAAAGGAAAAAAAAAAGAAGAAGAAATTAACATGCAAAGAAGGGGTTAATCCCTTTGCTCTAGATTAGGCTGGGGACTGCCTGTGGGACAGGTAGAGAGAGGGAGATCCTGAGGGATATGGGCAGTGTGAGGAGCTGCAACTGCTTGGGCATGGGCGACTCACCCCCATGCTGAGACTGCTGGTCTCGGTGGGAGAAGCGGTGAGGCCTCGGTCTCTGGGAACTGCAAGAAGATACCCAGTGCCTGGAGCAATGATACTTGGAGCAATGTGTCTGGAGATGGGGGCTATTCCCTGAATCATGGGCAGGAGGATCACGAAGAGACCTTTGCCTGCTGCCCTAGGCCCTGGATTCCTGAGTCCTAATCTGAGCACACCATTGCACTCAAGAGTTCCTCCTCTGCACCCAGTGGACCATGGACACTTGAGGGGTGCCAGCCTTTAAATCACTACCTTAAGCCAAGGGTGGAGGTCCAACAAGAAATTGTCAAGTATCATAGAAAGGAATAGTGAAAGAGCATTGATCGTGAAGCCAGGTGACCCTAGAACAAAGTCAGGGAAGATCACCAGTAGAAATGAGCCATGGGGAGGCAGTGAGTTGTGGGACCCTGGCAAGCCCAACTTTCTGTGGGGACCATGTGTGCTGCTATCAGCCCAACACTGACCATCTATAAATTGCAGAGGGATGGCTGAAAAGTGGGGACTTCTTGCAGGGATGCACAGTAAAGAGTAAATGAAGGAAGTCATGACATGACCCAGAAGAGGGAAAGACCCTCTACCTGGATTGCACTGCCTTGTCTAGGGGAAGGTGATTTCCACAGCCCCAGCTGTGGAAGGCCACGTTCTCCCTCTGGGACTTCTCCTGGCAAAGGCCTCCGGTTGCTGGGGCTTTTGGTGCAGCCAGTGCCCAAGAGCATCAGGCAAAGCCAGAGCAGCCCTCCTGGACTGAGAGGCACCCACCAGAGTTAGCTCACAGATGCTGCTAAGGGCAGAAGCAGGGTGCCAATTGTCTGCCCGTCAGTGGGATAGCAGCCAGAAGATTCCCGCAGCCTGGCTTTGGGGGTGCCTCAGGATCCAGAGGAGCAGAAGGCAATGAAGAAAAGGCAGAGAAAGGAGTGAGTGGAAGAAGGGGAAAATTAGGTCTTGGTCATGTTTTTAGGAGGCCCAGGCTGGCCCTTTCCAGGCAGACATTTCCAGAGGAGGCAAGGATGGTCATGTGTGCTGAAAAGAATGGCTCGAAACACCGTTGTGTGTCCGGTTCCACGTTCTGAGTTCCTTGGTGGGTGCTTCTCTGGGTGTGTTCTCAGTGGCTTTAGGAGGGGGGACACCTTGTGCCAGAGTAGCTGCTGGAAATGCTGGAGAGGTCGCAGCACCCAGAGGGGATGGGGACTCCCTCACAGCTGAGGATGCTGCCAAAGGCAGCAGAGGTGGAGGATCCCACTGTGGTATTCTGTGGGAAGGAGATGAGGATGGGTCTGGACAGGACAACCACCCCGGGAGGGGGCTCAAGGACAACAGTGGAGTCCTGGCACTGCCTGACACAGGGCTCCTTGCAGCTGTTGGACAGCAGGGTGGGGCCACAGGGCTGGCATGGCAGGCACTGGTGGCAGCAGGACATGTCTGGGGGCTGGAGGTGCAGAGGTGCATCTGCAAGAGAGGGCAGGGAGGAAGCAGAGAACATGAGTGCATGAGCAGCAACCTATGACCCTGTCCTGCAGCAGTCAAGGCACCTGCTGGGTTGGGATTTGCAGGCTGTGCAGGGAACCACATGGGCTTCTTTGCCTCATCTTGCCAGGGCCCTGCAAAGAGCAGCCAGGCCCAGGGAGGCTTCTGCCTCGCCCGTAACCCAGGAGCCATCTCAGCCAAGCCCCAACCTCTCTCTGAGCAAGACCTTCTCTTCCCTTCCCTCTCCCATGGCAAGGAGCTCCGAGCCTCAACAGGGCACAGGCCCTATATCAGCTAAGACATCCACCGAGGTGAGACGTTGTTTTAGAGGAGGAGGAGGAGAGGTAAGGGCTTCTGACTCACCTGGTTTCCAAGGAGGAGGATGGGGGAGAAGCGGGAGAGTGAGAGAGTGAGGAGTCCAGCTGGCTTTTATGCTGGTCCTGCCCTGCCCCAGGCCCAGGGGCATGCTTTGCAGAGGGGACAATTTTCTGGCAAGCTCCTGTCCAATGCAAAACATCCCAGCTAATGAGATGGGCTGTACTTTCCTTTCCTGTGTTGCTGCCTTTTCATTTCTCCGTTTCTGCCATGACCATTCCCCCTGTGAAAGCTTCTTCTGAGGGCTCGGGTGAAAGGCGCAAGGACTTCCGGGGCAGGAACATGTCAGTGTGGTTGGAAGACTCAGCTCAAGTGCCAGAGGGGTCCAGTGCAGGCAGATGAAGTAAGCCTGGGTCACTCCTGTGGGGTTGCTTGCGGCCCTTTTTGCCACAAGGGGCTCAGCTCCTGCAATCCTCAGCTGGATGCCCAAGGGCTCCCATGCAGGAGGCTGTGCCACATCCTTCTCTCTCCCTCCCTCCCTCCCAGCTCACTCCACTGGTCACTTCTTGTCCCCTCCCTCTGTGGGTGGGCTGTGCTGCGAGCTTTTGACCCTATGCTGCATACCACCACTGACCAGGAGATTTTGTTGGCCTGTTTTGTCATAGAACCTGTCTGCAGAGTCTCTGAGAGAGTCCCCAACAACACCATTAGCACGTTTGGGGCCTAGTCCTTCCCCAAGGTGCTCCAGCCCTGCCCATCCAGGATGGTTGCCAGCATTTCCTCAGCTGAGTCCACAGGTGCTCATGCTTAGGCACATGCTCTTTTCTTGTGTGTGCTTGTGGGCATGCTGGATTTGTGTGAGTGCATGTGGGTGCACAGATTTGTGCATGATTCCACACAGGTGTGCGTGAGCAGGTGCATGTCTGTCTGTACTTGCACATACTTGCTCCCTCCCTATGAGGGAATGTGCTGCTCCAGGCAGGGGCACCTTCCACTGCTCTATCCACAAACACCACAGAGCAGCAGGCTCCCTGGGCCAGAAGGAGCTCGACTGCAGCTGAATGGTTATGGCACAGTCCCATCAGGGAGCTGCCCAGGGCACGGGCACAGGGATGCAGACCCTGTCTCCCGAGCCCTGCTTTCCCTGTCCCTCCAAAGCTCACACATCTGCTACTGCCTCTCAGGCCCCAGCAAGGACACTTTTACACCAGCTGGGAACCTTGGTTTCCCTGCAGGTAAGAATACTCGGAGGGCGTTGACATGGCTGTTAGGCCCCATTCTCTGCTTCTCCAGGCCAGGACCCATCTCCTCTGCCCAGTGCTAGAGAGTTCAGAAGGATAAGCTTAGCTTTACATACAGGCTGAGAAATCCTGCCTGCCTCATGCTTGCCATCCCTGAGTGGATCTGCTGCCAATGCAGTGTCGGTGGTGTATGGGATCGGACGCAGGCTCCTCATGGCTGGCCAATGCCAAGGGCACCCTTGCAGCTCACCAACCTGGTGCTGAGTCAGGCAGACCTGGGGCTGAACAGGTGTTGAAGCCGAGGAGCCTCAAGAAAAGACCCTCTTTCCAGCAAGGGCTGCGTGCAGCGTGTAAGCTCCCTCAGTGGGAGGCTGGTCTGCCTGGACTCAGGTTCAGCTTGCACACGGCACAGCTGAGGGCTGCCCACCTTTCCTCAAAGGGCCTTGGAGAGACAGATCACTGCCAGGCAGCTCTGCTGGCAGGCCTCAGCCAGGGCTGACCAATCCTTCTTGTGGCAGCAGCTTGAAGCTGAGGCTCTAGTGCTGGGCCCCCAGCTGAGCTGCAGCTCCAGCTGCTTCACAGCCATGCCTGGTGAGTGGCCATGGAGCCTGCTGATCTGGAGTCAGTTTCTGACATGTGGAGGACTTCCTGTCTTGCCCTTGGACTGCCTCATCACTATGGACTTATGCAGCAATCACGGGACTGTGCCATAGCCTGATTACTGCCAGCAGCCCTGATCCTGGCCCTGTCTTGCTCACTCACCTCCCTGGTTTGACCTCAGACTTTGGCAGAGACCAGAGCCTGAGCCACACAAAGCAAGGAGAGATGGAGACCATGGTCAAAGAGGCAGTAGAGGGAGGCAGTCCAGATGCGGAATGCTAAAAGATGGTGACTCCTGGAAACAGGACATAGCCTCCTGCTTTACCTGCAGGCCTGCAACTTCAGAAGAGGTGCAGTGGCCTGGGCACCAGTGAGGACAAACGAGGGCTTCATTGGAAGGAGCTGACCGCAAAGCTTTTGTCTGTGTGAAGGAGGAAAGGCTTGTGATAGTCTGAAGAGACTCCCTCCTGTGGGGTCCAGAGGCACCAAATGGCTGAGTTGACCTGTTGTGTTATGGGGGCCATTTGCTTGCCAAGGGTGAGGAGCCTGGATGTTGCAGAGGGCCTGCCAAGAAACTGCCAAGCCTTGTGTGGCCCTTGCACTATTCCCTCATGCTGCTCTGCCCTGTGGGTACCAGTGATCCTGTCACAGCTAACCATAAGCATATCAAGAGTGACAACAGCATTCTGGGGGTGAGGTGAAGGCCATGGGGCCCCAGGGGGTGTTCTCCTCAACCCCTTTGGGAGGGGGAAAGGCTTGAGTAGAAGTGGATTCCTCCCACAGATCAACACCGGGCTGCATGGCTGGTGTTGGAGGCAGGGCTTTGGCTTCTGTCACCACTGCTCAGGGGTGCGATATATGTCACAAAGTGGAGGACAACTGCTTCTGTACAGAAGCTTGCTAACCTGGTGAGGAGACTTTGATGTCGGGATGGGGTGGGGGAGGTTCATCCTAACCTGAAGAGATGTAAGGGTGCAAGGGGCAGCGCAGATTTGTGTGGCAGACAGCATGAGAGGGGAGGCTCTGCCACTTCCCCTGTAAAAGCAGCACCAGCTGGGGGCCACCTCAAAGGCCTGTGCAGGAGGCACATAGCATGGGGAAAAGGCAGGAGACCTTGGAAGTCCATGCACAGGTGCAGAGCTGTGACCTGTCTGGGGTTTTGGAGACCTGCTGGGATAACTCTTGTGGCTGCAGTGCTTCAGTGGAGGGAAAGAGGCACTTTTGGGAAAGATAGGGTGGGCATGGGTAGAGGAGGGCTTGTGATCTGTGGGAAAGAGTGGCTCAAATGCATGGAGCTTTGCCTCGGGGCAGGGGGTGCAACAGTTAAGAGAGCTGGTGGATGAAGATTAGAGGGCAGGCCAGCAGAGGTGATACTGAAGTCGATGTCTGCTGCAGACCTCCTGATCAAGAAGAGGAGACAGAGGAAGCTTTCTTTAGGCAGCAGGCAAAGCCTCACAGTCCTGGTACTCCTACTACTGGGGGATGATGTAAAGGTCAAGGGCAGCTCTGGCTACTGGGCAGAATTCAAATTTGGGACTTCAGAGGAGCAGATCTGAAACACCTCAGGGAGCTGCTTGGCTCAGGCCACTCAGCTGTCCCAGGCTGGGGCTGGTGCTGTGCATGCTTGCTGGGCACTCTCCAGCTGGGCTGGTGCTTTCTTCTCGCTTCTCTGACGAAGGAGGTGTCTCAGCCTTTTCCCACCTCTCCTTTCTTTTCTCCTGTGCCCTGGGCTGTGCTGGAGGAAGGGGAGTATGCAGTTCCCAAGGGCCACACTGTGTACGAGAGACACTCGTACTCAAAATGACTGCAAACAGAAGCTTGTGGTTTGTTTTTGTGTTTTTTCCCCCTCCCTAAATGACATCTGGCAGGGACAGTGCATCAATCGAGGGGAACCTGGGCAGTCATGACAACTTGCCCTCAGTGGCATGCCCTAGTCTGACTAGGGTTTCACTGTAATTCCCTGTTGGCCCCTTCAGCTCATGCTCATCCCACTCATTGACCTGCTGAGGGCGTGGAGGGAATTACACACACACCCCCAAAGACATGTGCAAAACCATGCGTACCTCCATACTCCTATCGGTTCCCCACCGTAAAAAAAAAAAAAAAGAAAAAAAAAAAGGAATCCTACAACCTTGAAGATTCCTGCCTTTCCTTAGTGACCTCCTCAAGAGAGACTTGGGCACCTGGGACCAGCCACAGTAGCTCCTGTGCAGGGGGTGGTGCTTCAGTTCTCACCATGGCAGCTGATGCAGCCGAGGGGTGTGTGCTGGGGACAAGCTAGGATGCCTGCAGGATGCAAATGCTGTGGCCAGGACTCCAGAAGCAGAGTGCTGATGAAGCTGCCTCCAGACTCACCTTAAGGTAACTCAGCTCTCTTCAAAGGACAAAGAAACACGAAGGAGCAGGTGGCACCGAGGAGAGATTTCAAACAACCTGAGCCAAGCCCAGCATGTGCTGGTTCACACGGCTGATGAGAGCCGGCTGAGCTGCATTGCTGGGGAGTCTGTCTCCTCCTGTGCTTTGGGCACTGGAGTGGTCTCCAGAACCACAGGAGTGGTGGTGGGGGGATGTGCCCAGTGCTGTGCAGGCCCCAGAAGGACAAGCCTTGTGCCCTGAGAGCCTGCCAGTGGGAGAGCTCTCACCCGGCCTACGAATCTCCTATTTCAGATGCCCCCAAACATGACCTGCTTCTCCTCCACCTGTGTGGGGACTGTGTCTGTTCAGGCTGCCTCAAAGCAGGCTCTGGTAATGCTGCTCCCCCTTGCTCGGCAAATCAGCCTGCTGCATGTCTTTTGGGTGAGGCCTTCTCTGATTCATTGCCTTGAAAACTCGGCAGTATTTCAATAGTCTGGAGGCCATCAGCACTGCAGAGAGATGCTGGGGTGTGTTCAGTGCTGTGATACCTGTTGTGCAAACTTCTCCCCTTTCCCTGCCTGTTTCCCCTGGACAGAGGCTGGGTTAACCGGGGCAGGGAGTCTAGGCTGGCTAGCACAGCTCAACCCACAACAATGCAACGTGCCTTCCATCACAGGATTTGAGCTAGCAGCTGCCCATGCAGAGCCTTGAAATCCTCCAAGCAGCTCTTGTGAAGTGTAAGGAGCAAGCCCAGAGAGGTGCCTGCCCCACCTCCTCCTCCTGAGGAGCTGCACTGGGGAGCCTGGAAATCTCTGTGCTGGGCAGCTTTGCCCTCTCTTGTGCCATGTGCCCCGAGCAACGTAAATGATGCTGCTGGGAGCAGCGGCTGGAGCTCCTTGTCCTGTTCCTGGGCACCTGCATCCTGATCCAACCTGGGTAAACCTGTCCCAGGTGTTGGCAGGACGATGCAGCCAGCAGCAGCAGGGCTGTGAATGCCCCCGTGGGGAGAGCTCTGAGTGCAGAAAAGGATATTGGCCAGGACTCGCCATTTCTGAGGAGGGTGGGTTAGTGCCCTGCCTGTGCTTGGGGCAGTGTCAGGGCAAGAAAAGCTCAGGCAGCCCTTGCGTTAGTGCTGCCAGGGCAGAGGTGTGCTCCAGGCTCCCAGGACAAGCAAGGCCTCTTCGGTGCCAGGCTCTGGGACATACATTTCCCTTGGGGTGAATTCTGGTCACAGGCCCCACTGGGAGGGTGGGTGGGCAGCAGCTGTGGCAGCTGAGGCAGCTCCGCACTGTGGCCACCATCAGGTGCACAGAGCAGCACCAGGCTCAGGTCTCTGAGCAGGGGCAGAAAACCCCAGCAGGGGAGGGCGCTGGGCAGCAGCCTGCGGCACCTTGTGGGGGCGGGGGGGGGGGTGGTTGGTGTCCTTTCGGGGTGCGCTATTCCCGCGCAGCAGCTCAGGAGCCCTTCCTGCGGCCGGGCTTGAGGAGCACCGGCACCGCCGGCTCCCGCCACCACCACCGCGGCTCGTCGCGCTCCGCTTTGTGGCGGCGGCAGGAAGGCTCGTCCCCGCCGCGCTGCCCGGCCCCTGCCGCTCCCCTCCCGCCCGGCCCCTGCTGCAGCCGCGCGCCCGGGAGCGCCGTGCGCGGCGCGGAGCCTCCGCCTGCGTGTGCCGCAGCCCCGCCGAGAGCCCCGCTCCCGCCGCTGTCGCCTCCCGGACGCCGCCGCCCCGGCGCGGACGCGAGACGAGAGCGGGGCCGGCGCCGACGCCCGGGCAGGGCGCAGCCCCGGGGCGGAGCTGACGACGGGGCGAGCGGCGGCGGCGTCCGAGAGGAGACGCCGGCGCCGCAGCAGAGAGTCGCTGCTGGCGGGGGGCAGCGAGGCGCGGGCGGCCGAGCGGTGCGGCGCGATGCGGCGGTGCCGGGGCGCAGGGCTGGCGGCGCTGGCCGTGATGGTCCTGGGTGCGCGGGGCCCTGCGCTGCGGCGGGGTGGGGGGGCCAGCACCCGCACTTGTTGCTCGGCTTTTAAGTCGCTCTTTCTGCCTCCCTTCCTCATCTACCATCTCCCTTTCTCTTCTTGCAGCTCTCTGGCTCCACTCTCGCCTCCTTTTCTCATTCTTCATCCTTGTTATCAGTACCAGTTTGCTTTCCTGTGCTGCTCCATCATTCCATACATCCATTCATTCCCCTGTGCCTTCAGCATTTGTTCTTGCCCTGAAATCAGCCATCCATCCTTCACCATCACACCTCGGCTCCCCTGTCTACTTTTCCTGCCTTCATCCGTCCATCCACCCATCTGACTTTCAACCCATCCCTTCATGCATCCGCACCAAACCTCTAAGCCTCCTCAAGTCTCTCCACACACTGATGCAGAGATCATTCTCCACGTCAGCCACTCGCCGCATGTCCCCATCCGTCCCGACTGCCTCCGTCTCACTGCCACTTTCCTTCTGCCTGACCCTTTCTCCGGGATTGTCTTCTTTCTCGGCAGTGGCTGTGGGCAGGGCTCAGGTGCAGCAGGAGCCGTCGGCAGAGGCCACCGAGGGCACTGGCATTAACATCACCTGCTCACACCCCAAAATAAAGAACAACGAGTACATCTACTGGTACCAGCAGCTCCCGGGACGAGGTCCAACGTTCATCACGAGCGCTTTCAAAGGGTCGAAAGAGGTGCGGGACCCGCCAGGGACCCTCATGGTGTCCGAAGACCGCCGCTCCAGCGTCCTGCATCTCGCCCGGCCCCGCTGGCGGGACGCGGCGGTGTATTACTGCGCCGTGGGAGACCCGGCGGCACAGGTCGGGGCTGCGGCCGGGCACGAACTGCTGTGGTTGGGGCGGGACTGGGGGTGTGGGGCTTGGCGGGGGCCGGGCCCGCTGGGGGGTGCTGCTGCTCTACCCACCGGGGCCGCCTCGCCTCACCTTGCCGCTCGCTGCGCCGCAGCGGGCCTGTCCCTGCGCGGGTCCCACTGGGCCGGGGCCTCCGTGGCAGGAGGGACCCTGAAATGGCTCCCAAGCCTCCGAGTGGACAAGTAGCTCCCACACTGGCTGTGACGGAGACATACCAAGGCGGCGGCAGCAGCGGGTGAGGAAACAGTGACTGGAATGCTGGTGATGCCTTCAGTGCCTGGAGGTGGGGCGATTGAGCTGATCAGGATCTCCCGGTCTCCCCATTTGCTGGCACCTCGACACACGAACCCCCAGTGCCCACAGCCCCACAAGAGTTGATGGTACGCAGATCTATGCACACTCCCTGTGGACAGGGTGGATTCCTCCAGTAACCAACGTTAGACACTTAGGCCCATCAACAGATGGTGTGGCATGACCTGGTCTCCCAGTTGCCTAATGCACAAAACACAGACACACAACAGAGGCAAACAGGTCTCTCCAGCAGTTGGTCCAGCACCTTACCTGTGGCCTTACCTGTAGCTGAGTCTCAAAGCTCATGGTCTCTCCAGGAGCTGGCTGGGAGCTCCTGGTCCCTCCAGTAGCCAGCCCTCAGCCCACCCTTGTCTCTCCTGTATGTGACTCCCAGGGCCCAGGTGAGCACAGGCAGCTGGAGGCTGTGCACGTGGATACTGGAAGGGATGGAGAGGGCTTTTCAGCAAAGCAAAGGGCTGTGCTGCCATTTCTGCCACCCTGCCAGAGGGGACAGTGTGTCTGCCTCTGGTGGAGGGTTTCTGCAGCAGGTGCTTTTCCCAGAGCCCTTTCCCTTGAGGAGCCTCTTGACTGGCTGAGGGAGAACAGAGGGGAAATCCTTGTGTGGAGAGACAGCCTGGGTCACAGTGCCTTTGTCTGTGTCTGGACCTACCTCTGTTCAGACAGTACGTAGGGACAAGGGGGACATGACTGGGAGTAAAGTGGCCTTTCTTCATGCCCTGCTGGAGTGGGCACAAGCCTCTGTCTTGGGTTGGGCTCTGGATGGCAAGAAGAGTTCACCACGGACACTTCTTCCTTGCTGGGGGATGGCTGGGCTGCTTGTGATCGTCAGGAGGGGCTAAAAGCAGGAAGACACCCAGCAGCCTCCTGGTGCCTGAGAGCAGGCTGCACGATGTTAGGCTCCTACAGGAATTTTTTGGTGCCCAGGGCCCCTTTGGCAATGTGGCGCAGAGTTCAAAGGCAGCAGTGCTGCAGCTGGGTATGTCTGACTGAGAGGATATCCAAGCACCTTTGGGCCTAGAGGCTTGTGAAAGAGCTCAGCTGTGGCCTGACTGCACATAGGGACCTCTGAGTGCTGGAAAAGCCTCCCGTTGGTCCTTGGGAACATGGAGCACAGGAAAGGCTGCAGCTTGATTGCTTTGCTTAGGCTGAGCATTTTAACAGCTTCAGCTCCTTTCTCCAGAGAGCCTCCCTGGGCCAGAGGTGTAAGGTCCTAAGGAGATCTGTCTGGAGCAGCAGTGAGAGAGTGTTGCTCCACCCTCTGGGCTGAGGTCTGGAGGGTGCTTTGAGCCTGCAGAGGCAGGGGAAGACAGAAGCTGCTATCTTCAGCACCCTCTTTCGCGGAGATACCTGGACACCTCGTGGAGTGGAGATCGTGACATGGTCCTGATTTTTCTGGCAGCCCTGCTGGGACTGGCAGCCTTTGGTGAGACACACTTTCAGGCTGGGGAGCATCAGAGCAAGAGAGTGCCTTGTCAGTGCTGGAGGGGGAGATGCAAATTCTGACTTCACGGGGGAGAACAGGGGCTGCCGGTGGAGCACTGCAAGTACTCTGAGGGATGTCAGGAGTAATGGGCATAAAAGGAGGAATGAGGCTCTGCACCTCTGCTTCTCAGACAACAAGTGCCTTTGTGTGCACTGTTTATCCATACATATTTAGAGAGAGCGAGCAAGCGAGTGCGATCTGCCAGGGGAGGAACCTGTGCTAGACATGGGAAATTCTCTCCTTGGTGGATTTGAAAAACATGTTGTCAGTCTATGCTGGAATGTCAAAAATCCTTGAAGACTGTTCAGAGAAGGCTAAGTCCATGCTAGGAGAGGTGGAAAGCTTTATAAAGCCAGGGCATGGACAGACACTGTGGTGTGGCTTAGGGAGAGAATGTTGTAGTGAGAAGTATGACCAGAGCTAGGCAAGGCAGAAGGAGAGACCAATAGCTAATAGAGCTGCTTCTGATCTCCAGGAGGGGCAAAAAGCCAGTGATAGGTACAGAAACAGCGGATGGCCTCACAGCCCAGTGAGATACTGATGAAAATCAGGATGAGCTCACAGACTGGCCTCTGAGGAGTCACAAGAACTTGGAGAAAGAAGGGTGTACAGACAAACACCTTAGCTTTCCATAGGCTGTGAAAAGAGAAAAATGGAGGTGGGGGATATTGAGAGAGCTGAAGAAGTGGTAGATAGATGCATACACAGACAAGCAGTGCTGAAATGCCTTTCTGCCTTTACAGGTCATGCACAAAAGGACTTTGTGCTGCAGTTCCCACCAGAAGCGACCATCCAGGCAGGACACAGCATAACACTGCACTGTAATTTCTCCTCCAGCTATTCCAATCCCTACATCTCCTGGTACCAGCAGCTCCCAGCGCAGCCCCCTAAGCTGTTGCTGCAAGTGGGAAAATGGAAACCTCAGGCAGAGTCGGGAAGGTTCTCCTCTTCGCTGTCTGTGGAGACCTCCCTCGTGCTTCTCCATGTGCAGAAAGCTGAGCTCCAAGACAGCGCTGCCTACCTCTGTGCACTGAGCCCACACTGGTGCCCTCAGTACGCAGCACTGCACAGAAAGGCATGCAGAGTGCTCTGAAGGGCGTTTCTCTCCTTGCCTCTGTTTGCATGTAGCTTTGAGCTCAGCCTGCCCAGCAATGGCACCTGGGGGCTGTGGTGAGGCTGGGCTGTTGCCTTCCCTGCCCATGTGGTGGGAGGAAGTGTCATTAAGCACATGTCAGTGAGGCTTTCACAAAAGTGTCTAGATCCAGGGTTGTGGGAAATGATCAAAATGGTATAGCAAACCTGACATGGTCTCCAGGGGAGACTGATCTTGGAGGAGAGCTATTGGAGAGCTATTACCACATAAGCCAGAGCAGACTCAGGAACAGCCCTGAGCTGCAGATCCTAACTGGGTCACAGGGGCGAGTATGCAGGAGAAGTATCCTACTTGCTTGTCCAGCTCTTGTTCTTTCCTCAGCCACCACTGATGACCACTATTGGGGCAGAGGACCCTTGGTGGGAGACATGACTGTCCTTATGGTTTTATACCACCTAGCCTAAGTAGCCCAAGGAGGGAAAATCCCTTCCTAGCCCTGCATCTGGGGATGAGGCAAGCTCTCAGCATTTGAGCAAGTCACCTTAGAAAATGAAGAAGATTCTCTGGTCCATCCCCTCAAGATGCCCCACTGCTTTTCATGTGTCTCCTCCAGCTTTGGGGAATCACCAGTGCTTGGCTGGGGGGAGTCCCCATGTCCCTGAGTCGGTGTGGTTGAGCAATCACCTGGCCCCTCTATTTCTAGGAAGTAGTTTGTTGCTCTGTGTGCAGTGCTCTTGTGGTGCTAAGTCTGTCTGGTGGAGCAAAGAGCTGGCCCTGGAGAGCAGCTGTGGTGGGAGGAGACAGAAACAGCCAGGGTGCCTGAAAGGAGACACTGGCTGGGTTTTCCTGCCTGGGGGAGCAAATGTGCAGGTGTTTGCAGTGAGGCCTCCTGAGGTGACACACAGAGCTCAGTCTTTGTGTCAAGGAGGAGGTGGGGAATGCATGAGAAGGAGAAACAGGACAGAGAGAATGAGAAGGGGGGAAGGAGAAGGAGGCACCTGGAGAAAAGAGATGGCCTGTGCCTGTGGGGGATAGGAAGGTGGATGAGCAGCCATGCTCCCACTTGGATGGGAAAGCAAGCAGTAGTTTGGATGGCAGCTGGAGGATGGTTTCCGTTCTGTCCTCTTGCTCTTGAAGCACCCAAAGATGTGTGATGGAAGAGTCAGGATTTTGTGAGAAAAGTGGGGCATGTGGGAGACCAAATAATAGACAGGTTTGCATATGGGGGCACTACTACCTCATTCCAAAATGACATTTGAAATGACCTGCATGCTTTTTTCTAAGCACATTACATTGATTCTGATTAGCCCATGGGACTAATCTCACATCTGTTGTGTTTTCCTGGCCACAGCTGGAGTTGGAGAGCTGGATGCACAGTGTGGCTGGCGAGAGCTCAGAGGATGATTCTTCCATGGGGCCGTCTGCAGTATTTCTAACACTCCCGCCTGCCAGGAGTGGCTCATCTTGGCCCAATGACTCATCCCAAAACAGCAAACTAAACTGCTGGTTCCCTGTGCCCAGGTGTCAGACAGGAGGGAGGCCCTGCTTACCAGGGCATTTTCCCCTCCAAAGGCTTGCCTCAAGAGACAACATTTCCCCTGGCAAAAGGCTCCTTTCAGCTTCTTGAGGCACTGACATGCAGAATGAGATTGGCAGAGGCCAGCCAGCAGGTCATGGGGCTGGAGCACATGGCACAGAAGCAGAGGCTTGGTGAACTGGGCTTCTTCAGCCTTAAAGGGAGAGAGCTGAAGGAAGACTTGCTGTCCACAGGTCCCTGATTGGAGACTAAAAAACCAGACGGAAGCAGAGTCTTCTCAAAGGTGCTCAGCCATAGGGTGAAAGGCAATGGACACAGGTTGGAACATGGGAAATATGGATTACAAATCAGGACTTGTTATTCTTTTTATCATTGTTGTTGTTATTTACCCTGGGGGTGGATCAAGTTTTCCAGACAAGCTGTGAAACAGCAATGCTTGGAGGTATTCAGGACTTAACTGGGCAGGACCCTGAGCAGCTGGATCTCACGGCATCTGCTTGGACTAGATGACCTCCAGAGGTCTCCTTCAGCCTAAATCACTCAACAATTCTATGATTCTATGCAAAGAGGGAAAGCAGGATTTTCTGCAGCTAAAGGTGAAGACCAGGGCAAATGGAGATGTAACTGGCTATGAAGAAACCAAGTCTAGTAGTGACTGAGAAAGTGTGTATTTGTTTGCTTTAGGGGGAAATGGCTGCTACAAGAATGGTTTCTGAAGTGGTCTATGATTGCTCTGAGGCTGGGATGGTATGACAGGAAAGGGGATTGCCTGGCTTATGAGGCACCTTCATGCAGACAGGAAGAGAGATTTCACCCTGCCTGAAGGGATTGGCAGGACTGTATTTCATAGATGGCAGGCTGGAATGAAAAATTTTCTGAAATTGATGTTAAATGGGTTAAAGAAAATCATATTTTTTATGTTTTTTCCAGTTTGGCGATTTGTATGATGTCCAGTTAAGTGTTTGTTCATTTTTACTATGAAGGCTATAATAGCTACAGAAAACAGAAAATACAGAAGATAGCTATTACTACTATGGATATGCATAACTGCATTCAGCATTTTGTGATGTTCCAATTCTGATCTGACTTTTCTGGTAATTAATAACTCCTCACTGCCTACTAAGTAAACTTGCATGAAGATTTGACAGGTAGCTGCAACTGTTTTATAGTATTGATGTTATCTCTATAATATCTGTTACATTAGTAAAACCTTACTGATATAATCCATCATCTGGATACTGGTATTACAATTGGAAAAATACTCTTGATCTAATTCACATTTACACTATAGATTGTTTTACTGAAGTCTGAAAAAGTAAAGGTGTCTCTAAAAGATTCAATCTTAAAGTCAGCATAGGCAGAAACCACAACCATAGCATTTGGGGGACTGCAGGGCTCAGGAGTGGTGTTCCTTCAGATGTCTGAGAGCTGCAGCATTGGAGTGTCCAGAGAGGGGCTTGGAGGCAGACACTGTACGGGAACCAGGTGCATCCAACGCAGGCAAGGCCTTGGGGATGGAGAGAGGAGACACAGGAGTCAAGGAAGGAGAGTCTTTCGCATGGGAAAAGGCTGTGTCAGTCTTGAGAGCCCCCACATCTCTAGGAATTCCCTTCTGCAGCATGTGAGGTGCAGCACGGTCACGAGTTGGAGGGGTAATGGTAGAGACTGCTGGCCTTATTCCTCCAGGTCTTAGAAGGTTAAAAATTATTACTGTTATTTTAATTGTTGTTATTATTATTATTTATAGTAGTAGTAGTAGTAGTAGTAACAGTGCTGTTGTTGTTGTTATCATTATCACTGTGGAGTTTTTTGAGGCAAAGCCTAAATCAGCCTTAAAGTGAACAGAACAGAGCTCGTTATCTCTGCTGTGGCTGGTGCATGGGGTCCATCTAGAGCTGATCCAAGAAGGAGGTGGAGATGGGGGGGGGGGCGTTCCCATCTTCATCATCCCACCCCTTCCCATCCCATTCCTGTTCCAGGGTTCACGGCTGCACTATCCACAGACTTCACAGACTAGCACCCCAAGGAGTGCCTCAGGTACACCCTGGGGAGGCAGCAACTTACTGATTCCCAGCTTTTCCCCCTTCAGCCATACAGTAGGATGTGCTTGTCACCTCTGGGTTTGTGGGAGTCCACAGCCCCCATTGGAGCCAACTGCCTCTCTGGGGTTGCAGGTTATCCTGCCAGAACAGGACACAGCCAGACTCCCTGGGGTGGTGCAGAGCAGGGTTGCCCACCTGCTTCTGGGCATTCTGGTGGGAGGTAGTGTTCCCAGGCACCGGAGGAAGAAAAAGGGAGAAGCCACAGAGCTGGAGGATACTTGTGTTTCAAGAGGAAATAGCACCTTCCACAGAGAGCAGAGGAAGCTCAAGATGTGAAACCCCAGCGGGAAGAACCCCCCGAAGTTACAAGCAGCCAAGCAGAGGGTGTGCAGGAAAGCAAGCACTTCTAAGTGGTGAGGAGAGGACTCCATTGGGAGATCAAACCAAGAACAGACCCTTCCTGCCATGAGGAGCACAGAGCTCCCAGGTCCCTTCCACTGTCAGGACATTCAGTGGCCTGACGTGTGGCTGCCAGAGGAGAGAAAAACAGAGGAAGCATTTCAGGCATAATAACAACAAGAGCACTTTCTCTTCCCCACTTCTGCCTTTGCTGCCTGCCCCATGGACTCATTTCTGACAGCTCTGCTCTCTCTGGGCTGGGAAGTGGTTTTCTGACTGTCACTAACTAGCAGGAGTGTCCCTCTAAGTATGCACCTCAGGTATGTTGTCCTCACTGCCTCCCTGAGGCAATGGCTAGGTAAGTACGGGTTTTGCCTCGAGGCACAATTCCTTTTTTCTCCAGGAAACTCTCACCACCCTTACCAGGTCACTGCAGGCCACTGCTCTTGAATAATGGGAAAATGCTGGGAAATCTCAGCTCACAGAGGTGTTTTTGCACCAGCTTTCTCAAGGTGCTGCTACTGCTGGCAAAGAAAAGAGGAGACAGGGAAGGGACTCATCCTCCCCATTCTCTTCAGACAATTCTCTCCTGCCTTTCTTTCCCCTGCTGCCCATCTTTCTCTGCCTCTCTCTCCTGACCCTTCCTGGGACCAGTGTTTTACAGCTATTTCACAGCTATTCTACAAACCCACATTTCTGTCTTTGCAACATGAAAGACTGATCTTATCAAAGCTGATGAATGGACTTGCAAGCTCTCCTCCAGTTAACATCATTAGGGAGTCCCAGTCTCCCTGCCAACTGGCACCTGCAAGGCAGCATGCTGTGGCCAGCAGTCTCCTTCAGAAAGTCAACACTGCCAGGGTTTCCTTTTCTGTGTGTACTTGGGCACCCAGGAGTCATCTGAGATGACAGGGAATGGGGATCAAGATGGATCTTTTCTTAGCAGCTTTCCTAGTTCCCTCACCCTGCTGGAGGTGTCCTGGTCCAAGCATGTGAGGGCCAGGATTGACTGTGTTCCCTGGGCAGCAGGAGAAGAAGGAGCAGGGGCACAGCAGAGCTCTCCTCCGGGGGCATCCTGGCAGGCTGGGATGGGTGTTATAGGGCTGTGGAATCTACACTGAGCCAGGGACTCCGAGCTCCTGCCCCAACGTCCTCGTCACCCTGCTGTCCCCAGCCTGGAGCCTTCTTCCCTGAGGGTTTTGCATCCTGTCTTGGCTGGTGTCCTGAAGCCTTTCTCTGTGCAGTCACTGACCCTTGCTTTCCTCCAGGTGCCATGGCCCAGACCCTCCTCACGTCCTAAGAGGGACTAGTGCCAGTGGAGGAGACAGGCACCTTCCAGATCACCTAGATTTACCAGACCGCCTTACTCTGGTAACCAGCACAGCAGAGGCCAGGTCTCAGCTGGTCTCCTATCAGGCAGCTGCTGGCCTCAAGAAGAGGGGCTGATTCACCACATTGCTGAACACCAGGGGTAGATATGCCTCTTCTAGCTGGAGGAAGTCAAGGCCATCCATACGACCTTGTACCTCTGTTACATGCAAGAGAGCCTGGTGCACGCACATTCCTTGGCTGTGCAGGAACCTGGGGAAGGAAGGGGGTGTCTCTGTGCAAGGCTGAGCTCCAGTGGGCTCTCCCTTGATAGTGCCAGCTTTCCTCCATATCCAGGGATCTCCAGTCAAAGATCCTCTTTCTGAAAGGTGCTGGAGCCAGTGGCTTTCACTGTGAAGCAGAGAAAAAGCCTCTGCTGTGCAAATGTTCTCCCCACACTCCAGGACAGGACCACACTGCCCACACCCTTTTTGCATGGAGCTGGTGGGCTGTTCTGCTCTCTGCATGGCACCAAGGGCTGGAAAAACCCAGGCAGGGACTCCTGTGAGTCTTGAAGTCTCATAGAAAATACTGGGGGGTTGTCTGATTGTTTGTTTGCTCTTTGTTTGCTTGTTTCTGCACAGGACGTTTGCCTGGAGCCCGGAGAGGAGGGACCTCCTGAGACTGGGCATTGCTGGAAACCTAAGGGATGCCCTCACATGGCTTCAGCCAAGAACTGGATCCCTCAGCCCAAGGAGGGTGATACTGCTGAGGTGAGGAGGAGCAAAGGGCAGAGAGCAAGGTTTCCCCTGTGACAATCTGCATGCAATTTCCTCCTGCTCAGTGCAGGAGGGCACTTGGCTGAAAACACCTCTTGCAGCAGGTATCTTTCCACCCAGCTGGTTCTGGAGGATAAACCCACGAGTGAGAGAGGATCCAGGCTCTGGCTGTACTTGCCACTGGTGTCTCTTGTTGGGACTGGAAAGCAGCGTCCTTTTGGCAATCCTTGTAGGTTTGTCAGGGTCAAAGGTTAGAAAGAGACAGGCATTTTCAGCCTGGCAGCATCAAGAAAACATGTGTGCACAGCAGGTTTCAGTGAAGTGGTTGGGGACAGGCTCATGGACAGGCCTGCAGCCCCTCTGGGCCACAGTTTGCAAGTTCCTGAAAGGCTGCTGTTGAGAAGGGAAATCAGGCACTCAGCCAGCCCTGCCTGGCTGCCATTAGATGAGGTGTTTTGACAGAGATTCAGGGGCTTGTTTTCTAACTACAAGGACAAAGGAAATAAACTCTGTGTGTGTGTGATTAGATTCATTTCAGCCTCTTACTTTCTCCTTTCCTTTAATTGCAGCCATGAGAGCCCACCTAAAGAGAACCTGTCCCACTTTTTCCTCCTTGTATTGGCATGCATGGCAATAAAACAAAGGAAGAGGGAGAAAAAGCAAAGTTAAGCAGCAGTTACCAATCTGTGTAAGTAGGTAGCTCATCCCTACCATTATGGGCATTTATCTGATGATCTGATGAAATGCTTTAGGAGGTGGTGGGTGGGGGGTGAGGGGGAGAGAGAGACTCAAGATGTAGATCAAGAGGAACTGCAAAAAATAGGGAGAGTAAGAACCACAGGATGTATTGGCCAGGTATGGCTTGGCTGTCAGAGCTGAAATCCACACACATCAGCTCTAACACGCTGCTCTCCACCATGTTGACTCATCGTCACTCCTTGGTTTAAAAAAACAAACTCCTCCCTTCTTTGTACTCTGTGAAAGCATACCTTACTTCTCCCAGCTCTGTAAAGCCCACTGTGATAAGCCTCTGCTCACACAGCTGACCCCATCACCCAGGCCACAGGCTGTTCAGGTCCTGGAAGAGACTTGGGACTGATCTTGAAAGGAAAGCTGGTTCAATCTACAAGCTCTAAGGGTTTGAGAGGAGCGAGAGAAAAACTCCAGGAGTTGCCTTGGACCCACAGACAGCCAGGCCCCGAGGCCGTCTCCCTGCTGGGGTGCGCAGATGCCCGCTCGGAGGTCCCAAGGCAGCGGAAGTGCCGCGGGCTCCGGGGCCGAGTTCGCCTCCCACTGCCCATGCCGGGCTGCACCACCCCCTCCCCAGTCGCCCCTGCAGGGCTGGGCTGGGTCTGCTGCTCTGTCCCCGCTAGCACCGGCAGCCCCTGCCAGCACCCGGTGCTGCCCCACGCTTGGCCCAGAACCACTGCCCAAGGGCAGGCAGCGCTCAGCCCAACTGCTTACCGGGCACTGCCTGTGGTCTCTCGCCCTGCCGGGTGCGGCGTTGGGCCGCGCAGCACCGAGCCCTCGAGTGCAGCATGGCCGGGGCTGGGGCCGCCAACTGGACTGGGAGCAGCTCTGGGCCGGCGGCCCCAGTGGGAGCGGAGGGCAGGAAGTACCTCTCACCCCTGCGGAGGGCTGTGGCAATCTCAGCACGGCAAGTGTAAACATTTCAGTTTATTGCCGCTCAGCACAAACTTCTGGTCACTGTTTCAGGCTCTAGCAAAGAAAAGGACACACAGGTTCAAACAATCCCCTACACACACAGCTCTCCTTCTTCCCCACTTCGGCCTCAATAGAAGACCTGTGCTCCTCCCTTCCTAGTCTCACCTTCCCTTGTTTTTGCTCTGGATTGTACTTATCCCTCTGCCTGCCCCCAATTGCTGCAGTAAGGTAAGGGGTAATGCAGGGGTTTGGGTCTCACCTGTAATGTGTTAGTTTATGCGATAAAAAGCTCATCTGCACACATACAAAAGAGCACAGGGAAACAATGGCACAATACCCTGCCCCAGCTACTTGCAGGTCCATCTCAAGAGAGCCCTCAGCCCATCAAGGACTTACCTCCACAAGCTTATTAAGGAGCACAATGGGAGGTGGGGGAAGCCAAATTACATACTCAGAGGAAAAGATACCCTGTCTGGGCTCCTCCCAGGGATGTCCCAGGAGAGCCAGGGGCTCCACAGTCAAGGTGTGAAACCCACTGAGATATATCATTGGGAGCAGCTTGGCAGAGCAGCTTTTGGATTAAGTGTTTGTGTGGGGGTGTTACTGCTGAGGTGTTTGGGACACATTATGGGATGCAGGGCAAGAGCATTTGGGGATTGCATGAGACATGAAGATTGCCTAAGGGCTGTTTTGGGGTGTAACCAAAGGCAGGGAAGGGAGAGATCAAGCATCACTGATTGCTGTGTGCTTGTGTCAGGTTACCCTGTGCTGTGTGATGGCCATAAGATGCCAGGCAGGGCAGGACGCGGGCTTTGTTCTCTTGCCCTCAGCCCTTCTCACCCTGCTCGTGGGCTGGGCCTTGTGCAGTGGCCACAGGCTTGTCCATGTGTTGCATCTCTGTGGTAGCTGGGGATGTCTTCCTCAGCTCCACGGGACCATGCCTGAAAGGGATCCATTGCAGTGTGTCCCTCTCTCCCATGATTCTGGGAAAAAGTCATCTTGTTCCCCTACCTCAGCTGCCCTCCGTCCTCACCTACCCCCCACCCCTCCCCAGTGCAAGCAATGCTCTTCTCCCTGTGCAGCTTGAGATATTGTCTGCAGAGGGGAACACCACATGGACACCCAGGCTTGGATGCAGCAGAACTTTAATGAGTCTAAAGAGGGAAAGGTGGTTGCTCTGAGCTTAGGTCCCCAGTGCAGCCAGCACCAGGAGCAGCCAAGAATGTGTGTCCCTTGAGCATGGCAGAGTTTTCTCTGGGTGTGTGTCTGCGGACCCCACAGAAGGAGAGGGGCCAGCAGGTGCCCCCTTGGCTGTCTTGGGGGAGCATCATGGCCAGTGGAGCAGCAGACAACAAAGGAAGGGGTGAGAGTGGAAGACAGGCAAGTCAGACATGGGCTGTGTTTTCAGGGAGGCCAGGCTAGCCCCTTTCCTGCCCTGCTTTTGCAAGGGGAGCCCTGGATTCTCAGCCTCTGTGAAATCAGTGGCCTGCATCAGCTTCTGAATTCCTTCTGTGGTGCCATTGCCACTGGCTTTAGCAGGGGGGACACCTCATGCCACAGTTGTGGCTGGAAATGCTGGAGAGGTCACAGCACCCAGAGGTGTTGGGGACTCCCTCACAGCTGAGGACGTTGCCAATGGCAGCAGAGGTGGAGGATCGCCTGTGTCTGGCTGGGTGCTAGATGACAGGAGTCACTGGGGACCCATCTCACTTCCTGGAGGATAGTGTGTCTGGTTGCTGTTTCTAGGAGGGACAGAGGGATGGATGTCTGCAGCAGCCTCCTTCATGTCCCTTGAAGAGCCTGCACTGCCCCTTAGGCTCCTACACAACTGCTGGCCCTGGCCGTGAGTGTTCAGCTCTTGGTCAGCTGCTAGGGAACCTGGGAGAGAGCAGTGATTGCACCGATGGTCCACTCACTCCAAGGATGGTGGGCGTGCTGTAGACACGAGGCGATCATCTCTCTAGACAACCTTCCCACAGAAATCTCAGCCCTACCCCTCCACTGCATACTAAGCAAGGCCATGCAGTCACTGTCCATGCAAACACAAGTCCCCACTGTCAACTTCTCTAGCTTGCCTACATTTGCTTTACCAGGTCCATTCTGGCACTCCCACTGCAGTTCCGTGCTTGCTCTCAGTCGCCTCCCAAACCTCTCCTCTCCCCCTCCCCCCAACAAGTGCAGGGTCCCAACTACCCGTGGGGATTTCTGGGAGAGGTGTTGTTCCCAGGCAGCAGGGGAAGGCAAGGGTAGAGTGGGAGAAATAATGGTGACTACTGCTCCCAGCAGAAACAGCTGCATCTCAGGGCAAGGTGAGGAACCCCAAGTGGGGAAAACCCCTGAAATCCCCACAGCACCAAGCAGCAGTGTGCAGAAGAGCATGCATTTGTAGCTGGGGAGATGAGGACTCCACTGGGACATCAGGCCAGGAACAGCCACTTCCTACCATGGGGAACCCAGAGCCCACAGGCCCCCCTCATTGTGAAGACATTCAGTGGGCTCTTGCCTGAGGAGCAACATGTGTCACTGCCAGAAGGGGGAGACCTGCAGGCGGCATGTGTCAGGCATGATAAGAACAAACATTTTCTCTTCCCTCTGTCCTCCTGTGCTCCCCTCTCAGTGTCATTTCCGTCAGCTCAGCTGTTTCAGGGCAGGGAGGTGGTTTTCTGGCTCTCACACACAGATGGAAGGCTTGGTCTCAGCATGTACCTCAGCTACCTTGTCCTCGCTGCCCTCCTGGGGAAATCACTGGGTAAGCACTGGCTTCTACTCTTGGCATAGTCCCTCTTTTTCCTCAGGAAACCCTCCCACCCTGAGCATGTCTCTGCAGGGATCTGCTCTTGAACAATGGGCAAGTGTTGGGCAATACCAGATGACACAGGTGTTTTGCACCTGTGCTCTGAAGAGGCTGTTACTGCTGGAAAAGAAAAGATGAGACAGCAAAGAAATGCCTTGTGCCCTGATCATCCAAGACCTCCTTTTCTAGCTTTTCTTTCCCCAGCCTTCCACCTCTCTTCTCTGCCTCTTCTGTTCTTCTGCAGAAGCCCTGTGCTGTCTGCAGTCCCAAATTACTGCCTTGCAGCCCAGATATACAGGACTTTTCAAAGCTGATGCAGGTGCTGGAAAGCACTGATCCCACTGACGTTATTAGGGTATCCTAGTCTTTCTCCTGGCTGGTACATGTAAGGCAGCATGCCCTGGCCACCCATTTCTTCCTGCAGGTCAGCACAGCCAGGGCTTCCTTTTTCTTCGTTTCCCAGGGCTGGGGAGACGTGCGAGATGACAGGGGATGGAGAGTGGGATGAAAGATTTTGCAGCCCCTCACCAGAGCCCTCACCCCACTGTGCAAGTGTTCTGGTGCCAGCACACGAGGGCCAGGCAAGACAATCTGTCCCCTGGGCAGCAGGAGGGAGAGTGGGGAGCTGGGAGCAGGGCCACAGCAAAGCGCTCTTCCAGCAGCATCCTGGCAGGAGGTGATGGGATTATCAGGCCTCGAGATCTGCACTGAGCTAAGAACACCAAGCTCCTGCCCCAAACCACTCCCTACCTTGCTGCAGAGCAAGGGAGAGGGAGCCTTCTTCCCTGGGAGTTTGCATCCTGAAGCCTTTCCCCTGCACAGTCACTGACTCCTGCTTTCTTCCAGATGCCATGGGCCAGGTCACCGTGACTCAGAAAGATGGTCTAGTCAGAGTGGAGGAGAGAGGCACTTTCCAGACCACCTGCACCTATAAGGCACCTAACTTTGATGCCTTGCTCTGGTACCAGCAGAGGAGAGGCCAAGCTCCACAGCTGGTCTCATCTCAGGCAGCACCTGGTCCGAAGCAGAGTGGCCGATTCACCACACTGCTGAACACCACTGGGAAATACAGTCTCCTGTGGCTGGAGGAAGTCAAGGTCTCTGACGCTGCCTTGTACCTCTGTGCTGTGCAAGACACCCTGGTGCAGGAAGCTCCTTTGACTGTGCAAAAACTGGAGGTGGGGAGGAGGGCGGGGGTGCGTCTGGGCAAGGCGGAGCTCCAGTGAAGTGGCCCTCAGCTCTCCGCTAGCATCACGATTTCCCCTGAGCACCCAGGGATCTGCAGGCCAAGCTCCTCTTTCTGAAAGGGGCTGGTGTCCATGGTCTCACAGGAAAGAGAAGCTGGTGAGGCAACCTCTGCCATGGAAGGGTTTTCCCTCTACACTCCAGGATGGGACTGCACTTTCCATGGGCTGTGCAGGGAGCACATGGGCTCTTCTGATCTGACCTCCTGGCACAGCACCAGGGCTGGAAGGAATCATTCTGGGTCTCATCCAAGTCTTGCAGTCCCATTCCAAATTGCTTGTTCATTCTCTGCACGGCACATTTGCCCAGATCACTGACAGGATGGCCCTTCCCAGACTGGGTGTTTCTGAGGGAGCTAAGGGATGGTGGCTCACTGCTTCAGCAGGAACTGGAGCCATGATCCGTGAGGAGTGGGAATCTCCTGTGGTGGGGAGGAACAATGGACAGGGGCCACGGTTTCCTGGTGCATTTGCCAACCCCAGGGATAATTAACTTGCGTTTTCCCCGCAGTGTGTGTGTGTGTGTGTGTGTGTGTGTGTGTGTGTGTGTGTGTGTGTGTGTGTGTGTGGAGAAGGGTGATTCTTGTTCTGGATGCTAGCAGCTCTTGTGGATAGTATTTTTTCACCCTGAGGGCTGGAATGAGGGCTGTTTCAAGCCCTGGGGGCCTGAGCAGTTCCACAGAGGGCTGTTTGCTGGCACCCCCTGCAGAGCTGAGGGGAGAGGAGCTGGGGGGTGGAGCTGGGAGCAAAAGCAAAGAGATCTCAGATGGGTTAACTGTTCAGGCAGTTTGCAGCTTGAAAATGTTGACTGTGCTTCATGCATTGCAGTTATATTCAGAGCAAAAGACAGGAAAGCAAGGACCCCATGTTTCATGTCATCCGGAGAAAGAGGATTTCCCCAGGAGAGGAAAACAAGCAAACTCACCTCACCACCTCACTCACCAGCCCTCTGAGAAGCTCTTAGTGGGAAACGGGGTGCAGAGGGAATCTTCTCTTTGTTTGCCTAAAAATGTGGCTTTGTGAAGGAAGCGCTGACCTGGCCTGGAGAAACCTGGACTGGTCCTCCATGTGTGTGAGTGGCTCTGGCTGAGCAGCAGAGCTTGCCCGCAGCACCTCTGTCTGTGTCTGGAAACAGCCTGCTTTGGGCAGTCCTTGTAGGTCTGTGAGCAACAAATACTGGGAAGAGATGGGTGTATCCAGCCTGGCGGGAACAGGAGCACGTGTGTGCACACGCCAGGTTTTACCGCACCGCTTGTGGAGCTGCTCTGTGTTTGGGGACAGGCGTCAGCCAGGCAGGGTGTGTGCAGCTGGTGAGATTTTTGCTGCTGGCTCAGGAGATCCCTGGGGAAGAGTGTGCCAGGGTGAGGAGCAGAAAAGAGCTGTGCCGCTCTGGTCCTGTGCATGGCAGTCCTTGAAGAATGCAGTGCTTGTGAAATCCCATCTCAGCTGGCCTGCCTAAGAGCATGAGGAGCTAGCCATAGGTATGCACCTTTCTGGATCTATGGCACAACTCAAGGAATGATACCCATGTCAGGAGTAAATACAGGTTCACAGCAAGCAATCACTCCTAGATAAGAGACTGTACTCAAATGTGAGGTTTTAGAAGTAGAAAGAGTATCTATCATACAAAGAGTATGCTGGATCCCCTTGTGATCTGGACTGACTCCTTGGCAACCACCAGAGTCTGAGGGGACCTTTACTGAAGTAAGCTTTCCTGCAAATGCAAAGACCCCATCTGGGAAGAGATTGTCCTTGTGTCAATCCCTAACTAAGTCTTTGGCAATGTGACCTGGGCAGGTAATTTCTCTCCTCCCACCAGCATACTGTTTCTCTCAAACAGAATGAGCGTGTTGTTTCCAAGCACAGCTACCATCTATGCACATTCTAGGTAGAGGTGAGTGGGGCTTTTTACCTTTTCATCCATTTCAGAGATGCCACACCTCTAAGTCAAAGGAGTATGCCATTTCTGTACTGTGCAGTGCTTCCAAAGCACTATTCACATGCCTCTGGATCAGGATACCAGGAGTCTGTGAAGAGAAGCCCCAAGAGAGGCATCAGGTCTGCATCCCCTGCCAGGAGAACATCACTGCCAAAGGCTGTGTCTGCATGCCCAAAGCAGCCACTGGGTATGCCCCAGGCCCTACAAAGTGATCAAGAACAATGGCTTTTCAAGAACAGCCTTCTCGCCTAACAGCCATAACCTCACCCTGGAAGGCAGTTCCCATTTGCTGTGCCCATTTTTTCATGCTGTCTATTTTGTATGTGGTATGTCTGGTTTAGTTGTTGATGCTCCCTCAGGTGCCAACACAAGCCTAAATGCCAGCCGGGATTATCTTTAGTGGAGTAAACAGAAGTGTCTTGATGAAATAGGTGTGCCTGACTTTTGGCAGCAAACAAGTTTTGCTGTTGAACATCTATTCTATCTGCCTGTGTGAAGGGCTGTTGACAGAGGCTGACTCTTCTGTCCTCTATTTGTTGGGCTCTGCAAGGAGGTTAACAAGAACTTGTTGCTCCGGGGAAGGTGTGTGCCTGGGAGAGGGAGTGGCTGGAGGGGCCGGGATCCCAGGCTCCATCCTGGGGGGCAGACCCCCAGCCTGAGAGCAGGAGGGTCCTTTGCACATGCTGGTCTGGGGGTCACATTGCCTGTTCTGTGGAGGACAGGGCCATGTGGGGGTGGGGTCAGAGACCTGTTCTCTGGCGGGATGCCTGGTGATGCCCTGTGAAGCCAGTGCTGGGTGGCCAGCTGCATCCGCTGGGCAGACAGGAGGACTGCATGGAGTTTGGAATGCAGCCTGGCTCTCAGGGTCAGCTTTGTGCTGCCTTGGCGAGCTTTCTATCTCTTTCCTTTCTAGGCTGTGATGTGGGCAGAGGAGGGAGGGCTTTGTAGGGGACAGCAGCTTTTCCTCGGCACCAGCAGAAGCCAGCGTCACTAGGCAATGCCGCTGGATGCCTCTTGAAATGTAACCTGCCCTCTCTGTCTGGACACATAAAATGGGCAGTGCAGCCCTGGGCTCGGGGTACAGGGGGGCCACGTAGGCAGCCCCAGCTGCTGGCAGAGCCATCCTGTGCTGTGCTACACCACAGAAAATCTCCCTCCAGCACCCAGGCAATGCTCCAGGAGCCCGGGCCACCCCCAACCACAGCTCCCCACCCTGCAGGGATCAGCAGAATCACCTGGGGACACTGCCGGGCTGTGCCAGACTTGGGGCTGCAGCTTCCCACTTCTTGCCATGGCCAGTGGGACGCTGGGCAGTGCAGAGCAGAGAGCTGGGCTGGGCTGCACCCAGGGGGGAGCCAGCTCCAGTAGCACTGCAGTTCCCTGGCTGCTGAGGGCTCACCAAGAGACACTGATCTAAAGGGCAGGTTGTTCCCAGGAGCTGGGACTGGCATCTCTGACGTAGGGTTATGCAAGTGCAAGGTTACTGAAAGCTGGAGACTGCAAATGAGTAAAAAGGAGAGACTAAAAGCTCTTCTGCCTCACCAGGTGCTGTGGGCTCTCTCATGATGACATTTGGTGCCCTGCCTCACTGGGACAGGGCTGGGCACAGGGCAGCAGAGCCTTCAAGGGAAAAGCATCTCCTCTTGCCCCTTGGAGTCCCACCTCTCCTGCCATGCCTTGGCCCACCTGTCAGCACTGCCTCAGAGGACTGTTCTGTGCTTCACCCCATGAGAGCACCTGCAGCCTTGCAGATGCTCCCTTTTCTCTCTGCAATGCGGCACAGCCTTTGGGAAGAGACTAGCCCATGCTGGGTGTGTCTGGGGGAAGGAGACCACGGCTGCATTGTCCAGACAGCCCTTTCTGGCCAGCCCTGGGATAGCTGTTTCATTCAATGGAGCAAAGAGCAGAGCTGGTGGTGCAGAGTGCCTTACACAAGTTGGTTGCAACCTCCCAGCTCCATAAAGTCAATCCTCACTTTCCTACCTCTGCCCCAAACATTCTGGATATGCCTCACCAGAGTCTGACAGCAGGGAAGAATCCCTGTGAGCATCCAAACACAACTGTCAGCAGGGTCTACTTGTCTCCAGCCTCAGGCTCCCCTGGGAGGAGAAGCACACAGAACCAGGGGGGAAGAGGGGGTGGGTGGAGGAAAGGAAAGGAAAGGCAGTGCCCCAAGGTTGTAAGAAGGGGCAGAGACAGCCTGCACACACATAGGGGTGTGAGGAGGTGTGAAGCAAAGCAGATGATTTGCGGAGGGAGAGAAGCTGCTGGATGGGAGCTGGACCAGAGTCCTCAGATCATTGCCCCACTGTCAGCCTTGCAAGGACCAGAACAGGATGCCCTGATTCCCTCCTGCTGTCAGTGAGAGCTGAAAGCTCTCAGGTTAGAGCACATGGCTCTTGCCTGTGGCCCTGCCGAAAGGTGAGTGTTGCCTCAGCACAAGTAGAGCTTGAGGGGAGACATTGATGTGTAGAGTCAGTGACATCCTTTTGCAAGGCTGTTTGCAGCATGCAGAAGAATCTTGCCCTCAGGTAGGCCTTGCGGGGCTGTTGCCAAAGAAAAGGGCTGGGAACCAGGTAGATACTGCATCAGCCACAGCTACTGACTCTCTCTTTTCTCTGCCTGCCACCAGGAAAGAGCTGTGTGTATTTTACTCCTTGTTTGGTGTGAAACTACCAATAGTAGGACAAGAGGAGGTCAAAGGAAACTCTCTCTTCTGCCCCTGCATAGCCACACTTTGGGCCACAGCAGGGGTAGTTGGGCAGAGGCCCCTTTCCAGGACACCCTCCAGCCTAACCATCTGTAGGGACAGAACCTCAACTAGAGGGATATCAGCTGTCACATCTGGATCTCTCGAAGGGTACCTCCACATGCTGTCCGGATGGAGATGTACTGCACCCAGAGGTGTCACTGGCTGAGACTGTCAGGAGTAAGGCACTGAGGAGTCTGAGCAGAGTAGGAAGGCACAGAGTGTGACGTCGTGGGTGGGGAATGTCACATTAGCACGACTGGCACCACGAGGTGTGTCTGGCACCAGAAAGACCACTACACATTTGTGCTCCCATTGCTTTGTTCAAGTTGTTAGCATTGTGCACAGGCCTGTATGCTAACAGAGCTGAGAAACCTGGCAGAGGGGACAGAGCTCATCCTTGAGGGACTTCCAGACACTGCGGAGCTTCTTTCCTTTACCTTCCTCCCCTCCCTTCTCACCTCTGTGCTCATCTGGCTGCGAATGGCCTCACCCTGACAACCATCCTCACTTATCCATGCTCCCCTGGGTCAGCATTACCTGTGGAGACTGAGGTGGTCCCTGCAAGTGCGGGGAGAAGTAGTGTCTTTCCCACCAGCCTCTTTGGCTTCCCCAGAAAGGGATCAGAGTGTTGTGTGGAATGTGGCACTCTCTGGCCTGCCTGTATAGGCCTGCCAGCACAGTCTCAGAAAGGTATCAGAAACAGAGGGGACAGATCATGTATATACTGTAGAGTGATGGCCAAAAAGTGGGGACTTCTTGCAGGGAGGCACAGTAAACAGTAGATGAAGGAAGTCACAATGTGATCCAGAAGACGGAAAGACCCTCTGCCTGGATTGTGCTGCCTTGTCTAAGGGAAGGCAAATTCCACAGCTGGTAGGGGACTCCTCCTGGCAAAGGCCCCTGGTTGCCAGTGCTTTTGGTGCAGCCAATGCCCAAGAGCATCAGGCAAAGCCAGAGTGGCCCTTCTGAAATAAGAGGAAGCCACTAGAGCCAGCTCACAGATGCTGCTAAGGGCAGAAGCAGGGTGCCCATTGTCCACCCCTCAGTGGGATAGCAGCCAGAAGATGCCTGCAGCATGGCTTTGGGGGTGCCTCAGGACCCAGAGGAGCAGAAGGCAACAAAGAGAAGGCAGAGAAAGGAGTGAGTGGAAGAAGGGGAAAGTTAGGTCTTGCTCGATGTTCTTAGGGAGCCCAGGCTGGCCCTTTCCAGCTAGCCATTTCCAGAGGAGGCAAGGATGGTCACATGTTCTGAAAAGAATGGCTCGAAGCACCACTGTGTGTCCAGCTGCATGTTCTGAGTTCCTGGTGGGGGGGGTGCATCTCGGGGTGTGTTGTCAGTGGCTTTAGGAGGGGAGACACCTTCTGCTACAGTAGCAGCTGGAAATGGTTACAGCACCCAGAGGGGATGGGGACTCCCTCACAGCTGAGGATGCTGTCAAAGGCAGCAGAGGTGGAGGATCCCACTGTGGTATTCTGTGGGAAGGAGATGAGGATGGGTCTGGGCATGCAACAACCATGGGAGGGGGCTCGATGGCAATTATGGAGTCCTGGCACTGCCTGACACAGGGCTCCTTGCAGCTGTTGGCCAGTGGGGTGGGGCCGCAGGGCTGGCATGGCAAGCACTGGTGGCAGCAGGACATGTCTAGGGGCTGGAGATGCACTGGGAAGAGAGGGCAGGGAGGAAGCAGAGCAGGGAGGTATGTGAGCAGCATCCCGTCACCTGTCCTGCAGCAGTCAAGGCACCTGCTGGGCTGGGATTGGCAGTCTGTGCAGGGAGACACAGGGGCTTCTTCTCCTTCCCCTTTTCCTGCCAGTGCCCTGCAGGGAGCGTGCATGCCCAGGGAGGCTCCTGCCTTGCCCATAAGCCACAAGCCACCTCAGCAAGCCCCAGCATCATTCTGAGGCAGACCTCCTTCCCCCTTCTCCCTCCCATGACAAGCAGCCCCAAGAGCCAGCCTAGGTTGAGGCAGCAGGCACTGTGTGAGACAACGCAGGGGAGAAGGAGGAGGTGAAGGGGTCCTCCGACTTCCCTTGTTCACATGCATGCAGGCCTATGTGCTCTTACGCATGTGTGTACACACAGCTGTGTGCATGTACCTGATGCGTGCCTGTGTATACAGGCATGAGATCATGTTTCTGTGCACACGTGTGTTTGCATGTGTATGTGTGAGTGCACTCATGTAACTTGTGCCTATACATCTGTGTATGCTTGTCATCACTGCAATGAGCTGCCTTCTCCATGCCCTGCCTTGGCCAGGGCTTCCCCATAGCTCAGTCCTACCTGCACTTGTCCTGGCTTGAAGGACCCCACATCCTGAGAGGAGTGTGATAGTGCTGTCTGATGGGCCTCTGCCCTGTTCTGCTCTTGACTGGACTGTGGGGCTTCCTAGTCTCTCAGGTATTTCCTCAGGAGTGGAGGCAGGAGAAGAAAGCATCAGGCCACATGGGCCTTGACTCTGCACTCTGTCCTGGACCTATATGCCTGGCAGACGAGGAGCGTCCCTACCAGCAGCAGGGCCACCCCTGGCTCTACCACCCCAACAGACATATCCACATTAAAAAGTTGCGGAGTAGCTCTTCCAGCACAGTGTCCAATGAGGGCCTCTCCCTCCTGGCAGCAAAGGGAGGCCAGTCCTGGAGGACACGCAGAACAAGAGCCTTCTCGGTGCCTGCATCTGTGGCATCTTCTCCTTCCCTCCAGGTGAGGACACGCAGAGCATGGAGGTTTCCCTCTATTCCCAGGGAAATGCTGGGTCCCATGCAGAGAGCTGCTGATCGCTGCATGCTTGTCCCCGGTTACCGTGTGCTGTGGCATGGCCATAAGATGCCAGGCAGGGCAGCATGCCTGCTTTGTTTTTGCACCCTCAGCCCTTCTTGCCCTGCTCATGGTCTGGGCCTGAGGCAGTGCCCACAGGCTGGACCATCTGTTGCAGCTGTCCTGACTGGAGGCCTCTCCCTGGACACTGGAGGGCAGGGGGGAGATCCCCAGCTCCTGCAGCAGGAAGAGGTCAAGTCAGTGTCCTATAGCTCAGAGGGGCTGATGGAGGAATGCCACAACCCCCACTCTTTCTTGCAGCCCCTTGATGCACTGGGTGATGTGCTGCAGGGGTTCCAGCTCTGTTCCACATTTCTATCTCCAGACCCCCTCCCACTGATCAGCCAAGCTCCACTGTTGGGGCACTCAAGGCACTGTGTCTTCCCTCCCCTCCTTCCTCCCACAGATCTTGGGGAAATACTGCTCACCTGGGAAATGACAGACACCATCCTCATGGCTGTCAAAGGCATGAGAAACACCAGAGCCTATGATGCCCCTGCAGCTGCCCAAGTGCTGGCCTTGGCCATGAGAACCTGCCTCCTGGCTGCAGCATGAAAGCAGCCTGTGGCTGCTGTGCCTTGGGCTCTGGGGGAGCCCCGGACTCTGATGCCATTTGAGGCCAGCAAAGAGTGATGGGAAGGGAAAGAGGTGTCCTTGGCAGCTGGGGAGACTGCTGCCATCCCACGGCAACCCCACTGTCAGCCAAGTCCTCTCCAGGGGTTCCGGGTTGTGAGGTACATCTATGACAATGTCATGGCCCCCAAACCATCCTCTCCTGGGGGCCACGGACACCACACACTAGTGCCACAGCCAACAGGGCACTGCCCAGTGCACAATCCCTGTGCGCAGAGACATGCAGCCTGTCCCTGCCTGGCAGCTGCCTGTCCTCTCTGTCCCTGCATGCCCCCACC
Organism: Dromaius novaehollandiae; assembly: GCF_036370855.1. Lineage (NCBI taxonomy): Eukaryota > Metazoa > Chordata > Aves > Casuariiformes > Dromaiidae > Dromaius > Dromaius novaehollandiae. The sequence continues at coordinate 4,617,276 of NC_088119.1, read as the reverse complement.
TTGCTGAGCAGGGCAGAAATGCAGAGCAGGGCAGCGGTAGGGTGAGGGTGAGGGTGAGGGTGAGGTGCAAGGCAGGGGCAGGAGCTGGGCAAGGCAGGGATCAGGGCAGAGGCAGGAGCAGGGTGTGGGCTCTGTGTCCCTGTGTGGAAGGCAGGAGGGTATTTCAGAGGTGCCTGGAGACTACCTGACCAGCAGCTTCCAGGTAATCCATTTGATCTGTGGGTCTGAGCTCTGCGCTGCTCTGCTCTGTTCTGGAGAGCATGGGAGAGGTGGTAGCCTCCTGCAGGGCATGGCTCTACTTTTAGCATGCTCCCAAATGCTCCAAACTCTACACACTGGGGACACCTGAGTGTGCCGGGCAGCCTGGGGCATTTCTGCAATCCTCCCCTACCCAAACATTAGCTGTCCCCCACACAGCACGTCCCCTCCCTGGCCTTGTCCTACAAGTTCACCTCATTCATACACAATTCCCAGAGAAGCAGCTTTGTTTCTCTACCATGTGTGGACGTCTTTTATTTGTGGGGACAAAGGCAAGCAAGAGAAATGGGCCATGCAAACAAGCAGGATCACCCAAGGGTGGCAGGGCACCCAGTGTCTCTGGCATTGCAAGGCAGCCCAGGACATGCAAATGCACTTTGCCTTTGCCACAAAGCACCAGCTGCTCTGCTGGGCCACAAAACCTGGGGCCGAAGAAGAGAGCTTTAGCTGATCCAGGCATCTCCAGAGGTACTGCAGGGCAGGAAAGGCAACCTGCTTTCTGCAAAGCTTGCATCACACATCTTCGTTTGAGCTGGAGCCCAGGTGTGCATTGGCTCCCAGTAGTGCAGGTGCCCTGGCTGCTCTGGCCTGCTCCTGCCACGAAAGCAGCCTGCTGTGCCCTGCTCCTGCCACAGCCTGTCAGAGCTGGCCCAGCATAGACCCCAAATCCTACCTGAAGACCAGGCAACTCCCAGGGCTGTCAGAGCATTGCTTGGGCCTGGTCTCTACCGGAAGGGTGGACAGCAAAAACAGCAGCCCTGCCATGGCTCTAAGCTGTAGGTGAGCTTGCTCTGCAGTGGGGAGGTGGCTCTGCACTGCAGCCACTGCTGGGTGCACGGGGCAGCATCAGGCCCAAAGCTCTAAGTGCGCGGCAGAAACCCCCAGGCAGAGTCAGGGGGCAGTGCCAGGGAGGGCAGGCAGCAAGGCTGGGTGTGTTATTGGCCCCAGGGCCACCTGAACTGTTCCTTCTGTATGGGTTGCTTCATCATCTGTTGAACCACATCTTTCATTCCTTTGGCTCTTTCATTCCTTTTGTGGATTGAAACTGCTCTTACTTTCTCTGCTCTACATTTTAGGTTATTTTAAATTTTTTTTCCTTTTGAAAGTCTACCTTCAGGGCCACTCTCGATTTCTCCCACTCTAGCAATTACGCCCCACAGAGGACAGTGGGGATCAGTGATCACTGTGCTCCCAGATGCTCTCCGATCTCCTGTCACCAGTTGTGGTGGACAGATGAGTGAACTTTTGCCTTAAACATTTCTTGGTACATAAGGTGCAAGCAAACCATAACCCCGAACAAGCCATCTGTCCCTGGCGGAAACAGGACTAAGCTGCTGCGACCCCCGAAATGGTCTCCCTGCGACCACTCAGGACACACCGAGCCTGCGTTGAACCAGACCACGATCGGGGAGAGACTTTGGGACCTGGACTGTAAATTATTGCCGTTTTAGCACAACTTCTGTAAAACTTGCTTAGCATGAGTAGCTAAATTTGCTGAAGCCTTAGGCCACACTCCCTAGTTCGGTGAGAAAGGGCCCCTGAGCTGGTGCAGACTGGAATGATAAGGGAGTTACCAGCAATTTGCATTCCTGTGCACTGCTGAAACAGTGCTAATTGCTGGAGTTACCACCTCTTTGTCTGGACCTTGAGAGATGATGGCGGGACCCGAGGAATGAAGACACACCTGTCGGCAGAAACTGCAACAGTAAAGATAAGGGAGAAAAAAATCCAGCCTGCCTAGGAACAACGATGAGACCCAATAAGGAGCAGGAGGCCCCAGACCCCAAAATTACTATTGGTTTGAACTACCACGTGGGGGGTGTGAAACTTAATTTGAAAAAGCTGTAATTGCCCAGGGATTTCTTTGTTCGGAGCCCCTCTTCGGAGGCACCCAACTCGAGCTGTAACTACTGCACGCGTGTCATTACAATTTATTTATTTAATTTGCCTTGATTTAGCTCCGAACTTTCCAGTGGGAACCTAGGGTCGGACCCTGCTCGAGTTGTAGTTACCGCACGCGCATCGCTAAAATTTACACCCAGGGTGAAGAGGACCAACGGGACGCCGCTGGATCCACGGGTGGTGATATCTCTTTCTCTCTCTCCTCCCCCCCCCCTGCTCCTTCTCTCTCCCCTCCCCTTCTCTCTCCTCCCCTTCGCCTTTCCCCACCATCCCCCTCCCCCCCCCCACTTCGTGGAAAATAAAGTTAAAAGGTTTTACGATATTTGACCGGGTTTAGCGTCTTAATCTCGTCCTTGGGATCATAACGAAATCCTCCCGATATTGGATCGGGACACCAGTTCAAATTCGAGAACCTTTTTGTTTCCTCTGCAGTAAACATTCCTTCGAGTGTGATTCTTCCTGAATTTATTCATGAGTGTTGGCAGCTGGTATTGTATCCGCTACAGCATAAAACTAATGGCTAAGTTGCTACACTATATGCACCTAAGCGTTAGTGAGTGGGAGAATCAGGGGCCTCTCCCTCTCCTGATCAACAGCAATATTTACTGTATTTCCAAACAGACATTTAAAAAATTGACATTTCTGTAGATATACAAATACAATCACATTTACAAAACTCCTGCCATTTCCTTTTGCTCTACTCTCACCCTTTCCCCTTTTGATATTTCCAGGGGAGCTGTAGATCCCTGTGAGCAAGATGCCCGTGCCAGGGACAGTCCCTGCCCGCTCTCCTGAACACCCACGAGCGCTGCAAGCAGATTTCGCTCCCGTGGGACTCTCACGCGTGTCCCCCTTGAGGCCCCGCGGCTGAGCGGCGTCGCCGTCTCGCTCCCGCTCGCAGCCGCCTTTCCCGGGGCCGCTGTTGCCGGGCTCTCACCGAACAACCGACCGGCAGCAGCAGCTGCGCGGGCAGCAGCAGCCTGTGTCACCTGGGGGGGTTGGTGTCCTTTCGGGGTGCGCTATTCCCGCGCAGCAGCTCAGGAGCCCTTCCTGCGGCCGGGCTTGAGGAGCTCCGGCACCGCCGGCTCCCGCCGCCACCACCGCGGCTCGTCGCGCTCCGCTTTGTGGCGGCGGCAGGAAGGCTCGTCCCCGCCTGCGTGTGCCGCAGCCCCGCCGAGCGCCCCGCTCCCGCCGCTATCGCCTCCCCAACGCCGCCGCCCCGGCGCGGGCGCGGGCGAGTCGGAGAGCGGGGCCGGCGCCGGGGCAGGGCACAGCCCCGGGGCGGAGTTGGCGACCGCGGCGGCAGGAAGGCTCGTCCCCGCCGCGCTGCCCGGCCCCTGCTGCAGCCGCGGTCTCGGAAGCGCCGTGCACGGCGCGGAGCCGCCGCCTGCGCTTGCCGCAGCTCCGCCGAGCGCCCCGCTCCCGCCGCTGGCGAGGCGGAGAGCGGGGCCGGCGCCGGGGCAGGGCGCAGCACAGCAGTGGCTTCCGAGAGGAGGCACCGGCGCCGCAGCAGAGAGTCGCTGATGGCGGGGGGCAGCGAGGCGCGGGCGGCCGAGCGGTGCGGCGCGATGTGGCGGTGCCGGGGCGCAGGGCTGGCGGCGCTGGCCGCGGTGCTCCTGGGTGCGCGGGGCTGGTGGCGGCGGCGGCGGCGGGGTGGGGGCCCGGGGCTGGACCAGGGGGCACTGTACACGGGGCCAGCGACCTCACTTGTTTCTCGGCTTTCAAGTCGCTCTTTCTGCCTCCCTCCCTCATCTCCCATCTCCCTTTCTCGGCTCTCCTGTCTACTTTTCCTGCCTTCATCCGTCCATCCACCCGCCTGACTTTCAACCCATCCCTTCATGCATCCACACCAAACCTCTAAGCCTCCTCCAGTCTCTCCACACACCGATGCAGAGGTCATTCTCCACGCCAGGCACTGGCCGCATGTCCCTATCCGTCCCCACCGCCTCCGTCTCGCTGCCGCTTTCCCTCTGCCTGACCCTTTCTCCAGGATTCTCCCTCGGAACCGGCTGTCGGAGACGACATATCACCAGCATCCAGTGATTTTCGGCATGTTTGTCTTCTTTCTCAGCAGTGGCTGTGGGCAGGGCCCAGGTGCAGCAGGAGCCGTCGGCAGAGGCCACCGAGGGCACTGGCATTAACATCACCTGCTCACACCCCAGCATACAGACCAGCGACTTCATCCGCTGGTACCAGCAGCTCTCAGGACGAGGTCCTGTGTCCATCACGAGCACCATCAAAGGGTCCAAAGAGGTGCAGGACCCGCCGGGAACCCTGTTTGTGGCTGAAGACCGCCGCTCCAGCGTCCTGCATCTCGCCCGGCCCCGCTGGCGGGACGCGGCGGTGTATTACTGCACTGTGGGAGACCCGGCGGCACAGGCTGGGGCTGCGGCCGGGCACGAACTGCCGCGGGCGGGGCGGGGCGGGGTGGGGCGGTGGCGGGGGCTGGGGGGCGCTGCCGCACTGGGCCGCTGGGGTTCCTTGCTGCTCCGCCCACCGGGGCCGCCTCTCCCCGCGCCGCGCTGCGCCGGACCTGCCCCTCGACTGGTGCCGCTTCGGCGGGTGCTGCTGTGCGGGGGCCTCGGCGGCGGGGCGGCCCCCCGAAATGGTTCCCAAGCTGCCGAGTGGGCAAGCAGCTCCTCCCACCCCTCGCCCCCCCCATCCGCGCCACTGCTGCCCCCGCTCGTCCAAACCGCAACGAGGACAGACACTCCCCACGCAGTGGTGGGTCAGCGACTTGAGTGCCGCTGCTGCCCTGAGAAGGGCTCCACCCTCTGTGCTGAGGTTTGGAGGCTGCTTTGAGGTGGCAGAGGGAGGAGAAGGCAGGCACCTGCAAGCTTCAGCTCGCTCATTCTGGAAGGCCCCTGGTCAGCCCGTGAAGAGGAGAGCTTGACATGGCCCTGATTTTCCTGGCAGCCGTGGCAGGACTGGCAGACTTTGGTGAGACATGACTTGCAGGCTGAGGAGGAACAGGGCAAGAGTTTGTGCTTGTCAGTGGTGGAGGGGAGAGCTGTGAGTCCTGACCCGGCAGGTAACTGGCAGTGTTTCTGTAGGGAGGCAGGGGCTGCAGATGGGGCATCACATATAACCTGAGGTCTGTCGAGTGTCATGGGCATCAAAGGAGGAATAAATGAAACCTTCATTTTGTAGAAACTAACATTCTTGCATACATTGCTGATAGAGAGAGATGCTAGATAAGAGCCGAGTACTGCATATAGGGTCTTTTCTCCGAGACGTATTGGGTAAAATGCTGCAGATCTGTGTGGGGTTGGATGTAATCCTTGAAGGACATAGAGAGAAGGCTAACTCCAGGCAAGAGCTCAAATGCTGTACAAGGACAGGTCAAGGGCAGATTATGTGGTGTGTAGTTTGGAGAAAAGGTTACGGTAAGAAGTTACCATCAGAGGTAGGGGAGGAACAGTGCATGTGTTGTCTTGCCAGAGGAGAGACCAACAGTTAATATGGCTCAAGGACTGATAGGAAGACAACTGATGGACTCCAAGCCCATGACCCCCCCTCACAGCTGAGGTGTGAGGAGTGACAAGAACCTGTAAGTTGAAGCATGCATGGACAAACAGCTCAGCATTTTGCACCATAGGAGAAGTTAGATGGAGAATGGGCATAGCAAGAAGGCTGATGAAGTGATCAATAGATGGATACATAGACGAATAAAGTTAAAATGTCTTCCTGGCTTTACAGGTCACGCACAAAAGGATGCTGTGCTCCAGTTCCCACCAGAAACGACTGTCCAGGCAGGACACGGTGCAACACTGCACTGCAATTTCTCCACCAGCGACCCTTATGCCTGCATTTTCTGGTACCAGCAGTGCCTGACCCAGTCCCCTGAGATGCTGCTTGTGGACAGATCCAGATCTCATGTGGATTCAGGGAGGTTCTGCTGTGTGCTGTGTGCTGAGAGCTCCCAGGTGCTTCTCTAAGTGCAGGATGCCGAGCTCCAGGACAGTGCTGTGTCTGTGCTCTGAGCCCATGCCAATGTATGCACTACTGTGAAGCATTGCACAGGAAGACTTGTGGTCTGCTTTGGGGAGGTCACCCCATTTCTGGGAACTAGTTTGTCCCTCTGCATGTAGTGCTTTTTGCATGCCAGGTCTGACTGGTGGAACAAAGAGCTGGCCCTGGAGAGCAGGTGTGACTACTGCTGGCAAATCAGCCATGGTGGCTGCAGAGAAGCATTAGGTGGTGTTTCCTCCCTGAGGGAGGAAATGTGCTGGTGTTTGCTCCTAGTGCAGGGCACTGCTCCTTGTCCCCAGCATGGGGGAGACAGCTGGGGAGCCACCTTCACTTTCAAGCTCTGCCCACTGGGCCAGGTGTCTTCTCCAGGTGCTGGACACAGGGAAATCCAACCCCTTTAAGTGGAGCTCGATAGACCCCTTTCCCAATGAAGGACCGAGAAATCACGACTCTGCATTCAAAAAAGGGGAGTGAATTCCCACATGCGCAGGTCCCTTGTTTTCTCACAGCTGGGCATGGTGATCGGGTTCGTATAATTTTGACAGTATGGTTGATGTTAGAGGGGACCCTTAGAGGGGGGAGCAACCACCAGAGTCTGAGGGGTCCTTTATTGAAGCAAGCTTTCCTGTGAACGTGAACAAAGACCCCATCTGGGAAGAGATTGTCCTTGCATCCATCCCTAACTAAGTCTTTGGCAATGTGACCTGGGCAGGTAATTTCTCTCCTCCCACCAGCCTACTGTTTCTCTCAAACATAATTAGCCTGTTCTTTCCGAGCACAACTACCATCTATGTACATTCTAAGTAGAAGTTAGTTGGGCTCTTTACCTACTAATCCATTTCAGAGATGCCACACCTCTAAGTCAAAGGAGTATGCCATTTCTGTACTCTCCAGTGCTTCCAAGACACTGTTCACATGCCTCCAGATGGGGATACCAGGAGTCTGTGGAGAGAAGCCCCAAGAGAGGCATCAGGTCTGCATCCCCTGCCAGGAGAACATCACTGCCAAAGGCTGTGTCTGCATGCCCAAAGCAGCCTCTGGGTATGCCCCAGGCCCCACAGAGTGATCAGGAACATTGTCTTTCCGAGAATGGCCTTCCCACCTAACAGCCATAACCTCACCCTGGAAGGTAGTTGCCATTTGCTGTGCCTGTTTTTCCATTCCTGACTATTTTGTATGTAGTATGTCTGGTTTAGTTGTTGATGCTCCCTCAGGTGCCAACACAAGCCTAAATGCCAGCAGTGATTGTCTTTAGTGGAGGAGGACTCCTGGGTCCTAGTGCTGCCCCAGCAGAAGCATGGTGGTGGAGCTCTGGAGCATGATTGGGGCTGGAGTTAGGACAGCCGGATGGGGACCAGCATGCAGCAGGCCCAGGGACGCAGGTCTGCTTCCCTTGTTTCCCATCCCTGAACATGGTTGGTGGGGGCAGGGAAAAAGCAGGCTGTGGTATGACTGGGTGCACAAACACCTGCATTCACTTTTGAGGCTCCCAGAAAAAGACTGAGGCCCATCAGTTGCATGGTGTGATGATGTGAGTAGTCTTGCAGGCTTGTGCAAGGCTGTTTGCAGCATGCGGAAGAACCTTTCCCTCAGATAGGCTTTGTGGAGCTGTTTCATTTGCTGCCACAGCTGCATGCAATGTCCCTGTGCCCCTCATGCCCAGTGGCAGGACCCAGCCTTCCCTGAAGGAGGCTTTGCTGCTTGGGGGCTTAAGGCATCCCCTGGCCTCAGAGCCACAGCCTCCCATGATTCCTGCATCTCCTTGCCCTCTGGAGACATCTTGAGATCCAGGTCCCAGAGCTCTGGCCTTGATAGGTCTGTCACAGGCTCTGCTCTGGTATGCTCCGTCTGCGTGTGGTTAGACCACTCATCCACACAGCCCCATCCCACAGGTTGTCCTCAGGAGGCTTGCAAGTTGATGCAGATTCAGCTGTGTCATCAGGGAAAGCGGCAGTTCTGGGTGGCGGAGGTCCACCCCCAGGAGAGAAGTGGAAGAAGGAAACAACCACAGCAGGATGCTGGTATGGAGATTCCTGATGCAAGACTTTTACTGTGCTGGGCACCACTTTGCCAAGTGCTTAGAGAGCAGCAGGCCCAAAGGGGACAGGTCAACCCGTCCTACAAGGGGGTGTCCCATCAACTCTGCAATATGAGCCTGCTCCTTTTCCTTAAGGCAGGCAGGATACCTTATTTCAAAAATACACTCCCAGAACAGGAAGTATGTTCCTAGACTTGCCTCCTTTCCTGGCAGCACTTGGTACTAGCTGCACTTTTGGATCCTGCAGCCATGCCACTACCAGGCTTTTCCTAAGACACCCACCCTCAGCCCATAAGCCGTGTCACCCTTTCAGCTTGTGCTGACTCCTAAGCCTAGTTCTGCCCTCCAAATCCCCTTTACTTCAGCCAGATGCAGACTCTGTTTGTCCCCTCCCAGACACTGTGGAGATTCTTTCCTTCATCTTCCTCCCCTCCCTTTTCATCTCTGTGCTCATCTTGCTGCGGAACGGCCTCACCCTGATAACCATCCTCACTTACTCATGCTCCCCTGGGCCAGCATTACCTGTGGAGATTGAGATGGTCCCTGCAAGTGAGGGGGGGAGTAGCACCTTTCCCACCAACCCCCCTCCACCCAGGGGCTCCCATTACAGCTAGCAGGCACCTTGGGCATTTGAACTGGGCGATTAAGGATGGGGTGACTGAGAAACCAATGCACCCAGGCATTACCAGGCATGCAAAGAGTGGCAAGGGGAGGCAGCCATCACATGGTAACGGTCAGTTCTAACGAAATAGAAGTACTTGTCCAAGCTCTGCCTGGTATTCTTTGCTGTGACCTACCACCTGCTCCTCAGCCCAGGCAGGGCCCACTTTCACCTGGAAGAGAACACAGAGGCTGATTTTGTCCCTCTGACACCAACAGAGACAAAGCATGTAACCCACCACACCTTTGATTCCCCACTCTTGTCCGGGCTGCTGATTCCTTTTGGACATGGCAAAGCTATTCCAAACCACACAGTGTTTTGCCTTGAGAAACAGTGTTCACTATGAGAAACAAGCTTTATTTTTACAAACTCTTTAAAGAAGAAGCAGAAGAAGAAGAAGAAGAAGAAGAAGAAGAAGAAGAAGAAGAGACTAAGCAAACAAGAGGTTAATCCCTTTGCTCTAGATTAGGTTGGGGGCTTCTGTGGGACAAGTGGAGAGAGGGAGATCCTGAGGGACGTGGGCAGCTGGCTGGGCATGGGCAACTCACCCCCATGCTGAGGTTGCAGGCTCTTGGTGGGAGAAAAGGTGAGGCCTCGGCTTCTGGGAACTGCAAGAAGATACCCAGTGCCTGGAGCAATGATGCTTGGAGCAATGTGACTAGAGATGGGGACTATTCCCTGAAGCACAGGAAGGAGGATCATGAAGGGACCTTTGCCTGCTGCCCTAGGCCCTGGATGCCTGAGTCCTAATTTGAGCACAACATTGCATTCAAGAGTTCCTCCTTTGCACCCAGTGGACCATGGATGCTTGAGGGGTGCCAGCCTTTTAACTACTACCTTAAGCTAAGGGTGAAGGGCCAACAAGAAATTGTAAAGTATCACAGAAAAGAATAGTGGAAGAGCATTAATTGTGAAGCCAGGTGTCCCTAGAACAAACTCAGGGAAGACCATGAGCAGGTGAGAAGGTCTCTGGTTGCTGAGGCTTTTGGTCCAGCCAATGCCCAAGAGCATCAGCCAGAGCCAGAGTGGCCCTCCTGAACTGAGAGGCACTCACCAGAGCCAGCTCACAGATGCTGCTAAGGGCAGAGGCATGTCCCACTGTCACTGCCCCTTCACAGTGGAGGTGGGGGGATCAGTTCTCACACAGAGCTGTTCTGGAGCAGAGCTGGATTCTGTCACTGGTGGGGTCTCAGAGGATCTGGGCACCGGGCAAGCTGCTCTGTGCTTGGAAGAGACAAGGCCCCATGGAGCAGATGTGGTGATTTGGGAACCAGTTGTTTTCCTGGGGCTGCCCAGGCACATGAGGGTGGTGAGCCCACAGGTCTCACAAAGGCTATTCCCGCTATCCCCACTTCTGTCCATCCTCACAGATGTCTTCTGTCCAAGTCTCCTCCCCCAGCACAGCTCCCTTTCTCAACAGCCCTTGCGGCTGCTGGCCTTGCAGGGCCAAGCGAGCACTTTTTCGGCAGAGAAGCGGCAAGGCAAGGACTGATGGCCCCTGGCTCTGGAGTAGTCAGGAACATCTCCCTCAGCTGCAAGGGACGGTGTCCAAAAGAGGATCCACTGCAAGGATTCCCTCCCTCCCATTCCTCTGGGAGTGAAGAAAGGTCCCTTTGTGCTCACACCTTATCCCCTGCCCTGACCAATGCCTTTCTGCACGGACAGTTTGGGAGAGGGTGCACAGAGGCAAAGACCACACAGAGGCTCAGGCTGGGATGCAGCATTGCTTTACTGAGTCAGAAGAGGGGAAGGTAGTTGCTCTGAGCAGAGTCCCCTTGTGCAGGCAGCACCAGGGGCAGCTGAGAGTCTGCACCCCGTGAACACGCTAGAGATCCCACAGGTTGCCAATTGCCTGCCGCTCAGTGGGAGAGCAGCCAGAAGATCCCCGCAGCGTGGCTTTGGGAGTGGCACATGGCCCAGGGGAGCAGAAGGCAACAAAGAAAAGGCAGAGAGAGGAGTGAGTGGAAGAAGGGGGAAGTTAGGTCTTGGTCATGTTTTTAGGGAGCCAAGGCAGCCCTTTCCAGCTAGCCATTTCCAGAGGAGGCAAGGACAGTCACGTGTTCTGAAAAGGATGGCCTGACACAGCGTTGCGTGTCCAGTTCCGTGTTCTGAGTTCCTGGGGGTGCTTCTCTGGGTGTGTGGTCAGTGGCTTTCGTGGGGGGGGGCACCTTGTGCCACAGTAGCGGCTGGAAATGCTGGAGAGGTCGCAGCACCCAGAGGGGATGGGGACTCCCTCACAGCTGAGGATGCTGCCAACGGCAGCAGAGGTGGAGGATCCCACTGTGGTATTCTGTGGGAAGGAGATGAGGATGGATCTGGACAGGACAACCACCCCGGGAGGGGGCTCAGTGACAGCGGTGGAGGCCTGACACTGCCTGACACAAGGCTTGTTGCAGCTGTTGGCCAGTGGGGTGGGGCCTCAGGGCTGGCATGGCAGGCACTGGTGGCAGCAGGACATGTCTAGGGGCTGGAGGTGCACCTGGGAGAGAGGGCAGGGAGGGAGCAGAGAACACAAGTGCATGAGCAGCAACCTATGACCCTGCCCTGTGAAAGCCAAGGCATCTGCTGGGCTTGAGTTTGCAGGCCATGCAGGGAGGCACACAGGCTTCTTTGTCTCGTCTTGCCAGGGCCCTGCAAAGAGCAGCCAGGCCCAGGGAGGCTCCTGCCTTGCCCATGACCCAGGAGCCACCTCAGCCAAGCCCCAACCTCTCTCTGAGCAAGACCTTCTCTTCCCTTCCCTCTCCCATGACAAGGAGCTCCGAGCCTCAACAGGGAACAGGCCCTATATCAGCTAAGACATCCACCGAGGTGAGACGTTGTTTTAGAGGAGGAGGAGGAGGAGAGATAAGGGCTTCTGACTCACCTGGTTTCCAAGGAGGAGGATGGGGGAGAAGCGGGAGAGTGAGAGAGTGAGGAGTCCGTCTGGCTTTTATCCTGGTCCTGCCCTGCCCCGGCCCAGGGGCATGCTTTGCAGAGGAGACAATTTTCTGGCAAGCTCCTGTCCAATGCAAAACATCCCAGCTAATGAGATGGGCTGTGCTTTCCTTTCCTGTGTTGCTGCCTTTTCATTTCTCCGTTTCTGCCATGAGACTCTGCTCAAGTGCCAGAGGGGTCCAGCGCAGGCAGGTGATGTAGACCTGGGTCACTCCTGTGGGGCTGCTTGTGGCCCCATTTGCCACAAGGAGCCCAGCTCCTGCAATCCTCAGCTGGATGCCCAAGGGCTCGCATGCAGGAGGCTGTGCCACATCCTTCTCTCTCCCTCCCTCCCAACTCACTCCACTGGTCACTTCTTGTCCCCTCCCTCTGTGGGTGGGCTGTGCTGCAAGCTTTTGACCCTATGCTGCATACCACCACTGACCAGGACATTTGGTTGGCCTGTTTTGTCACAGAACCTGTCTGTGGAGTCTCTGAGAGAGTCCCCAAACAACACCATTAGCATGTTTGGGGCCTAGTCCTTCCCCAGGGTGCTCCAGCCCTGCCCATCCAGGGTGGCTACCAGCATTTCCTCAGCTGAGTCCCCAGGTGCTCATGCTTAGACACATCTTCTTTTCTTGTGTGTGCTTGTGGGCATGCTGGATTTGGGTGAGTGCATGTGGGTGCACAGATTTGTGCATGATTCCACACAGGTGTGTGTGAGCAGGTGCATGTCTCTCTGTACTTGCACATACTTGCTCCCTCCCTATGAGGGAATGTGCTGCTCCAGGCAGGGGCACCTTCCACTGCTCTTTCCACAAACACCACAGAGCAGCAGGCTCCCTGGGCCAGAAGGAGCTTGACTGCAGCTGAATGGTTATGGCACAGTCCCATCAGAGAGCTGCCCAGGGCACAGGCACAGGGATGCAGACCCTGTCTCCCGAGCCCTCCTTTCCTTGTCTCTCTAAAGCTCACACATCTGCTACTGCCTCTTTCAGGCCCCAGCAAGGACACTTTTGAGCCAGCTGGGAACCTTGGTTTTGTTACAGGTAACAATACTTGGAGGGCCTTGGCATGGCTGTTAGGCCCCACCCTCTGCTTCTCCAGGCCAGGACACATCTCCTCTGCCCAGTGCTAGAGAGTTCAGAAGGATAAGCTTAGCTTTACGTACAGGCTGAGAAAGGCTGAGAAATCCTGCCTGCCTTGTGCTCGCCATCCCTGAGTGGATCTGCTGCCAATGGTGGTGTATGGGATCGGACGCAGGTTCCTCATGGCTGGCCAATGCCAAGGGCACCCTTGCAGCTCACCAACCTGGTGCTGTGTCAGGCAGACCTGAGGCTGAACAGGGTTTTGAAGCTTAGGGATGTGGGTCCTCATGTCACTGTGCTGTGAAAGGAAGGACAGAGCCCCTGCGATGCACAGGGATGCACAAACAGCTTATGACCCCTTGGTGCTCAGCCATCAGGCCCTTCCTGTCCCTCATTGAAATCTGAGTCTAAGTGACCAGCAGCTGCCCTGAGAGGGAATGGATGCCGCACACCCCTAAAGCCTGCTGCTGTCTCACAAGGAGACTCAAGGAAAGACTCTCTTTCCAACAAGGGCTGCTTGCAGTGTGTAAGCTAACTCAGTGCATGTGCCCTCATGGAGGCTGGGCTAACTGGACTCAGGTCCAGCTTACACATGGCACAGCTGAGGGCTGCCCGCCTTTCCTCGAAGGGCCTTGGAGAGACAGATCACTGCCAGGCAGCTCTGCTGGCAGGCCTCAGCCAGGGCTGACCAACCCTTCTCATGGCAGCAGCTTGAAGCTGAGGCTCTAGTGCTGGGCCCCCAGCTGAGCTGCAGCTCCAGCTGCTTCACAGCCATGCCTGGTGAGTGGCCATGGAGCCTGCTGATCTGGAGTCAGATTCTGACATGTGGAGGACTTCCCGTCTTGCCCTCGGACTGCCTCATCACTATGGACTTGCGCAGCAATCACGGGGCTGTGCCATAGCCTGATTAGCTCCAGCAGCCCTGATCCTGGCCCTGTCTTGCTCACTCCTCTGCCCGGATTGACATCAGACTTTGCCACGCAGAGACCAGAGCCTGAGCCACACAAAGCAAGGAGAGATGGAGACCATGGTCAAAGAGGCAGTAGAGGGAGGCAGTCAAGATGGGGAATGCTGAAAGATGGTGACTCCTGGAAACAGGACGTAGCCTCCTGCTTTACCTGCAGGCCTATAACTTCAGAAGGGGTGTAGTGGCCTGGGCACCAGTGAGGACAAACAAGACCCACCAGGGCTTCATTGGAAGGAGCTGACCACAAAGCTTTTGTCTGTGTGGAGGAAAGGCTTGTGATAGTCTGAATACACTCCCTCCTGCAGGGTCCAGAGGCACTGAACGGCTGACCTGACCTGTTGTCTTGGGGGGCCATTTGCTTGCCAAGGGCAAGGAGCTCGAATGTCGCACAGGAACCCCTAAGGGTTGTGTGGCCCTTGCACTATTCCCTCATGCTGCTCTTCCTTGTGGATGCCAGTGATCCTGTCATGGCTAACCATAAGCACATCAAGAGTGACAACAGCATTCTGAGGGTGAGGTGAAGGCCGTGGGGCCCCAGGTGGTGTTCTCCTCAAAGGCTTGAGTAGAAGTGGATTCCTCCCACATACCAACACCAGGCTGCATGGCTGGTGTTGGAGGCAGGGCTTTGGCTTCTGTCACCACTGCTCAGGGATGGGATATACTTGACAAAGTGGAGGACAGCTGCCTCTGTAAACAGGCTTGCTAACCTGGCGAGGAGACTTTGATGTCGGGATGGGGTGGGGACACTCACCTTCACCTGAAGAGAAGTGAGGGCGCAAGGGGCAGAGCAGAATTGTGTGGCAGACAGCATGAGAGGGGAGGCTCTGCCACTTCCCCCGTAAAAGCAGCACCAGCTGGGGGCCACCTCAAAGGCCCGTATGGGAGGCACATAGCATGGGGAAAAGGCAGGAGACCTTAGAAGTCCATGCACAGGTGCAGAGCTGTGACCTGTCTGGGGTTTTGGAGACCTGCTGGGATAACTCTTGTGGCTGCAGTGCTTCAGTGGAGGGAAAGAGGCACTTTTGGGAAAGATAGGGTGGGCATGGGTAGAGGAGGGGTTGTGATCTGTGGGAAAGCGTGGCTCAAATGCATGGGGGTTGGCCTCGGGGCACGGGTGCAACAGTTAAGAGAGCTGGTGGATGAAGATTAGAGGGCAAACCAGCAGAGGTGATACTGAAGTCAATGTCTGCTGCAGACCTCCTGATCAAGAAGAGGAGACAGCGGAAGCTTTCTTTAGGCAGCAGGCAAAGCCTCACGATACTGGATCCTGGTACTCCTACTACTGGGGGATGATGTAAAGGTCAAGGGCAGCCTTGGCTGCCGGGACCCTGAGCCTGTGGAGCTTGAGATCCTCAGAGGAGGGAGCAAGCTGAACAGCAGAATTTGGACTCGGGACTTCAGGAGGGTAGATCTGAAACACTTCAGGGAGCTGCTTGGCTCAGGCCACTCAGCTGTCCCAGGCTGGGGCTGGCGCTGTGCATGCTTGCTGGGCACTCTCCAGCTGGGCTGATGCTTTCTTCTCACTTCTCTGATGAAGGAGGGGTCTCAGCCTTTTCCTACCTCTCCTTTCTATCCTCCTGTGCCCTGGGCTGCGCCAGAGGAAGGGGAGTGTCCAGTTCCCAAGGGTCACACTGCTGCCAAGAAAGAGACTCTCGTAGCAAACAAGACTGCAAAAAAAACTTGTGTTCTTTTTTTTTTCCCCTCCCTAAATGACATCTGGCAGGGACAGTGCAGCAGTTGAGGGGAACCTGGGCAGTCACCACAACTTGCCCTCAATAGCATGCCACAGTCCGACTAGAGTTTCACTGTAGTTCCCTGTTGGCCCCTTCAGCTCATGCTCATCTCACTCATTGACCCGCTGAGGGCGTGCAGGGGATTACACACACCCCCAAAGACATGTGCAAGACCATTCATGACCCCATACTCCAGACTACATACACATGTATGCTAATATGCACAGAGAGCTATGAGCACTCAGAAGCATGCACACACATACATGTCTTTAAAGATACACGCATGTGCACAACCATGCACATACATACAAACACAAATGTACTTGCCCACACACACTCACATTTGCACACACTCGCACTTGCACATGCGCTACTGCACAAACACACACACAAATACAGTCATGCAGGTGTGACTATGCACATGGATGCTGCCAGATGGGAACACACAGAAGCATCAACACACAAGCACTGCTGAGAGGCAGGACCGGTGGGGCCAGCCCTCAGCCCCTCTGGGCAGCCTTAGGCAAGGCGCTGCAAGAAGGCAACTCAGATCCTGCCAGCACTGCCAGATTTGCCAAGTTGGAGAGGTTTGAAGGTCATTAGCTACAGGGGTGCCACAGGACATGTGCACCCTGGTTTTGCAAAGCAGGTGTGGATCGGGCATTTCCATCAGTGGCCCATAGGCTCTGCAGGTGCTGCCACAAATCCTAGGTTACCAAGCTTGGCCCCTCTGCAGCTGATGTGTATGTTGCCATCAATGTTTGTGGCTTGCTGTTCAGAGTGCTGCATTGCACAGGCTACACTCGTCTGGAGTGCCATATCTGACTGCCACTTTTGGGTGCCAGGCGACTGGCTTAGGACTGGAGTGCCCTGGCAAGGTTGCCTGCCCAGCTGTGCTCTGAGCTTGGGGAGGAAATGCCCAGCTAAGGTGTGTGTGGGAAAAAAGAAGCTTAAAAAATTCTGGGATGAACGGATCTCTACAAGGCTTGAGATGGAGCTCAAAGCAAGACAGGAGAGAGGTGGGCTCTGTCCCACTGACTCCTGCTGAGCACATGCTGGCTGTTCTCAGGACCTGTGGTTGTGGCCCCTTGGCTTCTGTGGCTGCAGGAGGAGCTGCACTCCAGCCACCCCTTGGGAAAAGGGGAGACTGGAGAACAGAGCCCCTTCTGTAGTGCTCAGAGCTCAGGGAATGTGGGAGATGCTCCTGCTGGCTAGGAGAGGAACTTCTTCTGTATCAGGTCCTGAGAGAGGCGCACAGATAGACAGTGCTTCTCCTCCTCCCGTGTGGGGGCTGTATCTGTTCAGGCTGCCTCAAAGCA
Source organism: Dromaius novaehollandiae (assembly GCF_036370855.1). Taxonomy (NCBI): domain Eukaryota; kingdom Metazoa; phylum Chordata; class Aves; order Casuariiformes; family Dromaiidae; genus Dromaius; species Dromaius novaehollandiae. The sequence goes on along the minus strand of NC_088119.1, from coordinate 4,600,425 downwards.
GGCTCTGGTAATGCTGCTCCCCCTTGCTCGGCAAATCAGCCTGCTGCATGTCTTTTGGGTGAGGCCTTCTCTGATTCATTGCCTTGAAAACTCGGCAGTATTTCAATAGTCTGGAGGCCATCAGTGCTGCAGAGAGCTGCTGGGGTGTGTTCAGTGCTGTGATACCTGTTGTGCAAACTTCTCCCCTTTCCCTGCCTGTTCCCCTTGGACGGAGGCTGGCTTAACCGGGGCAGGGAGCCTAGGCTGGCTAGCACAGCTCAACCCACAACAATGCAATGTGCCTTCCATCACAGGATTTGAGCTAGCAGCTGCCCATGCAGAGCCCTGAAATTCTCCAGGCAGCTCTTGTGAAGTGCAAGGAGCAAGCCCAGACAGGCACCTGCCCCACCTCCTCCTCCTGAGGAGCCGCACTGAGAAGCCTGGAAATCTCTGTGCTGGGCTGCTTTGCGCTCTCTTGTGTCATGTGCCCAGAGCAACATAAATGATGTTGCTGGGAGCAGCGGCTGGTGCTCCTTGCCCTGACCCTGGGTACTCCTTGTCCTGTTCCCGGGCACCTGCATCCTGATCCAACCTGGGTAAACCTGTCCCAGGTGCGGGCAGGATGATGCAGCCAGCAGCAGAGGGGCTACAAATGCCCTCACATGGAGAGCTCTGGGTGCAGAAAGGGATATTGTCCAGGACTCACCATTTCCAGGGGAGGGGGGTTAGTGCCCTGCCTGTGCTCGGGGCAGTGTCAGGGCAAGAAAAGCCCAGGCAGCCCTTGCCGTAGTGCTGTCAGGGCAGAGGTGCACTCCAGGCTCCCATGACAAGCAAGGCCTCTCCGGGCAGCAGGTGAGTTTGGCACACAGCAGGGAGGCAGCTCCATATCGTGATCACCACTAGGTGCACAGCGCAGCACCAGGCTCAGGGCTCTGAGCAGGGGCAGAAAACCCCAGCAGGGGAGTGCGCTGAGGAGCGTTTGTGGGCCTCAACCTCGAGGGAGCCCAGCTTTGCTTGGCAGCTCTGTCCTACCCAGCCCCGCACCCTCAGTGCCTGCAGAGCTGCTCTCAAATATCCCCACAGCACCCTGCCTGCACATGCCGCCTTCACCTGCCCCACGGGGCAAAGCTGCACCCCATGCTGTGTGATCAGAGAAACGACAGGCTTCTCTGCAAAACACTGCCAGACTTCCTTGATTTGCTTGGGGGGGGAGGGGGGGGGTCTTACTTTTCTCTCTCTCACCTGAACTGCTTCTTCTGTACTGACAGCTTCACAATCTGCTGAGCCACATCTCCCATTCCTGCAGTTTCTACCACATTGTAAAATTAAAATTACTTTTAATTCCTGTAATTTACAGCCTTTTCTTGTTTTTACCTTCTCCCAGTACTAGCTCTTCAGCATCAGCTCCTTCCTGCATTTTTCCAGGACAACTGCCGTTTCCTCTGCATCGGCTGCAGCCTGCCTCTAACAGCTGACTCTCTGCATTATATGGAAATGTAAGTGAGAAGGAGAATCCAGAGACTCTGTATCTCCCAGGAAGCACCTCATATTTACTGCATTTCCAAAAAGAAAAGTAGAAAATGTAAACATGTACATAATATATAATGCATTTAACGTTCAAAGGTTCCAGCCACTCAGCTTTGCTCTGCCACACCCCGCATCGCTACTTTCAGCGCAGCCAGGGTGCCCGTGGCCAAGGTGCCCGTGCTGGCAGCAGCCCCTGCCCGCACTCCCGCACACCGAGGGTCGCTGCGGGCGTCTCCGCGCTGAGACCCCGCGGCTGAGCGGCGGCGCCGTCTCGCTCCCGCTCGCAGCCGCCTTTCCCGGGGCCGCTGTTGCCGGGCTTTCACCGAACAACCGACCGGCGGCAGCAGCTGCGCGGGCAGCAGCAGCCTGCGGCACCTTGGAGGGGGGGTGTGGTGTCCTTTCGGGGTGCGCTATTCCCGCGCAGCAGCTCAGGAGCCCTTCCTGCGGCCGGGCTTGAGGAGCTCCGGCACCGCCGGCTCCCGCCGCCACCGCGGCTCGTCGCGCTCCGCTTTGTGGCGGCGGCAGGAAGGCTCGTCCCCGCCGCGCTGCCCGGCCGCTGCTGCAGTCGCGGGCTCGGGAGCGCCGTGCACGGCGCGGAGCGGCCGCCTGCGTGTGCCGCAGCCCCGCCGAGCGCCCCGCTTTCGCCGCTATCGCCTCCCCGACGCCGCCGCCCCGGCGCGGGCGCGGGCGCGGGCGAGGCGGAGAGCGGGGCCGGCGCCGGGACAGGGCGCAGCCCCGGGGCGGAGCTAGCGACCGCGCGAGGGGCGTCGGAGAGGAGGCGCCGGCGCCGCAGCAGAGAGTCGCCGCTGGCGGGGGGCAGCGAGGCGCGGGCGGCCGAGCGGCGCGGTGCGGTGCGATGCGGCGGTGCCGGGGCGCAGGACTGGCGGCGCTGGCCACGGTGCTCCTGGGTGCGCGGGGCTGGCGGCGGCGGCGGGGTGGGGGGCCAGCGCCCTCACTTGTTTCTCGGCTTTTAAGTCGCTCTTTCTGCCTCCCCCCCTCATCTCCCATCTCCCTTTCTCCTCTTGCAGCTCTCTGGCTCCCCCCTCACCTCCTTTTCTCAGTCTTCTTCATCCTTCTCATAAGTACCAGTTGACTTTCCTGTGCTGCTCCATCTCTCCATTCATCCATTCATTCCCCTGTGCCTTCAGCATTTGTTCTTGCCCTGAAATCAGCCGTCCTTCCTTCACCGTCACACCTCGGCTCCCCTGTCTACTTTTCCTGCCTTCATCCGTCCATCCACCGGTCTGACTTTCAACCCATCCCTTCATGCATCCACACCAAACCTCTAAGCCTCCTCCAGTCTCTCCACACACCGATGCAGAGATCATTCTCTGTGTCAGGCACTCGCCGCATTCCCCATCCGTCCCGACCGCCTCTGTCTCGCTGCGACTTTCCTTCTGCCCGACCCTTTCTCCAGGATTCTTCCGCCGAACCGGCTATCGGAGACAGCACATCACGGGCACCAAGTGATTTTCGGCATGTTTGTCTTCTTTCTCGGCAGTGGCTGTGGGCAGGGCTCAGGTGCAGCAGGAGCCGTCGGCAGAGACCACCGAGGGCACTGGCATTAACATCACCTGCTCGCATCCCAACATACGGTCCTACGAGTACATCTACTGGTATCGGCAGCTCCCGGGACGAGGTCTTGCATTCATCACAAATGCTCTTAAAGGGTCCAGAGAGGTGTGGGATCCACCAGGGACCCTGCTGGTGGCTGAAGACCGCCGCTCCAGTGCCCTGCATCTCGCCCGGCCCCTCTGGCGGGACGCGGCGGTGTATTACTGCGCTGTGGAAGACCCGGCGGCACAGTTCGGGGCTGCGGCCGGGCATGAACCACCGCAGGCAGGGTGGGGCGGGGTGGGGTGGGGACGGGGGCTGGGAGCACTTCGCCCGGGCCCGCTGGGGGGCGCTGCCGCTCCACGCACCGGGGCCATCTTGCGCCGCGCCGCACTGTGCCGTTCCGCGGAGCACCGTGCCGGGCCTGCCCGTTTGCCAGTCCTGCTGGGCCGGGGCCTCGGTGGCGGAGGACCCCCCGAAATGGCTCCTAGCTGCCGAGCAGGCAAGCAGCTCCTCCCACCCCTTACCCCCCGCTGCGATCCCCGCTTCTCCAAACCACGATGTGGACAGACATTGCCCCTGTGCTGGCGGTGCCCTGGGAAGGTTTGGCTGCAGGGTAGAGAGGCACCACTTGTAAAGGAGAGGGTTATAGTGGGGTGTCCTCCCCCTACTGGATTCCGGGAGTGTGTCCTACCAGACTCAGGTAGTGTGCCTGTCTCTGCATGGGTGATTATTGCAGCAGGTACTCTTTTCAAAGATGTCTTCTTGAGGACCCCCCTCTGTGGCCGAGGGAGAAGGAAGAGAAAAACGCTGTGGTGGGGGAAAGAGTGTCACACACCTGGTCCAGGTGCTTTTGTCTGTGCATGGTTCTATCTCCATCCAGACTGTCCCTGGGACAGGGTGGACAGGGGTGCATGCAGGGGTTCCTTTTCCATCCTTTCTAGACCTGGCTGGAGGTCCTTCTGTCTGTCTGGGTGCTGGATGGCAGGAGATCATCAGGGCTGCTTGTCCCTTGCTGTAGGATGGTTGGGCAGGTAGCAGTCTTCAGGAGAGCCAAAAGAGAAGGAAGGTGCCAGTAGCCTCCTTTGTGTCCCTTTCACCTGACCACAGCCTGCCTTAACTGTCCGTTAGGTTCCTAGAGCCCCTTGGGCAATGCAGCCTGGGCTTCAGAGGAAGCAAATGCCGCCCACCCATGGCTTGACTGTGCAGGTACAAAACTTCCCATGCTGAAAAAGCCCATGGCCCTGGACTTCAGGAGCCTGGATCCCAGCAAGGATCCCTGCAGTTTGTCTGCTTTGCTGAGTGCTCTCAGCACTAGCCCACCATCTGTCTAGAGAGCCTTCTGGCAGTAGAGGTGTGGGTCTCCAGGAGGTCTGTCTGAAGCAGCAGTGTGGGAGCTTTGCTCCACCCTTGTGCTGAGGTTTGGAGGCTGCTTTGAGGTGGCAGAGGGAGGAGAAGGCAGGCACCTGCAAGCTTCAGCTTGCTCATTCTGGAAGGCCCCTGGTCAGCCCGTGAAGAGGAGAGCTTGACATGGCCCTGATTTTCCTGGCAGCCATGGCAGGACTGGCAGACTTTGGTGAGACATGACTTGCAGGCTGAGGAGGAACAGGGCAAGAGTTTGTGCTGTCAGTGGTGGAGGGGAGAGCTGTGAGTCCTGACCCTGCAGGTAACTGGCAGTGTTTCTGTAGGGAGGCAGGGGCTGCAGATGGGGCATCACATATAACCTGAGGTCTGTCGAGTGTCATGGGCATCAAAGGAGGAATAAGATGAAACCTTCATTTTGTAGAAACTAACATTCTTGTACGTACTGTTGATAGAGATGCTAGCTAAGAGCCCAGTACTGCATATAGGGTCTTTTCTCCGAGATGTATTGGGTAAAATGCTGCAGATCTGTGTGGGGTTGGATGTAATCCTTGAAGGACATAGAGAGAAGGCTAACTCCAGGCAAGAGCTCAAATGCTGTACAAGGACAGGTCAAGGGCAGATTATGTGGTGTGTAGTTTGGAGAAAAGGTTACGGTAAGAAGTTACCATCAGAGGTAGGGGAGGAACAGTGCATGTGTTGTCTTGCCGAAGGAGACACCAACAGTTAATATAGCTTAGGGACTGATAGGAAAACAACTGATGGACTGCAAGCCCATGACCCCCCCTCACAGCTGAGGTGTGAGGAGTGACAAGAACCTGCAAGCTGAAGCATGCATGGACAAACAGCTCAGCATTTTGCACCATAGGAGAAGTTAGATGGAGAATGGGCATAGCAAGAGGGCTGATGAAGTGGTCAATAGATGGATACATAGATGAACAAAGTTAAAACGCTTTTCTGGCTTTACAGGTCACGCACAAAAGGATGCTGTGCTCCAGTTCCCACCAGAAACGACCATCCAGGCAGGATACAGTGCAACTTTGTACTGCAATTTCTCCACCAGCGACCCTTATGCCTACATTTTCTGGTACCAGCAGTTCCTGACCCGGTCGTCTGAGATGCTGCTGTGTGTGGACCGATCCAGACCTTGTGTGGATTCAGGGAGGTTCTGCTGTGTGCTGTGTGCTGAGAACTCCCAGGTGCTTGTCCCAGGTGCAGGATGCTGAGCTCCAGGACAATGCTGTCTATCTCTGTGCTCTAAGCCCACACCAGTGCGTACATCGTGCAGCATTGCACAGAAAGGCTTGTGGTCTGCTTTGGGGAGGTCACCCCATTTCTGGGAACTAGTTTGTCCCTCTGCATGTAGTGCTTTTTGCATGCCAGGTCTGACTGGTGGAGCAAAGAGCTGGCCCTGGAGAGCAGGTGTGACTGCTGCTGGCAAATCAGCCATGGTGGCTGCAGAGAAGCATTAGCTGGTGTTTCCTCCCTGAGGGAGGAAATGTGCTGGTGTTTTTTCATACTACAGGGTACTGCTCCTTGTCCCCAGCATGGGGGAGACAGCTGGGGAGCCACCTTCACTTTCAAGCTCTGCTTCTCCCGGTATTGGATCAAATAGCCAGGGAGAGAGGAGAGGGATGGGGGTGTAGGGACTGTGAGCATTAGACCTCCCTCTTCCTTTTCAGGCTTGGGATTTCACCTGAGGTACCCTGACTCCCAGCACAGTTTGCTCTAACCACTGGGCCAGGTGTCTCCTCCAGGCGCTGGACACAGGGAAGTCCAACCCCTTTAGGCGGAGCTCGATAAAACCCTTTCCCAATGAAGGACCCAGAAATCATGACACTGCAGTCACAGAGTGTTCTCCAGGCTCCTGGGCTCTGCCCAGATGTGGAGTCAAAAAAGGGGAGTGAATTCCCACATGCACAAGTCTCTTGCTCTCTAACAGCTGGGCATGGAGATCTGGTTCATATAATTTTGACAGAATGGTTGATGTTAGAGGGGACCATTAGAGATCATCTAGTGCAACATCCCCCCTGCTCAAGCAGGGTCACCTAGGAGGCTGCCCAGGCTGCTGAGGACCGTGTCCAAATGGCTTTTGAATATCTCCAAGGGTGGTGACTGCACAACCTCTGTGGACAACCTATTCCAGGGCTCAGTCACATTCACAGTAAAGTACCCTCTCCTTTCACATCTCTGTACACACTGATAAGATCCCTCCTGAGCCTTCTCTTTTCCAGGCTATAGAACGCCAGCTCTCCCAGATCTGGCCGTTAATCTTTAGGAAGCAATGCCTTGTTCTGCTTGGGCACATCTTTGTCAAGTCAAAAGAGAATAGAGCGCACAGAGGAGTGAGTGTGGGACCAAGGAAGTGACTGGGCAAATCTTTATGTCTGTTGGTGTCAGAGGGTGGCAACACCCCCACTGTTGTAAAATGTGCTGCTCAATTCACCACCATGGATGTCTGAGCCTGCCTTGGCTCCGGATCAGGTGGTAGATCAGGGTGAAAGCCAGGAAGGGAGCCCCTTCCTACCCAGCTTGGGTGGTTGCAGGAGGACAAAGTGCAGCCAGCTTGCTCTGGGGTGGGGCGCAAGGAGTGGAGTCCTTGGCTAGGCAAGGCTGTGTTGGTCTCGGGAGCTTCCAGCTCTCCAGGAAGCCCTTTTACACTGTGAAAGGTACAGTTGTTGCAGGGGAGGAGCAAGGAAAAGATTCAGAGATCCTGCTGGCTTTAATGCCTCTGTTCTTGGGGGGAATGCAGGCAATCGTTGTTGTAATTATTCCTGTCATTCCTTTCAAAACATAGCTCAATTTAGCCTTACTCAGAATGAGCAGAGCTTGTTCTCTCCATTGCGACTGGTGCATATGGTTGATCTGAAAAGACGGGGGAGGCTTCCCCACCTGCCCACTCCCCCACTGCTTCCCTTCCCCTTCCTGCTCCAGGGTGCAGGGCTGCCCCATTCACTCCCTCACATTGCAGCACCCTGATGAGTGCATCCATGTGCTTCCTGGTGGTGGTGGTGGGAAGGACACACTGTTAATGCCCCGTCCCATTGCTTGCTCATTGTTCACCCCTTCACCCATGCAATAAGATGATTTTGTCACGTCTGGGTTTGTGGCAGTCCTGCAGCCCCCACTGGAGCCTAGCTCCTCTCTGGGACTGCAGATTATCCCTCCCTGCCCAGGACACAGCCAGACTCCCAGGGCTAGGTCAGAGCAGGGCTCCCCACTCAGCCTGCTAGAGATTTTGTGGAGAGGTGTTGTTCCCAGGCACTGGAGGTCTAGCTGGGGAGGCAAAGACAATGGTGGAGGAGAGAAAACCACAGCAGGGGCATTTCAGGCATGGTGAGAGAAAATGTGCTTTTTTTCTTTGTTCCCTTGGTGGTGTCATTTCCGGCAGCTCTGCTCCCTCAAGGCTGGGAGGTGTTTTTTGACTCTCTCTCACATACGAGTTGGGGGGGGTTGGATTCAACATGCCTCTCAGGTATTTCATCTTCACCGCTTTCCTGTGGCAACCATTGGATTAGCTCTGACTTTTACTTGAGGCTTAGTTCCTCTTTTCTATGGGAACTATTGCGCAGTTGCTAACTACAATTCTCCCAATTGCAATGGGCCAGGCCACCATTACCCAGCAAGTGGTACTAGTCACAGTGGAGGAGATCAGCACCTTCCAGACTACCTGCCTGTACCAAATCTTTAACTTTTACACCTTGTTCTGGTAGCAGTAGAGGAGATGTCAAGCCCTCCAGCTGGTCTCTTATCAGTTGGCAGCTGGCCTCAAGGACATCAGAAAATTCACCACATTCCTGAACATGACAGGAAATACAGCCTCCTGCAGCTGGAGGAAATCAAGGGCTCTGACTTCCTTGTATCTCTGTGTTGTGAATGGCAGTCTGCTGCTGGCAACTTCATTGGCTGTGCAAAAACTGTGCAGGGGGAGGAAGGTGGTGTCTCTGTCCAAGGCTGAGCTCTGGGGAAGGGGCTCTCAGCTCTCACTTGGAAACCTTTTTGTCCTCCATACCCAGGGTTCAGCAGGCCTTGACCCCCAAGAAGTGGAAATCTCTTGGGATGGGGAGATTTGATAACCATGCCCAAAAGTTTCCTAATGCATTTGCTGAACCCTGTGACAATCTGCATGCACTTCCCCCTTGACTTGGATGCATGGTGACCACTGTGAGGGGCATTGTTGTTTTGGATAAAAACAACTCCTGAAGTGTTTGGGTTTTTTTTTCTTTTTCTTTTTTTTTTCCCCCTGATGGTTCTGGAGGCCAGAGTCAGGGTGAGGGATGTTTATTGCTCACTAAGCAGCTTCTCAAGGGGAAGCCTGACTGCAACCCCTGCAGACCTGAGGGGAGAGGAGCTGGGAGCAGAAGAGAATATATCTCAAATTTGTGCAGTGTCCAGGCAGTTCCCCAGCTTGAAAATATCAACCTTACTTTGTAAATTAAAATTATAATCAAAGCAAAACACAACAAAAGAAAACCCTCAATGCTTTATTTTATCAGGAGACAAAGGACTGAATGCATGAAAGCAAGAAACCTCATACTCATTTGCCCTCTAAGAAGCTGTTAGTGGGAAAGGGGTGGGGGGGAGCATGTCTATTCTCTTTGTGTGAATAAAATATGGTTTTGTGAAGGAATTGCAGACCTGGACTGCGCAGATCTGAGCTGTTCCTCCATGTCTGTGAGTGGATCTTGCTGAGCAGGAGAGCCTATAGTCATTGCCTCCAGTTTCCAGTTGGGACTGGAAAGCAGTGTCTTTTTGGCAGTCCTTGTAGATCTGTGAAGGACAATTGCTGGGAAGAAATGGATGTTACCAACCTGGTGGAGTTAAGAACAAATCTGTATACACGTCAGGTTTCACTAAGCTTCACATGGAGCTCCACTGTGCTTGAGGACAGGCCTCAGCTGGCAGGGTGTGCACAGCTGGAGAGATTTTGCTGCCAGCTCAAGAGATTCATGGGGGAGTGTGCGGCAGGGTGAGAAACAGAGAAGGGCTGTGATGTTCCTGTCCTGTGCAAGACAAGCTTTGGAAAATGCAGTGCTTATGAAATCCCATCTCAGCTGGCTGGAACTCAGGAGAGTCTGTTCTGAGACACTGCCATGATGTCCTGGTGCTTAGAGTAGCCACCTCATTTTCTCTGCCCTAACTCTAAAGGGACAACAGTCTATGTACAGACCTCTCCAAACTGTGGTTTCAGTTTTACACTCCCAGAAGGGATATCAGTCCTGATTAAAGCATCTCATCCAGGCTCCTAACTGACTTCAGAATTAAAAATAACCTGAAGAATTTTTTGGTCTAAGAGCATGAGGAGCTAGACATAAATATTCACCTTTCTGGGTCTGCTGCACAATTCAAAGAATGATTCCCATGTCAAGAGGAAATATATGTTCACAGTAACAAATCACACATAGATAACAGGCTATATTCAAATGCACACAGCATGGGGAAACTAACAGGAGGAAATAAAAGTCTGTGTGTAGTTTCAGAGCTCCAGTCTCATTGGGATCATGGAGACATGGGGGACAGCTCAAACAACTAGAGTGCTGCATGGTGCTAGATGGATAGATACAGGCTCTTTAGGAAGGATTGACCAGGAAGGCAAGGAGGGGAAGTTGCCCTTTATGTGAGAGAGCAACTGGAATGCATGGAGCTCTGCCTAGGGATCTGCTAGGGGCCTACTGAGAGCTTTTGGGTCAGGATTAGTGGGCAGACCAGCATGGGTGATGTAGTGGGTGTCTGCTATAGATGGTCTGATCAGGAAGAACAGATAGATGAGGCCTTTTTCAGAAAGTTTGAAGAAGCCTCACATTTGCAGGCCCTCATCCTCATGGGGGACTTTAACCAACCCAACATCTACTGGAGGAACAACACAGCAGGGCAGAAATAGGCCAGGAGGTTTCTGAAGTGCATTATAACTTCCTAACACAGGTGATTGAGGAGCTGACAAGGAGAGGAAAACCTCATACTTACAAACAAGGATCAACCGCTCAGAAATGTGAAAGTTGGGGGCAGCCTTGGCTGCTGCAACTATGAGATAGTGGAGTTCACAATCCTGAGAGGAGGGAGGAGGGAAAAAAGCTGGATCAGAACCCTTGACTTCAGAAGAGTTCAGTCTGTTCAGGGAACTGCTTGAAAGAATCTCATGGGATATGGCTTTGGAGAGAAAAGGGATCCTAGAGAACTGGTTGATATTCAAGCATCTCCTCCTCCAAGCTCAAGAATGGTCTATCCCACCATACAGGAAATCAAACAAAGGTGACAGGAGGTCTGCATGAATGAACAAGGAGCTTCTGACAAAGCTCAGACATGAAAAGAAAGTATACAGAAGGTGGAAGCAAGGACAGATGACCCAGGAGGAATATAAAGACATTGTCAGAGCATGCAGGGATGGGGTTAGGAGAGCTGAAGCCCATCTGGAGTTGAAACTGGCAAGGGACGTGAAGGACAACAAGAAAGATTTCTACAAGTACGTCAGCAACAAAAGGAAGGCTGGGGAAAATACGGGCCTGCTGCTTAATGAGGCAGGGGCCCTGGTAACAAAGGATACCAAAAAGACAGAGGTACTGAATGCCTCCTTTACCTCAGTTTTCGCTGGTAAGACTGACCTTTGGGAATCCCGAGCCACTGAGACCAATGGAGAATTCTAGAGCAAGTAAGACTCCACATCTGTTGGGAGGGGCATCAGATTAGGGATCACTTAAGCAAATTGGACATACACAGGTCAATGGGCCCTGAAGGGATGCACCCATGATTGCTGAGAGAACTGGCTGATGTCACTGTGAGGCCACGCAATTATCTCTGAAAAGTCATGGCAATCAGAGAAGATGCCTGAGAATGGGAAGAGAGCAGATGTCACCCCTATCTTCAAGGAGGGAAAGGAGGATCCAGGGAGCTACAGGCCAGTCAGCCTCACTCCAGTCCCTGGAAAGGTGCTGGAACAACTAATTCTGGAAACCATTTCCAGGCATGTGAAAGATGAGAAGATGATCAGGAGTAGTCAGCACAGATTTATGAAGTGGAAATCATGCTTAACCAACCTGATAGCCTTCTATGATGAGATGAATGACTTGGCAGATGAGAGGAGAGCAGAGGATATTGTATATATTGATTTTAGTAAGGATTTTGACACTGTCTCCCATAACTTCCTCATAGAGAAGCTGATGAAGTTCTGGCTAGGTAAGTGGACAGTGAATTTGATTGAAAACTGTCAGAACTGCTGGTCTCAGAGGGTTGTGATTAGCAACAGGAAGTCAAGCAGGGGAACAATCACTAGTGTTGTACCCCCAAGGACCAATACTGAGTCCAATCCTGTTCTGCTTCTTCATTAATGATCTGGATGATGGAGCAGAATGTACCTTCAGCAAGTTTGCTGAGGATGCAAAACAGGGAGGAGTGGCTGATACACCAGAGGGTTGTGATGCTATTGAGAGGGACCTCAACAGGCTCAAGAAATGGGCAGAGAGGAGCCTCATAAAGTTCCACAAAGAGAAATGCAGTCCTGCACCTGGGAAGGAATAACCCCGTACATCAGTACAGGCTGGGGTCTAACCTGCTGGAAAGCAGCTTTGCAGAGAAGGATGTGTGGGTCCTGGTGGACCAGAAGCTGACCGTGAGTCAGCAATGTGCTCTTGTGGCAAAAAAGTCCAGTGGTATCCTGGGCTGCATTAGGAAGAATGTTTTCAGCAGGTTGAGGGAAGTGATCCTTCTCCTCTACTCAGCCCTGCTGAGGCCACTCCTGGAGTGCTGTGTCCAATTCTGGGCTCCCCAGGATAAGAGAGACACAGAGCTACTGGAGTGAGTCCAGCGAAGGGCTACTAAGATGCTTAAGGAATTGGAGCATCTCTCATATGAGGAAAGGTTGAGAGAATCAGGATTGTTTAGTCTGGAGAAGAGAAGACTGAGGGGAGGATTGTATCAATGTGTATAAATATCTGAAGGAAGGATGTAAAGAAGATGGGGGTAGCCTCTTTTCAGTGGTGCGCATTGACAGGACAAGAGACAACGGGCACAAACTGAAGCACAGGGAGTTCTGTCTGAACATGAGGAAAAACTTCTCTGCTGTGAGGGTGACTGAGCCCTGGAACAGGTTGCCCGAGAGGCTGTGGAATCTCCATCCTTGAAGATATTCTAAAGCCATCTGGATGCAGTCCTGAGCAGCCTGCTCTAGTGAGAACTGTGACCCTGCTTGAGCAGAAGGTTGGACTAGATGATCTCCAGAGGTCCCTTCCAACCTCAACCATTCTGTGATTCTGGGGGTCACATGGACTTCCTTTATTGTTAGTGTGCAGAAAGAGGAACTTCAGGAACATGATTCATCTTGTTCTGAAATAAAAGCCCTAGGAAGGGTAAAAGCAAGTACCCTTTGGAAGTGCTAATCTCCTTCCACTGAGTGTAAAGACAGACCTGCTACCCAGGTACCATTCCAGACCTCTATCATTTAGTGAGAGGAATCTGTTCTCTGGTGACTTTGCAAAATACCTCTAAGTGTTTCCACAACAAAGCCAAAAATGCATGGAGTGATGGTCTGCTTAGGACTGGTGTGGAACTGTAGATGTGAAAATGCCCTGACTCACCCAGCACAAATCATGCTATTTTGAGTATTTTTAATTAAAATTAATAAATACATTGATAAATTGGGTGTGGGGAGGAAATGAGAATGTAAACTTTATTGATAGTCTTATGCCAGGAATAATGACTGCTGCTAGAGATACCAGCCATGGTCAAATACGTCTTGCATCTCAGTATGATCCAATGAAATAGCCAGAAGCAGGTGGCATAGATACATCCAGACAATAACAAATTAAAAGAGAGATTATGTGTCCACTTCCATAAAGCAATGATCCAGGTATCTGAAGTTCTTTAGGGGATTCACATTACTCCCTCACAAAGTAAAGCACTTAGCAAATTGAATCATGAACCACCAGAGGACCACTCCTTTGGCTCTGTCAGGGAGTTGTGTTTGGGTGGGATATCTTATCCGTTTCAGGGACTAGTCTTTGGAGTGCTATGGGGCATTCTAGATTTATCCTACAGTGAACAGAGGGAGGTGGGCACATTAGAATCAAGCTACACCCCATCCTTCATCCCAGCCATCTTAATACCTGTAAGGTGATTGTGATGAACTTGCACTGGATCTGGTGGTTTGTTGCCACCTGTGGTGGCCAGGTGCACTTATACTGAGGTGAGGAACTTCTGGGGGCTGGAAGTCAGGAGGGGAATGAATCTGTTGCTCACATCAAGGACTTCTGATAAGCTATTTCACTTCTTCTGGAAAGCCTTCTCCAGAGCTTGTGTCACTTCCTTGTTTCTGAGTGTGTAAATGAAGGGGTTCAACAAGGGAGTTACAACTGTGTTAAAGGTATTAACAAGTTTGTTCAGATCCAAGGAGTTCTGGGCCGACGGCTTGACATACAGGAATATAGTGGAGCCGTACCATATTGTAACAACCGTGAGATGGGCAGAGCAGGTGGAAAAGGCCTTTTTCCGGCCCTGGGCTGATTGGATTCTCAGGATGGCAGAGATGATGTATATGTAGGAGACCAGGGTAACTGCACAGGAGACCACCACAACAATTATGGAGATGAGGAAGGTCGCCAGTTCCACAGGCCATGTATCCGTGCAGGAGAGGGCAAGGCAGGAATCTATGTCACAGAGAAAATGATTGATGACTTTTGGTCCACAGAATGTCAGCCTGGATGTCAAAAAAGCCAGCAGTGAGATGGCCAAAAAGCCTCCCAGCCAGGAGCCGAGGGCCAGCTGAGCAGAGAAGACATTGTTCATGAGGGAGTTGTATCTCAAAGGGTAACATATGGCTAAATAGCGGTCGTAGGCCATGACAGCCAGGAGAAAACATTCGGTGGAGCCTAGGGAGAGAAGAAAGAACAACTGAAGGATGCAAACTCTGAAGGAGATGGTCTGGCTAGTCCCCAGCATGACTCCCATAGCTTTGGGAACAATGCCCGTTATGTACCAGATCTCCAGAAAGGAGAGATTACAGAGGAAAAAATACATTGGGGTATGGAGGTTCCTGTTTGCCCATACAAGGGCTATGATGGATGCATTGCCTGTTACTGTCAGGGAATACATCAGTGCAAATAGCACCACAAGGGACACCCGGAAATGCCATGTGCCTGGGAAACCCAAAAGGATGAATTCTTGCACAGTTGTCTTGTTTTCCATGTCCCTCGAAGTGTAGAGGTCCATCTGTCAAGACAGAAAAAATCGTGTGATAGTTTGAATGTCTAGGCTGGGCCTACTGGTAGGTAAACGTGCTACCAGTAATTAAACAAGATCACCATCCCTGAAAATACAACTTCTCCAGAGCAGGGAAAAGCTGTACCTGTGCTACACATTACTGAGGAAGAGACTGAACTGAAGTACCTTAAGGAGGGTTTTGTCTACCTTGATTTAAAAATGTCAGCTAAATCATACCTATGTTTGGACAGTTGAATATGACTCTGAAGACCAGGCAACACAATCAAAGAAACCTAGAGAATTCTTTATCTGATCAAGTGCATGAGTCTTCTTTAGAACATCCTGACTGTAATGGCTTCTGAGAGATGAAAATCCCATTCAGGGAAGTGCAAAAGACAAGCTGAGAGTCTTCATCTACATGAAAAGCTGTAGCACAGAGGAAGGGAATAGCATACCTGCACTCCTCAGGGCAAGCAATACTGAGTTATGATTTCAGTGAATGAGACTGAGGTATCAGTGAACTATAATGAGAACATGGCACTGGAGAAGATTTTCTGACCTCTTGTAAGTCAGCTGATCACAAGTGCTTCAGACTGAAGTAGCAGTGGCACAGGACAACAGACTAGAATGACAGGTGTTACTTAAGAACTCATGGTCTCGTAAATTTACCTTCTTCCAAGTCCTCAGGACTGGAAGATATCAGAATTACCTCTAATACCTCCACTTCAGTCTGCTTCTCAACATAGCTACTCAGGGTAAGACTCAGCTCTGTAATTTTGACATCTGAAAGTCATGGGAGGAATCTATGCTGACCACATTTAAACATCTATAGTAATAATTAAAAAAACCAAAACAAAACATATCTGACTGCCTCAGCTAAAGTCCCTTCTTTCTCAATGGATACAAAAACAGGAGGCATGGCTTACCTCATTTCATATAGATGGCTAAAAGCACTCTAGAAGTGCCAATTTCTCCCTGACGACTAGGGTAGGAATCTAGTGATCAGATCAGATGGACAAGTCAGACATGTCAACTTGGGCAGAGGCGTCCATGTATCACGTTTTGCAGGCCAAATTCACTAAGCTGAATTCCACCCAACATAACTCTGTTGAGAAGCCAGCTGATCTGAGGGGTTTAATCTACTTCCTCCTTCCAGTTAATGGAGAGAGAATAGTACCTCCAGAAAAGAACTGATCTCTTCCTCAGGTGTGTGTCTAAAACAGATGGGGTTGAATCATCATCTGAAGAATCCCTTTCTTTCCTTTCATCCTCCTTAGGAACATATGGAAAATCTCATGTGGCTAGAGCAAAAAATCCTCCTTAAACCATTTCCCTTTAAACACGCCAGGCGTTCTAAGTCTACACCAGATGTCCTGGGCAGGCTTCACTTACCAGCTCTGTCAATGGAAACGATCTGAACAAACTCTCTTCATGCAACATCATCTGTCCTTCAGATGAAGCCATGATCCCCCCTTGGCTGAAGGAAAACACTGGAAAGAGGGTGATTTATTGGAGCTGTTCTAGGCAAGTGCCTCAGAAAGCAACGCCTCTCCATATGGAAGTCTCCAGTCTCTCCATAAGAGAAGTGAAGATGAACACCTTCCTGACTCACTTCAAGAAGTATAAAATTGCCCGATGTTGATTCCTCCCCTTCCACCCATTAGGTAGTGGCAGCTTGCATTCCTGCTTTTCTTTCTCCCTTACAGCCACTACTGTACTTCTACAAAGGGGACCTAGTGTGCACACACACACACTGTAAATTATCTCCACTTTACCTCCATGTAGTGACAGCACACAGCAGAGAGCTGCAAGACAGTCAAAATCTTCACAGCCAAAAGACTGTGAAAAAACCCTGTCTTTTTTCTGCTGAGAACTCCCCCAGCATCCTTAGCATAAAAACATCCCCACACTTACCTTGTTAACACACTGCAGCTCAAACTGGCTATGCAAAGGAGACTGTTTTGAATTTTTCCTCTGTGTGCCACAGGGAGTTTGATCTCTTGAGGATTCCACAGGCTTGTTGAAAATGGATAGCGTTCTCTCTTCACACAGGCTAATTAAAGAACAGCAATGCAATTCTCTAAAGTGGTTATCAAATGTGTTTTTTTGTAACCTGCCTGCCACAGTATGTGAGCCTTGGCACAAACTCAATGCTCTCTTGTGTGGCAATTTCATGACATGCCAATGTCTGAAATAGCCACGTCCCAAAAGATTGGAAGTGTCAAATACCTGGATGCTGGGCATTAAGGTCTTGAAATCTCCAGGTTGGGGGATAATTAAAGACAAATACAGTCACATGAATACAGAGATAGAAAGGTGGGATTCACCCAGCTCATTTCAGCTGTCAGAACACCTAACAGAAGTCAAGGCCTAAGTCTTCAGTCTTAATCTAAGTGAAGATCTAAGCTCTAAGTCAGAGAAAACTTGAGTATAGGCATATTGATCTCCCCTGCCTTTAGGGCAGGTGTCTCCACACATTCTATTCATCTTTGCTCTACAGATCAGCAGTGAAGAGAAACAGACACTTTCAGGCTCAGTTCACCTCCTCCAAAACTTACTGTCTAATAGAGGTCAGGCAAGCCTTGCCTTAGAAGAATCAATTTTTCTTCCAATGATGCTTAAGAGAGACTAGGCAACTGACTCGGAAAGAAAAAAAGACAAGAAAAATCCTCCCCCCCCCCCCCCCCAAAACAGCACAGTAGACATCCAGAGTTAGCTGAGAAGATTTGCACCCAAAGAGAAGATATCTTCACTGTCCAAAGCCGTCACAGAGAGATATTGTAAATGACAGTCATCTTCTGAAACTCCTGTGTCATATCTAAGGGCTTGGTTAATGTTAAGGAAAGAGTGCCTCTCATGGTGTATGGGGCAGGTACAGCCAATTAGAGCAACCTGCCCAACTTGACTCCTGCACACAAAATCCCCCTCCCTGCCACCTCTCTCTCTTGAATACTTTGGACATGGGTATGAGGTTCAGTAAGGGGATGGACATGCTTGTGCAGGACAATATGACAGGTGATGGGTTCACTTCTGATCATGTGATGAAGAAAGGCATGCACATGTGGCCATACAACAGGTTCACAGCACACAACTAGATTAGAGGACATTTTGTTCACATTGCCTTTACCAATACCTTCAACACACCCTCCCAGATCATCCTTATAGCCAAACTGGAGATAAAATATGGAGGAGTGGAGATTAAGGTGGGTGAAACATTCACTGGATGTCTGGGCTCAGAAGGTTGTGATCAGAGGTATGTACTCCATCTCCTATGAAGACATCTTGATCCACTGTATTTGTGACCTCTGAATGTCTCGTCTTTACTAGGACAGAAAGGCAAAGCCTTAGACAAAAAAAGACTGAAAAAATTAGATTGTCATCTTCTGCAATTCCTCTTATGGAATAACAGTTCTGGTTAAGGCAATTTGTTTGAGGGAAGGCTGTTTCATGATGTGTGGGCAGATGCAGCTGGCTAGAGCAACTTGTCTAGCTTGAGCATGTTCCTGTACATCCCCTGCCCCTTCCCTGCTACCCCTCTCCCTACAGTACCTTGGACATAGCTGTGAAGTTTAGTGATGGGATGGAGGCGCTTGTAGAAGCCAGTAAAGCAGGTGATTAATTCAGTTCTGATCATATGATGACATGAGCCATGCATGCATGACTATGCATACTGGTCCTGCTGTGAGCTCATGCTAGACAGGTAGTTCAGAGGCCATGATTGGGCAAGAGAGAGATCAGTGTCTCCAGAAAGGCGATTCATCCGATTTATTTTACACATCAGCTTTGGGATGGGTTAATTTATTCTCTGAGTGAGCTGATCTCTCTTCACTGAGTGTGCGGGGGGTGAGGCCTAGAGAGTTAGACTTGGAACAAAAAAGGCTCCGTTGGCTGCTTAACGCCAGGGCAGTGAGTTTGGTGAAGGAGCCTCTACACAAGAATGTCTTTGGAGTCTGAGTCTGAACCCCATAGGAATGAAATGAAATTTACCCTGAAGGGGTAAATAACACATTTCATTTTCAAATTCTTGATTTCTTATCTTTAGTAGGACTAAAATGCAAAACATGACACAGAAAAGAAAATTTCCCATTTCCTCAATGTCTCATTCAAATCCTCCTGCTTAGCAGCTCCCTGGCTAAGAAAACAAGCTTTCTGATTAGCTACCTGTGAATGACTGACCCAACCTGTACTCCGGGAGGTTGTCCTACCCAGGAGCATCTCAGGGGTACACAGAGTTAAGGAGAGTTGGGCATCACTCGGACATCTGACACAATGCTCAAGAAAGTAGTGGGGAGACACAGAGGACAGGCTGATCATCATTTTAATGGCTCCCCAAAAGGGCTGTTAGCATGGTTTTATAGGCATGGCACATTGGTTTCATGAATTGTCCCATTTCAGCTTATAAGAGACAAAGAGCAGAGAGGCAAGCTTAGAACACTGAGCAGAAGATGGGAACTGGTGGACTCAGGATGAATGAAGATAAAAAGATCGTATCATCCTGGAGGCACATGATCTTCACTTCCATTAATTTCATCAGCTTTCTCCCCAAGACTGCGAGGAACTGAGAGAGAGGGAGAGGATGTGAAGCTGATCCACAAATGGAGTGGCTCTAACTCAAAGAGGAAAGGCGGAGACTCTCTGGGTCAAAATCAAATGGTACCTTTGTGCCTAGGCTTCGCTGCTGGAAATCAGAGTCATATCCATGGTCCTGTTCTCACCCTGAACCATCTTGGTAATCTGGACCCACGATGACTGCTGGCTTCATTCTCACTGTGTCATAGAAGTGAGGTCCACAAAGCCATTCCCCCACTGCCTCACCAACATAGTTCCACCCTCAGCAGTATGTGGGGTGTGTATACACCCACTGCTCTCACCCACAAGCCCAGACATGCACGCATATACTCCTATACACAATGATTGCCTCAACACCTTCCCACAGCCTACACATTCTCCAGTAGGGATGCTAGTGATCTGAGGCCAAACTGTGCTGAAACATTTCTAACATCTGAGTAGTCCAGATGACCATATCCATCGCCCTGAAGTAGGGCTGGATAATTAGCTAAGAAAAAGCATTGCACCAGTCTTTGTTTTGCCATTTAGAGGTGAAGCCACACCAGTATTCATTGTCAGGCTCAGACACCTTGCTCTGATGCACAGAATGACCCAGGGACATTACAGTGATAGAGCAGAGACAAGGATGGGGGCAGTGGCCTGGAGTGGGAAGACCTCCAAGAGCTACTCAGGCTTCATCTAGTTTCAGAAGGACCAGAGGCCTCAGTAGCTCAAAGCAATAACTTCCACTATTAGGGGACCAAGTCAAGGCAGCTCAGGAGTCAGTGAGGAATTCTGGCAGGGCAGGGCTGTCACATCCAATGTCAGGATAATGCACACACATGCAGTTGCGTGGAAAATGACCCCATGGAAAGAACTCTGGGAGTGGAGGAGGAAGTTCCCTTGGGCCAGGACTCACTTTTCCCAGATTTTTAGTGCCCTGACTGTATGGGGGGCAGATGTGGGTGCCAGGGGCAAGAGGGCCGAGAACATCACAGGCCCCGGGGCCCGGCAACCCTGGCCCTGTTCCAGGTAAGAGTGCTCAAGGGAAGGAGCCCGGGGCTCAGCTCCAGGATGCCCAAACTCTTCTTGGTGCTGCAGTTCAAGGGACACCTTGGGGGCAGCAGCTCCACAGGGCAGCACGGCTACTGGGAGCTCTACACTGGCATTGCTGCAACCCTGCCCCTCGGCCTGGCACAGAAACATACCAGCCTTCGGTATGGGTTTGTGATCCCCAACTTTGAGGTGAGGGAGCACCGCTCTGTCCCAGCAGTCTGTCCTACCCAGCCCTGCAAAACCAGTGCCTGCAGAGCTGTTATAAAATATTCCTGCACCACCCTGTGTGCAGCTGCCACCTTCTCCCTCCCCACAGCGTAAAAATGCATTCCATGCTATGAGATCAGGTAAAGAACAGGCTCCTCTGAGAAACATTTCCAGACTTAGCTGATTCTTTTTTTTTTTTCCCTAACTTACTTTAACTGGTCCTTTCATGTTCCCCCCCACACACTTCATGATCAGACACATTATCTAGTGTTGTTTGTTTGTTAGTTTTTACAACATTTTTGTAAATACCTGCTATTTGTTTCTATAATTTGCAGCCTTTTTTGTTCTTTGTAACTCTATCTTCAGGGTCACTCTGTTTCTCCCACTCTTGGCACCCACAGAAGACAGCAGGCAGCCATAATCATGACTTTACCAACAGCTCTGATTTCTTCTAAAGCCTGTTAAACTTCTTCCTTTTCATTTGTTCCCCCTCAGTAAGCCCACTGGCACTTCTTTTTCTTCCTGAATTTGTCAATGACAGTTGCCACTGCATTTCATCAACTGAAATGATGTCAAAGCTTTTACATTAAATGGATGGATGTGTTAGCATCCAGCAGAATCAGGAGTTCTTTATTTCTGGTTCTACTTTTAAATTGAGTAAATTTACAAACAGGCATTTATTTAAGAAAAATAGCAATAATTTTAAATACATAAGTACTTTAAAAGGTTCCTGCTGTTCCCTTTTGTCTGCCATTCCTACTCTGATATTACTACTTTCAGGGCAGTTAGGGGTCCCCACAGCCAAGGTGCCCATGCCTGGGGAAGCACCTGCCCGCACACCAAGGGTTGCTGCAGGCAGATGTTGCTCCCCAGGGGACCTCATGTGTGTCTGTGTTCAGACTCCACAGCTGAGAGGTGCCTCCTGCCTGCCTCTGTTCCTGGGGACACTCCTGGGGTTTCATGGGAGACTTGGCCAGCAGCAGCCTGCGGGCACCTGGGGGAGAAGTTGGTGTTCTTTTGGGGTGTGCTGTCCCTGTGCAGCAGCACAGGAACCATTACTGCTGCCAGGATTCAGGACCTCTGGGTGACTCTGCAACCGTGGCTCACTCCACTCCGGGGCATCAGGGGTCATCCCTGCCGCGATGCCCGCCCCTGCGCACTCCTCCCACCCGGCCCCTGCTCTGTCTGCCGCCCTCTCCTCCCCACTCGGCCAGGCCCAGCCCAGCCTGTGTCATGGCCGCGGTCACCAGGCACCACGTCGGGCCTGGGAGTGCCGTGCGCGGCGCGGAGCTGCTGCCTGTGTGGGCTGCAGCCCTGCCGAGCGCCCCGCTCCTGCCGCTATCGCCTCCCCAACGCTGCTGACTGGGCACGGGAGCGAGTGAGGCCGAGAGCAGGGCCAGTGCGAGGGCAGGGCGCAGCCCCGGGGCAGAGCTGGCGACGGCGTGGGCGGCCGAGAGGAGACGCCGGCGCTGCAGCAGAGAGTCGGTGCTGGTGGGGGGCAGCGAGGCACAGGCGGCTGAGTGGCACGGTGCGATGCGGTGGTGCCAGGGTGCAGGGCTGGCAGCGCTGGCCACGGTGGTCCTGGGTGCGTGGGGCTGGCGGCGGCAGGGTGGCGGCAGTGGGGTGGAGGCCCATTGCTGGGCCCGGGTTCAGACTGCCCACCTCTAGCCCTCCAGCTCCTTCACAGACTTCCTTCCTCCATCCATCCTGCCTTAACCCAAATCCCTGTCTGCTTCTTTGCTCTTTGCTGTCTGCAGATCCAACCCTGAATTCTGCCTTGCCACCCTTCATCGCTTCATCCATACTTTAACCCATGCTTTTTTCTATCCACTCAAGTACCACCAGCAAACTGCCCCTCCAACCAAATCCTAGGCCACATCTTCCCTCCACACAGACCATTTCTATTTCCATTCCTGTATCTGTGTTTGAGCTCTTCTGCATACTTTATCCAAGAAAATGAAAGTTGGAGAAGGAAACTGATTTTGGCATTTTTTTTCTTTTTCCTCAGCAGTGGCTATGGACAGATCCCAGGTCCAGCAGAAGCCATCGGCAGAGGCCACTGGGGGCACTGGCATTAGCATCACCTGCTCAAATCCCAACATACAGGAGAACATGTATATTTATTGGTACCGGCACATTCCTGGCCAAGGCCTCGCATTCGTCATATTCGGTCACAAAGGGAGCAGAACCATGTGGGACCCACCAGGCACCCTGCTCGTGGCCACAGACCACCTCTCCAGCGCCCTGCAGCTTGCCCGGCCCTGCTGGCAGGACATGGCAATGTATTACTGTGCTGTGGAAGACCTGGTGGCACAGGCTGGTGCTGTGCCTGGCACGAGCCGCCGTGGGCAGGGCAGGGTGGGGGCTGCGGGGTGCTCCCTGTCTGGGCCTGCCAGGGGTTACTGCCATTCCACTGGTTGGGGCCACCTTGCCCTGTGCGGCTCCCACCCAGCCCAGGGTGGTTTCCCCTTACCGCCCAGGCTTGGGTTGATCAAGGCTACTGCATCCCCCAGCGCCTGACAGCCCTGCACCTTGGTGGCAGGAGGTCCCCCCCAAAATGGCTCCCAAGATGCTGACCGGGGAAACCCTCAAAGGGGAATGGGAAGGAAACAGTGACCTGAGCAGTGGTGGTGCTCATCAACTGACAGCCCTGCTGGCCTCAGCCAAGAGCTGGAGCTGGCCCCATGATGCCTTGGTCTCTCCCTTTGGTAGCCCCCAAGGCCTACAGCCTCAGAAGAGTTTATGGTACTCAGACATACACACACACACACACACACACACACACACACACACAGGGGCATTCAGGTCTATCCAATAGCTGGCCCCTGCATAGCCTGGTCTCCCAATTGCCTCAGGCACAGACAAACAGACACACACAGAGGAAAACACAGAGGCAAATATGTCTCTCTAGTAGCTAGTTTCAGACCTATGGCCCTACTACTAGCCAATCCCAGACCCCATGGTTTCTCCAATAGCTGGCTTGGACCTCCTGGTTCCTCCAGTGATTGTCTCTCAGCCCCTCTGGTCTTTCCAGTATCTGACCCAGACTTACCACCTCTCCTCCCATACTTGGCTCACAAGCCTCTGTTCTGCTCGCCAGCTGGTCCAGCTTGCTGTTTTCTAGTGATTATATATCAGCACCCACACCCACACAATCTGCACACACTGCAGCCTCTCCAGTTGCTGGCACCACAGAAACAGGGAGATCTCTATAGTTGCTGGCAGTGAAACCCCCACACAAACACGCACACAAAACAGAGAGCCGCCTCACCCAGGAAAAGTGTTAGAAATGGGGTTTAATTAGAAGGCAGGACAAGCCGCGCTGATCAGGTGCAGGACATAGCCAGGAAAGCATACTGTCTATTCATCTGTTCATGTGCAAGTGGCCCCTTTTTTCCCTTTCTCTGTTTTCCCACACTTCCTTCTTGCCAAACTTCCTTGATCTCTCCCTTTCCCAGTCTTTGGACATTCCTCAAAACATCCCATAATAAGTCTTGTGCAATGCTGAAATGGCCTTTCCCTGCATCCCATACTGAATCCCATACTTCTGTAGGCAGTAACACCCCAAAGTTTATATCATGTTCAAGGGACAGCCATTCTCGTTGACTCATCTTGCTGGTGTTACCTCTGGAAAAAGGGACTGCAGGTGCTGATTGCAGAGGTATTTCCCTTGATGAGCCTTTTCTGTGACTGGGGTGGGGAGGGGACAGAGAGAAAACGCCTATGGGGAGAGAAAATCAGACACCTGGTCCTTTGTCTGTGTCTGATCTGGTCCTACCTCTGTTCAAACAGTACCTAGGGACAAGGGGGACATGAGCAGGTGTAGAGGAGCCCTTCTCCATTCCCTGCTGGGGTGGGTGCAAGCCTTGGTCCCTGGCTGGGCCCTGGATGGCAAGAGGAGTTCACCACAGACACTTCTTCCTTGCTGGGGGATGGCTGGGCTGCTTGTGATCACCAGGAGGGGCAAAAAGCAGGAAGACACCCAGCAGCCTCCTGGTGCCTTATAGCAGGCTGCACGATGTTAGGCTCCTACAGGAATTTTTTGGTGCCCAGGGCCCCTTTGGCAATGCGGTGCAGAGTTCAAAGGCAGCAGTGCTGCAGCTGGGAGTGTCTGACTGAGAGGATATCCAAGCACCTTTGGGCCTAGAGGCTTGTGAAAGAGCTCAGCTGTGGCCTGACTGCACATAGGGACCTCCGAGTGCTGAAAAAGCCTCCCCTTGGCCCTTGGGAACATGGAGCACAGGAAAGGCTGCAGCTTGATTGCTTTGCTTAGGCTGAGCATTTTAACAGCTTCAGCTCCTTTCTCCAGAGAGCCTCCCTGGGCCAGAGGTGTAAGGTCCCAAGCAGATCTGTCTGGAGCAGCAGTGAGAGAGTTTTGCTCCGCCCTCTGGGCTGAGGTCTGGAGGGTGCTTTGAGCCTGCAGAGGCAGGGGAAGACAGAAGCTGCTATCTTCAGCACCCTCTTTCTCAGAGATACCTGCACACCTCGTGGAGTGGAGATCGTGACATGGTCCTGATTTTTCTGGCAGCCCTGCTGGGACTGGCAGCCTTTGGTGAGACACACTTTCAGGCTGGGGAGCGTCAGAGCAAGAGAGTGCCTTGTCAGTGCTGGAGGGGGAGATGCAAATTCTGACTTCACGGGGAACTGGCAGTCTTTCTGCAGGGAGAGCAGGGGCTGCTGGTGGAGCACAGCAAGTACTCTGAGGGATGTCAGGAGTAATGGGCTTAAAAGGGGGAATGAGGCTCTGCATGTCTCTCTCTCAGACAACAAGTGCCTTTGTGTGCACTGTTTATCCATACATATTTGGAGAGAGAGAGCGAGAGAGAGTGAGCGAGAGCTGGCAGGGGAGGGACCAGTTCTAGACATGGGAGATTCTCTCCTTGGTGGACTTGAAAAATTTGTTGTCAATGTATGCTGGAATGACAAAATCCTTAAAGAGTATTCAGAGAAGGCTAAGTCTGTGGCAGGAGAGGAAGAAAGCTTTATAAAGCCAGGGCATGGACAGACACTGTGGTGTGACTTAGAGAGAGAATGTTGTAGTGAGAAGTATGACCAGAGCTGGGAGAGGCAGGAGCAGACACCAATAG
Organism: Dromaius novaehollandiae; assembly: GCF_036370855.1. NCBI lineage: Eukaryota > Metazoa > Chordata > Aves > Casuariiformes > Dromaiidae > Dromaius > Dromaius novaehollandiae. The sequence continues at coordinate 4,574,917 of NC_088119.1, read as the reverse complement.
TTAATACAGCTGCTTCTGATCTCCAGGAGGGGCAAAAGACAGTGACAGGTACAGGAACAGCGGATGGCCTCACAGCCCTGTGAGATACTGATGAAAATCAGGATGAGCTCACAGACTGGCCTCTGAGGAGTCACAAGAGCTTGGAGAAAGAAGGGTGTACAGACAAACACCTTAGCTTTCCATAGGATGTGAAAAGAGAAAAATGGAGGTGGGGGATAGGGAGAGAGCTGAAGAAGTGATGGATAGATGCATACACAGACAAGCAGTGCTGAAATGCCTTTCTGCCTTTACAGGTCATGCACAAAAGGACTTTGTGCTGCAGTTCCCACCAGAAGCGACCATCCAGGCAGGACACAGCATAACACTGCACTGTAATTTCTCCTCCAGCTATTCCAATCCCTACATCTTCTGGTACCAGCAGCTCCCAGCGCAGCCCCCTAAGCTGTTGCTGCAAGTGGGAAAATGGAAACCTCAGGCAGAGTCGGGAAGGTTCTCCTCTTCACTGTCTGTGGAGAACTCCCTCGTGCTTCTTTGGGTGAGGAATGCTGAGCTCCAAGACAGCGTTGTCTATCTCTGTGCACTGAGCCCACACTGGTGCCCTCAGTGCGCAGCACTGCACAGAAAGGCATGCAGAGTGCTCTGTGGGGCGTTTCTCTCCTTGCCTCTGTTTGCATGTAGCTTTGAGCTCAGCCTGCCCAGCAATGGCACCTGGGGGCTGTGGTGAGGCTGGGGTGTTGCCTTCCCTGCCTGTGCAGCAGGAACAAGTATCATTAAGCACATGTCAGTGAGGCTTTCACAGATGTGTCTAGATCCAGGGTCATGGGAAATGGTCAAAATGGTATAGCAAAACTGACATGGTCTCAAAGGGAGACTGATCTTGGAGGAGAGCTATTGGAGAGCTATTACCACATAAGCCAGAGCAGACTCAGGAACACCCCTGAGCTGCAGAACCTAACTGGGTCACAGGGGCGAGTATGCAGGAGAATTATCCTACTTGCTAGTCCAGCTCTTGTTCTTTCCTAAGCCACCACTGATGGCCACTGTTGGGGCAGAGGACCCTTGGTGGGAGACATGACTGTCCTTATGGTTTTATACCACCTAGCCTAAGTATCCCGAGGAGGGAAAATCCCTTCCTAGCCCTGCATCTGGGGATGAGGCAAACTCTCAGCATTGGAGCAAGTTGCTTCAGCCAGATAATGGAGAAGATTCTCTGCTCCATCCCCTCAAGATGCCCCACTGCTTTTCATGTGTCTCCTCCAGCTTTGGGGAATCACCAGTGCTTGGCTGGGGGGAGTCCCCATGTCCCTGAGTCGGTGTGGGTTTCTCCGCCAAAGAGCAATCACCTGGCCCCTCTATTTCTAGGAAGTAGTTTGTTGCTCTGTGTGCAGTGCTCTTGTGGTGCTAAGTCTGTTTGGTGGAGCAAAGAGCTGGCCCTGGAGAGCAGCTGTGGTGGGAGGTGACAGAAACAGCCAGGGTGCCTGGAAGAAGACACTGGCTGGGTTTTTCTGCCTGGGGGAGCAAATGTGCAGGTGTTTGCAGTGAGGCCTCCTGAGGTGACACACAGAGCTCAGTCTTTGTGCCAAGGAGGGGGTGGGGAATGCATGAGAAGGAGAGACAGGACAGAAAGAATGAGAAGGTGGGGAAGGAGAAGGAGGTACCTGGAGAAAAGAGATGGCCTGTGCCTGTGGGGGACAGGAAGGTGGATGAGTAGCTGCACTCCCACCTGGATGGGAAAGAAAGCAGTAGTTTGGACGGCAGCTGGAGGATGGTTTCTGTTCTGTCCTCTTGCTCTTGAAGCACCCAAAGACGTGTAATGGAAGAGTCAGGATTTTGTGAGAAAAGTGGGGCATGTGGGATACCAAATAATAAACATGTTTGAATATGTGAACACTACTAACTCATTCCAAGATGACATTGAAATGACCTGCGTCCTTTTTTCTAAGCTCGTTACATTGATATTTATTGCCTATGGGACTAATCTTTCCCTTTTCCTTTACGTTCGTAACTTCCCCAGATGTCCTGAAAAGTGAATGCCATGACTTAGCATTGCTGAAGATGCTGTTGAGGGACCCTTCACAGACTGAGCAGTCACTGAGAAGTGCAGGCAGAAGGCATGAGTTAGTCTGCTGATTTAGTATGCTCACACCTGTTGTGTTTTCCTGGCCACATTTGGAGTTGGAGAGCTGGATGCACAGTGTGGCTGGCGAGAGCTCAGAGGATGATTCTTCCATGGGGCTTTCTGCAGTATTTCTAACACTCCCGCCTGCCAGGAATGGCTCATCTTGCCCAATGACTCGCCTGAGAACAGCAAACTAAACTGCTGGTTCCCTGTGCCCAGGTGTCAGACAGGAGGGAGGCACTGCTTTCCAGGGCATTTTCCCCTAAAGGCTTGACTCAAGAGACAACATTTCCCCTGGCAAAAGGCCCCTTTCAGCTTCTTGAGGCACTGACATGCAGAATGAGATTGGCAGAGGCCAGCCAGCAGGTCATGGGGCTGGAGCATGTGGCACACAAGCAGAGGTTTGGTGAACTGGGCTTCTTCAGCCTTAAAAAGAGAGAGCTGAAGGAAGACTTTCTTGCTGTCCACAGTTCCTTGACTGAAGGCTAAAAAGCCAGAGAGAGGCAGAGTCTTCTCAAAGGTGCTCAGCAATAGAGTGAAAGGCAATGGACACAGGTTAGAACATGGGAAATAAGGACACATCTCTAGGAATCCTCTTTCACAGCACGTGAGGTGCAGTGCTTTCATGAGTTGGAGGGGGCTAGGAGAGAGCCTGCTGGCATTACTGCTCCAGGTCTTAGAAGGCTAAAGATTATTACTATTATTATTATTCATAGCAGTAGCAGTACTAGTGGTAGTAATAGTGTTGTTCTTTTTGATATCATAATTGTGGACTTTTTTTGGCGCAAAGCCTAAATCAGACTTAAACAAAATGAACAGAGCTTATTTTCTCTCCTGTGGCTGGTACACAGGGTCCCTCTAAAGTTGAGCCAAAAAGGAGGATGGGTGTGTGCATGTGTTCCTCTCTGCATCACCCCACCCTTTCCCATCCCCTTCCTGTTCCAGGGTTCAGGACTGTGCTATCCACAGACTTCACAGACTAGCACCCCGAGGAGTGCCTAACGTACACCCTGGGGACGCAGCAACTTACTGATTCCCAGCTTTTCCCCTGTCAGCCATCCTTTTCACGTCTGGGTTTGTGGGAGTCCATGGTCCCCGTTGGAGCCCGGTTCCTCTCTGGGGTTGCGGGTTATCCTGCCAGAACAGGACACTGCCAGACTCCTTGGGGTGGTGCAGAGCAGGGTTGCCCTCTGCTTTCTGCTTCTGGGCATTCTGGTGAGAGGTATTGTTCCTAGGCACCAGAGGAAGAAAAGGGGAGAAGCCACAGAGCTGGAGGATACTTGTGTTTCAAGAGGAAATAGCACCTTCCACAGAGAACTGAGGAAGCACAAGATGTAAAACCCCAGTGGGGAAGAATCCCTGGAAATCACAAGTAGCCAAGCAGAGGGTGTGCAGAAAAGCAAGCACTTCCAACTGGAGAGGAGAGGACTCCATTGGGAGATCAAACCAAGAACACACCCTTCCTGCCATGAGGAGCACAGAGCTCCCAGGTCCCCTCCACTTTGAGGACATTCAGTGGCCTGTTGGCTGAGGAAGCAATGTGTGTTACTGCTGGAGGAGCAAGAAACACAGAGCGAGCATTTCAGGCATGATAACAGCAAGCACTTTCTCCTCCCCACTTCTTCCTTTGCTCCCCCCAGACTGTGGACTCATTTCTGACAGCTCTGCTCTTTCATGGCAGGTAGTTTTCTGACTTTCACGCACAAACAGGAGCATCAGTCTCAACATGCACCTCAGGTTTCTCGTCCTCACTGCGTTCCTGAGGGAATTGCTAGGTAAGTACATGCTTTGACTCAAGACATAATTCTTCTTTTTGCCAGGAAAAGAAAAACTCACCACCTTTACCAGGTATCTGCAGGGAACCACTCTTGATTAATGGAAAAGGCCTGGAAAATTTCAGCTCACAGATGTGTTTTTTCACCAGTTTTCTCAAGGTGCTGTTACTGCTGGCAAAGAAAAGGGGAGACAAGGAAGAGACTCATCCTCCCCATTCTCCTCAGACCACCTTCTCCTGCTTTATTTTCTCCATTCACCCATCCCTCTCTGCTGCTCTCTTCTGATTCATCGCAGTGTTCCATATATGTTCTGCCATAGGATTTCCTCTTCAATTCTGCAGGCTCAAATTCCTGGCTTTTCAACACCAAAAATGCTGATCACATGAAAGCTGCTGAATGGACTTGCAAGTGCTCACTATTTAATGTAGTTAGGGTGTCACAGTCTCTCTCCTGGCTGGCACATGCAAGGCACCCTGTCAGGGCTTCATTTTTCTACTTTCCAGCTTTGTTTTGTGCATTTGGGGGCCCAGGAGCCATCAGAGATGACAGGCAATTGGAAGGAGGATGCAACTTTCTCACAGCAGCTCCCTGGATCCCTCGCCTCACTGAAGTTGTCCTGGTTCCAGCACAAGGGCCAGACATGACAGTCTGTTCCCTGTGGCTCTGGGCTGCACAGAGCATGGAGGAGGGAGCAGGAGCACAGCAGAACTCTCCTCTGGGGGCATTGTGACAGGAGATGGTCCTGCACTGAGACATCCAAACTGAGCCAAGAACTCTGAGCTCTTGCCCAAAACTACTGACCATCCTGCTGTCCTGAGCCCTGAGGCTTCTCCTGCAGAGCAAGGGAGAAGGAGCCCTCTCCCCAGGTTTTACATTCCTTTTCAGTCTGTATCCTGGAGCCTTCCCCTGCATAATTGCTGACCTTCGCTTTCCTCCAGGTGCTATAGGCCAGACCACCGTCATCCAACAAGAGGGACTTTTCAAGGTGGAGGAGAGGGGCACCTCCCACACCACCTGCACATACCAGGCATCTAACTTTTACGCCTTGCTCTGGTACCAACAGAGGAGAGGCCAAGCCCCCCAGCTGGTTTTGTATCAAGTGGCAGCTGGCCTCAAGGAGAGTGGCTGATTGTCCACATTGCTGAACATCACAGGGAAATACAGCCTCCTGCAGCGGGAAGAAGTCGAAATCTCTGACACTGCCTTGTACCTCTGTGCTGTGCAAGACACCCTGGTGGAGGGAGCTTCCTTGGCCGTGCAAGAACCCAGGGGAGGGAGGAGGTGTCTCTTTGCAAAGCTGAGCTCTGTGGAAGAAGCCCTCAGCTCTCCCTTGGTAGCACTATTTTTCTCCCCACATCCAGGGATCTGCAGGCCAAGATCCTCTTTCTGAAAGGTGCCAGTGTCAGTGGCTTCAGAGGAAGGAAGAAGTGCTGAATAAGCCTCTGCTATACAAAAGTTCTCCCTACACATTTCCAGACAGCACCACATTCTCTGCATTTTTCACATGGAGCAGGTGGGCTGTTCTGACTTGTGCTCTCTGCATGGCACCAAGAAAACCCCAGTCAGGGACTCTTCTGAGTCTTGAAGTCTCATGGAAAATACTTGTTTGTTTTCTGCACAGGACTTTTGCCTGGAGCCCAGAGAGAAGGGACCTTCTGAGACTGGGCATTACTAGAGAACCTAAAGGGTGCCTGTACACAGCTTCGGCCAGAACTGGAACCCTGACCCCAAGGAAGCGGATATCTCTGAGGTGGGGAGGAGCAAAAGGCATGGACCACAGTTTCGTAGTTTGTTTGACAACCCCCGTGACAATGTGCATGCAATTTCCCCCCAAGCAGTGCAGGCTGATCACAGCAGAGCATTTAGGTGAAAACACCTCTTACAGCAAATGTTTTTTTACCCAGATGGTTCTGGAGGCTATACCCAGGACTGAAGGATGATCAAGGCTCTCGCTGAACAACAGTAATTGTCATTAGTGCCTCTGAGTGGGACAGGAATGCAGCCTCCTTTCACAAACCTTGTAGGTTTGTAAGGGAGAAATGCTGTGAAGAGACAGGCATTTTCAGCCTGGTAGGATCATCAGAAGTGGGGTGTGGACATCAGGTTTCACCAAACTGCTTGGAGAGCTTCTCTGTGCTCAGTCAGGCCAGGCCTGTCCTACCAAAGAGATTTCACTACTGGCCCAGGAGATCTGCAGGTGAGAGTGTGGCTGGGTGAGGAGCAGCAAAGGGCTGTGACACTCCTGTCCTATGTGTGGCAAGAGATATCCCATGAAAAGGCTATGTGTCAGACGGATATATGTAGAGATGGTGTTAAGCAGCACCCCATACCACACCACACAAAGGTGCAGCCTCATTAGTCTCAATGCTGTAGAGGCACACTGAACGCCAGGAGCGGCACTGGGCTGCACAGTATGGAATCCCCAAGCATGGAGCGGTGCAGCCAGGACAGGGGCCGCTGCATAGGGTGTACAGGATGGGCGCGGCTCCAGGTCTGTGGCCCTGTGGCCCCAGCAGGAGGAGGGAAGCACCTCTCACCCTCCCAGAGGTGAGGAAAAACGTATTTCTCCAGCATCTCTCACGGACCAAGCAGTCTCAGTGTGGGGAAATGTGTGCAATTTATTGCCACTCAGCACAAACTTCTGAACACTGTTTTGAGTTCTGGGAAAGAAAAGGACACACACATTCAAACAGCCCTCTACACATAGGGCTCTCCTTATTCTTCCCCACTTTGCCTTTGGCATAACATCTATCCCCCCCCCCTTTCCTAGTCTCACCTTCCCTTGTTTTTGCTGTGGGCTACACTTACTCCCGACAATTGCTCCACTGAGGTGGCATGCAGCATTGGAGGTGGGGGGGGTTACACGTATTAAGTTATGTGATTAGAAGCTCATCTGCATAGACGCATAGAAGTGCAGAGAACCCAAATAGATGGCAAGGGGAACTGAATGATACCCTGTCCCTGCTACTCCCAAAGCCATAACGAGAGGGCAATCAGATTGTGAAGTGCTCATCTCCACAAGTACAGGGACACAATGGCAGGTGGGAGAACCCAGATTCTGTGCTCAGAGGAATGGATGCTGTATCTGGGCTGCTCACAGGGATGTCCTAGGAGACCCATTGGCCCCGGAGTCAATTCCTCTTCTAACTGTTTTCGTGAGTGAGGAACTTGCTATTCTCTCTGCAGGTGTGTGTATGGAGGTCTACATGTGAGCAAGTGGAGTCAGACCACGGTCAAAGGGCCCGCGTGTCACTGATGCCAGCAACTGGAGCAAGTGAGGATATGTAAGTGAGTGTGTTATAGCTAGTGAATATCAAGCCAGACTACCCAGTAAGTTAAGTGACCTGGGAGACAGGTATGTGTCTCTGTCTCTGAAGGTGAGACCACATGGGTGATGGCTATGGGAGGGACTAAGGGAGCCCTAGCCAGCTGCTGGAGGGATCATAGAGTCTGGGGGGTCAACTGAGACCCTCTTATGTGCGTGTGTGGGGAGATGTGTCCGTATTTCTGTGTGTGTGTGTGTGTGTGTGTGTGTGTGTTTGTGTGTGCCTCTCTAACAGTGAGACCACAGAGGGAGCTAGTTGCTGGAGGAACCAGGGGAGTCCTGGCCAACTGCAGAAGAGACCATGTGGTTGGGGATTGAATGAGACTCATCTGTGTTTATGTGTGTGTCTAGGTGTTTGGGAAAGTGCGGAAGAATGTCGAGGAGATAGGCGATGGAAGCTAGCCAGACCATTCCGTGGGAAAAGGAGCATCAACAGGGCGTGTTGACCCCTAGTCACATAGTTGAGCCTGTGTCAGTGTGGTGCTGCATCTGGGCTTTGAATCGAGAATAATGATGAGCTCAACATGCTTACTGGGCATGTGTATAGTACATAAAAACTTCATCTAGTGCCTCCCCCCACAGCGTTCCTCACCCTGGACTGATACTCAGCGGTGCCAGGGATCCCCCACTCCATTATTGCCTCGATCGGGAAAACGCTGGGGAACACCCACTCAGACGCAGAGGTAACAAATGCTCCGTATTGACCATTGTATGCCTTGTGTTTGTGTATCCGTCCCTGCTGGGAGTCTAGGTGCTGCCTCCGCCTCACCCTTACACTAGGCGTGAGGTACCTTGGAAGAGTGAGGATCCAGGACCTGTGCTGTGTATGCAAGGTCAGCTACTGGATGGATCCACAGTGTGTGTTGCACATGAGTGGGCTTTTACCAATAACTGCAGTGGGGCTGCAAGCCTCATGGGCTTGTATGTCCAGGTGCCAGCAACTGGGGAGACCAGGGGTCCAGGGACCTAGTACTAGGTAGACCGAGAGTCCCAGCCCATCTATTAGAGTGACTGATATTGTACATCTGCATATAGATCTGTCCACTACCAGACTTTCCTCCTGATCAGCCAGAGAGAGGAACAGGATGAGGCTGTCGGTGCTGTTTTTGTTTCTGTGAGTACTGAGTGTGTCTGTTGGTGTTGATCTGCGTAGCCAGCTATTTATATTTGTCTGTGTGTATGTATGTGTGTGTGCCTCCTGGGAAGACATTCTCAGCCTCACTACTGGTTGGACCTGGGGCCCTGGAGCTGTGGCAGCCTCATCTCTACTGGCCTATCGGATTCAGCAAGCATCTAACATAATGGTTCCTTTTTTGCTGGTCTCTGTTTTCTCATTTTGCCTGTTGCACATAGCTTCTTCAAGTTTTATTGATGACCCTTTTCTTTGTGTACCTGCTCCAGCATGGCTCACCCACAAATCACAGAGTTCAAAGTAAGATAAAAAACAAAAATGACACGTCATGTTGGCCATGCTGCCTCCTGGAATTACTTAATGATAACAATTTTGGGTAATGTTCAGGCCCACTCTACAGACCCTTGAGGAGCTGTGTGGCCATGTGCTGGTGTCTGGAGGACCTGCTCACCACAATGCCCTCCGTCCCTTCCATCCCTGGAGCCCTTCTCCTGTCCTTCCTCCAGTTTTTTCCCCCAGCTCTGCCTTGTTCAGTCTTCGGTGTAACCAGACAGCATGGCTATAGTTGAGAGCTCAACAGGAGAGCAGACCACCAGGCAGATGCAGCACCAGATCAGCTATGAGAGTCTGGGCACCTGTCTCTGTCCTGAGGTTTCCCTTACTGATTGGAGTTGGGGGGATGAGATGGGCAGGGGGAGGGGGAGAGGGTTAGGACCCTCATGTGTGGCCTGGCCTGTTCATCTCCCCAGGTGGGTGGGCTGAGCTTGTGAGTTTCAACTCCCTTCCACCTAATGCAGCCCCCAGGAGTAATTTGCTGACCTGTATGTCCTCCTCCTCTCTCTGGGCAGTCCCTGAGAGCCCTCAAACAATGCTGTCAGCTTGTCTGGGGCCTTGTTCTGCTCAGAGCACTCTAGCCCTGCTCCACCAAGGAGATTCTCAGTCTCTCCTCAGTCAGGTCTTCTTGTTACCTCCTCTGGCCCTGCTGTGTGTTTGTACACACTACTGTTTGTGGGAGTATATTTGTGTACCAGCCTGTGTGACTGAGTGCATGCATGTCTCTGTGCTCTCGTGTGTGTACCCATGCCGGAGTGCATGTACCTGACATGTGTGCATGTGTACACATGAATGAACTTCTGTTTCTGTTCACCTGTGCTTGTATGTGCATGCGTGAGTATATTTATGTAACTGCATATGTATGTGTACTTGTCCATGTTTGCTAATGTCTACGCATCTGTGTATGAATTTGTGCACATTCTGGACACCTGTCACTGTTCTGGAATTTTCCCATATTAATTGGAGTTGGCTGGAGGGGCAAGGGGGGAGGGTAAGGACCCTGGTGTGTGGTCTGGCCTGGTTGATTTCAGTATTGGTGTGCCCCAATCGGCACGGCAAAGCACCTTGTGCCCATCAACAGAATGCATCTGAGAGAGATCCCACCTGTGAAACAAAAAAAATGTCATGATTTGTTGTGACCTCTAAATTTTAAAGGATAATGTTCTGTGTGAATCAAACTTTATTTCATAAACTCGCTACTTAAAAAGCAAACAAGGGCTCAATCCCTTTTCAACAGACTGGTCTAAATTGTTAATGTTCTGATTTGTTACTTCACTAATTCACTGGTTCACATGCTTATGAGTAAAATAGTCACCTGGCTGATGGTGAGAGTGCTCATCCTTCCTCCTGTGTGGGCATCCCCTGAATCACACCAGGAAGCATGAGAGCCTCAGCAGTGCAGCTGCTAGTGGATCCACTTCAAAGTCTGTTTGGGTAAGCTGATGTATTTGTACCTTCCAGCTAGGAAGTTTGGGCTGTACCATTCTCATTCGTTGTTTCAGTTACTGGGGAAGAGCTTGCTTAATTCTGAGGAGTATCAGTTTTCTCAGGTATTAAGAAGCCGTTACTTATAAAACTGCAAGGATAGCAAGCCTTGTTCTTTCCGCTCTTGAGTGCATGTATTGCTCTCACTTTAGCCTAATGGTGCTGTTCCCAACACACATCAGGACTTAGCATGAGCTCTGTGCTAGGCCCAGAGCCTGAGCAGAAATTGAGTGAACAGCCATAGGGGCATGAGAGGAGCAGAGGGGCCCTACACTTGTTACCCCTGCCCTTGGGTGTAGACCATACCCCCTCATTCTGGGGACAGACAGAAAGATGAGGATGAGAAGGTTCTGAGTTATCACCAAGGCTGTTTCTCCCACTGTCTCCACTCCTACCATCCTCTGGGACCATCTTCTGTCTGAGCTTCTTTCCCAGCTCCATCCAGAGCAAGAGAAAATCCATTTCCCAACAGCTTGTGGGGCTGCTTACTTCACAGGGTCTCCTGCAACCCTGGGCTCCTCACTAGAGGATGACAGTGATTGCGGTCCCACTCTGCAGGATGTACTCCAAGGCCAGGGGGATGCTTCTGGGCTGATATTCAGCAAGTCAACGACTGATGGCCACTGCCTGGGGAGTAGCTGAGGGTGTCTTCCTCATCTTCAAGGGGCAGTGTCTGAAAGGGGCCCATTGCACTGTGGCCATTCCTCCTGTCCCTCTGGGAATGGCGAAGGGCCTTCTTGTGTCCCAACCCTATTTCCCTGCAGAGCAGCACATTTCTCCCTGGGCAGCTTGGGAGAGCATCTGGAAATGGAAAGAACACACAGAGGGCCAGGCTTGAATGCACTTTAATGATTCTAAAGAAGGAAAAAAGGTCACACAGAGTGGAGGCCCTTGTGCAGGGAGCACCAGGAGCAGTCAAGAATCTGTGCCCTATAGCCACGACAGAATTTCCACAGGGCATCTCTCTGCCTGCCCTGCAGAGGGAGACGGAGCAACAGATCCTCCCTAGGCTATGGGAGGGGGGGTGGGGTGGGGGTGGGGCAGGCATTGCAGCCCAGAGGAACAGAATATAACAAAGAAAATTGGAGGGAAAGGAAGAGTAGAAGACAGGAAGAGTTTCAGAGACCTCCCTTCCTGACCTCCATTGTATGGGGAGCCCTTAATGCTCAGTCTCTCTGAAGAGTCTCTCTGAAACCCATGGCCAGGAGCTTTATCCTCAGTCTAGCACCATCTTCTGGATTCCTGAAGGTCCTTGTCTGGGATGTCACCAGTGGCATTAGCAGGGTGGGGCACCTTCTGTTGCAGTAGTGGCTGGAAATGCTGGAGAAGTCACAGCACCCAGATGGGATGGGGACTCCCTCACAACTGAGGATGCTGCCAGAGGCAGCAGAGGTGGAGGATCCTGCGACGGTGTTCTGTGGGAAGGAGCTGAGGATGGGGCCAGGCAGGGTCACCATCACAGGAGAGGGCTGGATGACAATGAAGGAGTCCTTTCACTGCCTGACACAGGGCTTATTGCAGCTGTTGGCCAGTGGGGTGGGGCCGCAGGGCCGGCATGGCAGGCACTGGTCATAGCAGGACATGTCTCAGGACAAGAGGTTGCACCTGTGAGAGAGGGCAGGGAAGAAGCAGAGCACAGGGGTACATGAGTAGCAGCCTGATACCCTGACACAGGGGTGTGGAGCTGGAGGCTATGTGAGTAAGCCCAAGGGCTTCTTGCCCTCAGTCTCCCAAGGTCCTGCAAAGAGCAGCTAGGCCCAGGATAGCTCCTGCCTAGCCTGTAGCTGAAGAACCACCTCAGCGAAGTCCCAGCTTCTCTCCTTGACAGACCTTCTATTCCCTTTTCCCTCTCATGACAAGGATCTCAGAGCACCAGCATAAGACAGAGGAGCAGGTTTCAGCTGAGCTATTCATTGAAGCAAGACCTCATCCTGAAGGAGGAGGTGGAATAGAAGAGGCTTCAGATTCACCTTGAGAAGAAGGTTCCCAATGAGAAGAAGGTGAAGGAAGTGGATGAAAGAGCGAGGAGCTGGGCTGGCTTTTATACTGGGCCTGCACTGCCCCTGGCACAGCAGCATCCTTTCCAGAAGTGACAATTTTCTAAGATGCTTATAATGAACCAAAAAAAATCCCAGCTAATGACATGGGCTGTGTTGTTGTTTCCCTCTAGGTTTCCTTTTCATTTCCTGGTTTATGCCATGCCCATTACCTCATGGAAGCTTCTTTTGAGTGCTCTGATGAGAGGTGCAAGGATTTCTGGGGCAGAAATGTATAAGTGCAGGCAGAAGACATGATCCAGTGACCAGAGGGGTTCTGTGAGGGCAGGTGTCATCACACTGAGACGCTTCAGTGGGGTTGTTTGTGGCTCCATTCTCAGGAAGGGGTGCAACCGCTCCCAGACCTGCAATCTTTGTCTCAGTGCCCAAAGGCTTGCAGGTATGAGGATGTGCAGCATCCTTCTCTTTCTCTCCTTCCCAGCTCTCTGCAACAGTCACTCGTGTTCATCGCCCCAGGCAGGTCGTTTGCACTACTGGGATTCAATGCCTTCTACTTAATGCTGCATCCAGGAGAGATTGGCTGACCTGTTTGTCCTCCTCCTCTCTCTGTGCAGTCTCTGAGAGTCCTCAAAGACTGCTGTCAGCTTGTCTGGGGCCTTGTCCTGCGCAGAGCACTCAAGTCCTGTCCTGTAGGGGGAATCTCCAGCGTCTCCTCAGTCAGGTCCTCTTGGTGTCTCCCCCTACCCTGCTGTGTGTTTGCGGGCAGTAGTGGAGGGGGAGTGTGTTTGTGTACCAGTCTGTGCGAATGAGAGTAAGCACACGGTATGTGTTCTTATGCATGTGTGTGAACACACCTGAGTGCAGGTACCTGGTGTGTGTGTGCACATGCATGAGCTCATGTTTCTCTGCAGTTGTGCCTTTGCATGTGTATGAGTGTATTTATGTAAATTCATGTGCATGTGTGTTCATGCACATGTTTGCTTGTGTCTATTCATCTGTGTGTGTATTTGTGCATTCTGGGTATGTGTAAGTGTGTGTATGTGTGTGCACAATTATGTTATATTCCATGCATGTGTCCAGCCAGTTCCAAGGTCCACAGTGACATCCCTCTATGGCAGTGCCAGGCCAAGGGACAGGGACAAGGCTGGAGAGCTCAGGTCTTCCTGAGAAGGATGCAGAGCACAGGCCAAATCTTTCCTTGCTGCCTCCAGGCACCCCTTACGGACTGGACTGTTTTCTTGAGGTGTTCCCAGCTCCTGACCTAGATGTGAGGGGCATTGCTCTGGGGCTCGGCTGGCTCCTCAGGGATGGCCAGAGCCAGCAGCCACTGGGAGAGGAGTGAGTTCCCAGGAAGACCAGGAGAAGACAAATAGTGACACTGGGGCTAAGGCCAAAGACACCAAAACCCAGCACCAACACTGGAAAGGGACAAGACCCTCCCCTGCCAGCAGTGCCATCTGAATCCTGTCCTGGTGTACTCACCTTCATATGAAACCTCACCTGAAGGACCACCTGGGAGCAGCCCATTCCCACAGTTTGTCATTGGCTGAGATGCAGGAGAGCTGGCTTCACTGATCCCATGGCCTGGGGGAATTCAGCTGGCATCACCCCACAGGGAAAACCACCCATTCAGTTTGCACTGAAAAGCCTTGTCCTTAAAATATACCCTGACACAAGGTTTTGGTGTTTCCCAGACAAAACCTTTCATTTGGAGATGTTGCAGCCACTTGCTCTGAGTTTTTCAGCGTGAACCTCTGCCAAGTCCCATTGCATATTGTCAGGATTTCCCATCTGCTCCAAACCCCTCCCTCACCTCCCCTTTCCCAGGGGATTTCCTGCTCCTGAAACACCATTGCCCACCTTTGTTACCCCATGTTCCTGTGCAGGTTTCCTCAGCCTTGCTACCTCTCCACTCCGGCACTGTTGAGATGAGGCCAGGCCTGGCCAGGGGCTCCCTCCATACCCAACCTGCAGCACCTTTCCTCTTCCCATCCACATGTTGAGGAGCTCCCCCAGCATCCCTGGGTGGCCTGGGAGGAGCCCATAGCCCTGACAGGGGCAGCTCTCAGCAGCAGCCAGAAGAGCTGTGTGAGCCCCGTCCACAGAGGATGGGTGAGTGGGCACCACTGGGCTGGCAGGGCTGGGCACCGTGAGCACCCCCTGCTCTGCACCAGGCTCTTGTCTCCCAGCAAGCTGGAGCTGGGGCTCCTCAGGGGCCTGGTCACACAGTGAGGCCTGAACACCAGGGCTGGCTCTGGGCTTAGGAGCAAGCCCCAGAACAGCATCACCAAGAAGGGAACAGAGCAGAGGTGGCTCCAGCTCCTGTTCATGAGGATGAGCAGGGAGAGATTGCTCAGCCAACAAGGGGCAGCAGTGCTGCAGACTGGGGACCTGTCCTGCCTGTCTGCCAGTCAGTTCCTCATCCCAGCATGCCTGGGACTTTCCCCTCTGTCATTAGGGTCCAGCATCATACCTGGTATGCTGGGCACCTCCCAACCTTCATTAGAATGAGGGAGATGGGGCATCTGGGCCCTGTGTCAGCCCTCAACCAGGACCTCGCTGTGTCCTTGGGAACAGACACAAGGCTAGGTGGAGGGCACAGTTCTTCCCTCTGATCTCTCTGATCTCCTACCATCTCCAACAGCTCTCTTTGTCACACCCAGGTTCTTCTGCCTACAGTTGCCTGAATCTGCAGCAAGAGGAGCAGAAAGCCTTGGAGCACATCCAGGCTTTCCTTACAGTCACAGAAAAGGAACCTACAGACATTGCCACCTGCATTGTGCCAGCATCTCCTGGCTGGGTCGTCCCCTTGCTGCTCCATTCTCCTGGAGAGCTGCTGGCTGTGCAGTGCTGCTCCCCTCCCACATATCCACCTCATGGACTCACCTGCTTGGTCCTGCTGGTTATACTTCTCCCTCCTTCATGCTCCCCATTTGTCTCTCTCCCCCTGCACTTTCAGGAAGAGGATGAAAAGCTGCCGTTTCTGGCCTCCATCTGGCACTCAGCAGAGCTGCCAGCACCATGGCCTTGTGGGGGAACCTTTCAATTTCTGCAGCAAAGCTGCCCTCTCAGAGCAGATCAAGGTGAGGGTAAACTCAGAAGGTCTGTAAGAGGGCGAAGGGACAGCAGGGCACTGAAAGCCCTGTGAGAACATGGCTGGGGTGCCTGGGCATGGGAGGTGGGGTGAGGGATGGCATGTCTGGGGCAGTCACGGACACATATCTTTTCCCCTTGTGGGATCTGGGGGACCACTGAGATGCCTTGTGATCCGGGAGCTTTGCCGTGAGTGGACACTTCAGATAGGGGCCCTTGGACCCTGCTCACCCTGCAGCCCCCTACTTGGCACTGGCAGCAACTGTGTCCCATTCTGGTTGTATTCCCTGAATGTTTCTGGAAGGTGAGCTCCATGACTACCTGGGCATTGTGGTGTGGCAGCAAGCCCTGCTCACCATCACTGTGATGAGTTACTTTCCCCATCCCCTGTCTTGGTGAGGGCCTCCCCATAGCCCAGTCCCAAATGCCTTGGTTCTGGCTCAAGAGTATCCCCCATCCTGAGAGGCACATGACAGAGCTGTCTGCTGGGCCTCTCTTCCACTCTGCTCTGGGCCTCACCACGGGAACAGGGTACCCTGAGTTTCTCCAAGGTCTCTCAGTTTACCCGCCAAGTGAGAAGGAGGAAGATGAGAGGGCATCGGGGCCCCACCAGCCAGAACTCTCTTCTGTCCCTGGGCCTGTGTCACTGTGGGAGGAGGTGCCTCTCTGCAGGGTTTGCCTAGTGGTACCAGGGCCACCCTGGGCTCGCCTTCCTCAATAGAAACACATCCACATTCCCGGGTCATCTGGGCAGTGCTCCTGCATTTGACTGGTGCCTCTGTCTCCCAACAGAAAAGCAAAGATGGTCCTCAAGGATGCATATAACAAAAGCTTCTTCCACACTTGTTTCTTTGGCATCTTCTCCCTCCCTTCAAGTGATCACATGCAGACCATGGAAGCTTCTCTCTCTATGCCCTGGTAAGCACTGGGTGAACTACGGAGAGCCACCAATCCCTTGTGTGAGTCCCAGGTTACCCTGTGCTGAGAGATGGCAATAAAATCCAAGGCAGGGCAGGATCCCATCCTGAAAGTGTCCTGCAGATATGAGGAACCAATAGAGAAATGCCACAAACCTCTTTCCTCACTGCTGACCCTGGACGTTTTGTACAGCATTCTGCAGGGAGTGGTATCCAGTGCTCATGCGTCCAGCTTCTTGGAGCTGCTGCACATCCTGAAGGTTTAGCACTGGAAAAGTGTGGGGTTCACAGGAGTTTGTCGCTTATCCTTGAAGAGAAGTGATCACTCGAATGGACATCCCCCTGCCCAGCACCTATGTCCAGAAAGAACACTGCAGGGAGGAGATCTTTTGCAGGGGAGCAGGGTGACCCTATCATGCTCTTCTGGCAGTGCAGTGTCTCCTGGCTGCGGTCAGAGTCCACTCCTCCACACTCCTCCAGTGCAATGGAACTACCTTGCCCATGATCCCTCCTGTGCAACCACCCACCAAAACAACCCTGTCCCAAAAACAGGGGCAGGTGTTGGACTCTCCTTCCCAGACTCTGCAAAGCCAGCAGCCAGCACTGCTGCTTTACTATCTCCCCAGCTTAATGTGTCATGCACAGATCTGAGCAATGCAGAACCTTGTAGGGCCCTCCTCTGGAATTCTGTTCCTTGGGCTTCTAACAGGCCATATCCTAGTCAGGCCCCAGGGACATGCCTGTCCCAAAGTCCTCTCCTCTTGCAGAGGGGACACAGGGCCATTTTTGGAGGAGGGCAGACAAAGGAGCAGAGGCTGACATGGGGATGGGATACTGCTACCTCCTTAGATGCAGTAGGGGAGGGACCCTTGGTGCAGGAACCCCATTAGGAGCCCTGTTAGGGCTCCAGTTCATAGGAAGCCTTGATGGCCTCTGCAAACCTTGCCAGGAGCAAGACAGCCACCACTGTGGGAGCAGCCATGATGTCTCAGGGCCAACTAGCAGCTTTTCTTCTCCCAGGTCTTTCTGTCCCTCACTGGGTCCCAGTGGGCAGCTAAGTGTGAGAGGGCTATGGGTAGGATTGTTCAGTGGCCAGGAGAGAAATAAGAGGAGTGGAGAAGGGTGCTGGGGCCTGGGGCAGAAGAGCTCAGGCTGTGAGCTGCACAGCAAGGAATGGGAGCAGAGGCAGCAGAGGAGGAGAGGGAAGAACGACGCTGTATGTGAAGCTGTCCCTCTTGGAGACAGTAGTTATTTACCCATCTGTCATCGTAAGTATAAGGTTAAGCCTTTCAATGGCTGAGCAGGGAGGCTGATCGGTCTTGGCCTTGCCATGCCTGCTGGGTGCTGGATTGGGGCTGCTAAGCAGGAGGGGAGGTTGCCCCTGGGCTGGGCAGAAGAGATTGCAGAGCGCAGGGGAGGGCAGACTTGGACATGTAGCACTGCACAGCCTTTTGGCTGCTGTCAAAGCAGGATTAGGCAGATCTCTTCTGAGTTCTGGCTTGCTTGGGCTCTCACTCTCGGTCCACATTTGCATTCTGGGATTTGGCCCCCAGTTGCACCCCTCAGCCATGCTACCAGTCCTTTATCCCTCTCCAGCACTGCATCCCCAGCAGAGGAGTTAGTGACAGCTTTGTCCTCCCCAGGATGCGGCATTTCTACCAGCTAAGGTAGCTTGTGTCACATCTCAGCCTGTGCTCAATGATGAGGACAAGGGTGTGAACCTTGGCTCTGTGGATACTCTTCAGCACCTCAACAGCTTCCTTCGGCAGCGAGAGAGTAAGAGAAGCTGCACTGGGCTGGACCCTGCCAGATACAGACACCCCAGCAAGGGCAGGCAAGACGCCATGCCACCTCAGCTGCTCTCCTCAGCTCGAGGAAAGATCAGGAGCTCCTCAAACATGGGCACAGGGAAGCAGCCATGCTGCTTCACCCCAGGGACATAGGCATATGGGAGTCTCTTTGTCTGCCAGTTGGATTTCTCCTTCAGTCTGCTACTGAAAGCTCTCGTCCATTCCTATTCACTGTGCTGTGTTTCTGCTCCTGTCCAGGCAGAAAGCCTTCGAAGGACAGTGCAGAGCATCCCCAGCTCCAAGGGGACCAGGAAGCTGAGATCTTCTGGCATTCCTGTTCCAACAGTACCACCAACACTACCATGGTAATGAGCTCCTCCCTTGCTGAGGTGCATGGATGTAGGTCAGCAGAAGACTTGGGTGAACACAAGGACCAATGACCACTGAGGCCGCTATGGCCTCACAGTCCCCCAGGAGAGGGGTCCTATAGTGCATATGCAGGGAAGAGCCAAAGGCTCACCCCAGGGCACAGGAGGGCTCTGAGTTACTGAATGAGGCTTCACTCCCTTCCCACAGCTGTGCTCCCCTTTCTGGGGAGAGAAGCCAGGCCCTCTTTCCCCATCCTTTCTGCCCCCAACCCCTGCCCTCTCCTGGTGCTCACGGACACTGCACACCAAGCTCATAGGCAGCAGGGCCCTATCCAGTGTTTGTCCTCTGCTGTGTGAGCCAGACAGGGCTGCCAAGCACTTCTTGGGCTCCCCTGAACATCACACACAACCTGCCCCCACCTGGGAGCTGCCTGTTCTCCCTGTCCCTGCATCCCCCTGCTTCACTGACTAAGCTGTAAAGCCCAAGCAGAGCAGTGGCAGGGCCAAGGCAGGGAAAGGGACAGAGGCAGAAGCAGGCTCTGTCACCTGGAGTGGAGGGCAGGATGGTATTTCAGAGGTATTTTGAGAATCCCTGGACAGCAATTTCCAGCTGATTCATTTGATCTGTGGGTTTCATTTCTGTCCTTCTCTGGAAAGCGTGGGGAGGTGGTGGCTTCCTACAGGACACGGCTCTATTTTAGCAGAGCTAAAACAATGCTCCCAAATGCTCCATACTCTACACACTGAGGATATCTGAGTGTGCCGGGCAGCCTGGGGCATTTCTGCAATCCTCCCCTACCCAAACATTAGCTGTCCCCCACACAGCACGTCCCCTCCCTGGCCTTGTCCTACAAGTTCACCTCATTCATACATAATCCCCAGAGAAGCAGCTTTGTTTCTCTACCATGTGTGGACGTCTTTTATTTGTGGGGACAAAGGCAAGCAAGAGAAATGGGCCATGCAAACAAGCAGGATCACCCAAGGGTGGCAGGGCACCCAGTGTCTCTGGCATTGCAAGGCAGCCCAGGACATGCAAATGCACTTTGCCTTTGCCACAAAGCACCAGCTGCTCTGCTGGGCCACAAAACCTGGGGCTGAGGAAGAGAGCTTTAGCTGATCCAGCCATCTTCAGAGGTACTGCAGGGCAGGAAAGGCAACTTGCTTTCTGCAAAGCTTGCATCACACATCTTCCTTTGTCCTGGAGCTCAGCTGTGCATTGGTTCCCAGCACTGCAGGTGCCCTGGCTGCTCTGGCCTGCTCCTGCCAGGAAAGCAGCCTGCTGTGCCCTGCTCCTGCCACAGCCTGTCAGAGCTGGCGCAGCATAGACCCCAAATCCTACCTGAAGCCAAGCAACTCCCAGGGCTGTCCAGAGCATTGCTTGGGCCTGGTCTCTACCGGGAGGGTGGAGAGCAGAAGTGGAGGGCCCACCAAGGATCTGAGTCCTGCAGGCAGCAAGTGAGCTCAGGGTGCAGTAGGGAGGCAACTCCATGCCATGGCCATCACAGGGTGTGCAGGGTAGTGCTGGAACCAGGGCTCTAAGCAAGTCACAGAAACATCTAGATTGGGGTGGCAGACAGTGCTGAGCTAGCTGCCAATCTATGGGCCTGGCACCCTCAACCCTGCCCTGGGAAGACTGCCCAAAAGAGGGAGGCTGTGACTTGACTCCAGGACTCCCAAACCCTTCCCAGAGCCCTAAGGCCCAGGGACCTCTGGCAGGGAACTGTTTCCTGGGGCAGCAGTGCTGCCAGTCTGTGCTCTGTGCTGGCACTGCAGCAGCCATGCCTATTGGCCTAGCACACAAGTACACACCCAGCTCGGGCACAGGTTTGTGATCACCAACCTTGAGGAAGCACTGCTCTGCCCCAGTGGCTCTGTTCTACTCAGCTGTGTACAGCCAGTCCATAAAGAGCTGCTATAAAATATCCCCCCACTGCCCTGCGTGCAAGTGCCATTTTCTCCCTCCCCACAGGATAAAGGTACATCTGATGCTGTGTGATCAGGTGTAGGACAGGCTCTTCTGTGGAAAAAAAAAATTATTAGTCAATCTGGTTTTTGGGGAGGGGGGCAGGGGGGTTCTATGTCACCTGAACTGGTTCTTCCTTATTGGTTGCTTCACAATCTGCTGAACCATGTATTTTGTTCATTTTGGTTGTACAACCTTTTTGGATTAGAAGTGCTATTACTTCCTTTAATTTGGGGGGGGGGGTGCTTTTGTTTTTTTGTTTTTTGTTTTTTTTGTTCTCTCTAACTCTGCCTTTATGGTGACTCTCCATTCTCCCACTCTGGCGATTAAACACTGCGGAGGACAGCGGGCATTGGCCATCACTGCTTTCCTAGCAGCTTTGATTTTCTGCCACCTAACTTCTTCCTCTCTGTTTCTTCTGCAGTAAACATTCCTTCAAGTGTGATTCTTTCTAAATTTATTCATCCGTGTTGAAACTTGCATTGTATCCACAACAGCTTGCAACTAATAGTTAAATTTCTGTATTACATTCATGGAAGCATTAGTAAATACGAGAATCAGTGGACTGTCCATCTCCTGATTAACAACTGTATTTACTATATTTCCAATCAGACATTGGAAAAAAATATATTTAAAAATGTAAAAAGATGCAAGTGTTTAAATTTACAAAATTCCTGTCATTTCCTTTGCTTTGCCACCCTTCTCTGCCTTTAACTCCAGGAGTGTTAAGGGTTCCCAGGGCCAAGGTGCCCATGTAGGGAGCAGCCCCTGCCTACACTCCCACACACCAAGGGTCACATAATCACAGAATGGTTGAGGTTGGAAGGGACCTCTGCAGATCATCTAGTCCAACCCCCCTGCTCATGCAGGGTCACCTACAGCGCATTGCAGAGGACCCTGTCCAGATGGCTTTTGAATATTGCCAGTTGTGGAGGCTCCACAACCTCTCTGGTCAACTTGTTCCACTGCTCTGCCACCCTCACGGTAAACAAGTTTTTCCTCATGTTCAGATGAAAATTCCTCTGTTTCAGTTTGTGCCTGTTGCCTCTCATCCTATCGCTGGGCACCACTGAAAAGAGTCTGGCTCCATCCTTTTTACACCCTCCCTTCAGATACTTATACACAGTGATAAGATCCCCCCATCAGCCTTCTCTTCTCCAAGCTGAACAGGCCCAGCTCGATCAGCCTTTCCTCATATGAGAGATGCTCCAGTCTCTTAAGCATTTTAGCAGCCCTTCACCAGATTTGCTCCAGTTGCTCCATGTCTCTCTTGTATTGGGGAGCCCAGAACTGGACACAGTACTTCAGGGGTGGCCTCACCAGGGCTGAGTAGAGGGGAAGGATGGCCTCCCTTAGATATGTTGGCAACACTCTTCCTACTGCAGCCCAGGATACCATTGACCTTCTTGGCCACAAGGGTACATTGCTGGCTCACAGTCAACTTGCTGTCCACCGGGACCCCCAGGTCCTTCTCTGCAGAGCTGCTTTCCATCAGGTCAGCCCCCAGCCTGTACTGGTCATGGGGTTATTTCTCCCTAGGTGGAGGGCTCTGCACTTCCCTTTATTGAACTTCATGTGGTTCCACTTCAGGAAGGTGAAAGCAGGGACAGGCTACCAGGGAGCAATGCAGAGACATTGCCTGCATACATGAATATGAAGTCCAGGAATCTGAAGCTCAGCTGCAGTTGAATCTCACAAGGGAGAAGGTGGTCAACAAGAAAGGCGTCTATAAGCACATTGGCAGCAAAAGGAAGGTGTTGTGGAATAACCAAAATACAGTTTAAATCAGATCACAACAGAAGTAGTTTATTACTCTAGCTATAGGAGAGAACACAGAGCAGCAGTGATAGAGTCTGGTGATAGGAACTCTGCCCAAGAGGCAGTTATTCAGTTTATATACCTCTGGGTTATACAACTTGTTCTTCACAGAACTACAGCTATGTGTCAGACAAGCAAGATGTGGTCAATTACAACTGGGAGTAGATTAATTCAGATAAGGAATCTCTAATGATGCAGATGGTATACTCTCTTGCAAACAATGCATTTCTTTGATAATTGAGTCATACTGACTTGTCAAGGACATTAGGCCATGCTGCAGATACTTCTTTGCTAGATAGGCATGCAGAGGCCTATATTTCTTTTGCAGATAGGCCTGCAAAGGCCTATGAGGTGTTAACTATTTAACTTCCATAAAAGCTAAAGACAGGATGGGCCCATTGCTCAGTGAGAAAGGTGACCTAGTAACAAGTGGTTGGGAAAAGGCTAAGATTATGCCTACTTTTTCTCAGTTTCTACAGATGAGGCTTGTCCTCAGGCCTCCCATGTCCTTAGGCCTATTAGCAGAATCTCTAGGTGTGAAGCAGCACCCATAGTAGAAGAAGGAACAGTTAAGGAGCACTTAGCTCATCTGGGCAAACACAAGTCCATGGGACTGCATTTGAGGGTACTGAAGGAACTGGCCAATGTCATTGCGAGGCTGCTTTCTACCATCTTTGAAAGGTCATGGCAATTGGGGAAGGTTTTTGAAGATCTGAAAAAGCAGACATCACACCTATTCTTCAAGTCATAGTGAACATAGTGTCATAGCAAACACGCAGTTGAACACGGGTCAGCAGCGTGTCTTTTCAAAGAAGGTCAACTGCTTTCTGAGCCGTATTAATAATGATGTAGCTAGCAGGTTTCACAGAAGTGGTCCTGCCATGGTTTTTGGTCTAACCAGTGCCTGAGAGCATCAGTCAAAGCAAGAGCGGCCTTTCCCAAATGACAGTTGCCTGCCAGAGACACTTCACAGATGCTGCTCAGTTTTGAAGCATGTGCCACTGTCACCACCATGTCACAGCAGGCACAGGGGGGATTTGGTCTCTCCCAGAGCTTTTCTGGAGCAAAAATGGAGCCTGGCAATGGTGGAGTCAGGAGAAGGACTGAGCCTGTGGGAAAAACTGCAGTATTCCTAGGCAAGATGAGGCACCAGAGCAGCCATGTGGATCTGCACACCACTCACTGTCCCATGGCAACCCTGGCACATAGTGGTACCAGGTTTCACAGGCAGTGGGGAACTCAGTTAAGGGCCCTGACCTGGCTATTACCAGTACTAACTTGTGGAGGATTATCTGGAGGAAAACGGACATGTGAGCAATCCAGCCCTAATGCTAATAGCAAGAGTGTGAAAGTAGGTTTTGCGGCCTACCGGTAAGGTTACTAGAGGGCATGCAATGTGGTGAGAAACTGTCCTTGGAACGAGAAAAACAACTCCCAGATGTTCAGTGAGAAACTTACGGGCTTAGGGGAGTTTCTTTGCCTTCTCGTTGACAGTACATGCTATCCAATCACATACTGTTCAGATGTGCATGCAAAATGAACATGTACCAATCACTGTATAGTTTGATTCACGTGAGCACGGTTAAAGCATATAAAAGATGCTATTCGGGCTTAATAAAGTGTCAGCATTTAATCATATTGATTGGCGTGCTGTCTGTTTATCTCCCACACTAACTTGTAATTCACCTCAGCCCTGCATATGTGTGTAGCAGCCAGGAAAGATGAAGTGGAGGTTGTGGACTGTCCCTGCGGCTATTCACCACAACCCCATTCCTGCCATCCTTTGGAACTGTATTCTTTCCAAGCCTCCTTCCCCAGTACAAGTCCATTCAGAGCATGAGAGACTCTCTTTCCCAAGAACCTGTGGAGCTGCTGACCTTCCAGGGCCTCCTGCAGACCCTAGACTCCTCACTTGAGGATGGCAGTAGTTGAACTCCCTGTTCACAGGATGTGTTCCAAGGCTCAGGGGGCATTTCTGGGCAGATACCCAGCAAGGCAGGGCTGATTGCCCCCGCCCTGGAGTAGCCAGGGATGTCTTCCTCAACTCTAAGGGACAACACCAAAAAGGGGCCCACTGCAGTATGTCCCTCCCATTCCTCTAGGAATGGTGATGGGTCCCCTTGTGCCCGCACCTCAACCGTCCCAGAACAACTCTTTCTCACTGGACAGCTTGGAAGGGGGTACACAAAGGGAAAGACCACGTGGAAGCCCAGGCTGGGATGCAGCAGAAATTTAATGAGTCAAAAGAGGGAAATGAGATTGCTCCAAGTGGAGGCCCCAGTGCACCAGAGGAGCACCAGGGGTAGCCAAGAGTCTGTGATCCATAGCCACTAGTGCCCTCCAGAGAGAGAAGGGCCAGCAGGTCCACCACAGGCTAGCTTTTGGCGGGGGGGTGGTGGTGCTCATGGCCCAGAGAAGCAAAAGGCGACAAAGATAAGGCAGAGAAAGAAGTGAGTGGAAGGCAGGAAAGGTAGACATTGGCCATATTGTCATAGAGCCCAAGATGGCCCCTTATGGATAGCCATTGCAGGAGAAACCAAGGATGGCCATTTATTCTGAAAACACTGTCCCAAATCTTCGTCGTCTGTCCAGCACCATGCTCTGAGTTCCTGGGGGTCCTGCTCTGTGGCTGTTAGCAAGGAGGGCACCTTCTGCCACAGTAGAGGCTGGAAATGCTGGAGATGTCACAGCACTCAGCAGTGACGGGGACTCCCTCACAACTGAGGATGCTGCCAACAGCAACAGAGGTGGAGGATCCCACGATGGTGTTCTATGGGAAGGAGCTGAGGATGGGGCCAGGCAGGGTCACCATCACAGGAGAAGGCTCCATGACAATGGTGGAGGCCTGGCACTGCCTGACGCAGGGCTTATTGCAGCTGTTGGCCAGCAGGGTAGGGCCAGTATGGCAGGCACTGGTCATAGCAGGACATCTCAGGGCTGAAGGTGCACCTGTGAGAGAGGGCAGGGAGGAAGCAGAGTGTGGGGGTGCATGAAAAGCAGCCTGATAACCTGCCACAGGGGAGCCAAGGCACCTGCTGGGCCAGGAGCTGGAGGCTGTGGAGGAAGACACATGGGCTTTTCTGTGCCATGGCCCTGCAAAGAGCAGCCAAGCCCAGGGAGGCTCCTGCCTATCCCATAGCCCAAGAGCCACTTCAGCCAAGTCACAGCTCTCTCTCTGTCAGACCTTCTCCCCTCTCCCCTTCCCATGAGAAAGAGCTCCAAGCCCCAGCATACAGCAGAACCAATATCAGCTGAGATGTCCATTAAGGTGAGATCACCTTAGAGAAGAAGGAGGCTAAAGGTCTTCAGACTCACCTGGTCCTGAAGGAGAAGGTGGTGAGAGAGGAGGATGAGACAGTGAGGATCTGGGCTGGTTTTTATACTGATCCTGCACTGCCGCAGGCCCAGAGTTAGCCTTGGCAGAGGTAACAATTTTCTGACAAGCTTGTCTCAAATGCAGAACATCCCAGTTAATGATATGGACTGTGTTTCTGTTTTCTTCATTGCTACCTTTACATTACCATTATGTGATTTCCAGGGCAGGAATGGTGATGGGTCAGTGTGAGCAGAAGACTCAGCTCAACTACTGGAGGGGTCCAGAGCAAGCAAGTCATTTCACTGTGGGTCACTGCTGTGAGGTTGTTTGAGCCCTGTTCACAGGAAATGGCCCATCTCTTTCCAGTCCTGCAATCCTCTGCCAGACACCCAAGGACTCCCATGCACAAGGACATGTTGCATCCTTCTTTCTACCTCCCACCCAGATCGTTCCAATAGTTATTGATGTTGCCTTCCCAGGTGGGTGGTCTGTGCTTTGTCCACTGGTTAACACTAACACTGCACTTGAGAAACTGCCCTCAGAAAAAAATGCTGGCCTGTTTTGACTTCTCTCCTCTCTATGGAAACCCGAAAGACAAAATCAGCTTTTCTGGGTCCTGGTTGTTTCTTGGGGTGCTCTAGTGCTGCCCTGCCAGGGTGGTTTGCAGCATCTGCTCAGCTGAGTCCACAGATGCTCATGCCCAGACCTCAGACTTGCCCAAGACAAGGGCCTGAGCTACAAAAAGCAAAGAAGGCAGGACAGCAGAAGGCTATGGTTAAACAAACAGTAGAAGGAGGCAGTCAAGATGGGGAAGGACAGAACCTTGTCACATTTAGAAACGGGACAAAGGTTTCTGCTCTGCCTGCAGACCTGCTACTTCAGAATAGGTATGGTGCCCCAGACACTGGTGAGGACAATCAAGACCTGATGGGATTCATCAGAGTCAGCTAAGACCAAACCCTGTGTCTGCATGATGGAGAAAAGGCATGTGATATTCACAGGACACTTCCTCCTGCAGGAATCAGAAGCACCAGTTTGCTGACCTGACATGATATCTTGGGTGGTTTGTTACTTGCCAAGGGCTAGGACCCAAGATGCTGCAGAAGGAGTGCTAAGGCCTGCCTGGCTCTCAGACTCTTGCTCTTTTTCCATATGGATACCAATAATATTGCCAAGGCTAACAGTGAGCATGTGTGCAAAGAGTGACTACAAAGGCAGGGAGGTGAAGGATGTAGGAGATCTGGTGGTATTCTCCTCAGTTCCTTCAGTGAGGGGGAAAGGTTCAGATAGAAGTGAATTCATTCAGCAGATCAACACCTGGCTGCACAGCTGGTACCACGGGCTGGGCTTTGGCTTCTATCCCTACTGAACCCTCTTTGAGGAGTTGGGGTGGGATATGTTTGACAAGGTAAGTCAGGAGTGTCATTGCAAACAGGCTTGCTAACCCCATGAGAAAGACTTTAAAGTCAGTGTGGTGGGGGAGGTTTACACTATTCTGAAGAGAAGTGAGATCACAAGGGGATGAGCAGACTGGGGGAGGTGGGAGAGGGAAGAGGGCACAGCAGGACAGGGAAGGTTCTCACACTTCCCCTGTAAAGGCAACACAGCTTGAGGCTCATCTCAAAGGCCTGTACAGCAGTGCACGTAGCATGAGGAACAAGCAGGAGGACTTAGAAGTCCATGTACAGTTGCAGAGTTATGGCTTCATTAGGATTATGGAGACATGCTGAGATAACTCTCATGACTGGGGTACTGCAGTGGAGGAACAGAGGCACTTTTGGAAAAGATGGGGCAGGCAGGGGTGGTGGACGGTTTGTGCTTTATGTAAAGGAGTTGCTTGAAGGCATGGAGCTTTGCCCTGGGACAGAGGATGCAGCAACTGAGGTAAGGGTAATTGTGGTTAAGCCTTAGAAGACAGACCAGCACAGGTGATGTTGTAGTAGGTGTCTGCTACAGATCTCCTGATCAAAAACAGAAGGCAGATGAAGCTTTCTTTAGGTAGCTGGAGAAAGCCTTACACAGTCCTAAGCCCTGGTATTCATGTGTGTCTTTAACCATCCCAGTATCTGCTGGAAGGTCAGTATGGCTGGCACAAGCAGTCCAGGAGATTTCTGGAACATACGAAGACAGCTGCTTGATGCATGTGATCAATGAACTGATGGACTCTTTTGGACTTGCTACTCACAAAGAATGAAGACTTGCACTGTGGGATGATGTAAAGGTCAACAGCAGCCTTGGTTGCACTGAACAAGAAACTGTGGAACTTAAAATACTCAGAGAAGTGAGCAAGACAAACAGCAGAATTACAACTCTGCCCTTCAGCTGCTGATATTCTCCTTAGCCACAGGGAAGTCACAGTGTATGTGCATCCTGTGCATGCAAAGCACATATGTATGAGACTTTTCCATCTGTGCCCTGAAAGCTCAGTAGGTATTTCCCAGATGGACACTAGCTGTAGGCAGTAGGTATTTCCCAGATGGACACTAGCTGTAGGTGTGCTGTGAAAGGCTGGTGGGTCAGAGCACCAGTAGCTGTTGGAATTGCTGTGCCTGCCATATCAGAGGCTTCCACCCAGACAGACCTTCTGATGGTGGATGCAGCACTGCAGGTCTCAGACTGCAGCGAGTGCCTAGGGACACTCTGTGAGGCTGGGGGTGACAGTCAGCTTTTCTGCAAAAGTTGTGCTGTTGTTGATGAGTTGTTTCACCAGGTAAAGGAGTTATAGGAGGAAGTCAGCTGGCTGTGTAGCATCCAAGAGGATTAGCAGGAGATAGATAGGATATTCTCAGAGACCCTACAGCTTCAAGAGAACCAACCCCCAAAAGCAATGGAAATGCAGACGAGATCTTTGCCTTGTGGGTCAGTAAGTGATAACTCCAAAGAAGGCGAGAGCTGGAAACTGGTCACTTCTCGTATGAGGAGGCAGGCTCCTGCTTCTCCTGAAAGCTTGAAGCTGATGAAGGACTTCACTGCCCTTCAAGCTGAGGAGGAGCTGGGCATGGTTTCACATGAAGCATTTGAGCAAATGGACCCTATGCCATGCAGCAACACCCAGAGGAAGTGTTGAGTGATTGTAATGGGTGATGCAGGGGAAGAGGCAGCGAGGACAGACTCCCCACTCTCCAGCATGGTCCTCCTGCCTCTGCTGCTGCCAGGGTGACCCACGAGCAATGCCCCTGCAGCCCAGGGCTCCTGGGCAGCCACACTGCTCGTGTCCTGCAGGGAAATTAACTTCCTCATAGTCCTCCAAAAGTGCTTTGTACTGAACTGTCCTGCTTTCTGTCTCCTGTTTTGGACAAGTCTATAGATATCCTTACCCACAGCACCCTTGGCCCTGTGCTGCCCGGCCCCCCTTTCACCTACGCAGAAATAGAGGGACCTTCCCGGGAGCCACCAGCATCAACAGCAGGCCTGACACTGGACAGCCCTGCTCTGGCCTGCCTTCCCTGGGCAGACACAGAAATGCTCTTTAGCTCAGCAAAAAGCACTGAGACCTGCCACTTTCCTGCCTTGTCAGTGACTGCAGATCTACCAAAATGATAAATGTCCCTGGCTTTTCTCCTCCCCTTCAGCTCGTCCCTCCCCGAGATATTAGGAAATAGGTTTAGGGAACCCTTGGAAAACCTCCTTCGCCATGCCAGTCCCTGGGCAGAAGTTAACAACTGAGCAGTTTGTTTCTGTTTCCCCCACTACACTCCAGCCTGACCTTCTGTATGGGATTTTTAGGGGGGAATGGCAGTAGGAGCTGGGAAGGAAAGATATTTTCATGTTGTTTTCTTCTTTCCTGGTAGTGGCTGCAGGCAGAGCCCAGGTGCGGCAGGAGCTGTTGGCAGAGGCCACCGAGGGCGCCACCATCAGCATCACCTGCTCACAACCCAACACACAGACCAGCAACTTCATCCACTGGTACTGGCAGCTCCTGGGACAAGGTCCCACGTTCATCATGAGCGCTTTCAAAGGGTCCAAAGAGGTGCAGGACCTGCCGGGGACCCTGCTGGTGGCTCCAGCACCCTGCAGCTCGCCCGGCCCCGTTGGTGGGATGCGGCGGTGTATTACTGCGCCGTGGGAGACTTGGCAGCACAGGCTGGGGCTGGGGCCGGGCATGAACCACTGTGGGCTGGGCGGGGTGTGCGGGGCAGGGACTGGGGCGGGGGGCGTGCCCCGCCCAGGCCCGCTGGGGGGCGCTGCCGCTCCACCCGCCGGGGCCGCCTCGCCCCACGCTGTGCCAGGCCCTGGGGCGGTTCCCGCTGTCTGCCCGGGCTCCGGCCCACCTAGCCCCTGACTGTGTCCCTAAGTGGGAGGGGATGCCAAGCAGGGCAGTGAGGTCCTGTGCCGTGAGTCCCGTCCAATCTTGCTGCACAGAAGCCCTTGTTCCGGTTACCAGGGCTGCAGCTCTGCACATCAGTGTCCACTGGTCCAGGTACCCTTCCCCCATCTCCTTTCCTTTCCTTCTCCTGGTCTAGGGGAGCCTGGAAGAATCATCCCCACAGAGAAGTAACACTTAGGTGCCAAGGCAGCTACGTGGAGACAGCCCATCGTTCAGGGCCCTGGTGGCAATGAGGTCGTCAAGTGTCCTGAGGTCTGTGACTGCCTGTTTTCTCCTCGGTGAGTGTCACACTGGGCAGGGGCACTGCTAAGGCATAATCGCTGACACCAGTGGGCTAATTCTCCCCCCACCCCCCGCCTCTGGCCCAGCTCTGGGCACACAGTGCAGGGTACAGAAGAGGATGGCAGGGTGAGACCTCCCCTCCCTGTCTTCTCTGGGATCACAGCATTTCTTGTGGATTGCCTTGTAAATCCTTGGGGGTAACTGGCTGACAGGGGCTTTTGCGACACTGGCTCCTTCAAAACCATCCTGTCACTTCCCCTGTCCACCCAGAGATGCAGATGCTGACCCTGCAGATTCTGGGGAGTAGTTAAATTTGTAGTCTGCTTAGGGACAGAGGGTTTCATCCATTATGTATTCTCTATTCACCAGCTCTGGCAATTTTTTTTCCCCTCCCCTAGATGAACTGTATTTTCCTTGTCTGGCATCCCCTGTCTTCTCCCATTTACCCTGTGTCTCTGCTTCCATCCAGCAGAAATACTAAAACCCAGCTCTTCAGGACCATGGGCTGTTTGCAGATAAGCTGGGACATGCACAGCCTTCCTTTCTCACATACAAACCAACAGCCATCAGCTCCACCTTGTTTCTTTGCAGGTGGGAGAAGCACAGCTTCAAGCCAGGTCAGGGTTCCCCTGCCAGGTTCCTTTTACCCCTCAGCCTTCCCACCCCTCCCCCTAGCCTTGAAACTTTGTGGTAGGGGCAACGGGGTAGTGAAAGGGGAGAAGGCTGAGAATAATGGATAGAGGAGTGGGGGAGACCACAGGAGGCAATGTCCAAACGGGCAACCACAGCTGCCTTGTCACCTTCCCACAGTCACTGCACCGAACCAGCTCCTTCCCATCACGGCTCTCCAGGTGCTCGTATCAGTCAAGCAGACCATTTCATTCATCTGCAACTTCACCACCTCGGACAGAAATCCCTCCTTCTCCTGGTACCGCTCAGCTGGGAGCGGGGGACCCAAGTACCTCCTTGGCACTGCCCGGTCCACTGCGAGCGGTGCCCACTTCATCCAGGGGAAACTCACCACCTGGGTGGATTTTGACCGAGGGGATACGATTTACAGGGCAAACCTGACCTTTCAAAAGGAGGACGCAGCCTTGGTTGACAGTGGAGTATATTACTGTGCATTTAGACACACGGTGGTGAAGGGCCATTTCTCCCCCCTGCATAAACAACCCATCAGGAGACAGAAGCAAGAGAATGGCACTGCTGCTCTGCCCAGCAGCCCTTGCTCCCAGTGCTGGGGCTGCTCTTCAGCACATCTGTGCCTACTGGCTCCAAACCCTGGGTTTTCGCCTCCTGTCCCTGTCTCCTTCTCCTTCTGTCCCTGCCAGGCAGAGGGACACCAGCAGTGGCCGGAGAGTGCCAAGCCCTGCCCATATGCCCTGCACAGCTTCAGGGCTGAGCTGGAGATGGGATCGTGGATCCCTCTGCCCCGACGTCACCCTCCCCCTTCCCCCCTGAGCCCTCCCCACCATGGGCAGTATTGAGAGGGTCCAACCCATCAGGATCAGGACTCCATTTCCCAACTCTAGGAGTTTGAATTCTTACCCATTAAATTACCTTTTATTTTGCCCCGCCCCCCCCCCCCCCACACACACACACATCTTTCTCCCCTCTTGCCCCATGTTTCTGAGGTCCTGTCTGTGCAGGAATACTGAACTGCAGCTTCCAAAATGCCAGAGGGGAAATTAAGCAAGATTTGAAACTTTTAAAGAAAGAATGCTACATCTGCATTCCCCAGAGCCCTGAGCAATCAAGAGGCACTACGATGCAGCCTTGTGCTTTCGACAGACCTCCCACAATGAAGATCATGCACAGAGCAGAGAAACCCTACAGCTAGGGAGAAATGTCCCCTTGCAGAGCAAACCTTACAAAGGGAGAAGGAAATCCATGGGAAAGTCTTCAGGAAGGCTCTGAGACGCTGTCTGCACTCTGCCACCAAGATGAGCAGAGGCAAAAGGGAAGTGGGTTTCAGTCCCCTCCCTGCCCAGAGGCACGACCCTTTCCTGCACAGCCCGGCTCAGCCCACTGGAAGTGGCCATTTCATTGGGCTGTGGAGAGCATGTTTTCTTGTATTATGCTGAGAATATGCTGAGGGACAGGGATTTCAGAGCTGGCAAAAATGATCTTCCCTCTCACTGTGCCAGCCTATGTCCTGCTAATCCGAGCAGTGGGTTGTATTCATGCTTTTCTTTTTATCTCCCACAGTTTTTCAGTAGGCGGTGCAGAGATCTGTGCTGACAAGGCAATGGTACCGGAGAGGAATGCAGAGAGGGTGATGGAAGGCCACATCTGAACTTCCCTCTTTCTTTGGAAATGCAGAAGGGTTTGGGAGTGGACACAGCATTAAACATAGAGCAAGTGAGAGAAAGAAGAGGGTTGGCCTGCATACACATTTCTCCCTGTATTGCAGGTCTCATTAAAAGAAACCTAGAGAACCAGTTCTCAGAGATATTGGCCACAGTTGGGCAGCAGGTGGTTCTACCCTGCTAGTACATTCCTGCGGAGAGCGACAGAATTCTGAATTTCTTCTGGTACTGCCAGCTCCCAGCGGGGGGAACCTTCAAGTATATCCTGAAAGTTTTTAAAGCTGCAGGAGGTAACAGATTCCGGAATGGGCAATTTTCTGCTGTGTTGTACAAGAATAAAATGGCCCCTGGGGAAATAGCAGTTGTGTCTTTCCAGGACACAGTAGTTTATTACTGTTCTGTGACACTCCACAGTGAGTTGAGCTTCATTTCTGCTTATGTAAAATCTGTATCACCAAGAACAGCAGAGGAGGGGAGGGGCTCTTCATCCTCCACTCTTGGTAGTGCTTTCACCCTTCAAATGATCTCTGATATCAACCCTTTCAACATTTTCTCACATCCCAGCACCTCCCTATATTTCTCTAAGACTTCATGCATGCAGAGAGATTCAGATCCACCTCATTAAATGGGACACATGCATCTTTGCCAACAGGCTCGCCAGCCTGGTAAGGAAGGCTTTAAACTAGGAAAGACAGGGGAAGGCGAAAGTTACAGAGACTGTGCAATCAGCAAAACAGGGCCTAAGTGTGGTCACCTCAAGCACTGACAGGCAGGCAAGGAAGTGCCTACAGGACAACACTATGGGAAAACCTCTTGCACCCCTTCTGGGAAATCGGCACGTTCAGCTATCTCTCTGAAGCACCCGAATACAAATGCAGGCAGCATAAGGAATTAACAGGAGGAACTGGAGATCTGTGCGCCATTGCAGGCCTATGATCTCATTGCAATTATGGAGACATGGTGGGACAGCTTGCATGACTGGAATGCTGCAATGGATGGCTACAGGCTCCTTAGGAAGGACAGGCCAGGAAGGCAAGGATGGGGAGTCACCCTTTATGTGAGAGAGCAGCTGGAGCTGGAGTGTGGAGCTCTGCCTAGGAGTGGATGATGAGCCAGCCAAGAGGTTATGGGTAAGGATTAAGGGGAAGACTAACATGGGTGACACTGTTGTGGGTCAGCTGATCAGGAAGAAGCAGTACAAGAGGTTTTCTACAGACAGCTGGAAGTAGCCTCATGTTCACAGGCCCTGGTTCTCATGGGGGACTTTAACCACCCCGATATCTGCTGGAGTACTGCAGTGGAGGAACAGAGGCACTTTTGGAAAAGATGGGACAGGCAGGGGTGGCAGAGGGTGGCCTTAACACAGCAAGGCACAAGCAAGCCAGGAGGTACCTGGAGAGCATCGATGGCAACTTCCTGATACAGACGATAGAGGAGCCAATGAGGGCCTTGTACTAACAAGCAAGGAAGGGCTGGTTGGAAGCATGGAGTTTGGGGGACACCTTGGCTGCAGTGACCATGAGACAGTGGGCTCAGTATCCTGCCAGAAGGGAGCAGGGCAAAAAGCAGGATCACAGCCCTGGACTTAGAGCAAACTTTGACCTCTGCAGGCACCTGCTTGGAAGAATCACATGGGATAGGGCCCTAGAAGGAAGAGGAGTCCAAGAGAGCTGGTTAGTATTCAAGGATCACTTCCTCCCAGCTCAAGAACAATGCATCCCAAGGAGAAGTTGTTAGGCAAAAGGGGCAGGAGACCTGTATGGATGAACAAGGAGCTCCTGGCAAAGCTCAAACAGAAGAAGGAAGTGTACAGGAGATGGAAGGAGGGACAGGTAACCTGGGAAGAATATAGGGATGTTGTCTGAGTATACAGGGATGGGGCTAGGAAGGCCAAGGCCCATTTGGAATCAAATCTGGCAAGTGATGTCAAGGACAACAAGAAAGGCTTCTTTAAATGCAT
Source organism: Dromaius novaehollandiae (assembly GCF_036370855.1). Classification (NCBI taxonomy): domain Eukaryota; kingdom Metazoa; phylum Chordata; class Aves; order Casuariiformes; family Dromaiidae; genus Dromaius; species Dromaius novaehollandiae. The sequence goes on along the minus strand of NC_088119.1, from coordinate 4,540,608 downwards.
CAGTAACAAAAGGAAGACTAGGGAGAATGCAGGCATGCTGCCGAATGGGGCAGGGGCCATGGTTACAAAAGATAAACAAAACGTAGAGATACTGAATGCCTTCTTTCCTTCAGTCTTTACTGGTACGACTGGCCCTCAGGAATCCCAGGTCCTGGACACCAGGGAGAAAGTCTGGAGAAAGGAAGACTTTCCCTTGGTGGAAGAGGATCAGGTTAGGGATCGTGTAAGCAAACTGGACATATGCAAGTACATGGGCCCTGAGGGCATTCCTCCATGACTGCTGAGGGAGCTGGTGCTGTGATTGCAAGGCCACTCTCAATCCTCTTGGATAGGTGAGGGCAATCAGGAGAGGTGCCTGAAGACTGGAAGAAAGCAAATGACTAGATGATCTGCAGAGGTGCCTTCCAACCTCAACCATTCTGTGATTCTGTGATTTGCTCAAGTTCTGGGTTCTGACTTTGTCTTCTCCTGCTTGGCCACAGACCTGGGAGTTGATGCAGGTTCCCTGGGAGGGTTTCCAGAAGAGCCAATATTGCACAGGAAATTGATGACCCATGGCCTGTACAAGGATTTTTGTGCAAATAGGGGAGCATCTGTAGAGCTCTGAGTGGAGGAAAGCCCCCAAATGTGGCCCCTGAATCCATCAGCTCCATTACCATAGGGGGACTCACAGTACTTCCCTGAGGAGCAGCAGCCCTAGTCATGGGACAGGATCAGGTGAAGGGTGGCTGAAGGGAGTCCACAGGTTCCCTGCTGTCATCTCCAATCCACTGTGACTGTATTTATGTGTCCTTGCAGGGGTATGGGCCCAGGTATGGCTGATGGAGGCTAGATGATGGCTGAAAGCAGCCGATGGCAATGCATACCTCTCCTGACAAACCTCCAGTTTCAAAATCAAGAACTATGTCATCCTATGGTAACAGCAGGGACTAGGGACCAAAATAGACTGGGTCACTTTTATTGGCAGCTCCTGGGGCATTGCAAAGAAATATGAGGCCGTGGTGGCCAAACAAGCCACGGCCTCCCAGGAGAACTTCCGGAGCAAGGTGTCTCCAGCCCTGTGTGCCTTGCACCCCCATGACACAGCCCACTAGTTCAGCATCTTTCCATGGAGACAGGAAACCCAGCTGTGCCCTGACACAAACCTCCTGCCAAGGGCCCCTCACCTTCTCCATGTATGCTCCCACCCTACCAAAAAGGGGCAGAGTTTCACAGCTCGACCTTCCTCCACGGCGCCAAGAGACGTGGGAGCACTGGGAGACAAATCCACTGCCCCCAGAATCAGCTCAGGAGCCCGGCACAACTGGTGTGTTCAGGATGGCCCTGCTCATCCTGCACCAGGTGGGAGCTGGGAGGAGCCCAGTCGGAAAGAGCTGCAGGGTGTCCCAGTCCTGCCCACTGCCCTGGCCCAGGACAGACCTGCGGGGGGTAGGGATGGGGGAACTGAGGCTGGTGACATTTGCAGTTTCTGCACCCTGGCACAGCCCCAGCGACCAGCAGCGCTGCGCTCCTTCTCTGCTGATGGATCTGCCCCCACTCAGCCCCACCCTGAGTCCTCCCCTTCTCCTTTCCCTAAAGGGCAGCACAGAGTTGTTTGCACTGGCGCAGTGGGGGGCTGTAATCCTGTTGTGGGCAGGAGTGGGTGTCGAGCGCAACTCAGCTCAGCTCAGCTCAGCTCAGCTCAGCTCAGCTCAACTCCTCTCTGCCTCCCACCAGGGCTGATTTGCCCCCGACTGGCCCTAACCCCCAGCCTGGCAGGGCATGATGCCATCCACAATGGTGCCTTGACTCCTGGCCTGGTCTTTCGCGGTGGTGCCGGCAGGTGAGGTCTGGCTCGGAAGGGCATCAAGGCCAGGGCTGGGCAGGCTGTGGCTGCCTGCGAGGGCCCGTGCCCTATTCTGGGGTTCAGCTCCTCCTGCTCACATGCTGGGCACGCTCTCCCATGCAAATTGCCTTCCCTGTCAGGGAAGGGGGTGCTGTGGCAGGGAGGGGAAGGCTTTTAGGAAACTGGGGACATTGTAAGAAAAAAACAAGATCGGTCCTGAGGAGGGCAGCCTGGAGATATTCCAGGGCAAGTGGGTTTCCTAGGGCAGAGGGTAGATTGCAGCTGCCCATGTCCCAGGGAAGGGGACCCCAGAGTGGCTGATGAACAGGAAAGGCTCCCTCTGTCTCCATCTACTGCTCCCTGCACTATCTACTATCCGTCCACAGGAGTGGGAGCCCAGGTGCAGCTGGTGGAGGCCAGTGGAGGGCTGCGAGCATCTGGGAATGCTGTAAACCTCTCCTGCCGTGAATCTGGCTATAGCTTTGAGACATTTGCTGTGCGCTGGTAAGGACAGTCCCCAGGCGACAGACCTGAGTGGGTTTCCTACATCAGCTCTGATTCCTCATCCATTCAGTACATGCTGGCAGTGGAGGGTCGAGCCACTGCCTCTCAGGATAATCCTCAGGCCGAGGCATTTCTAGACCTGTGTGCGCTGTGCCCTCGGGACTCCACCTGATACTTCTGTGCTGCCACCACAGTGACAGGAAAGCCATCTGAACTTAAACACAAACCTCTT